>NC_140770.1:167074952-168324952 GCF_044657685.1 Stegodyphus dumicola
ATTGATTTTACACTGTGATATTTTTAACACTTGTGCGAGTATTTCTATGGACAATTCGAGAACTTTGAAGTGATTGTTTTGATTAAGTAAATTTTATTAACCTACCATCGGACCCGTGTGTACTCAATCTATTGCGAACCCGTACGCATGCAACAATACGTTCGAATTAATGTAACCAACAAAACCTTCTTGCAGATGTGAACGTGTAGATTTCAGACAGAAAATAAATAAATATAAATTGGTATTTTTTTCCTTTGCTTCCTTATTACTTTGTGAATAGTAAATAAAGTTACAAATTTAGTTAAAAAAATTTATCTTCCTAAAACACTTTTTTCATTTGGCATGGAAAAAAATGCCTCCCATATCGCGCAGTCGGCTCCCATGCAGTTTGAATTTAAGACCACTGCTCTAAAGAGCAGGTGTCTAAGTTCTTAAAGTATAGTAGGAAATAAACAGGTGTTCACCTTATCCTTCTTTTATAGATAAATGTGTTTCAGAGTAAGTAACTGATAACAAAGATAAACTTAGTTACTTATCGATATTTTTTCTTAGAAGCATGCATTAAATCTGCATTAAATTGAGACGCATTACCATTTCATGAAAATTCATGAAGTAGAATGACTGTATAATTTACTTTTCTATTCAAAAAATAATTTGTATTAAGAATTACAGTACGCTAAAGATAAACTATACCTGTAACGTAACGATGAATTATCTCCCCCCTCCTTAATTCCCATTTTAATTATATTTTCGGATTCTTTACAATTAGATCATTCTAGTAATTATTACAGATTTAAGACCAATCAGTTACGACCAGTTACGAAGCTTGATTGCTTTTTGAAAGCCACTGCAAATTTTTTTTTAATTTCATTTTCAGCTGCTATTAATTACACAATGAAAGAAATTTTTTTGAGGGAAACATTTCTTTCACATTCTGCATTCTTTGTTAGTAATCGCTAGTTTTTTGTATTTTCTAAAATCCTAATTAAGTAGAGTATGTTTTTAATTGAATGCAAATAATAAAAGTAGAAATAATACAGAATAACTATAAAAACGAATTTAAGATTTAGATGAAGCTGAGGATAGGTATTTATTGTTCTAGAATTAAACAGCGTAATAAATAATCGACTTCTTTTAATTCTACGCTATTGTTTTCTTAAACAGCTTCCGGTAAGACAGTTAAAAGGGGAACTGCTGAAGCATAAATAATTTACTTCGAGGAATAGCTTGAAAGGAATTTTGTAGAATGAGATTACGTACTTGTGGCTTAGTTAGGTTTCCCAGTATTATCTTTGAAGAATAATACAATCGTTTATTGAAAATAAAATTTTCTTTCATTTGAAATAATAGGAACGGAAATATATTGCATTTAATAACCACGGCTTTAGTACGCTTTCTTTATTCCAAATAACGTAAATTAGTTTTGAGTTTTTTGCACTACTAAAAGGAATTAATTTGAAAAATTTATAGATTGTACAATCATAAGCTTTTTTGATGTATGAGACGTGAAAAATGTACAGGCTTTCGCCCGGACTCGAATCTGGACTTCTCGAATACGCGCCGACTGTGCTATCGTTACACCACGAAGGCATGATGGAAGAAGAAAGAAAATGCCTTATAACTATACTATATGAATTTATTTATATCACCTTTCTTTTATCTGAAGTTCTGAGTTTAGTTTTACTAAACTACATTATAAACCGATTGAGTGAATCTAGTCGCTTATGTGCTCTCCAGAACTTTCTTTCTTCCAGAACAGTCCAAATCTGTCGGGGAGGGTCTAAATACCTCGACGTGTCTAAATTAACGGTCAGCCTAAGTTGAGAAAATCGTAATATTACCTCCATCTTTCCAACACGCCTTCGTGGTGTAACGGTAGCACACTCGGTGGGTATTCGAAAGGTCCAAAGCTCGACTCCCGGCTAGAGCATTGCATATTTTTTACGCCTCATTTATGCTTCAAAATAACCTGATGTTCTACAATATGTACCGTAATATGTAAATGTTTAAGTCTTTTAATATCAATGGAAATGAATTCATTTAATTTAAAACAAAAATTTCTTACATAAAGTGATTTGAAAAAGGAATCGTTAACAATATACTAATTCATATAAAAAATGCTCGCCTATTTAAGTAATAAAAAGCATTTAACTGTCATATAAAAGGGCTTTTTGGATTTCAAGCGATAAATAACTCCATCTCTATTCTTCGTGAGCTAATTATTCTGCTTGCACGTAGAATTACACACTTGTTAATTCAAACTTTTTAAATATATAACACAATGAAAATTTAACACCACGATTTAAATAAACTAAAAATAAGTTCCTGTAGCACACTTACATGAAAAATATTCAATGGAAAGAAATGCCGTTAAAATCACAGTTAAATTGACATATTTTGCTAAATGTCAACCGCTTTACGTTACTATAACTTATCGTAGACGGATTGTCAATTTTTAGGTGAACTGGAATATTATTGTTAGAAAAGAAAAATTCTTCTACTATTAAGTATTATTCAACCCTTAACTATATTTCTGCTTTTTCGTTTGCTAAAACTGCTTTCATCAGTTTTTCTCTGCTTTTGCTTCCGGGAACATTCCTAGAGACGAATTAGATTTTCTAGAAACCTTTTTTTTTTTTTTCGCTTTATCAAAATTTATCCAATTTAATTAGGGATTTTAATTTTTTTCCTCTTTACCCAAAGGTTTTTACTCATTTTGAATTTTAATAAGGTTGAGTATCCGTTATAACAGGCATTTAAAAGTATTATTAAATCGTCTGTCATTCAAATACAGTAGGCGTCTCTTAATGTGATTACGTTAGTCCACGGCTAATTTGATAAATTAGCTGAGTGAAAACACATCCACAACACTAATGGAATTATACTAATTTAATATAGTAAATATAACGACAAAAATATAAATAACCGCCCTCTGCCCCCCCCCCGAAAAAGGAGGAGACAGTTCTTTATCTCCCGTTCTACTGGGGCGATTCACAAAAATGTCTCGAAAGTGCGACTTAGGCTATATATTATATTTATATATAAAACTGTTTTAACATAGGTATTTTGATGGAAAACTTAACTTTTTCTGAAATGGCATACCGATTTTTTTCCATATTTCGATTTTACTACTCAAATTATGTCGAAACGCCCCGTTCTGAAAAAATCGCACGAGTAGTTTTGTACGTACGTACGTGTCTCCCATAAATCAAAAACGAGTAGCCTCAGAACCTTAAAATTTTGTATATAGGACTGCTATAATATGTAGATGTACACCTCGTATTTTGGTTGCAGTCGGCCGCTCGAAACGTATACCCGGCTCAGTGATCTCTTTTTTTACTCTTATATGTTTGTAAATTAGGCATTTTTGCTTTAACCTTTAAAAAGTGATTGAATTATGTTGTTTTTATCTTCCGGTTAGGGTTTTATCCCTTTAGTAAATCTGCAATCAATATTTAAAGATTGATCATCAACAATTTAAAAGCTGTTTAAGTGCGGTTAAGCCTAATTTTTAAATAACATGGCTGACATATGTGTTTACATTTGAAATAGCAGAATAGTAGATTTGTTGCCAATCTAGAGAGACTAAGCTTCGCAACAACAAAGATAACGCCTTCATTTATTACTGCGAATTAAATCATGCTTAATCCTTTCTGGAATTTTTTCGAGGAAATAAGTGTTTAAGATTTACTTCATAATTTTTAATATAGATATTTTGAGCTTTTATCTATTTTTGCCTTGTTGCGAAGTAAGAACTGAATTAATTGAATGAGAAATACTAAATCACCTGTGAAAAACTGTTTCTTTTGTTTCGTTTGCTTAATTTCTTTTATACATCGTTCTAGACTATTATAGTATTTGAATAGAACATGTGGCACCGATTACATAATTCTTCCAATGATATAAATTTTGTGCATTCTGAGTTATAATATGAAAAGGTATAACGCTGTTAAGTGAGTCTAGCGCCAGAGTGTCACTATGGTAAACAAATGTAGTGAATTTTAAAGAGTGCATTTATTCTATTGTGGTTTATGCGCTATCGACGAAGTAGATTTAATTCATTCCAATACGTTTAAATGAAATGTAAAAAAAAATTGCGTATAATTTAATATTCCGTACAAGTCATGTGATGTACACATCTGATTTTTTTTACTAAATTTACTTGATTCCTTCTTTCACTACTCGTAATTTAGATTCAACCCAAATAAAATTCGCTGATACTTTCTGAATTATTTTTAAAATTTGTATTTTAGTAATTTTTAGAAAATATTGTTAAATTATGAACTATATATCTATATATCTGTATGTATATATATATATATATATATATATACACAGATATATATATATATATATATATATATATATATATCTGTATATATATATATATATCTGTATATATATATATATATATACATACAGATATATAGATATATAGTTCATAATTTAACAATATTTTCTAAAAATTACTAAAATACAAATATATATATATATATATAATAGTAAGAAATATTGTAGTGAGCTTGCTAAAAAGTTACCAGGAGCTGTGGCTCCATGAAATAGTTCAACGCAGTATTTTTAAAATATTAACATGGAAGTAATTTTTAAAAATTATTAACGTGGAAAAGTGAAAAAACAGCCTACACGCGAAATAAAACTGTTAAAATCAATGTAGGAAAACATGTGAATGCACAAAGAAACTAATCTGATCGTTGTAATATGTGAAAAGTTAATACATATAAAAACAGATCGACGGAACAAGTTAAAACAAAATTAAAATATAATAATTAAAACATAAACTGCAAAAATTACAAAAATTATAAAAATTACAAAGCGAAAAATGGTAAATTAGCCCAATTGGACTTCCAATCAGGCTGTTTAAGTGAAAAATAGCTGAATGTCGAACTAAGCTAACACCATTACGCGTTTCCCCCAAACAGACAATTGAAGCTCTTGTTTGACGAAAAAAAATTTTTAAAGAATATGAATTGTCCCGAAAAAATCTTTTTGGAGCTTCAATTCTCTGTTCCAATTTCCCGACGCGTCCGCAGAAAAACATATTAAGGTGTAAGAAAATGTAAATGCAACTCCGAGCAAAACTAAATTAAAATCAAAATAAAATAAATAGCGGTCTGCTATTAGTCAAAAAATACAATAACGTACGGGCTGGCCCTGCTAGCTTAAAGAAGAATAAAACCTTTATAAAAATTATGGTGTTGAAATCAAATTAAAATTAAATTAAATACTAAAGAAAACAAATGCCGTGGGTCTTCCTAGGACCAAGAAGAAGATTTTAAGAAACACCAAAAAAACATAAAAAACTTAAAAAACAGACCTGTGGCTGTGCCGACCTTTGGATCGCAAAACATATTTGAAAAGGGGGGTAATCCCTTCCGTGTCTTACAAAGCCATCCCTCTCGTCGTGTGACGTAGGCGGGTGAAACAATGCCATTCCGTATCGGCCAATGCGACTAGATTGTACTTTGGCGGGAACTCTTTTCCCCCCTTGTTAAAGAGGGGTTGAGAGTCGAAAAGACATGGAAAGAATTCAAAATGGCGGTAGTCAAGTTGTTAGAGGAACAAAACAGCTTCAAAATGTGAAAATGGCTAATTCAGCTAAGATTACTCATTATGGCCACAAAAGTAAGAGTAAAATGGAAAAAAGTCATTGGTTAGTAAAAGTCGTAATTCTAACTATTGGCCATCTAAGTAATTCAAAACTATTAAAACAATAGTATTAAAGTATTGTGCCAAAATCTTTGGAGGAAAGAAAATATAGTGACGAGAATTATCTGTACATTTTTACATTAGAGTATATGAATGAGCCATCCACTTTATACCGTCCCATTGGGCTTTAAGTATAAAATTTCATTATCCAAAACAAATTATCTAAAAATTGGTAAGGCTAATGCCAGCTTTTTTTTAAGTTTTTTTTAAATTATTTTATGAGGAATTAGGTTATTTTTTAAATTGTCATGAAGTAAAGTATTTCTTCTTGAAAGTGTTCTGTTCTATTACATATTCTTTTCATTCTAAGTAGCTGTGAAAAAATTGTGTTAATGATGATTCTTTTGGAAATATTAGAATTCCAGTTGGTTAACTTTAGCGTAGAAAAAGTGAATTTTCTTCTCTTGTCGTAAACTTTTATAAAATTGTAATCCATAATATTTAAGTCAAGGTAGACTACATTATTTTGCACCGTATTTGTATTATTTAGTTTTAAGCAAGTGGGGTAGATATTAGCAGCTTCTATTTTGTTGTGGTTGTTAAAGGCTATGATATCATCAATGTAACGATAGATGTGTTGGTAAAATTTATGTTCTTCTTTACTTAGTGAACGGACAAAGGTCAATTCTTTTGTAAAAAGGAATAATTCACATACAGCACTGGAAAAGTTACCTTCCATTGGAATACCTTGAATTTGTTTAGAGATGCTATTGTTAAATTGAATAAAATTATTGAAAAGCACGCTTGAAAGAAAAAGGTGCCATTTTACGGTATTTATTATTGTCGAAATTTGTGGAATTATATCCGGTAGAGCAAGTAAACTTGTATACATTTCTTTAAGTGGTAAGGTACTATAGAGGTTTTCGAAATCGTAGCATTGTATATGGTCTATTTTAAGTGACTTAATAGTCTTGAGAACTAGCTCGTTACTTGAAATCATCCAGTTGGAATCTAGATCCTTAAAATCATAGTTATTAATTAAGTCACGTATTAAACGAAGTTTTTTTGCAAAAAAATAATCTATTTCTTTAAGATAACTTTTGGTACTATTGGCAATAAACCTGAATTTAATAGGAGACTTATGAAATTTCTTTCTATAGGTTTCTAAGTACTGTTTCTCCAATAGAAAACCTAATCACATATTAAAGCCAAATAAAAGTGACCTATTCAGTTTTAAATCAAGCCTTAATTTTCGCCCAGAAATATTGTAAATTGCCATAAAAGTAGTAATTTACAATATTTCTGTGCGAAAATGATTCAGCTTCAAAGAGCTGAATCAAAGAACATTATGATTCAGCTCTTTGAAGCTGAATCATAATGTTCTTTGAAGTTTAATTAATTGTTTAGGTGAACAGAGAATTCTCAACTGGCAGGTTTGGGTTGCAGTTTCGTATGTTTAGGCTGACGGCTTGGTGTTTCTTATACTTTCTAAAAACGGCTGACATGGCATTTATTGGCGTCAAGCTTTATTTGCGAAATGTCACACCAGTATTCGACAATATTTGAGTTTTAAATTATAAGTAGCATGCTAATATTTCAATGATTTTGTCTAACTATGGTATTGTCAGCTTACTTGGCAATTATATAGGTGAGCAGTTCCCGTATGCCATTAACACAGGTGTTAAAAAAGAGCGGTCCTAAGCAAGACCCCTACGAAACTCCTTTGTGAGAGCATATTTCGCACCAGAACTTGAGATGTCTAACACTTCAGATAGGACTTGATTAATGAGTTCGTGTTAGCTTTGTCCGCTCGTTGCTTTCGATGTAAATGTAATCTCATCCCCCATCCATTTTGCACATTTCTTTCTTCTCTTGAAAACGTGGGGCTTGTGTCTAACCGCAAAGCGTTTAAATTCTTTAGGTATTACAGGTTATTTACAGTATTATAGGTTATTTACAGTATTATAGGTTATTTACAGTATTATAGGTTATAACCAATTTTCATTTCTAACAAGAATTATTTCATATGCAGCGCAACGCTAGTATGTTGAAAGCCAAAATTATGATCAGATACTTTACAAAGTGTTATATATGATTTGTATCATCAAATAATTCTGATATTATTAGTTATATATTCCATCTAAAAATGCCGTACCTTGAATTTGTTCACGAGTATCTTTATTAAAAAGAATATCTTCGTTGAATCCGAGTTACCTATGGGGAAATCCCCTGTGAAGAAATCCTAACTAGGTTGCAGGAATTGAACCTGGGAAGAATTACCAGAATTGGGGGATCTTATCCGTTCAACTGTTATTGGATATTCCTGCTATATTTATTTCAAACAATAATTAGAAACTCTCGATATTAAAGATTTTACACTTGTTAATCGAAAACTAAATGCTTGTTTCTTGTAAAATATAAAAAATAAAATCAGAAAGGCGACTTCTGTTGTTTAAATAATGAAACTTCGGGCTTCCAGAGAAGTCAAGAAGGTGAATTCCTTTAACTTTTATGTTTCGGTATGGACATTCTAGAAGCTTCCAATAAAAATATGAATCGTATAAATTCAAAAAGTGTGAACCTTCAAAGGATTTTTTTTTTTTTTTTTTCAAAATCGTTATTTTTAGATATTTTGTTGCAAAATTTCAGAAATTTTTTTTTAGTATATGATATATTTTTACAGTATACGTATACACCATATCTCGTAGAATGTGGTTTATAAAAAACCGTTTAGAAATGGATCCGAAGTTAAATAACTTTTTCTTTTGAAACTGTTATTTTTGCAATCCAAAATGAAAAATTGCTCTATTTTGACACTCATAAAAAAAAAATTGCCTTTTTTTGCAATCGTAATAAAAAGATGGCACGTTAGTCGTTCCGTTCAAAATGAAAACAATAGAAAATTTATAAAGAAGAGAAAAAGAAATACTTGTTAAAACATTTTACTGTGTGAGAAATACGCCTGAAAATGATATTGAAAACACTGTAATATTCGCACAGCTGTATATTCTGCAAAGCTACTCACAAAGCTCTTTTATTCCTGTTTTTTCTTAGCTCTGTTATGGTCCGTTAAAATTGAATTTTTTCGTTCTCTTTCCGAAAGCAATCAAAGTACTTTTGGAGCAGTCTTTTGATGCCACAGACTTCTAATGGCTTCACACCAATTCACTGTGTTAAGTTCCGGTGCATTGCATTTCTCTTATATTTCTTTTTCTTTACAATTGATTTCTTTTCCCACACTTTTGCCATTTAAGATGTTTCATTATGAACGACAGAAGTTTATTATTTTCCGTAATAAAGCAGTTCGTATGGAACACTTCATCTACATTCATCTATTGTGTATTATACGGTAAAGCTTCACAAAAAGAAATTCAGTTAAATGAAAATAATTAATTTAATTTAATAAAATGAATTCATTTAATTTGAATGAAAATAATTAATTTAATTTAATAAAATTAATTTATTATGAATATGGCAAACCTCATAAGCGATATCTTTCTAAAAAGAAGGTACGCTTTCATGGAGAACTTTATGATAAATGAAACGAATTAAGCCGTACTCTCCTAATTATAACTAACACAGCAATTATTAATTGATCGTTAATAAAATATTTATCCATTTAGAAGTGCATCGAATTAATGCAGGAGTCATAAGTGAAGTATAATACAGGAAGTTTTACCCGTAGTTGAAAATAATTAGTTAGTTGTTTTTTGTAACTAGATGTTAATGAAAACAGAATTTCTTTTTTAAGCAAAATTCCTGAAAACAGAAGGAATGAAGTAATCATTGAATACATTAGAAGTTAAATATCGGCCTGTAGTCGTTCTGATTGTTCTCCATTTATTGCAGTTAGAATGAATATTGGGATTAGCACCATTCTGGGAATTCATTTAGTTTATCTAGTTTACTTTTATTTTAAAGCAACATTCCTTTAATTCTCGTTTCCAACCCACGCTTCCCTAACCGAGTGTTAGCAAGCTAGTGCGCGTGTATTATTCAAATGAGGTAGAAAGTAGTAGTGTTTAAGGGAAGGTTTCGGAAGGTGACTTCAGAGCATATTATGCCTTCTTGAAGGCCACGCTGCTACCTTGGGTTTCTAGTGATTAGATTTCTGTGGCGTTGAGTGCTTCTAACTATTAGGCATGTTTACGCCGGCTTTTACGAGTCAGAACCTTCCTGCTCCTTAAATTATCCTGTGAGCAGTTAGGTTAAACTTACTAAATTTTCTTAAGTTCATCGTTACCTGTTTGAGTTAAGCAGAAATGTTGGCTTTTGTGTGCGCTCAACTGGGACGACCATCTGTGAAATTATATTGAGTAAATAAAGGGTTCTTTACTCTCTTCTTCTGAATTTTGTCGTAAATAAGTACTGAGGATAATTCCTCATTCCTGTTTTAGGTGTCGTCAACTTATGTCACCAAAGAAAACGAGACTCTGTACGATTTCAAATACATTGAAAAGTTAAACATGTTAGATAAAGAAAAGGTAAAGATGGAGATGATTAAAATAGAAGTAATAGAACAATATTTTGAGAAAGAAATGAAAAATAGTATACGTTTTATCTAATAAAAGTAAGCTTAAGTAAATTCGATCGATATTTGCATTACACACAAGAAAACCAATGAAAATACCCATATAATTATCCTATATGCTGTGTATTATCCATTCGGCCACCCACTGGTGGGCAGTTGGTAGGACTTATCCGCCGATAATTATAAAAGTATTTTATTTCTAATCAAGACATGTACAAGTTAAAACGTCTTAATTATTTAAAACAAGAGTGGCATTATAGCCATTTTAGGCAAGGATAGCACTGTAGGCATCAGTTACTCAAACAAGGACAAGCACCATAGCTCCAATTAAGATATAAGTAGACCATAACACACCAATACTCAAAAACAGTAAGATTGACTGAATCGTGAACCAGCGAGAAGCTGGCGATTATTTCAGTGTTGGCGATCGCCAACACTAGCACGGCTTTCAAGGTGTAATCAGACAATAAATATGCTCGACGAAACTGTGCTAAAACAGCTGCTTCAAAATGACGTAACAAGGTTACTAGGTGTTATACCAGTAATAGCTGGTAGATTTACAGAAAGTTAAAGGAACCTAAAGCAAAATAGAAAAGGAAGATACTGTCTTTGAAGGCAACAAAAGCCCACGAGCTAACCTAGCTCTGACGGGCAATTTAAATCTCATTTAACGTAGAGGTGTTCGGTTTTATGATTATCCTTATTTTTGAATTACCTTACCTTACACCACCAACAGAGAGGGACTTAGCGTGAAGACCAGGTAATCCTGCTACCGGAACTATCTTTGCTTCAAATTTTCCTGAACAGCAAATCCCCAAGTGGTGAACTTGGTGAAAGAACATTTATAGTGATATGTTTCAATTCTTTCAAAATCAAAACGAAAATAATGCCCAATTTGCTGGGACATTCTACTAAAGCAGTTCAAGGCAGTCTTAACCTAGTTCAAAGACAGTCCGCACGATTTAGATAATATGCCTTTGCAGAACGTAGAACGTGACAATGCAAGGAACAAGGACAAAGACAAGGCCTGACTATTAACTATAGGACATTAATTAATAGATTATTGACTATGAAAAATTGATGACTTAATTGACTACGGATGGATTAGTGACTGTTGCCTATGGATGGATGACTTTCATTTACTATAAACTATTGACTATGGATAGACTAATGACTATTGAATAATTATATAGCTGTTGATTGTTTATAAATTATTGACGCTTCTCTAATGCACTATTTATGGAATATTAAGTTGACTATTTTTTGTGACTATCCGCTATTATTGTGTTCGATGAGCTATTTTTACTGTGTCTTTGTAAAATCCAAACTGATTCTATGGATTATTTATGGAAAACAGATTGGACTATTTATGACTATTTGAGGATTATTGATACTATTGATGACTATTGACTATATGGACTACTGACTATGAATACCTTTGTGGATTATTGACTGTTTATGGTATATTGACTATTCTATGGAATATTTATGAATATTATTTGACTGTTCATGGGCTATAATTTTTATGGAACAGAGACTGGACTATTTTTTAATATTGAGGATTATTGATACTATTGATGACTATTGTCTATGACTAACTCTGTGGACTATTGACTATTTACGGGATATGAACTATTCTAGGGAATATTTATGAATATTGATTTGACTGTTCATGGACTATAAGTTGTTAATATTATTTTGTACTGTGATTATCCACCATTGTACAGCTCGAATCACTAAAAATGTAACATGTGACAATAAATGTAAGAAACAATTAAGGTTTTGTTCGCCAGTGTGACCTTTCTTTTACTAGATACAATAATGGACTTTCGGAATGACTTAAAATCCGTTTGTTATGTATGAGATTAAATAGGATGTTATTTCGATCGAGAGTTATTTCAAAACATCAACGTTCATAGGAAATCACGTCAAATGCTGCGCGAAATAAATGTGCTATTGCAATGTAGACGAAGATGAAGCCATTCGGAAAACTTAAAATATGCAGTTGACAAAAATATAAAGCTATCCATATTCAAAACTATGTGTCACTTAGGTAGTATAAAAATCCAAAAAACAAAACTAAAGTTCTGAGCATTGAAACTTGTTGAAAAAAAAATTTGTTATTAAGCTATGAAATGCGATCTTTTCTGCTTTGAGTTAAACTGGATATTAAATCACTACGTTTCAATGTTAGTATTATTTCCCAGGTGTTTACGAGAAAAATGATTGACGTTTAACATAAATTTCTAATACGGATTTCTAGTTTCCAAATTCACCAAATATATTGCTACCATTAAATTGCAAACTTCTCCTGTAATTATAGTGACCCTTAAGATTTAAGAGTATTCATAATTACGAGTGATATTAATGAATGATAGATTTGCAACACTGAGCAATCTGCAGCCATTACCTTTGGTATCGGCAGGTCGTTCGCATTAACTTTCTCCAAAGCACTTTCAATCAAAATTAGGTAGCATGGTGATTTAAAATTCGGCCTTTTTGATATCAACTATGAAGCAATTAGTGCAGGGAATAGATGAAAGAAGACGATTTTACATGAGAAAGTAATGAATTTTTCCCCCATGACAATTTTAATCGTTTCGCATATTGAATAATTAAAATAATAGAAAACTGCTAAATAATTAAAGCTTCGTAACTCGAGACTGAGCATGAAAAAAATGCGTTAAGAACATGAATCAATTTTTTGAATTTTTGCGATGATTCCTACGTCATTTGCTGATCTCTTTTTTCTGTACTTTCAAATGTTGTGACAATACATATGGAGGCCGAAATATCCGCATAACTTCACAAAACTAATTCTGGTCTTTGATTAACACTTTTTCCTCTTAAAGTTCAGTTATTCAACAATCATTCTTGCATTTCGTAAAAAGATGTGGCCCACTACTTAATAGTGACGACAGTAATATCTTGATAACTGAAGTGTGGAATTATAGGACTATAGACCTACTTTAATCTACTAAACAGACAGCTGATTTCTATTTATCCATAAAGGTCAAAGTTACTATGCTTGTGAAAGCTATCAGGATCATCTGGGAAACTCCAAAGTAGCCGGATAACTGAGAAAATAATTATTATTATAAATAATAATAATGCATAAAATTAGCAAAGCAACAACCTTGTGTTTGGCGTAGATTTAATCTAGAACTCAGTCGATTTTGAGGGCAAATAAGTACAGGTCCCTCTTCTTCAGAAGCAAGGAAATCTGCAAGACTGGGAAGCAGATATTGATAAATTGATGCAGAGGTTGTTATACTGGGTTTCTACTGCTTAGATAGTACTCCCCAGTAACCTAAGATTATTCCGCTGTGGACCTTGTGAGGAAAAATCCTTATTGAGATCTCGAGACGAGTGAACATGAGAGTGAAGAGAAAAAGAATGAGACGCATTGTCTCAGTAAAAAGTTGTAGAAAGCAAAGGGCGCAACGGTCGTATTTATACCCTGCATTGGTAAAGCGAACGAGAACGTAGCGCCGTCTGTCGGCAAAAATAGTAAAGAAATGGAAAAATGAAGTTTTTAGAATTTTAAAAGCGTTAAGAAGAACTGGATTGGACTTGAGGTCACTAACTAAACAAGAAAAATCTTAGTGAATGTGGAAAGCTCCAAGAAAATCCAGTTCACCAATTGAAGAAGCTTTTTGAATAATTTCTGCAGACCCACAGTCAAAATTATCATTAAATTTCGAACTATGATTAGCTATCAAAGAGTTGTTAATTTCGTCTTTTCGGACATAAGATTCATATTCCTTCAGGCGAAACTTTAATGTTCTTTTAGTGCAGCCGTTATATCTCAAACTGCACTGGCACGATATGCAATAAGTTTCGGAAGAATTTTAAAGTCAAAAATAGAATCCTTAAATATCGGACCATGGATTTTATTGATAGGCGAGAAAAAGATTTGAAAATTGAACTTTTGCGATTTTATAACTGATAAAAGGAGGAAATTGAAACACGACATGTTTATTAATGTTCTCGTTCGCTTTACTGCCGTAGGGTATAAATACGACAGTTGCTTCCGCTGCTTTCCATTCTTTCAGATTTCCTTGCGCCTGATGAAGACGGACCTGTACCTGTTTGCCTTCGAAATCTATTGAGTTCTTGACTAAACACACTTGACAAACACAAGGTTGTTGCTTTGCTAATTTTATGTTTCACTGTGACGTGTTTCTGTTCTGTTTTGAGAGAGATGATTCTCCTAAGCGCTACGAATAGATCTGCCAGGCAATGGAAATAAATGTCTTGCCAAGCAAGACTGAATGTAAGAAAAACAACATTGTTGAGGTAGGTGTTATTTTAGCGCAAAAGATTTCAGCTGTTCAATAGTATCGCCCTCTTCAAGAATAGGATCAGTCAAAGTTGTTTGTTTTACATTCAATGGATACGTTGTTTAAAGTAATACGCCTGGGAAATTCTGGGATGTGCAACAGCCGCGCTGAGTGGAGTAGGTAACGATGCTAGCTACCAATTCAATGGACCCGAGGAAGGTATAGATGTTTGTAAGTGCTTAGTGTCTTTGCGGCATAGGGGCACTATAAATGCTGGGGAGCCTAAAGTCCTCACAAGCTGCTTAAGGAAAGAGGGCTCTGTCTAATTAGGATTCGTCCCCCCCCGGGGATTTCTACATCGAAATTTTGGCAAAACTGCAAAGTTAATGAGACAGTACCTTACACCTGTACGAACAGTGGTGAAATTCTGGTGCTCCATTTACTACTACCTGCACCTGTACCTGTGACGTACAATGGACGTTTAGACTCACCTATGTATGGTAACAGATGCTAATTACAGTGCCGCCCAGATGGTACAGTAGTTAGACTAACCGACTGCGATACCGATGGGTACGGGCTCGAATCCCGGAGAAGCCATGGTTGTACCTGTCCGCCCCTTCTTAGGAAATAACGGTGTCCGCCTATTAAGTACCCCCACAATAAAATCGCCACCACTTCCGGCACTTGGAGAGTGGCCAAAGTCGAAAGAAGAGATAAAAGATTGCCTGCCGTTTGGAGAAAAAAAATTAATTTCAGTGAACCCTATCTAAGATTTCTCAGCCGCCTGGTTCTAAATTACTTTCTTCTTAGAGAAGTGAGTTTCTATACGGTTGCTTATTTATGTTCTCTAGAATGCTGGTGATTTTTAGAGATGATAATCTTAGAGATGTGATCGCCACTGAGAAGTTACTCTACTGCCCATGTTTTATATTTTTCAACACTCATCCAAAGGAAGGATTTTGTTAATACATGAAATGAAAATGTCAAATTAAAATGTAATGAAAATAGACGAAATTAAAAATGGCGAATCAGCTTCGTCTAGTGAATTTAGTAAACCTCCTTTATTTGTTTATATTAAATTTGGGTGGTCGTGCAGGGCGTGTTTAATTAACTAAGTAGTAAAACGTAATGTTAAATAAGCTAAATGAGTAGGGGCCAGAAACATCTTCACAGAGACTAAAATAACCTTTGTCTGGAGCTGCAATCGTGTGCCATATTACACCTTCTAAAATATTTCCTCCGATTATGAAGGTACTCTAATATCCGTTGTAATGTTTGTGTTAATTTTAACGCGCCATTTCTCGTGTTCAATCTTTCCTGCACTTTTATCCTTTCGTTTACACCTTTAGAATACTTAAATGCAGTGAATTTTAAATCAGAGCAAGTGTCTGTGTTTCAAAAGAATGACTGACAGAGCCAGTTCTCCGGGTGGAGACACCATTGTTATTTTTTGTTACCAACTTTTGAGCTTTATATTGTGATTCTTTACGTCTGAAATAATATCACAAAAGATTTGTGTATCATTCGGTGATGCGATTTTAAGGAGCTGATTTTTAATTTATGATTTTTGTAAAGGAATGAGGAAAGTTAAAACAAAAAATTCTTATTTCTTCTCCAAACATTAGCATATTTTAGAAATATGTTTGTTATGCATATTTCGATATAAATATGCAATTTTATAATGTCAAAGCTAATATTTTTCCAAGAAATGAAAAGATTATATGTTTTTAAGTATTTTTACTTATTATTAGGCATTACGGGAAATTCTCTGCTATTTACTTTAAAGTTGTTTTAAACTTTAAGTATCAAACATTTTATAAAGCTGCAAAGCGATCTTTTTGCAGTTAAAGCTTTAAAGGTGCAATTTTTAGTCTAAAGAGGCATTGACCCAAGCATCTATCACTCTCAAAACGGCATTTTACCTCGCTTCACTTCCTGCATTGATTCACTTTTAAAAGTGTTGCCAGCAAATATTATCGCCATGTATTATATTTAAAAAAACTAAGCAATGAAGTTTCTGCATGAAAGCATGAATGTTTCTCGCATTGTGAAAAATCTACGGTATCTAGAGTCCCCTTATTTTTGAATAACGTTATTCTTCAATCGAACATGGGCACTTGGAATCCTGAATTATCAATCTCGAATTTGTTTTATTATCTATGTCAAATATTGTAAAACTTTAACAAATTTTTGATTAACAAACTCAACGATTTCAAAGCGAGCAATGGCAAAACTACATGAAAAAAAAAAAAAACATTTTTATCTCCAGCGGGTATATCGGAAATTCTAAAGATGTGCTGTTTTTAATTATTTTGTAATATTGCTGTTGAATTGAATCTTACGTAATTTAAGAGCGAATAGCATAACATTTAATATATAACGGTAACACAAACGTTAAAAAAAATCTCTTTCGGGCGAATACAAAATCTGAAAGCTTTTAGATTTCCTTGTTTATTTTTCTTTTCTTCATTTATTAATTTAAATTCTATATCCTTGTATTTGACAAAGGTTTGTACACAATATTTATACATAAAAATTACAGAATTAACATAATAAATTAATAAATCTAAATCAGGCAAGAAAATATTACAAAAGACCGAGAAGAAGAGAAATAATTCATACAGTCTCTTGAGCATCAAATTTAATCAGAAGCCTATAATATTTTGAAAACTATATCTACATCAAATGGCAAATAAATCGGAGCATGAATTTTAAAGCAGGATGACATCGGGTTTGCTCACTTTTTTTTTTTATTTTCAATCGGACATTATTTTACGAAACGTCAAATAATTCCTGTAAATGTTTGTCAATAATAAAATGCACGCGCAGTTAGTTCTCTTAGGAATTGTGTCAGGTTCTATAAGATATTAAAACAATATGACTGAAGTTAAAACGGAGGGGACAATTTAAATGCACAACATTTTAAAATGGCATTATGACTATCTTTATATCGGAGATTCCTTTTAAAAACGATTAAAATTCAAAACTAAACGCATTCAAAGCAATTTAAAAATTTTTTGTACACATCACTTACATTATTTCTTATTTTTGGAACTAAAAAAAAAAAAATTTGACTTTTGGAAGAAATTTGAAACGTTCTTATCTTTCTTAAGTCTTTAAGTTCCATATCTTTCATTTTTTTTGGGGGGAGAGTTATTTTTAAATTAATGTTCGTGTCGTATCAGCTTTGCTTAAAACTGAGCTGAAATCTCCATACGAAAATCATATTGCAGTTTATTTTTAATTTTATATTTATCTTAATTAAATTTGATAATATATTTTATCGTTTTGGAGCTTTAATGGCAAATATTTCGAGACATTGGAATGTAATCCGAAGCTTAAAAAGTGCTTCTTTTAAATAAGTAATCTGAACATATGGGGTTTGAGTCTGATGTTCAGAAGAGCCTATTATTTTTGGCGTTGTTTCGTATAAAGCTGTTATTAACTAGTTTAGTTTCCTGGAATGCATTTTCAGAACAGCAAAAGATTTAATTAACTATTATTAGACAAACACTTTATGATGTCTAAAACGTCTTTTGGACAAAAAAAAAAAAAAAAAAAAAAAAAAAAAAAAGCAAATCTGAAGCTTTTCTTTAAAATAAAATGCTATGCATTATAATTTAATTGCGCACTTAATCGAATTTAATAGTTTTTCGGAAACTCTAACAAGCTAATTCAACTGTAATTTTCTTTAAGAGAAAACTAATCTCTCATATCTTTGCTAAGTGGTTCATAATTTTTGCTTTATTTGATATTATCACAGGAAAAGGCATTATGCAATATTTTGATATTTACGTCAAAGGTTGTAGAGACATTAGGTATTTTTTGGAAGCAGTAAAGATGGAAAATGAGCAACGCCTTCGCCGGGAATCAAACCGCAGACCTCTGCAATACGCGTCCAGCGTGCAGACCACCACACCACGAAGGCGGGAGAAATACCTTATATACTCCCCCCCTTTAAAGGGCGACTTTTTTTGGGGGGGACCCAATCGCCAAATCCTGGGTGAGGAGAATCATCATCCAACACCTTTTTAGTTCGGGCGCCACTGTAGAGACATTAGGTAATTTTTGGAAGCAGAAGAGATGAAAAATTAGCAAAGCCTTCGCCGGGAATCGAACCATCGAACCACGGACCTCTGGAATACGCGCCCAGCATGCAGACCACTACACCACGAAAGTATGCTAAGAAGGTGGGAGAAATACTTTATAAAGTTGTTTTCAAATTTAAGAAACAAACATTTCCTGAAGCTGGAGAACAATAGCGAAAGAACTTCAGCATTGTTAAATTTTGCCAGCTGTATCTAAATGTAATTATCTCGGCTTTGCAGTTTTTCGCAACTGACTGCTTTAAACTTGCTCTACATTAAAAGTTAGTTAATCCAGCTTATAGGTCATTCATTTGACTGTGTAATCTTGGACTACTTTTATCTCAGCGTTTAAATTGAATGATATTCATATCCTCCTGTTACTGATAATTTACATCGCAAGAATAAATGGTTTATTTGTAGCATAAGTCGTGTCATATTTTTTCTTAATATTCAGTTTAATAAAATGATTGTTTAAACCACGTTTCTACTATGCTCCTACTAAAAAATAAGCAGCAAAAGCAAAATACGGAATTAAAAAACTTTTTAATGGATATGCGGGAAATTGATTCAAGCGGTTGATATGGAATTACAAGACCACATAACAAACAATAAAGCAAAAACATTGCGAAAGAAAAAATGGCTCGATAGAATGTGCAATGGAAACATCACGTTAATAACGGGTATGATACCTTCTAGCTGAAATGCGTGCTTGAAAACGACAAGGCAAGCTGGTCGTTGATGCCTTCTGTGGAGTAGCTTCCATTCCTACAATAATGCATGCCAGAGCTAGTGGAGGATGTCTGGCGATCCACCGCTACCTGCTATCCATAGTCGCAACATGTCCACACATGTTCTATGGAATTCAGATCTTGTGAACTAGCAGGCCACGGCAGACGTGGAATGGTTTCAGTCTTCAGACAACTCTGCATCACTCGAGCTCTATGCGTGTGGGCGTTATTGTGCATAAATATCGCATCGGTACCCATCGCAGTGATAAAAGGACATACAAGAGGATGTAGTATTTGGTCGCGATATAACACAGCTGTGTTGGAACGACCTGGAATCATGTAGAGATCGCTGTGGCTGTTCGTGAATATAAAGCGAATATTATTCGCGAGAATAATGAGAAGAAAAGTATTTGATCCTAAATGTTAAAAGCGACATTTCGTATTGCTTTCTTTCGTGACCTTTTTTCCTTTAACTCAATAGCAGAAATCACCTTTAAAAATAGAGCTCCGTCAATTATTTACTCACGGGCGGAAAACAATTTTTCTTTTTTCAGTATGAGAAAAATAGCCGTAGAGATGTTTAAAACATAATCGTCTTTCTTGTCGAAAAATATATGAATAGAAAAATAAAAAATTATTAATGACACCATCATAGTTTTTATAATAGAAAAAATGTAATTTTTTTTTATTTCTCATACGAGCTTCTGGAACTAGGCTTACTAATAAGCACTTCTTGAGTCTGTACGCAAATTGTATTTCTTAGGAATTACGTAAACATTTCTAAATTTGTTAGAGTCCTTGATGGTTCTAATCGATTTCCCAGTAGAAATATGTTTTATAAGTTTCCTTCAATCAAAATGATTAATACTTGTAGGGTTTGTATTAATTTTCTAATATTTATTTTTAATTTTGAAATCCTTTCCTTTAAATTCTTGTTTTCCACCTACCACTCCCTGCCAGAATGAGGTTTCAGTATCGCATTTTATGTTAAGGAAGTAGAACCAGTATTTAATGGGAAGTTTAGTCATTTCCGTAGAACTCAGACATTCTCAGTAGAGCGTGTTCTGCCTTCGAGCCACGTCTTTGCTTTAAGCCTATTATATTACGTACGGCTGTAGTCTTACGTGCCTGTTAGTGTTCGCAAGTTTAATTACTAGCCTTAGTTATCTGTGTACAGCTTAGGCTTTAGTTTAGTTTCTTATTTTCTATCTTAAGCCCAAGTGGAGGCTTTCTTGTAAGCGAGAAAAGGGGCCGTCTGTGGGTTTTACCTTGAGTGAATAAAAGGGTATTTTAATCCTTCTTTCCTCTTATATTTCATAGTTGTAGGAAGACTTATGAGTAGTCGCTAGACACTTCCATAAAAGTTCTAGTAGTCAAGGACACGTAAATTAACTAGAAGTTTATAACGTTTTTAGATGAAACTTTATACAAATGGCATTTATTCGTTGTGCCTTTATCTGAAGCAATGGATTTGTTGGCATCTTATTACAATCATTATTTCTTAGGTAAACGCTCATATACTTTGTCGTAACTAAGACTGCAATGAATTTTTGTTTTTTGTCAATGCTTGTAAAGCGTTTTTCTCCCTCCTTTTCGTGTAGTTTTCTGATTTGATTGTAAGCACACCCGGCTAGCAAACGGAAGGTCCGGAGTTTGAATCCTGGCTACAGCACTGCTGATTTTTTACGCTCTTTTGGTTTTGTCAAAATTAATGACTCCACAAGTGGCGCCTGAAGAAAAATTGGATGGATGAGGATTCGTCACCATCTGAACTCGGTGAATGGGTCTCTTCCTCTTCAGTCACCCTCTAAGTGGGGAAGAATGTAAGGAGATTTTTTTCCCTGTTTACACGGCTTATTTTTCAAATTTTCTGCTGCGATGAAAATCTTAACAACTCAGCATATTAATATCAGTTATCTGGCGATTCTAAGAGAGAAAATATAGACAGTGAGTTAAAAGTATAGAATTTCTCTTTTTTTTCCGTACACTTTTGAGAAATCGAAATCAAATTGTGGGTATGGTGTAATTGGTAGAAAACGCCATCTACTGTGACTAGGACTGTGAATATCACAACTGTTATTTTAAAGGTATGAGTTTTGCTAGAAAATCTTATATAAGACAAAGACATCTGGGGTGTGGATTTAAACTACATATATTAAATAATCTCAAAAACAGGTTTTTGCTGTTAATTGTTTTCAAGCCTTGCTCAGTAAGAAGGTATTGGCCTATAAAATTCCTAAAGGGCCGTTCCAACTGGGGTTTGTTCATCTGAGATAACAAAGTTAGTTCCATGTGTCGACTAGCACCGTTATGCCTGCAGTTTAGATTTTCCAACTTGCTGCTATGGGTCGGCTATGTCAGATGTGCCCGTTAGCTCAGATAAACCCCAGTGGGAACGGCCCTTTAGGTTTAGTTTACGAAATGTGCTCAGTAAGCTTCCCATTTTGTCAACCACGCAAAATAGCCATAGAGAAACTTTTTCAGGTAGTTCTACGAATAAAAATCTATAGCACCTGGATCAAATGTTGCAAGAAACACTCATTGCTCACATGGTGGCTAATATTCTGTCCCAGAAATTGTAAATAAATTTATGTAGCATGGATGCTATTAGCAAAGTAATCTGAGGTAATGCCGCAAATTACTTTGTTAAAACACTTTCAGGATTGAGAAGCAAAAGAAAATACTTTTTGAAGAAGTTTCAAATTTTTCCTTGAAAATAGAACTCAACTTTTTTTGTGTCTCAGGTCCTACATTGCAGCTTCATTTACAAGGTATTTCTCCCACTTTCCTAGAGTGCCTTCGTCGTGTAGTGGCAGCTGGGCCGGTATTCCAGAGATCCGTGATTCGATTCCCTCAAAGGCGGTTGCTAATTTTTCACCTCTCTGGCTTTTCCAATCAACCTAATGTCTCTACAGTGGCGCCCGAACTGAACGGGTTATGGATGAAGATTCTCCAGGCGACTGGGTCCCCTAAAACCAAGTCGCCCTTTAAAAAGGGAAGTATATAAGGTATTTCTCCCACTTTCCTAGCGTGCCTTCGTATTGTAGTGGTTCTGCACGCTGGGTCGGTATTCCAGAGGTCCGTGGTTCGATTCCCGGCGAAGGCGGTTGCTAATTTTTCATCTCTCCGGCATTTCCAGTTAACTTAATTTCTCTACACAGTGACAGCTTTGAAGGTCTGTGCCTGCGAGGGATTTAGGCTTCTATGCTTTTGTTGCTCGTTTCCTCGTGAACTTCATCATTCTCAAATAACAGACCTCGTTGCTGATTAAAATCGTCATGGAAACTTTCAATTTATATGGATTTCCTCCCGAATTCATAATGTGATTTAAAAAAATATATTTGATTCAACTTTACATAACTTTAAACTATCGCTATAATTTTTGTTTTGTTTTGTTTTAGCAAAAGATCTTAAAAATTCAGCCATATTCTCGCCAGGAATGGAAACCAAAATGTCTGTACATTTTAGTTTGCTAAAGAAATACGGCCACTGCACCCTTAAAGGGCCGTTCAGAATGGGGTTTATCTGAACTAACGGAGACAACTGACTTATCCGACCCATCCCCCAAACTAGTTTTTATCATATAGCGCAGCGAGTGGAAATATTTCAACTGCACGCATAGCGGAGATAGTCGACACATGGAACTGACTCAAATCCCGCGAACGGGCTGGCTGCATGTGCGTTTCCGTGATTTTCCTTATGTGTAACATGTGTACGAACAAGTCTTCCTTAGACAGTCCTCCACGCAAGCATCCCTCCCCTCAGGTAAATAGTTCTCGAGGCTTTGCCGTGATACATACGAAACTAAACTATAATAATTATACTAGGAAATGTATCAAACAGGATTGCATTAGTTCCCGAGGTTTTGCCGTAATACATAAACGAAACTAAACTATAATAATTATACTAAAAAATATATCAAACAAGATTACTTTTGTTCTCGAGGCTTTGCCGTAATACATAAAGGAAACTAAACTGTAATAACTATACTAGGAAATATACCAAACAGGATTGCATTGATTGATAAATATTGCTGTGTCTGGTAATTATTTTGTCAGAAAATACTGTCAAATGTTTGAAGCGAATTGATATGTGGATGCATAACAAAAGCCCTGCTAAAAACTGTGGCTCTTAATCTAAAACCTAGTTTATGGTCTGACACGTTAATCGCAGTGGTTTCCAATTGCTACGCTTGCGGCCCTGAACCAATTTTATACGACCCACGAATATATTTCAATTACTCATTTGTTGCAAATACAGTGTTGCAAAGATTTCAACATTTATTTACTTTAAGTACGATTTTACGTTATTTTCATAAACATTAAAACGAATTCCAATTGTCATTTAAATGAATTCCCGAAATTCTATAAATGCAGCGAATTAATTTACAATGTGAAAAAAGTCTTATTTAGAGCTTTGAACATATAGATTAGATTAACTTTTATTCTTACTTGTCAAAACAGAAATAAGCTCAGTTAAAAAATTTTCCACTAAGAATAAATGCGTTGTTTGGGAATACATTTATCTGTGAATAGCTTCTTTTCATAGCTGAAAATTAATAAGAAAAGAATACGACTCACAGCGTAACGTCCATAATTCATGATGAAGATAATTTGTAGTAATTGTTTTTAAAGACTTCAACCTTTATCAGAATCGAAATGTCAACAGCTGTCAAGCTGTAACAAAAAATAATGTTTATAATTATTTATATATAGCCATACGTATTTTGCGTCAAAGAAAAATAAATAGGGTTTGGTTGGCAGTAGATTATAGCAAAACGCACTAGCGCTATCTGCCTAAGGGATGCCTTCGTGGACGACTTTCTAAGCGAAACCGGCTCCTACATACGTTTCACATGAAGAAAATCGCTTAACGTTCCCAATATAGCCAGCCCATGTGCTGGAATTGAACCCAGGTCGAAACTTCCAGTATTCAGCACTTTACCGCTGGATCGCTGGCGGAAGAGACTAGTAAGTTTGTTGTTATCAATTCTCCAGTTTTGTTCCACTTGGAAATATTTCTCAGATTACTTATAAAATTTTGATATTTTTTTTATTTTTCGTTTAAATTAAAACAAGTTACTTAATAATTAATTCAACACATTAGAATTATTTTAAATAAATGTCAGTCTGAAAATTGAATATTTAGGTGCCAACATACGTATTTGAATAACAAAGTTTAACCAACAAAAGTGTCTTGCAGGTACCAAACTTTACCAAAACATTTTAGATAGAAAATAAATATAAATTTTAATTTGTTTTCTTTGCGATATTACTAATATTATTTGTTTTATGCATGTTGTTGTAAACATTTAGTAACCGAAATTTAAGATTTATTTAATATTTTTTATTTTATTAAAAAAAAATTTTAAACGTGTTAAAAAAATTCTGATGTGTCAGCTGGTTTTATATCGCATATTTGGCAGCATGCAGTTTGAGTCTGAGACTACCGTTGCATTGCACAAAGTTACGGAAATATATATAATCTGGAAAATAATCTTCCATTTCGAAGAAAGTCCAGCACTCACGTTCTGGCGTCAGGTGTCAGAAACTGAAGTGCCTACAATGTACTTTTACAAAGTTTCTTATAGGCGAAGTTGCAAAAAAATTGCAAAAATACTGAATGCTCTTACTCCAGGCAACCTCTGAGAATGCATATTGTATTACAACAAAAAAATTTAGAATTTTCAATCGAGGAATTCGTCTGGAAACAGAAGAGACGATGGCAACAGAAATGTTGATGGATTGCATTATTGAGGCCGCGAAGGAAATTGAGTTTCAAAATAGAAAAATTCTTGGAATCTCTTATCTTTAGAAGAAAGAAAAAAAGCTGCTGTTTTCTTTTGTTAAAATTCAGCAAGATGACAGAATCCATGGCAGTTTTTCGTCACAGGAGGAATGTTGCCAATTTGCATGAGCAAATCCATCATGCAAAATATTTGCGAGTCTTGAGAATAATGTATCTCTATTGACGATTATCAAACTAAAATTTTAGAATTCTTCTTTCGTCGGGATGGGGGGGAAGAGGAGGATTTCGAAGCTTAAAAATTGCTTACTTGTCAAATGCAGCTGAGTAAACATGAACGCAAGATACTGACACATCTGCAACTACATTTTTCTATTTTGTACTTTTTTTAGCCGAAAGGGACTTAGTCCCGAATGGGATATTAGTCTCAAAACGACATATTGCGTTGAACAGCGCTATGAAACTATGAACTATGAACGACGTATTATTTTTTAAATTGTTGCCATCAAATATTATCGCCCTGTGTTATATTTAAAAAACATTAAATAATTAAGAATCTGCATGAATGTATATATGTTCCTCGCACTGTGAAAAAACAATGATACTTATAGATAACAAATTTTGAATAACGTAGTTCTCCATCCGAACATGAACCTCTAGAAAACAAAATTTTGACTTTCGAATTTATTTTATTATCTATTTCATATTATTTAAACTTTGAAGAATTTTTCTTTAAGAACGAACCTCAACAATTTCAAAGCGAGAATTGGCAACACGCTGTACGAAGTAAAATATTTTTATCTTCACCGCGGTAGGCTATATCGGAAATTCTAATGATGTAATGGTTTTAAAGATTTTTATCCAAAATGCTCTCGAAACGTGTCTTGTGTAAATGAAAAAAAGTTCCCCTTTGGGCGTAATATAAAATCTGAAAGCTTTCAGATGATTTTGAAGACTGTATTTATATTTAATTTTTTTAATGTTTATACTCTTGGCACAATTAACAAAACACGTTTTTTATGCCAGGTATTACGTAGGTTGACTACGAAACAATCATTTTACATTCTGTCTGCAAAAAATTTGTAACTCTTTTCTTTTAATATTATCATTACTGTTATTACATTTATCAGTAAAAATACCGAAATAAATCTTAATTAATTTTTAGTGATAAATTTTGTAAATTTCTTAAGCATTCGATTTCGGATTGTTCGAAATTTCTTCTGAGAAACTTCTTGAAAAACATATTATTTCTTGAGGAATAAATTAAAAGATTTTCCTTTACTCAAACAACAGTTTCGAGAAGAAGCACTAAGTGCGTGTACATTTAACATATTTAAAGCAGCAAGTGAAGTCAATATAAAATTCGCCTTCATATTACCTGTTAAGAAATTAAACGTAAATTAAAAAATTAATTCTGTTTTAAATATAATATTACAGAATCAGAAACAAAAATGCGTTGGAAATTGTTAGCTATGCCCTTTTTAAAGTTTCATAATCATAAACTGAATGTTCGAACTTGACTGCTCGCAAATTCATCTTAAGAATTCGTAAAAAAAAAAAAAAAAAAAATTTAATTTTTCAAGCAATAAATTTAAAATGTTTCTTTCATTGGAGAGTGAATTTTAAAGAAGAAACACTAGCAAAAGTGCATATGAAGATAACGAGAACGTTATTCAGCAGGCCCCCATCAGTGCAAAATTCACCTTCGCATTATAGAACTGAATTTTCTTCATTTGTAGTAATAGCACTAGCGGGCTGCAGCCAAAGCAAAGTTCTACGTACAAAGCAAAGTTTGTATGTTTTACGTACCCCTGAAAATCAAATTTATAAAAACACTTTAATATGAATAAAATCAATTCATTCTTTCCAAGCAACAACCAATTCGTAAATATTTTTCTATTGCCAAACCAAGAAACAAACTTTTTTGACACTTCAGGTTAATACGCATGATGTCATGATTTAAATTTAATTTAATATAACCACATTTTGTCAATATCCATAAAAGAATTAAGTGGCAATAACATATCATGTCAACTACCCCTAACATGAAACAAAAAATATGCCAACAGCGGTTATTTATTCAAAAAAGCTGACATTAACGAAACGTTTTCGACATACAATGACGTCACATCGCGTGCTTCCTTCAACGTCAGAATATGACCTTATATAATAATAATATGTTTAATGTTTGGCAGTGCCATTTTTATTTCGTATTTTGTAAAACTTACAAATTTTTAATTAACAAACACGATTTGAAAGCGAGCAATGGCAACACTTTTCGAAATGAAGCAGATTTTTATCTCCAGCATGTGAGACTGTTGCCACTCAGATAAATGAAGGCGAAAATTAGCGTTTTTACAGTGTGCAATTAATATCTCCACTAATTAAAATCGTACGAAGATGCGAATGGTCAAAATGGCTTCCTACAATTTTTTTTTTTTTTTTTTTTTTATTGAATCAAAGGTTACCGCTCTCAAAATTTAACTCCCCGCCGTTCCGGAGGATGCCGCAAATAAACAAACCGAAGCGCATATATTTTATATACAGGGTGTCCCATAAGTGTTGCGACAAACTTCTGGGGAAGGTAGAGCACATCATAAGGGTTACGAATTGCATAGGAACCCATGCGCAGAAATATCTAGGGTAAGTGGTAGCAGAGGTAGAAGATGGGAAAAGAAAGAAGAGTAATTAATTGGAAACATTTATTGGACATGAATACAAAGTGTGTACGATAGCTTGAATGTTACAACAGATGCTCGAAGTTTGCCCCATCAGACGCCAAACATGCCTGACACCGACGTACTATTGATTGCCGGACATATTCAAACACACCGGGAGTTTTTTTTTTTTTTTTTTTTTTTTTTATTGTAGCAGCTGCGCAGGCGAGTCTTGCCACGAGATCCAGTTCAGAGACAACGGGATCATGATACACGACACTTTTGATGGATTAGCACAAAAAAAAATCAAGGCTTAATAAATCCGGTGAGCATGGTGGGGGGGCAAGGAACTGGTCCCCCACACCCAATCCATCGATGCGCGAATGATCTGTTGAAATGGCTACGAACATCCAATCTTCTTAATGACCCATAGTCGCACAAATTTTGATGGTCATGCAAACAAACTGTAGTATGGTTGATGTCTGTCGGAGAAGCGTTCTCTATAAATGCGAGCAGAGGTTTGTCTATTACCATCAGCTATTCCATACAGTAAGTGCATGTCTGCAAGCTCCGGGTTATTATTAGAGCTCCATACTCTTCGTATGGTACCTACCGCTCGAATAAAGAAATCCTCACTTTCCACTAGCTTTCTCCTGTACAGCACCCCTGGCGGCATACAGGCACGTTTCTGGGCATATGTTCCTATGCAATTCTTAATCCTTATGATGTGCCCCACCTCCCTAGAAGTTTCTCGCAACATTTACGGGACTCCCTGTAGATATTTTAAAAAGAATTCGTACGAAATTCCCATTTTGTGGCTTAATGTGCTAATGCTACATTAAGCCACAAAATTGGCAAATTTTGCTAAGGCAAATTTTGCCTCGATTTGGTTAGCTGTATCATTTGTTGTTAAATTTACATAGGCTTTTATTAATTCTGTTTGTTAAAAACTTTTTCCTCGATTTAAAAAAAAATTATTTCTTGTTACTGTCGGAAACATTGACATCATATATTTTTTCACAAAAAATTCTTCAATTTTTTTTCCTCTAACGGTTTTTTCTAAGAACATTACTGTAATAATAAGAAAATCCTGTGCATCTGAATCCAATTACTTCAGCTGCATTGTAAGTCTCTAAGTATGTGATAAATTAATGCAACAAAATTTTAAAGTATCTTATTAACCAGTTATTATGATTTAAATCTTCACTGTAGCTTATCCTTTCTGTATTCCTCACCAGAACGGAAATTAGATTTGCGTTTATTTTAAACCGAGAAATTTGAATCTTTAGTTTAGAGAACTTCTGGCAATTACCTCTTGCTGATAGTGCTATTTTAAGCCAACTCTGCTTAAACGACATATTTTTCTGGCTTAAGCATTTTCGCTGGCCGATGCTTTAAATACGCGCCGGTAGAATACTCTAAACGAGCTTTTTCTATTGAACGTAGTCTTAGACTATGTCATCAACGTTTGAATTTAACTGCCTGTTATTGCTTCATTTAAATAGCCACACGTGGTGGCTTCGTCTGTAGCACAAGCTGTCTGTCTCTTCGTGTTCAGACTGAAACTAAAATGTAGGAGGTTATTTAAACCTTCTCCAGTTTCTTGTGAATTGTTTAAGACGCAGCGATAACTCGCTACCTTATGTAGAAGGATCTGCAAAATTTTTGTTCTAGTTTCCGGTTACAATAGCAAGCCTACAAGTTTACTGAGAATGATAAAAAACGCTATCCTAAAATATTTTCCTGTGCTTTGCCTACAATTTTCCAGTCAATAAGAAACATCAATAAAACATACTATGTTCTAAACAGAATACCAAATCTTGTCCTAATGGAACTGAGGACTGCTTGCTTTTATTCAATTGACTGGCATTTATCTATCCAATCCCAAAACGCTACAGAAAATCAAATTATGATACAGTAATAAAAGCACTATAAAGGAACTTTTATTGTTACTCTCTGAACGTTATTGTATTGTACATTTGCTCTGCAAAGAGGGTGCAACAATTAGGATTCACGTTCCTGGAAAATGAGTTGAAAAAGAAAAGATTAAAAACGACAAACTTAGGATAAAAACTAAAATGATAAAAATTGTAGGATCCTTATCATATTCTTATTCTATGACAAAAATTTAAATGCTTTAAAACCATAAATGTTAATTCCTTTCTTATAATTCTTATAATTCCTTTCTTATTTCCTTCCTTATAATTAAAGAAATATTTTATGTAAAAGATAAATTTCAAATTTTATCAAACTTTTA
The DNA here is from genome assembly GCF_044657685.1 of Stegodyphus dumicola. Lineage (NCBI taxonomy): Eukaryota > Metazoa > Arthropoda > Arachnida > Araneae > Eresidae > Stegodyphus > Stegodyphus dumicola. Next base: position 167,104,909 of record NC_140770.1, read on the forward strand.
TGTAAAATAAAATTGCGATATTCATATAGAGAGCTCTCAACACATTTTAGTCGACTTTGCTTTGCTATAAAAAAAATCTGCTTATTATCTTTTTAACTGCAGCTATATTTTTAAAGTATATTTTCGTCTGCTACTTGACAACAAATTTTGTTTTCATGCAAAAGGGCACTTTTAAAGAAGCAATGTATGGAAAGTTATGTTTTTGCTCTTTCCGAAGAAATTTATCCGTATCTAGTTGTTAAACAACGCTGTTAAAACCCTGGTTTTTCAGTATCTGAATCTGCGATAGGTAATATTGTCAACAAGCAAAGTAAAAAAATCAATGTTGGGCGTCGAATGAAAGAATTGTTTTATCTAGGAAAAATACGGAATCTTTAGAATGATGTAAAAAAGGAATGTTTAGAATGATGTAATGATTTTTAACGCTGAATCTTAGGCGTTAAAAAAAACCCGCCAAACCATAGGGCAGTTGCAAAATCATTAAAACGCACAGTGTCAGCTTAAAATAAAATTATTAATACTGGATTTAATCTTAAAAAGGTGAAAAAAATGATGTGCATCATCTTTCTTCACGATATATCGGCGAATGCAGAGCACACTGCAGAATTCTTTAGAAGAAACATTTATCCCGAAAACAATGGAAACATTTGTCACAATAGATGAATCTTGACTGCATTTAAACGACTGCAATAAAACGAAATCCGTTTGTTATCTGCAAATAAGAGGAGAAAAAATCTTAAAACATGGTTCGAAGAACCTAAAGAAAGTTTTGCAAACGATTAATGATTAATGATCGAATAAACGATTAATGATTAAATCCTAATTGTTGCACCCTCTTTGATTAATGATTGTTGCTGCTTTCTCATATAACGGCAAACTGAAAGTAAAGAAAACGTACAAAATATTAAGATCAATTCCACATATTATCAGGAAAATATTTTTCACCTAATTTTTAAATGTGAAATACCTTTCTTTACCCACTGTGCCATCAATAGGTTGAACTGCATCAAGACAAAGCAAGCAGACACTCGTCAAACTCCACTGATAATCAATGGGAAAAAAATCTGGTGTTATGTGATCGAATATTAAATTATACGCATTTTTTCTTGCATTTCATTTAAACTTATTGGATTGAATTAAATTTACTTCGTCGATAGCGAATAAACCACAATAGAATCAATGCACTCTTTAAAATTCACTATATTTGTTTACCATAGCGACACTCTGGCGCTAGGTTCACTTAACAGCGTTATATTTCGTTCATATTATAATTCAGATTATACCAAATTTATATCATTTATATCATTATATCATTATCATTTGATTATCTAATCGTTGCCACATGTTCTATTCAAATACTATAATAAATCTAGAACGATGTAAAAAAGAAATTAAGCAAACAAAACAAAAAAGAAACAGTTTTTCACAGACGATTGAGTACTTCTCATTTAATTAATTCAGTTCTCACTTCTCAACAAGGCAAAAATACATAAAAACTCAAAATATCTATATTAAAAATTACGAAGTAAATCTTAAACATTTATTTCCTGGAAAAAAGAAAAAATTTTTAATTAAATCATGCTTAATCCAGAAATTAATTAATTAAATCATGCTTAATCATGCTTAATCCAGAAATTAATTAATCCGAATGCAGTAATAAATGAAGGCGTTATCTTTGTTTGGTCTTTCTAGATTGGCAACAAGCTTGGTCTCTCTAGAATGGTCAATCTACTATTCTGCTATTTGAAATGTAAACAAATATGCCTGCCATGTTATTTAAAAATTAGGCTTAACTGCACTTAAACAGCTTTTAAATTTTTGATTAATTGTACAAATATTGCTTTCAGATTTAGTAAAGGCATAAAAACCTTAACCGGAAGATAAGAACAACATAATTCAATCATTTTTAAAGCAAAAAAATGCACAATTTACAAACATATAAGAGTAAAGAAGATGAGATCAGTGAGCCGGGTAACAGCGTGGATATATATATATATATATATATACTTGCAGCCTACTCCAACCAAAATACGAGGGGCACATCTACATGTTATAGCAGTCTTATATACAAAATTTCAACGTTCTGAGGCTACTCGTTTTTGAGTTATGCGAAATACTACGTACAGACACCACAAAAATTTCTCTTCAGAATTCATTTTAAATCAGTTTTATATTTTTTGGGGGAGGAAAAGAGTCTTTTATTCTGTCCTTACGTACAGATGCCATGCAAAAACATCGTTACATTGCATTCGATAGCAGTTAAAATGGATATTTACTTTGAAATATGCTGCCTGAAACTTTTCGAGATTACAATACTTCCTTTTTACTTCGTACAAGGAAGTAAAAATGGCACAATAAATGGGTATCCCTTCAATCATATTTTAGGCAAATTTTAGGAATTTCCTGATGTATCATCCATGGGAGTGTTTCGCTTCTGGACTTTTAAAAAATGGACTGTCGAAACGTTCATCTACAACCCTTCTTGGACTTTGAAAAGCTGTTCAAGACGAATGGGATAAAATAACCTTCTGATACTGTAATGATCTTAAGTTTTACTAACGTTTATTTTATTTTAAATCTTTACTATCACTTCTTATTTTCTACTTCCGGCCAGAATTAAAAGCTTTAACTTATTTATGCAAATTTGTCTTGCGAACGCCAAGTACTTAAGTTGTGGCTTTTTGCCAAGCAAGGGAGAGGAAGGAGTGATTAGGAGCAGGCCGCTTGCCATAGCAGTTTTACTCGGTTGCTGGTTGCCTTCAAGGCCAGAGGTTTAATCCTCTTGATAATTTTAAACGTATTGTAGTGTTAGCAGTTCTCTGAACTACATACGGCCTTCTGTTAATATACGGCCAATCTTCAAGTAGGCACTTGTTTATTAATCCAAAGTTAGTTTAGTTAGAGTTTAGTTAATATTTTTATATTCTTACGTTCAGACCACAAGTGGTTGGTCTCTGTATTCCAAAGTCCGGAAATCATTGTAAAGAGAGAAAAATAAAGGGTTTCGTATACCCTTCTTGTGTGTATTGTCTACTTCCCACATTTATTGAACATAGCTTTAGTAAGCTCCCTGTTCCGAGTCAGGTCATTTAATGTTCCCAAAGCAAGTAAGGAAGAACTTAGAACCTGATAATACTACAAAAGGCTTTATTGTCTTGTTCATTATGGTGCAGAAAGATAGTAAAGAATAAGAGTTACGAAATAAAACATTAACACAAAAATTCTAGGTAAAATACTTCTATAAATAAAATGAAAATCGTTACAAAAATGTGCGATCCAGCTTTGTATTATGAAGAGCATTATTAATTCAAATAAATCAGGAACCAATTAAATGCTTATAAACACAATAAATAGAATTTATTTCTCCACTTTTATCTTATTAATTTATCTATCGTCATTTAACTTGTTTATTTGTGGACAACAAAGCAGACAATGATGTAAATCCTTCCTGCTAATAAAAAATCTCAGAAACGAAAAATATTTCATCCCATAAAAGCATCAGGTAGCTAAGAAGCAATGATAAAATATTGGTATTTACAATTATTATATAAAGGTAACTCAGAAAGAATCATCTGAAATAGATGCCTTTCATATGATCACAGTTAATGCTATCATTCGGCCATTGCTTTCGAATTGCCGGAGTCCCGCTGGTTTGTGTACGAAAACATGGAAAAATGCATGGCTTATTGTGATCAATAAATTTGGTTCGTATCATCAAAATGTCATAGATTGAATTTTTTAAACTAAAGTAAATATCAGAGGAAATTCTAAAAATTGCCGAATGACTGAAAAATATCTTCAAGTAACGGATTAAGTGAATAAACTGTTTTGGGTTTTATTTTAGGCCATAATTTAAAATTAAACGAAAAGCAACCTTTTGTGTAGTATAGCACAGATTTTCTAACAACTCTGTTCATTTTAGGAACGATCAGAGACAGGTGGACTTCATCAGACAGCTCATATCTGCCAAGGGCTTTCTGAACCAAATGCAAGCACATCATGTAATAAACTTCCTGAAACACATAAAGATGAATTTGTTGAATTTCTTATAAATGCTGATATAAGGAACGCCCTCCGAGTATTAGGGGCGTAACATCGGTCAAATAATTTCCAGATACGTTAGATGCAGCTCATAAATGAACTTTTGCACGACGCGTATACCGGTCAAATAATTTCCAGGTACATTAGATGCAGTTCATAAATGAACTTTTGCATAATGCGTATACAAATTATCCACTGGTAACGACTTTGCAAAACCACTAAACTTTTTCCAGTTAAAATCTGAAAATTAGTATTTGTATGTGTCTCCTTTGCCGGGTGTCCTGAACTAAACTGACAGTTTTCAAAAATTTATAACAAGAAAACAATTAAGGTCAAAAAACATTCTTGCAGCAAATTCATTATACAGTACATAAATGCTTTCGTCCAGAGTTCCTGACCTTTGCCGTGCCTTCCTAACTGCTAACCGTGCTTAGCTAACTGCGAGGGAAAACACACCGGTTGTGGTCCGAAATTCTGTCACTCCTCCTCCCCTGTCACCATCTTCTAGAAGCGATTTCGGCTCTCCGTATATTTTGAAATGCGCTTTGCCGCACAGACATTATACGCTTATAAACATCAGTATACTTTGCGAGATTCGAACCCGGGCTCTTCGGTACCGCAGTCAGCGTCACCAACCAATATAGCGTCTAAGTGGTAATATTTAGATGCAATCAAACGGCGTTATACTTGTTTAGCAACGTTAGACTGAGTATTTATCATAACTTGCTGTACATGTGGAAGATTGATTTTGGCCTCAAGAAGTTCACAAATGCTAATTAAGCTTTAAAGCTGTGTCAAAGCTTGTGGGTAAATTATATTATCATCAGGTCATGAATAAAAGAAAATGGTTGGCTATTCCTGGCTAAGAATTATTATGGCAAAGCAAGCGAAGACTATCCCCCTGATGAAAGGATCGCCATGTGAAGAACTCTTTAAGGGCCACTGACTCAAATTCACATTTCATATAATAAATACCATATAAAATTTAATAAATCCATATGGAATATAAATTACACATAATATATACTTTATGTAATTTAATAGAGAAATATACTTTTAAATATTAATAAAGTATAAACCATTATTGATGATTATTACGAAATTATGTTGATTATTGTTATTATGAATAATAAAAATAAGGATTATTATTATGAATAATGCTGATTACTATTATTATTATTACGAAATATTAAATGCTGATTATTCTCCGAAAATGAAGTTTTTTTGAACTGAAATTTAAAAAAAAAAAAACTTAAAACATAAGAACTGAATTTTCTTTTAAAAAAGCAAATGCTTAAGACAATAAAGCAAAAGGAGTTATTCTCAATGGCGTAAACTTGCGTTTACTAGTTTCGAAGGTTATTATAAACCTTCTTCTTCACCTGTAGGAGTGAATATGATGAATTTCAGAACATGCGTTTGGAAAAAAGAAACATATAAATCTGCTACTTCCTAATATTTTTTATCACAAAAGTCACATTTTCCGTTTCACTGCAGCCGGAATTATTCAACAGAAATGTTCTCCTGGCGAATTAAATTTTCACCGAGGCGTTTTCCCATTTCAAAAAAATCTTTCAGTTCTAATTCAGGATCCCAATTCTAATCCGCCTTTACCCTTAGCTTTTAAAGATATTATTTTGTAGTTGTTTTCCCATTTTGGCAAAAGATCGTACCAATGGCTTTGTTTTCCTTTTCCTTCGCTGGAAATTTCGCTAATTCTTTGTCTGTTATTATCGCTTGAGCACATGCTTCCCCTTCATCATTCCTACTAATTGTGCAAATTGTTGCTGCTGCAGTATTTTTAACAACATTTAAAACTTGTTTTGATATTAAAATTAGAAATATGTCATAGATACTATATTATAAATACGAACGTATACACCAAGGCAATAACTTAACTATACACCAAAAGCAGTTGGTGACGAATTATCATCGGACCCTTTTTAGTCCGGTCGCCACTGTAGAGTCATTAAATCATTTTGACGCAGGAGACGTGAAAAATGTGCAATGCCCTCGCCGGGACTCGAATGTGCTTCCAATTTTGCGACGAAAGCACGCGGAAAGGAGGGAGACAATACCTTATAAGTCTACAGAACGATTTAATTTCAGTAATATTTTTGAATTATGTGCGATATATGTATTTGTTTCTAAAAGTATTCGCAGTGATCGAAAAACGCAGTGATCGTTAAAAGTATTTAACGCAGTGATCGTTAAAAGTATCGCAGTGATCGAACGTAAGAGAATAATTGCTTGCGCGCTCATTATGTGTAATTATACATTTTCCTTCCCGTATACTACTTTCGAGAAGCATTTCTATGCTCATAAATATGTTTAAGTAGTAAAACAAATCCCGCAATTATAATTAGATCGTTATTACAATATGTATTTATCAGAAGATTTATATCGTTATGAACACATTGAAAATTACAGTTCTATGTGTTAAAAGTACTTACTTAGGAGATTTAATTTGTAAAAACAGATTTATTTATTCACAACAACAAAACGAGTTTCTTGCTTAATAATACTTAATATCTACTGTAATATCTACTAAAACATTCTCATTCGTGTAATTAGGTTCTTAATGTTCATAGAGAGTTATGTTTATTACTTCGTTTTCGCTCACAGACTCATGCAAATTCACTCATTCTGAATCTTTTACAGTTAAAATAAATACTTTTTTCTTTTTCTTCGGAAGTTTACTAATTACTGTAACAGCTTAACTATACATCATAGTTTTGGTTACGGTTATGTTATGGTTTTCACATTTCAGTGAAACTTAATTTTATATTATGAATTAATAGCAATATTGTTACGGATCTTCTTTATATGTAAACAACTAAAGTAAAAGTATATGTGAAGTTACAGTATTTTTACTTCTTTGTACAAAGTAAAGGAAGTAAAGTAGAACTCCAATTATCCGAATCAATTGGGAGCGGACCCCATTCGAATAATCAAAAATTCGAATAATTGAATTTTTCTCGATGAAAGGGCCTAAGTACACTTTAATTAATTACTGTATGTACAGTATGTTGATAATGAAAGAATAAAACTATTTTTAAAGGAAAATAGGTTTTAACTAATTAAAATGAAAAGGCAACACTTTTACGTACATGTTTTATAGCGTACTGTACAGTACTTAAGAGTGCTGAAAGTCATTGCTTGCTGAACATCTCGGTCAAGATAAGCTGTTTGACTGACACCATGCCTGCACTTCTTCAAAATTCTTAGCCAGCCGTTACTTGCTTTAAATTTAAATGGTGAACAACCAAACTTCTAAGCTAGGATCTTAGCTCTTTTATTAAAAAATGAACTCGAAATTGGATTTCTCGTAGAACGTTGCTGCAAAAACCACTTGAAAACGACATCTAAATTTTTGTTTGTTGCTACCTATATTGATTATCTTGAAGAACTTCCATCTTCGTTTCCAAGTAGTGACACGAAGTTAAAAAGCGTAGGTTTGCTCATTTTAATGTCTGAAATCGTTGATTATCGAACATTACATTTCCATCTTAACTTGTTTCTTAAATTCTGAAAGCGATTCGGATAATCAGCAATTCGGATAGTCGGAGTTCGGATAATTGGAGTTGTACTGTATTGCAATCGCAAAAAAATTTGAAGTATCAGATATATCATCCATATGCCATGTATCAAGGGTGGAAATGATCGCTCTTACTGGATCTGGATATTCTGCTACTGGTATACAACTTTTAGAAGTTTTAACAAGAAGTTCAATATTTATGAACAGGTCATTCATTGTGTTGATAGAAGGTGAAGTGCTCTCGTGCCTAACGTTGAAATACATCGATGAAAAGCCCTTGCTAAAAAGAGTTTCTACCTTTTTCTGTCTCTTCGATTCTGCTCTTGCTAGTTTAGCTCAAAATTTTCTGACAACACTGGGTTTTGTAAAGCGTACGGCAGCATCAAAACGATGCAAAGTTTTCGCTTGGTGGGGAGGATTTCGTAACGGACGCAAAGATATTGATAATGAAGTCAGAAACGTTCGCCTTTTGCAGTTACGAACGGATGAGAACATCGAAAGTACTCGACAACTGTTATTAAAAATTTATCACCTGTCTTTTCGAATGATAGATAATAAGCTTAACGTAAGTGAAGATATTGCTCGCAAAATTATCATGCGAAACTTTGAAAACTTTGTTTTCGATTTCTGCTGCACAATAATGCGCTGTCATACAACTCCACGCACGTTAACAGTTCCTACCAAAGGAAATGTCTCAATTCTCAACCACCACCCTTACTCGCCGTATTTAGTAGCTGCTGATTATTTTCCAAAAATGAAGTTTTATCACATTAATAACGCTGAAAGACTTGGAAAATAGTAAGCAAAGTATTCAAAAAGATGAATTCTAAGAAGGTTTCAAGGGGACTGATAACATGCTACATGAATTATTTTGTTAAATGAATTATGCTGATTATAGTTATTATGAATAATATTAATTAGAATTATTATTATGAATTATTTTCCGAAATGAATTATGCTGGTTATTATTATTATTATGAATTATGAAATGCTGATTATTTTTCGAAAATGAACTTTTATCCCATTAATAACACTGAAAAAAAATTGGGAAACGTAAGTAAAGTATTCAAAAAGATGAATTCTAAATGGAGTTCATACGGATTAAGAACATGTCAGGCTACATGTATAGATCTACAAGAATTGTCTATTAAAGGCCAAAAATTAAGCATATTGTTTTCTTTAACCTTTCATTTCTACGAACTTAGTTAAAAAGTTTATAGAGACATTAGGTAATTTTTGGAAGCAGAAGAGTTGAAACATTAGCAAAGCCTTCGCCGGGAATCAAACCATGGACCTCTGGAATACCGGCCCAGTGTGCAGAACCACTACACCACGAAGGCACGCTAGGAAGGTGGGAGAAATATCTCATAAGCTTACTATACATACTGTGCATTTTGATTTAAAAAAAAAAGATTTATTTGAAAGTTTAAATATCCTAAGCCCCTTAAAATCATGAGAAATTGTTTTCAGCAAATTCAAAATAACTCCTTTTTTGAATATACTTCAAGGAAGAATACTATACCATGCATGTTTGCGTGCAAGATATACCTACATTCTCTCGATACACGATGAGGAGGCGAAAAAAAGGATTTTTAACGCCCACAACGTATCTGTTTTTCGTCTTTCAGAACTTTGCATTAAGGCTGTTTCTAAAGGCCATGTTTTTCAGATCTTTCATCACTGTGAAAAGCTCGCCCATGGTCGAATAAACAGAAACACCATTTCCTTGAAATCACATTCAGTTAGAATCGATTGCGGCCTTTATGTGGGAAGAGCGGAATGCTATAAAAATAATAATTGTTGCCCCCGTTCCAGGAAGCGTACCTTCATTACCTTCGGGCCTTGAATCTTGGGACTTTTATTTTTGGAATATCTGGAATAACTTCTCGCGCAGTTTACAACCGTTAGATGACGTAATACACCGATGGAAGTCATGAAATCTGCCACGCAACTTACCTCGCAGTGAGTTTCATGAAAACATTTCTTGCGTTATAAGAATGATACATTATTAAAGGGCAAAAGTACACAAGTTTTACTTTTAACCAAAGTCATGTAACGTTGTTATTGTCACTACGTAGTTTACGTAAATGTTTTTGTACCGTTTAAGTTAAAATATGTTTATCTTCTTATTAGTGAAGAAATAAAATTTCGTTATTTTTATTCTTGTGCAATAAAATGTAAAAATAATTTTCTTACTTATAATGCGATGGAAAAATCCCATTCAACTACAGAGTCACCCGATTTTTTTTAAGTGCCAATCAAACCTACTTTATCGAACAAAAATATTTTTTTTATTTTCTTTAACGAAGTAAAGGGAAATTTTTCGTAAAAAAATTTGGGTATCAGGTTTCAACGGAAATATCCATATAACGGTTCCCGAATCCATTTTGCCCATTCTTTGCGTGACGTTTGTACGTATGGACAGAATAAAGGACGCTTTATTACAAAACGGATTTTAAAATGTATTGTTTTGTGACGTCTGTACGTACGTTCGAGCGTATGCATATCGCATAACTCAATAACGATTAGCCGTAGAACGTTGAAATTTTGTATATGGCACTGTTATATGAAACTGTTATATGGCACTGTTATATGCACTGTTATATGTTATATTTGTATATGAAATTTTGTATATGGCACTAGTTGTGCACCTCCCTTTTTTTTACTGGAATCGGCAATATCAAAAGTATATATGTATATATGTAAAGTAATTAAAAACCCTATGGCCTGAGCTAAAGCTGCAAAGTAATAAACCAAGAATTTATAATTAGCCTACTCTTTCCAAGCAGCTTTCAAAAGTTTTATCGGCAGTTCAAGGCTAAACTAATATCTTAAATACAGAACAACACTTTTTACGATAACCTCTTATATTCCATCACTGAATATAATTGCATTTTCAGCCTTTTCGTTTTAAATTTTAGCAGGCAAGTAAGTTTTAATTTCCTTCCTGGGTTTCATCTTTAAAAAAGAAAAAATTTTAATAACTACTTTTATCTAATTTAAAAGATTTTGTCAATTTTGTTCTTCTTTTGATTTTGAATTACTTTTTAATTTAAAAAAAAATGTATTACTTTTGTTTTTATCTTTGAATTTGAAAATGAGAGCGTCGGGGATATATATCTTCTAAAGTGAGTATCCCGTTTAGTTGCGTTCTTTGGTAAACAACTTCGATTTAAAGGATTATTTATTAATTTACTTTATTTATGAAGATTCTTTTGTATTAAATGGGCTAATTTTTTTGGGGGGGGATTGAGTATTCGTAACTTATTATTTGCAACTAACAGAAATATAATTTGATGCTTACTTGGAAGAAAGAAGAAACACTCTCACTTCATTAGATTTTGTTAATTTATGGTATTAGATTGGTTTATTCTCCTTGGTAAGTCGATTAATCTGCAATCAATGACAATAGCTACTTTTAATTATTACTTAAAATTTTTACTTTTGATTTTTTTTTTTTTTTTTTTTTTTTTTTTTTTTTTTTTTTTGCGATTAAGGATTTTTTTTTACAGATTGTTATGTTTTTTAAACCAATAAAGGTCTAGAAAATGTTAATTTGAAATGCTAATTCAAATAATAACTAAAAAATTTTTTATAATTCATTGTTTTAATTGAATTTCTGTTTCTTGGAGATGATATATAAAACGTTTTCTAATTATATTAATTTCTAATTATATATATATATATATATATATATATATATATATATACACCCGGCTTCGAAATCGTAAATCGTAGTTGTATACTTTTAACTACAAAAGTGTTTTAAATGACTAAAATATTCAATTATTAGCAATGCGAAATTAAAAACGAAAAAAACTTTATATTAAACAAATAGCAAAATCTAACTTTTAATGTGTCTCTCGGTTTCTATACTTATATTTGAAAAACTTTTATATTCGTTACGAAAAAATAAAAATCAGAAGGTTTGACTTCAGCACGACGAAAATTCATCAGGATATTTAATTTTAAAATTCGCAATTTTTGATGTCATTTCTAGCTTGCCTCGAGGCATTCGTCAAGATTTAGAATAATTGTAGGAAATAAGTTTAAATGGCATGGAGCAAAAATTTATGGAACTTAAGGAAGTATAAGGAAGTATAAGGAAGGAATCATATAAAGAATATAAGGAAGGAAGTTCCGCCATATAAAGGAAGTTCGAAGGGAATCGTTCATCTGTAATTTATAAAGAAACTTTGTTAAATACTCGTATATTTGAAACATAAATTCAGGGGTAAATTTACAGTTTAGTTAATTAAGATAAATAGAAATTATCATTAAAACCCTTAAATTTTATATAAGTATTATAAACATAATGAATTACTAGATAAACTTTTTTCTATCTGCAAAGAAGAACAAAGTAATTAAAAAGAAAGGGTAAAGCTTTTTCCTCTTAAAAAATGTGAAAATTAATTATATTCTTTATAAGAAAACTAAATTCGTGAAACAGCTGTGTCAGCCATTTCCAGTATTCTGGTTATTTTATTACTTAAAGATCTATACTTCATTTTATAACTAAAATGCATGTTAAGTTTTTTCTATGATATCGGCAGCTTTTATTAATTCAGAGTTATGAAACTCTTATGCTAATAAAGAATATTATTGCCTACTACGATTTGCATAGATCTCCTTAATCGCGTTTAACGAGACAACTATTCTAATTAATTAACTAACAAATAAACAATTAAAAAGAAATTATTACTGGGCAAACAGTGATGAAATTGTCTACTTATATCCAATATGCAACAGTTAAATCTGCGTTTTATTCCGATAAATTCATAGTAAATGTTGCTTTTTTATCTAATTTGTTTTGTTAAGACCAAAGATCAGGAACACATGAGCATATTGCTGCCAGTCGGCCAAGCGTAAGATCTTTTGTTTATCATTAACATTTTGAAAGTACATTGTTAGTGAAAGTAAGAAAATTAACATTTTAAACACTGTTTTATGTGTATTTCTAAATTTCACCTTGAAGTAAGTATTATTTTGCAGCATAAAATGAGATACATATTAAAAATTATAATAAACTGAATGCAAGATGTCTAACTACATATCAATCTGCTTACATATGCATCTAAGATAAAATCGAACTGCAATAATGAAATTTTATAGTAACATATACTTTTTTTCAAATTTATTCACACTTTTATAAAATTGCGTTGCCATTTTTTCCAAACAAAATACAGAAAAAAAGCCGCGGCTTCTTTTCTGTAATTTAATTTAACTTTAAAACCTCCGTGAAGTTTTAAAATTAAATTTTTAAGACTTCTAATTCTATAAAATAGTAAAGATTTAATTTATGAGTTGTAGCAACAAGGTAAACTTTTATTTAAGATGGAAACCAAAATATATGCATGAATTTATATTTTTAATTATCATATTTTATTTATATTATTTATCATATTTGCAATTTCGTCTGTTGAAATGTTTGGCTAAAATAGAAAATTTTCATAAAGTAATTTCTTTTTCGTCTTTTTTTTTTTTAATTACTATGGTCTTATGTACTAATTCCATGTCTTTTGACATTCCCAGTCATCCATCCATCATTCAGTCCCGTTTATGCTGGTTAATGAGGCATAGATATTGCAGATAGATAATAGATATAGGATTCATAAGAATTTGCATAAGATCGACGCGTCGAAACGTTGACGAGACGTAGAGTCGACATCGACAAAGGATCCATAGCACTACACTACTAGATTTACCAGCATACGACCAAGAGGATGAAAAAGAAATTTTTATAAAGATGTAATAAATTATATGTATCCTTGCCTCTTTTGCACAGTTATCATGAAGATACTATCCATATTGCGTACGGGCGATAGCGGTATAGCATCGCCATAGTATGCGATCGGCATGGCATTGAACCGAAACTGCAGACCGTGGAATCGACACTGCAATAGAATGTAAACCAAAAAACAATTTTATACTGATTTAATATTAAGAAAAATGTTTAATGTATCTTTGTCACCTTCACATAGTTATCATAGGTATATGATCGATACTGCATTTTGGCCCAGAGGCTATAGCATCGCTTAAGAGGCAAGACTTAAGATGGTCATGTCAGTGGGCCGACACTGCAGAGAATCGACATCGGTATATGATCGACACTTGCATAGGATCAGCATAGGGTAAAACCGATGCTGCGTAGAACTGATACCAACTCAGGATGGACATTAAGAAGGATCAGCATAGTACATGATAAACATTGCATAGACTTGCCACCAGCATAAGATCAGCATGGCACAAGCTAGACACTGATTTAGAATTGACAATGGCATAGAATTCACACAGCGTAGGGTCACCATGGTATAAGATACTCACAGCATAGAATCGACGCCAACATAAGACCCATAAGGCGTACGATGAACAGGTTATAGGACCGACACTGCGCAAAATAGACACAGGCATAAGATCAGTATGGCATGGGAACGACATTGCTTAAAACTAACCCCCAATTAGGATCGGCAAGGTTTAATTTCAGCATAGCATAGAACCGTCAGCGCATAGAACCGATCCCGGTATAAGATCGACACTACGTAGAAGCAGCGTGGCATAGAATTCAAAGATCACTTAACTGACCCTTGCATAGAATCAAGCCGCAATAGAATCAGCATGGCATGGGTACAAAAATATCATAAAATCGACATCGGCATAGGGTCGACTCACGTAGAATCATCATGGCATAGCATTAAAACAGTATAGAATCAACTCCGGTGACCCCATAGGCGTAGAATCAGCGTGGCATAAGATCCAAACGGCATAGAATTGACATCGACATCATCACTTCGTAAAATTAGTATGGCATGGGACCGATACATCATAGAGATGATAAAGGCATAGGATCGACACGGCGCTGAAACGACACTACATAGAATCGACTCCGGCATAGGATTGACATGTTGTAAAATTGTCACAGCATAGAACTCGCATTTAACAGAATAAAAACTGGCATAGTATCGATATTAGACACGGTCAAAAACGACATACAATTCAACATAACGTAGCGAAGGATTGCAAATAAAAACGGAATATAATCGAAAAGGAAAAGATTTGATTAAATTTTTATTTTGGGGTTAGTTGCTTAGACACGACAGCGGTATAGAACCGCCATGGGCATAGAATGATACGGGGGTATAAACAATACCGGTTTTTGAGTTGCGGTATCCAACCGAACCTATACGAGCAGAGTGTTAGCGCTTTTATACAGTCTTATTATACCGCAATAGGAAGTTTATTTAGTGTGTGTACTGACGTCAAATGTAAGCAAGTAACTATTATCAGCTTTAAGATGCTGCCTTTGGAAATGTCTGTTTGAATGATATTGGCACGTATTCAATATCCATGTAAGAAAAAGCAAGACAACAGCCATACGGCCAGACCATTCCTCAGAAAATAAAACTAACAGCGTTTAAGGATTTTATGTACTACTAGACTGCAAGAGAAACTGAACACGAAGATAAATTTGTTCTGAGACAGAATCACATTGGCTAAATTTCCAAGCTTGTCTTTTACATGTAAATTCAACCCGAGGGACAAATTTAGCAAATAAAATTTCACCTGACTTAGACAATTTCCTTTCGTTGCTTAGAAACGCGTTATTAGTCTCCTTTTCTTAACCTTTGTAGATGTAAACTCGCTGTGCGAGTATTTCCTTAATAATTAAGGAACAAGAACTTGAATACTTTGTCTCCCTTTTTGAGCATCGTTTTCAGAAGAGTAAACTAATCACTTTCTATATTAAATTCTACGTACGGTTGTTTTGTAATCATCTTTTGGTACGTTTTAGAAACTGCATTATGTTATGTTATTTTTCTTTGTATTTCCTCGCTAGTATTTCGAGAGATGGAAGTGGTTGTGAAATACAGACTCTGAAACACGCATTTTAATGGTATCTATTATTTTCATTTACTTTAAACCTCAGCGCCTTTCTTGAGAGAACGAGGAAACCTGCCTAAAAAGACCATTCGTTATTTCAGATAATTTGGGTCTTCTGTGGAAATGGTCGCCTTACAGAAGTGATATTTAATATCTATGTAAACCTTCAAAAGCGGCCACCGTGAGAAATTTTACTGTAAAGTGCAGCCGTATTTTACTTAAACAGGGATTTCCATTAACAATCCGTATATATAATTCTTGTCAAAATACGTGCGTGCTTGATACTTGCTTCTTTCTTAATTACAGAGCTTATTAACACCATAAAAAAGAAGGATCAGATTTGATTATTTAGATTACAGCAAAACATAAAGTCTTTCTACCCAAAGGGGAGGATGCCTTCGAGAAGGACTTTCAAAGGGAAACTCGATTGTATATTTACGTTTTTAAAAAGAATCTCATGTGGATAACACATAAATTCCTTATACTGCTATTAAATTACACACACTTTTTGCTGCACTTCATTTAAACTTATTTCTTCAAAGTTCATTAGAGATATATTTCTCATTCAATCAGTTCAGTTCTCTCTTTACGACAAGGCAAAAATACTCAAAAATGTAAAACATTTTCAGTAAAAATTGTAAACTATAGAAAAACCTAAAAGACCAAATGCAGTTTTTTTTAAAAAAAGCAGTGTTTGCAATAAGAGTTTCTACGCCAAAACAAATAATACGGATGGTGGGCAGGAAGACCAAATTTTCGGTGCACAAAATTGAAAGGTAACTTTTCGTTCCGCTGGACAAAAAGACACTCATGTTGGTGCAACAACTAATTTAATTCTCTATTCTACTAAGTGTTTCAAATGTAAACAAATGTTCGCCTTACGCCTATCCTCAAAGCCATCCTAGCTCAAATAACGTAATACCTCATCAGCATGCAAGAAATATAGTTGTCAATCGAAAGCATATTCAAAATATTGAATATCGTATGGATTGAAGAAAGAGTTAAAACAGTTGAATCAACAATAAAAGCTTTACAAAGCTTCAAAATTAACAGTGAATTAAACTGCTGTGAATCTTTCGATGTCATTCTAAACAAAGCGAAATTTTAAAAAAATTTTCTCGCTAGTGATAAATAGTAATAACCTTTTAATAATAAGATATATTCAGTTCAGTTATTAAAAATTTCCATTGACTCACTGTAGGTTTTTGTTAAGAACTTCTTCATTTATACTTTTGAAACATAGGCATTTATCCTAGTATATTTATTCTCTTTTAAGAGTATATTCGAAACTGTCCCGGTTTCAAAATTATACTAGTTTTTTCCAAAATTGTCCGTATTTTTTACTTTCCTTAGACGACGTAAAGAAAGTATTGTAATCACGAAAAATTCTGGATATGCCATTTCGATGAAAAATCCATTTTTACCGCTCTCGAATCCATTTAAACAATTTTTTTCCTTAACATCTGTAAGTACGGACAGAAAAAGAAGGATTCATTTTTCCAAAGCGCATTTTAAAAAGGATTTAAAATGGACGTTTTCCTGACATCTGTACATATATACGTACATACATATGTATGTATCTTGCATAACTCAAAAACGAGTAACCGTAGAACGCTGAAATTTTGTATAAAAGACGCTATAAACTGGTTGTGCACCTCCTTTCCCTTCATGTGACCCGGCTCGGTGAGCTCAGTATTTTTATTCTCGTATGTTGGTAAGTTATGCCTTTTTTGCTTTAAAAGTGGTTTAATTATGTTCCGGGTAAGATTTTATACATTTAGTTAATCTGCATTCAATAGTTGTAGACTTGCTGACATTTTAAAATTTAAGTGGCGCTATGCCTAACGAAACCGGCAGTTGTTTACGTTTGAAACACTTAGTAGTATACTCATATATCTTAAGTCTGTTGGTTAAGCATCAGCTTCTGTGTTTTTTGCCAAGTGGGGCCAAAAGATAAGTTGAATTTTTGTGCACAGAAAATTTGGTCCTCCTGCCCGTTGGCAGAATACTTTCTTTTTGCGTAGAAACATTAGAATTAAAGTTTCTATAAATGTTGTTTTATGGTATTTAATACATGGTAAATATTGTTTTTTAACTGTATTTGGTGTTTTACAGGGTTTTTTTTTTTTTTTTTTTTTTTTATTTATTTTGCAATAGTTAATGAAGATATTTTGAACTTTTTAGGACTTTTTGTATTCCCGCGAAGTTATATCTGAACTGATTGAATGAAAAATATTTCTCTAATGAAATTCGAGAAAATAAATTTAAACGGAGCTCAGCAAAAAGTATGTATAATTTAATAGGCCGTACAAAGAAGTCATTTGGTGCCTACATCAGATATTTAGATTCATAGTAAGCTTAACGTAAGGAAGCTGAACAAGCACTGATGAATGATTCGCCATTCAGAGTAGCCGTAATCTGCCAATATCTGGACTAATGCTTCAAAGGCCAATAAACGTGCCAAACAACGTGGAAAAAACGAAGAAGAATGAATACCAAGTTTTATAACTGTGTTTAATAATAATTATAATCAAATCTTAATTTGATTTTTTAATTAAATTTATTATTCACTTTTTTGGTACATGTAACAAAATTAATCATCTTTTTTCTTATTCACCATTCACTTTTTGCACAGTTTTTCAAGTAATCCATTTTTCTTATCGAATCAGATGTAGCGAACCAAACTTCTCGTCCATTGGAGTCATTACATCAAGGTTCGACTGCATTTCTGATTTTCTGTTTATGTTAAAGTAAATTTAGGGTGTTTTACTAATTTATAAGGTATTTCACCCGCCTTCATGCTGTGGTGGTCTGCACGCTGGGCGCCTATTCCAGAGGTCCGCAGTTCGATGCCCGGCGAAGGCGTTGCTAATTTTTCCTCTTGCTTGCTTAAAAAAAAATACCTGATGTTTCTACAGTGGCACCCGAACTAAAAGAGTTGTGGATGATGATTCTCCCCATCCAGTATTTGGCTAATGGGTCCGCTAAAAACCCCAATCGCCCTTTAAAAGAGGGTGTATATAAGGTATTTCTCCCGCCTTCTTGGCATGCCTTGGTGGAGTGGGGGTCTGCACGCTAGGCGCTTATTATAGAGGTCTGCGGTTCGATTGCAGGCGAAGGCGTTGCTAATTTTTCATCTTGCCTGCTTCCATAAAAATATTTAATGGCTCTACAATTCATAATTAATTAGACGGCAAAACACAAATATTTCTATTTCTCAGCTTTCTTATATGAGATGATCATAAAAGTCTCAAATAGATCAGTACTTTTCAGAAACACTTGTCAAAAAAATGTCAATAAGTTTCTAAACTCTGTTGATATATCACCCAAATTCAGTTGCTGATGACAAAAATGAATTATGTTCCCATTATCATATTTATCATTCATTTTTTTCAGTTTTTTATAGTCTTATCAGTGACTGTGACCAATAAAAATGTTTTTGAATATAATTTACTAGCGCATTTATATCTAAAAACATATTGATAATTATTTTTTCCGATTTCTACTTTTAGTAATTATTACATTTTTATACTACGATTGTCAATATTTAATTACCATATACTATACCAGGCGTGGGCAACCTATGGCAAGATTTGGCACACAATGCAATTCTCAGTGGCACTCTGCAAATTTATCACGTAAAGATATATCTTCTCTTTAATGTTCTGAATGAACTATCCGTATAACTTAGTTAACCCACATGCTGTTTTGTTTTTGAGTTCATTTCCAATGAACGCCTTGAGCATTAACATTTCTTTTTGATTTCTCTTTCTAGGTAACCGCCCGGATGACAGGCCATCGAAGAAAAGTCTCGTCAGGCTGTCCTTGCGCTGCATACATCGCAGTCCTGGTCCATCTCCTAATCCACCTGCAGCGGCACTAAGTCGAGCTTTCGTCTTCAGCTCTGGCAAGTTGCGACTGGAAGCGAAGCTGGACAAAGAAGCTTACAAATACGAAGAGACTCTTAATGTGCACGTCTCTTTGGACAACTCCAGTAATCGTACAGTACATAGGGTGCGAGTAGCACTGGTACAACACGTGCATGTATGCATGTTCACGAATGGTCGGTTCAAGAACATAGTTGGGCTCTCTGAAACTGAGCCAGGGCATCCCGTCAGACCAGGATCTTGTTTGTCCAGAGTCTTCTCCGTCCGGCCCGCAGTCCACCTGCGCTATCCTGTAGCACTTGCTGTAGAAGGAGGATTGCCTACTCCCACCCTGCGACTAGCACCTTCAACGGTTCCAGCACTTGCAAAGGAAAAAAATCCGTATGGTGTTACAGTATGTTACGAAGCGAAGGTTAAAGCTTTCTTAGGAGTTGTAGACAGACCTGTTTGCATTCGATTGCCCTTCCGACTCTTAGAAGAGCCACCACCCATTGATGAAGAGACAGTCCCTTTGGCGGAAGAAGAAGACGAAGACAGAGAAACTGTCTTTCCGACGTAGAAAATAATAACTCCCTTACCTCTTTTATAAACCGCATATTTATCCTCGTCGAACATGGGTCCAAACATAAAAACATTTGGAATGACGTCTGTTTAATAGACGTCTATTTTTCCATTTTTCTAATGTGTAGCCTTGGAAAATGTCTATTTCGATATAATCATACGAAGATAAAAACAATACTGGTGTAGAAAATTATTATGATATATTGATAGACCAACTTTTCCAGACTGTCAAATAGATGTGTTCAGACTAAAGTTTTCTTATCAGAATATTTGCATGACTTCTTGTTTTAATCTAATAATAAACTAAGTACTTAAAGCCTCATAATGTCACGTGACCAGCACTCCTTTAACAGTCTTTAGCTAACAACAGAAGTTTCATTAGGAAAAATGGTATAAAATGACTTCTCAGTTTAACTAAAACAGAATATTTTGGCCTTACAATATAAACCAGTTAGAGGCTTATATAAAAGTTTGATTTTAAATATATACGTAACAATTTTTAGCTTTATTATTTGTAAAATTAGATATTTTATGTTCAGTTCTATCGAAATTCCTTTAAGGATTTTTAGCCAAAACTGGATTTTTTAAATTGTGTAAGTGGCATGCTATTTAATGAAAATTTGCTTTAAATTTGAACAACCAAACTTTTGTTCATTTGTATTTCATTGTTTGCGTTTTAACATCATTTTCAATAAGATATGTTTCAGATGATAACCTAATCCTCCGAAATACATTTCAAAATTAGAATCCTAAGTATCGGATGATTGCTGTTGAACAATTTTAAATCAAGATAAAAAATGCACACTGAATTTTAAAAAAAAAAATTATGTTATTGCGTACATTTCACTACAATGTGTTTCAGAGGATAATTTAAATTTTCTGAAATACGTTTTAAAATTACAATTTTAAAATATCACTTGTTTTACTGCGAACAGTTTTAAACCAAAATAAATGGAAACTTGCTTCACTTCTTAGACTAAGAAAAAAATTGTTAAAGCAAAGTTTAAAAATTTAAAAATTTAATACATTCCTCCTTAATTTTTATACCTTACTTGAGTTTTTTAAATTTTCGTAGTCATATAGTACATATTAAGACATTAAAAATCATATTAAAATATGTGAAGATTAATTTTAAATCTCAGCATCAAAATTACTCTAAATGTTTTTGTTTTACTATTTCCTAATAGTTAACTGTAAATAAGAAAATAATTCACACTTATATCTCTCGCAAAATCGTGTCCTTTAAGATGAGATTTCACTTTATAGAAAATAAAATAAGCAGGTGAGTTGCCTAATCTGGTGGGTATGGAGAATAATTAAGAATACTTACGTATTACTTTGCTGTTTGAGGCAAAATTCGTTGTAGGATGGCATGTCCTTTTCTTGGCATTGCTTGGCTATTGAATATTGATGGTACTGGTTCCATGAAATAAAAGAAAGAATTCCATTAAAACTGCTTTCTCAAAATGAATGGAATCTTAATAGAAGCAAGTAGAGATTTGTCTGCAAGTATTGTTACTGTTTAAAGTCAAGCTTAAAATTTTATAGATGCATTGTACATACCTTTTTGAAATACACCTGAAAACGCTTAATTTCGTTGTCCATAAATCAGAGACAGTATTTTACACTGCATTTAATAATGAATTATTTACGATTTCTTTATGCATTACTATTGAAAGATTTAAGACAAATTTAAATGCGAACATTTATAGTGCTTCGATCAAAATAATACGAATAGATTTGCTTCAGTTAATAATGGAAACAAACGTACTATACTGTCGTAGATCGATACACATCATTAATCCATTCTTGGACGTATATTAGACTAATTTTTCCAATAAGAAATAAAGGGAAAAAAGTAAAAAATCAAGAAGCTTTCAGATTTTGTATTACGCCTAAAGAGGCGTTCCTTTTAACGTTTTGTGTGTTAACCTCATTTGTTAAATATCATGTTCTTCGCACTTGAACTATAAAATTCATTTCAACAGCAAAATCGCAAAATATTTAAAACAGCATATATTTAGAATTTTCGATACACAGTCTCGCGCTCTGGAGATAAAAATGTCCCCGCTCGTAGTGTTGCCACTACTGGCATTGAAATCGTTGAGTTTGTTAATCAAACATTCGTTAAAGTTTTACAAAATATGAAATAGATAACAAAAATTCCAAATTAGGGCTTCTAGATGCCCATATTCAAGTAGGGGCTAGGTTATTCAAAATTGGATGTCTCTAAGTACCTTCGTTTTCTCACAGTGCGAGAAACATACATTCATTCATCTAGATTCTTCATTATTTAATTTCTTTGAATATAACACAGGGCTCTAATATTTGGTGGCAACAATTTAGAAAGTGAAACGCCGTTTATTGTGAACCAACGCAAAATACCAAAACGAAATTAATAGCCCGTTTGGGCAAACTGCCTCTTTGGGCTAATAAAGGGAAAATAATTAATTTGTTTGTTAAAAAAATCCTCTTATTATTATAGCACTGTTTAAAACTAAAATACAAATACAGCGTGAAATGTGTACTGTACATAAATGAAGTACTGCACACGATACATAAACGTTTTTCTGATATCCAGATGAAAAGCAATTTTTCAATCTATCTGATCTTTGTTTTGTAATCGATTTCATTCCCCTTTGCAACGTTAGACGATTTAATAGCGTCTTTGTTTTTCAATCGCAGATACATCATCAAAATCAATATACAGTATGTAATAGCCAAGTTCCAGCTACGCATGCCATCTTCATGCTTCCCGACTATCTTTTTTGACCTTCATGGTGATCCTAACAATTTTCTTCGTTACATGACTTTTCTTATTAACTTTCCTAAACCTCAATGCTAATGAATATAACAACGTTTTACTTAAGAAAAGCGAAAATTGGTTTGGAAATTCAGTAGTAGGAGGTGCTGTGTACTAAAGAGTAGAAAAAGCTCTACACATGGCAGTCATAGTTTTGTCTCGAAAGAAATAAACAGGTCGTGAACATAATCGTGATGCATCAAATTCGAGTTGTATTCGAAACAATTGTCCTCCAAAAAAAAATTTCGCGTCCAAACAGTACATACCAAATCGACGTATTACCGAGCAACCACTGTTATTAGCAAACTGATATGTTTTTTTAAATGATTAATTTATTTTTTCATTCTGTAAAGCAAATTTCTGTAAGTAATGCATTTCACATACAGAATTTTTAAAGCTATCGAAGATAACGGTATTTTATATTTGAAATACGAAAACGAAAAGCACATATCAATAAGCAATTCACTGCACAATAGGAAGCGATTGTTCCTTATATATTTGCAGTGATTAAATTTGACGTTTGGTGCTGCTGATTGTGAGATTCATCCGGTGACATTTGACGTTTTCCTACTGTGTGTCCAAACACAAAATTCGTGTTGCATCTTCAAATTGTGATAATGTGATGTATCGTAACACTTTTCATCATTTCTTAATACGTACTGGATTGCTGAAAGCTGTTTAAGCAACTGCACTGTGCATTTCATTTGTGATCACCTGAAGATAGAATCATATGAACCGTTTACTTTTTCAAGGTAAATTTATAATTGGATAGCGTTAATAATACATGCACGTAATTTACAAAATAATATTTAATTCAAAAAATTAGTGTTTTTAGTCTTTTACAAAATAATTATTAATTAATGCATACGAACTATGCAAAGTATAAAAATCTTCATAAAAAATACAAATCTCATAAGGCCAAAGTCTCAGAATTGTATGTCTGCAAAATAATATAATACAAATACAAATCTCCAAATTCTTCTGAAATACCGCCCAAACTGGCTGCATTCATGTTCCACACCAGAGGTGAGACTCATTAGGGTTGTAGTAGTCTAATGTCTGTCTACGAGAACAGCTCCCGCCACAGTGTCTGGCGGGTGGCGGTCGTTATAGCAACACCGCTAGTATATTTCAAACAGGGGCGAACCAAGGGTTGCTTTACTGTATTTTGCTTTGGGCGACTGTTGGCTGAGGTGAAAAGAGTTATCATTTGTCTTCAAGACACCCCTAAGGAAAATGGGTCAAGGTGTGTTTCTACGGCAACAGACAACTGCAGACTAACTGGCGAGAGCTTTTCTTATGATAGACAGACTGTAACCGTAGAGGCGTGTTAATTAGTAATTTAATAGCTCTTAAACACTGCGTGTTTAAGAGCTATTAAATTACTAATTTTTATCACCCAATTTGCTAACCCCGCTCTCGAGATGAACCAGTTAATTTCATTTTGGACTTTAAGTATGGGAAATTAGGTTGGAAAATGTGCGAGGAAAAAAAAGCGATCGGTCGTATTTCGCTTTGTGCAGGTATCATTGTTGGACGCAATTTCTATTTCAGTAAAAATGAGAAAACTTTCACGTAGAATTTTATTGAAAACTAAAACATTTTTATTATGATTGCACAGCGGAAAGCACACGTTAAACGATCGCCGAGGGCCTGCCCGCGGGCATAGGTTTGGGAACCCCTGCTTTAAATATTTCTATAAAACTTGACATAGCGGGGGTAATGATAGAAAATTTCATCATTTTGTCTGGATAAAAGTTTGTCATAAAAAATACTGCAGCGCGATTTACGTTCGGCGTTATTGTCGTGGAGAAAGATGCTGCACATTATGTTTTTTCGCCTTTTTAAGTTTAAATCAATATTATTCATTTTATTTACTGTCGACACTGATCATTTTAATGATTTTGCAACTGTTCTTGACTTAGCGGATTTTTTTAACATTAAATATCCTACCTTACATTGCTCCAAACATCCGTTTTTTGCTTGGATATGTATTTGGAACAATTTTTTCACTTGAAGCCAAACTTTGAAGTTCTTTTTTCCTTTCTTGTTGACAATATTACCTGTCGCAGTTTTAGATATGGAAAAACACCATGCTGTCACACCGTTTTTTAATCACTAGATAGGAGTAACTGTCTTCGGAAAGAGCACAAACACAGCCTTCTTTAAAAGCGCCATTTTGCATGAAAACTCTGAAATAACCGTCAAATAGCAGGCGATAATTTAAACTTTAAAAAGCATAGTTGCAGTTAAAAGAAAAATTTCCAAGCAGGCGATTTGTTTTTATAGTAAAGCAAAATCGTCTAAAAATTTGGCAAACAGCCTTTGCAATTATTTTCATCTTCGAGGTACGCGATCAAAAATGTCTGGAAATCGCGCATCTAGATGTTGTTATTTATTCCATTTCAAACGACTGTTTCAATGCTTATACATATAAATCTCATCGAAATTGTAATCTGGACAACAAAAGTCATAAAGAGCGAAACTTTTAGAGCAATCGATACTTCATTTCTGTACCAGTTTTCCATTAAGTATCGGCGTTACTTCAAAGATGAAAACAAGGCGTAAAAATTCTCATCGATGCATCGCTTTAGCAAAGCAATTGATGCATTATTTTGACAAATTTTACCTTCCTTGTCAGCCAAACAGACACTGTCATAACTCACCTTTCAATATTTTATGACTTCCTACGTGCTCGCTAATGTCATCTCATTGATTCACGCTTCAGTAAAAAGGAAGACGCTTCAGCTGAATAGCGTCTTTTCTGCATCGAAGTGCGCTTCAATGCTTGATGAGAGTAAATTCTAACAGAACTAGATATCCGTAAGTGATTTAGCTTCACTTTTTTTCGGCATGCAATTTGTACATTATTTTTATTTACTTTTTATGGTTGGCGTGCCTAGACGGCGCATGATAAACAAAACCATTCAAGTAAGTGGGAGATACAAAATAAAAAAATAAATAAATGGAATGATTAAGAAAAACTGCAGCTGGACATCAGGAAACAGACTAGTTTTATGTAATCTACAGGTTTTAGGAATTCATTTCTGGAGAAAGTTTAAATTTTAAAACGTTTCAGAGCCAATAATTAAAATGCATGCAGGAAATAAATCTGCATTAAGGCGGGAAAGCCAAACAAAACCAACTTATAGGAAGTTATATCAAAATTATACGAAAATGGTTAAAATTAAACTTAGGTACCTTTTAGAGTTTGAAGGACAAGATCAGGCAGATAGTTAAAAAAATGTTCGCCTTGAATATCGAAATTTCTGGTTTTATAAATTATTTGTATGCACATACATGCAATTTATTATATAACAGATAATTTATTTAAATATTATATGCATATATATATGATGTACCAGCTTTTGTCCGGAATAAATAGATTGGTGAAGAATCATAGACGTAGTCGAAGCTCAGAGTATCAGACGATAAGTTTAAAAAACAGGATCTATTTATTATTATTCAGGAGAAATAGCAGTTACAAAAATCAAATCTCCGAAGTAAATAAAAACGAACTACTAATAACTTTTCGTATTAAGTTTACTGCATCGTTACATTAAAGAAAAGACCCCGATATTCCTTTTCGAGTCTTTTTATAGCCTCTGGAAAGGCGGAGCTTCCAAGAAATGACGTCAGCCATTCCAGTTCGCTTTAAATATCTCCAGAACATTCTATAACTGTACGTGTAGAAAAGGGGGGGAAAAACTTGACTACGGGGCTGTGGATTTAATTTCACGTACCTTCAAATAAGAGACCGTCGCCATTAAAAATGAAAAGAACATACAGTTAGAATTTTAAGTGTATTTTTGACTATGGAATTTTATTATTACATATAATTTATTTAAATGTAATATTATATATATTAATATTAAATATGCACATACATATACGTAAGATGGAAATTATGTAAATTAAAATTCTAACTTGAATTTGCAATAGCCCGCCCCTCAACTGTTCATTTCAAGTTGGCCGTTTTCTCTTTCCGTCCTAAAAGTATTGACTGCTTAAAATAAGCCTGTCTGAACTGCATCACTTCAAAATTAATCTGTATCATATAATTATTCTGCAACGCTCATGACGCAAATGCTTACATAACGCTTAAACCGATAACCGTTTCAAAATTTACATCTTAATCTTAATATTAACCAATAAAAATAAAGCTCTACCAAACTTTAATCAAGCTGATCGGACATTTCATCTTCAATGCGGCGCATTCTCTCCCTCTTGTTTCCGTTCTGCTAACATGCTTACTCTTCGCTGTTAAGAACATGTAGAATTTTTTGCTGTTATGAACTGTTACAAGCATGTAGAAAAGGCACGAGTGCGATTAAAAAACAAATGCAGATTGCGCTTATTACACTGTGTAATTCATGTTACGAAAGTGTTTCTCAGTTCTCAAAATAATGTTAATTTGGCATAACTGCTAACATCATTAATGCACCAAGATACGTCACTCCATAAATCATTTTCTCCGTTGCGACATCAGCTTCTAAATTATTACGCATATGCATATAATGTTATATAAAATAAAAAAATTTGTAAATCAAAAATATAATTTAATTGGTAACTAACCCCTCTGATTCTTCATTTTAATGTAGGTGCTTTCCCTTTTGGTTCTAAAAGTAGCAACTGCTTATAGCAAATTTTTCTAGACTGCATCACTTCCAGATTAATCCATCTCATAAACCTTTCACATAGCGCTGGCGACATAAAAGTTTCGCGAACTAAAACTCAAAATAATCAATAATAGTTTTAAACTTTTATTATTTATCCAATCAAATGGTACTGAAATCGAAACTTGCCCATTCTGAAGCAAGATTTCATCCTGAATATATCAGACTAACTAGACTGCTACTGTATTGCTCTCTTCCTACTGCAACAATATGATAAATGTAAATCTTCTGGAATGAGCAAGAATAATGCGCTAAGTTATTTGTCGCAGCAAAATGTTTAACTAAATAAAAGGAATTGAATTAAATTTGCCACGGCTGCTGCTTATTAAATCTGTTACGTCGCAATTATTGCTTCGTGCTTGGATATCTTACGTCTGCGACATTTACAAATTATCATATATCTATTTATGATGATGATGATGATGATTTGGCACAGATAGAACAAACAGATTACATAATTAGTTTTCTGTGAAATAGAACATACCTGTCTACTAAAAATGAGTTCATAAAAATTGAGATGCAGTTCCTTCAAGTGTAAGTTTTTTTTTTTTTTTTTTTTTTTTTTTTGCTTGATTACTCGAATATGTCTCAGAAGGTTCTGAAATGTCCACAAAATGTCTTAAAAGAAACAGAAAATTCTCTAAAAACCTTTTAAATGTTTTAAAAGGGAAAATGCTCAAAAAATGCCCCAAAATGCATCTGTCATCAAAATCAGGGTCTCGGCATGGACTGTCAATTAATGAAAGTCAGTAAAAAAATAGAAGCATTTTTTTTATTGTCAAATATAAATTGGAATGTTTACAATGTAGCTGCAAAAGTGTGAGTGTTGAATCGAACACCAGAATCCTGCAGAAACAAACCAAAGAATTTACAGATTTCCTTTATTTTAAAAATAAAGAGGAAAAAGCAGTGCAAAAATTAAAATGATGAACAGTAAAATCACACGTATATTTAATTCCGCTTTCTGACCTCACCGGTTCACTCACGAAAGAATGAGATTGTAAAATTTTGAACTGAAGCTAATCAAAATTATAAAAATAGTTATTCTAAAAATTATAAGGTATTTCTCCCACTTCCCTGGCGTGCCTTCGTGGTGTAACGGTAGCACGCTGGGCCGGTATTCCAGAGGTCCGTGGTTCGATTCATCCAGTCAATAAAAATAAAATACGAAATAAATAATAAAATTTAAAAAAAAAGGTACTTGGCATTAAAAACACAGCAAACCATTTAAAATGTACCTATTTTCTGTAATGTGAATGCAAAACCTAAACATTACGGAGGTATATAACAAAGAACACGTATATTTTAATTTTTTGCTTAAATTCAGGGATGATAGGTGACGTAATAGCATAAAGCAAAAGAATACTCCTGTATTGTTTTGCTTTATGCTTCTTTTCTTACCTTGTCACTGTAAAATCGAATCTCAGCAAACAACAGTTCCTGGGTTCATTCCTGCTACCGTTTTGGTTACAGAACCTTCCGATAGATGGCGCCATTATTGGACTATTTCTGTCACTCACGTATAAAATTTTGAAGAATTTAAAATTACTAAATGTATTTGCCACTCAGAGGCACAAATTACTTCTTTCAGTAGCAAATAATTTCCAGGAGGAAACAAAAATTCTATTAAAATTTTCTGACGAACTCGCACCTTTCAAGCTGGATATCCTTAAGGCTCGAGGCTCTAATGAATTAAATTGCAATATTGTTAACTACTCAAAATATGTTCGCGCGTGTCTTAATAAAGGTAAAATATAGCGAAAGATTCGCTTCATCAAAACAGACTTTTATCGGCTTTTTTTATACCATAACGCCAAAAACTTCTTTTCCTTCAGGAAATTAACAACTTACTTCTGCAGATTCCAACCAGGATTTTCAGGGATACCAAAATACCCGAGAACTACAGTTTTATTAGGAATTGATGTAACAGTAAGACACTAAATTATCCATCTCGTCCAGCTTCTTAAGCCATATTTGTTAAATGTTTCACATTCAGCTTGGTGGTAGCAAGCAATTAACTCTTGGAAGACCATTCGACTAGCTTAAGTACGTTTGTAAATAGAGGCATGTTTACTTTATGTATGTAAAAAATAAAAAGTGATTGAAAATAAGTGCAAATAATGCATTTAATTTGCACTGCTGCATGTGATTCTGTATCATATTGTACATCGAACTTAAGTGTTATTTATTCAGCATCATATCAATTAATATAAAATCACGTATATTTAAAAATGTGTTTACGATGTAAAATTGTAAAAGAAAATAAAGAATCAAGGTATAATACGAGTTGTTTTCTTTCCTGAAATTAGCGACACAAAACACATTTTGCTCCATTTCGTAAGCAAAAAGGAGTACTTTTCTGTTATCGGGGACTGGATTCGGAAATGTAGGTGTACATGCATATATATGTATGTATGCGTGAATGTGTGCATAGTACGTAGTTTGAGTAGTCAGTTTAGCACAGTTTAGCATTTTTATTCGTTTTACCAATTGTTTCGAAGGCATGTAGGGAAAATCCTGGTGCATTTAAGATTCGAGTTTTCGGTTTTATAAGAATTTTAGTGTCTTAAATGAAAATTTAATAGATTCTTTTTTTTTTCTATTTTTGATATCAAATGAACGGAAACACGTTTACGAAACATATTAATCGACTTTTATGAAGCTTTAATTCATTTTCCTCTGATGAGTTCTGAATTGGAATTTCAGTAAACGGGGATTACTTTTTATTTTTATATTTTTATTATCTTGTTTTTTCCCCTTTTGCATTTTCATTTTTAATTTTTAGTTTTAGTATTTGTATTACTGTAAATTCTTATTTTTGATATGTTTGGATATTGTATTAAACCTCTTATACAGGATTGCTATTATTAGTACTGTCGAGGAATAACCTTGCTTTTGACTCCAATTTACTTTTAACTTTAGATTCGTTATGTCTATTTTACTTCAATTCTGCAGCTATAGCTAAGGGCGGGTATGAAAATTTGCTTTTAATTTTAGCCTCTTATTATGTGGGGTTTTTTTTTCATATATATATATATATATATATACATGATTTCCAAAACTTTTTTCCAAAACTATGTATACATATATATATATGCGATTTTTCAACGTGTTTTACTTCCTTTCTCTCACTCTGATCGTCTTATCTTTTCTCACTTTATTATCAGCTTCTCTTTCGTTATTGGCATTTCTGCAACTGAAGAAGAAGGTTCTGAGCTTTCAAAACTAGTTCTGAAACTTTATCAATATTAGGCTACCTCTTGTTGATTTAAATCATTCAACACAAATACAGTGCTAAATACAAATATTTACAACCATAATAAAACATCTGTGTAGTCATACTTTAAAGCACCTCAGTTTTCTTACTTCTGAAGCAATGTGATTAAAAAATCTGAATAACAGAAAAAAATAATCTTAAAATATTCCAATTTTAAAGCCGCGCCACAGGATTTGTTAAAGTTTTCTATGCTGCCGCTGACTATTTCAGGTAACTAGTCGGCTGTTGGGCCTCACTTCTGCTAACGGAATTTTATTGTCATTTTCGCTTTATTATTAAGCATCGCTTTCTTTGCACTTACCTCACAAAAAATTCAAGAGCAAAATCACAAAATATTTGAAAACAGTATATCTTTAAAACTCCTGAAAGAGTGTTACGGGTTGCCATAAACTTTTTTATTGGCTACATTATTTCTTTGAAAACTAGCCACTCAAGCGGCCAGCCGCCTAAAAGAGTTATCATAAAAGAAAGGAAGGTATATGGATGTTAATGAGTCCATCTAGTGTCACTTAATAAAAATATTTAGTATTTCTAATGACACAGCTCAAGATCTGAATGTATTTTTATTTAAATCCGTTAGTTTAAAAAGCATAAAAAATTTTAAGAATGCATTTATTGCTTTTGAATCGCTTGGTTTGCTGCTCAGTAACAGGAAAATTAAATCTTAATGTTAAATATCTTAGGATGGCAACACGCTGGTGCTTGGAGATAATACATATTCTGTTTGAGGCATGAGCAACAAAGTAGCTCGCAATAACCGAATTGATGGATTAAAACTGAAAGGTCTTACATTTCGCCGGATTTCAACAGTCTGGCCTACTGGAGACAAAAATGCTTTATTTCGAATATTGTTGCCATTTCTCATTTCCTAATTGCTGAGTTTGTTTAATAAAATTCAGTAAATTTGAATTAAATAAATCAAAAAAATTCAAAATTCAAAATACGGATTTCCAGGTGGTTATGTTTGGGTAGAGGAGCACGTGTATTAAAATTTCGGCGTCTCTGGTGCCGTCGTTTTTCTATAATAATACATGCATGCAAATTCTTCATTATTTAATTTTTTAATAAAACCTCGTAACAGCATTTGATGGCAACAATTTAAAATGTGATTCGGACACAAAAGTTACACCGTAAAATGTGCGTTTCGGGAATAATAATACCTGTGGCGCTAACAAGAAAAAAATTAAATAAATGACAGATTTAATTTTCAGTTTAATTAAAATAAAATTATAAAAGCATATAAAATATGCAAAACTTAATTCTAAGATACTATAGAGGGAATATTTAAAGAAGAATCCTTTGCATGTAAAGTGAGTAGATTCACATCTAGAACAAAATGAATCACTTCTGTTACATGTTATTTTAATGATAGCCATAGCAGCTTAAAAACGAAAGATTTCTTATTCGATTTTCAAAGTGAGAATTCTTTATTAAAAGAAATAGTCAAACATTCTTAATTTATTATTTTAACTGAATAAATAAATACGAGAGGTTCCATAAATTTGGAGAAAATTTTAAAAATCGCAAAAAATCAACAAATTGCCGTATCATAATGCAGTTTGCAACTAAACTCTTATCACAGAGAAGTCTTTTAATTTATATGTCTATCAATAGATGGCGCTGTTTCCACTTCATATGAGGAAAGAATAGAAAAATTACTATCACACCGCATTTATTTCTTTGGATTCATATTACAATATTAATTACATAGCAGTCCACCATAAGCTCTCAGTTAAACCTTCCAGGTTTCAGATTCCTCTGACAGCGCTGTTATCGTGTGAACAACACGACATGATGCTTTAATAGAATAACTTTAATTGTTGTTTCGTAATGAGTACTGTAAAGGCCCTTATTTTTGCGAGGCTTTAATTTTCGCGAGCCCGTCGTAATCGCGAAAATTTACGCCTCGCGAAATACTTTTTTTTTCCCGCCTCAAATAATAATAAAAAATCAGAAATTTTTCACTTAGCCAAAATTTAATGATTTATTGCAAAGTTAGAAGCTTTTTCTTGACAACTTTCTTTCCTATAACTATTTTTTGAATAATATACAACTATATTTTTCGGATATAACACAATAAAATTAATAGAAGGCAGCTCATTCACTTAGAATACTATTTATACCAGCTTCTTTGAAGCCATTCAAAATTACCTCATGTTTGGCTTCAATACCGTTAAATACGCGCACAAGCCAAGAAGCGTGAATCGGTTTAAGTCGTGATATTCGCAACTCCACAGATTCTTTTTCCTCCAGAAATTGAAGCTCATTAGAATACCACTCAATAAACTCATTCTTGAGCAAACGCTTGAATTCGCCACGGGAATGGGGGGGACGAACTTTTCGAACAAAAGGTTTTAGTTTTAGTTTCTTAAAATGCTTTATGCGAAAGATGTACTTTTGGAATTTTTCAACTTTCTCAACTTTACTTAGGTACTTTTGAAATTTTTCAACTTTCGGTTCTGTTCATATAAAATTCGCGAAATCACCGATATACTCATTTTCGCGAAAATTACGGCCCGCGAAAATAAGGACTTTTACAGTAATTAAATGAAGGGAGGAAAGGGGAGTGACGTTGTCACGTGAGCGTTTGCTAGCTGTCTGATTGGCTCATTGACTCCTAAAATGAAATACATAGCATATGCAACTAGACAAAATAAGTAATAAATATGCAGCAGACAAAATAGTCAAGTGTACATTATTACATACATTATTTATAGTACGTACAATCTATTATGTACTATGTACAATCTGTATGTATTTACAGTAATGCACTGTATTACAGTATGTATTACTGTGCATTATTTACAGTATGTACGACTGCACAAAAAAGTGGGACAGTCCTATATCTCCCGTTCTACAGGCCGATCGATGAAATTTATTTTGCTTTTTAGATGTTTCGAAATTGCGACTTGGGATATATGTTAGATTGATATATAGCATTGTTCAAACATAGGTATTTTGACACAAAATGACCTGTTCTGTATTGACATACCGATTTTTTATTTATTTGTTCTTGGTATCGATCTTTGAAAACGAAACATAATGGATGATTTAGCAAAAGAGAAAAAGAAACGTGCTATTGTACGTAGTAAAGTTACTACACTTCTAAATAAACTTGAGAAATTATTATCGGAAGCATTAAGTAAAGAACATGTAGAAGATCTAAATTTATCTTATGAATTGTTAATTGAATACCATGAGAAACTTAAAACTCTTGACTCAAAGATCGATGCTCTCATAATTGATGAAAAAGAATGTGATAACGAACTACTTGTATGTGAAGAATATGATGAAAAAATTATAACGTTTAAAGCTAAGATTGTTAGTAAAGTAAAGAAAATTAACAGTAATGAAGTTGTTGAAAGAAGTATAATTACAACTAGTAATGGTATTAGTAGTATTCTAAATGGTAATAATGTTGTTACAAGTAGTGCTTCAGTAAAATTACCTAAATTAAATATTGAAAAATTTGCTGGTGATCCCAGTAAATGGCTCGAATTCTTTAATTCGTATGATAATGCTATTCATTCTAATCCAAGTTTATCTAAAATAGATAAGTTTACATATTTGAAAAGTTTATTATCTGGTTCAGCATATAATTGTGTTTCTGGTTATGCTTTATCTGAAGAAAATTATGATCTATGCATTAAAAGTTTAGAAGAGAGGTTTGGTCGTAAAGATGTTATTATATCAAAATTCATGCAGATGTTGTTACAGTTAGAACCAGTTAAAAGTTCTTCAAATGTTTTTGAGTTAAGAAAGCTCTATGATCAGTTACAAATCTGTGTTAGAAATTTAAGTAGTTTAGATGTTACTAGCGGTTCATACGGACATTTATTGAACCCAATAATTCTTAAATTGTTACCTGAAGATTTAGCTCTTGAATTCCATAGAAAAAGAACATCTAACCAAAATATAGAAGTAAGTGAATTAATAGAGTTCATTAAAATCGAAACTGAATGCCGAGAAGCAAGTATTTTGATTAATAGCTCAAAAGGTAATAAATACACAGGGGTTAATCCTAAACAAGGGTTAAAAAATTATAAAGTCAAATCACAAGCTTCTGCTTTTAACACATCGGTAAAAATGTTTTGCATATTCTGCAAATCAAACGAACATACATCTGCCGGATGTTTGAAATTTTCCGACGAACAAAAACGAAAGAAATTAAAACATGAAGGTCGCTGTTACAGATGCTTTCTGAGATCACATTTGCGGTCGTTTTGTCATTCAAAAATACAACCATGCGAAAATTGTAACGACAAAAATCATAATAAACTTTTCTGCCGTTTGAAATCGAAAAAAATGGAAGATGTTAACTCCGCAGATACGCAAGATAAAACTTTAGTATCTACTTCCCACTGTAACACCCTAAAACCTGAAAATAGTGTGCTTTTACAGACATGTTCTGTTATTGCTCAGAGCAAAAATAAATCGAGAATCGTAAGATTATTAATTGATTCAGGTAGTGAACGAAACTTCATCACCCACAAGTTAGCGCGCGATTTAGAATTGCAAGTCATTAGAAAAGAATTTCTAACAATTTATTCGTTTGGAAATCAGCGCGGTAACTCGCAAGAATTTGATGTATATAGTCTAAAAATAAAAAATAAAAACGATGATCGCTGCCTTGTTGTAGAAGCTATAGGGATAGAATTAATATCATCAATAAACTTCCAGGCGCCATCAACATGTCAAAACATTAAAGAATTTATGACTAAAAAAGGTTTGGAACTTTCGGATACAAGTCCCGTTAATGAGAACATAAATATTCTGCTTGGCGCGGAGCATTTCTGGTATATACAAACAGGAAGTAATTCAATGATAAATGATGGTTTGTTTATAGTACCGACGATATTTGGATACACAGTGATGGGTAAAGTAAAAAATAATAATACTCGAATTAATGCGTTGTTTTTATCTGCCGTTGAAGGAAACACATTTGATTTGCAGTCATTTTGGAAATTGGATTCGATAGGAATTGAAAATGAAAACAAAACATTTTCGGAAACTGATTTGGATACTATTAAGCATTTTAACGACAGTTTAAAATTTAATAACGGCAGGTACGAAACAAAACTCTTTTGGAAGGACAATAAATCACAACTCGCTGATAATTTTTTCGTTGCTAAACAACGATTTCTAGGACTTAAGCATAAATTAAAGGGAAATGATTTCCTATATAATGAATATGATAATATAATTAGAGAACAAGTTGAAAGGGGGATTGTTGAACAATGTAAGTTTGTTGAAAATGAACCTAACTGTTATTATATGCCTCATAGGTCCGTTATACGTGAAGGAAAAGTAACAACAAGAATAAGAATAGTTTATGATGCCTCTTCTAAGTCTGAAGGAGCTAAATCGTTAAATGAATGTTTGATATCAGGCCCTAATTTAAATCCTAACTTGTTGGATATAATTTTAAAATTTCGCGTACATAAAGTTGCATTTTGTGCAGACATAGAGAAGGCTTTTCACCAAATTCAAATTGATAGTGAAGATAGAAATTTTTTAAGGTTCTTATGGTTTGATCATTCTTACGACAATAGTGATAATAGTTTAGGCTTTAAGGTTTTCCGAATGTGCCGAGTGCCGTTTGGAATGACAAGTCCGTTTATTTTGTCCGCCACTATCAAACATCATATTAAGGGTTATGAAAAGAAATATAGCAAAGCTGTTGACATGTTAAATAAGTCCCTATATGTTGATGACCTTATCCATGGAGCAGACTCCGTTGAAGAAGTTTTCTCATTATCAACTGATGCAGTTAAAATTCTTCAAGACGCTGGTATGAACTTAAGAAAATTTGAATCAAATTCCGTATCTTTAAAAAATCATTGGCAAGATATTGGTTTAATTAATAAGGAAGATAATTTGGATAAGAAAACGTTAAAGGTGCTGGGAATAATTTGGGATTTGGATGAGGACACATTGAAATTAGATGTACAAGAACTTTTACAACCAGTTGACTGGAAGCACATTACAAAGCGAAAGGTATTACAGATTGTGGCAAAAATTTATGACCCAGTTGGATTCATTGCACCCTTTGTTATCAGAATAAAATTCTTATTACAAGAGTTATGGGAATTGGGTATTGATTGGGACACAATTTTGCCCAGTTATTTGAGTGAAAAATTTAAAACTTGGTACTTTGAAATTGAAGTTATTCTCAACTTGTGTATTCCTAGAAAATACATATTAAATGATGAATGTGTAAATTTCGATAAAATAGAGCTTTTTGTCTTTTGTGACGCCAGCCTCAAGGGATATGGAGCTGTTGCATATTTTCGTTATCCTGATTCTTGCTGTACGTCTTTTGTTCTTTCAAAGAGCCGTGTATCCCCACTTAAAAAATTAACCTTGCCTCGTTTAGAACTTATGGGAGCCATTATTGCCGCAAGAATAGTTAAATATTTAAGGAAATTGTTTAATATCCAAGAAGATAATGTATTTTGGTTTAGTGACTCTAAAATTGTTCTTCACTGGATCAAGGGTACCGCTGATAAATGGAAACCCTTTGTTGCTAATCGTGTACGGGAAATACAAGATGTTGTATCACCTTCGCAATGCAAATACTGTAAGGGAAATGACAATCCGGCTGACATAGTTTCACGTGGATTAAGAGCTTCTGATCTAGTGGAAAATAAACTTTGATTCAATCGACCAGTGTGGTTAAAAGAGAAAAATTTGCCTTCATCATCTTTTGATCCTTTGATCGAGCCTATGGTGGAAGAGGTACAGGTAGAACAGCGTCAAACTACTGTATGTTCTGTTATTAGCCAAGAGGCTGAATTTGAATTGACATCCAGATTTTCATCCTGGAAAAAATTGAAACGCGTAACTGCATGGTGTTTAAGATTCTGCCACAATATTAAACCTACATCTTTAAAACTCAAGGGTTTTTTAACAGTTCAAGAATTGGATAAGGCAAGCAATTTGATTTTTAAAATCATGCAAAATTCCGAATTTAGAGAAGAAATTAGACTTTTGAAAGCAGGGAAGAAATTGAATCTCAGAAGTAAAATCCTGAAATTAAATCCTTTTCTTGATAGAGAAGAAATCCTTAGAGTCGGTGGTAGACTCTGTAACTCGAATCTTTCAGAAAACACAAAGTATCCAATCATTCTTCCCAAAAGTCACCAAGTTACTGAATTGATAGTCAAACACTTTCACGAAGTGAACCTTCACGGAGGAGCCACATTAACATTATCTGCTCTGCGACAGAAATATTGGATCGTTAATGGCCGAGAAATTGTAAGAAAAATAATTTGGAAATGTATAAAATGTTTTAAAAATCGAACAAGCACATCCAGTCAGATAATGGGCGACCTACCTGCTTCTCGCATATTGCCGAATAGAACATTCTCGAATACAGGACTAGATTTTGCAGGCCCCTTTTTAATTAAAGCTAGGAAAGGAAGAGGGGGAATGAGATATAAATGTTACGTTTGCCTTTACATATGCTTCACCACAAAGGCCATTCACCTAGAAGTGGTCAGTGATCTAACAACTGAAGCATTCCTAGCATCTCTGAAAAGATTTGTGTCACGCAGAGGAAAACCCAAGAAAATCTTTTCCGATAGAGGCACCAACTTTGTTGGGGCTGATCGAGAATTAAGAAGATACATAGCTACACTTTCCTCTGACGAAGCATTTCAAAACTACCTGAGCGGTGAAAATATTCAATGGATCTTCAATCCTCCCGCTGCCCCTCACTTTGGAGGCCTTTGGGAGGCTGGAGTGAAACAAATGAAGATTCACTTAAAGCGAACTATTGGGACCCAGGTTCTGACATACGAAGAATTTCACACCTTAATTACACAGATCGAGGCGTGTTTGAATTCAAGGCCAATAGTTTCCATCTCATCTGACCCTGAAGATTTTAATCCTTTAACACCTGGACATTTCCTAATTGGGACTACATTAACAGCAATTCCTGAACCTGATCTTACAAATAATAAGCTAACCCCTGCTGAAAGATGGAAATTGACACAGCAAATTTTCCAGAGCTTTTGGAAACGTTGGTCTAGAGATTATCTTTCACAATTACAAGGGCGTACCAAATGGTTGAGGGATAAACCAAATTTAGCCCTCAATGACTTAGTCTTGATAAAGGACGAAAATTTGCCTCCATTAAAGTGGCGACTTGGACGAGTAATTGAACTATATCCTGGTGCTGATGGAAAAGTTCGTGTTGTGAAACTAAAAACTTTATTGGGCGAAATGAAGCGTCCTATACATAAACTTTCCCGCTTACCATTGAGTGAATAAGACTCTAAAAAAAAAACATTAATTGTATATTCATAATTTGTGTCTTTATTATTATTATTAATTCAATTATGTTTCAGATTCATAGAATGGACCACAATTGTGGATTATGGTATTTTAGCAGTTTCATTATTTTGTTTTCCTTCTAGAGATTGTAAGTATGTTTTATTTGTACAATTTTGTGCTAAATTTAATGTTGTTATTCAATTTAAATTTGTCATTATGCATTTTTATTTTATATGATATACTGTTGAACTTTGGAAAACTTGTTTGAATCTAAAATTGAAGATCTTTATAATAATGTTGTAATGAACCAATGTTCATCTGGGCGGAGTATGTTCCGTCTTTTTGGTAGATAGGTGGCGCTCTTGATGCGCGCCGATGAAGAATATTCCACTTGACGCTTGAACATGAACAATGACGCATGTCATATTTATTTGATGCTTGATTATGTTTCATGGCCGCTATAGGCGGAAGTAATATAAGTAATATAAGTTTATCGTTAATAAATGTTATTTCTATGTTCTAAGAAATCTTGAAGTTTTGCTTTGAAATTATTCTAATGCTCTCCCAACCTTGACTCCTGAAACGAAACGATCTTTGAATTTATGACTCATGAAGAGAGACACACACCATACACAGGCCAAAAATTTCCGCGAATAGTTGCTACTCAAAGAACTTATTCTCATGAAGCATCTTAGTCAATTCAATTTGGAGTAAAAATCAATTACTGTAGAGAAATCCTGTAAAACTCGAGTAACCGTCCCCGACACTATCATCTTTATGTATTTGACTACTATATTATACTCTTTGACATACTCTTTGACTCTATATGTATTTGAGTACTTGTATTTGAGTACTATATTATACACACCTTTATGTATTTGAGTACTATATTATAACTCGAGTAAAGACGAAACACTTTCATATTTACGTATTTTTATCAATTATTGTTCATTGAACGGGAGTTGGTTTGTTCCCCTTGAAAAGTCAACTAATTTCCGATCAATGACAATAATTACATGTTTTAATTTTTCCTTTTACAATTGAAATATTATTCTTCGCGATGATTTAACTCCAGTCCCCGTTAAAACATTATTAAAATTTTGCTTTCAAATTACTTCAAAACATCTTTCAAAATATAACTTACCAGTATGGATGCACACTTTTAAAATTATTCTACTTTAATTAAACTTAGGAGATAATATAATCAATTAATCAATACTGTTTAGGAAATAAATTATTATATATATATATGTAAGATAAAAATATATGAATCAAAATTATAGATTAAGCTATAAACATTAATTCTTCCTCTCTATTCTAAAATCGTAATAACGTATCTGCATTGCGTCATTCAAATTAATCATGCGATCTTACGTAACCGTTAATACCAGATGCCTCTTGACAACCAATCACCGAATTGTAAACCAAAACTTTTCTCTTCGCGTGCTCCCATCTTTCGTAACTACGCACTTCAGCTTTTGCTTGCTACTCTGCTAAGATGTGATTTCGCTGGCTTGCTTTCTATCTCAA
The DNA here is from genome assembly GCF_044657685.1 of Stegodyphus dumicola. Taxonomy (NCBI): domain Eukaryota; kingdom Metazoa; phylum Arthropoda; class Arachnida; order Araneae; family Eresidae; genus Stegodyphus; species Stegodyphus dumicola. Next base: position 167,145,377 of record NC_140770.1, read on the forward strand.
CAATATCAAAAATGTAAATCTTCTGCGGAAAGGCACGACTAGAGTGCCAAGTGATTGTGGCCAGAAATATCAATTGGAAATAAAAATGGAATTAAAACTGCCTCGACTGCCAAGTTCTTTAAATACTACGCAATCAAAATTCTTCTTCAATATGGATCTAAGCACGCATCGACACTGCTCCGTTATTTTCTTTGCTTTTATTATGACATATATATATATATATATATATATCATTCTTAATATATATTCTTAATATTCTTATATATATATCATTCTTAAATTCTTAATATACATATATATATATAGCGTAAGGAAGAATAGGTGTGACTGTTAAGAGGTAAATAAGGAGATTTTCGCTGATCATGGACTTTCAGTTAGACCTCTTTTTTAGAGGCTTTATATACACACATTTTTACCACACTGAGCTATAGCTCCATCTCTTGTTAAAACTTTAAAAACTAAAATGTGTTTTAATCCCAAACCAGTTCATGTGTGATATGTTTGCATGTGTAACTAACATTCTGATATGTGAATTTGCCGATTTTGTGAGTTTTGTAAAGTGCCCATCCTTTTGGAGCACCCTGTATATATAATATTTGTACACAGCATCAATCGCTTACTTCCAGGCTTCAGACCCAGGTTTATCTTAATTAATGTATTTCAGAAAGATTAGGATTATTAAAATTCTGTTTTCGTAGATATTTACTTTATATATTTTTAAAAATCAAGCACAAAATATATTGCTTACATTTCATAAAAGTCTCGCCACTGAGCGAGCGGTAAAAGTCAATGAATAGTGGTAGTTCAGTCTGGGGTTTGAGTCCAGGCTAATGGGCCGGCTGCATCTGCGGTTCCGTGGTTTTCCCTATTTGTAACGTGGATACGAGTCAGTTTCCCTTAAAACGGCTTAAACTAGGCATTCCTTCTTTCCATACAATGCCAAATACCGTGCACATAAAAAATAAATAAATACTTTCCATACAATTCCTTTTGTGTTTCGTCTTTTAAACACACAAATTTAATCTCGGAACACATTTCGGAAGACTAAACTTCCAAAAATAGATATCGTTATAAAACGGCTAAAACAAAAATTACCTTTAAATGTAGGAAAGCTTTCAGAATGTAAGCATGGCGAGAATGGTTTCTTGTTCATGAATTCGAGCTGCGTAAAAAAGAAAACAGACGAGAGAATCGCGTGTAATCACACTTGATTACTTCATCTCTGTTAGCCTTTCATGGAAGCCATCCAACCCTTTCTTCACCTTTTCGGATCACGTGACACAAATGCTCCGCCTCCACACGTAATAACGTTGTTCTTGTTAAATGTATCTACGTGGCGTCATGGAAAACATGGATCGGGGCAATAATCAAATATTACGGTTAATGCTTACTCTCATGTAAAAGTGCATAAGAAAGATCTATAGCCCTTATGGTCAAGGTCCTATAATTTAGGGGATGCTAAAACTATACATAATTTCATTTCAATGTCCTTTTTGGTATCCCCTACACCTTACGGAGGGTTTTTTCATCGATGCTTTCTTCAAGTTTCTTCAGCGGTCCCCTACCCTTGCTTTTTTATAATGCATTAGATGTCTTCTGGGGGTAACATCATGTTCTTGAAATCATGTGCTATATCAAAGTTTCCAAATAGGGTAGGATGGCCTACCAGCGGCCAAGCGGTAAAGTTGTTGAGCACAGGCAGTTCTGCCTGGGGTTAGAATCCTGTCGAACGCGTTGACTGCATGGGCATTTTCGTGGTTTTTCCTGCGTGTAACGTGTATACGAGTCAGTTCCCCTCAGAAAATCCTCCCCGAAGACATCTTTTTCCTTAGGTCTTCCTGTGATTTGCCATAATCAGATATACCACATTACCCAACAGGGTCGGTATCCATCTCCTGGGATCTATAAAATTCTAAAAGTAGTTAATGATGATCAAGATGTCGATAGCCGAATATGCACTCTCAACTGATCGACATAATCAATATCCCATTTATTATACAAAAGAGTTCATTAAGGTATCCGATTACGTTCGACAATGTTGTGATGCCAAGGCCAGCTCGGTGGTTTTCCTTGGTGGAGTTCACTCACTCAGCCAAATATTGGAAAATAGTACAAATTGAATCTATTATTGTTGTTATTTAGCAGAATACTATTTAAAATGCTAGAAACAGGTGATATCCATATTATCAAAGTATAATTTTTTTAACATTATTTGTTAAAAGTTTGCTAAATTTCAGGATTACTAGATATGTTCCCACAAAAATGTCTATCAATATTTTACTTTTATTTTTGTCACTTATATTTGTTAAGGTATCAGAAATTAAATGGACTAAAATGTAAGTAATAAAATGTCTATTAAGTACTAGGTGTGACACACACACACACACACCATCACAACAACAACAACAAAAAAAAAACAGAACTAAACAGCTTGAAAACAGAGTGGAGTTGGCAATAACTATTTTGGTGACGTCATGCCACTCACCTCCTCTGCCATGCGGCCAGTTTTGACTTAAGGAGTACTGTATCATTAAGTGAACAAGTGCAACTGCGTTCTGACGGAAACATGTCTAATGTAAAACCCGAACAGAGAATCAACATCAAGGTTCTTGAGAAACTTCAGAAATCAGCCAAGGAGGAAACATTTCAAATATTAACCGAGGCTTATGGAGATGAAACTTCGTCTCATGCACATGTGTTTGAATAGCATAAGTGGTTTTCAGGAGGAAGGGACAGCAGTGTAGAAGATGATGAACGTGTTCATCATGACTGAATGGGTTTCCAGTGATCAGACTGTTATTCAATACTTGTATATTGACGTACTAAAAAGACTTCGTGAAAAGATTAGGAAAAAAGAAGGCCACAGTTGTGAAGTAATGGATGGCTGTTGCACCAGGACAATACACCCGCTCACATGGCCCTATCTGTCAAGCAGATTCTGACCAGCAAATACATTACTGTGATGGGGCATCCTCCTTGTTCACCTGATTTGGCTCCATGCGCCTTTTTTTTTTCTAAAGTTAAATCTTACTTAAAGGGAACCCATTTTAACAGGCAAAAACGGAAAATCTCCTGAAGGGCTTTCCAGAAACCTTGTTTCAGAACTTTTACCAGCAATGGCAGCACCGAATGTAGAAGTGTGTGAATGCTGAAGGGAACTACTTTGAAGGTGATCATGTCACGGAGAACTGATTCTGTAAGTAGAATGATTTATTGGACCAGTCTCAGTTTTTTTTTTTTTTTTTTTTTTTTTTTTTTTTTTTGGTCACACCTTGTATACTTGTTTGAGTACATGCACTAGCTATTTTTCGGAAAATTTCTCTCTTTTTATTTACAAAATTATCTGAAAATGTTTTAGATATGTACATAGACCTAAATTTTTGTCCATTTAGTTCACAATATTTGATATGATATTTGTGGAAATTTTCATAAAATTGCTATAATAATATTTTAAGTCAAAGTTTTTTTCGTAAGAGAAAAGTGTTAAAAAAATCAACTTCTTCAAAAAGCAAGTTTAATCTAATGCAAATACAAACAGAAGGGGGAGGTAAATGTTGCCAAGTATGATAATTAAATTGTAAAACAAATCCTGTTCCCGATCGCTTAAACACAAATACAAATGTTCAAAATAATCTTATGGGCATCGCCAAAAGTATTCAAACGAAAAATTCTCATTTTAAAGTTATTTAAAGTAGTCTGTGTGCCTCTAAACATCAACTTCCGTGTTCTTAAACAGAAACTTCCGGTTCATGGCGTAGAACAAGAACAGCCATAATTCTGCTTCTAACAAAATAAAAGGAGTTTGGGGAAGCTTAATGTATAAGCCTTTAAAATAAAGTTATGAAAATGGTTTGAAAAGTTTCATGAAATAAACGATTAGAAGCTAGTACCTTAATAAAATTTATGAGGTGAAATATGGTCTAGTTCTGCTACTTTAGTCCTGTAACCTTGATATGCATGTAGGGAGTTATCGCTATATTTAAGATACTACGATAGTCTTACGAAGGTTTTAAACAAGCCTTTTACTTAAACAGAGCTTTGAACATAAAGGCAGGACTTTGTGCTTACTAATAACTAAAGTTTGTGGTAATGTAGATTTAAATAACAGTCAATTCAAATTAAACGTTTATTCGTAATCTAAGAGTACACAGTTAAATACTAAGCTGTACGCTGGCTCAATAAATTACCGGCATGTCAGATTAAAGTATCGGCGGCGAAAGAATGCAAACTTGAGATAGTTACATTTAACTAGAGTTGGCAAACTCTAACCACGTAGCCGCGTGCGTTACAAATACTCTCTCTCAAGATTCAAAACCCTACATACACAAACAACTAATGGCAAAACATTCAAGATTACATATGCGATAGTAATTTGAACTAAATAGTATTAACTTTAAATTTACTGCGACATACTATTCAAACAAAGGGAGATGAGAAGAGCGGCAGTATCTCCATAGTGGGATTAACTGTAAAGATGGTTAGTATGCTAGGGTGCTAACTGTGCGCATAATGATGAAGTTTCTGTGCTCCACTTACTTATACTTATCTATCTACTACTTTTTTCACATTCGTTCGACTACATCGATAATCATATCTAGCAAAATGTTGATATTTTCCTGAGCTTTTATTTTTACTGGGCATCCTTCTGGTGGTTTGTCCAAAATGCTTCGCATTCACTTTTCAAGCCGATGAGCTGTATTTTAACAATTGCAAAAGATTGGACTTCCTTTCTTAAGCTTTTCAGAATGCTTTATAGATTTCTGTTGGCGTGAGGCCCTTCTGGGTGAGGTGCTGAATAATAGTCCTATCAGCCACTCTCTTCTCTGAAACTTCAATCATTTTTTACTTTGAAAAACAATTTACGGTAGGCTCTTTCTGCCATTTTAAAAAGCCGCTGTTGTTTGATGCATGGAATTACTAATGGAAGTATGAAAATGTTATAGAATAAATAAAACAAACAAAAGATTTTACATACACTGATATTTTATTTTATTTTATTTTTTATTAGATTTATTCATTCAAATTGACCCAGTGTAAAACTGGTCAATGATATAAAAAATAAAATATATAATTTAAGATGTCTGCAGTTATATTCCTAGAAAATGCCTGTTTATTTTTTTTACGTCTACACTGAAATCTTCCATCATAATAATAGGAACATTTGCACCTACAGTAAACTCTTCATCGATTTATAAAGTAGTCTTAGAGTACTTCATATATGCAGCAAACAGGAACATGTTCTAATATCCTGAACTAACAGTTGGAAGAATATATACAGATCCTCGCATAAATCTTGACGGTCCATCAAAAATTACATCAACCATACAAATATCGTCTTGTCCTGAATCCTGTATTCTCTTACGCTACTTAACAGAACGTTATATGGGTATAGAATCTGTTTACACTCGTCAAATGTCTATATAAACCGTAACACCACTAGCTTGGCGAAACAAAATAAAATACAGCCAACATCACCCGAACACGCTAACTGTCTACGCGCGACTGTCTACCAGATGACCTTGCCACTCACAAGCCATCGCACATGCACACGGAGCTTTGACTTTGAGCCAAAATTTCGCTATTTTTGACGCGTTACTATGCGTACACCTTTTATCCAATTTAAAATTTCCTCTGTGTGTGTGTCTGCTAATGTGCTTTTTCATTTACCTAGTGATGTACTTAGCTTACCAGTAACCTTTGTAATTTCAAAGATGCGCGCATCCGTGCGCACCTCAAATAGAATCTTAATTTTTGCTTCCACATCAGATTATTATGAAACAATGTAATCCTACGTTAAAAAGGGAGAAAAACATGTAGCATTCTTGAAATAATTTTACTTAGTATATTACAAAACACCACACGTTAACACCCTGTAAAATTTTATCTACCTAATATCATTTATTTCCTCCGAAGCTCAGAACTTTTCACCCTTCCTACTTATCTTTCTGTTGAAAACTATTTCGTTCTATAGGAAAAAAGATCCATATGATTAATTGAGTTAATACCAGTATTAAAATCACTCAAATAGTAAAAATGCGGCAGAGCGGTAAAGTCTCTGAACACTGGTAGTTCCAACCTGGGTTTAATTCCAAGCGAACGATCTGGCTGCATGGGCGTTTTCGAGGTTTTTCCCGTGTGTAACGCGTATACGAGCACGTTTCCCTTAGAAAGTCCCCCACGGAGGCATTCCTTCCCTTAGGCAGATAGCCCTAGTGTGCCTTGCCATAATCTATCAAACCAAACAGGAAAAATACTCCAGTATTTATGACAGAAATTGGAAACTAACAGGAAAACACACACAAAAAAAAATAATTCGAATGTATTGGATAATTTGAAAGACCTGCATTCATGTAACCTCTGAAAATCTCTCATGTTCGCGAAATTCTTCGCGAAAACTGTGCGCTGTAGTTGTATCACTACCCTACCCAAATTTAAGTTAAACACGAGTTGGTTTTCCTTAAAATCCTCCATGAGAACAAATTTACACAAGCAGAGTCGAATCCTTTGCCATGATTAATTAACCACCTACCTTCTTGTAAGCACATAAATAACAACTAAAATAATAAATAATTATCTAAGCGAAACTCTGCAGTGTTCCCGATTTATGTAATTTACAAATATTTTCTGAGATTAAATGTTCCTGCGTGCATTATAATACCAAGATAAAGTTTCTCATTTTCAGCTACACTAATTTAAGCTCTTTTGTGGCATGAATAATATAATCATAACGTAACTCCCCCGAACATGTCTTCATCCTATATTCGAGGAATTAATTGTCTAGTTTACAAGGGTTGAAATTTCACTTTCATTCATTCTAAATATGTTACGTACTTCGAAAATGCATTATAATCAGCTTTCAACAAGGAGAAGGTGATTTGAGAATTTCCTAAATTTTAGTTGACCTCGACGATAAAGAACGTGAGAGCAGTGCATAATTTCCAACAAAATCGTTTAGCTTGAAGCTTCTAAAATGATTCAGCCACGTGGCTGCATTACATTACCGTAAAGTTACGGTAGTTTATAATTACTCAGTTTAAATTGCAGCATTAAATAGACTGCATAGAGAAGATGATTATAACGTCTCTATTACTAGAATAAATCAGCTTTCCAATTAATTTACCAATACTAGAATGTTTGTTATGTATTATTTAGTTAAATTTTAAATTGTATGAAAACTGTTTAAGCTATTTGTTTATTTTTATGGGATACACGAGTACAAAGTTAGGTTCGACAGGTAGCTCACAAGGCTATCTGCTTTTGGAGAAGGATGCCTTCATGGAAGATATTCTAAGGAAAATTTCGTGTTCAAATTACATTGGAGTATTATTATTGTTATTTTGTAGAGACATTAGGTATTTTTTGGAAGCAAGAGTCATGAAAAATGAGCAACGCCTTCGCCGGGAATCGAGCCACGGACCTCTGGAATACGCGCCCAGCGTGCAGACCACCACACCACGAAAGCATGCCAAGAAGGCGGTAGAAATGCCTTACAACTGGTTATTATTACCCAAGGAACTACACAGAAGAAAGGACGTCTTCGTGGAGGTCTTTTTAAAGGCAACTGGCGTCATTAAATAGCACGTTACACATGGGGAAAACCACGAAATCACCCATGCAGCCAGCTCGTTGGCTGGATTCGAACTTCAGACCGAACTACCAATGTTTGGGGACTTTACCGCTCAGCTCGTTCACTTGGGATCGAACCTGGGTGGAATTCCCAGTATTCAGCAGTTTTCACAGACTGGACCACTGGTGGAGCTACTGAAGATCCAAATTTCTTCTTTTTCTGTTAAAGTACTAGAGAGATAGCCCGTCTTAACTCTGCCATAATGTAAATAATCTAATACAGTTCAGTCACTTCCAATATGTATAATGCGAATACAAGACAGTTGCCTTTAGATAGAAAGTTGCTCACCAGCGGCCGAATGGTAAAGAAGGAGGGGTAAAGGTAGCAGGGGCCAAGCCGTGACCTTCAAGAGGGAGAAGGCCATGACACTCAATAAACATGGCGGAGCTTTCCGTCCGATGTTATCGACGGAAAGTCATCTCAATTTTTAAATTTTCGTCGGAAATATAACTTTATCATGTTGCTTAGTTAATTAAAATAGCTGGAAGAAAGGAGGCTTTATATACATACACACTTTTTAAACTTTTTACAGATATTTTTATTAACTTTGTGCATAAATATAATTGAAAGAACCGAAAAACAAACGAACATTTTACAAAAATTTAAACGCTGATTGAAAATTGCCACTGTAATGATAAATTGAGAAGGGGTTCTTAAGATAATAATTAATATTTTACCTAGGCTAAGGTATTAATTTATTCGCGTTTCAGAGCAAAATATATAACCATCAACTTCTATATCTCCAGCGTATGTAAATGAAATGCTATATAACTTAGCTAATAAATGTGATTAAAAAATAATACATACCTAAATCTTATAGAAAAAGAAAAGCCTTCCAACATTCATATTTGAAATGAGATAACCTAACAAACAACACACACTATTTTAAAATATTTTTAAAATGTTTTAAATATTTTTAAATAGTGTATGTTGACATATTTAGTGTATGTGGCAATATTTTAAAAAACACATAAACTATGCAATGTTTAAAAGTTACCAGGAAAAAGTAACAGAACTAGTATTTCCAATTAAAAAAAAAATAAAAAATCATTTAGTGTTTTTTAAATAGCAAGCTGTTAAAAGTACAATAATTAGTAGCAATGCTGATGATTTAACATCATTTCTTTCTATCATATGTAAATATAGTTATATACACTTGTTTTAAACAAGGTTAAAAGTTCAGGCAGGTTCTCACGGCCATTTTATTCATTTTTTCAAATCAGTAACATTCGTTTGGGTACTTTCCTTTGTATACTTGGCAGAAATGATTTGAATAATAAACACAATAGTAAGAATTGCACATTTAGATCTGCTCTTCATTAAATAGCGCAATAAAAAGTTTTTTTTCCATTCATCTTGAATTTTGTTGCTATCACAAGCACGTACAAAAATTAACAATGAAAATGGAATGTATTCATATGTAATAATTAAAAAACATAACTTGCAACATTCGTATTCATACCAAGAGATATACTACAAATTCAAAGAGAAAAATAACAGAACTGCAATTCGCACTTAATGTAAAATTTAATGTTTTTTAAATATTATATGATTTAAAAATGCAATAATTATGGATTACAATATTTAGTAATAATGCTGATTTTTCTTAGCACCATTTCTTTCAATCATATGCAGGTGTATATACATATTTTTAGTTTCTAAATTTTAGGATAATGGGAATCACGATTATCATTTATATGGTTATTATTTTTTTATTGCCAGTTGTGCATGTTGTTTGTTAGGTTACTTTATTTCAAATTTTAATGATGGAAGGCTTTTTTGTTATAAGATTTAGGTATGTTTCTTGTATGAAATATTTTTTATCACATTTATTAGCTAATTTATATAGTGTTTCATTTACATACGCTGGAGATATAATAGTTGATGGTTATATATTTTGCTCTGAAACGCGAATAAATTAATACTTGAGCCTAGGTAAAATATTAATTATTATCTTAAGAACCCCTTCCCAATTTATCATTACAATGGCAATTTTCAATCAGCGTTTAAATTTTTGTAAAATGTTCGTTTGTTTTTCGGTTCTTTCAATTATATTTATGCACAAAGTTAATAAAAATATCTGTAAAAAGTTTAAAAAGTGTGTATGTATATAAAGTCTCCTTTCTTTCAGCTATTTTAATTAACTAAGTAACATGATAAAGTTATATTTCCGACGAAAATTTAAAAATTGAGATGACTTTCCGTCGATAACATCGGACGGAAAGCTCCACCATGTTTATTGAGTGTGATGGCCTTCTCCCTCTCGAAGGTCACGGTGGAGCACTCATCCGAGGCCTCGGTCTCCAGATGGGGTGTTTTTTGTTTACATTCAGAAGCTCCCTTGAAAGCGCTCTGATAGTGTTTCGACACACGACAGTTCCATACAAATCAAATAACGGAACACTTCCGCATAAAAGAAGCATTCATTGTGTGATGGATAATAGCAATTTGTACAGTTTACTGACATTTACTCAAAAATCACATCTTGTTTATTTTTCGATAACTAACAACAGGGATTTTGATTATGAATTTGTTTTATAAAATTCGAAGCTGTTGATCTACAAAAATATAGATTTTAACAAAAATGCTTTGCTTAAAAAAGAATGAAAAATACCTTACGGTACCTTTAAAATTGTATACCTCTTTCGATACCTTTGATAGAGTATTCGATACTTTTAGTTTATGTTCCAAACTCATAGTGAATGCACAGAAATTAAAGATTGGCACATGCTGAAAATGAAAGATATGAAATATGTATGGGTATTAATGCATGTGCTTGCAAAAAAGAATTTAACAAAAGACGTAAATATTTATTAAATTATTTATAAATGTATCTGAAATGAAGGATTTAATCATTCATAAACTCCTGTGAAAGTTACTGTGAAGAAATCTAATTATTAAATGTATCTAAATTCAAAATGGTTATAAATATTTGAATTATAAACATAAATTGAAATCCTGTTGACAAATACGTTTATAAAATTATTTAACCGTTTGACTGCTAAGCAATTCTTGCAAGAACACACGAAAACACGATTTCACTCAAATTAAACCGTTCTGAGCAAACTGTTCTGTGAAAAGTATAGCATTTAATTCCGTTCAAAATGCAATATTGTTTAAAAATGTGGTCTTTTCACATACTTAGGACTCTGAAATATAAAAAAAGACTATATATACATTTATATCTATATTTAACCATGTAATTACAAATTGTTTACATCCGATCGTATCAAAACCCATTCATCTTAATGGTAAGTACTGAATATTTTGGTCACCACAAAAGGATCGCTAGTGCTTCAAAGCAGTGTATGTGGAAAACCAGTTAAGGCCTCTCCTTCCTACTTCCTACCTCCTTGGTTGGGACACCTTCTAAAATCTTCCCTGCATCCCTCGTCATAGCTCATATTCGCGAAGCTTTGTGTAAGCAAATTTATGGGTCATACTTTCGATAATATCAAAAATTCGCTTTCAAAAGCTTTCATAAGTGATTAATTCTGCAAAAACGACCCCGTATACGAAAGTAAGTTTGTAAAAATTGCGTACGTTATCCTTTTTAATTAATTTTTGCATTTTCAGGAAATCATGGCAGTGAATGATGGTTCTTGTTTCCAAATTTGTAGTTTACGAGTTAGTTAAACTTACATGCAAAGTTGGTTAAGTCATTTCTGGTCTAGAAATTAAAAGGGAGGGAAGAAATAGGCCCACGGCGTTCACTTAACTATTTTAATATTTGCTTACGCTTAAATGAAATCCAATCTTCGAGCAGATAATTCTGTAATGCAGGAAGCTTCAAATCCGAACTGGTATTACGCAATTATTTTTTATTAAAAGCCCAGTTCCCCAATAAATCTTCCAGATAATCTGAAGAATTTATTTGAAGAACTTAGAGGCATTTGGCATTCATTCATTCACACATGCCTTTAAGCTAAAACGCTATTAAATTAACTTCCTGTACACAGATTGATCTAATTCGCTGAGAAATATTTGGCTTGAAATCGCGAAGTATTTATAATGAATTTGGAACATTCAGTGAGTGGAAATTTTAGTTACGTTTGAGTGAAATGTGCATCAGATAGTAGTTTTGAGATAGATTAAACTGGTGATCATGTGTTAAGGGCGCGAAACATTAATTTCAGTAATAACTGCTTTTCAACATGTGCGATAAGGCGTCAAGAAAGTTTTAAAACAAATTTATCACTGTAACTTTCTACATACGTTCCTTCCAAAAAGCTGTATATTATGTTTACGGAATGTACTTCTTGCAATATTTATGAAGTTCTAAGAGTATATATCTTCATATATTTCTAAAAGTATCCTTTTTGATTAATCCTAATCTATAAAAACGGTATTCTTTCATGTTGCAAGGAGCCTTGAGTAGTGCATGCCTTTCAGGTGTAATTGGAAGCATGTTCTGCTAACAATCGGGATGTCCAGAATCCAAATCTTGGTGAAGTCATAGCAGTTTCTTCAAGTTTCTCGTCCCAGCAAATTCTAAAATTACTCTACAAATGGTGCCCTTTAAGTAGGAAAGAATGTAAGGAATCTTCTCTTTCCCTGCCTTTGTAGTGTAAAGAGAAGCACGTCCGACTAGGGATCCAAAATCGGCTGGTTTTGAAGCTCGAATCCCAGAAAGCATTGCTGATTTTTCCTGTCTGAAAAGAATTCCATGATTCTGAAATGTAAGATTTTATGTGGAAATCAAGGAGCTGGGAACTATACTTCTCCCCTTTTCTTTTCTTTTGGGGAGGGGGGGATTAGACACATGACGATTATTGCATTGCGCGAAAGGGCAAAATCCTTTCGTCAAATGGTTATTCATTTGACGAAAGGATTTTGAAACTAACAGGCTAAACTGAACAGTTCTTTTCAGAAGTCGTGATTACTGCTTCTTGTTCTATCATGAAGTCTACAAGCAAACATTCCTTATTAATTACTCCCTGTCAATCAAACGAACATTGAGCATGAAATTTAGTAGTAAGGCTAAAAATAAAGTTTCTAATAAAATGAAGTTCTTAAAAAATTTCTGCTTTTTTATCTCATTGATTTATATAAAAATGCATTTAAATCAAGTCTAATTAGAAATGTTAAATATTTTTATGAAACGACTCTAGCTGGACTTACTAAAATCATTAGCCCAAAGGCGCTATTAATTTCCTTTTGGCATTTTGCGTTGAAAACTTGAAAAAGGCTGTATCACTTTTCAAATTGTTGCCACCAAATATTATCGCCATGTATTATATTTAAACAAATTAAAGAAAGAAGTATCTGCATGAATGTATGCATGTTTCTCGCACTGTAAAATAACAACGGTACCCAGAGATATCAAATTTTAAATAGCGTAATCCTCCACCCGAATATGAACATCTGGAAGCCTAAATTTGAAATTTGTTTTATTACCTATTTCATATTTTGTAAAAATTTAACGAATTTTTTGGTCAACAAACTCAACGATTTCAAACCAAGCAATGGCAACACTCTACGGGATAGAACAAAACATTTTTATCTCCAGCGCGCGAGATTTCAAAGAAAACTGAAAATTCTAAAAATATGATTTTTTTAATTATTTAGTGATATTGCTGTTTAATTGAATTTTGTGGTTTAAGGGCGAAGAAGATGGTATTTAATAACTAAAGGTGACACGCAAAACGTTAAAAAAAAGCCCCTTTGGGCGTAATATTAATCTGAAAAACATTCAGGTTTTTTTAATCTCTTTTGTGATATAATTTTCTAGCTCAAATGAAAATTAAATTTTTACATAATTTTTCTATTTTATCATAACACTTTTATGCGGCTGGCCATGCGAGCGGCTAGGTTTCAAAGAAATAATGTAACGAATTTTAAAAAAATGCGTGGTAAACTTTAACAGTCTGTGGGGGAATTCTAAACATAAACTGTTTTTAAATATTTTATGATTTTGTTCTTGAATTTTATGAGGTTTAAGAAAAAAGATTTGCTTAATATAAAGCTAAAAGGACAAAAAAATTTGTGTCACAAATCCTGCAGTGTGACATTAAAGTCTAAATTCTTTCAGATTTTAATTAAAGGGGAATAATCCTATTAAAATTTCTATATTTGTAAAGTAAGTAAAATTAAGAAAGCCAATAAAATAAAAGAATTACGATTTGAAGTCTAAATAAATTCCAATTTACAAATTCGTAATTTTTAATTAATATTTAATTTTTTTTAATTTTAAAAAGTTTTATAAAAATATTTTTAAAGTTCTAAAGTTCTAAAAGCAAGTAGAAATGAAATTTAACGTAAATATTTAATTCCCTAAATTTAGCAAACTCATATCCATACTCCATGCCGATTTTCCTTTTACTATTTAATACGTTTTAAAAAACATTTTCTAAAACTTTTTAAAATTTAAAAAATTTAAATATTGCTTATATGAATTTGTAAATTGGAATCTACTCAGTCTTCAAATTGTAATTCTTTTACTTTATTGGCTTTCTTAATTTTACTTTGAAATACAGGAATTTTAATAGGAATATTCCTCTTTAATTAGAATTTATTTAATTAAATCTTTTCAGCCTAGGCGCAGGCGTCTTAATAGTCCTTCCTTATATTTATTTATTTGTTCATGTTTATATACATATTGTACTTTGTTCAAATGACAATCAAAGTAATGTATCTCATCACGAATTCATTTCTCAATTACTAGAAGTCTTGCGTAAACTCATAGTGAATACTAAGGAATTTGCTTCTAAATTACATAAATCACGTCACGTTGCCTTTATGGTAACTCCAAATTCTATATTTTCAACTCCGCTTGTTTTTCTGTGTGCCAATTACATAGCAACGAAACGCGAGCATTTATTATTCCAAACAAATATGGATCTCGTGCCTTTTGCTGCAACCCTTTTAAAAGCGCAAGAAATGTTTTAAAGATAACCTTTTCCGTAAATAATAAAAAGGGCTACCTCCAATTTATATTGCTTGTATAAAGAGTTTATAGTAACAAGAAAGGTACTTTTACTATAACAAAAGCTTGCAAAAATGCAGCGAGATTCAGAGTCCACTCGTTAAATATGCGCAAGTAAACGAAGCTGAAATTTTCTGTGTAGCCTTTTTAAATATTTCGTCAAACAAGCGGCTAATTTAAGAGAGAACCCGCTGGCGTAAGACAATTATATGGTAATTTATTCTGCATATATGACTCTATTTAAAAAATGCAGCTTTTGAATGAAATTGATGACCAGATGGTGTGTTTAGAAAAGATACTATGGAGATAATGAGCGAAATATTGAATAATTATGCCCTATTCATAACTTATAAAACATCATTAAATTTTAAGTAAACATATGTTTCAGTTCATGTTATTCTCTAACATAAATATCGTTATAAGTTTCCATAAATATTTAAACTCATTTGATTGCATTGTGGTTTGTGTGTCTTCCTTTATTCAGTTATTCATTTATTTTTTTTCTTTTAGGATTTATTTTTGGTGTAATTGAATCTGTAGCCTTATGTTTCGTGTATAAATGAATTTCTTGAGAAGAATTATAGGTCTTTCGATTCTAAGTCCAACTGGCAACGTATAAATTTTAAAAATGGCTTACCTAAAACGGGAGAGTTGAGCAAAATAGCCAATGATGAAACGTGTTGACAACTTTTATTGCCAAATTGGTAGTTTTTGAAATCTTTCGTCAATTTAGTGGTTTATAGGCGATTTCGGAAAGTGCATTTTCGAAACCCTACAAACGATTTTTTCTGAAGCTTTCAGAACCCCGTGCAACACCATATTATTACCTCCAACAGCTAGGACGAATCAGCAATTGATCAGGTATGAGAGTTTGCGGTTCAAAGAAAATCAACTTGAATTGCTTTTTAGAATTTATTCCATGAATAATTTTCCTAATTTATGATATTTTTAGGGCTAAGGAGGAACTGCATATTATTTTCAATTCAAAATATTATTCAAGACATTATTAAAAAGACGCCGAAGTAAAACTTAAAACTAGGCAAAACAGCACCCTCGTGTTTGGCATAGATTTTTATTAAACGTTTATCGATTATGAGGTCGAAGGATACAGGCTCCACTTCGTGAACAGCAAAATATATTTGTGCAGGATTCTGTGCAAGCCCAATTGTCTCTCTGAAATGAATGTTTTTGTAAAGCCTAAATTTCTAATTTTCTAATTTTAACTAGCTAATGGTCAAATTTAACTGCGCGAGACGCTTTTTCCCCCAGGAGGTAATATCGAAGAAAGTATGTAAACACAAATAAGCCACTATATAAAGGATGTAGAATTCCCCAATGTGTAATTCTAAGTTACAGTTGAATTCAAAAGTGAAGAATCTTAAGAACTAGTAAGCGAATAATCGCTTGAGTTCGTGAGACAATGAATAAACTTGCAAAGGGTTAAAAGACCCTTTATTATTCAAATAAAATTTAACAGAACTCCGTCTTGGAGTTGTACAATAAAGCCGAAACTCGGGATTCAACTTAAGAAACTAAGAATTAAACTAAATCTTAACTAAAGCGATATAGCCGAAACTATCAAGATTCTAACGGAGTTGGCCGCTTAATTGACTGCGAAGCTATCAATGGCCTAAAGTACGGCCGAGCATAATAATAGCTTACGAGAAAGTAGCCTAAAAAGGCGGACGCGTGCTAGCCAGAATATCTGGTATCTCTCTCCCTAAGACAGTAGAACTTAGAGTCTGAATTGAAATTTTAGAATCACGTCTGAATGCTAATGAGGAAGAGCTCTTCCTCATTAGCACTCAGACGTGATTCTAAAACTACGTTCTGGACGGAAGTGGTAAGTTGAAATTAAGAAGCGATAGGAAAGAAGTTTAACTCAAAATTTAACTGTTAATAAAATGAGCATAATCCTTACATGGGTTTAAAGCCAATATTTCGAAAAACAGTTAAAGATTTTCTATCTTTTTTTAACAAGATTTACAGATTACAATGTTTATTCTAAAGCATTCGAAAGCTACCTTCCCAAGGAAGGAGATGTAGAAGACCTTAGAGAGAAACTAGCATTTATTTAAAACAGGGAAACCCGCTAAAGTGAAATATAAAATTAGAAACAACAACTTTGTGTTTGGAGTAGATTTAGTCAAGAACTCGGTCAATTTGGGGCGCAAACAAGTACAGGTCCCTCTTCATCAGGAGCAAAGAAGTCTGCAAGACTAGAAAACAAACTAAATAACTAAATCGACCAAATAAAAAGAGCGTTAAACTAAACTATATTGGCCAAACTAAAAGAAAGTTAAAGTTTAGCATCAAGGAACAAGATTCTTATGTCCGAAAAGGCGAAATTAGCAAGTCTTTGATAGCTAATCATAAATGGTAATTTAATCCTAATTTTGAATTTGGGTCTACAAAAATTATTCTAAAATCTTCTTCGATTGGTGAACTCGGTTTCCTTGAAGCTTTACACATTAGAAAAATTTATCTTGTTTAGTTGATGGCTTTAATTCTAATCCACTTCTTCCTAACAGTTTCAAAATTATATTAAGTTAGTGTTTAAATTTCTTTATTTTTTGCCGATAGATGGCGCTACCTTCTCGTTCGCTTTACTGCCGTAAGGTATAAATAAGAACGACTATTGCACCCGCTGTTTTCCAGTCTTTCAGATTTCGTTGATTCTGATGTGATGTTTGCCCTGGAAATCCATTGAGTTCTTGACTAAATCTACGCCAAACACAAGGTTGTTGCTTTGCTAATTTTATGTAGCATATATTTACTTTGCCCGTGATGAAATCTCCCACACAGCTTGTCATTTCACCCACATTTCAATCCTAGTCAAACTAAAAGTGTTTTATTACTAACCCAATAACGAGAACCAGAGTTATGGAAAATTCTGTGGTTGTCAAGTCGACAATAACGATTACTGCTTTTTGTTAGGTGTTATTTTTAAAACATAATGTAGGTGTCTCTCCATAAATTGTATTTAATGCAGGAAATGGGAAAAAATAATGTTGAAAGGAAAAAACTGTTGCTTATTATTGTTACGGGTTTTGCACATATGTAAATAATTTTAGTAAAATTATACCTAAATTGTTGTATCTCTTCGATAATGTAACTTTAATCATCGCTGGAAAAACAGGGTTTACAGGGGGTAAGTCCATTTAGCAGGTTAATTTCTATCTTGCCGATAGCTGGCGATGGTTTTGGCGATTCACTTCTGTAGTCAAAATTTGGCGAAAAATCGCCTGAAGACGAGTTGGTGACATTTTGGTCCGATCCTTATGTAACTGAAACTAGCCCTATCCCTATCTTGTTGTAACTGTTTCCTTATATAACTGTAACTGTGTATGATTGCAACAGTTTAGAGAAACCGAAGGTACTTGAAATTTCCCCGTAGACGGAGCAAAACTATATAATACCGCATAAGCCAGTGATGCACAACCTTTGGCCTCTCGCGAGCACATTTCCAAAACATCAACATTTTTGTTAAACATATTTCTAATCTTATGTGATGCAACTGAAATATTAATTTCGGCAAATGGGTTTGCCGAAATTTGAGATGAATGATAATATTGGTTGAAATTTATGGAAATTAGAGAAGCTGAGTTCAAAATTATTTTTCCGTGCATCTAGGTTTTCCGAGTATTTCCGTTATTTTCTCTATTTCTCTCTATTTCTCTGCCTTATGGTTATTAATATGGCTTGATAAATTCTGAAAATGGGTGAAATTTTTTTCTTTCATCTGATTTATCCACAAATTTCACTTTATCTGAAAAGCAGTTACAGTCTCAGTCAATTGAAAAAAGTTTTTTTTCCTTTTCCCTGGAGATCTTTTTTCAGTTTGTTCAGTTTAGCTGTTATATCTGTGAGAAAATACATATCGGATAACCAATTATTATCGTCCAATTCTTTATAAGTTTCGTTTACGGGTTCCAAAAACTGCTTTATTGGCGAAAGACGTTCTACAAATCGTTGAAGTACTTTTTTTCTGCTGAACCATCTAACATCGGAATGAAGCAATAAGGTTCCATGTTCACTATTATATCAAGTTCATCAGTAAGCAATCAATTATTTTATAAAGTCTTGCAAGATATCTCTTATGACTTTCTTTCTTTTCACCATCGAAGGAACAGCTGGCCCGCTGGGTTAGGTGCTTTTCAGCCTGTTGGATCCCGTCACTGGAATTAAAAATAAATACATGAATAAACATAAATAAAGAGCTTAGTACTGTGTCCTCTGGAGATTGGCCACGAAACGAGAAACATTGAAGTAAGGACTAAAACATGGAAAGAAGGTGCCTGGTGGGAATTGCTGAGACTAAGCGAAACACTTTTCACTATTATCGTACATGTTAGGCATACAGTTATATTAAGGATGTGCTATAAAAATCAGGTACAGATATAAAGATGACTAAATACATTACAAATTGTGGAATACATTAAATGAGTTCTGGATTAATCATAATATTAAATATAATTAAAAACAGCAAAAACACAAGACATTAAGTAAATTAATATATGTACAGAGCAGGCTGCTGATGGCACGGTGTCCAAGGAAAGAAGTCACTCCAGGTTGTCAGCCATGCTTTTAGCAATGGTAGTGCAGTCTCTAATGAGGATGAGCGCATATTTATTCTTAATTGTGTCCTTGAACCATGCTGGCATATTGATTTCAGTTGGTCTTTTTAAATGTGAATTCCCTGCGTGCTAGCAGTCAAACAAATAGTGATCTGGGTCACCAGTACTGTCACAAATACATTGGTCACTGTCTCTTAGGAGAAATCTGTGAAGATAGGACACATATGGGCCATGCCCTGTCAGATACTGTGTGAGGTGCGAAGAACTACTATTTAAATTGTGGTTAACTTTTGGTTGGAAATCATACAGTCCTCTGCCTGTGGTGCTTGTTTCCCATAAGTTTTGCCACTGCTTCATCAGTTCACATTTGAGAGTAGTTTTCAGATACGAGTGCGGAAGGGGCACACCAATGCTACTCACCTGGGGTTCATTGGCTGCGCCTTTCGCAGTCGTATCCGCTGCTTCATTTCCTTTAATCCCCGTATGGGCTGGAACCCATTGTAGCTAGGACCTCAGACTTGCAGGAATCGAAATTAATAGTTTTTGTATGTCTCTGACAATGGGATGTCTACTGTGGCCGCCCTGGATGGCCTGCAAGCTTGACATTGAGTCTGTGTAAATTACTTTATACCTACTATTGTTAGCGGTAAACTCCAGAGCTGCCTTTAGGGCTGTAAGTTCTGCCTGAAACTCCGAGTTACTGGGATGAAGCTTCTTAGCTCAGGAATGGATTATGCGGTCACCCTCCATTGCACACCCAGCACTGCCAGTCCCGAGATCTCTTTTGGAGCCATCAGTATATACGGTTAAGGATTGTAATGCACTTGGAGGATTACAGTTTGCTTCTATATCGAAGTCTGCGGGGTTGCAAGGAGAGTGGGCAATGTGATTCTCGTAGTCCGAAGATACATAAGTCTTACTCCAAATAGTATCGTCTTGTTTTAGTCTGATCACTCTCATTACAACACTCTCGCTCTGTACTATCAAGTGCAGGGGCGGAAGCCCAGCCAATACACTTAATGCAGTTGTAGGAGAGGTGCGGAATCCTCTGCAGATGCCCAGAAGAAATGGTCTTTGCGCGGAGCTCAATGCATATTGCATGTTAATCGTGACATTGACGCCCCATATGGAAACGCCATAAAAAGCTATGCGCTCAGCGACTGTGACATACCATATTTTGAGCATTTGTGAGGAGACACCCAAGTTAGCAGCAGCTGTTCTCCGCATTGTATTAGAGAATTTATACAGCCTTTCCTTAAGATACTTGATGTGAGGGAGCCAGGGGAATCTGTCGTCTATAATCACACCCAAGTAGCGGAAATGTCTCAGGAATTGTATGTTTCTGCCATGAACGTTTACGCACCGGGTACGCTCGTGCCTTTTTCCTGGGAAAATTAGCATTCCTTTTGTTTTTGCTCTTGAAATTGTGAGCTTATGTTCACTGGCCCAGCGGACTATTTTGTCTAACGCTTTCTGGGAATTTACCTCGTAACTGTTACAGCTGTGACCGTTTTAAATTAGCAAGAAGTCGTCAACATACGCTATTATTTCTGATGTTTCATCATCATCAAACAGGTTGAGCGCGGTGTTTGCTACCAGGTTCCACAGAAGTGGACCTAGGCAGGAGTCCTGCGGGCAGCCTTTCGTCACCTTTTGCATGTGGACACCTCCGCCCGCTGTAGCTTGAATTCGTCTTTCACACAGGTATCTGTAGATCAAATCAAATAAAGTTTTGGAACAATTGATATCTTTGAGACATTTCAAAACATCATGCCACCACAACGAATCGAAGGCACCTTGAATGTCTATGCTGATGACAAAAGTATGCAGTTTATTCTGCTTGTTTCTAAGTACCGGGCTCCGTAGGTGATTCAGTGCGTGATCCACTGACTTTCCTGCTATAAAGCCATATTGCTTAGTATTTACGAGTTTATTAGCATGAATGTAAAAATTCAGTCTTTGAAGTATTTTTCTTCCGAGGATTTTTCCCATGGCTGGGAGCAGGCAGATAGGCCTATAAGAAGCAGCCTCGTTTGGATCTTTATTTCCCTTTAAGAAGAGGGCAACTTCTGCAATTTTTGTGCCTTATGGAAAGTGGAGAATTCACCAACATGCCTGTAAATAGGAAAAAAAGTATTGCCGGATGCGTGTTATGCATAGTTCTTAGAATGCCGTTATCAAGCCCATCCGGATCTGGAGCTTTACTTGGATTGATCTTCTTGATTACGTCATTCAGTTCCTTGCTTGTTGAAAGAGGCTCAGAATCAGCAATCGACGAAGTATAATATTGTTCAATACTAGTTTGTATTTCCTTCTGCGCTGTAGTATCTTTATAGGGATCATCATGATGGAAAATCGTTTCCAGTATATGTGTCACTATCTGGAAACTAGTGTTGGCATTCTGACAGATTGACATAGCTAGGCTGGTAGGTTTGAAGACCTTATCATGAGCAACTTTGAATAGTCTACCAAATTTTTCTGTTGTGTTCGTACAATATTTCAGCCAACATTCCAGTTTAGTCTTTGAAATCTCCCGTTTGTAGACTGCGCGGTTTTTCCTGTATATCATTCCCAATGCTTCTCTTTCATTTGAATCTCGACAACCTTGAAAAGGGGTTCTGGGCTCGAACTGGACTCCGTTCGGCCGCTAACATGGAATTCCACCATGGAGTTTTATTTGGAATAGAGTGACTTCGCCGTTTAAGTACTTTATCACAGACCGTCTGCAATGTGTCTATTATCATATTGTATGCCATATCGAGCTCTTCCTTATCACTTGCATTTTCAAAGGCTGCTATTAAATGAGAAACATGGGGCGCTAAAGAGCTGCCAAATTTCTGGGAATTTATATATTTTGTTTTCCATCTATTTTTAACTGCGTATTGGTGTTCTAAGTGAATGTCGAATCTAATAAAACGTTGGTGACTTAAATGATGGGCAATCACTCCAGACATTCCAATTTTTTGTTCTTGGGTAAATAGGAGTAGTTGCTAGTGTAATATCTGGCCAGCCCTCTGCCCGTGTGGTCCAGAAAGTTGGGGGACTGTCAGCTGACTTAACTATCGCCAGGCCATGGGATGTTATAAAGTCCAGAACTGGCACTGCTCTTCTGTTTCCTTCCGGTGCGCCCCAAAGAGGGCTTGCGGCATTACAGTCTCCTGCAACAATTTTGCTGTGAACCGGGAGTGCAATTACATATTCTAGTTCAGTCAGCGCTAATGCGATATCGTGTGAGGGCGGAATATAGACACTTGTGAAAGCAATGTTCCCATTAGGGCTCTCAAGCTGAATGGTGATTGAGTATTCACCTTTGTACATTAGTAATGGTGTGAGCGGACCGTTATACACTATTGCTGCTAGATTACTGGTTGACTGAAATACTTTGAAAGAACTCATACCTACAATTTTTCCATTTATGGTGTAATATTCTTGCAGTAGGGCCACTGGAAAGTTATTTTCCATTATAATTTGGGCTGCGTTGTTTGTTGCAGCCAGGCATCTCTGGAGATTCCCCTGTAAGACGGAGAAACCCTGAAGTATACTTTTGTGTACAAGACCCTGCATTTTGCTTAATGTTGATAAGCTGCTCTGAGGCGACTGAGCTCTGCTTTGTATGCTGGGAATATTCCTGCACTTGCCGAGTGTGTTACTTCGTATGTTCTGCCTAGTTTCTTATTCGAATCTTCGCAGTTAATACAATGAGGTGTAGTTGTAGTACACTTGCCAACTGCGTGTGCTTTACCCCAGGTAGCACACGTGGGGAATGACCTGCAAGTGTGGCTGATGTGGCCTAGTTTTTGTCCACATCTCTTATGACTATGAATGTTTACCATATTTTAAAATTTAAGAAATATAAATGAATGGTTATTTTTAAAATATTTTTGTTCATAGTACTTAATCAGGCTGGCGAGCACATACAAAACGATCGGCGAGCACACTTGTGCTCGCGAGCACAAAGTTGGGCGCCACTGGCATAGACCGACAATTTTCAGTCTAGTTCAGAGTTTAGCAAAGAGTCTTGAGAATATTAAGAGATCACTGTGCGAGTTTACGCATATGAAGCTTTTTGTGTTGCTTTGCGTTCAACGTTCTTAGTAGTTTGAAGTGGTAACTGCTGATTGTGCTCTGTCATACTAGGAAGAGCTCTACGAGTACTTTTGTGCAAACAGTTCGTGAACTGTGTGTGTGTGTGTGTATTTAACTATGGCAAAGCACACTAGGGCTATTTGCCTAAGGGGAGGGATGCCTTCGTTGAAGGACTTTCGAAGGGAAACTGGCTCGTATACACGTTACACATGGGGAAAACCACGAAAACACCCATGCAGCCAGCCCGTTCGGACCGAACTACCAGTGTTCAGCGACTTTACCGCTCGGCCGCTGGTGGGCTCGTTCGTGAACCGTAAAGTGCTTCTTTTGGTAAAATAGATTTCATCAAACTATCATCGGTTTGTGTGCATTTAATCTAATTCGAACCCTATATACGTAGCACTATTTAAATTATGAATTTAAACCCACACCATTCTCTAATTCCAGTATTATCTTCATTTGTAACGTCAAGGCAGTTTCTCTTGGCAAGTGCTCCCCAAAGGCATCTCTTTCCTTACATATAGTTTCGTGTGGTCTGACGGGGAGTGACCAAGCAGTAATGTCGCTGAACCCTCGTAGCTCGGTCTGAGAATCGAATCCTGCAAACGGGGTGGCTGCATGGGTGTGTTCGTAGTTTTTCCCATGTGTAACGTGTATACGAGCCAGTTTCCATTAGAAATTCCTCCATGAAGGCATCCCTCCCTTTAGGCAGATACCTCTCGAGGGTTTGCCATAATCACATAAACCAAACCGAAACTGTGTGCTCTAAAGCAATCAATCAAGCACACAGGCAGAATTTCCTTTCTTGCTTTTTACTCAAAATTATCTATTTTATTGAACTAAAGAAGAGTTATAAAAATTACAGTACAAAACAATTTAATTATTTTTTACTGTAGTTTTGAATCAAAATTGTTTTGTAATGCAGCACAAAACAATTTTCATTTAAAACTTTTGCTTCTGTTTCAAATAGCCACGCAAACTTACAATTTTCAAAATTATTAACACGTTCTTGGAAACAATAAAGAACTGTAAGCCTTCTCCTTCGAATTTTCTCTCCCAGATAGTCATCTCTACCACGTAATACTAGTCATCACCGTACAGCTTCTCATCTAAATCAACACCCCCCCCCCAGCTAAATACATGGTATGTAAATCATTCTCCCGTAACAGAAGCGTAAGTAGGCGGAAAAATACGAGTAAGTTACCTCATCGGGATAATTTGAAGGTTTGCGGTTAAATCAGTGAATCAGGCCGCTACAAATCTAAGTCCACCAACTCTGTATTAATAGGAAAAGGAGTTTAGTTCAAAACATTGTTGCATATAATTCTGAATATTAGAACGTTCTTTGATTTCAATTTTTCTGTTTCATCGCGATTGTTTTATTTTATTTTATTTATTTATTGTTTTCATTATAGCATGCAATTTTTTTAATCTAATAGCGGGCAATTGCCTATTCGACGTTAGCCACTCCTAAGGCCAGAAATGGTAGCCATTTTAATGTTGAGGTACCTCATAGGCGGCCACCGTTAAATCCTATGAAGGCACGGATAGGTACAACCATGCTTGCTCCGAGACTCAAACCCAGGCCCTTGGACCCGGGCCGCCTTCCCTAACCACTAAACTGTCTGCGCGGCCATAGTGTCCAAATTAATCCGGACAAACGATTTTTTTTTTTCATTTACATTGGTTACCCGCTGTCGCCGGCAGTTCCCTCACAGCAATTTTATTGCTGTAATGTCATCTGGATATACTTAGTTCGAATAGTTTAGAAAGGTTCAGACAATAATTTGGGTTTATTGCACCATCTTTAAACTTGTTTCTACGAGAAAATGAAATTACTTTTGCATACTTTTTAAATAAGTTTTGCAAGAGATCTACTGTCTATTGCTATTAATATTCATCCTTGAAATTTGTAGCGTACACTTCTCACTGCTGGTCGAAAGGAGAGAAAATCAATTAAAAAGCAATATTTGATGCTTCAAATGGAGCAAAAACGATTGCTGTGGGACAAAAAATACAAATCTTAGCCAATAAATGACTTAAGAAAGAACTTACTGAGCAATAAGACTCATTTATTTGTTCATGGTTACGCATCTAACATTATTAGGCAAAGCAAGGGTGAATCAATAAGAGTTCAAGATATCCCATAAACCGTAAAATACCCTCTAAAACAAAAACTTTGAGATTTTTTTCCCTGCAGATGTCACTGGAAGTCTAGCTCCTATTAACCACTTCACCGTCCTCTAAAACTCAAATATTTGTTTCCCCCCCTTCAAAGATAAAAATTTTTCGTCTGGATATGACCTTGGAAATGGTTCTTCCCCCCCCTTCACCAGCTATCAAGATCTATCTAAAGAAACCACCTTTTTGCAACACTCAATGATATTGTCTCCTACTCAAAAGAAAAGTAACCTTTTGGTGCTATTTAATCTCTATTTAAAAATTAACGAAATCACGCTTTTGACACAGCAGTAGATCCATTTCAATGCCAACTGAAAGGGGGTAGGAAGTGTATTGCTATTTAGTGTATTTTTTAACTTTTTTTAACTTCCTTTTGTATTACCCTGCTATAACTTCTCTGTGGAGAAAGCGTGAAAAGTTAAGCCATAGTCACCTTTTTCGTTGCATTCTGGGGGGGGAAGGGCTTGGAAAACCCGAAACGACGAGTGTCCGTCGAAGATAACGAACCAGGCCACAGTTAACCTTGACACTGCCTGCCGTTACTGACTCTTAAAGACACTATAGAGTTCCTCCCTTTTATCCTGCTGAATGAAATGTTGAGGAACCTAGAGAACTGCTAAGCGAATTCTCGCTTAGTTCTAAAAACAGAAAGCGTAAACTCAAGAAGGTTTAATTACCCTTTATTCACTCAAAATAAGATTAACAGTCGGTCCCTTTCTTTGGGCTTATATTAAAGCCTCCACTTGGACTTAAATGTAAAAAATAAGAACTAACTGCATCCAACTAAAGAGCCTTAGTCGAAGCTAACACGATTCTAACGTAGCTGGCCCGTAATCTGAACTATAATCTGTTAAGTGAACCTAGCGCCAGAGTCTCGCTATGGTAAACAAATATAGTGAATTGTAAAGAGTGCATTTATTCTATTGTGGTTTATGCGCTATCGACGAAGTAGATTTAATTCAATCCAATAAATTTAAATGAAATGCAAGAAAAAATGTGTACAATTTAATATTGCGTACAAAGTCATGTAGTACACACATCATATTTTTTCTTTTATGTGTCAACAATTTAGTACTAATGGGACATATATGTTCCACCATTACCATCCACTGGGTATATTTGTCCCAGGCCCCATATGAAATATAATTCCCATTTGGAAATAAAATATTTAAAAGGATATTTTTCAATTCTTTTTGATAATTACCAAGAGTATATAAAAAAACTCTCAAGTCAGTTGAAACAAACGAATAAATCGGGACTTTAAGGGTTAAGTACATAGAATTATACATATTTTAATTCTGAGTACAATAACGTTGGAATTGTAAAAAATAGCTCAATTGGAACGCGAGATACAAGCAGTTTCGTTCCTGACTGACCTTAACGATAATTTGTGCCGCCAACCTGGCAATAATTGATGATTTCACGCCAACTTGGCGTCCTCTTGAAAGATACTCGAAAACATACTTTTGAAGCCTTAACAGCAGATTCTTAAGATGTTTTCAAAGCTACAATGTATAAATACGGGTCGGAGAACAGAGGAGTATTTAGGATTCTCCCTGTATGTGATTTAAGGAGTTTTACGATATTTCGTGTGCTAAGAAGGAATTGTTTAATATCAGCGTTCTCCTTGAATTACGTATTTTTACACTCATGTCCATAAATTAAGGATAATGCAAAATCAGGAAAGGAAGAGTTAGAAGCAAAACAAATTTGACTTATTTGTAAAGCTTATTTATTAAACAAAAGGTAAAGAACAAAAAAGATGGTATATGTTTGATATGATTAAAAAATTAGCGCTTTTTTCTCCCTGGAGCAAATTACAAAAAAAAAACCTATTTACAAAAAACCAATATTACATGGCTGGTACGATTGTTAATATATTGTATGTCTCCCAGACGATGCAATACAGTCCGTACAACGCCTAGGCATGCTGAGTATCAAATTATCGATCTGATCTTGGGGGATATTACACCACTCAAAAGCAAATGCTCTCTGAATTTCCGGTAGGCATGTAGGAGGAGGTTGACGAGTTGCAACTCGTCGGCCAAGCATGTCCCACACGTGCTCTACTGGATTCAAGTCCGTCGAGAATGCTGGCCAATCCATACCGGTGATATCCTCCGATTGAAGGCATTCGCTTACGATGTTTGCACGGTGAGGACGAGCGTTGTCATCCATAAACACAAATTGAGCGCTCATGGCGCCCCGAAACAAACGTACATGTTGTTCCAGAATGACGTTTCGATAAATTTGGCTTGTCATGGTTCCAATTTGAACGTGCAGTCAGTTCTGGAACCCAGAATAATTCCACCCCAAACGAGCACTCCTGCACCATCGTAACGGTGTCGTTCAATGATGTTTTCTTGGTGGTAACGGGTACCATATGAAAGTCCGGCGAGAATCAGACTACAAGCTAAACCTGGACTCGTCGGAAAACATCACACAAGCCCACTGTTGCGGTGTCCACAATGCATGCTCTCTACTCCAGGCTAACCGCGGGCGGCAGTGAGTTGCAGTAAGTAGAACGCATCTGACAGGTCTACGAGCATATAGACCAATCTGCCCTAAGCGTCTGTACACGGTCTGCCTTGAAATTGTCGAACCAGTGGCTGAAGAGAGCTGATGAGACAGGTCTGAGACTGTGCTCCGCCTGTTTCTTTTGGCAGTAACTGCCAAATACCGGTCCTCATTCGGCGTTGTAACTCTGGGGCGACCTGTGCTGTAACGTCTACTCACATTACCATCATCTTGGAATCGTTGCCAAAGCCTGGAGATGACACTCTGGGCAATTCCAAGTTCGTCTGATACTTCCAGTTGGATACGCCCACATTCCAGACGGCCGATTGTTCTACCACGTAAAAAATCATCCAAACGCGCCCTTTGTGTCATAACTATTCGGTTATTGCACTGAAATGCTTATAAAGCGCCTGCGAACAATTTTACTTCTTTGCCTGTATTCCTTATATATCACTCTCTTACACTCTCGTAATTGGGACGTACCATCGGTGTCATCTGGTTACTTCCTGAAATTTGCATATGATTCTTGAAGATGTGTGTAGTGATTTTACAGGTGATATATTTATTTTAGAGTTCGATTTCCGCGGGACTCCGAATTATCCTTAATTTATGGACATGAGTGTAGTTAATTACTGCGCTATATATGATTTTTATAGTGCTTATAATCTTCATAAATTTTTAATTTCTATCTTCTTATTTGGATTTACTACTAAAAAAATCTGGTGTTGACACCACATTCTTTGTGCAACCTATTATTTACACGCATTTTTCTGCACTTCATTTAAACTTGTTTCCTTTGATTTAATTAGAGATTTTTTCTCATTCACTTCATTCTTTCTCATTCTTCTATTCTTCATAGTTCTCACTTCTCGGCAAAGCAAAAATGCATAAAAACCCGAAACATCTCCATTAAAAATTGTAAAATGCAAAACAAGCTAAAGCACCAAATACAGTTAAAAGCAGTTTTTTTTAATTCAAATGAAACTTTATACGCAAAATCAAGCAATTTGGCCTACGGGCAGAAAGACAAAAGTTTCGAGACACTAAAATTTAAAGGACACTTTCTCGCCTAATGGACAAACCACTCTTAAGTTGGTGGGCCAACTGACTTAATTCACTATAATGCTAAGAGTTTCAAACGTAAAAAAAAAACAGCCGACGTTAGGCCTAGCGTCACTTACACTTTTAAACTCTTGATAATTCTACAACTATTGCATTCAGATTAACTAAAGATATAAAAACCTTAACCGAAACATATTTTTGAAGAATAAAATGCACAATTTTCCAGCATACAAGAATAAAAATAGAGCTAACCTAGCCAGGTAAAAGATGTTCCACGGCTAATTGTTTCATACATACATACGTAGAAGGGATCGTTAGATGCATTTAAAATGGATTCAATAGGGATTTTTTTTTTTTTTTTGTGACGTACTTACAGATGGCACGAAAACTACCTCTTCTGAATCCCTTTTAAATCCATTTTGCAATCCGTTTTGGAAAAAGTAGTTTTTTTTCCTCAGTATAGATGTCACGCCGAAAATCGTTCAAAAGGATTCGAGAATAGGTGAAAATGGATACTTTTTGTTGAAATATGATACCCAAAATTTTTCACGATTACAGTACTTCCTTTACTTCGCATGAGGAAGCTAAAAATTTCCACTCTCTTTTTGCTTGCAATTTTAAACTGCGAATGAATATTGATTTGTGAATTTATTCATATGAATATCATGGCAGAAACCAGCCAGAAATGTATGAAATAAAATTGATTAGAAAACTTTTTTAAAAAATGTCGTTCAGTAAATAATCTAGGATTTTTTACTAGATTTTTTTAACCATTCTCGTTACAGGACAACACGTGCAAAACAATTTTCACCAGAAAGATATATGCAAAATGCTGTTCAGTGAAAAATTACGTATTCATTATCAGGTCATTTGAACTGTGGTAAATTTTTTTCAAACATGGCATACGATTTGGTTTGTTTAATTTGAATGTGGCAATGCATTCGAAGGCTGTCTGCTTAAGGAAGAGATGTCTTCGTGGAGGGCCTTCAAAGGGAAACAGGCTCGCATATAGATTCTACACATTCAGAAACCCACGAAAGCAGTCACATGTCATATCATGACAGTCACATCGTTCGTAGGAATCTACGTCTATACACAATTTATTCTATGTATCTAGAAGTAAATCATAATGCAGTCTTCTCCCGATTTAGACATATCCGGTTCAGAACTCCCGAATTACACATTTTCAGAGAGGGCAGAGTTAATTTGTAACACTATTTAACCGCATTTGTTATGGATTAACTGCAATAAACACAATTAATAGAGGAGCTAAATTTGTCTATTATAGAGCTTTGGAAAAATTACTATCATAAATTACTATCATCAGCTTAAAATAAAATAATAGAAGGAAAATACAAAAAGAAGACAAATGCATGGGTTAATAACTGTGATGGCATATGATGTCATGCTATTCGGGACATGTCATTACTTCACTCATTACTGTACTCAAAACAGCGTGTATGATAGGTTGCAAAGGACATCAGCCTCTAAACTTACTTTAGAGGGCCCATGTTGTCTTCCGTGACTAGTTTAGATGCAGGTTAAACACTTTTTCTTGACGTATCTTCATTTAAAAAGATGTTCTATTGCTATACTCTGCCACAAACCTTCAGAAAATGGACCATTATACAGCGGAGGTATGACGGTCTGGGCATGCAATGTATTGAATGGCCATCCTATATATCTGACAGATGCTCTCGCAGAGAGAGAAGATCTTAAAGCCCTATTTGTGAATTTTTAGGCCTGAGTAAGCTCTCAGATCTGTTTTTGATGACCGTCCTTGTCCACAATAGGGCTCAAATGATGAATGACGGTACTTGGCAAACGACTTGACCAGCTAGATGTCCAGACTTGAAACCTCTATTGAGCATGGATGAGATGCACTTAAGAGGTTAACCCAGTTCTTTAACCGCCAAATAAGAACCATCCAGGAATTAAGCTACTACAATATCATGAACTATATCGTTATATGTCTGATGTGATCTTTGTGTCTGTTAAAATTGATTACAGCCTGTGTTAACGTTAGGCATCTTTTGCAAAGCGGTCGCAGACACTTAGCAGATAACCACTTAGCCGACGAGACATTTACCCGATACCAAATAGCAGATAGGCCATTTAGCCGACACGGCCACTTAGTCGACAAATTTCCTCTCAAAACCACACACAAACAACATCCCTCCTTTCAGGCCCTCAAAGGTCTATGATTACATCTGTCAACTCAAGACCAAAAAAAGTCCTGGCCTTGACTCGATCAACAGCAAGATGCTTAAGTGCATGGGAGTACTTATGATACTGAAACTCACAAAGATCATCAATGACCTCAGCCACTTCCCTTGGAGTGATTTCTCCTATCCTGAAGCAGTGATCAGCAGTGATTTCTCCTATCCTGAAGCCCAATAAACCAGCCTCTGATCTTGCGTCTTATCGACCCATCAGCCTGTTGTCGTCGATCAGCAAAGTTGCAGAACACTTCATCCAGCAACGTCTACTAAATCACCTCCAAGTCAACATTCTCCTAATTGCTGAACAGCATGGTTTCAAGAAAAAACACTCCACCAACCACCAGCTGTACCGGGTTACGGAAATGATCTTCCAGGGCTTACAAGAAAAGTCAATTACAGGAGCCTTATTCTTAGACGTCGCTAAGGCCTTTGATAGAGTCTGGCTGGAGGGTGTTATGCACAAAATCATAAACCTGGGTTTCCCAGACTACATCACTCACATCACCTACTCTTATCTTATGGATCGACACTTTGGCGTTCGTGTTAACAACAAAACATCCTCACCCAGGTCCATTAGGGCTGGGGTCCCTCAAGGGTCAATTTTAGGCCCGCTTTACTTCAATATTTACACGAACGATATACTACACACCCAGGACACTACACTAGCAATGTATGCTGATGACACGGCAATTCTATCAAAAAATGCATCTCACGGCTCAGTCATTCAGATACTACAAAATCACATACATGCACTGGAGTCTTGGCTCTTGGCTTGGAAAATAAAAATAAACGTTGAAAAATCTGATGCAATTTTTTTCACGAGGAAAACAAGTATTGACTACAATATTCAAATCACCATGTATGGAACCCCCATCCCCTGGACCAAGCAGGCCCTCTACTTAGGCGTTACTCTAGATCAATGTCTCATTTGGACCCCACATATTACACAGCTCATTACTAAGTTCCGAGCGCGTAAATGTACTCTCCCCCCTAATTTCTCGGAACAGCGTTCTTTCTACTGACAACAAATTACTAATTTGCAAAGTCATGTTACGTTCCTTCATCACTTATGCCTGCCCTGTCTGAGAATATGCCTGTGATACCAATATCAAAAAGTTACAAACACTTCAAAATATTGTACTAAGACAAGCGGCGGGTTGCCCATGGTTTATTAGAAACTCGACAATCCACCGCGAATTCAATATTCCCTATATTCACGAATATATGGCCACCCTGGCCCACAGATTCTACAAAAACATACCAAGGGTTTCTAACCCCACCATACTCATGCTTAACTATAACTTTCAAATTAGGGAGTATAGAAAAAGGCTAGTTGCTAAGGCACCTAAATTATTTTTTTTTTTTTTAAATTTTTAAAAAAACCATTAACAGTTTGTTATCTGATTCTGTGTTAATTGCAATGTTGTATATCATGTATTTTATTTCTGTATATATGCCATACACCCTATTTTTCATTTGTATTTAAATGTACATATAATTTTTACTTATTGCTGTCAAATGTTGTCGTCATATTATGTATCAATATCACACCTATGAGTGTCGCACTTATGGACTTGAACTCTCCTGCGATACTGGTGTTTTTTTTTTTATAAGAAAAACTCCGCACTGCCTACTCATCTTCGCCTATACGTCGTTCAGCTACAGTCGTTGTGCTAGACTCTCTTTTGGTCTCATTTTATTATGTTCCACCAAATTTTTGTGGTCAGATCATTCAACGTTGTTTGATTAATTTATCTAAAGTTGATATGCCATATCCACTTTTAGAAACTACAAGCATTCAAAAATCGGCTTTATTTCGGCAAGGGTAGCGCTTTGCGCGCGGGAACCTACTTATAATGCATAATTGCCTGAGCCGACAGAACATTTGGCCCACAATGACAGTTAGCCGACAGGGCATTTAGCCGACAAAGACACTTACCCGATAGGACACTTAGCCGACAAGGACAATTAGCCGACAGGACATTTTGCCGACATGGACAATTAGCCCATAGGACATTAAGCCGACAATGAGACAATCTTCTCGATGCTTTCAGATTTCTAATACTTTCACATCTCATTACTACTTTACTCAACACATCATGCTACATATATTCCCGTATAAAGTCGTTTCGCTCCTCCCACTAATGAAATTTCCATTCCCTGTCAGGAAGTAGAGTGATTCTCTCTACTCCTCGCCACATTGAAACTACTTGTTTTCTGGTATGCTATATACACCCTCAGAATACTATTTACACGTTAGGCATCGTATATTTATTAATCTGGGATAGGGCTCCGGAGGTGGCGTGCTTCATGGCCTGCGGCCACATAACTGAAGTAGGTTTGGGTTCGTTTGGTTTATGAAATTACGGCAAAGCGAGAGGGTTATCTGCCTAATTTGAGGGATGCCTTCGTGGAGGACTTTCTAAAGAAAACTGCCTCGTATATACGTTAATGTGGAAAACCACGAAAACTGCCATTCTGTTCGCGGGATTCGAAATTCGGACGGAACTACCAGTGCTGAGCGACTTTAGCGTTCGGCCGCTGCTGGGCCTAACCAAAATAGAGTGACCTTTTTACTTAGCATATAACCAGTCTCTTCCAATAAAAATTGCCTCTTTGGACTAGACCTTTATAAATGCATTTAGGAAAATGAGCACCAAAAATGTTCCCATTACCCTGTAGCTAAACCAAAAGCGAGAAAGAGAAGGAATGAAAAAGAAAAAAATAAAATTTATGAAAAATCAAATTAAATTTTATAAATCTGTAACAGATATTGAGAAAAGTTATATTTATAAGAAAAACATTAATATAACATATAATTATGAAAATTATACATCGCGCCTTTCAAAACAGAGTACATAATATTATATACAAATAATTAGGAAAAGAGAAATTCTATATATATTTTTACAGTGTACTAAAATATGCACCATCCAATTCCGGTAAATAATATTCAAAATGCATCCGCGCAACCCCAACATGCTCCAAATCATTTAATAGGCGCGGTTAGAAAATAAGAGTAGAGTTGCATATCAGCAACGTTTTTGATATGAATGGTGGCATGAACTGCCTATTATAGAGGTCACAAATAATTTAAATCTTTGTTAGTCTTAAAAATTCTCTTTTTTAATTGTTTTTAATAACAAAATAAAATATATTTGCTAAATTAACCCTTTACCTCCAATGTTTCTATAAAAAAAGTATAATTCAAGAATAACAATAATTTTTATTGCATTATTCAGATTTTTCATGACAAGGAAATAAAATTTCAGTAGTGGGAGGAGCGAAACGATTTCATAAGGGAAAGAATGTAGCATGATGGGTTAAGTAAAATACTAATGAAACACAAAGGTATTAGAAATTTGACAGCAATAGGAAAAGGAGATTGGAAAGTTAATATCATTAAGTAAACAAGAAAAATTATTAATGATGTGAAAGTGTTTCAAATGAACCCAGCTGGTTAAATGAAGAAGCTTTACGGACAATTTTTTCACATCCCATATTAAAATGCAACTAAGTGACCGTCGTACTTAGCTAAAAAAATTCTTTTTTTTTTTCCTTTCGAAAATTAATTCATGTTCCCTGATGAGAAATTTCAACGCTTTTACAATTTGACCAATATACACCAAGCAGCACGATACATATCAAGCAATGCTAAATTACACAAGAACTACAAGCACATATGAGATCTTTAAGAATCGCAAATTGAACTTTAATGATAAATGAAAAAAATGACTTAAATATCGTACTTATGGAGAAGTCGAGAAATTTTGTAATTGATAGTAAGTTTAAATAATTATTGGGTATTATTGGGTACGCGTCAACTAAACATCACTCTCGGCTTAGTGTCCTGTTGACTAAAAGGATTGACAGTTAAATGTCCCGTAGCTAAATGTCCTGACGGTTAACTCTCTGTGTCGTCTAAATGTCCTGTCGGCTAAGTGTCCTTGTCGACTAAATGTCCTGTCGACTAACTGTCCGTGTCGGATAAATGTCCTACCAGCTAAGTGTCCTTGTCGGCTAAATGTCTTATTGGCTAACTGTTCCGTGTCGGCTAAATGGCCTGTCCGCTAAGTGTCCGTGTCGGCTAAATGTTCTGTTGGCTAAATGTCTGTGTCGGCTAAATGTCCTGTCGGCTAACTGGCGTCGGTTAAGTGTCTCGTCGGCTAAGTGGCTGTCAGATAAGTGTAACGGACCCTTTGCAAAGCTACTTTTTAGCATTCCTGCTCTCATGAGCATTGTTAAAGATCATGAGTGAATGCTTATACCACTTTATGGTTTTAACTGCTTAAAATAATCCGTATTTATACTAAATTTCTTTAAATTCTGTCTAGTATTTTTCTGAAAAATTCGAAAAACCTTTTTTAACTTTTAACAATGTACAGTTGCTGTTTCTAGAAATAACTGGTGTTTGGTATTCTAGGATGCATTCTTAAATATTGCCTAAAACTTTTATTGTGCTTTCCATGGAAGCAACATTGAAATTCACTATAATGCTTAAGTAATTGGACACTAAGTAAAACAAAGTAACGACTACCTGTCGTTTCCATTTGGTGAAAAGAATATTTTGCGTGATTGCGAATTCGTTACATAGTTATAACACATGCGTAAAAGAATATCCTTGACAAAACCTTTAATTTTCCATACATGCATTTTGTTTGAGATAAATGTGCTCTTTCCATCCAAAGTTTGCTCATGGAGAAGTAATTCAAACACATAAATTCAGGTGCAATGTAACTTCGAATTAATTCGATTATTGAACAAATATATACTTTCGTGTCAAGGACCAACAGCCCATCAAGCCATAGAATGCTCAGCGCTAATGGCGGAAATCCATCATTTCGGAAAGGGAAAAAAAAGCAATCATCGATATTAACAGAAGAGAGCATTCAACCGAGGATGAAGTTTCGTGACACAGTATTCCTTTTCTATACTCGATCAGCTGGGATCACGATGCTCCACTAACTGTACCCGTATCCGTCTTGTCTTTTGCCGTTTACTTGTTTCGTGAGGACTCTCCATTTGACCTTAAAAACTCGGTAAATAGGAGAAAGTTTTTATTATTGGTTGTGACATTGCGATATTTTAGCATCTAACAAAAAGTGAAAGGCAAATTGATTTTAAGGAATTTATTAAAACATCAATATGTATAGTAAAAATGAAAATATGTAGTTTATTAACTACATAGTTTAATCATCTGCAATATTATTATTTGCTGTCTTCGTTAATTTTATCTTCAAGCTTTTATATATAACATTACTACTTTGCCACAGTTAAAGTTAGTACATAAAAATAAAGATGAAAAACATATAAGCAAAATCTGAAAGCATTCATATTTAAATGGTCGCCCAAAAGGGTTGTTTAAGTTTTTTCACTCTCTCGCTGAGCTCGCTGTCTACCAGTCTGCTGTGGCACTTATTCCAGCTAACCTATTTCTTTTTGTCTTTTTAGCTTTATTATGAAGCATCATTTTCATCGCACTTATGCCAAATTCCAAAAATTCTAAAAGCAGCGTATTTATTTAGATCTCCTTATGCAGTATTAAAAGCTAGTATACATTTTTATATGTTTTTCATTCTTTTCTCAATTTTACGTATCAGTGTTCAGTTTTTCTTAGTAAGATGGCTTGCAAAACTCTTTTTGTCTCTTTGTTATTAACGTTTTGTGTGTTAAATTTATTAATTAAATACCACGTTCTTGTCACTTACCCCACGCATAATTCAATTCAGTAGCACAATCACAAAATATTTGAAAATAGCTTATGTTTAGAATTTCTGATAGACAGTCTCGCGCGCTGGAGTTGATACTGTTTTAAGCCTACAGTGTTACCATTTCTCGCTTTAAAATCGTTGAATTTGTTAAAATTCATTAATGTTTTACGAAATATAAAATTCTAAATTCTAAATTTAAACTTCCAGGTGCACGTGTTCGGGTGTAGGACTACTTTATTGAAAATTAAGTAGCCCTAAGTACTGTCGTTTTCTCATGCGAGAAACATGCATACATTCATGCAGATTCTTCATTAATTAATTTCTTTAAATATAATGCAGAGCGATAACATTTGGTGGCAACAATTTGAAAAGTGGTTTGTCGTTCATAGTAGGGTGATTCAAAATTTCGTTTGGAGAAAAATACCCCATTAAGGGTAACGCCCTTTCAATCTAATAAAAAACATTTAAAAGGTATACCGAATGGTTTTTAATAAAAAAAACATTTAAAAGGTATACCGAATGGTTTTTAATAATTCAAAGGTATTAGAATTAGGATAATCTTTAACTTAAACTTACTGATTCTTGTGTAACTGTTCAGCTTTTGGGTGTATGTTGGTATGAAGATCCAGAGTACTTTAATTCCCTCTTTTGTTGCTAAGATTAGAGGAAGGTAACTCTGTAAGTATGGTAACCGGTACTAATTTTCATTAACTCTCAGTATTGATGAGCTGCCTTCTTGTGGGCCATCCAGTAGGTCTATTTAATATTGAGTACCAGTATATACTTTATACTGTGTACCCAAAATTCTGTATGTTTTCCAGCATAGAATTTTGTGAAAGAAGTTCGGAAGGGGAAAGAAGGTAGAAATTAACAGTATAGAAGTTTTACATGATAGCAAAGAAAGAATTTATGCTGCGTTAAGGTGCTTCCATCGAAGTTGCTCAGAAATTATTGACGACTTTTGACCTTTACTTCAATCACCTAGCCCACAAACACTGATTTAAAATTTAAGGAAACTTCAATTATCCAAGTTGTTTACAACTAAAACTAAATCATACAACTCAAAACGACTGATTACAATTTCGATAATAACTTTAATAATTAAGTGTCTTGCCTCCTATTACAAGTCCAAGACCAATTTGTCTCAAATATGTTATCTCAAATTCGAACAAATCATAAATTAAAATTATTTACCAAACTCCAAGGGCTAATGGGAGTGATAGCCTGACTTAGTTCTGCCCATAATTCTGAGAAAGATCTCCAAACTGCTTCCCCTAACACTAACCTCTCGATAGAACTTTCTGCTCGTCACATATTTATATTGTCCCATGCTGCACAGACACTATACATTTACACACATACACGCTTTCTCCGGAATGGAAACCCGAGCAATCAGGTCGCTAACCTCTATTTCGGTCAGGTGGATCTAAAACTGATATCCCCATCAGAAGCGAAACGAGTTATCACTAGATCTGAAGTAACTACAGGTCCTGATAAGGTTTTAGTAATTTTTCAATTAAATATAAATTAGAACATAAATTCACTATATTCACATGGCAACCTATTTTCCTTTCCTTATCTTTGAGCTAACAATATCAGCCGCAACTTGTGGTGAGGCAACTAAACAGAAACAGTCATATTTAAGTTAAACTTGTAACAGTAGTCAAGGAACTATACAATTTAAATCTTACTTGAAGCTGACTCAATAACTCAACCCGAAGGTCAAAATCAATATGCCTGCAGCGATAAAACTGAAAGCCGA
Organism: Stegodyphus dumicola; assembly: GCF_044657685.1. Taxonomy (NCBI): domain Eukaryota; kingdom Metazoa; phylum Arthropoda; class Arachnida; order Araneae; family Eresidae; genus Stegodyphus; species Stegodyphus dumicola. The sequence goes on from NC_140770.1 coordinate 167,184,047, forward strand.
ATAATTACACCTATCAAAGCTGGCAGGAAATAAATGTAGCTTGCACGAGCAGCCAGAAACACGCTCCATCTTAAATTCCAAAAACTTGACTTTAAATGCTAGCTAACTCATTTACATTCTGGTGAGGAAAACGGAAAGGAAAAGTTACAGTAAACATCCAAATCATAATAACTGGATAATTTAAACAATAACCCTACACACCTATAAAATCATATGTCATGTAAAATGTCATGATTTTTTTTTTTTTTTTTTTTTTTACTTTGTAGTTATTTAATTTCCTTAAAGGCTTTATTCACATAGCTTAAAATACTCTTCGGTATATCCTAAGAATGATGCCGACATTCTTAAAAGATTCCGAAATTTTCTCCACAACCTCCTACACACATCCTCCTGAATGCCTGATGTCTCGTTCTAGTATATACACAGAGCATCCTCACCAGATCCCAGTAAATGTGCATTGGTACGTCCTGTTAATTTTGAAATTTCGAAATAACTCAAAACAAAGATGCTTTGCCAAATACCGTTCATTTTTACTTTTTCTAATAGCCATATGATAATCGTAATTTTTAACTTTTCTCAAACTTAAAAAATTAGGTGCACTACACAAAAAAAAGGGACACTCCTATATCTCCCATTCTACTCGGCCGATTGACAAATTTCAAATTACTTTTTTTATGTCTCGAAAGCGCGACTGAGAATTTATATTAAATTTATATATAGCATTTTTCTAATATAAGCATTTTGATACAAAATCGGATTTTTTTTTTAAATGGCAGACCACTTTTTATCATATTTCGATTTTATGACTCAAATTATGCCTAAATATTAGGTTTTATAAATTTTGGTGCGAAACTTACGGGGAAATTCAAAATTTTATCTTGGCGCATTTTTATCAGTTTGCGCCTAGAATAATTTACTTGGCGACCTTCTTAATTTATAGCAACCTATTTTCCTTTCCTTTTTTTCATTGTACACGAGTGGAAAAAACGTCATCGTTCATACATTTCTATAATTTTCAGAAAAAGCGTAAACCACATTTGGCGTTATTATCGCTTATAACAAATGCACGAAATTTCAAATAACGGGCCAATATGTAAATTCACGTACATCTTAGGAAATTTTAAATAAAGAACTCTAGTTTTGTGCAGGTATGCTTAGAAATACATCTACTTTAAGATGGTGTTAAAACTTTTATAGGTTATAATACAAATATGTTTTCGAAAAATTTATAAAAAATATTTAAAAATAAAAAATTTAAAAATAAAAAAATTAATTAAAAAATATTAAAATTTTTTTTTAAAAATCTGAAACGTTTCAGATGTTAAATTACATCTAAAGGGTCCCGGTAAAAATTAAACTTTTACCGGGGCGTTTTTTTAACATTTTGTGTGTTACCATTATTTATTAAAGATCATGTTCTTTGCACTGAAACCATAAAATTCAGTTCAATAGCAATATCGCAAAATAATTTTAAAATGAGCCTATCTGTAGAATTTCCGATACACCAGCTGAAGATAGAAAGATTTTTTTCCCTCCCGTACAGTGTTGCCATGGCTCGCTTTGAAATCGTTGAGTTTGTTACTCAAAAAATGCGTTAAATTTTTGTAAAATATGAAATCGATAATGAAACAAATTCCAAATTCCAAATTTGTCTTCCACATGTCCATATCGTAGGAGGATTACTTCATTCAAACTTCGATGGCTCAATGTACCGTTGTTTTATCACAATGCGAGAAATATACATACATTTATGCAGATTTTTCATTATTTAATTTCTTCAAATATAATGCAGGACTCTAACATTTGGTGGAAACAGTTGGAAAAGTGAAATGGACATTTATAATGATTCAACGCAAAATCGCAAAACGAAAACAATAGTCCTTCGGGGACAAAGCCCCTTTGGAATAATTATTAAAAATGTCCGAATTATATTTGGATTAAGCCTAAATTTCGAATTCTGGATGAAGGAATCAGCTAATTAAATAAAAAAGAGATATTAATAAATATATATCAAATTCAATCAACATCATGGAGCTAATATTTTGAGAATTTTTTTAAAAACTCCTTGTGCGATTTTTACAAAACTTCTCAGTTTGGCATAATTTGAGTCTCAAAATCGAAATATGGAAAAATGCTGGCATATCATTTCAGAAAAAATCCGATTTTGTGTCGAAATACCTATTTTAGAACAATGCTATATATAAATTTCATGCATATCCTAAGTCGCGCTTTCGAGACACGAAAAACGCAAGTTGAATTTCTTCAATCGGCGCAATAGGACGGGAGATATAGACTTCCATCTTCCCCCCCCCCGTCGTGTACAGCGCGTTGCAATACATAATAGCATTAAGATTTCCGTAGATGAGCTGAATTCCCCTGCCACACGCACTCCCAGAGTTCTACTGGACCATGTTTCGTTATGGCTTACCAATTCCTTCCAGGATCTATCAATCGTAAGTTTGTGCTTGGGAAGAAGTCTTTTTCATCAGGCCAAAGACACAATAGTCCATAATGAAATTGTTTGGGGACTTTGCAGGAGTATAGTGAAAGGTCAGTCTTCATTTATTCAAGGAGAAGAACTGTAACTCTCGAAGTATGACTTGTGGCGTTCTTTTAGAGTAGATTTATTCTTTCAAAGCTTTGGGGGTAAGGAAATGTCATTTTTTTCTGTAAATATCAGATGTAAAACGTTTTTAGTCCAAAGGGGCTTTGTCCCTGAAGGACTATTGTTTTCGTTTTGCGATTTTGCGTTGAAAACTTTAAAAGGCTGTATCACTTTTGAATTTGTTGCCACCAAATACTAGGGCCGTGTATTATATTTGAAAAAATTAAATAATGAAGAATCTGTATAAATGTATGTATGTTTCTCGCATTGTGATAAAACAACGGTACCCAGAGCCATTCAATTTTGAATGACATAATCCTACTGCGAATATGGGCATCTGAAAGCCCAAATTTGAAATTTGGAATTTGTTTTATTAACGATTTCATGTTTTGTAAAACTTTAACGAATTTTTTAGTAACAGACTGAACGATTTAAAAGAGAGCAATGGCAACACTCTACGGGTGTTTTTAAAAGCAATTTAGCAGCATGCATTTAGAACTCCCGATGCAACGTTTAGTATTGGCGTACATTTTTCTATTTTTTTCCCAGTCTTTTCTCAGTTCATTATATCGAAGTTCAGCTTTCTGAGCGAGAAGGCTTGCAAAATGTTTTTATGTGTGTTTATATTATAAACGTTTTGTGTGTTAACTTTATTTATTAAATATCACGTTCTTCGCACTTACGTCGCATAAAATTCAGTTTCACAGCAAAATGAATACAGACTATTTAAAAGCAGCGTATCTCTAGAACTTCTGACTGACAGTCTTTCTGATAGACAAGCTAAAGATAAAAATGTTTTATTCCGTACAGTGTTGCCACTGCTCGCTTTCAAATCGCCGAGTTTGTTAATCAAAAACTCCTTTAAGTTTTACAAAACATGAAATAAGTAATAAAAAATATGACCTCACTCCATGAGATTATTGAATATTTCTAATTAGACAGATTATGAATTAAATGCATTTTTATTATTTAAATCAATGCGATTCATAAGTAAGAAACGAATATTCTTAAAAATTGCATCTCTTGCTTTTCAATAGTATAGTTTGTTGATCCACAGCAGACAGATTCAGTTTGCAAGATAAATGTCTTACATTTTGCCGAACGACAACAGCCTCGAATGAAAAGTGAAACAACGCATTTATAATGATTCGACTCAAAAATCCCATTTGGAGACTAATACTCCATTTTGAGTTAGTAATTGCCCATAAATAATTTAAAGATAACACAAATTAAGAATACGAATAAAAGCTTTGAAATCATGTTTTGTTAGATTTATGATTTGTTATTTTTGTTTTAATTCAGAAATATAAAAAGGGTTTCAGAAACAATATCACAGATTCTACAGGCACAAAAGTTCATTTTAATTACAATTATGGCTGCATTTGATGTATTGATGCTGTTCTTTTAATATCTGGCATAAAATTTCTTGATTTAATTTTTTAATTAACTCGTCCAAAAATGTTCAACCTGCTTCTTGTTTATCATTCTGATTTTACGTTCTTTATATTTCTCTGATATTCTTACGTTATATATATATATATATACAGGGTGATTATAATTAAAGTTTAAGTTTCAAAACGCTATAAAAAAAGAACCACTCATGGAAATGACGTCAAATTTGAAAGGAATGTTATTGAAGAAGGCGGAAAGCGTATGGCAGAAGAAAAAATTTAGTTTCAAAAGTTAGCAACAGATGGCACTGCAAGCGGAAGAAGACATAAATTAAAATTTTAGTTAAATTTCAGTGTTATAAAGCCGCCAGGTACCAGGCTGTTCCTCATTTCGCGTCTCAGACGTTCGCCATGGGTGTTTCACTGCAGGATCGCGTCTGCTGGTAAAGCTGTATTACAAGAATGATGATTGTGCAAGAGTAGCTCTGAAAAAATTCAGGACACTGAAGGGTATAAAAGAAGGCGTTGGTCCAATGAGTGTCGTAGGTATAAAGAAAATGATGCAAAAATTCGAAACGACAGGTTCGTTTGATGTGCAATCTGGTAGAGGGAGAAAACGAGTGCATTCGACGGTAGTTGAAGAAGTGGCCACAGCATTACAAGAGGGGTCGGCCGGTGGTGTGCAACCGTGCAGTGCACGAGAAATCGCCTGAACATTGGACAGGCCTACGAGCGCGGTGCTGAAAATTGTACGAAACATCCTGCAATGCTATCCGTACAAAATTGGCCATGTGCAGGAGTTGCTTCCGTCTGACTTGACAGCTAGGGAGACGTTTGCGTTAGAATTCCTGGCTCGCATGGAAGTGGATAATGAATGGCCGTGGAAAATTGTGTGGACAGATGAAGCCCATTTCCATCTGATAGGATACGTGAATACCCAGAATTGTCGAATATGGGCAACAGAAAATCCACTGGCAACGCACCCCGTACCACTTCATCCTGAAAAGGTCACGGTATGGTGTGGCTTTACGGCATCATTCATCCTACAACCATATTTTTTCGAGCAGACGGGTGCTTCCGGTCCTGTTATCGCAACCGTCACTGGTCAGAGGTATGCATCGATTTTGCGCAACCACGTGATTCCAGCTCTGCAACAGCGTAGACGTGTGGATGAAATCATTTTATGCAAGATGGCGCTCCTCCGCACATTGCACATCCCGTGAAGCAGCTGCTGAGGCGCCATTTCGGAAATGCTCGAATTATCAGCCGTCATTTCCCTACAGCCTGGCCGTCCCGATCGCCTGATCTTACTCCGTGTGATTTCTGGCTGAGGGGATATCTGAAGGATGTTGTGTTCCGTGCTCCAACTGCAAATTTAGCGGAATTAAAGGCACGCATTTCGCAACACATTCCGAACATCACCCCGGAGACACTGCGATCCGTTGTGGAACATGCTGTTTGTCGCTTTCAACTTGTTGCACACAACGGTGGACACCATATTGAACATGTTTTGCGCCAGTCTCGCGACACTTCCGAACTGCTTTGATGAATGGTTCTTATGCGGTATGTCGCCGCAAAACTCTTGAAACCGATTTGTTCCTTTCGATGTGATATGTACAGTCATGCAAATAAAATTATTCAACAATTCTAATTTGTCAATGCGTTTTAATGTGTAACTTCCACCTTAGCCGTTGTTTTACGAATCATTTCTCGTTTCTCGTCGTGATTTTCCCGCTTACAGCGCCATCTGTTGCTAACTTTTGAAACTAAATTTTTTCTTCTGCCATACGCTTTCCGCCTTCTTCAATAACATTCCTTTCAAATTTCACATCATTTTCATCAGTGGTTCTTTTTTATAGCGTTTTGAAACTTAAACTTTAAATTATAATCACCCTGTATATATGTGAGATGAAAAATATGTGAATCAAAATTATAATTTAAACTAACGGTAAAACGTTGATTCTCCCTCTCTAGTCTAAAAATAGCAATAACTTCTCTGGTTTGCATCATTTCTATATCATTCTATGGCCTGCGCAGCTCTGATGACGTAACAATTGGGAACTGAAACTACCATTGTAAACCAAAACTTTTCTCTTCGCATGCTTCCATCTTTCATAACTACGCACTTTAGCGCTGTGCTTGGGCGCAATTTATTTATTTTCTATTGCAAAAATATCAATAGTGTAAATGTTCTTGAACAGGCACGACTAGGGTGCCAAGTGATCTGGGGCCACATAATGTCAATTGGAAATAAAAATGGAATTAAAATCGTTTCGACTGCCAAGTTTTATTTCACGTTGTCAACACGTTGGCTTACAACGCAATCAGAATACTTCCTCTTCAATATAGGATAACTACGCAACAACAGTGCTCCGTCTTTACGTTGCTTTTATTATGACATATATATGTGTGTGTATGTGTGTTAGATAAAAAATATGAAAGCGAACTTCTAAATTTAGTTCACTATAACCTCTTTTATTTTTTATTTCATTACGGAACTTCATCTCTCTGTCCTAAAAATAGCACTGTAAGTCTAAACTGCGGCGTTCAAAATACTCATGGCATCTTACGTAACCCTTAATGCAGACATCTCTTGCCCAATCAAAGTAATTTGTAAACCAAAGCCTTTTGTTGACTCCCTCCCTTCTTCCTCGGAAGCACTGCGACACTTTTTCTCATTTCCCTTAAGCGTTTATCCTGCTAAGACGCTGCTGCAATCATTTATATTCGCTTCTGTCGCTAAGGTATCAAAATCGTTCAGAAATAGGCCCGATTGGAGTGCCAAGTGACGCCACCAAAATGTGAATTTAAGTTATAAAGAAAATGTTCTGAACATTTTCATCTCAGATTTTTATATATATATTATAGTTATAGATATTTTATAGTTTCCCAAGAAAATGGGAAACTATAAAGGTCCGCGGTTCGATTCCCGGCAAAGGCGTTCGCATTTTTCATCTCTCTGGTTTCCAAAAATTCCTAATGTGTCTACAGTGGCGCCCGAACTAAAAGGGTGTTGGATGAGGATTGTCCACAGCCAGGATTTGGCGATCGGGTCCCCTAAAAAGCCCAGTCGCCCTTTAAAAGGCGGAGTATATAAGATGTTCTCCCACCTTCTTATCGCGCCTTCGTAGTGTAGTGCACACTGAGCCGGTATTTCAGAGGTCCGTGGTTCGATTCCCGGCGAAGGCGATTGCTAATTTTTCATTTCTCCTGCTTGAAAATAACCTAATGTCTCTACAAATTAAATACGGAATTTACTCCGGCTCGACTGCTTTTTCTTTAAAATGGATGAACGCTCTAAGCATCAGGTATCTACGCCATCAGTTCTGCTATGCTTCTACGTCTTAGTGTTCTTACATCATTGTTTCCAAAATTGTACTAATATGACATATATATGTATACATATAATTTATCATTAGAAAACTTTTAATACCATTTCCAAAGCACAGAAGTGCCCACCAGCGGCCGAGCGGTAAAATCGCTGAACACTGGTAGTTCGGTCCGAGGTTCGAATCCCGCAAACGGGCTGGCTGCATGGGCGTTTTCGTGGTTTTCCCCATGTGTAACGTGTATACGAGAAACTTAGAAACTTATATACTTAGAAATATATGTATACTTAGAATGTATACTTTGTATACTTAGAAAGTCCTCCACGAAAGGCATCCCTCCCCTTAGGCAGATAGCCCTAGTGTGCTTTGTCGTATTCTCAATACACACACACCGTCCAAAGCACAGAAATTCAATTAAAACCGTGTATCAATTTTGTTTTTACATCTGAGTTTGAAAATGAGAGTGTCGGGAAATGCTTCTTCTTCTGAGGATCCCATTTAGTTGTGTTCTTAATGAACTTACATTTAAAAGATTAACTTACTAATTTTATTTTGTTTATGAAGGATCTTTTAGCTAAAATGGACTAATGTCTTTCTATTGATTTAGATTGTATGTGACTTGTGATCTGGCTCTGCACAATATTAACTGGGTTGGAAGCTTGCTTGGAAGAATGACAAAACACTCTCGTTTAATTTAGTTATTATTAATTCACAGCAGCTTGCTTTGTTCCCCTTGACAAGTCAACTAATCTGCAGTCAATGACAATAACTACTTTTTCAATACTTAAAATGTTTACTTTTGATTTTGGTATTTTCGCGATTTAGAATTTTTCTTTACACTTTTTATGGTTTTTGCTTCAATAGAAGTCTAAATACTTATTTAAAATGCTGTATAAAAAATTTATTTATTATTATAAATGGTTTTAATTGAATTTCTGTTCTTTTCAGATGGTATTAGAAAGTTTTCTAATGATAAATTATATGTTTATTACTTTTCAGCTTTAGCGAAAGTTATGGACTCATTAATTTACTCTTAATTACTTTATTTAGGATTTATAATAAATAATTTTGGTGTTTTTTCCCTTATATTTATTTCATATCGTTTCTTCCTAATTAATACAGCTTTATATCAATAAACAATTAATTATTTTATTGATAATTATTTTTTGTAATCAGTGGGATCTTGATTATACAAATTATTGAAGAAGTTAAAGCAACAAAGATCAATGTAATATTCATAAAATGCATTCATTACACTGATTCTTGTCGCTTTAACTCCCTCAACAATCGCTATTCTGAGTGTTATTTTAACTCAAGTATACCGGTCAGTTGTCGGTGCACATTCAGCTGTGTCCTTGATCATTATTGACACCTTTTAAACTTTCGTCGACTCCCCTCAAGGGGTCAAAGCGGAAACCGTCGGAAACCCTTGCTAAATGGTTCACATAGAGACTCTACAACAGCGATTCTCACCCTTTTTTGTGTTAGACACCCTTTTCACCATAGCTAGATCATCCTCATCCCTTTCAAAAACTTGAAAAATAAATATTTATACATATTTATTTAGACATATATTACTTATACGGTTAATAGTGTTATTTTACATGAATAGTTATTTTATGATTTAGATCCTTCTTGTCACTTCTCTTTCCCACTTCCCAAGCAAAAATCAGGATTAAGTGCATTAAAGGTGAGGCTTTGGGATTGTAAGTCAGAGCGTGTTTCTGCCTATCAAGGCCACGTTACTAGGTTTTGCTAGCTCAGAGAAGATAATATTCTTCGGTTTTGCATTTTAGTTGACGACTGCAGACATTTAAATTGTTACGCCGGTGAAATGTCTGAGCTAACTTCGCTTTCAATCACTTCTGCAGCCCTTGATTACTAGTCTTAATAATTTGATTGCTGTTTTAAGTTTAATCACCACAACTTGTGTTGGCTTATATGAGCACGAGAAATGCCTTTATGTTTAAGTTCTGATTTAATAAAAAGGTTTTTTTAAGGCCTTTCAAGGCTCTAATTTTTTTTTTTTTTTTTTTTCTGTTATGATGTTTTTTTTTTTCTGTTATGATTTATATAACCAAAGAAAACCAAACTCTGTAGAGTTTTTAACGTAATTTATAAATTAAACAAGAAGAAATACGGGAAATACCAAAACTTGATAAAAGTGGTTTCTAATATTCATATACTAAAAGTAAATACATAAAAGCCAAATAAAAGGCTGACAGATTTCCCTTTCCTAAAATTGTGAAATATTTCGTTAAAGAGACTTCCCTCCTGGTTGAATATGCCTCTTCTATAAGAATGTTTGAATTCGGCCAAATGCTTCCGAAAATCGTATGAACATTCTGTTTTTTACCTTTTTTAAATTAAACATTTTTGTTTATATTTTTAATTATTGTTGTTTCAGACGCATTTAAAAACTGTTCAATTAATTTTTGTTGTGGATCTTATTGTTGCCAAGTACTTCAATTTAAAGACCTTAGGAAAAAATGCGTACCACTTTTCAGATATTCATTTTAGCCTCTTCTTTTGTACTAATTTTGCCCAATTTTCTCTTTATTACCGACGATTTAAATTTAAAAACATTGCATACCTTTATCGGGTATCGCTTGGAATACTCCTTTCAGGTAGAAATAACGATTAACGACTTTCGATTAATAAAGTTGCTTATTTTGCACTCAGAGATTTTAATATAATGCATTTCTCAGCAATTTTGAGATATGGAATAGAATATTTCTCTTCGGAAAGCTCAAAATCATATCCTTTCAAATCCACAGCTTGTTTACATGCCACATTTGACAGAAGAATAAGTTTAAAAAGGGCGGACCACATTTTAATCCTTTATCGGAGTAGTATGGAATAGAATATTTCTCTTCGGAAAGCTCAAAAACATACCCTTAAATCCACAGCTTGTTCACATGCCACATTTGACAGAAGAATAAGTTTAAAAATGACCGACCACATTTTTTAATCCTTTGTAGTATGGAATAGAGTATTTCTCTTCGGAAAGCTCGAAAACATATTCTTAAATTCGCAGCTTGTTTACATGCCACATTTGACAGAGGAATACTTTTAAAATGACGAATCACATTTTAATCCTTTGAAATAGAGTATTAATCCTTTGGAATAGAGTATTTCTCTTCGAAAACGTATACTTAAATCCGCAGCATGTTTACATGCCACGTTTGACAGAAGAATAAATTTAAAAATGACAGACCATATTTCCCATTACAAATAATAAGCCTTTCATAATAATAATTACTGTTCAGAATTGCGAAAAAATATCCTTCGTTCCGGAACTTGTTTGCATGCAAGTACTTTCGAAAAAGATGAAACATTTTCAAGGAAGCAAACGATATTTCTCATTCGAAATTCTATGCTGTTGCTAAAATTTTTTATTCTACAATATTTACTCTTTTTTACTCCTCCATCGGAATAATTCTAATAATGTGTTATTACCCTCTGTATAAAAGAAGTTCTAGGAAGTATAAAGTGCATTTCCGATGTTTTACAAACAGTTGGAATTCTGAACTTTGCTGCACAGTAATTAAGAACAAAATTTTGTCTTTGAGACTTAGAACTATGCATTGCGCAACAATGCGTTAGCTTTACGCAACATATAAATTTAAAATAAAATTTAAATCATTGCTTTGAAGCCCAAGAAGTGAAATTTAAGCTTTGTCATTCGGCTAATTAGACTAGAAGAACACATGTCTATGTTTGGAGTTTATAATAGGAGTATGAATGAATGTGTATATTAGGAAGCCAAGCAAAGAAAAGGCTGTTTACGTCCCAGGTTATATAAGACGAAAGAATTTTCTTTTTTAACTTCACCTTCTTCCTCGTCCTTCTCCGAAATCAGGTTATTTTCACATTAACTGCGCGCAGAAAATAAAGGAGAAAAATGAAAATTTCAGAAGAATGAGACGTGAAAATTAAATTAAGAAGGAACAACTCTAATCTTGTGTTATATAAAATTTATTTTAAACAACAAGCTTTTAGAGTTTATACTTCCTCTAAATAATAATTAAAAAACAAAACAGTTGATGTGTTACGTAATGTTATGATTATGCATTCGTGTTTTTATAAAAACCATGAAATGTTACATCACTACGCATTTAATTCACTAATGATTACTTTTTTTTTAATTATTATTCAGAAATTTACCATAAAGCATCCGTAATAAATTATTATTTTTGATGAAGAAAATTATAAAGAAAAATATTCTCAAAAAGGATATTAGTTTAAGTTTTTCATACTTAATAATAATTATTTTTGTTAATATTATTTTCTGACAAAATTAAATAAAAAGTATTATTCTTAATCCCATTCAGTATAAAATTTTAAATAAATAATAAAATAGGTAAAATGAATAAATATTTATAGATGAGGTAATAAACGAATATAGTACGTTCACAAAGGCCCTTACAAAGTTTACGCTATTATTATGAGCACCCTGTAAGAGACAGTGATGTAACTTTTTTGGGGTGTTATTTATTACATGTTTATCAAAGCTTTCTTCCCCAGCAATTTATATCGGTTTAATTTACATATAATGTGAGCATTTGGGAATCTGAAAATTCTCATGTGACGGGTTGAAGTTGAAGCGGGACAGTCCGAATGTGAATGTTCGGTGTGGGATCCTGCGTGACAATATTTTAGGACTATTTTTCTTTATTGAGCAAACAGTAATAGCTACAGTTTGCCTCGATACTATGATTATTTACATTTGCTTGCAGCTGGAGGACCATAAACCAGAGGTCATTTTGTCGCATATCCAAGTTTATATCACTTGTCATAAAAAATTTTAAACCTTGCCTTGGAAAAGTGTGACTAGTTAAAGCGTAAGTTGTTCCATTCCCAACCAACAAGCTGTTTAAGTTGCTCGGAGACTTTATGGGCAACCTGTATATCTAATGTATAGTTTTTGTGTACTTAGTATATAATTTGTCATTAGGCTATATTGATGTTGAAACGTTAAAAATGTACACTCCGGACATCCCGAATGCTCGCTCAGCGCACTTCCAGCTACACCAGGAAGAAATACGGAAAGGAGATAAAAGATACCTTATGGATTTAAAACAAAATCCATACCGCACCCATTGTTTGTTGTTATTATTGTAGTTTTTTTTTAGCCCAAAGAGGCGTTAGATCCAAAGGGCTACGAGTCTCAAAACGGCATTTTGCGTCGTGATTTCAAAGCGAACAATAGCAAAAACGTACGGAAAAAAAGACATTTTTATCACCAGCGCGAAAGACTGTGTAACGAAAATTCTAAAGATATGCTTTTTATATATATAAGTTTGCGATACTGCTGTTGAATTGAATTTTATGGTTTAAGTGTAATGAAGATATTTAATAAAAATGGCAACACACAAAACGTCAAAAAACGCTCTTTTGGGCGTATTTCGGATTTTATATTCCACCGCCCTCCATTTCTAACATAAATACCAGCCAGTTTCCTATAGAAAGTCGTTCATTAAAGCCTTCTTTCTTAAGCAGATAGCATCGAATAAACTTGTGTTCTTATTTTCAACAACTTCATTAAAATAAATAAAAATTATGCAAACTTTTCCCTTCGCTATCTAACCAGTTATCTGCAGCGAGTTAATAACTGGTCTTCAGTAATTTCAGAATTTCAGTTACATATCAAAATATTTTTCATTTCTCGATCTAATTTTGTTCAATAGATGGCGCTCTATTGTTGCTTCTTTTTTCATTCATTTAGTACCTGAAACCAAGTGTCGTTGATGTTGCTATGAGGAAGTTAAACATTTTCATCGTAGCAAATTAAGAATTGCTTTCGTTCTTCACAGTTAAGAGCCTTCATTTTGTCATCATTGGCATCATCATAATAAAGAGAATCATTTGAAAAACAGGAAATTCTTAATAACAGTTTGTATTAAGTACTTTTAGTGTTAAATCCATTAATAAAATTCCTAAAAGACTTTCCTGGGCGCAATAGATACCTAATCAATTGTTCAACCAATAGTTAACAAAGTTTTGTAATAGGTACTTAATCAATAACCAATAATTCGTAAAGTTTTGAATTCCATTAAAGTGCGCAACAGAAATACCTAAATGTAAATCTAAAATTCTGGAGTATCGTTATTAGCTACTTTTCATTACTATAATTCATTTTAACATCACTTGTGATACTATTACTGAAATTGATGTTTTTTACTGTTATTATTATATTTCTAATTTTCTCTTTTTACACATACTAGAAGAACCCGCGGTTTTCTCCAATAATAAACATTTCCATCTATTAGGTAAATCCGTTTAATTTAACTGATGTATTAATATTCATCAATGGTCGAATTCCGAATAACGTAGTCCTCCATCCAAACATGTGCACTTGGAACTCGGAATTTTCAATTTCGAATTTTGTATTTCCTTTTTTGTCAAACTTAAATGAATTTTTAAAAACTCAACAGTTTTAAAGCGAGCAATTGAAACACTATACGGAATAAAGTATTTTTATCTTCAGCGTGCAAGACATGTCTACCGAAAATTCGAAACAGTATGTTGTTTTTATATATTGGGTGATTTTGCTGCAGAATTGAATTTTATTTGGAGTTAAGTACGAAGAACATAATATTTAATAAATAAAGTAAGCTCACAAAACCTTAAGAATAAAAAGACCAAAAACATTTTTAAGCCAGCTTATTAAGAAAACTTTACGTTGTTATGATGAACTGAGAAAAGACTGAAAAAAATAGAGCAATGTATGCCAACACTTAACATTTTATATGGAACTCTAACACACGCCGCTTTTAAAATTTCTGCAATTTTACTGTTCCATTGTACACTGTTGCGTTTTTCATGTCTCGAAAACGCGACTTAGGGTATGTATTAGATTTATATATAGCATCGTTCTAATATAGGTATTTTGACACAAAATTAGACTTTTCTGAAATAACATGCCAATTGTTTTCCATATTGCGATTCTACGGCTCCAATTATACCAAACTACCAAGTTTTCTAAAAATCACACAAGTAGGTTTTTAAAAATTTATTCTCACAATTTTAGCTCCTCAATGTTAAAGAGTTTGGCATATATTAATTAATCTCTCTTTTTTTTATTAAACTTATTTGATTCTTCCTTTTCCCATTTCGAAATTTAGGTTTATTCCAAATAAAATTCGTCCATTTTTTAGGATTTATTTTTACGATTTGCATTTTTAAATAATTTTTATAAATTTTTAAAAAACATTTTTGTATTATAATCTATAAAAATTTTACAATGATCTTAAAGTAGACATATTTCTAAGCATACATGCAAAATATTACAGTTTTCTATTCAAAATTTCCGAAGATATACGTGAATTTATATACTGGCCCGTTTTGAAATTTGGCCTATTTGTTGAAAGCGATAAACATCAAATGTGGTTTAGACATTTTGCTAATATTATTTCGAAGAAGAAACGAAGTGACTTTTTTTCCACTCATTCGCAATGTAAAAAGGTAGGAACGATGTACCTTTTTTTCCTGTCCGGCATAATGGAAGGAAAAGGATAATTGGTTGCCACATATTAAGAAGTTCGCCTAGTGAATTATTCTTGGCGCAAACTGAAAAACATTTGCAAGATAAATTCTCATATTTCTCTGTAAATTTCGCTCCAAATTTTACAAAATTTAATATCTAGGCATAATTTAAGTCGTAGAATCGAAATATGGAAAACATTCGGTATGTTATTTCAGAAAAAAGTCCGATTTTCTGTCAAAATACCTGTGTTAGAACTATGCTGTATATAAATCTAATATATATCCTAAGCCGCGCTTTCGAGACATGAAAAAGGCAATTTGAATTTTGTCAATCGGCCCAGTAGAACGGAAAATATAGAAATATCTCCGTTCTTTTCCCCCTCGCAGTGTACATGATGTAAGTTTGAAAGAAACGATGCTTATAAATAAAACTAAAAAAGCAAAAGGAAATTGGTTAGTCAGTGCGACAGCAGACTGGTAAACTGCGAGCTCTGTGAAAGTATAGAAAAACCTTAACAAACAGTTTTGGGCGACCGTTAAAATTTGAGCGGTTTCAGATTTTTTTATTTTTTTTAATTTAGCAGTGGTAAACATTTGAAACTAATCAGTTAGCAGTATTGCTAAAAAGGTAGAATTAGTAACTAGAGCACACAGAAGTGTTTCTTTTCATTTAACTAAACAGCGCCACTTTTAATAGCAAAAAAAAAATAATCAGAAATCTACATTACGCGCGATAATACAATCCAAGGAACGAAACAGCTGTTTAAATATTTGCATGCATAGGTTTAAGTATGAATCAGGACCTGTAAACGTTCTTTTCAGATAAAACAGCTGTTACACGATTCTAGAAAGATCGTAAAATTATAAACGACGTAGTTGTCTCATGCGTCTTATAAGTTAAGCTCGAAGATAGTTTCAAAATATGGGAAGGAACGAAATTCAAATATTTTATAACTCTTAATATCATTTCAGTTAATTCAGTCAATTAATTAATTAATTTTCTGTTAATAACAGTTATCAAATTGTTCCTCCAAAGTAACGAAATGCATCGTTTCGGAATACACGGAAGTTTATAAGAAAGTTGTTGTTAGCAATCTCATATGTCTGACGTAGACGCATTCGACCCCTTGCCTCGACATTTATCGCGGCAATGAGTGAAATATATCTGTCGTTGGCAAGAGCCTTATGCACCCTATAGGTATCATTATTATTATTATTATTTACGTGTTCCGCTCTGAGATACTACACGGAAAGGAGGGATGCTTTCCTGGAAGGCTTTTTAACGGAAACTGTCTCATATTATAGCATTACAGACGAGGAAAACCACGAAAACGTCCATGCAGCCAGCCCGTTCGCGAGATTCGAACCTCGGACCGAAATACGCGTGTGTTCAGTGACTTACCGCTCAATTGCTGGTCGGCTACTCAAATTTCATATGGTATTCGAAATCTCTGAAGAAGCACCCATTCTTTTAAAGAAATGTAGTGACTTTGAGCAAACACTGATGAAAACGTTAAGTGACATGTGAGGCATATTAATATTTTTAGTTTATTTTCCTTTTACTGCTGCTCATTGCTACTAATAACCTTCAACTGGCCCATCAGCTACCGAGCGGTAAAATCACTGAACACTGAAGTTGAGTCCGGGGTTCAAATCTTGGCAAAAGGAGCTGGCTACATAGGCGTTTTTGTGTTTTTCCTCATGTGAAACGTGTAAACGAGCTAGTTTCCCTTAGCAAGTCCTCCTCGAAGGTATCCCTTTCCTTAGAAGGCGCGTTAGCCGTAATTAAATAAAGCAAGCCTGAGCAGAAACACATACAAAGAAATACCTACTTTCGGTTTATGAATATTGCTATAAGATTTTTTTGTGATTTGTTTAAAGTGGGACTTCAAATGAATAGATATTTCCAGCGATCTCTTAAATTATGTCTGATTGTAAAATAATTCAATATTTATAGCTCTAAAACAGGACTGAACACAAAGATGTAAGCGGAACACCAGAGTTTCACCAGATGGTCTTTTCCATGGCTGGATTCGAACCTGTACACTCCACTGCGGTAACCAACGTCGTTAGCCACTATGCCGGTCAGCTTCCAAAAACCCATACCTACTATAAATCAGAAGGATAGAGCTCAGGAGCAATTGAAAATACTCCTGAGAAGTATTTGCTGTTATTACCGAAAGATTAGTTCGGTCCGAGGTTCAAATCCCGCGAACGGGCTGGCTGCTTGGGTGTTTTCGTGGTTTTCTCCATGTGTAACGTGTATACGAGCCAGTTTCTCTTAGAAGGTCCTCCACGAAGGCATCCCTCTTCTTAGGCAGATAGCCCTAGTGTGCGTTGCCATAATTAAATACACATACAACATTGCCAAAAGATAAATAGCGTTACATGTCCATTTATTCTATTACTTAACCTTCTGAATACGAGACTAGTATGTAAAAATTAATAATTCAGTCTTCTTTGTTTTAGGATTTGAACTGAAGTATAATTGAATGTTAGAAATATTCGCTCGAACCACTGAGTTGCCTCTTTTTTAATTCTTTAACTGGATTTAAGCTTTTAACCTACCTTATGTATATATGTATATATAATTGTTTTGGTTAAAAGAAGATTAAAAACCTTCCATGGCCTGCCCCTAATTCTTTGAGTCTCGTTTTGTTTCAATTTCGGGCGATTTCGCAACAATCCTCGAAAACAGGAAAATATTTAATGTAACTTTAATCTCATTATTTTTTGTTTCTCACAGTAATTTATGTAACTTTTCTCTCATTATTTTGTCCCGAAATAGTTGCATTAAATTTCCTAAATGGCAAAACTCATCGTTGTGTAAAAATATAATAGAAAATTCTCGGAATTCTCGAAATGTTGAGTTATATTCAAAATTAGCAACAGTGTTGTGTAAGTCATATTTGTTGCGTGCGTACAGGTTCGTAATAGATAGAATGCACTTGTTCTATAAAAAGTTAATAAAATTTATTCTTATCACAAGAAATATAACAAAAGCTGGATTTTTCCTCAACGATATTTGTACATTATCACAATATCACGCAATATCATCAGTAGCTACATTTTAAACGACTAAAACGTTAAACAGAACGCAATCCGAAGCGCAGTGAAAGCTAATCTGATCAACAATAGTAACAACAACTGAAGCTGAGATGTTTTTCTCCGGCTTTTTAAAGCTTTTAATCGGTCGCTAGAGAGTTCTAGTAATATCTGCTTCGATATTTCTGGAAAGCAGAAGAGTAAAATTACGATTACGGTTAACACAGCGGTCAATTACATTTATTCAATTTAAATTACAAGATACCTATTTATTAAATATTAAATCCGCGTGCTCCTATATTTTTACTTTCCCGCAAAGCTTTCTCTTAAAATATGTCTCGTGCTGCATTGCACGGAGATATAAAACAATTTTAATTATAATTCTACTAAAAATAGCTACCTAAATACGAAATCCATATCAGTATGTATGGATTGATCTAGAAATGACGAAGTTCAAGAAAAGACATCACTATTTTTAGAATAGAGAAGGGAAGTACCCAAATTAAAAAGACTTAAAGACTTATTGTTAGTTTAAATTATACTTTATAGTCAGATATTTTTTATCTTACCCACACATATATGTATATATATATATATATATATATATATATATATATATATATATATATGTATATATATGTGTGTGTGTGTAATGATTTCAAATGCGTATATGAAAGCAGTGGAACTCCCAACAGCTTACGATACTGCGTAGATGACCGAAAAGACCGTAGTGGCTTGAAGGTGGCAAAGTGGAAAGGATGATGACGCAATTTAGCACAACATCAATTTAGCACAACATATCTTGAAAAATCACAATCTTTATTTTTTTCCACACATATCAAATCATCCTTTTTCAGACAAGATGTTTCCTAATTATATTTGATTACATAAATTGCAGTTTGAATTAGAA
Organism: Stegodyphus dumicola; assembly: GCF_044657685.1. Lineage (NCBI taxonomy): Eukaryota > Metazoa > Arthropoda > Arachnida > Araneae > Eresidae > Stegodyphus > Stegodyphus dumicola. The sequence goes on from NC_140770.1 coordinate 167,202,815, forward strand.
CGTCATCTTAAGTAAGTAAGCAGCAGCAGCATGGTTTAAAACCGTCTGGCCAGCAGGAAAAGCTGTGCGGAAAAAGAGGAAGGTTATAGTACTTTCATAGGAAGAAGGCTGGGAATGGGAAAGTTTCAGTTCAGAGTTTTGGTTTAGAATTAATTTGATTGGACAAGAGGTATCTGCATTAAAACGTTACGTAAGATAGAAAACTCTGGAACCTGTGAGAAGAGATGAATTTAGGGTAGATCATCAAATTTAGAATGTTAATTTTGAGGTCATCAATTATATTTTGAAACAGCTATCATATTTTGCTGTATCTTACATATCCCCCTTCAAAAGAAAGGTTGTGTGAGCAGAGTGGAACTATCAAGAACTTTACAAAATTTCATTGGACATTCTTTATTTCAGGACTCTAAAATATGCAAATGTTTTAAAAGAATATGCTAAAATTAATTAATGAATTCAAAACTTTATGACTTCTAGTGAAATGTCAAAGTATCGGTCAAAATTTTATGACAATACTTTTTGTTTAAAAGTTAAATAGGCTTGTTAATATGTTTTGCATTTTCATAATTGTATTTTTCACATTTTGCTGCTCTAATGCTTTTTCTTCCACCCTGCTCCCCCAGTCTTTTTTTGAAGGGGGGGGAATATGTAAGATAAAAATATATGAATCAGAATTATGATATAACTATAAACATTAATTCTTCCTCTCTATTCTAAAATCGTAATAACTTCTCTGCATTACGTCATTTCTAGATCACTCTATGGTCCGCGCAGCTCTGATGACGTAAAAATTGGGAACTAAAACTGCCATTGTAAACCAAAACTTTTCTCTTCGCCGTGCTTCCATCTTTCATAACTACGAACTTCAGCTTTTGCTCTCTACTGTGCTAAGATGTAATATCGCTGGCTTGCTTTCTATCTCAACAATATCAAAAATGTAAATCTTCTGTGGAAAGGCACGACTAGAGTGCCAAGTGATTGTGGCCACAAATATCAGTTTCAAATAAAAATGGAATTAAAACTGCCTCGACTGCCAAGTTCTTTAGATATTACCAAGTTAGCATTACTAGCATACTACGCAATCAAAATCTTCTTCAATATGGGTCTAATCACGCATCCACAGTGTTCCGTCTTTTCCTTTGCTTTTATTATGACATATATATATATGTTACATATTTTTACCTTACATATATATATATATATATATATATATATATACAGGGTGTTTCAGAAAATCGGTTACAAACTTTCAGAAGAGATACACTTAGACGATAGAGAAACGCATAGCAATGCATGGTCGGAACCCTTTTGCTGGCGCGGTAGTAACGACACAAAACACAAGAAACGAAGGACACGAACAGAGTGAGAATATATGTTTATTATGTTTAGTGTAGTGGAAAATAAGAAATAAAGACAAAATCAGACGATCGTTATCAAATAAGGTGTTCGAAATTACGTACGAAACGTATCCTCCAAATACGATCAGTAGGGGTGGTCGGCAGGGTGGTCCGGTGCCAGCAAGATCTCCAGACCACACTTGCACTGACTGCATCCTCTGGGGCTACATCAAGACACTAGTGTTCGAATCTCGTTAACAGTGCTGATGAACCTATTATACGCATCGTGGCACTGCTAGGAAAATCTGGGACAAGCCCGGTATTTTCCAGAGCATCAGATCTTCCATGTGCTGGAAATCTAAGGCCTGCATCGCGTCATAGCCCGAGGTCGTAATTTCGAACACCTTCTTTGATCATAATCGTTGTCTCTTTTTGTTCTTATTTCTTAGTTTCTGTTTCACTAAGCATAATAAACATTTTTTCTCATCACCGTGTTTGTGTCCTTCCTTCCTGGTGTTTGTGTTGTCACTGACGCTCCAGGAAAGCGTTTCAGACCTTGCTCTTGCACTGCTGTGTGACTTTTCATCGTCTAGGTGTAATCTATCTCTCCTGAAAGTTTGTAACCGATTTGCTGAAACACACTCTCTCTCTCTCTATATATATATATACTATATATACATATATAAGTGACATTAGAAAATACAAATTGTAGTTGTTTCTTTTTCGCACAAAAGTACAGAACTGTTGTGCGTCGTGATTGATCTCATTTGTCTGAAAGTAACATCAGAACAAGCCTACGAAATACATTGTAGAAAAGCGAGCAAGACTGTACCTATCTTTGGCAAAAGCCTGATAATGAGACTTTGCACAGTTCCGCCCAAGTTTTGAAAGAAAGCTACCCGGAAGGGGACGGGTACGAGAGTCTCTCACCCCTCTTCCCCTATCACCAAACTCTCGAGAGAACTTTCGGCTAGCCTTTCATTTAGAGTTTCCCCATGCCGAAAGACACTATGCATTCATAAACATTCATGCCTTCTCCGGGATTCGAACTCGAGCCGTTCGGTACCGTAGGTTTAATCCCCTAGCCACTATACCGTCTGTGTAGTGAAACCTCTTCTAGTTAATTTAATGTATTTTATGTAATTTATGATAATTTAATATACTCCTTATAATGTATATTTTGCTTTTTAGGAATCCGATGAAAAAATATATTTTATATTCATACTATACTTATGCCAACAATATTAAAACTGTTTTTATAAATTCTTGGACTTTCATTTTAGAATTTTGGAAACGAAGCATGTCTAGAACAAATGCATAAGAATTCAAAAATAATAAAATTTACTTACCACTTAAAAAACCTAAATTATAAATGATATTCTAAACAGTAAATGAATCTAAAATAAACATAGCAAGATATTAATGCACTGCAAAAGGAGTTATCAATAACCCAGCTTGTATTCCTGTATAAGCATACAGCAGAGTGACAAAATTTATTTCATAAACACTCACTATTTTCTAAACCTGTTACTGCATAGAAATGAGACATCACAACCAAGTTACCGACACAGAAAGCACAAGAAAACTTAGGTCTTTGTTCAAAGAATCCAAACACCAGAAATTTCAGGGTTTCTCGTCTCATCGGCTTATCCTGATTGAATTAGCGATAAAGCGTTGGAAAGAATCGTACTTGATTTTCTCTCAGATATCGACGAGGCAATTTGCGACAGAAACTTACTTTAAGTAATGCAAGTCAGACTCAGTAAGAAATAAGAAATAGACGTGTTCTACGTACTGAAGTGGGAAAAACAACATGGTACTTTTCAGGAATTTCAAAGGATTCTGAAAACGAATCACTCATTCATTCTGGCGGAATTGGAAGAAAGAAAGAAACGTTTCTGGAATACTTGTCGAACAAAGAGCGAGAGGAGATAAAGAATCACTCTTGAGAGGAAATGACAATATTTAATTACATTTGCTTGCGATATTCATATTCGTTATTCTGCAAAGAAATCCCATTCACTCAAAACTAAGCTTAACTGATATAGTGACGAAATAAATGGTTAATTGAGGAAGAAAATTATTATTTAAAATGCTTCTTCTTCACCTTCCTCGGTATTCCTTCTTTTTTAATCCCACAGTTCCCTAATGAATAGAATAATGCTTTAAATTAAAATGACCAACCAACTTAACCGTGTCCCGTCCAATATTCAGTCTTGTTTTCAGTCTTTACTGATTTGCCTCGAATAATTTTTTGCTTCGTTAATACTGATGTTAAATCATCTAGAGCACGACAATAACTGAAACATTTTGACTGCTCCTTGATCCCTTTTGGGTCACGTGTGATTACTCTCATTTTCGAAAACATTACTTGTCCAAACCTAAACTTTCATCAGTTGAGTGTGTCTACCCCGCATATGCTTTCTTCCTGTCCTCTCGTTTTTTCCCCTTCGTCAGCTTTTCTCTCCTCAGCTTTCTGAGTCATACTAATCAAGATGCTGCTGTCACTGCTAATGCTGGGACCAGTAAGTAAATAATATCTGAAGTAGGTAAGCCATATCTAAAGTTAATTAATCTCATAATATCGTCAAAATGTTTCTCAAAATGCAGATCATAAAATTAGTTCATAATAATAAGGCGTATTAGCATCCTATTGATTATATTGTTGGAATCTTTAAATTCCTAATTTTAAACATATAAAAAACATCTTACCTGTTTTTCAAAATAAAAGTTTAATATTTTAGCCTAGACTTACGTTGCTTTAAAAATCATTGCCATCCTCAGCTTCAAATCAAAGAAAAACTAAATTAAACATTTTGATATTTTCCGGTTTTTTTCGTGTATTATCAGCTCGTATAAATATGTGAATAAGCATGCCAGAAGAGCAAAAAAAATTTTTTTTAATCTGGAACCATTTTTAGCGCTTCATATTGTAACAATTTCCGCAGATTTTTATATTCGAAGCATATCCGGTATCTTTATTAATTTACATCTGAAATATATAAATAAATTGTGCAGCGAATATAAAAAAAAAACGTATGGCAGCACTCACTCAGTTTTTATTATTTCTTATATGTTGGTAAATTGTGCATTTTTTGTTGTTTTAAAAGAATATGGTTCATTTATGTTGTTATTCAGTTCCAGTGGTTCTAGAGTAGTTATTAAGATTTTATACTTTTAGTTAATTGGCATACAGTAGTTGAAGAATTATCAACAATTTAAAAGTTTTTTAATCCTTTGCGGCACGGTATGCCAGATCTGAGCACACCTAAAAATTTCCTTCTGTACGCACAGAAAAATTGAATGAAAAAGGATTTATAGGTTACTCTGAACCTTCTTTATTTATAGTAGATGGCAGCTCAACACAAACCAGTCCATATATTGTAGCCATGTTTAGTTTTTTAAGACCTTCGTTTTTCAAGGAAATCTTCCAGGTTTTTTTAAGATATAAAAGGAATTGTTTGAAAAGAAGTTTCTATGTTATTTTTCTGGCTGTATGCTAATTTCCTTATTCTCTATTAGTTTTAAATGTTTACTTTGAAATCTTGCCTAAAGTCGAATGGCGAACCCCAGGTGTGCCCAGACCGGGCTCACCGAGTATTTAGGACAACTGAGAAACTGTATTCTTTGTTTCTCCGCATCTCATTGGTCAGTACATTGCCAAGAGAAAGGTGGGTCCACATCTGTGTTTCATTTCCTGTTTTTCTCTTTTTTCTTTTCTCTCTCTCTCTCTTTTTCCCCCTTTTTTTTTGGGGGGGGGAGGGGAGGGGACGTTTGGTTATCAACTAAAATATATTTAGCGTGATTTTTCTGTAGGTCAACGGTAATTTTATCAGCTAGCTGTCTAGTTTTTCACTAGGACAGTTTCCCTTTTCTCTTTCGCTTTCGTTCAAACTTTCGCTAGCGCTACGTTTAATACTTTTGAGTTGTAGACGTTTATTTAATTTTATTTTATAGTTTATAATTTCTAATGTTAGATACAATATTAGTTTATTTTTTCGGATTTTTAATTATTTTCCAAACGAATCGGAGAGGACAGACACTTTCTGAAGACACGAATTGCTTTCAGATAGTGAATCTGAATACGGATCCCGGTACATGTGTAAAACATGCAATATTGGGTTGTGCTGTTTTAAACGCGGTGTCACTTTCTTCGAAAAGTACCACCATGAACAAAATAGACTAAAGTCTAAATATGAAATGTAAATAATGTAATTATCATATACCCAAGTTAAGTTTTTTCCATTCATACACATGTAATCATTATATAAGCAAAAAAGAGCTTTTTAGGGGGGTGTACATTAGCAGGTCTCCCTGAAGCACACCCTGGGTAATGCTAAATATGCTACGGTATTCAGAATCTAAAATTTTTTAATCGTAGGTAAAAATCTCCAACTCTTTTACGCGCTTCCCAGCAATGCTCGTTTCAGCACTCTTTTCGAAGATGTATCTTTTCGAAGATTCAATGTGCCCGCTTGGGGCACACCCACAGAATTAAAACGATAAGTGGTATCTTCACAAAATTTTACTTGTGTACTTCTCTAGGCCTAATTAGACTGCCTATCATTTTTTTAATCGAAATTCCAAATTTAAAAGGTAGCTTGCCGGAAAGGGTGTGTACGGAAAGTGGTATTAAGCCTAACGAATCCGCCACTTGTTTACATTTGAAACACCTAGTAAAATAGTAAATTAAGTGAGCTTCTCCAGCAACTTCAGTGTCTCTTTGCCGAGTGGAACCAAACGCTAACTTTCAATTTTGTGCACCGAAAATTTTGCCTTCCTTCCCGTTGTCTGAACTGCTTGTTTTGGGATAGGAACTGTAATTTCAGTTGTAAAAATTGTTTTTAACTGTATTTGTTTTACATTTTCTGTATTTTACAATTTTTAATGAGGATGTTTATAGAGTTTTTATGTATTTTTGCCTTGTCGTGAATTGAGAACTAAATTGATTGAATGAGAAATATATCTCTAATGAATTTCGAGGAAAGCCGTTTAAATGAAATGCAGCAAAAAATGTGTATAATGTAACAGGCCGTAAAAGGTAGTCATGTGATATCCACATCAGATATTTTAGAGTGGTATAATTGACATTATTGCAGTTTAGAAGAACTCTTAATTCTGTCCACTTTTATCCTTCTAAATTTTTTTTTAAAAGAGGAGTATTTTTTCGACACATTTGCGCAAATATATCACTGAATCGTTAAAGCACATATTGAAATTTACCTCCTTTAAAAGAGATTTTAGTTCTATCAATTTTTACTATTCTAAAAGCTTTAATAAATTCGACATTTTTGCAACAAATATGCGTAAATATTTCACAAGTCTCTGTGGAGAGATTTATTAAAAGATACGCCCAAATTCCAACATTAAATCTATTTCTGCGTCTAAATTAAAATTTAATGCAAACTTATATCTCCCATGGTGCAAGTAATAAAATAATTTAAAATGTCTAGCTGCATTTTTTTAACATATTTGAGTCCGTGAAATATTACAGTAACTCTATATCCTTAGAAAGGTGTTGCAAAATGTCTCATTTTAGTTAAGAAATATAAACGACCGCAAGTGTTAGGTAATAATTCAGTAAAATAGTCTTATGGATGAAATATGTTCGTACTCACCTATTATAATTTAGCGAACTAAAGCGAAACTGCGTTTCGAAATTGTATTAGTACTTCAATTTCATAATTCAATTTTATTATTATTCTCGTTTTGAGATTAGTTACGTTACGCAAAATACTTCCTTTTATTAAGAAATGCTGATGCTCTTTTGGGTATTTCAGATACAATATAATTGAAATGTACGTTTTATTTTGCGTAAATTGTAAAACTAAAAATTAAGAAAGTCTTTAGTTATCTTTTTTTGGTGTTTTAGAGATAAGATACTATAAAACTATACCGTTAAAGAAATTTTATTATCCATTTCTTAATCTTAATGACCTTTGCAATTTTTGCTTAAAGATATGTTTCTTATACAAGAAACAGTAAACAATTTTTAAAGTGTAACTTCCCTTATTAAATATAAATAAAAGTATGGTTCTTACAAAACAAATTTCCGGTAAATTCAAATCTGTTATTGTAAAACCTTTTCACGAACTTCCAAATAATAACATAATGCATAACAAAAATAACAATAAATATAAGGGGGGAGGAATAAAGCTGTGTTGCAAAAACACTGTGGATGGCCAAAAAGAAAATTTGATTTCAGCTTTGTCATCATTACACAAGAGCACATCAGAAAAAACGTAAATTATAGTTACTTTATCTTCAATAATACATTTTTATTTCCTTGTACGAAGTGAAGGAAATCGGGTATCATATATCAACGGAAATATCCATCCTGGTATTTCCCTAATCTATTTTAACTATTTTTTTTGCCTAACATTAGGTATTTTTTCAAAGCAGAAAAGATGCAAAATTAACAAAACCTTCTCCGGGAATCAAACAGCGGACCTCTGAAATACCGGCCCAGCGTACAGACCACTACACCACGGAACGCACGCTAGGAAGGCTGGAGAAATACCTTATATACTCCCCCTTTTAAAGGGCGACTGGGATTTTTAGGGGACCCATTCGCCAAAACCTGGGTGGGGAGAATCATCATCTACCACCGTTTAAGTTCGGAGCCAGTGTAGAGACAATAGGAATTTTTGGAAGCATGAAAGATGAAAAATGAGCTTCGCCTTCGCCAGGAATCGAACCGCGGACCTCTGGAATACCAGCCCATCTTGCAGATAGGAAGGCGGGAGAAATACCTTTTAACTTTCCTTTCCAAAATGAATAGCAATGTGAATTAAAAAGGCATTTTTTCGTGACGTCAGTTCTTACGTCTATTTGTATCTCGCATAACAAAATCATTAGCCATGGAACGTTGAAATGTTGAATATGGAACTCCTATAGCATCTAGTTGTGCACCATCCAACTGTGCATTGCAATCACCAGTACCGAAAATTCTCCCTGCTTTCCACACGTCTCTGGAATACTCGACGCGTATTCCAGAGGTCCAGGATTCGCGTTCCGGCGAGGGCATTGCACAATTTTGACGTCTTTTGTTTCAACCCAATAACTCCTCAAGTGGCACCCAAACTAAAAAGACTGGACGACAATTCGTCATCACCATGATTTGGTAACTGCGTCCCCTAATCCCCAATCGCCCTTTAAAAGTGGGAGTATATAAGGTATTTTCTCAGTCCTTTTCGAATTCCTTCGTGGTGTAATTGGATGCATACTTGACGCGTATTCGAGAGGTTCAAGGGCACTACCCATTTTTCCCATTCCTGCATCGATATAACCTAATGGCTCTACATAAATACATATATAGTCTTATATATGTATATATATGTGTAATCCATCCTCCTAACCCGGATTAAAAATCCTTACCCTGTGTTCCTTTTCGCAATCATTGATCGTAGCCATATACTTACAGCTACAAAAGTACTTTAAATGACGAAAATATTCATGTGTATGGCAATGTTAAATTGCAAAATATAATCAGTGTTGGACAATAAGGAAATTAATTCGGTCCCCCGGTTCCTATGTTTTTATTTGATAAAGTTTTACTGTTGTTATGAAGAAAAAAAATTAAATTATGAGAAGTTTGACTCCTGTATGAAAAAAATTGGCAGATGTTTTTATTTTGATAATTTTAAATTTTTTATACAAAAAATGTGCAATGTATGTGTATAATTTAATAAGCGTACAAGGAAGTTATATGGTGTCCACATCAGATTTTTTACTATAGATATAAAAAGAGTACCTATTTTATATTACCCTATATCTATACTAAATTTGATTAAATTCCATGACATTATGTCAGATTTTGAAAATAATAAAAATAGCTTTTAAGAAATTCATAAAAAAGTTTGTATCCTCTTAAACATGAATATATGTATCAGGCAAGACCGCTAGGGAAGACCGCTTTATCAAGGGTTACAGCCGAAAACATCGCGGCAGAAACATCACGGACGAAAACGTCGCGAAGAAAACAACGCAAAAATAATGTGGGATAAAACATCGCAGTTCTAAAACATCGTGGTACAAAACATCGTCGTCGAAAATAAAGTGGTTCAAAAACTACTTCGCAGTTTAAAAACATAGTCGTCGAAAATATCGTGGCAAAAAATAAAGTATCTACAAATTATAGCATAGGACTTTTTATTATTTTCCATAACTAACAATAAAGTTTAAAACGAAAAGAGTGTGAGCGATGCAAAATACAACACGAAAAAGCAATCGTCACTTGAAAGGAACGTCACTTTCGCCAGTCTGAGCGATAACTGATTCTTGTTTGGCTTTCAGCCTGTTTACCAAGTGAAGATGGTAATCCGATTTCGCTAAAGCTCATTTCCCAGAATTCTTCCTTCTAACGTTATGTTCCGGCAACAAATATCTTATATGATTTCAGCCCAACTCTAAGGACAGCCAAGGAAAAAGTCATCAAAGACAGCCGAGGAACATGTCGAACGCAAGAAAATCCTACGTGCGATCACACAAAACCAGGACACTAGAAATCTAGAATTTCGCACCCTCTAAACACGACTAAAACCACTACTCAGCCAAATCAATCAAAAACAACGTTTTGCGCAAGCGCAGCCAGTCCAAATTAGTTGCTAACAGTTGACACCACCTCGCCAAAACCTGTTGACATTTTTGCGTAACACCACATTAACCCTTGACTTTTACGGAAAGACATCACGTACTCTAACCCCCGAGCAAGCTAAAGAACAATGTAAAAGCTTCTAGAACATTCAACTCGTTTCCCGTACTTTGAAAACAGAATGACGCAGCAAAATTTCCCTTCGCTATTCCTCCTAATTTTACACATACAAATTATTTCCCTATTTCACAAACTTTCCGATTAAATTAGCAAACAAAAATTAGCACTGAAACTCTTTTCAGATCAATAATTTAGTGGAAATTAATAAAACAAAACTATTAACCCAAAGTGTAAAGAAACAAAATATAGTAGAATAATTCTAATTTTTCCTAAATAATTATAGTTACGCTTATTACTTTTCTTATGTCGGTAACTTGACATTTTTCTACATAACAATGGCAATTCGATTACCATATCCGAATATTAATATTAACCCCGATCACTCTAAGAAACGTCTGCTGTATTTACAAAACGTTTTCCGATACATTCGGCTTATTATACACTAGCATAAAAATTAAAATTGTGTGGGTTCATACCCCAATTAATGGTTTTCACTTTCCGATTGTGGTGAACTATCTACGCATCAAAGAACCCTGTTAAAAAAATGAAAATTATTCTACAACTTTATTTTTGCGCGTTATGTGTTTATAATACCTAAAGCCATTACACCTAATGCTAAAACTTTCTCCTCTAAAGAGGCAATCACAGGAAAAGACATTTAATCTTTACAAAGTTCTGAGCAGGACCAAATTCTGAGAAAAAATACCATTAATATAAATTATCGATATTTTCCCTTTGACACAAATTAACCCTAACACCTTTACACTAACAAAGATAAATTAGAAGTTGGAGCATACTTTCAAAGAGAGTCTACTTTTATTAAAGTTACTTCCAGAAGAATTCAGATTTTGTGGTGTCCTTCATTTAATTAATTAGATTGCATTGTTCGGCAACGAACATTTTTCGAGAATCTTACTATCACTTCAAGTTACTTCGCAAATGTGCTTTAAACTTCAGAAAAGTTTTTAGTTCATTAAACGGCAGAAAGGTATAAGCGAGGAGTGAGTTAAGTTTAGAAGTCCCCTTATTGTAAATTTTTGATAAAATGCATGTGGACATTGGCAACTCCTTTATTGCTGCACAAAAGTAAGCGGTGCATACATGTATTAGCTTGATTCATGTTTCTTAATTAAATAATCGCGTGTTATACAGAGGGTGTTTACACGTTTTTAGAATGATTTCGGGTCGTTCAATTAATGTTTAATATGTAAAGAATATTTCGCTCTAATAGCCTTTTTTTCTGAATTATAAGTCTGCATTATGATTTCTATTACAGAAGGGCTTTTCGTAAAATTTCTATTCCTTTTCCATTGCTTTTACATTGTTCTTTAGCTTGCTCGGGGGTTAGAGTTCATCTTTCGTGGTGGGTTTGCGCTTAGAAAGAGCTCTTTTCCAGAGATTAAAAGCATAATAAACGGTAGGCTAAACACCAGGGATCGGAACACTAGTAGACTGAAAAGGTATACTGGAAAGATATTAAAAGGTATATCTGCATCAGTCTTCATTTGTTCAAACAATATAGTGGTACTGTTTGAGATACGATTAGTTGCTTTGTTTTGATTAAATTTTACTTTCGAAAGTCATTGATATAAAGAAACAGAATTTTTTCTACAAATATTGGACCTAAAAATCTTTATGTTGATTTCACGTTGTGTTGATTTTAACGGGTTTTTTTTTTTTTTTTTTTTTTTTTTTTTTTCCCACTCGTCTTCTTTTTAGTTTCTCATTGTAAAGGAGGCCTACGACAATCATAAAACCCTTACTGAAACCTTCCACTGATGGAACCAGATTCGTACATTTTTTCTCTTAATTTTTAATTAAAAATAGACCTTTTTTGTTGCAGTCTCTTAAGGGGTGTTAAAACCAAAAAATCTTCAAAAACTGGCGATTTCAGATTTTTGCATTTTCAAATTCTCTACACTTTTATTTTTCTAAAAATACCATATTTTAATCTCCATGAATATTAGAGCTTTAAAAATTCTAGTTTTAATTCGTCATCGAATGCTTTGATAAATGAGGATTTTTACATAAAAACGCGTTTTTCTCCAAAGGTGATTTTTTATACTCCATGTACCTTTTCTCAGGAACTACTGCTCACAGGTACCTAAAATTTTTATGGCTTATTTATTAGGTTTCCTAATATTTACTGAAATGAGCTTTTTGTGATAAACTTTGTGTGAGAGAAGTGCTAAATTTTACTATACCTAAAAAATATTTTGTAAATTACTCTAAAATTCAAAATGTTTCAAAAGCTCATTTCAGTATAATCAGATAGATATTCTTTAATTACACAAAAAATTTCAAGCGTGTATCTACAGCAGATTTTGAGAAAAGGTACAACGAAAATGGCCAGTTTAACATTGTGGGTACAGGGGTTGCTGATACCCCTTAAATAAACCCATGCTTCATCAAGGGTCACAGGGTATTTCCATTTTTCTACTGATAAAGAGTTTCCATAGAGAGTTCTTCAAACTGTTCTGCATTGAGCCACAAACGTCGGCAAAAGCTGGTGAATATTATGCTTTTAGCTTCTTTGGTTCGTAAATCTTTGCATGTTATTAGACCAAAGGACCGTTAGCTCAGGGCTTTTAATTTCGTTTTGGCATTTTGCGTTGGTTCACTACAAACGGCGTTTCGCTTTTCAAATTGTTGCCACCAAATATTAGATCCCTGCATTATATTTCAAGAAATTAAATCATGAAGAATGTGCATGAGCGCAAGAAATTTTCTCCCATTGTGAAAAAACAACGGTACCTAGAGACATCCAATTTTGAATAGCATAGTCCTCTACTCGAATATGGGCATTTGCAAGCCCAAATTTGGAATTTGTTTTATTATCTATTTAATATTTTGTAAAACTTCAAAGAATTTTTGATTAACAAACTCAACGATTTCAAAGCGATTCATTAACATTAACATCGCGCGTATCTTCCAAGAACGGATATTTTATGCGCAAGGTTACTTTTTTCGTGATATTTCTGTTGAATTGTATTTTATGGTTTAAGGGTGAAGAACATGATACTGAATAAATAAGGGTAACACACAAAACGTTAAAACGCCATTTTGGGCGTAATATAAAATATGAAAGCTTTCAAATTTTATTTATTGTTGATACAGATATTTAGAAACACTGCAGTTAATTTCTTCTTTTGTGAAATTTCTCTTGTTACCAACGATTTAACTTTAGAAACGTCAGAAACAGTACGTACCTTTTTCGGGTATTCATTTGGAATCTTCTTTCCATATAGAAGTAATGGCTGATAGTTTTCTCTTTTCCACTTAATATTTTTTCACATATAAATTTTAATATCATGCGTTTCACAACGTTTCTGAATTATGGAACAGAAATACTTCTCTTCAGAAAACCGAAAAACATATTCTTGTATCCATAGCCTGTTTACATTGGAAGGTCTTGAAAGAAGAATCTATTTATCAATCAAGTATCAGACGATATTTCTCAAATAATAAGTATCTGCCATAAATTTTTATTCCAAACTTTGCTTTTTTATAGTTCTTTATCAAATGCCTTCTAAAGATGTGTAAATAGCTTTGTAAATTGTGATTATAACTTGCCTTTACTTGAAATATGCTTTGCGTAAAATCTGGGAATACTTTTACTGTATATTTTCGTGTATAGCCGAGAATGTTTAGCAATTTCGTTGCTACTAGTACCTGCGAGTGGGTTTACAGAAGCGCGAAACGACTTACAAGTATTCCGATCGTAAAACTGAACAACTGAAAAAATATTAATAACTGAAAAAATTAACTGAAGAAACATTTTCGTTGTTTCTTTTATATAGTGAAAGATGCGGAGACAACAAAGAACTGCATATTCTAATAGTTTTAAATTATAAGTTATCATTTTAGCAGAACAGTGTTAGTAAAGGTGGAGATGATTTCGAAATCTTTAAATTTCGCTCTCTGTCAGTTTTCTGAAGTCAGATATTTATCGTTTATAAGAGATGTTGCGTAAAGTTTCATTCTAAAATAATGCTACGTAAATAATAAACATATTTGCATACATGCGTTACATAAAGGCTTACGGTACGCATTTCTTGTGCTACCCGGTTCGCTGTAATTTGATGTAAAAAGTATCTTTATGAGTGCTCTTTTATTACTGAATAACTATAATCTGTTAGGCCCAACAGCGGCCGAGTAGTAAAGTCGCTGAATACAGGAAGTTCGGCCCAAGGCTCGAAACATAACAAACGGGCTGGCTGCATGTGCGTTTTCGTGGTTTTCCCCATGTGCAAAGTGAAAACGAGCCAGTTTCCATTAGAAAGTCCTCTAAGAAGGCATCCATCCTCTTAGACAATGTGTGTGTGTGTATTTAATTATGGCAAAGCACACTAGGGCTATCTGCCTAAGGGGAGGGATGCCTTCGTGGAGGACTTTCTAAGGGAAACTGGCTCGTATACACGTTACACATGAGGGAAACCACGAAAACGCTCATGCAGCCAGCCCGTTCGTGGGATTCGAATCTCGGACCGAACTACCAGTGTTCACCAGTGTTCAGCTACTTTACCGCTCGGCCGCTGGTGGACCCTCTTAGGCAAAAAGCCCTCGACTGCTTTGCCATAATCAAATAAACCAAACCAAAGTAACCAACTGTAATCGATTTAAAAGGAGAGCCATTTATAGCATGTGGAAGAAAATGATTAAAGAAAAATTTATATCCGCTCACGTTTCACGAAATGTTTATTCTTAAGTTCTATAGTTCTATAGTTCTATAGTTTATTCTATAGTTCTAGATTATAAAACGCATCAGTCACTTATTACAAATGCATTTGCCTTTAAGAAATAAATGAAGCAAACTTGTTGTTTCATATTTCTTGCTTTGCGTAATTAATATGCCTGAAAATTCATTAAATAAAATAAACTGATTCTGGTATGATCATGTTATTTTGCAGGCGAATAGAAACAGGATAACTATAATACTTATCCCTTACCCTCATATTAACGGCACGAGCCTCCTTTAAAGGAAATAATAAATAGGTTATTTTAAAAAAATCCCTCCAATTAACGTAATTAGTTTTAGTTTGTGATTAATCTCACACTCATGTCTAGCACGTAAAGAATTCATTAGTATATAATCATTAATGAAGAATGCTAGTTTTTTCACCCAAGAAATTATTCATTTTAAATTGCCAGAACCATAGAATAAAAAGAAACTATAAAAAATATGTAAAATCTGAAAGCTTTCAGATTTTATATTACACCTAAAGGGCGTTTTTTAACGTTTTGTGTGTTACCGCTATTTATTAAATATCATGTTCTTCGCAAGTAAACCATTAAATTCAATTCAACAGCAATATCGCGAAATAATTTAAAAAGAGCATGTCTTTAGAATTTCCGATACACGGTCTCGTGCGGTGGAGATAATTTTTTTTTCGTACAGTGTTGCCACTGCGCGCTTTAAAATTATTGAGTTTGTTAATAAAAAATCGTTAAAGTTTTACAAAATATGAAATAGATAACAAAACAAATTCCAAATTCCAGATTTCGGATTCCAAATACCCATATTCGAGAAGAAAATTTTAGTGGCTCTAGATAGCGCTGTTTTTTCACAGTGCGAGAAACATACATACATTTATGCAGATTCTTCATTATTTAATTTCTTTAAATATAATACAGGGCGATAATATTTGGTGGTAACAATTTGAGAAGTAATTTAGACTTTTATAGTGAACTAAAGCAAAACGCCAAAACGAAATTAAAAAACCCTTCTGAGCTAACGCTTCTCGGTTATATAACACTCGCTATATAACACTTTTTCATACATGTTATATAGCGTACTGTAGAGCACTTACAAGTGCTGAAAGTCATTGCTTGCTGAACATCTCGGTCGAAGCAAGTTGTCTGACTATCTTCAACCGTTTTGGGGCAGCCAAGTCGCGCATCCGCTTGACATTGAGAAGTTGCACGTGGCCACACTCTTTTTTTTTTTTTTTCCTTAAATTCTGAAAGCGATTCGGATAATCAAGCGATTTGGAAAGTCGGAGTTCGGATAATTGGAGTTGTACTGTATAACTTTTAAATTTGGATTTTTTTCTGTATCTTTTATTCCTCCTACTAGGATTCCCATGCACTTCATACCATACCGAGCTTTACGCGTTCCCTTACCCGATTCGTTAAAGAATTGAGGGCTTACTAATATTTATTTGATTCCACTGAACTTTAATAGAGAAATTCCTATTCGTTTATTTATCTAATCTGCATTTTAAAAACGATCATTTGGATTTTAAAATTATTAATATATAAAATAATAATTAATGCATAAAATTAAATATTTTTATTTTCATTTATTTTTTCACAGAATCCTTAATTACATATAAATGATCCTGGAGCTTTCTAAAGCTCTATTCGGGAAATACGCAGGTTCTTTAAATGAATTATTGAATTTTATGGCATTCTGAGATTTGAAACTCTTTTGCCCTTTGACATTTCTTCACACAAACCCCGACATAACTCTTTTGATACGTTTCTTCTGTGAACTTTTAAAATTTTTCTTCTGGCTAAGCATCTAATCATAAAAAAAACTTAAAATAAACTGGAATCCAAAAACTTCAGATCATCTGGATGAAATGGGATATCTGACTATCCAAAATCTCATTAAAAATATGTCTCTTTATTCTGCAAAGAAATGAATAAACGGTTTATTTTTTCCCTTTCTTCCATGAAGCACTGCCACCTCACGA
This sequence comes from Stegodyphus dumicola, assembly GCF_044657685.1. Classification (NCBI taxonomy): domain Eukaryota; kingdom Metazoa; phylum Arthropoda; class Arachnida; order Araneae; family Eresidae; genus Stegodyphus; species Stegodyphus dumicola. The sequence goes on from NC_140770.1 coordinate 167,219,563, forward strand.
AACAGCGCAATATCGCGTTACAGCACACCGTTTATCAAAAACGCAATACAAGCTGAAATCTTATCGTAAGTTTTTAAAAAAAAAATAAAAAGAAAACCTTTCTAAGTGGTTTGTTCAAGTTAGACTAAAATAACATAAATAAAAATATCACCTCCCCCACGAAACTGTGGACACCATAGAACTGCATTGCACAGCCTATTTATTGCTCAGCCTATTATTCATTTTAAAAAAATGTCCTGTCATTCCATTACAGATATATTTCTCATTTAATCAATTCAGTTCTCAATTCCTGGCAAGGCAAAAGTACATAACAACTCAAAAGATCTTCATTAAAAATTAGGCTACAGATAAACCTAAAACATCCAATACAAATAAAAACAGTTAAAAAAATTACAATTAAAATTACAGTTTCTACGTAAAAACAAGCCTTTTGGTCTGCGGACAGGAAGACAAAATATTCGGTGCATAAAACTGAAAGTTAACTTTTGGTCCTACTGTCCAAAAAAACACTGAAGTTGGTGCACCAACTGACTTGACTCATTATTCTACGAAGAGTTTCAAATGTAAATAAATAGCGGCCTCGTTAGGCCTAGTGCTACATAAACTTTAAAACTGTCGATGATTCAAAAACTATTGTATGCGGATTAACTAAAGGCATAAAAACTTTAACCAAAATATAAGGGCAATATAATTCAACCATTTTTAAAGCAAAAAATGCACAATTTGCCAACCTATAAGAATAAAATACTGAGCTCATATACGTCTGGTACTACTGATTGCAACGAAAAAGGGAGGTGCACAATTGATTTTTAATTGGATGTTATAACAGTCCCATGTGCAAACTTTCTACAGGCTACTCGTTTTTGAGTTATGCGGTATGCATGCGTACGTATATACTGTACGTACAGCTGGTAAATATCTTAGGAAGAACACAGTAGACAAAATCATTTTCAGCGCGTGATAAATACAATAAATTTCCCATATCACCGACAAAATAAATTCGAATGCAATTCAGCTCGCGTTTGAACAGCATAATTTCAAAGCTCGTTATTGTTTGACTCGCCTTGGTTCTCGCAGCCATATTTACAGTGGCTTACGCTTGTTTCCGGATACCTGTGTTTTTCACTGTTATTTGCAAATATCAATAACTAAATATTAGCAAAACGATTTTCTTTATTTTCCTTTCACACATATGCTTTTCACCACGTTTTTCTAAAATGGGATTTTTTTAAAAATATTACTTCAAATGATTTCGGTGGAAAAAAACAATTTATTCAAAGCCTTCTGAAATTGAACTCATTTTAGTATTCTGGTACTTTCAACAAACTGTTTATACAGAGAGTGCTTACACATTTTTAGATTTTTTTTTTTTTAATTTCAATAAAGAATTAAAACAAATCAAATGTTTTGGAAAAGCTGTTCTGGTAGCAGCTTATTATTTGTAAAGAGAAATATCTTCGGCTACTTTTAAATGTTTTCCTCTTTAGTATGGACACGTAAACAAGCCGTGAACTGAAGGATGTGTTTTGGTTCTTTTCGAAGAGAAGTATTATTCTTCCATAATTCAAAAACTTTGTGAAATGTACATCATATTAATATTTTTAAGAGCGAAATAAGCAACATTAATAATCGGAAATGCAAAAGCTCTTTTTGCCTATATCTCACGTTCTATTCCAGATACTTTGTGGGGTTCCAACCTGTTATCTAACAGCTAAGTCTGTAGGAATCTCGTGAACAGGTAAGTTAATAATTGCTTTAGTTCAGAAAACAGAAACGTAAAACTCAAGAAGGGATAATTACCTTTTATTTCTCAAAATAAGAACTTAACAGATGGCTTCTTTGGAGCGTACAGCAAAGCCTCCATTTGTGCTTGAAATTAACGTAATAATAAGTTAACTAAAAAGATAAAGCCGAAGTTATCAAGATTCCTAAATAGTTGGCCCCTAAATATCAAATAAGCTGGCGAAGATATCAAAAGGGCCTGAAATACGGCCGAGCGTAGTAATAGCTTGAAGAAATTGTAGCCAAAAAGGTAACGCGCTCTAGTCAGAAACTCTGGCTGTCTAACAAAGTCCTGGTCCTGGATCATCGCTTGTGAGCTAACTGGTGTTTACTACTCTATTTCTGCCCTAAAAAAGAAAAACATAAGTAATGAATAAAAAACTGGCTTAAAAACCAGCGCAGAACAGCGTCCATTCTTGCTCGAGGCCAAAAATGGCGAACAGCGAGCCGGGATAAACCCGAACTCATTAAGGCAAGACCTGTAAGACGTGATTTTACCCGCTCGGCTATGGATCGCCGCGTAACTTAAGCAATTTAGACATCTTGAGCAAAATTCGGCATAAAATCTATAGTTCTGAAAGCAATGATATTATCTGTAGTATTTTTTGGCATTTTTAATATGATGAGCTAGACTGAAGATATTATTAATTAGCTTGAGCATCTTGAAAGATTTCCATGATTTGGGCGATTTCTGAAACCTGTCTTCTTTGTTTTTTTTTTTTTTTTTTCTTTAGTTTTAACGAAGTCATCGAAACTTCGACTTAAATACCGCTCTTACTCATTTGCATTAAACGCGTTTCTAAAAACACATTCTGGTAGGAAATTGTAAGCTGAAAATAGGATGGACAGGAAAGTAGCTTTAACTAAGATAACCGTTAAAAACTTAGGATAAACCTTACAAATTTTACAATTTAAATATTGTTAGATTCAGAATTGGAACAAACAAAACATTTCACAAACATTTTTATACAAAACACATAACCACAAATTCTACTACACACGAAGTAAACCCTAAAACTATTAACGAAAATAAAAAACTTACACAAGTAAATAAATAAAACAATACAAAATATCACAACAGTACACCAAAACCAGCAATGTATTCAAAATTATTCAATTATTTATAGAATTTTTAACAACAAAAACGTTCGATATTGTTTATCAGAGTTTTTCCACTCATAACAATATAATATTTCGTCTGTCCTTGAGCTAATTTTTTTCAACTGCAGTTTTGAGATTCCCTTTAATCTCCTTTCCACACAAGACTAACAATAAAAGTTTAGAAACAATTTTTCAAAATGTTGGGAAATGATCAAAATTAAACTTTTCTTTTAACATGGGAGGATAATCATTCTATTCTTCCCCAAAATGAGAATCCAGCTTTCCTGGAACACTTCCAGCAAGATTTCCACTCTTGTTCCGCGAATCCGATTATAGATATCTATTCCATCAAGAGCTGTCCGTGAACTGAATAAAAGCTACAACTCCGTTTTCTGGAATCGATGTAAATTCGCCCAGTAAATTATATCGGTTCCTTAAATCAGTTTCGGAACGAATCGTCCAACTCCAGTTCTTCTTGATAGGGCCACATATCATGCGGTGAGCGAGAGTTGTTACAGCAGAAGTTTCATGGGTGGCAAATTTCACACAGTACTGACACGAATTACACGGTCTTACACCCTGTGACTTTTATCTCTAGGAATCTGTAAAGTTCTGGATTTTTAAACTTATCAACCTGTCCTAATTTTTCATTAAAATAACACCAGTTCAAAAGAATGTTTAAGCAACTCTTTTTATTTAGTTCTGCAGCCTAACAATTTACATATTTGTTTAGTAACAGAAGACTCTGCTGCTTGCGGGAAGAACAAAAAAAAAATCTAATAAGCTAGCACACACGACTTGAAAGGCTTTAGCCAATTCAAACAACTTAGGGGCTAGGTGAAAAGAGTAACAAAAAGCACAGTGGTCGCTGCCAAAGACTCCCTCTCAAATTCAAGAACTCTATTCTTATATACATTAACTAACTTTCAAACCTGATAGAAGCCGGAGAAAGTTAAAGTGATACTATAGGCAAAATAACTTGGGGCATTTCTTCTCAATATCAGAAAATTTGGTATACAGCAGTAATAGAAATGATTCTTCTACAAGGCGCTTCTGCTTGGGGCCCAGATCTAAATCAACATGCAAAAAGACAACTAACTTCAATACAACGGCTTTTTCTGCTATGAGTAACAAAAGCATATAGACCAACGCCTACCCGTTCTCTACACATCATTTCGGGTATTCCACCAATAACTCTGACTTTACAGAAAGAAGCCGTTAAAACAAAAGTTCTCGCCTAGGACAAACAAGTACTCATAATTATAATATCTACCATCCAACAGAATATAAAGAGCTCAAACTAAATATAAACTTACATCCAAATCAATTATATTCAGAAAATCCAATAGTAAATTTAAACATAGATTATTTTCAAATTCAAATTTTTAAAGATGGATCAAAAACAGAGTAAAGCGTAGGAAATGCTTATTGTCTTTTCGAAAACAATATACTTATACAAACCTGGAAAACAAAACTGAATCATACAAATTCAGTATTCCAAGCAGAACTATTGGCTATAAGAGAAGCAATAACATATGCAAAGCAATTCTCAATAACCAGCGTTATAATTTCTTACAGTGCCTCAACCATTCAAGCAATAGCTGGTCACAGTCGCTCTCCTTTGGTTCAAGATGTACAATATTTACTCGCATATTTTCGAACAGGACGAAACCCTAAACTACTTTGGTCCTGCATGGACACGTGCCCATGCAGGAACATTGAGCAAAGAAATGATAGATAGCTTGACAAAAGAGGCAGCAAATGGTACTACAACAGTAATAACCTATTTACCAAATCGAATATCACTTTTAAAATCAAGAAGGAACAAAACTTAATTTCTCGATGGAAACTCATGTGGTCACAAGATAATATGGGCAGACGAACTTTTATGTTCCTACCAAAACCAACACGAAATTTAGTTACAATAAATAATGCAATAATATATCTTCTAACAACACATGGACCCTTCGTTTCATATCTTTTTAGTTTCGGTTTGTATCATACAGACAACTGCATATGAGGATCAACAGGAACAATAGATCATTACCTGTTTGAATGTACAATCACTAAACACTCCACTTTCGTCCTTTCACAAGTGAAAATGAGCAAAGATAGTTCAAACAACTACTTAGAAGTAAACCTCTTCGCAAGAAACTTCAAACTTTAATGGAATATCTCGTAGAAAATTATGATAATATAAAGGCGGGATAAATTAAGGCATCACAATTCCACATCAGCATTATTTCGACATAATTAGCATCACTTCAAGGCAGCACAACTTTAATCAACAAATGTAAAACTTACTCCAGACTAACTATAAACTTTATCAGATCTTACTTCAGACTAACTATTAACTTCAGCAAATAAATAAACTTTAACAGACTTATGAACTATGAACTTTTATGAATAGTGCAGTATTTATGAATTATGACCTATTTATCAACTGTGATTTATTATTACATTTTAACATAGCATCAAAATCCTATATTATTTATTATATAACCAAAATTTTGTATTTAACTCTTTATTTGTATTCTACATTATGCATTCTATATTCTATTATTTAACTCTTTATTTATATTCTACATTATGCATTATGTATTCTATGCACGTACACTGCTAAAAAAAAATGGGACAGTGCTATATCTCCCGATCTACTGGGCCGATTGACAAAATTCAAATTGCGTTCTTCATGTCTCGAAAGCGCGACTTAGGATATATATTAGATTTATATATAGCACTATTCTAATATAGGTATTTTGACACAAAATCGGACTTTTTCTGAAATAACATACCAATTGTTTTACATATTTCGATTCTACGACTCAAATTATGCCTAAATATGAAATTTTGTAAAATTTGGAGCGAAATTTGCGGAAAAATTCACAAATTTATGTTGGCACTTTTTTGTCAGTTTGCGTCAAGAATACTTCACTTGGCGAACTTCTTAATATATGGCAACCTAGTTTCCTTTCCCGTGAGAGAAAAAAAAGTCACCATCGTTCCTTTTTTCAAAATAATATTCTTTATATTATATTTTAATTATAACTTATTATTTTAAGTAATTTTTTCTTTTTCGAATTTCATTGCAGCTTTTATTTTTTTTCAAATAGTTTTCTTTATATATATTTTTCGTCATAGTTATTATTTTAGGTAATTTTTAAATTTTTATACTTTTATTTTAATTGTTTGTGTTGCATTGTCTCTTCAGATAATTTTTTTTAAATTTTCTATTTATTCCTTCGAATTGAGCATTTTAAATATATTTATTAATATCAATTTTCCAGAATTTTATTTTATTTATTTGAACTGCGTTTCTTTCGGAAGAATACTTTGTAACCCAGACTACGATGCGTTTGGAAACTGCATACTATATTAAAAGAGAAAATACAGTAAAGCACAGTTTTACACGCCTTTCAATGTTCCGTTCAGAAAAAAATATATATAAATAAGAGAGATTTATAACCGACATTTTAACTTAGGATGACTTGCATACACTGCTTTAAACAGTTTTATCATCGTGCCCATTGCTTTACACAATTTTATCCTACATTTGGTTTCTTAAAATGTTATTCATATTTTAGTCAAATATTTTATTTTTGAAATCGCAAGAATCAAATATAATAAGATTGAAAAGTTTTAAATTAAAAAAAATACAAATACTAAATTTTACGAAAAAATTTATTTTTCTTCTCTTTTTCTTTAAGCATTCTGAAAGTATACTAAAAAGACTCCAACTTTTCGAAACATTTTGGTATTTCTGACAATCATTTTAAATAAAGTTATCGCCTTCCATTACATAAAGGCCCACAAACGGCCGAGCAGTAAAGACGCTGATCACTGGTAGTTCAGTCCGAGGTTCGAATCCCGCGAACGGTCTGGTTGCATGGGTGTTTTCGTGGTTTTCCCGATGTGTAACGTGTATACGAGCCAGTTTCCCTTAGAAAGTCCTCCACGAAAGCATCCCTCTCTTTAGGCAGATAGCCCTCGTGTGCTTTGCCATAATTAAATAATCCAATCCAATCCTTAATTAAATATAATTGATTTGTAACTTCTACTAGAACTGACGTTAAGAATTGAAGTGCAAATAAATAATATCGTGTGCAATCTTGATTAATGTAAAATTAAAAATATTTGCACAGAAAAATATTTGCATTCAGACAGAAAGTTTTTTGAAATATTTGCAATTACTTTATAAGAAGGATTTATTAATAACCGTAATAATTACTTATTATATTACTGATGATTAGGATTCAGTTCTTGACAATTACATTCTAAATTAAAATTTTAAGAATTATTAGAATTTTAAATTAGAATAATGAAAATACTTTACGCACAAAAATACATTTTAGGATAAAAAATGAGTTGATTTTTTATGTTTTAAAACTTCCTGAATTCATTTAATAAACATCGTATCCTCGTTATTAATTGAATTCAGAATGTTGGGTGTCGTTTATATAATTATTCTTACTTGTCCACAGAATCTGCTGACTTATCCAGCGATTAAGTAGCTGCAGATCATTTCTACATAACCATTGAACTTCCATTAATTCAGTCTCTAGAGGGTTGTATGTTTATATCATAATTTGACTTTTATAAAAATGATTATTCTAAATCTTATGCTTCTATAAAAATATACTGTGCTTTAAAAATATAGATGATAGTAAAAGCCGCTCTTTCAGCCACTTCAAAAGCATCAGTTTATTTGGAAATAAATAGTGCAGTTAATGTCATAAAATTCAAATAAACATCAAACGAAAATTCTCAGTTTTAGACAATTCGATTTAAAAGAAGTAAAGTAGCAGGCAATAAAACGCCGAAGGTAAAAATTTACTCTTATAAAAATTTACTCTTATTTAAAAAAAAAAAAAAAAAAAAAGATAGAGAGAAATTTTTAAAAAAATATTAAAAAATTTATTTAAAAAATAGCTTTTCATATAGTATTAATAAATATTTATTACGCATTATTGTGGGAAAAAAATGTCATATAATTAATACTCCGTAAAATTTTACTTGAAATTTAAGGTTAAAAATAGCTGTGGCAATACAGTGTAACAAAAATCAATAGACCACATTTGGCGTTATTATCGCTCAAAAAAAAGATGCCAAATTTCAAACCGCGAAAATATGTAAATTTGTGTATATCTTAGAAAATTTTGAATAAAAAAGTCTAATTTTTTGCAGATATGCTTAAAAATATACCTACTTTAAGATGATGGTAAAAATTTTATAGGTTATAATTCAAAATTTTTTTCGAAAAATTTATAAAAATTATTTAAAAATAGAAATTTAAAAAATAAAACACAAAAAATGGGTAAATTTATTTAGAATGAAACTAAATTTCGAAATGTGAGAGAAAAAATCAAAAAAGTTTAATAAAAAAAGAGATATAAATAAATATTTGCCAAATTCAATTAACATTGAGGAGCTAAAATTTTGAGAGCTAATATTTTAAAAACTACTCGTACGATTTTTACAAAACTTGGTATTCTGGCATAATTTGAGTCGTAGAATCAAAATATGTAAAAACATTGGTATGTTATTTCAGAAAAAGTCCGATTTTGTGTCAAAATACCTATGTTAGAATAGTGCTATATATAAATCTAATATATATCCTAAGTCGCGCTTTCGCGACATGAAGAACGCAATTTGAATTTCGTGAATCGGCCCAGTAGATCGGGCGATATAGCACTGTTCCATTTTTTTTTTTTTTTTTTTAAGTCCAAAGGGATTTCAGTCCCGAAGGACTATTGCTTTCGTTTTGGCATTTTGCGTCGGACTCATAAACGTCGGTTCACTTTTCAAACTGTTGCCACAAAATGTTAGAGTCCTGCATTATATTTGAAGAAATTAAATAATGAAAAATCTGCATAAATGATTGTCTATTTCTCGCATTGTGATAAAACAATGGTACATAGAGCCATCGAATTTTGAATGACGAAATCCTACTGCGAATATGGGCATCTGAAATCCCAAATTTGGAATTGGTTTTATTATAGATTTTATATTTTGTAAAACTTTAACGAATTTTTGATTTACAAACTCAATGCTTTAAAAGCGAGAAATGGCAACGTTATATAGAAAAAAAATACTTTTATCTCCAGCTCGCGAGACTGTGTATATCGGAAATTCTAAAGATATGCTTAATTTAACATTATTTTGCGATATTGCTCTTGAACTGAATTTTATGGTTTAAGTGCAAAGAACATGATATTTAATAAATAAAGGTAACACTCAAAACGTTAAAAAACGCCCCTTTGGGCGTAATTTAAAATCTGGAAAATTTCAGTTTTTTTTTTTTTTTTTTTTTTTTTTTAGCAGTGTACATCGAAATTTCTGACAATATTTATATGAATTCCGTCAATGTATGTATTCTGTCACTTTTGTCAAGTATATCTCAACATTATGTATACATCAATATCAAATATGTATGGTAATATAAAATTTTAAATAAACGTGGTTCCCCTGAGTGAGCAGTAAAGCTGAAAATCTTCATGACGGCATAGCTGCTCACCCAGTAGTCTCCTATAGGCAAAATAGTAAAATAACTGTTTGATAAATACATAACTCTACAATCTTATAAGGCAAAATCGAAATTTCTTTTACCTGTTTGTAATTTGCATTAGAAGTGCTTTCCTTTAGAGGGAGTAAGAGAATGAACCATAGGAAAAATATCACTGTTTGTTCAAACAAATACTGATAACTACTGGATTATTAAATGCATAGAATATTAACGATCAATCTAGAGCTCTATTTTTTATATAAATGAATAGCTTTATTCCCCGAAAATTTACTACTTAAATAAAACTTGATAAATGTTTCTAAGTTCCTCCTGAGGATATGTTTAAGAAACTTGTATAAAGTGGAAGCTCGCCTTTAATCTTCAGTAAGCTATCTTTGAAGTTTCATGAATCCACAAAGCTTTGAACTCGAAAATTCTGGTGACAGCAAATAATTAATTACCCTATATATTAATTATAATAGTTAAATGAAACAATTAGTTAATTTGAATCCTCTCTAAACTAATCTATCATTCAATGAAATTTGAAACTATTCTCATTCGATATTTCCATTAAAAATTTTTCATCTTTATTATTTTCAGATTTTGGAAAGCTTTTTATATATTTCATATTCCGCTAGATTGTGAAAAGGGCGAAATGTTTGTTTAGTTGATTATATAAGCTAGGTATCAAATCGTTAAGAATACAGTTTTGGCACCGTTGGGCACAAGCATAAGACACTGGAGAGAGAAAGGAATTTTAGGCTTCTTAACCGGGACTTAATTTTCAAAAAAAAAAAAAAAAAAAAAAAAAGATTAAAAATGATTATCAAAAGATGAAACTAATTAATAATATTTCTGATGTGACTTTCTCGTACGGCCTATTATATTGCACACATTTTATGCTGCATTTCATTTAAATTTATTTAGTCAAATTTTATTAGAGATATAGTTCACATTCAATTAATTCTGTTCTCACTTAATGGCAAGAGGCAAAAAATAAGAACTCACAGCATTTCCATTAAAAATAGTACAGAGAAAAAATAAACTACAGAGAAATATGAAACATGGACAGTAAGACAGACTTTTTGGTGCACAAAACTGAAAGTTTACATTTGGTTCCACTCAGAAAAAAGACACTGCGATTGATGCACCAACTGATTTAATTCAGTACTTTACTAAGAGCTTCAAATGTAAACAAATGGCCGCCTCGCTAGGCTTAGCACCCCTTTAACTTTTGAATTGTTGATTATTCTATAACTGTCACATACTAATTAACTAAAGGCATAAAACTCTTAACTTATATCGAGCCGGGTAACATGGTATATATATACGATTGGTAAACAGATAGTGAACTCCATATTTTAAAAAAACGGATAGCCAGATTTCTGACGAAATTTCACTACTTTACTCCAGCAAAAGATCAATCGAATGATTAGTTTTTGCTGCAAAACAGTACAATAATGCATTGTTATGCCAGTCCTTCGTCTTCAAACAGTTTCTACAAATGAAAAATGTCAGAATTCTCAACTTCTTTGCTTATTCACCAGATTAGCTACCTATAAGCTGTTTTCTCTTGTAGAGACATTAGGTATTTTTTTGGAAGCAGGCAAAATGAAAAATGAGCAAACGCCTTCGCCGAGAATCGAACCACGGACCTCTCAATTACGCTCTGAGCGTGCAGAACCACTACACCACGAAGGCACGCTAGGGAGGCGGGAGAAATACCTTATGCTCTTCCCTTAAATTAAATCTTACTGCAAGTATTACTATTTTAACAGCATATTTAAAATCGTAATACGAGATTTAAACAGTATTCCAGTTCGGAAGGATTCAAGAAAACGTATGAATGGGCCACGCATTCTATAGATTTACAAGGATTACAAAGATTACTACAGATTACAAGATATTGAAAACTAAGAAGTAATAATATTTCTTTCTTCGAATTTCCATTTTATATGAACTTACCCCTAAGACTGTATAGAAGCATTGTGTACTGTCTGTGTACCATGAGAATACCTCCCTGGAGAACTGCCTCAGCTATCTGCTATCGTAGAAGCGACAGCTATTTCTCGCCATAATTATTTCTCGGTGGATTGTCTTGAAATAAAATGCATTTAAGTTTGCCATCTTGAAGCATTTAACGATAAATTGTCTTTTTAATTTTTGCTTTAACAGGGATAAGGGGTGAACATTAATCTCAAGCAAAATACCAACATAACGGATGCTGATTTAGTATATTATACAGATGGCTCCCAAATAGATGATAACACAGGCTGTGCCTACATAGCCCTGCGAAACCTGGACACGCTAACACTTTGGAAAGGTCACCTGGACACCAATGATAGTGTGTTCCAGAGTGAGGTGTTAGCAATTGACCGGGCACTAACCCACATCATACAGGAGCAACATAATGGAAGCTTCATATTGACAGATAGCTTATCGTCTCTGCATGCACTTTTAAATCCAGTGCACTGTTCCCCGCTCATAGCAGACATACAGTCGAAATTACATGACAACAGTCATTTAAACGTAAAGCTGCAATGGATAAAGGCCCATGCTGGCCAAACAGGAAACGAGCTGGCGGATCAGCTAGCCAAAGAAGCGGTGCAAAACATAAATGCTGAACAAATTAAGATACCTTGGCCAATTTCCTGGCTAAAGAAAAATCTTACTCAAAAAATCAAATCCCTGTGGCAGGAAGAGTGGAACTCTGACGACACAGGACGTCGTGTTTATTATCATATTCCCACAGTAACTTATGATCGCCTCATAATACATGCTCAACTTGTACGGTATATAACGGGATATGGTCCTTTTCCTGCATATTTTGAAAGGTTTGGCATTACAAATACGGCACAGTGAATTTGCGGTGAATTGGGCACACCCGAACATTATGTAGCTAACTGCCCACTAACAACTGATTAGCACCTGCCGATCCCGCCAACGAATGAGCAAGCATTTAGCAGGTTCATGATAAATAACAAGCATGCAGTACGAAAGATTAACAAAATTGTTAATAAACTTATGGACCTCGGCACTGACCTGTGTCAAATCTAATTTTATATATGTCTCTAAAGTATATCATAAAATAAACTATTTTGAACTGTACTAAAACTAATGCAAATAAAAACTAAGAATTATCCCTTTATGTGGACTCCCTCGAGTACATTTATACTGAATAATTATTTTAGTACAGTAATCGTTTTGTATCAGAGAAATTGTGTATAGTATTAATTTATTGTATCATAGTTTTGAAACATTGTAATAGAGTAATCGTATTGATGATCGTATAGATGATAAGGTTATTACTTTTAATGTTTACCTAACTAGTATAATTGATAGCGGAATAGTTCTGTTACTAAATAGAGTAATCATATTGAATAAGAGTAATTGTATTGTTTTATAGCATCATTGTGTTAACTGGTATGGTATGATTAATCATTGTACTTAGTAAATGCATAGAATCACTGTACTAAATTATTATATTTTAGTAATCACAAAGAATCATTCTATTGAATCACTGAATTGTAATCAACAAATAAAGTGCAAGTTATACTGTACTGTACATATTTAACAATTGATTTCTTTACAAGTAAATGTAACATCAATACTATAATAGGTACTTAAATGACTATACCCATATATTTAAATGTTATTAATAACATATATAGTATTACTACAAATCTGAATATATATATTAAATCACTGAATACTTGTATCGTAATCTTTATACTTCAGTCACTGCATATAATTATTGCTTTGGTACATGTTCTAAAGAAGCAGTATAATATCACTGTATTGCATCATTACATTATTTATAATATTCAGTGTGCAAGGTAAAACTGTACAGTACATAATTTATAATTAACTGCTTTCAAGTAACATGTAATATCATTGCTGTAATGATTAATTAATGGTGTAATTTAAATGTTTGTGTCACTTGGGTAGTGAGGTTTATAATACAAATGGTATTTTTATTAATTTGAGCAATAATATTGAAATTTTGAATAATTATATAGATTTTTGTTCTAATAAGCGCATAGAATTGTTGTATTGAATCATTGCATTTGAATAATCGTATAGAATCATAATATTGAATTATTCATGAGTAATCGTACGGAATCATTGTATTGAATTATTTATTTGTATAGTATTTCCAATGTGCAAGTAAAATTGTACTGTACATATCTTATTTTTGAATTGCTTGCTAGTAATATGTAACATCATTTCAGTAATAAGCACCTGTATGAAAAAAAAATATTATTTTGATGTCAACATGGCATATATGATTAATAATATGAATAGTATTATCATTAATTTAAGTAATAGTATTGAATCATTGTATATTTATAGTGAATCATTGTTCTAATATTCGCATATAATCATTGTTTTGAATCATTGCATTTTAGAAATTGTAAAGAATTAATGTTTTTATAGTGTATTTATAGTCTAAGTGCAATTATTTATTTAACTGTATTAATATCCAATTTTAATATAATAACTGTGTCTTTAGTAGTAAGCTGTAATATAAAAGTTAACAATGACATTCAGAATATTAGAGACTTATGTGAGATCTAAGTATTTTTACACTTCTCCACTATAAATTTTTTAAGCTGGCAATGTATGAAATATAAGCATTTGTATGTTCTTGGGTTTTTGTATACTGAGTTTAAATGTTGAATTTTGCATTAGTAAATTCATGTTGACAATGTCGTCACTTATCAATCACAACAGTATAATATAATCATTATGTATGATATATCTTCTTTATGTATTGAATTGTAAACTTTATATGTAACTTGCTAAAATTACTTGCTAGGGTATTGAATTGTAATCTTATGTGTCACTTGCTAAAGTTTTGTTCATAAGTACTGTGTTCACACAGATGTAACCATTTTTAATATCTATGTTTTGTAACACTAATCAATGTGCCCTATGAGTGGATCTCGTGTGGCTCTAACATGAGTCAGCTTTAGATAAGGGTGGACGTGGCGCTAAACCAATTAACCATAATGGTAAAGGGGTGGTGCCCACGTCCTCCGTCACTAAACTAAACTAAACTAAACTAATTTTTGCTTTAAATAAAATACTCGGTATTACTTTCTTTTGTCTTTTCCAGGGCCAGTATTTACACAACACAACATGGCAATAGAATTTGAATCTAACTCCTGAAATGTATAAGGCTTGTTATTCTAGTGACCTCATTAGATATTTCTCCCGCCTTCTTAACATGCCTTTTTAGGGTAGTGGTCAGTACGCTGGGCGCGTATTCCAGAGGTCTGTGGTTCGATCCCGGCGAGGATGTTGCTCATTTTTCATATTTCCTGCTTTCAAAAAATACCTAATATCTGTCAGTGGCGCCCGAACTAAAAGGGTGGTGGATGATGATTATCCACGTCCAGGATTTGGCAGTTGGGTCCCCTAAAACTCAGTCGCCCTTTAAAAGTTGGAGTATATAAGGTATTTTTCCCGCCTTCTTAGCATGCCTTCGTAGTGTAGCGGTCAGCACGCTGGGCGCGTATTTCAGAGGTCCGTAGTCCGATTCCCGGCGAGGGTGTTGCTCATTTTTAGTGTATTCTGCTTCCAAATAACAATAATTTCTATACAGTGGCGCCCGAACAGGGACTTGAACCACGGGGCTTCTCGAATACTTGCCGAGCGTGCTGAGCGCTACACCACGAACGCATGCTGAGAAGGCGGGAGAAGTACCTTATAACCTTCCCGGTTTAATAAGCTGGCGAGCTTAGCCATCTAGAGATCCTGCATCTACGCGAGAGTAGGGCGGCAACGAGAGTAGGGGGCAGTAACAGGATTGGCTGTCCAATCTATGTGGCTAATGGAGCTCATCCTTCGTATCTGTCTCTGGCTAGGATCTGCCCTTAGGCAGCCTCGTTACCAGGAGCACAAAACCACGTGGTCTGGCGGTTTCACATGTCCAGCTGGGAGGTTCCTTAAGATGAAACTTCATTGAGGGTGCTGGTGTAATCCCTGTGTAAGGGCGAAGTACTGGTAGGTAGCAAACTGACGGATCAGTCAGATCTCCAGGCATTTATGTTCCCGCCACCACGGTCTCAAGGAGCAGTGAGTGGTGACCCTACACTCACTGAGCAGTGCTGATTTGAGAGAACTTTTACAGCCTGCCTCCTCGGACTGAGAGCCCGGGGCAGTAACAGGATTGGCATAGTTCTAACTCTCAGGGAACTTTTAACTTGCGTCCCACCCTCTGCCTGATGTGGAGGTTGCATGGCGGTGGGGCCGGTCCGTGTGGTTATTAATTGATACAGCGTTCAAGAATTATTATTATTATTATTATTATTATGCGTTGGGAGAGGCTGGCATGAGGAAGATTATCTTATTCCACAATACTAGAACCATCGTTTCTACGGTGGTCTATTCAGACGCGCAGAGACTCATATCGGTGGAATAAAGTCTGAGCTCTGTATGATCGCTACATGTTTTTAGATACTCTCTGGTGTCGCAATACTCAGACCTAAATGGTAGTGCCTTAGTTGGTACTTGGCCAGGAACACTTGCCACTAGCTTACTGTACTTAATTTAGAGAGATAGTTACTTTGTTTAAAATACGAAAAATAGGCAATAAGTATATAAATAATAAAGGAAAGGAAATAAATTCGATAAACTGTTCTTAAAAATTTAGCAAATTAAAATAATTTAAGCCTTTTCGTTCTGAAATGAAATCAATGACATGAGTAACATGATAGCAAAAAAAAAAGATATCAAAATTAACTATTATTATTATATTTTATTATTTCTCATTCGCCTTTGAGAAAGCAACAGAATTAATATGTTTCTAATTACTGCAGGCTCACATAGCGTAATTTAAACGTTTGATAGCAATTATTAAGCAACTCCTGGTCTCATAATGAAAACGTTCGTCTGGACATATTTTCTTTTCTTTTTACTTTTTCCCCAGTCTTTGTTCTACTGTTCTTATATCTGGGATGATGTATACTGAAGTTAATATTTAATTTACACTTACAATATTGCTATTAAATTGCATGACTAAAGTTTAATAAAGTTATAAAGAAAAAAAATACTCATTAGATGAGAAAATGTCAGTGAAAGCAACGCGTATTAATTAATTTCTTCAAAGTGACACTGCCTTTGTATTTATTTCGAACGCAATTAATTAATTTGCATACATCAAAGGAATGGTGTTTCCAAAGGTTGATAAGTCAATTAAAAGAGAAAGAAGAAATTAAAGCTTTCTTAAAGTGAGTAAAATTCTGTATCATCTCTCAAACAATGTAAGCAATGAAGATAGGGAATTAGTCACTGTATCAAAAATCAGTTTCTTTTCTTTCACATAATTAAAACCGAGTTCTTTTTCGTTCACAAAAGCTTCGCGTATCCAAAAATATTTCATTATTTTGCCACGATATAAAGTTTCAATCAGAATAATCCCCGTCATTTGCGTAATTCAATATTTGGGGAAAAAAAGAGGAAATTTAAGGTAATATTAATACTTCTTGTATTTAAATGACCGTGCATTCCGGCGTATAACACGCACTTTCAATATAAAAAAATAAGATCGAAATTTACGGATGCGTGTTATACGCCGGACATAAAAATGAAAGATTTAAAAATAAAGAATGAGCATAAAAAATTAGATTTCTATATGCATCTAAATGCTGTTTATTGAGAAGATATGACATTCATTATGAACTTAAGAATTTTCATTATCGGATAACATGAAAAGTTTGTCATTTTCCTTATATCTTCAGGCGCATCATCGAATTCTGTTTCATCTTCACTATCATTATTACTCTGATGCTTAAATAAATAATCATCATCATTCGTTTTATCCAAACACCCTTGCTGTAGCACAATTTCCATTTTCTTTAACAAAATGCATGGCTTTGAATTTGAAACCATCACTGTGCTTGTTTCTTTTCGCGGGAGTCATTTTACTACTAAAAGGCACACTAGATGAACTTCGATTTTCACTTCAGAATTATGGCTTCAAATGGCTACAGGAAGAGAAAACATCTAATTCGTAATTCCACAAATTCATTTAGGTTAGAAATGCATACTTACTCCAAATTATATCCGCTTTTTCTCGAAATCCTATAATATCATTCCTTTGAAGATCTGCACTGAATGCAATCCACCATCTTTGCAGGAATATTTAACTCCCTCAAGCTTTTCTCCCACACACACATATTATTCCAATCGCTTGTCAATTCGCTATACCAGTCTAGGGCAAATCTTCGAATAAGTTGTAAGACCTATCTCTATTATTCCACATAAACTAAATTAGATCCTACAATGTACCTGGCGAATTCTCGCACAGGCGTGAATAAATGACCAGCACAGAAGAAGGGTGAAAAATAACCCTTTATTAATTCAACTTAATTTAACAGAAAGGCACGGACTTCGTGCGTTACAGAAACACGGTCCACTTGCGGTAGGGAACAAAAACGTAGAATGTAACACAAGTCAAACCTGAAATAAATAGTGCAAGAGCGCACTTAAGTTTACGCCTAAGAGGTGGACTCACAGAAATCTAACCGGCGTGATACTAATCTGTTAAGGCCAAGAGACTTACTAGCGTGACCGCGAAATAACAACAAAACGTGCGCTTGGCTAGCGAAACACGCTCTGAATAAACTGAGATATTCACACGTTTAAATAGCTCTTTACTTAACTTTAAATTTACATCCTGGCGAGAGAATGTGAGGGAAGTTGAGAAGTTTAGAACAAGAAATCAAACTTGAAATAAATTTCTTATGCATGATAAGGAAAACCCTAGAAAGTGACTTCAAAAGATAAGAGTATTGTACATGTAATTTTTAAGTTTATTCAGGAAGAACTGGGTGTTCTTTATACGACGAACATACCTAAAAATTTAAAAATGTAGCTTGAGATTATAGATGCGCGTTATGCACCGGAATTCTTCGAATAAGTTACATATTACGGTACATATTTTTCAATACATGCAGCATATTTTATGTTGCATGTATTCAAAAAATACATAAGATATTTTGTTTCACCTTTCCGCATGCCTACGTTGTGTAATTGGAAGTTTACTCGACACGTATTCGAGAGGTCCAGATTTCGAGTCCCGCAGAGGACACTGCACATTTTTCACGTCTCCTGCTTCAAAGAAACCTAATGAATCTACAAACATGTAACATGAACATTCGTAATATGCAGCAAGTCTAAAAATCTGTCTTTTGTGTTAACGTGCCGTCTCTCATAACTGCAAGTGAAAAGTTAAATCACCAACAGTCAGCACACTAGTTAAAAAAAAAAAAGAATCATCGCGCTCCAGGCCTAAGTTGCTAAAGCTTTCGCTCTAAACTTAGAACCTAGCTGGTTGTTGAAAGTAAGTTAATTTGCATTGTCGGGTGATGAAGATGAAATTGTCGAAGTGCACGAAAGATTCAACATAAGAAATAACATGCTATTTAAAATAAATCCTACTTGGTTTCCAAACAAAGTAAATACGGTATAAAAACTTCTACCAATGATAAATGGAACAAATATTTCCTTTTTTTACTAACTTCTGCTTCCCTTAGAAAATAGAATTAGCCAAATATTTTTTTCACGTCCCCCTTCCGAATTTTTATTTTTATTTTTCTGCAATTGAGGGGCTTGATTAGTGGCTAAACCAATAATACAACACGGTTATTACCATTTTAATCACTGGTCAGTGGGAATATAGGTAGAAGTAATGCTTTTATTTACCTTCTCTGTGACTTCATTTAGTACAATTTAGATGCTTTTGCTCACGTTGACATGCGTTTATCTTCATGTAGCAAGCAGACCTCCTGCTTTACAGACTGAAGATCCCCTATCCGTTGGTAATCTTAAGTCTATTCGTAACATTGACAGCGCTATTCATAATTAGACTGACAGTCTGTATAAAGCTTTAAGACACAACCGCTAACATTTCTAATAAGAATGTGCACAAGAAACTCCCTCCTCCTCGAAATCAGGTTGCACATATAAGTTAGAAGAAAACTTCGCAAGTAATATCAACGTAAATGTGATCCAAGAACTACGAATGAAATTAATTGTCTTAATACGCCGATTAAACCACAGACTTCTGAACTCAGAAATGAAATCTAGAAAGAAAAAATAGAAAACTGAATCTGATGGACGGAATCATTCTGGTACTTTAAAGAACCTCAAGACAGGCTAACTAAAAATTACTGTTAACCTGAATTTCCGGTTTTTTGAAATGCATTTTCAGACGAATGAAGAACTAGCGGATATTTTGAATACAGTTTAAGGAACCGTTCTCTGACTCTCTCAACTCGGAACTGAGTGCAGTTTGTTATTCCAGAGGAAACTCGGAAAGGTTACCCAGAATCTTAACTTAGGGAAGTCTCCAGGTCCAGACAAAATTACTAATGTTATGCTCAGATGTATTGTCGGGACACAGTTATTAATGTCATGCTCTAAAAACACTGTCTTAAAATAATTAACAGCACTTGTGTTTTTAGTTTATTCTTTTTCTCTGACGCTTGAAAAATTTCCAATTCTAAACTGCCAGAATCCTTAACATTCTCAAAGGGAAGGAATCTTCAGGACGCGACTTGCTATAAGTCCGCCAGCCTGTTATTCTCCACAGGAAACATTATGGAAAAGAATATTCTAATCAGACTACAGTGGCATATAATTATCTACTCTATCGCCATTACGGTTTCTAAAAAGGACTCTCGATGTTTATGCAACTATTGGAGATTGTGAAGTAAATTGTGCTACAATTCAGAATAAGAGAAAGGTGCTCTCCTCTTACTAGACATAGCCAAAGCTTTTTACAAGGTATAACAAGAAGGAGTTGTTTTAAAATGTTTTGATTAAATCAAGAAATGAAAATTATCTTACTAATCAGCTCATTCCTGTTGAACAGGACATTTAATAGTAACCAGATGAAAATTCTTAAGATTCCGTAAAAATTTGTTAGGAGGATAGTGACTGCATGATGCGGCCAATGAAGTCACCGGACCTAAATGGTACACAGGGTCAGTATCCTTTACAGTGTGTCAGTAGCCTTCCAAGACCGTCCAGGTATTAAACATCTTAGAATTAGATTTATTGCTACAAACTGTAGTTGACGCCACTTAATATGTTCTTGTTTCTCATCCCCGTGACCAGCAGAGCTAGATCAGGTCCAAGACCGTCCAGGTATTAAACATCTTAGAATTAGATTTATTGCTACAAACTGTAGTTGACGCCACTTAATATGTTCTTGTTTCTCATCCCCGTGACCAGCAGAGCTAGATCAGGTCCATGAGCTCATTCGCCCTGAAAGAGTCCAGTACAAAAAGGGGATCTTGAACAAGGTTCTGCCTGGTAAATCCCAGGCAAGATAAGATGTGGTCAGGAGAGGGCTGTGCGGAAGAACACCTAGTGCATATTTCGAAGTGTTTATTATTACCACCGACAAAAGTCATTGACAACAGATGGCTACTAAGGAATCTAGTAAGTGCAGTTTGATCTCGTCTATTGGTACTCTGAACCAAGGAGCCACCAGGGCACTTACTGTGATACCATGGGTTCACTGGTGGGACCATTCAAATGGCCTTATTCTTTGCCTTACATTTAGAAAATAGCTCCATATAAGTAAGAGCAGCGGCAGGCGTTGTGGTCTCGCCAGCACCAGCTTACTTAGTGTAATCGCGGTTAATGTTATCATTCAGATACTGTTATCGAATTCCGAACTCCCGCCCGTTTTTAAAAAAAAACATGGAAAATATTTCGCTTATCATGGTCAACAATTCAGTAATGCTATCAAAATGTTAAAGATTGAATTTTACAAACCTAAGTAAATTCTTCAAATAAGGTCATCAGATAAATTTCCAAAATTTTGCCAAATGATTGAAACATTTCGCCAGGTAATTGATTAATGCAGAAAATTTCTTAGTTTTTATTTTAATCTATCATTCAAAATTAAGCAAAAAAGCAATCTTTTGTTTAGTCTGGCGCAAAGTTTTAACAGCTCTGTTAATTTCAAGAACGATCAGACACAAGTCTCTCTTCTTCAGGCAGAAGATAATGACAGCAGACTTTCTCAAGGGCTTTATGAAGCAAATCCAACCACCTTATCTAATAAACTTTCCGAAGAAAAGTAAACATTAAATCCATGAATTCCTTATAAATTCCGATATAAAGAACGCCATTTGAGGATTAAGATTAGAGGTGAACTATCGGTTAACTAATTTCCAGAAATATGAGACACAGTTTATAAATGAACATTTGCATTACGCTTGCCGACAATATACTTGTAACGGCTTTCTTCGTAGTTAAAATGCTGCGAAAATAAGTATTTATATGCTTCTACTCGTATTAAAGTAGTTAACTTTCATCGCTGTGTAAACTCATAAGGATTTTAGAAGCAGGAGACGTTAAAAATGTGCAGTTTCTTTTCCGGATCTCGAAACTGGACCTCTCGAATACACACCGAGTGTGCTACTGTTACACCACGAAGGAATGCAGGAAGGAGGAAGAAAATACCTTATATATTCCCCCCCCTTTTAAAGGGCTAATTGCGGTTAGGGAACCCAATCACCAAATCTTGTTAGAGTCATTAAGTAACTCTTGAATATGCGCCGAGTGTGCTACCGTTACACCACGAAGAAACCTTAATACCTTATTACCTTATAGCTTATAACTATAAGGTACCTTTATTATATGCGGCTTAAGTGTCTGTTTGTCGCCGATAGTTTATTGGTTGCTTGCGTACTTTATTATATGCGGCTTAAGTGTCTGTTTGTCGCCTATAGTTTATTGGTTGCTTGCGTAACTGTACTAGCCAATGGGGTGAAGTTGCATCGGCATTCAATAGTCCATATACACTGATACCACACATGCAGTTATCATTGTTTTAATTAAATTATCATGTATTTAAGAACATTTAAATATTTTTAATTCATACACTTGTTGCTTATTATGCATTTAAATATATTTACATATAAATTACCTAGAAACTTGCAAACGTTAAGAAATTAAAGGAGACGAAACCAACTAACGAGTTGTGCGTAGTACATCTCCTCAGGTAGGTTTGCTCAAACTCCTATGCTAAATATCCTTTCGCGTAAAGAGTTTAAAATTTTGCCCGATTTTATTCCGACGTTGTATTTTAAACTGAATTTTTAGCTGAACGCAAATTGAGCGCGTGTCAGGGGGAACGTGAATTAGCAATCATCTCTGAATGCATTAGCAATCACCTCTTTTTAATCAATTTATAATATCTAGAATAACTGTCATTTCGAATGACCGCCGGGCTTTCTAGTTAAGGTATAAAACAAGTTAAGGTTTTGAAGGACAATTTTTTAGTCCAAAGGAGCAATTTGCCCTGAAGGACTATTAATTTCGTTTTCGCATTTTGCGTCAAAAACTTTAAAATTCTGCATCACTTTTCAAATCGTTGCCACCATATATTATCATACCTTATATTTAAAGAAACTAAATAATAAAGAATCTGCATAAATGTATGTATGTTTCTCGCCTTGTGATAAAGCAACGGTACTTAGAGCCATCAAAATTTGAATAATGTAATCTTCCATAGAATATGGGCGTGTGTAAGCCCTAATTTGAATTTGAAATTTGTTTCATTATCGATTTCATATTTTTTTGTATTTGTAACACTTCAACGAATTTTTGATTGAAAAACTAAACGATTTCAAAGTGAGCAGTTGCAACATTGTACGAAAAAAAAAGATATTTTTATATCCAGCGCGCGAGACTCTGTATCGAAAATTCTAAAGATATGCTCATTTTAAAATTAATTTGCGATCTTGCTGTTGAACTGAATTTTATAGTTTGAGTACGTAGAACATGATATTTATTAAATAAAGGTAACACAAAACGTTAAACAAATGTCCCTATGGACGTAATTTAAAATCTGAAACCTTTCAGATATTTTATTTATATTTTTTCATCGTTAAATGTTATCATTCGTTTAATGTTTTCAAAATAGTCATGTTCAAACGTACTCACATTAAACGGCGCTTACTATACCTCATTCTCAGCCTGTGAGTTCATTGTGAGATTTGTAAAGTGTGAGATATGGCCACACTGTGCACACCGCTAGAATTATGAGTGTCGTAATAAGATTGCTTTTGCTTTTATTTCGTATCGTTAAAGATTTATCTATTTATTCATTTTATTATCTAATTGGCTGTCAGCAGCATATTTACCTCACTATGGGACACAGCTTTTTTTATATATATAGGTGTTTGTTTCATCAACTTCTGTCGGAAAAAACATCTGTTTCCCAGAGTGGGGTACATTAGCTGCTGGTGTCTCACAATTTTGCGCCTCTGCGCACAAATCTTCATAATAACAAATCAATGTTTTTTCGAGATATTACAAGTTTTGGGTCTGAAATCATAATTCTGACCAACAATCAGAAGTCACGATTTATGCAAACGTACAGGATGTGGCAGCTTTCATAGTAGGATATTAAAAACCCACCATAAGGCAGTAACTATAATTGATTTACCTGTATTAACTCTTATGTCAATTAATAGTTAAAAGTATGCCATTTATTAATGTGTAAATCATTGTCCTTTGCTTGGATTACTTTTTGAATATGATGCCAGTCAAATGATACCCCCCTCTGCACAACACATTCATCTAGGCGGTGTTGGAAGCTTGCCATAACTCGACGTAACGTATTCCCTGGGACATTGCCGACGGCAGTTCGGATGCGATCCTTCAGCTCAAGAATGGTGGCACAACATGTTCGGAGAACTTGCTTCAGGTGGTCCCAAAGGAAAAAGTCTGCACATGAAAGATCAGGTGAGCAAGGCGGCCAGGAAATGTCACCAAAACGGGAAATTACGCTACCTGGAAATGCCTGTCGCAATGGTCCGTCCACCTAGAACTTTCCCATGACGTCCCAAGTTGAAATGTTGCCGAAATACACGCTGGTTAGTAATAACAGAGTAGTTATTTTTTAAATAACTTTCCACTGCAAAGACACGATGCTGAGCACTCCACCGATCCATATCACTGTCACACTCGAAATGGCAGCTCATTAGTACACGAATGCGGAACGAGCTGGCGCGCATTCATGCAGTACGTCATTGTACTACGCAAGTCAAATTACGCTACGAACGCTGCTGCACCTTGTATATAAAACCTACTTTCTGTCGAAATCATAATTTTAAAACAACGTTAATAAGAAGAAATTCAAATGATACTATTTTTTATAATTTATAAATGATAAAAATAAATCTATTCAAACGCAAGATTAATTTTTAGAATACAACGCACAAATTCTATTCAGTACCAGTGTCCTTAATTTCAAATAGTGTAAGAAACTGTCTGCTTTTTAATGCGCTCTTTTCTGAAAGAAGTTAAAGTATTAATGTATAGACTTTATCTAGTGCTCGTTTCATACATAATTTTTAATGCAAAAGCAAAGTTTACTTTTAATAACATTTTCCTATACTCTTCAGGGAACAAATACTGCATGAGCTGTTAATACATAAGTAAATTTCACAGTTTATTTCCGAGAAAAATCGATCAAAAAAAACAACACATCTCATTTGGTTTAAGAGAGAGAGAAAAAAATAAATGAATAATAAAAAAATCAATAAAATTCTTCCTTCATTCTCATTTCCTATCTTTTTTTAAGTGAATTTCCATTCAATAATTAATTTCTACTCCACCGGCGAATTTATTCTAATACCCAATTCACGTTTTTCCTGTCGTGAATGATTAAAAATTAATTATTTCTCTTTCCTCTTTTCGCCATAAAATTTTCAGACAGCGAATGAATGTCAGGCATGTTTGTTAAGTATTTATAAGCAGACCATTGCAAAAAATCTTACTTTTTGCTATTTGAGATATTCAAATTAATTTGACATGTTATCTAAATTACTGCGAAGGCAGTCTTGCTTTTTGTTAACATCGTTCAAATTTTATTCAATAAAAAAATAAAAATTACGATAAATGATCGTTTTAAAAGAAAATATATAATAATATGAGTATTTAAAATTTTAACTTCGCTTCTTATAATTCGTTTTAAATAAGTTCTTGAAATTAAAATTGTTGTATATCTTCTAAGGTATTTTCACCCTCCTTTCTGCATGCCTTCGTTGCGTAACGGTAGCACACTCGGCACGTATTCGAGAGCTCCAGGTTCGAGTCATTGCGGATTTCTTCAGCTTCTTGACTCAAAAGTAAATTGCCACTTTCTCAACTGTGGCGCCCGAATTAAAAAGCGGTGAATGATGGTTCTTCAGCACCAGGATTTGGTGTCTGTGTTTCCTAATCCCCAGTCGGCCTTTAAAAGTGGAAGTATATAAGGTACTTTCCACCTCCTTTCTGTATTCCTTCGTGGTGTAACGATAGCACACTCGGAGCGTATTCGAGAGGTCTAGGTTGAGTCCAGGCGAAGGCATTGCTCATTTTGCATGTCTCCTGCTTCAAAATAACCTAATAGACTAAGTTATAATCTTAAAAACATTTGATAACAAATGTTTTTAAGATTATAACAGATGATAAAAAGCTAAACTCTTTTACGTTTAATTATATTTCATGTTCATGTTATTTTAAGTTCGAAATATAGCTTTCAAATTTAAATAAGAATAAAATAATAAAGTATTTAAATTTTAAATTTAAATAAAATAAAATGCTTCAAATTTAAATAGGTTTATGCTCTTGCTAAAAAAAAAACAGATCTAAAAACTATGCTTTAAAGTATTCTTTTCAATCTCGTACTTCTAAATCTCTAATTTTAGAGTTTTCCTAATTCAGTTTTAAAGTCTCGTTATTTAATTTTCTTTTAATTTAGTTTAAAGTTCTCTTACTTGAGCTCTTTGTCTCTTCATTTTAATTAAGTTATTTTGGTTTGGTTTAAAAGTCTCTTAATTTTATGTTATTTTACTTTATTTTCTAGTTTAGATTATGTTATCATTTTGGTTCGTTAGATAGTCAGATAGTCAGTTTGTTAGTTAATTCTTTACTCTTAGTTTCTAAGTACTCTTTACTTTTTTAAATTTTTATCACGAAGTCTCATCGTGTGAAGTTCTCTTAATTTTCAAATAATGTTCATCTGGCAATGTTAAAAGGACAGCATGGCGCGAAAAGATTGAAAACCATTAGTATATAATATATAGCACTCTAATATTCGAGTGGCGTATAGTAACAGCACACCAGTATTCGAGTGGTACATAGTATACAGCACACCAATATTCGAGTGATACAGCACACCAATATTCGAGTGATACAGCACACCAATATTCAGGTGGTATATAGTATATAGAACACCAATGGTATGTACAAGTTGTATATAATCAGATGGTCACACCAATGGTATATAGTACGTAGCACCTCAATAACCGAGTGGTAAATAGTATATAGCACACCAATGGCATATAGTCATATACTCACATCAGTGGTATACTGTATATAGTGCACCAATGCTATATAGTTAGTATATACTCAAGTGGTCACACGCGATACATAGCATACAGCACACCAACGATATATAATGTATAGCACACCAATAGTCAGTATATAACACAACAATGGGCGACTGAACACTCATAAATCGACTTAGGCTCATTTTCTATCAAAAGACGGATTGCTTGAAATTTTTCATACATTTTCCAATGTGTAACGTAAATAGGAGGGCCAAATTTCCTTAGAAAGTACTTCTTGAAGGCATGCCCTTCCTTAGACAGATAACTCTAGTGCATTTTGCCATATCCAATTAATCTAATAAAACATTTTATTTCAAGTATATAGACTTTTCAAATCCTGCAAAAATTCAGATTTCTCTGCAGTGAAAGATATTGCGAATTATTACTTTATGATTTGATTACTCTAGAAAGTCACTTCTTGTCAGTGTCACTACTGTGTGCGAATAACTTTTCAAATTGTATCCACTAAATATTCTTACGATGTATTACTTAAACAGAAAAAAATAAATAATGAAGAATCTGTATATATGTATGTATGTATGTTCTTTCGTACTGTGGAAAAATGACGGCATATATATCCATCAGACAGTTTATACATTAAGTCCTCTACAAAAACTTCGCCACCTCGAAGCCCAAATTTTGAATTTGGAATTCGTTTTGGTTTAATTCCTATTTGTATAAATTTAACGAATTTTTGTTTAACAAATTCAGCGATTTGAAATCAAGAAGTAGCAATACAGTTCGAAATAAAACATTTTAATCTGCAGCGCACCAGAATGTTGCCATTCGGCAAAATATAAGATATTTATTTTTTAATTTCAATCTGCAAATTTGGAAACATGAAAGCAATGTGTTGTCAGCGCCTCAGTTAGAATACCTATTATCTACACGCACCAGCACGTTGCCATTCAGTAAGACTTAAGATACATAACTTTCAAATTTAGTCTTTCTGTTACTGAGTCGCAAATCAAGAAGAAGCAGTAAACTCGGTTCTTAAAAGTATTATTTCTACTTTTTAATGTGATTAATTTAAATAAAAATACATTTAAATCGTTAGATATCTAGTTAGGAATATTAAATATTTCTATGAAATGATACTAGCTAAACTCATTAAAATACTTTTTGCTTTTTATTATAACTCTTTTAGACGGCTGGCGTCTCCAGTGGCTAGTTTTCGAAGAAATAACATAGCAAATATAAAAAGGAAATGCAGGCAATCCCTAACACTGCATCGGGAGTTCTAAAGATAAGCTGTTGCAAAATACTATTTTGTGATTTTTAATTTTACATGACGTAAATGCGAAGAAAGCTCTGCTTAATGATAAATCTAAAAAGATAAAAAGAATCATGTTAGCAGCAGTAAGTCTGAGAGTAGACTGGTAACTTGTAACGCTAAGCGAGAGCATAGAAAATCCTCTACAGCGATGATAAAATCTGAATCTTTCAGATTACCTTTCCTTCTTTTTTTTTTCCAGATTATTTCCTTTTTGTCCATTTCAAACTTTTTGAATTGGAATTTTTTTTGTGAACCTACGAACAAGTTGAATGTGATAGTTAATTTTAAATAAATTTAATAAAACTTCTTTTAGATGTTTTAGGCTTTGACCACTTCTAAGCTATAATCAGTGGTCATTCTAAGCTATAAGCAGTGGTCCGAAGCACCTAATAAACGACCAGCGCTATCTTATATGAAGGGACAGAGAAATTACATCCATGCCTTCTCCGAGATTCGAACCCGGGCCTTTCGGTACAGCAGCCAGAGTCACTACCCTCTTTCCCGTCTGGGAGGCAATTTAGTAAAATTGAACGGATTAAATTTTCTAAACATTTTAAGGGTTTTATATTTGGTGAAATATGAAGCGTTAACCATATAAAGTTGACAAAACACTTAATGTATTTTTTCCGAAATACTAATGCAGAAATACAGTTTAAATTTGACTCAGAATTTGCATTTGTTCTTTTTTCTTTCCCATGAATACGTACATAGTGGTGTTGGTCTATTTTCATTAATATTATTCTTACTACGAATTTTAATAAGCGTACGAATCATTAACAGAAATCCTCTAAATTGAAATTTTAATTTCAGAATCAGCGTGTGGTAATTATCTTTAAATTCTATTTTCCATTTCCATTCTAGAAACTTAGAGAGTTTTAATTAAATATCCACTTTATGTTTCCCAGTGTGTTGTGCCCTTTTTTTAATGAATAATGGATTTCATTTAATTAGAGTCATAACCCTGACGTCGCTTTTACAGTGGGAGGTAACCATAAATTGAACAAAAGAAAGAATGAGAATTCCTATTGCTTTAAAAAATGTTCATTTGAGTGTTTCTTAAAGCAAATATCAACTTAAAGCTTATTAAACTTTTAGTTATTTTAGTGCAAATCAATAGATTTTCTCTAATACAATATGTTCTACATACTGTTTTAAATTGTAAAGTTCTAATTGTATAAAAATTTAAATCAATGTTTTAGACTCTATTAGTATAACAGACGAATTATCACTGCGTCTGAATTCATATGAAACGTCCTGAGAAGGTTAAAATAACCTTTTTATTAAATCCTTAAATTAAATCAATGGCACCATTTGTGCGTACAAATAACCTCCGCCACTTGCGGGTATTTAAAATAACATAAGTGTAAATTCAAAGTCGCGGTTGGAGACTACACAAATGGTCTGCTTAAGCTAGGTCAAAGTTTTAATAGCGCGTTTTAACTTCGGCTAGCAAAATGACTAAAGCTGAAAAATCACTGACAGAGCTGGGCGACAGGACATAAATTTCAAACGATGCTGCCAAGAGCTATGACACGAAAGTATTCAAAGCCCTCTATCCAAATGTTCTACCACTAAAATTTACTGAAAGGAGAATTTACTGTAAAGATTTCGTATCTTAATTAATTGGTTAATTAACATAAAATACCTCATTAAATATATGTGAACAGTTGTGTTTATTTAATTTTGCATAAAGATTATGCTTGGAATAAACTGTAACTTGTGGTAAATCCTCGGATAGACGTGTAATCGACTTGCCTACGATGAAACCGAACTTAAAAAGGGGGTAAAAGAAAAGGGGAGTAACATGAACAGAACGCGATAATTCCACAATAGCACTCGCAAATAAAAGTTTTATATGCAGTAATTTTGATACAAACAATGGAACTCTTTTTAGAAGATATAAAATACACTGAAGAAAGAGTCATCTCAAAGAGTAACTGAATCTCTAAAATTTTTAGAAAACATTCATCCCATTTCAAAGCGACATGTGTAGAAACGTTAGATATATTGCCGCGCTGACGGTATAGTGATCAGGGAAGTCTACAGCGGTTCGCGAAAGACCTGGTTTCGAATCCCGGAGAAGGCATGGATGTTTGTAAGTGTATAGTGTCTTTTCGGCATGGGAGCACTCTAAATATATAGCGAACGCAAAGGTCCTCTCACGTTGTTTGGTGATAGGGAAATGTGGGAGGCCTTCGGACCACCATTCCCGGGGTGCTCTCTCTTAAAAATTGGGGTGGAAGTAGAAGTCCAGCCTCCTTGAGGCTCTGGCAACCATTCTTCCATGAAGTTCATAGGCAAGACAACAACACTACATTTCTTAAGAGCAGGAAATATAAAAAATGTGTAGTGTCCACGCCGGGATTTGAGATCCAGACCTTCAAGTTGGTAGCCGGATGTACTTCCAAATGCACCAAAAAACGCGCAATAAGGTGGGAAAAAATACATTGCATTCTCCCTCATTTAAAAGGTAATTCGGGACGAGAAGATCCAACTTACAAATCCCGTTAGTGACAAATCGTCCTCTACCACCTTTTCAGTTCCAGGAATCGCTTGTAGATTCGTTTAGCATTTATGAGAACCAAGCAACTTGGAGAATCGAGAATGCCCTCGCAGGAACTCAAACGTCTGACTTTCTGACTGTTAGCCAGACGTATTTCTAATTACACAACGAAGACGTGATTAAAGAAGAGAGAAAATACCTGCAAATAAATGCTTCAAATTACCTTTTTAGTTCGAGGATCCCTTGTATATTCATTTATAAGACATTTCTCCCGCCTTCCTAGCGTGCCTTCGTAGTGTAGTGGTCAGCACACTGAGCCGGTATTTCAGTGGTCCGTGGTTCGATTCCCGGCGAAGGCGGTTGCTCATTTTTTATTTGTCCTGTTTCCCAAAAATTACCTAATGTCTCTACACATTTAGCATTTATAAGAACCGAGCAACTTGGAGAATCGAGAATGCCTTCTCCCGGACTCAAACGCCTGACTTTCCGACTGTTAGACAGACATGTTTCCAATTACACAACGAAGACATGATTAAAGAAGGGAGAAAATACCTGCAAATGAATGCTTCAAATTGCCTATTGGAGTTTCTAGGTGAATTTGATTAACTTTTTCATATCTTAAGACATGTCCTATCTTATCAAATTTTATCGTATCATATATCAAAAATATACCTAAGAAAGAAACTAAAATCTATTATTTTATTTATAATCGATAATATACGATCAATTAGTTGAAACTATTAGCAAAACATTTATGAATATTTTTAAAACTGAAGTTAAGAAAGCAAATCCCCCCCTCCGCTTCCAATGGCGGGCACTAGCCATTATAGGCGTTTTCTACTACTGAGGCAGAAAGCGATTGTCACTTTATTATAGAGGTACACTGCGCAAAAAAAAAATGGGACAGTTCTATAACTCCCGTTCTAATGAGCCCATTGACAAAATTGAATTTACGTTTTCCATGTCTCGAAAGCGCGACTTATATATTAGATTATATTAGATTTATATATAGCATTCTTCTAA
Organism: Stegodyphus dumicola; assembly: GCF_044657685.1. Lineage (NCBI taxonomy): Eukaryota > Metazoa > Arthropoda > Arachnida > Araneae > Eresidae > Stegodyphus > Stegodyphus dumicola. The sequence goes on from NC_140770.1 coordinate 167,251,158, forward strand.
CATAGGTATTTTGACACAAAATGGGACTTTTCTGAAATAACATACCAATTCCTTTTTCATATTTCGATTCCACGACTCAAATTGTGCCTAGATATTAAATTTTGTAAAATTTGGTGCGAAATTTAAGGAAAAATTCAAAACCTTATCTTGGAACAGTATTTTCAGTTTGTGCCAACAATAATTCACTTGGCGAACTTCTCAATATATGGCAACCTATTTCCTTTTCCTTCCATTGTGCAGGAGCGGAAAAAAGACATATCGTTCTTACCTTTTTACATTGTGCATGAGCGGGAAAAAGTCGCATCGTTCCTATTTCCAAATAATTTTAACAAAGTGCCTAAACCACATTTGATACTATTATCGCTTTCAACAAATATGCCAAATATCAAAACGCGCTGATGTATAAATTCACGTATATCTTCGAAAATTTTAAATAAAAAACTGTCATTTTTGGCAAGTATGCTCAGAAATACATCTACTTTAAGATGATGGTAAAAATTTTATAGATTATAATTCAAATTTTTTTTCGAAAAATTTATAAGAATTATTTTAAAATACAAATTTTAAAAATAAGTCATATAAAATGGGCGAATGTTATTTGGAATAAACCTAAATTTCGAAATGAGAAAGGAAGAATCAAATAAGTTTAATAAAAAAAAAGATATTAATAAATATATACCAAACTCAATTAACATTGAGGAGCTAAAATTTTGAGAGCAAATGTTTTAAAAACTACTCGTGCGATTTTTACAAAACTTGGTAATTTGGCGTAATTTGAGTCGCAGAATCGAAATTTGGAAAAGAATTGGTATGTCATTTCAGAAAAATTCCGACTTTGTGTCAAAATACCTATATTAGAACGAGCGTTGCCTCTTTTTTTCCAATGGCGGGCACTAGATATTATAGGCTTTGGCTACTACTAAGATCGGAAGCGGTAATCCATATATGTGAGCCACTTATGGCGGCACCATATATGTGAGCCACCGTTTCCTCCTATGAAAAGAAAGACAATTTATATCCATGCTATCTCTGGGATTCGAACCCAGGCTCTATGGTACGCAGTTAGAGTTACTTATCAGGTTCAATGTTCCGTCTAACCTTCTTCGGGAACATGCAAGGACCTGACTCGGAAGAGAGAGCTTACTAAAGCTATGTTCAACAATTGTGGGAAGTAGACAGGATACACAAGAAGGGTATACAAAACCCTTTATTTTTCTCTATTTACAATAACTTCCGTACTTCGGAAATACACAGACACGCTACTTGGGGTCAAAACGTAAAAGTATAAAAATAAAACTAAACTCTAATTTAACTTTAAAATAATAAACGTGGAAGATTGGCCTTATATTAACAGGAAGGCGTATGTAGTACAGATAACTGAGAACACTACAATACGTTTAAAATTATCAAGAGGATTAAACCTCTGGCCTGGAAGGCAACAGCAACTGAGTAAACTTCTAAGGTAAGCGGCCTGCTTCGACTAACTGCTTCCTCTCTCTCGCTTGGCAAAAAGCCACAACTTAAATACTTGGCGTTCGCCAGACAAACTTTGCATAAATACTTCATAAATACTTTAACGCTTATAATTCTGGCCGAAAGTAGAAAATAAGAAGTGATAGTAAAGATTTAAAATAAAATAAACGTTAGTAAAATTTAAGATCCTTACATACTAAGCACTTTCCGTCTGAGTGGCAAAAAATCAAAATTCTCACCGTCATTGAGGATTTCATAGCTGCTGTAGCGCATATTGATCACCTTGCTACTATATTCCTCTATTCCTTACTAATGGTCAACCTGTGGAATACTTCCTTGGGTTCTTTATAGAAAGTGGAACATTAAACAAGCTAAATTTGTTAGATATATATGCATTAAAAACTGCAGACATCAAAGCTACGATAATACAGCAAACACGACAGGTTAATATGAAGGCCTGAGAGCCAGAATTAAACAGTATAATGAAATCGCCTGCTATGTGCCTTGAGCAGCACATTTGCTTAATTAATTCAGCTGGAAATACCATTCCTCGATGTTGTCAAAATGCAGACGGAAATGGCTATAATTGAAATGCGTGGTCTTATACTGTATATGTTTGCTACAACGTTTATAGCAGTGCATACGTGACTTAAGGCATAAATGAGGTTATTAGCAATATATCTGACATTAAATTTCCCACTAATACCAAGAAAGACCCATGAAATGGTGGAAATTAAAATTAAATTTAAATTGATATATTAATCAAAACTTTTCTTGATTGATATATCAATTTAAGTGGTCAAGCAGACCTCAGAATAAATAAATTCAATGTTGTTTGAGACAAAACAGTAATGAAATCTATGTGAATCAGTAATGAAATCTATACGAAAAAAAACTGCAAGGATTAAAAAAAAAAAAAAGAAATGAAAAAAGTCTGAAGGATTCAAACTTTAACTTCACACCAACACACAAGTGGGCAAGCAAACCTCGGAATAAATAAAATCAGTGCTGTTTGAGACAAAACAGTAATGAAATCTATATGAATCAGTAATGAAATCTATACGAAAAAATACTGCAAGGATTAAAAAAAAGAAATGAAAAAAGTCTTAAGGATTCAGACTTTAACTTCACGCCAAGGGATTTGTTAAAATTCCTTTTGCTCCCGCTGAGCATTCCAAGTTACCGTTCTGCTATTACACCGGCACCTCCCTAACAAAATTTGTTTTTGTCATTTTAGCTTTATTATTAGGCATCGGTTTCTTCACATTTAAGCCGCATAAAATTCGAGAGCAAAATCGCGAAATATTTAAAAACAGCATATATGTAGAATTCCCAGTATAATGCTCGGATCTTCCATACTTTATTTTATATTCACCATATTATTTCTTTGAAAACTAGCCACAGGAGCAGCCAGCCGCGTGAAAGAGTTATAAAAAAGAAAAAGTGTATAATGATGTTAATGAATCTGGCTAGTGTCATTTCCTAAAAATTTTTAATATTCTTAATTAAACATCTCATTTAAATGCATTTCTATTTTAATTCATCAGAATAAAAAGTATAATAATACATTTAAGAACTGCGTTTATCGCTTTTCAGTCAGTTGGTTTGCAACTTAGTAACAGAAAGGTTAAATTTAGGTATCTTAAGTCTTACAGACTGGCAACATGCTAGAGCGGGGAGATAATAAATATTCTAATTGAGAAATTGACAACACGTTGCTTTCAAACAGCCGAACTTGTGAATTAAAATTGAAAGAAGATCAATATCTTACCTTTTGCCGAATGGCAACATTCTAGCTCAATGGAGATAAAAATGTTTTATGTCGAACACTGTTGCCATTTCTCGCTATCAAATCACGAAGATTGTTAAACAAAAATTCGTTACATTTGGACAAAATATGAAATAAGTAAAAAACAAATTCGAAGTTTAATGTTCACGCTTTGAGGTGCCCATGTTCGAATGGAGGACTACGTGTATAAAAAATTCGATGGCTCTAGATAGCGATGTTTTCCCACAGTGCGAGGAACATACATACGTACAGATTTTTTTATTATTTAATTATTTAAATATTACATAGAAATAACATTTGGTGAGACAAAAACTTCGAAAACGAATCGGATGCAAAAGGGATACCAAAGAAAAGGGAGTTTTGAGACTAATAGCAAGTCTGGTGTTAAAAATATCAAAAAATTAACAAAATATATCAAACGCTTTTTCAAAATTGGAACATCTAAAAATGTGTAGGATTATACAATGATATTAAAAAAATTACTTCAATGGCAAATTGATTTAGAAGAACTCATCCGATGACATAATTCGCTTCAATCGAAAAATCGTTCAATCGTTTCGATTGCGTTTCAATTGTTCAGGGCTAGTTTATTAACTAATAATTAACATCTTTCGCTGTTTCAAAACGAAAGAGAGCCGCCGAACAGGGATAGTGTTAGTGACTTTGGCTGCCGTACTGAAGGTTCCGGGTTCGAATCTTGGAGAAAAGATGGATATTTATAAATGTGTTGTGTCTGTGCGGCATGGAGGTATATACGGTGAAATATACGGTGAGCCGAACGTCTTTTCGAAAGGTCTCAAGAGGTTTGGTAGGAGGTGAAAAGAGGTAGAAGACACTGGGACCCATTCCCCACAGGGGTGTTTTCTCTCAAAATTTGGGGGAGGGTGAAACTAAGCTAAAGTCGGGCTGTCACCGATATGACGCTCAAGGCTTTTGCTAACGATAGGCGCATATGAGTCCATCGTGGGTTTGTGCTGACCTTTTTTTCAGACAATTGAATTTGATAATAACAACAACAAAAAGGAAACAAAAGTAAACAACAAAAACAACAAAAAGAAAAAACACGAACGAGAAATTCTTCTCTGTTTAAAGACGAATTAGAAATTAAAGAAGAAATAGTAATACTTGTTATAGAAAAAGATATTCTCGGACAGTTTGATTGCGAAGATATTATTGATTAATTTTCTGAAATCAAAATACGAAAATTAAAAATATAAATTTTTAAAGCTTAAATAAATGAATATAAGCATATGTGTATTTGAGTATTTTTTATTTAAATACAAATGCTATTATTAGGGAATCACTATTATATTAATTCTTGTTTTCTTTATTAATAATAAAAATTTAAGGGCCTTTGTTTAAGATTTCATTTGAAGCAGCTTCTGTGAAATAAAACTCTGATTTAAATTTTGTCTATAGCCCACTATGGACTTCAATCGGTCTCCGAATAATGTTAGCTCGAAAAAAAGACATTATTAGAAAACAGTAAAGAAGAGAAAATACATTGTAATTCTTATTCCATTCGTGATTTAATTGATGTAAAACAATGCAAATATGAATAGTACTACTACTAGAAATGAAACGTTAAAAGGTGAAATAGAGTTAAAATATCGTAATAGAATTACGCATATTTTACGTATATAATCTAGTAGTATTTTATGGCATAACTCTTGATATTTATAATCTAGCAACTTATCTGCGAATTTTTAAACTGTCAGAAATCTATTGAAATTTTCCCGTATAGTTATTGAAAATTATACACATTTAAGCGAAATTATGTAGTCCAGCCTACACCACACTGTTCAGTGCTCCTGCTGTGTACTAAGTGCAATAATAATGCTAATGCATTGAAATTGATATTTAATACTATGCTACTAATACCATTTCCATCTACTTGAACGGGACTTAGTAAATGTATGTTGGTAATCATAGTTCATCTGCAATGTTATATTTAGGGAAGAGGGTTGATAACTATAGAATATTCAAAAGGGACTATATATAAATTCCAAACGAAGAATATGCTGGAAAAGAACTATAAATGGAAAAATGTTATATGAGATAAATATGTCAGGACTGCTGTTCCTTTTAATTGCCTTTCGAAATCTTAGTAATCTTGAATGCTTACTCAAACTATGCTCGTGCGTGGGAAGGAGCTACAAAAACCACTAAGAAGGGTTAACTTTACCCTTTATTTCTCAAAGCGTACAGCCGCTCCCGCACTTCGGGATAGAGAGACTAGCACTTATGGTCTAAAACGTAGAAAATAAGAACTAAACTAAAAACTAAATAAGAACTAAACACAGAAGCTTTACAGAGACTTTTAAAGCGAAGATTGGCCTTTTGACACTACGTATGTAGTGAGCAAAATACAAAAACTTCAATACGTCTTCAAATATCAGCGACAACTAAGTTCTGGCCTTAAAGGCAGACATGAACTGAATGAAAAGCACGCGCGTGGTAAAGTTTTAAAATAAAATAAACGTTAGTAAACTTAAAATCCTTACAAATAAACTGCAGAAAATTTGTGCGTTTTTATTTTTTTAATAAACTATTAGTTTTAGTTCTTGTTGGTATGCCCTGTCATTAGAAATTTAAAACAAAATTTTTTTTGAAAAAACGTATAAACATGAAATGAAATCAGACTTCTTAAAAATTTTTAATTTTGCTAAGATATAAATATTTTAACATATATATTACAAATGTAAGTTCAGTGGTATAAGGGTTAATTTTCCATAACTCCATATATTTAAATACCTCATTATGTTTAATAAATATCAAAAATCACGTATGTAATAATACGTAAAATAAAATTAATTAATTAATATATTATCATAATTCTTCATAAAAGTTTAACAATTTTTCCACAACAGCTCGGGTGTTATAGTTTGTTGTTTTAAAAGGGAAAACTCAGGGTCATTTCTTTCCTCCTAGATTATCTTGGGAACCATGGAAAAGACAGTTGTAGCAGATGGTTCGAGCCGCCTAATTTCTTCCCGCACTCCAATTAGCATGTTTTGCTTCATGAAAGGGCGCGAATGGAGGCTCATTTGAACTACAGCCTCATATGAAATGTAAAAAAATTAATTTTGTAAGGTGATGATGGCACGCGTTACCATCGCAAATGGAAAGGCTGCAGTGACCTTGAAATGTCATTGCAGCCCTTCCATTTGCTGCTATGTTAAAGAAACAGATTATAACGTAATACTTTCCTAGCGAATTTCCCATGAAGACCATTTCCTGTAAACAGCCAGCTTTGAAAAGTGACATGTACAGAATTGTAGAGACACTAGGTATATTTGTATTACACTAGGTTTGTCTGCGTTGGGTGTGCTGCGTTAACCATGAGGCCGATTATTTTCGGCCAGGAGGGTTGCAGCATACTCGTAAACTAAACTAAACTAAATATATTTTTGGAAGCAGGAAAGATGAAAAATAGCAACCACCTTCGCCGGGAATCGAACCACGGACCACTGGAATACCGGCCCAGCGTGCAGAACCACTACACCAAGTAGGCACGCTAGAAAAGCGGAAGAAATACCTTATATACTCCCCTTTTTAAAGGGCGACTAGGGTTTTAGGGGACCTAGTCGCCAAATCCTGAATGTGGAGAATCATCATCCACAACCCTTTTAGTTCGGGCGCCACTGTAGAGAAACTAGGTATATTTTTGGAAGCAGGAAAGATATGGTCACTTTACTTAACCTGTTCCGCCAAACTGAGTTAATGGCACTACAGGGTTAGGAAGTTATCCTATTCATTGCTAGCAATCTGACGGTTAGGCCGCCTTTCTACATTTTACTTTAATCTGTAGTTTCTTGGATATAATTATTTTCATTCACTTGCTTCATTATCTCTAAGATGCCCTTGTTGCAATAATAGTCCGTGAACAGTCTATTCACAGGATATGTGATGTAGTCGGAAGGAAAGAACTGCTGTCGAATGTGCTCTGTCAGAGGGCAGGAGAGCAGGTAATGAAGTGCGTCCGCGTCTTCCCCGCGAAAACCGCAAGAACAGTTGACGTCCCGTCTGAGGAAACGTCTGTAATACGCTGGGAATTTCCCGTGGTTGGTACAGGCTTGGAGGAAGAGTCGGTTGCATTTCAGCCTCTTGAGAGAAGGTATTGGGAAGATGTTGTAAGTAAATCTTCCTGTCTCTTCTTCCTGCCATCGTGCTGACCATGTCTCTTGAAATGCTGTCTTGAGGAGCCTTTTTGCAACTTCTGCGGAAAGCGGAACTTCCTTGTCAATTTCTGGTTTGAGAGCTGCAGTCTTAGCTAGTTCATCCGCTCGTTCGTTGCCTTTCTGCCCGGTATGTCCTTTTATCCAGTTGATCTTTAAAGGTATGGAAGAGCCTAACGTCAAGAAGATCTCTCTAAGTGCTGCCGTGTGCGGATGTTTTGGAGGAAAGGAATTCAGCGCATTCAGAACGCTCATGCTATCTGTGAAGAATGAAGTGTGAGCTGCTGGTTGTGTACCTAACCATAGTGCTGCTTCTTTGAGTGCTAGGGACTCGGCTTGGAAGACTGAAGCATGATCGCTTAGACGGAATTGTGCATGATAAATTTCTTCATTGTTCGAAAAGACCGTGAACGCTGCCCCTACTCGTCCTGAAATTTTTGAACCATCAGAAAAAATCTCTCTTTGTTGTTCTGAGGGTGGCGATTTGCACCAGGAAAGGATGGGTAGATCTCCTGGGTGTAAGTTAGGGGAATCTTGGAAGCTTTCTATGCTGGCATATGATAGATGTAAATCTTTTTTAGTGTGAAGGTCCTCTTTGTAATGTAGAAGTCGATAGATTGATCTTTCTAATTCTGCTTTTAGGTCGAGTGGGAGCGTGCCAGCTAAGACCTGAAGTGCTGCGGTTGATGTGGTGCTATACGCACTGGTGATTTTTAACAGGATTACTCGCTGTATTTGATGTAGTTTTTGACATATTCTTGCTGTGCCATTCATCCAGACTGGGCAGCAGTAGAGGATCAAGCGTTCAATTGCATTAAGGTATAGATGTTTTAACAGGCGCCCCTTTTGGCTCCACTTGTCTGTGATTATCCTGTTTAGTTTATTGATGATTCGATGCGTCTTATCTCGGACTTCCGTAAGATGTGATACCCACGTGAGCTTCTTATCAAGCGTGAATCCGAGGTATTTAATGGTATTCTGGCGTCGCAGTGGATGCCCTTCCCACTTTATGCGTGGTGGATTCGCGTCTATTTTTGAACTTTTTGGAAAGACTATCATCTGTGTCTTTTCAATACTGAAACACAGTTTGTTGTCTTGACTCCATTTTGCAAGCAATTTGAGTGCTGCGTCTGCTTTACGCTCTATTGTTGTCCTATTGCCTCCGTCTATTATGAGTATAATATCGTCGGCGTAAGCTTGTATCTTGCCATTGTCTCCAAAGTTGATGTTCAGCGCTGAGTCTGCAATTATGTTCCACAAGATGAGTCCGATATTAGACCCCTGTGTGGCTCCTTTGTGGTAATTCATCGTGATATTTAAGCCGTCTCTTTTGTAGGTCACTTGACGTTCTGTGAGGTAGCTTGCGATCAGTTGGTAAAGATTCTTTGGACATCGCAGGTCTTTTAGTTTTGTTTTGAGCGCTGGCCACCATAGTTTATTGAATGCGGAAGCTACGTCAAGCGATATTATACACGTATGGAGGTTATTTTGTCTGTTATTTAAGATGATATCTTGAACACGGTTGAGAGCGTCGGTGGTGCTCCGCCCTTTGGTAAACCCGAATTGGACGGGGTTTAGTAGTTTGTTTTTGACCAGGTAATACCTTAATCTCTGCGTAAGCATCTTGTCAAGGACCTTGCCCCACGCTGAGAGTAAGCAGATAGGTCTGTAAGAACTGGGCATGGACTTTGGTTTTCCCTCTTTCTGGAACAATACTAGCTCTGCGTTTTTCCATTCCTTTGGAAAGTAACCTAATTCAAGGCACTTGTTAAAGAGTGCTAGAATTTGTTTGTCGTCCGCGAGCCTAAGCTCTTCAATGGTTTCAATCGTGAGGCCATCCAGCCCAGGAGCTTTACCTCGGCGTGTTGAGTTTATCGTACGTTGCATTTCTTCGAGTGTGAACGGCTGATCGTCTTCCGAGTTTGGAATCTCGGTTGATTGGGAACGAATATCTGCATGATATGTAGAGTCCTCGTTGGGGTCGTCTTCTGGAAAATGGAACCTCATGATTTCTCTAATTGTATCCTCAATTGTGCTCGTCATTGTGCCATCTTCGTTTTGAACTGAACCTATTTGTAATGGATCCATGCTCTTCCCTTTAGCTAGATCGAAGTATGTTCCGAAAGGAGAGCTAACAGTGATTTTGTTCCATGTCATGTCCCATGCTTTTTTCTTTTCTTTATACATCTTTTCCCGGTACTTTGCACGTACCCTCTGGTAAAGCAGCCTGTTATGGGTCCTTTCCTCTCCAGTTGTTTTTTTGGAATCTTTTCCTTGTTGCTCTGACCTTTTTCCTGAGAATAGTGAGATCTTTTGTCCACCATGGACAGGTGCGCGATCTTGGTTTCGAGTTATGTGAGAGAACTGTTCTTTGATAGATCTCGTGAAGACTAGTGGTAACTTCTCTTACATATTTATAGATTTCTTCGATAGATGTCAGATTTCTAGGGTCTGCTAAAGATTTTGAGACATACCTTTTGAAACTTAGCCAGTCGGTATGTCGTACATTGATTTTCGATCTTCTCCATGTTGGGTAATGAATGCTGGAGACGTCAAAATAGATATTATTATGATTGTTTGCTTCGTCCGTTACCTTCCAATTATCGATCCGGATTCTGTCTCTACTTATGATAAGTGTGAGGTCAATCCAGCTGTTACCACTTACTCCTGCGAAGGTTGGCGTATCCCCTATTTCATTTACTATCGATAGTCCAGTGCTGGCAATGAATTCGCATACTTTGAGGCCTCGTGTGTCCGTATTATGTGAGCCCCATAGGGGAATTTTGGCATTGAAATCTCCGGTAATTATTGTAGTCATGTTGTTATTGTCCTGTATAAACCTTTCTAGGGTTGTCAGGATTGGTGCAATATCTCGCGATGGAGGACAGTATACCGTGATTAGTATAAATCTTGAGTCACTGCCTATTGCAAGCGCTATAATCTCCGGAGAGCTGAAAAGTTCCAGAACTGGGAGATTTGAGTCCTCTATAATCACTGCAGTTATTGCGTCTGTTCGAGAGTAGAACTTCCTATATTTTGTGGGGAATCCGTACAGTTTGTTCTGTACTGTGTACGGTTCCTGGATACATGCTACTTTGAGTTTGTCGTTTTGTTCAAAATTTATCTTTAAGTTTTCTGTTGCACTCCTGGAGTGCTTAAGATTAATCTGGATTATTTGGATACTATCCATAATTTGTTCGTTGTTTTAATCTTTCGAGCTCTTTTAGGTAGCATGGGCATTTCTTATCTCGGCTATCATGTTGGGCATCGAGGCCTGTATTATATCGTTTATTCACCTTTGTGCAGTTGACACAGCTGACTGTTTTTTTGGTCACAATTGGTCTTCTCGTGGTGTGTGGAGCCGCATCCGGCACAGACTTTATCTTCCTTGCAATATTTCGCTGGGTGGTTATACCCAAGGCATTTGACACATTGCGAAACCTTTATAAACTCCCTTACGTTATATCTTGACCATTGTATGTTCAACTTCTTCGTTTTCATAAGGATCTTGAAAGCTACTGGGTCTATAGATAGAACCCAGTGCTGTCCAAAGCGGGCCTTCATGGCGAACAGAATCTCTATTTCACTTTCTGCTAGGTCGGTGTTCTGTATTTTAATGAAGTTTACTATCTCGTCTTTATTAATGTTCTCGTTGACATTGTAGACTATTATTCTGGGGTTTCTTTTTTGTGGATGTTTCGTCTCCACTACGTCCTTCAGCTTCCGATTTTCATTTATGGCCTCTTCAAGTATTGCCAGTTCTTCCTTTTTCGTAACTTCTACTAGGAGCCCTCCTTTGTTGACTCTCTTTATATTCTTGACGCCTACTTTGAGTTTTCCTGGATCTATGTACTTCACCAGCTTCTCCTTTACCTCGTCGGATGTACTACCCTCAGTCTTAGGATAGACTAGTAATACATGCTCTGTCTCTTGCCGTGATCTTGATTGTGATCGTCTAGATCCAGAACTACTTCTGGATGGCCGTCAAGATCTTGCAACTTCTGCAAAAGACAGCTTTTGATTGGCGACTATTCCTTGGATGCATGTCTCTATATTCTTAGTTTGTTCAATTTGTCCTTCCAAATTGGCAATTTTGTAACTCTGCCTCGAGACTATTCTTAACATATGGTCAAAGAAACCTCGTATCTTTTTGTTTGCTTTTGTGGAAATGTCGTCTCTATTTAAATATCCAATTAGATTAGTATAGCACTCTGAAGCCTCTTGATACTCTGTACTGGCATCTACCAAAGTTATATCAACGTCTAGCTGCCGTGTACTGCTCTGTTTCTGTGTCTTATCTATTATTGGAGCACTGGCCGACTGCGTCTCATTGTCGGGGCGTTGCCCCTTAGGCTCTTTATTTTTTGGACGAACCATCTCACTTTGTGTTTTAAATGGTTCCAAAATAATTTTTAAGCAGAAATTTAAATTATCTGACGGAAAATTAAGCAAATCAACCAATGGGCAGAAAGACTTCGATTTCGATGCACCAAAATTGTTCGCCCTCCTCCCGACGGGCAGAATGACTTTGTGGATGGTGCTCCAAATTCGTGGTGTCCAACATATATCCGCCACACTAAGCCTAACGCTTACTCAGAATTACAAATGCATATAACATTTTTCATACATGTACCAAAATCACAATTTTCAAAAAAATAGGTAGAGAAACAGATATAAAATCCTATTTTATACTCAAAAGTTATTAGCACAGTATATAAAAACCTTGAGAGACAATGCTTACTCAGGATATGCAAATGAGGGCGGCGGACAGCAACAATTTTAAAAGTCTTCCTATCCTCGGAGATTTCCCTTCTTCGCAGAGAAACACCACAAATATCGCAACCGGAACTAGTAATCCATGGAAGAATCACATTTTCACAAACACAAGTGGTATAATTACCAAGATTTTAGCACTTTTAACGGAGCACACAAAACCACAACCAATATGGCCGCTGACATGCGCAGAATGAGCAGGAAAGATGAAAAATAGAACTCGCCTTCGCCGAGAATCGAACCACGGACATCTGGAATACTGGGCCAGCGTGCAGAACCGCTACACCACGAAGGCATGCTAGGAAAGCGGGAGAAATACCTTATAGAGTGATTAAAATTATTCGTAACTAATTTATGCAGAAAATATTATTAGATCTGGGGAAAATCTGCTAAGTTTATATTTGCTTTTGATTCAGTCTCTTTAGAGCATTTTGGGGTATCATTATCTTATATCATAGATGAGCTCAACGTAAAACTGCAAAATTAACCATGTCCAAGATATATCCAAGCTTACATTTTTAATTATTTATTTTTTTCCGTTCTCTCATAGAAATTTTTCGTTATTGAACACGCAATCCTCATGCAGACATTTTACTTTTTTATATTTGTTAACCTACTTTCTTTTATTTTACTAGTTGCTTCCCTCTCCGATTTTTTAACGAACCGAATTATCGAATGCGTGGAACTCTGCTAAAGTGATGATATCACTGCTAAAGCTGGAAATAATAAATAAAGTAGCAATAAACTTAAGTAAATAAATAATTAAAGTAGGCAACTCTTGCCTTGAAACTCATCAGTCTCATTGTATATTGAAACTAACATCAAAACAGTTCGCAGACTGCAAGTAATAAAATTTAATCATAATAATAAGGATAATAATATCCCATCAATAGCATTATTGGAATCTTAATATTCAGAATTTAAATATTTAAAAATGGCATTTTAATTGCTTTCCAGAATAAAGGTTTTAAAACTTTGGATTAAATTTAAAATTAGTTTACAAATCGCTGCCATCCCTAGCTTTAAAACAAAGAATAATTAAAATAAACATTTTGATATTTTCCAGTGTTTTCAGATACGGAGATCAGGTAGTATTTCAGATTGTATTTCCACGTGCGCAGTGGTTGGTAATTTGTATTTCCACGTGCGCAGTGGTTGGTAATTTGTATTTCCACGTGCGCAGTGGTTGATAATTTGTATTTCCACGTGCGCAGTGGTTGGTAATCAATTGAATGTACACAGAACCGATGAGAGCTTGATGATTTTTTTAAAAGCACCTTTCAGTTCTGGAACTTTTCGCACAAAAGGTATTCGTACAGTTCTTCTCAGTATCACAAAGCACAATCAGTAGCTATCGCTTCAAACTACTTAAAACGCTGAACGCAAGGCAATGCAAGGCACATCAAAGGGAGAAAGTTCGCACCGTGATTGAATAATCTGAACTAAAATAGAAAACTGATGTTCTCTATTGTCTTGTATGGTTTTCTCCCTCCGCCGAGAAATTTCCAATTCCTTCGGTTCTTTGAAATTGCTGGAAGGTATACACAGTTACAATTACAAAAAGATCGGACCAAAATGTTACCAAATGGTCTCCAAGCGTGGCAACTTTTGGCGATTTGTGGCCAAATTTGGCGAGAACTTTAATGTTAACTCCTGTAATGCTATTTGCGATGCTGCGCTTCTATCAAATTGTACAAGACGTACTACAGCTTACATATAATTTCACTAAAAGTATTTACATCTATACAGAATTCGTAACAGTACTTCTGTGTGTTAACAGTTCGTATAAACTTTATGAATAAGCAGACCAGAAAAAACAAAAAAAAATTAACCAAAAATTTCTAACCTTTTTACAACTCCAAGCAATAGCAGTCTTTACAAACAAATATATCCGGAGGAAATCCGGATGTATACATTAATTTACATCCCAATATAAATCGCATAGAGAACATAAAAAAAAAGCGATCGTGGCAGCAATTAAGACTCAGCAAAGATTATCTGAGAGCGTCTCGGGACACACTTTTTTTTTTTTTTTTTTTTTTTTTTTTTTTTTTTTTTCGTTTCATTTTTCCTAATGAATTATCTGTACATATATTTTCGTTAGCTTCTATCAAGATGCAAATTGGCTAAGCAAATATAAGATTAGAGTTTTAAAGACAGAGATCTGGTAGTGACTCTCACCTTCATGATATTTCGTCGCTCTGATAATTACTCTAGCCCTCTGAGCGAAGCAGGATTTTAGATCCGTCAGGAAGACCGGTATTTACGATTAGAGTGCTAGACCAGCTTAGTCTTCTGCTAGTCGAATTTACTTACGCACTGTGGAAATGTTTCAACCAAACCTTTATTAGAAACAACTTTGTGAATTTCCGTCCTTAATTACTTTAAATTTTAATTTAAATTTTTTTAGACGAAATTCCGCAGTAACGGAGACCGTTCTGCAAATGGTTAAGCTTGAAACTTAACAAAAAGGGTTTAGTGTTTTTCTATTCATAAAAAGCTCATGAATGGACTTTAGTTGAACTGCAGTTTCAGAGGAGACCAACCGAATAAATGCTGTGCGGTGATGACAACACGAGTTACGATCGCAAATGAAGAGAGACGCACACTCGGCAAAAAGACACTGAAAGTGCAGAAAGAATTAATTCACTTTTCTGCTAAGTTTCAAATGTAAACAAATATGGCTGCTATGGTAAAAAAAAAACTCAGGCTTAGCCACACTTAAACGACTTTTAAATTGTTGATAATTCTGTAAATATTGCATGCAGATTAACTACATACGTAAAACCCTTAACCGGAAGATAGGAACAGCATAATTCAAACATTTTTAAAGCAAAAAATAAACAATTTACAAACATATAAGAATAAAGAAACTGAGATCACTGAGCCAAGTAACAGAGTGGATATATATAAATATATTTACATACTTTTGGTGCGACCGATTGCAACCAAAATACGAGGTGCACATCTACATGTTATAGCAATCTTATATACAAAATTTCAACGTTCTGAAGTTAACCGTTTTTGAGTTATGCGAGATGCATACGTACGTATGTACGCACAAAAGCCACGAAAAATTCTCTTCAGAATTCATTTTAAATCAGTTTTATAATTTTTTTTAGGGGGAAGAGTCCTTACGTACAGATGTCAAGCAAAAACATCGTTAAATTGCATTCGATGGATATTTGCGTTAAAATATGATGCTTAAAACTTTTCGGGATTCAATACTTCCTTTTTACTTCGTACAAGGAAGTAATAATAAGAGTGATAAAAACCTTCAAATCAACTCATATAAGAATAAAAAAGGAGCTCACTGAGCCGAGTAACAGAGTGTGTGTGTATATATATATATACTTTTGGCGCTACCGATAGCAACCAAAAAGGGAAGTGCACATCTACATGTTATAGCAGTCCTATATACAAAATGTCAACGTTCTGAGGCTACTCATTTTTGAGTTTAGCGAGATTCGTGCGTATGTGTATGCATATGTACGCACAGACGCCATGAAAAACATTTCTTCTGGATCCATTTTAAATCAGTTTTATAATTCGTTTTGGGGAAAAAGAGTCTTTTATTCTGTCCTTACGTACAGATATCACGCATAGTTAAATTGCATTCGATAACGGTCAAAATGGATATTTTCGTTGAAATATGGTATCCTGAATTTTCCGTGATTACAATACTTCCTTTACTTCGTGCAAAGAAGTAAAAATGATGAAAATGTTACGCCATATAATGCAGTTTTTCTCTTATTTAGAACCGAATCCCAGTTTTTCTATTAAGTTGGTGTCTCCCATAATGCGATTTCTCACAAAGCGGTATTTTCGCAGAACATATCTACCACGTTGTAGGAGGCCTTCAGTGAATTATAAATGCAATTTTGTAGCAGTAGTATTAATTCCAGCTATCCAATTATTAATATTCACTGATTGTACTTCTAGATAAGTACTGCATTTTCCTTGTAGCTTAACAATCAAATAGGAAAGTAAGCGGTTGAGTTGCGAGACGACATATTTCGAATCCCGGAACAGAAATGCTAGGAATTCTCAATTATGATATCTAGACGTTTTGACCTTCGAAATATTTTAATTGGAATAACTCTTAAGTATAAGAATCTTCTCTTCCAGATCTTGTTAATGGTACGGATTTTTCCTTCTCACGAGTTTCCGAGAATTCATGGATCTTAAATGTGATATTTTCTAGGGATATTTTTCAAATTTCAAGAAGAATGCATAATTGAACCTCCTTCAGCACTATGATAGTCTTTCAACCAGAGTTTCGTGTTAAAGGTTTGCTTGATAAGTGTCATATTTATTAGGTGTCCAAAAACTTTGCTAGCGCATTTCTTCAGTATTTAGCTAACTCCTATAACGTTGTTAATCAAGAGTAGTAAATTTCTATTATTTACTTTTTTTAATATTAACGGCTTTCGAGTTGTTGTTTTCGAGTCATACTACACTTGTTTATATCTTTCGAGACCATGTTGCGATTGCCCATGAGCGTCAGTCCGCCTGTTGCTACTAAACTGTTGTTGTAGTACTCCTACTATCCGCGTTGTAATAGTATGTTTTTTCCAATAACGCGTCCTAGGCAGAGAGTTCTTGTGTACTTAGCCATATTCAAATAATTTTCAAACCTTCTAATTCACTGCGTGGTGTCCTTTCATGTCTGATGTCCCCTACATGTACACTGTCGGATGCGTACGTCATTCCCGATCCTAAATTGCTATGCGATTTCGAGTCATACACATGCATTCTATCCTTTCTACAATTTTGTAACCCTTGTATTGAGACACCCCCGGATAAAACTAACAAATAATAAGCAATAACTAGATCTGGAAAACTATAACAATACATTTATAACTGTTTCGATGATAATGACGATCTCGAGGTTAAGGTACCTGTAATGTTAGCTACTCTGCATGCACTATCTAAATGATGGAAAGAAACATTTACAGATAGATAGGCTGCGAAGCAGACAAGCTAAAAAGAAATTGAACACCAGAAATGTGATGTCAAACATAAATGTCACGCTCTCACACATGAATAGGAAGCGAATATAAAAAAATGGTGTCACTTAACGCTCTGTAAACATTAACAGTGATCAGCTAAATCGCCTCCACCCCCCCACACATTTGCCTTTTCCAAAATAAGATTATTAACGCCAATAACACAGAGCCTGTCTTTTGAAAGCTTCAAGGTCAGAACATGCCAATAAGGAAAAAAAATTCTGAAAGGACTCAGATCTTAACGGTCGCCCAAGAGGATTTTCTAAGGTTTTTCTACGCTCTTTCTGAGCTCATAGTCTACCAGCCTGAAGTTGGGCTCACTCCTACTAAGCATTTTCTTCTCACTTACATCATATGCAGTCCAACAGCAAAATTACAAAAGTGTCAAAAGCAGCATGTGTTTAGTATTCCCCGTGTAATTTTAAGTGTTAGCAAGCATTGTTCTACTTTTTTTCAGTCTATTCTCAATTTATCGTATTAATGGAGAGTTTTCTGAGAATTAATTATTATATTCTTCGTACTTATGCCACATAAAACTCAACTGAATACAAAAACCGCAAAATATTTAAAAACAGTCAGAATTTCCTATATACAGTTTCTCTAGCTGGAGATAACAATGTTTTAATTTGTACAGTGTTTTTTGCCACTACTTGCTTTCAAATCTTGAGTTTGTTGAAAATTCACTAAAGTTTTATAAAATATGAAATATAAAATTCAAAATTCCAGCCGCCCAGTCGGTATAGTGGTTCAGGGAAAGTGAATGCGATGCCGAAGGGCCTGTGTTCGAATCCCGGAGAAGGCATGGTTGTAACTGTCCGTCCCTTCATAAAAAGGCGATGGTATCCCACCTATTAAGTGCCTCCATAATAAAGAGTCCACCACATCCGGTCTTGTATAGATTAATGGACTGGTTTACATTTGTAATTGTTCACAATCTGCCATTGGAAAAAAATTCAAAATTCCTGTTTCCAGATGTCCATGTTTGGGTGGAGGACTATGTTATTCATAATTTGATGGTCCTGGGTACCGCCATGTTTTCACAATGCAGGGAACAGATTACAGATACATGCAGATGCTACCTAGCAAATACACTCACGTTTGTGAAAATTGCAACACCATGAAGGACTTACGCGAGTGAGCTGAAATTTTTAGGAAATGCAAAGTAGCGCATGATATGCAAATGATTAGAATTGCAAATCCGTAGCGCATGCGTATGCTGAGCAGCGCCCTCTGAACGGCTGATGGATCCGAATAAATAGACGGCTGTAGCGAGGCGTGTATGGTTATCGGTGGTTATCTGCTAGTGGTAAACGTTAACTCAATCTGTACTTATGCCTCGTCGACGAAAGAGAGCGAGATTTGAACAACTTACAGAGTTTGAACGAGGGAGAATCATCGGCCTTCGTGAAGCTGGATTGTGGTATCGTGCAGTAGCCTCTCGTGTGCAGCGTAACAGCAGCACAGTGATGCGCGTTTGGAAGCAGTGGACGGACGAGTGTCGGACAACTCGGAAATCCGGGAGTGGACCCCGAAATGTGACGTCAGCTCGCGATGATAGACACCTGGTCCGCATGGCGCGGACGGACCGTACAGCTTCCTCTAGACAATTGGCAGCACTGTGGTCAATAGCTACAGGTGTTTCATTGTGTGCTTCATCAATTCGTAGACGTCTGCTGCAGTGTGGACTGCGCGCACGGACTCCTTTATACAGGCTCCCCCTAACGCACGACCATCGCCGCCTGCGGCTACAATGGGCCAATCAGCATAGAGACTGGCGTGCTGATTGGCAGCATGTCGTGTTTTCTGACGAATCCCGCTTTAATTTGTGGTACCATGATGGCCGCATTCGTGTCAGACGCTATGCCGGTGAACGCCACCTTCCGGAGTGCATTATCGAACGCCACAGTGGACGAACACCCGGAGTTACGGTCTGGGGCGCCATAGCATATCATAGACGATCCCAATTGCTACGAATTGTGGGCAATCTGAACAGCAACCGGTATATCCGTGGAGTTCTACAGCCCGAAGCTGTTCCCTTCCTTCAAAGCTTGCCAGGCGCTGTATTTCAACAGGACAATGCCCGCCCTCATACTGCTCGGATTGTTAAATCCTTCTTTGCAGCGCAGCAGGTACAGCTTCTTCCTTGGCCTGCGTGTTCCCCGGATATGTCGCCAATTTGAACATGTGTGGGATGTCATTGGTCGGCGTCTTGCTCGTGATCCTCGTCCTGTTGCGTCTGCAGACGAACTTTGGGTACGCGTACAAACGATATGGAATGCTCTTCCTCAGTCAGACATTCAAACTTTGTTTGACTCCATGCCACGTCGTCTAGCAGCACTTATTGCGGCGCGTGGTGGCCACACAAAATACTGATTCTGATCTCTTGTTCTTGTTTGTTTGCTTTGAACATTTAATCATTTATTTGTACCACTACCACTCAACTGTGTATTAAATTGCATTCAATTATGACGATTCCTTCTTGGTGTTGCAATTTTCACAAACGTGAGTGTACATGCGAGGAACAGATACATGCAGATTCTTCATTATTTAATTTCTTTAAATATAATACACGACGCTAACATTTGGTAGCAACAATTTTAAAATTGATGCAACGCATTCAAGTATTTCGATACAAAATGCCGTATAGACACTAATATCCTATTGGGAATTAAAGTCTTTAGAGTCATTATGTTATTTTGTAGCAGGATACATGAAAAACGAGCAATGCCCTCGCCGGGATTCGAACCTGCACCTCTCAAATAGGTGTCGAGTATTCTAATCCTTACACCACAAAGGCATGCTTGAAAAGAGGTAGAAAATATACTCCCCCTCTATTTTTTTATTCCGTATTACTATTTGGAATTTTATTATTGAAAGAATTTTTATTCCGTATTATTTGGATGCTCCATAAATAAGAGAAATTGACATATATACAGACGGATCAGGTCTGGGAGACGCCATTGCTTTCGCATATGTTATATATTATTATGGAACAGAGATTGAGAATAATAAATTTAAACTCAATATTTATAACTTAGTTTATCAAGCGGAAGCTATGACTATTTTTTATTCACTGAAATGGATTAAGAAGACTCTTAAAGGGAAATATGATATACATATTTATTCTGACAGTCTGAGAGTTCTTCAAGCTCTCTCACGACCTGATCAAGACAACCCTTTAATAGTAGATATTAGACAATTATATAAAGACTTGAGTGAAGATCAAAATATTATGTTTAATTGGGTGAAGGTACACGTTAGACATTTTGGAAATGAGAGGGCGGACGCACTGGCCAAGGAGGCAATTACCGATGTTAATGCTCGTGATATTGATGTACAGGAATCAACAAGGAAAGCTGTGACTATTATGAAAAATTCTATTTATGATAAATGGAGGGAGGAGTGGAAAATGTCTGATCGAAATAAAGGTTATGTGAAATTTTTTAAACTTAAAAAAAGGTTTATGTTATTCAGACATTGACGTTAACCAAATCATTACAGGTCATGGCCGTTTTCCTTCTATCTTAACACGTTTAAATTACAAGAGTCTGACCTCTGTGATATCTGCAAAGAACCGGGCACTGCAGAGCATTATGTGGAAATATGTAAATATTTTACTGATATCAGGAACGAGTTTAAGAAAAATGTTTTAATATATATAATATTTTAAATGATTTTAAAAGACTGAAAAAATTTGCCAGGAAAATGATGGAGAAGATTAACCATAATAAGCTTGCAGTAGGGATTTTAATCTGAGTTTTGTTTTTTAGTTATGTTCTTTATGTCTGTTGAAAGTGCTGTTTCTGGCTTGCTCTGGCGCAGCCCCCAAAAAGGCCATAGGGCGACGTAAAGTCTACCAGGAGGGTCGGGCTGCGTCCCTCATATCATATCATACTCCCCCTCTTAAAGGACAGCTAGAGATTAGAGGACACAATCGCCCATTCCTAGTAAAGAAAAATTATCATTCACCACCTTTTCAGTTAGAGCGCCACTGTAGAGTCATTTAGAAATTTTTTCAGAACTATGTCACAGCTTTCCTTGTTCCTTTTTAGTCACAGCTTTCCTTGTTGATTCCTGTACATCAGTATCACGAGCATTAACATCGGTAATTGCCTCCTTGGCCAGTGCGTCCGCCCTCTCATTTCCAAAATGTCTAACGTGTACCTTCACCCAATTAAACATAATATTTTGATCTTCACTCAAGTCTTTATATAATTGTCTAATATCTACTATTAAAGGGTTGTCTTGATCAGGTCGTGAAAGAGCTTGAAGAACTCTCAGACTGTCAGAATAAATATGTATATCATATTTCCCTTTAAGAATCTTCCTAATCCATTAGAGTGATTAAAAAATAGTCATAGCTTCCGCTTGATAAACTAAGTTATAAATATTGAGTTTAAATTTATTATTCTCAATCTCTGTTCCATAATAATATATAACATATGCGAAAGCAATGGCGACTCCCAAACCTGATCCGTCTGTATATATGTCAATTTCTCCTATTTATGGAGCATCCAAAAGTCAGGAAACTGAAGAAATGAATAATATCCTAGACGGACCTCTCGAATACGCGCCGAGTGTGCTAGCCTTTACACCACGAAGGCATGCTTGAAAAAGGGAAAAAATACCTTACAAGTCCCTTCTGGGCTAATAATCTGCCCATACTTTCCTTCTAGCCGAGGTCACAGTTCTTTTTAAAATGGCATTTTATCTCTGCGTTTCTAATTATCTTTTTAAGAATCTTTTTTTTTTCTAAGTATCTTACCTTTCAAAGCTTCAAAGCTAAGAACAAACTTTAAAAATTGTTTTCATAATTTCTGTACACTAACAGTTACTGTTCTAGAATTATTTTGATGTAAAAAATAAATTTGATTCCGAACACCAGACATGAATTAATTTAAATGATTAATCACTCTCATATATCTTTGCTATTTTACATTTCTCAGTAAAAGCTTCGTATTAATTAAAGTTTCACTGCATTTTGACTGTGTAATGTAATATTGTTAATGGAACAAGCATTAGCTAGACAATGCTTCTTTTAATTAATAATTTTAAAATGAATATATTTATGAACTTTCCGAATTTTATTTATATTAAATAACCTTCTCTTATTTGAAACTGTAAATGCACTAAAAGTTATAAAAAATACGCATTTAATTAAGCTATTAATTTACTTGAAGAGAAAGTTTTCAGCATTAATAGTAGATTTTAATATTAATAATAGATTATTAATTTTCTATTATAATTACTACTATTAATTTTCAATATTAATTGTAGATTAATAATATATGTTCGTATTACTCATTTGTATATAAAATCATTCTTATATAGGAAACACAAGGGGACCCACAAACGATGCAAGTGAGAATAAATTCCATTACTTTTAAATTATTGTTACCCCATGGAATTATTTTCTTTAAATGCTAATTAATATATTAAAATCTCTCGGGGCAAACCAGTTCCCGTAGACGACTGTAGCACAATGTGACTATTACTATCAAAAACATACCTAAACCCATCGGTACTGAACATCACAAACTGCTATGTTTTCTAAGGTTATAAGGAACTTGTTGAATAACCCGGACGTTACGCACAGTGAAAGAGATTCATGTAGGGGGGGGGAGTTTCTTCGAAATGTCAAGTACACAGTGATTGTCCTCTTATTTTAGTTCAAGGTAAAAGATACAAAATTTTGCTAAGCTCGAATAAAACTGTAGAACATCATAATGGCTGCGAGCTAAATAGACTGCGAGCTGAGAGAGAGAATAAAAAACCTTAACAAATCCTTTTGGGTCATTGTTAAAATCAAAACTCTTTCAGAATTTTTTTAATTCATTATTTTCTCTTCATATTTTCTAATATAATATCATTTGTGATGTGGAACGTATTAATTCGTTTTTCATTATTTCCTATGGAGAAAATTAATTATTAACGAACGGTTAACGAATATTTCGGACAACGAACTATTTTCAGGAACGAGTAAGTTCTTATAGAATAATTTCACAGCATTAAGACATAATTAAAACACATGCGTATGCATAGTAAAGAAAACCAATTATTAATAAATAACTTAGAAGAATAAAGCATGTCTTTATAATAAAGTGTTCCAGAATTTCAACCTTATTCTTTATCCAAAAATTAGAACGGTTGAGCTTTCTCGTAATGAGTTCCTAATGTGCTTGAAGTTCCAAATTCATACATAATTAGAAAGATTACGCAAATTCACTTTGCTCATGACGATGCTTTCAGCGGGTAAAAAAAAAAGTAATCTGTAACGTGGACAGCAAGTCTGTGGAATATATTCCGTTAATTAATGAAGATATATTTCCAGATACATATCATTAACGAGCGTTATTTTTATCAATATCTGAATAGAAGATGTCATTATTTCTATCTTCTTTTTTTATTCTATTTATGGAAACGAAATTTTTAAGAAAATATAATTCCAAGTGCAAGCAGGCTTAAAATTGTACTTTTAATAAAACAGAAATTTCCTTGCAAAAAAATTAGTTATGGTTAACTATAAAATACTTTAAAATGTAAAACGTACGTGTTTAAGTAAGTTCGTGCATTTTGCTCATAGAATTGTAATGATATTATAATACAGTGAGCTCTCTCGTCATGACCATCTCTTTAAGCTGGCCATCTTTGAAACTGAACAATATTTCTGGGAGCATGGCTACACAACATATCATACTGGTATTCGATAAATTTCCAAGTAAGAAGATCCCGGAGTCTATCCAAGGGTCTCACATCTTTTTTCCTCTACCATCAACTTCTAGAGATGACTTCGGCTAGCCGTATATTTTGAGTGTCCCCAGGCCGCAGAGTCACCATACGCTTACCAATATCCGTCTTTCTCTGGGACTCGAACCTCGCGCCCTTCGGTATCTCAGTGAATTATCTAGAACTATTTTTCTAAATACGAGTAGTATAAGGGCTGTGTGGGCGTAAAAGACATATAAGTGTCGTAGTTTTTACACAACTGATTTCTTTTATTTAAAAATTTCAACATATGATTATTTAAGTGATTTAAAACATTTTTGTAGCTGATAGTATATATCTACGACAGATGGTTTCACAAGTAATAACAAAGTAAGGACTTAAGTCGGCACGGCATATGCAGTTAATCCTATTTAAGACGATCAGCCACAATTCCTGGTAATTTTGGTCTTCTGTAGAGGGAATCGCTAACCAGATGGATAGCCGTCATTAGGCTACGACATAAGAAAATATGTAATGGATTAACAACCTGAAGACATATGCGCTATGTTTAAATAACATTGCTTTACGTCTGTGTTGGTGTAAATTTTCACCAATTATCATGCCCGTACATGACAAGTTGAGTGATAAATATTCTCTTGGTTTTAAAACAAGTCTGGCGCCCGTGTTGGATATCTTAGATTTGCTTCCATATGTGCAGAAAATTAATGTTAGTGAAGAAGAGGTGCAGACTTGAATAGGTAGAGATAATTCTGTTCCCGTCTCACTCTCTCAAAATGATGACGAAATAATCGAACATATACTGGGAAAGGAGAAAGTTGATGGCGGGGACTGGTATGATGGAAGTGAAGAAGACACGCAGAGTTAAGAATATTACGCTGAAGGAAGCGACAAAGAATGGTTTTCTTAAAATATAAAATTATGTTATCAGTTTTAATTTTAAATAATCTGAACGATTTTCAGTATTATTAATTTAGTTTGGTCAATGGATTAAAATCTAGCCGGTGGATTTGTCAAGCTGTAGTTCCTACGGATATCATAAAAAAACGTGAGCAAATAAGTTCTAGAAGTATATACTCAATTATCCGGAAAAAAAACTCTTATCGGAATGGCACAGTCGCGTTGGTGCAGATTCTACTGCAACAGCAGATTAACTCACACAATAATTCTGAATTACTAAACAGTAGCTTGTTAATCTCATTTATCTCATATTAATTGATTAAAGGAAATTAGACAAGTAGAAATATTTTGATTCGCTATTAGTGAAACAAATGTCATAAATATCTCAGAACAGTCATCTGGCGCTCGCACAAACATGATAATATACATAAAAATCAGTTGTGTATGTGTGCGGCAATTTCAAAAAGAACTTCAACGCATTTGTATAAAGAGTGTTTATGCTCACTTGTTTGATGAAGTCACTTGTCCTCGTGGCAAGGTGCGCTAGATTATGCTACCGTTGGCAACAGCCTTGAGCATCATTCAGGTGACAATGTAATTTAGCTCAGTTCCGCTACCAATTTTAATGGAGATTAGCCACCGAGAGGACGTGTCCGAGGGTCTCCCACCCCTCTCCCCTTTCACTAAACCACACGAGAGGACTTTCGGCTAGCAGCATATTTAGAGTATCGCAGCCATACTACACTTTTACAAATATACATGCCTTAAACGGGATTTGAACATGGGCCCTTCGGCACGGCAATCAGCGACGCTAACCACTATACCGGTTGGGTGGCAGAAACAATAAATAAAGCTGAAAATCATAATGTTCACCAGCATTTGCCGAGGCATGTGGCTCGACGCAGAGCAGTTTGCAGAATGCTGTATTCAAATTATTTAGCAGGAGATAAATGGAAATACATTGTGATCCTCGATGAAGCATGGGTTTACCTAAATGACTGCAATAAAAATCTGATGTGTACACCACATGAATTCCTTGTACGGAATATTAAATTATACGCATTTTTTCTTGCATTTCATTTAAACTTTATGATGTTGGGAGGCCCCCAACTTGTCAACAACAGTAGTAGTGACTGCTATGAACTGGAAATTACACAAACTCTTAAGAAGGATTTAACTCCCTTTTTATTTCACTTTAGGAATCACAGTTGCGTTCATTTGACGCTCACAAACTACGCCGACCCGGCGGTTGAACAAAATAGACAAAAATGCAACTAAAAATAAATGACAGAATGAATAAATAACGAAGTCACTACCTACGAGGCTCTATAATCGTAACTAACTTAACCGTGTTCTAAGATACAGCTGAGATTCAGCAAACTTTCTGATTAAGAATTTGAAAAATTCAACGAACTGTCGAAATAGGCACACAGGCCGAAACGCGCGGTTCTTAAACTTTCTACCAAGCAACCTTCACGCTCGTGGTTCAAGAAGCACACTTACAATCTCGCTTCGCTTCTATTTAAACTCAATTACTTCTGCTAAAATTTGAATACTCTGCGCGTTCTACTACGATTTACATACTCTGGCATTGGCAATTTCTAGGGGGAAAAAAGGCTTGACAGGAAAGATAGCTTAAACTTAAGATAAATGTTAGTTAAAATAAATATAAACCCTACATTTGCCGCTGCCAGAATTTGGTAAACTTGGAAGCAGGTCCTAGAAACGACCTGTTGAAAAAGTTTCCACATTCTGATCTAAAACTCAAGAGCCCCGTTTACATAAAACAGACTCTTTCCTCAAAAATTACAATAATTTCTGTAGATGCATAAAATTACCATATCTTCTTACAGGATCCTTTCTGGTCTTCAGCAATCAATCTTTTCTCTTCCTTCCAGCATCTGTAAGGAATAAGTATCAGTATGTTCTAAATACATTATGATTTACACTTTCTTAACACTGGATAAAGTTTTCGTTTTCGATCCTTTTATTTTCCTTAATTAACTGCTTAATTCACATTCATTAAAGTATTCAAACATGAATTTAACTTTACCCTGGTTCTCCACCATGTGTGGTGTCAAACGGGAGTCTTCGTGTTTTTGTATTACAACACTTCCCCTAACCACAATGATTTGTTAGAATTCCAACAACCAAATATGACACACCTTAATCGACATACTGAAACTCGGTGAGTTATGTTTAACATTCTTAAAATTCAAGTGTAGGTGGAGAACCCTACAAAACACATTCATTCTAATTCCCCCTCATTCATCTTTAGACATGCAGGCTTTCGCTGTAAAGCATGATTTTATCTACAGTTTAATACTTAAATTTGAATTCATTTCTTTCGAGCATTTACTTTTAGCATCTAAAATTTTATGCTTCTAGACTAAATTCTACTTTTACATAACTTTCAAGTATGTACCTATACTTACAAGATTCTAATACATATATATGATTTTTACAATTTACCATAAAATGAATAAGATAAAAATAAAGTTTTACTTCACGCTTTCTTCGCCAAGTTGGCGGCACTGAAACTAAATTTTTCATTAATACAAGAATACGAAGTTATTTTACTTTCGGCCAAATTTTGGCTTTAACATAACAGAATTACTCTTTCGACCAACTCGAAATGTTTGCTCTTAGATTTTACACTAAAAGAAAATAATGCTTAGCTCAATAAAGTAAATTAAAACTAAGTCTCAACCGAGACAAATTGACTTCCGTCAAAACATAGAACTTCGTATTTACGCAAAACATTTCGGAACAAACAAAAAATTTATAGAAGATTTTAACTTATCTTTGAGTTTTCGATGCTTGGATTTCCGACATCCTCTTCTGGCAGAATTGATCCCAAGTTATGGAATTCATAGAAGTCAATCTCCGCTTTTGGGTTTTTCGAGTTTCCTCTATGGTGACTTTTCTTTTTCGCCCTCTGTACGCCGGCCTCTTGGGGTGGTAGTCTTCGGGGTCCTGTCTTTTCCGTTTGGCACCGGGACGGCTGGTCTTGGCGGCCTCCGGTCTGGATTCCCGCTTGAATTTTTTCTGTTGGTGCCAGTCTTTTCGTTCCTCCTTCTGTCTTTTTCTTCTCGTGAACGGCGGCCTTGTTTGCTCCTGACTATCTGGCCCTGGAAGTGATTTCCTCGACGCAGAATTTCTACTGCGAGACGTTGTAACTGGTCTGTTCCTATTTACCAAAGATTCTTTACACGGCGGTATTGATTTCCTGCATTTCTTGAATGCTGGAGTTTCCTTCCTTCTTTTCGGGACCCTAGAATGACTTGTAGAAGGGCTAGGTTCCTCTTCTGTTCTCTGCTTCTTGGGTGGTGGAGCGGGTAGCGTTAATTCTGGAAATTCCACTTCTTTTGCGCTTGAGTCCTGCAAGAAACTTTTAAGAATTTCAAAATCATTTTGATTATTTGATTTTTTCACCTGGTCGGGAATTGCTTTACAGATTTCCCCTCTCTCGTTCTTAAGGTACAATACGACTTCCTTTATTTCCTGAATTACATAGGGGCCTTCGTGGTTTTCCCCATGTGTAACGCGGATAGTTTCCTTAAAAAGACCTCCACGGGGCATCCCCCCTTTCCGTGTAGTGCCTAAGGGCGAAGCACGTAATAAGTAAAAAAAATGCTATTAAGCTGTTGGTCTGAATGCATGTATGTATCTCTTCCATCTCGATAACTCAGGAAAGAAAGTACGTGGTACTTTGCGATGAATGTAATAGAGTTAGCTGAACTGGTCACATTAATCCAAACATCTTAAAGCCAACACTAAGCATATGTGCCACACAGTAAGAGGTTATGATTGTCGCAGGATTTCTTTGTCGTAGGAAATTAAAAATATGAAGAGTGGATAAAAGTTTCGATGAGTTAAAACGGAAATCAATCAATGCAAATCAATGAGAAATCCCGTGACATTTCATTTATAGAATATTATGCCTTTGGTCCTTTGGTCCTATGGTTTCACCTTTGGTCCCTTGAAACGAATTCTCTCTAGGGGCGAACCCACCACGACTGATGGACTCTATAAAGTAGTCCTTTGGTCCTTTTTGCCTTTGGTTCTATGGTTTCACCTTTGTCCCTTGAAAAGAATTATCTCTAGGTGCTAGCTCACCACGATTGATGGACTCTATAAAGTAGTCCTTTGGGCCTTTGGTCCTATGGTTTCACCTTTGGTACCTTGAAAAGAATTCTCTCTAGGTGAGAACCCACCATGACTGATGGACTCTATAAAGTAGTCCTTTGGTCCTTTTTGCCTTTGTTTCTACGGTTTCACCTCTGTCCCTTGAAAAGAATTATCTCTAGGTGCGAGCTCACCACAATTCATGGACTCTATAAAGTAGTCTTTTGGTACGATTGATGGACACTATAAAGGAAGAGGAATGGAAATAAATACCCCTCTAAATTTGAAGAAAAGCCCTTTTTTCATGGAAATCATGATGCAGACTTATAGAATAGGAAAACGGTTATCAGTTTGAACATTTAAAAAATACTGCTCAAATTCTATGCATTAATTAAACAGCCACGAAATCGTTTTTAAAAGTATATAAAACACTTTACATTAAAAGACGAGTAAAGCAAATAAAATCTAAAATGACCAGTTAATTTAAATAAAATCAAAATTTACCAGACTCAAACTTTTCTGCCTATAGCAGATAACCCTAATATCTTAATGAGGTTAAGATAACTCCAAACGATTAACCAAAAAAACTTTTTAATAGTCCTAACTTCACATAAGAACCAAAGGGCTCAGATAAATTCTAATAAAATATTCCTCGCATGCGAAATATATTCCAAGCTTATATTTAGCACACAGGAAAATTTAAATATTCTATTGTCAGGTTACTTACGAAAATTCAAACTTGAAATTGGTATATTCAATGCATTTCTAACTAACATTTTCCTTTGTTACTTCTTATTTTTTTTTTTTAGTCCAAAGGGATTTGAATCCCGAAGGACTATTAGTTTCGTTTTTTCGTTTTAGCATTTTGCGTCGGACTCATAAATGTCGGTTCACTTTTCAAACTGTTGCCACAAAATGTTAGAGTCCTGCATTATATTTGAAGAAATTAAATAATGAAAAATCTGCATAAATGTATGTATATTTCTCGTATTTTGATAAAACAACGGTACATAGAGTCATCGAATTTTGAATAACGTAATCCTCCAACGAATATGAGCATGTGGAAGACCAAAATTGAAATTTGTTTTATGATCGATTTCCTATTTTTTAAAACTTTGACGAATTTTTGATTAACAAACTCAAGGATTTCAAAGCGAGCAATGGCAACGTTGTGCAGAAAAAACATTTTTATCTCCAGCGCGTGAGTCTCTGTATCGGAAATTCTAAAGATATGCTCGTTTTAAAACTATTTTGCGATATTGCTGTTGCACTGGATCTTATGGTTTAAGTGCGAGGAACATGATATTTAATAAAAGAAAGGTAACACACAAAATGTTAAAAAACGCCCCTTTGGACGTAATTTAAAATCTGAAACATTTCAGATTTTTTTTTTCTTTTGTTATTGCATATTAAAATATGCTTTTTATTTTTTAACGGTAGAAGCATATTTCTTATCTCCCCACCGCAATAAATGCAGCTGCTTTATTTCCTAACAAAGGAAATTGACTTTTATTTTAAATAAAATACGAAAAAAAAAGGTATTTTTCATTTTCTTCTCAGCTTACATTCCAAATTACAATGCAATCAGAAGAGAGAATTGAATTTAAAATAAAAATCATTTCTTCAGAAAACTTTCCAAAACTTTTTTTTCCTTTTTCTTTTTATAAAAAGCAGTCGATTTAATTTTTATAACCGATGTTTTAAATTTCAGAATCTTCAGTCTTAATGTTAGATGAAGAAATATTATCAGAAAAATATATTTTTATATTACAATCTTCATCTGATGTACAAGATGCAATATTTCGTATTTCAAAATTTAAAATGAGCTATAGAATTTTATGAAAGTGTTTCAACTCTGTTTTTGACAGGTAAAAACTACAACTTTTTATGCATCTGGTATAGAGTAAAACATTCGATTAATGTTGTATAGTAATTGTTTATTTTAATTAAAAATTTATTTTATGTTAAATATCTTTACTGTCTTTCTCGCTTTCTGTTTTCTTGCCAGAATGCTAATTTCTGGTTCCCATGTATTCAAATGAAGTAGAAGGAGATAATATTTAACGGTTTTAGACTGTAGAATCAGAGTGTGTTTTGCCTGCTGAAGGCCACGTTACTATTAGTTGAATCTCTTGATAGCAGCTATCTGTAGCGTTGCATTTTTCTTGCCATTAGACTTGTCACACCGATTAGGTTATTTTAAAGCAGGAGACATGAAAAATGTACACTACCCTTGCCGGAACTCTAACATGGGCCTCTCGAATACGCATACCGTTACACGATGAAGGCAAGCAGAAAGGGAAAATAAAATACCTTATAAATTAATTGGTTAGTTGGGTCGGGCGGACCTTATAAATTAATTCTCAGTTAATTTAAGGATTTATTCGTAAATTATTTTGTTGATATTGTTACGAAATGCACAGGCGCGGTAAGATGACTTCCCCGCAAAGCAGTTTTAGGGTTGCCATAAAATGGCAAGGGAAAGAAAGGTTGCCACATTTGGCGAGAAATTTCCCATTTGGCGACAAAATTGGCGGTATACCTTGGACGAATGGAGAACCTTCTGGAACAAATTCTTACCGGTTTAGCCCAGAATGTTCTCGAACACAAGCCGAAAGCTATATAAACCATGCTGGTCCGCAGTCAGTGTGTGTGCCTCGTCTAGCGAGCTGATAGTCAGTCATTGAGCGAGTGTCTCGAAGTCTAGCGCCGAGGTGGTCGTCGAGTGCATCGAGAGAGTCTTTTAGTGCACGGCGAATTAGTGCATCGTCGAGTGCATCGCGTGGAGAGTCTCGAGAGTACGTGGAGTTCCGAGAACAACCAAGCAGAGTTGGGAGTTGTACTCCAGTGCTTTGCCGTGAAGCTATCTCCACCGTGATAGCCTGATAACCTGGAGGCTGTGTCGCTGATAGTGTCAGCGTGTTTATAGTAGTTCATCGACGACTGTAAAAACGTGTTTTGGAGCTGTCCTGCCAATACTGGCCAATAAAGTGTGTTTCGATATTTCATCAAGGTGTCGTCGTTATTCACTCCAAATCTACGAACCCTGTACGAACGTGAAGGAAGAAAATAACGTAACAACTGGTATCAGAAAAAGAAAAACGCAACAATATTTATTGTCAAGCGCTTCCTTACGTTTGGGTTGTTAGTGCGTTTGTATTAATTTATCTGAGTTAGAAGTTCGTTTTTCTAATTCATTATTTTTTTGCTGTATTTTAACTATTAATGCTTTTCAGTGAATTTTTCTTTCTGCTTGGTTGACTTTGTAGTGTTCCTAACTTTTATTCTACTAAACTAGGTGTTGAGAAACCTAGTGAAGTACTAAGCCAATAATCGCTTAAGTCCAAGAACTGAAACGTTAACTCAAGAAGGGTTAATTACCTTTTATTTGCTCCAAATAAAAATATACAATCGGTCCCTTTCTCAGAGCATACAACAAAGCCTCCACTTGGGCCCCTAATACTAAATTAAATTAGCTAGCGAAGATATCAAAAGGCATGTAATACGACCGAGCATAGTAACAGTTAGGGAGACGTAGCCAAAAGGCAAATGCGCGCTATTCGGGAATCATAACTCTTTCTCGAAAGTCAGTGGAACTTTGATTTGAATACTTTCTACTTCTCATTTGCATTTAACGC
The DNA here is from genome assembly GCF_044657685.1 of Stegodyphus dumicola. Taxonomy (NCBI): domain Eukaryota; kingdom Metazoa; phylum Arthropoda; class Arachnida; order Araneae; family Eresidae; genus Stegodyphus; species Stegodyphus dumicola. The sequence goes on from NC_140770.1 coordinate 167,283,769, forward strand.
GATTCTAAAAACTCGTTCTGATAAGGAATTGTAAGCTGAAGCTAAAAGAGAGAGGAAAGGTTCTTAAAATAACTTTTATAAAATTAGAATATACCTTACAAATTTTCAGATTCTGTTTACTAATAATATCCCTGTTCTTTCATTGCTAAATTTCTTAATGTTGTTATTTAGAAAACTGATTTTGCTTTGATTTTTAAGTTGCTTAAATCGTTTAGTTCTGAGCAATATTATGATCAGGAGAATTAACTTCAGTTCTTTTTCTGTTTGAGTACACAATATATGACACTCAAACTACGAATTGTTCCGTCATCACCATGGATTTGGGGAAAAACTGGCTTAAAAATAAGTTTAGTAAAATAATACAGTATTAGTAATTAAGATGCATAACTCTTTTTGACACTTTTTGAAACATTTTCCCTTTCATTTTTAATAATTTTACGGAATCCTATCTATCAGTAACTCAGTACACTCTTTGCTGCGTAAGTTCAAACAAAAATTTTTAGGTTGCCCTTTACACAAAAGGCAGACAACTCGAGTAAACATTGGTCTTTTACACACACACACATATACATACATATATATACTATATGCGTATGTGTGTGCGTATATATGCATTCTCCCCTTCCTAAGCAAAATTTTTCGCATGGAAAAAGAGAAACGTTATTGACGTATATCATAAATAAACAAAGAAAGTTGTCTTTATACATATCATCGATTTTTTTTTTCAGAATTTTAATAAGGGAAAAATCCAATGTTCCATGACATCTTCATTAAGTATGGAATCTAGGAGTTCCAAACGCAGTATATTTCGATGTTTGATTTTAATCCAAGTTTTGGTAGAAAATATGCTTTATTCAGCTGCATTGCTTATACTTTAAAGATTAGACAAATTAATCAGTTAATTGAAGACACCAACCACTGGCGATGAGCACTGCTCTGTGATCTCAGGATTGCCTCATGCAAACTTCTATTAAAGCCTAAATATCTCTTTTTATTTGCTTATTAGCCCAAAGGGGGTTACCCCAGATGAGATATAAGTATCAAAAGAGGATTTTGCGTCGAATCACTATAAATGGCTGCATCAATGTTCGAATTGTTGCCACCAAATATTATCGTCCTGTATTATATTTAAAGAAATTAAATACTGAAAAATCTGCATGAATGTATGCATGTTTCTCGCATTGTGAAAAAAAAGATACCTAGATCCATCGAATTTAGAATAACGTAGTTCTCCACCCAAATATAAGCACCTGGAAGAATTTCAAAATTGTATGCTGTCTTTCAATGTTTTTACCCCAAAGGTGCGTCAGCCCAAATGCTCTTGAAACGCGTAGGTATGTGTAAATGAAAATAACAACGCCTCTTTGGGCATAATATAAAATTTGAAAGCTTTCAGATTTTTTTTACTTCTGTTTTTTAGAAACTTATTTTATCAGTCGCATTATTTTAACATATAAGCGTTTTATAATCAATTAAAAATTTTTAAAGTCCCAAAAAGTAGACAAAGGAAGTGACAGAGTACCAAACATTCCCCAAAATCACATAAATGTTAGTCGTAAAGATTTATCAAAAGTAGCAAATTTGCGAATTTTTTACTCCTTAATTTTGTTTTAACGCCTTAATTTTGTTAAGGGAAAAATCCAATGTTTAATAAGTCTCACAATATCGTGCCGCATTAATGGTTTCACCTCTGGGAAGAAATTCAGTAAGCAAAACGCCCTTCCTATCCCAGAAGACAGTGCACATGATTTTTTTGTGATGACATTGTCACTTTGAACTTTTGTTTTTTCGGAGAATGAGTGTGTCTCCACTCCATCGATTGTTGTTTCGATTCTGGTGTGAAATGACACACCCAAGTTTCATCACCTGTCACAATTTGGTTTAAAAAGTTTTCTCCCTCATCACTGTACCGCGTGAGAAATGTCAGGGCACTACCAAGTCGCTTTGTTTTGTGAATATCAGTAAGCATTTTTGGAACCCATCGGGAACACAGTTTGCGATAATTCAAGCGGTCAGACACAATTTCGAACAAAACAGTACGTGAAATTTCTGGAAATGCCTCTGAAAGAGTTGTCATTGTGAAGCATCTGTTCTCATGAATTGCTTCATCAACTTTCCTTACCAAATCATCGGTGACAACATAAGGCCGACCACTCCGAGCCTCGGCGTGGACATTTGTTCGACCTGCATTAAACATTCTTACCCACTTTCTCACCATTCCATCACTTATCGCGTATTCACCGTAAACTTGTGTCACTTGACGATAAATTTCGGCCGGTTTAATATTCCTCGCGTTCAAAAATTTAATCACGGCACGAATCTCACAGTCAGCGGGAGAACTAATTGTCTTAAACATTTTTAATGTGCACAGCAAACTGAAAACACAACATAGAGCAACCAAAATGGCGACAATTGAAAGTCAGTGAACAAGAAAGACTAGTGCGCATGCACGGAACGCCTACCACAGCGCTGCGACAGCGCTAGAATGAAACGGTACTTAGTTTCCGAATACGCTACGTATATCGGAAAAAAAAAAAAATCCAATACAGTCATTTCCAAAGTAAATAAAATTTCGCTAGAGATAAAATTCAACCGAAAACCTGAAGTATCCTACTATTTGCATATTTAGATCATCAATCCGTTCAAATTAATGAAAGCAGTGTAAAAAAAAAAGTATGAGATTCACTGCACACCACATGATTTCCTTGTACGGATTATTAAATTTTACTCATTTTAGCTGCATCTCATTTAAACTTATTTCCTTGAGCAGCAAGGCCAAAATATATAAAAACGTAAAACAACTTCATTAACAATTATAAAATACAGAAAAGCATAAAACACCAAATACAGTTACCAAAAGAGTTTTTAAAAAAATTTGCAATTATAATTATAGTTTCTACGCAAAAACAAGTTATTCGACCATTGGGCAAGAAGGCAGATTTTTCGGTGCACAAAACTGAAGGTTTATTTTTGGATGCAACACAGCAAAAAGGCACTGAACGGGCAGAAACTGACTTGATTCACTATTCTACTAAAGAGTTTCAAATATAAACAAATTGCGCGTATGTTAGGCTTAGTTGCACTTAAACAACTTTTAAATTGTTGATTATTCTACAACTATTGCATGCAGATTAATTAAAGGTATAGAAACCTTAATCGGGACATAATAACAATATAATTCAATCACTTTTAATGCAAAAAAATGTGTAACTGTCTAACATATAAGAATAAAAAGAACTGAGCTCACCGAAGCGGGTAACAGAGTGAGTGTATATATAGAGTGAGTGTTAAAGCATCTAAAGTTGAAAGTAAATTAGAGTCAAAGGAAGGCGATTCCTGAACAGTATTAATAATTGCATTCTTATAAAGGGGTTAAACATAAAATTAAAACATTTCGAAATAAAAAGGATCATAGTAGTACAAACTCGAAAACTAAAAATGCAAAAAAGGAAAATATATACCAAATAATAAAAATATAAAAATTAATTTCCCTTTAATTGAAACTTTAATTCTGAACTCATCAAGGTAAAATGAATTAAAGCTTCATAAAAGTTGATTAAAATGCTTCGAAAACATGTTTCGTTTTCCCGGTAAATTTGAGATCAAAAACCGAAAAAAGAAACAAATTTATATTACATATAAAATTCATATAAAGCCGAAAAAAAATGAATCTCAAATGTACCAGGATTTTCCCTATACGCCTTCGAAACACTTGGCAAAAGAATAAAACATAACATTGTTTCAAATTGACTACAAAAAAAAAAAAAAAAAAAAAAAAAAAAAAAAAAACCAAAATTTTACTTATTGTAAAATGACCATTCGAAAAAAAAAATTGGTCTAAAAAGATTATATGCAAATCCGAAATTCAAATATAAAGATACATTTTACTTTTTAATTTTGCCTCTCACTAAAATTCTTTATGTATTAATATATATATATATATATATATATTTGGCGGGAAAAGAAAACGTTGGAATGATATCGCTATTAAGATATTGTATGATATGGCACAGCCAGCCACTTTCCTAGAGGTTTTCACCAAGTACACAAACTTCATTTATTTTCTCTTCCGGCTTTAGCTGCTTTAAGAGTATATATTGGTTATTCTTATGGAAATCTTTCTTTGAGAAATTTAACATAGCAACATTTATTTCAAGAAAGAAGAAGATTAAATCCTCTGTAAAAAATCGGATAGCTGAGTTTTAGATGAAATGTCAGTCATACCATTTTTAGAGTACTATATTAGATTTGTTGACAAGTTTGTTAGAGCTATTGACATGGGATTACTTGAAAAAGACGTAGGTATAAAACATACATTTGCAAATCAGATATTTTTTAGCTCTTTTAGGCTTATTTATATATTATCCCTTACCAGTCAGTTGTTTCTTCACTAAAAAATTAAAAGGGGCTGAATTATATAAAATTACTTTGAATGTTATGAAAGAGCTAGAGGATTTAAAGTGTCTCACCTTCTTTGGAAATAAAAAGTACATGAGACTCAAATCTGAAAGCTAAGCGAATTATCGATATGCTCAGTTAAAAGACAAAGAAAGTGAGAAGGGTATATAAGACCCTTTTATTAAACTTAGGTAATTTACCAGAAGGCACTTCTTGTGCTTACAAAACCAGCCAGCTTTTGTGGGGTAACTCAAAATTAATAAACTTAAACTAAAGCTTAGTTTAGCCAAAGGCTAAACAGGTGACAGGTGACGGAGGACGGGGACGCCTAAAGTTTAACAGATGTTAACAGGCATATATCCCGCGTCCTCCCCTGGAGTTTATTTAACAATTATAAGTGTGGATACATGGCCATACAGGGGCAACTGTTCAACATCTGGCATTTGAATTACATTTGAATTAACATATAGGCACGGTTAAAAAAAACACCACCACTTAATAGGTTATAACAAAAGAAGAACTTCTGCTCCCTATGCAGTCAGAGATTATATGGTAGAGCACTAGAGTGCATATGTCAGTGCAAGTAATGCATATAAGCCCTATTACTCTAGTTGACAGAGGTCTTGGCCATATGCTGCAATGGTGGTTAGTACTTTGCAGATTTTATTTATGTCCGCTCTATTTTTGGCTAGGAACTTGTGAAATGCTGAGATATTGGCTGGCATCGGGAAGTGGAACTGTTCCGTGAGTGGACACTGGAAGATATAATGGCCCGGTGATCCCTCACCCCCGCAAACACAGCGATCCATGGTTGAGATGGTGCGGCGGTAGAAATAATCCGGGAAGGGAATATGACCAGTAATGAAGTTGGTAAGGGGAGCAATTGTCATAAGGCGCTCTGTGGTTACTTTTGGCAAGAAGCTATGCGCTCTCCTTCCCGTGTCGCCCTGATCCCATTCTCTTTGCCACCACTGGATAGCGGCATTTCGCAGTTGACTTTTGAGGAAAGATGGTGGTGCTGATACTGATATCGGTCTGGCATTTTGGTTCGAAGCAGCCTCCTTAGCGAGTTCATCCGCTGTCTCATTCCCCATGTAACCTGCATGGGCTTTAATCCATACTAGGTCAACATGTGCGTGCCGATTATCTTTTAGGATATGCTGCAGTAGTATGATCAGTGGGGAGGCGTGACTATGTTTGTCAAGAGCAAGCAGTGTCGACATACTGTCTGTATAAAGCTGCACATGTGTGATGTTGTTGAGCGCCACATATTCAATGGCAGCTTTTATGGCAACTACTTCTGCTTGAAAAATGCTATTATTTGGATTGAGGTGCCCTTTCCAATGGTGTGCAGCATGGCCTTGCCTGTAGTATATAAAGGCACCACCTACACCCTCACCAGTTTTCGAGCCATCTGTGTAGAACGTGTGCATATTAGGGTTTCCTTCTGGTTGACGTCGTGGCGGTTTGAGGATAGTGTGAATGCCAAGTCCCTTGTGTGCTGGGTGGGTGTGGAGAGGAGTACATGGATGTTCGTAATTTGCAGGGCTATGTAAGGTGCCTGCAAAGGTTGCGTTTTTCTGTAGATGTATTATTTTAGTATATGTGGCCTCTAGCTCCGCTTGGATATGAAGTGGCATGATGCTTGCCAAGGTGAGTGCTGCATAAGTTGCAGTGGTGCGGTAGGCTCTGCATAAACCTAGGGCGAATGGGCACTGTAGTGATAGGAGTTCCTTAACCTTGCGTGCGGTCATGGGTTGTGCCCATATAGCTACCACATAGAGTGCCACCTTCTCAGCTACACTTTTGTAAAGTACCTTTTGAATGTAGGGATTCCGTCCCCAGTTCCGGCCTTGGAATTGTCATGATCTCCTGGCAATTGCAGACGTTTTAATTTTTTGTGCCTGGATATGCGGAAGCCAAGTCAGACCTGGGTGCCATATTACCCCAAGGTATCTTAAAGTTTTTAAGACTTAATATTCTGGCCTTGTAGTTTGATACATGGGCTACGTGTTGGACTTGTACCCTTTCTTGGAAAGATGATAGCAGTGGACTATTATAATGGTGACTATTAGTGGTGGATATTTGAAGTTTTAGCTCTTCGCAGAGGTTGGCAAAGATAGTGCATGACTCACTGCCATTGCCTTCAAGCTCAGCGCGTGTGCGGCCTCTGACCAGTAATGCCGCGTCGTCCGCGTATGCAACTATCACAGTATGTGGCCACCTTGCGTCTAAGACTTTATTAAAGGTGAGGTTCCATAGCAGAGGCCCTGCACAGGACCCCTGTGGACATCCTCTCACTTGTGTTATTGAAACAGTACTACTGTTGTTAGAGATCATCAGTTGCCGGTTTGCCAGATAGTTGTCCAGGACTTGATAGATAATTCTTGGGCATCTTGCCTCTCTGAGGGCCTGCCTGATGGCAGGCCACCAGAGGGTATCGAACGCACTTTGTAAATCTATCGATATGAAAGCCGTCTGGTAGCCGTGCGATTTGTTCTGAATTATGACTTCATGGATTCGCTGCAGGGCATGAGTGGTAGAACTGCCTGATTTGAAGCCAAATTGTCTTGGGCTAATGCTTTGGTATTGATATAGATGAAATTTTAGCCTGTTGACGATGAGCTTCTCGTAGATCTTTCCCATCGCCGACAGAAGGCAGATTGGCCTAAAGGAACTCGATACTAGGGGGGTCTTTATCCTTTTTTAAAAATAATACCACATTGCCTTTTTTGAAAGCTGTGGGGAATATTTTATAATGCAGAAGCTGGTTGTAGTATTTATGGAAGTAGGATGGTCGTGCCTGATATGCAACTTTGATAATTGCGTAATCGAGTCCGTCTGGACCCGGGGCCTTTTTTAGTGGCAGATACCGGAAGATATTACGTATCTCCTGTGCAGAAAACTGTATGTCGTTCGGTGTGCATGGCGAGCTTGTATCTTCTCTAAGTTGCCTCTGTTCTGAAGTATCTGCTTGTGTATCATCTGGGGGGAAAGATAGCATTTAAAATTTCCTTGGCGGTGCGGTCCGCTACGTCCATAGTATGTGGTGCTGTTGGTTGAACTGGTACTTGCGCTGGTTGGAAGATCTTCTGCGTTGCCAGTTTGTGTAAAATTCCATATGGATTACTGTTACTGGTGCAGAAAGATCTCCAGCTGTTAATTTTAGCTTCAAGAATTGCTTTCTTGTAGGCGGCCCTTTCTTGCCGAAAGGCCGTAAGGATTTTGGAAGCTACAATTTCGTTGGTAGCAGATCTGAGGCGGCGGCGCAGAGCTCTGCACCTCTGTTTCATCTCTCTCAGTCTTCCCGTCCACCAGGATATGCCTTGGAGTTTTTTGGCGGTCCTTGTAGAGAGGATGTGCTGACATATTTGTCTGAGTAATGACAGAATGTGGTCTGTGTAATCATCCAGTTCTTGGGGAGTGGTAAGCTCTTCTAGTATGTCTTCTTCTCTGATGAGCAGCTCCTGAAAGGCATTCTTCAGTCGTCGTATCTTTCCGCCCGGTAGTTTGAATCTCTGGAGGATATTAATGCTGGCTTCAGGTGTTAGTGTGAAGTGGATGTATCGATGATCTGATACTCTCATCATCTAGAACATCCCATGAGCTAAAGTTGTTGGCAAAATTAGCAGTTGAGAGTGTAAGATCAGGCCATCCTTTATGATAGGTATTGTCATAGGTTGGTTGTGCCCCTTGACTATTATGCAAATGTAGATCGTGACAGGCCATAAAGTCTTCCATGTCTCTCCCTTTAGGTGTTGTTTCTTGGTAGCCCCATATAATATTATAAGCATTGAAACCTCCTCCAATGACGTGAGGTACTGCTGGGCATTTCTGTTTCACTCGTATAAAGTTGCAAGTCACATCCGTAAGACCTTCCGTGGGCGGGGAGTAGACGGAGGTTAGGAGGAATTGCTGCTCTTCAAAGATGACTAGAAGAGTAACGAAGTCTCTTTCTATAATTACTACGTATGGAGACTAGGAGGGGTTGCAGCAGACAATGGCTGCCCGTGGTGCTTGTTCTGCATTGGCTTTCTTCTGAAAAATTTTCCATGCCAGTGGTAGGCTTGCCACTTGGCCCTCGCGACAATAAGGTTCTTGAATTATCAAGAAATCTAAGTTATATTGAATAGCATGCTGGATTACCTGCGTGGACGCGGCTACCGCCCATTGTAAGTTAATTTGTGTGCACTTTATCTGTGCTTGATTACAATTAGCTTCCGCACTTGAAGTTTCTTGGGTTGGCCCGCGTATCGGTTGTGCCGTTGTCGTGCTGTTCGGCTCTTGTTCATTATTCATAGAGAGTGCTCCTTCTGACGCGTTCGATGCATCGTCCATACGTTGGGCAGTTGGTATCATAGGCCGGATGGCTGCATGGCATTGTGATACGCGTTTTATAGTTGGCGTCTGAACAGTTGATGCATGTTGGCCTGCTGGCGTGACTGTCCTTAACACTGTGACTTCCAGAGCAGAAGGTACAGTAGATTATATTGGTGCATGTTTGCTGCAGATGGCCAAACTCCTAGCATCGGAAACATCTTTTTGTGTCGAAGTGCTCAGCAATCCTATGTTCTCTACCCCCCCCCTCCAATGAAGAGCTTGGATGACTGGAGGAGGCTTCTAAATGCCGCTGGTTGACATTCAAGTATCCATTTGACGTAGTTTCCTCTGTCCTTGAGTCGGTATATGACTTTGGCTGTTGTGTTGGTGGAGTTCTGAGGCGAGTGCATTTTCTATCTCTTCTCGTTGGACGTCAGGAGATACGTTGTGGATAGCCACTCGTGGTAGTCTAGTCAGTGGTTGCTTGATCTTGACTATTACTTGTCCCTGCGTGCTTTGTAAAGTAGTAGTGAGCTTGGTCACGTCCTCTTTGGAAACACAGTCTACAGCTAGTCCTCCTTTCTGTAGATTTCTAATGGAGGAGATTTTAACTCCAAGCTTCTGAATAGGGAAATTTTCGTTAAGGACAGCTTTTAGGTCCTTATTACCCTGTGCAGTACTCTCAGAGGGATAAATTAAAACCGTATGTTTTGGCTTCGGTCTGGTTGCTTGCGCGTATGTTTTGACTCTGACGACGGTATCGCTAAGCGCTGATGAGTCGTTGGTGCCTTCGTTGGGAGCTGTGTCGTGCAATGAACCGCAACAGACTATGGAGGGAGTGTTGGTACAGGCGTCTGCTGCTTCTGGTTTTGGTATGTAATTTGGGCCTTCGAGTGCCAAAGTGTGCACTGCGTCTATCAAATCCAGAAGAGATACCTTTACGTCTGAAGGAAGAAGGTATCTGCCTCCTCTTTGTATGGAGGCTGTTTTTCTAAGACTTTCGCAGAACTTATTGATTTTTGTGTTAATTCTGAGCGAGCAAGAGTTGCCGGATCAGAGTCGCAGTTAGAATTGTCGTACTTAACCACTGAGGTTGATGGCCGTGTCATAGTAGCAATCACTTGCACTATACAATGCGAGAAACAATTGTGGACTTGAGATGACGCACTGAATTTGATGCAAAGAGTAAAATCACATAGAGACACACAGAAGTCGCTTCACAGGTATCACTGTTACACTTAAAGATCACTTATACACTTCACTGTAGTAAAAATTTCACTGTGACACTAACTCTGCTCGTAAAGTCCAGCTGTCATTTCAGATGAAAAGGGTTCAACTGCTCGATGAATATACATTTTTGCAAAATAACTTGGGTAAACATGTTTTTTGGATAAACTTCTAACCATTATAATTACATCTTTATTTCGTAATTCATAAAGGTTTCTGATATATTAAGTCGACAATATTTCCACAAATTTTGAATTTTATAGTGAAAAGCAAAGATCGGATATTTTTTATTATATGACAATAATCATAACTAAAAAAAGGCCTTTCTGCGTTAAAAAAAGATGATTTATTTGAGGTTTTGCAAGAACATTAGTTAACATATTGAGTATCAGAACACCAATTTTGCTGTTGTTAACCGCGAAGCGAATAACTTTGAAAGGATTTATTTATTTTTATTAACCAGTTATTTTATGTTAAGCTTTTCTCTCTTTATGTTTTTCTGCCAGAATTCAAATTTTAGTTCGCGTATTCAAATGAGAAGAATTCGAGCAAGTTGGCTTAAACGTAGTATCGGCGTTAAAATCCTAATGGCGAGAATAATGCTACGCTGCATGCAGACTGCTATCAAGAGATTCACTTAATTACGTGGCCTTCAGTAGGCGGAATATGCCTAATTCAACAATCTAAAACCTTCCTTTAAATACTATCTCTTTCTACCTCATTTGAATACGTGAACTAAAATTTGAGTTCTGGCAGAAAAACATAAAGAGAGAAAAGCTTAACATAAAATAACTGGTTAATAAAAATAAATAAATCCTTTCAAAGTTATTCGCTTCGCGGTTAACAACAGCAAAATTGGTGTTCTGATACTCAATATGTTAACTAATGTTCTTGCAAAACCTCAAATAAATCATCTTTTTTTAACGCAGAAAGGCCTTTTTTTAGTTATGATTATTGTCATATAATAAAAAATATCCGATCTTTGTTTTTCACTATAAAATTCAAAATTTGTGGAAATATTGTCGACTTAATATATCAGAAACCTTTATGAATTACGAAATAAAGATGTAATTATAATGGTTAGAAGTTTATCCAAAAAACATGTTTACCCAAGTTATTTTGCAAAAATGTATATTCATCGAGCAGTTGAACCCTTTTCATCTGAAATGACAGCTGGACTTTGTGTTTTACAAAAATATGTGCCTCAGTTTGGTACTGAAGAGTTTTTCAGCTGCTATACCTACACTTGAATGTATGGAGAGCCTGTATAAATGCTTTACTCTTCACAATTTTCAAAATATACATCATTATATAGTTATTAGGTTCATTAGGGGTTTGGGTGCTGGAGACGTGAAAAATGTGCAATGCCCTCGCCCTCATTCGAACTCCAGATCTCTCGAATATGCGTCGAGTGTGCTTTCCAATTACATCACGAAGGCATGCGGAAAGAAAAGACAAAATACCTTGTAAGTTTCGAAGATTATGAATCATGTTTTCCCATTGTTGCTGACCGCTTGGATTGGCTTGAGACTATATTTTTACTCTTTTTAGAAGACTGGAAACTATCACGTTCAGCACCCACAGGGATTATCCAGTGTGAAAATCTACAAACTTGTCAACTGTCAAATGCCTTAGGTTCTTGCTTGAAAATAGTTTTCACTGTGTTGTTAACAAGAAAATTTGCAAGTGATCCTATTGAATCGCTTTTCATATCAAATGACCAAACAGTTAGTGTACAACTGCAGTTATTGCTGTACATTAGGTATTTTTTTGAAAGAAGGAGAGATTTATTTGTAATTTATTATTATTTCACCTGCTTCACCTCTCAGTGGGCACCATAAGTAAGTCATGTTATCCTGATCATTGCACCAGCAACCTTTTTTGGTCGCTTATCTTTTCAACCTTATTACTGATAAACAGATTTAACATTAGTGTATTACTTTTGTTGGATGCTCCAACTTATAATGTTTTGGGCATGTTAGTATAAAATTAACAAAAACAGTTAGTTAGTTTAGAGATATTTACATGTATACATGAATGGAGGCTTGCTGCCTTTACATATCGTTAGGTGCCTAGACCTGGTTATCGGCTATGATTATGTTTCTCTTTGGTTCTAATCGCCAAGACACGAGCCACGGATCTCTCAAATACGCGCAGAGCGTGCACTACGGAGGAATGCAAAGAAGGCAGGAGAAATACCTTATACACTCCTCCTTTTAAGGGGCGACTGGGGATTAGGTGTCCCAGTCGAAAAATCCTGGTGGTGGACAATCATCACCAACCATCCTTTTATTTCGGGCGCCACTGTAGAGACATTAGGTTATTTCGAAAGCAGGAGAGATGAAAAATGAGCAATGCCCTCACCGGAACTCGAACCACGGACCTCTCGAATAGGCGTTGAGAGTGCTGACCACTACACTATAAAGGCATTCTAAGAAGGTGGGGAAAATACCTTATTATTTAATTCAATATTTTTTTTTTAAATCTCGTAACTGATATATGTTCTGCATCTGAATATACGAATGTAGATTCTGGTAAACTTTTGTCTGCTAAATCATATCCTTAACCAGCAACGTTTTTGAAAATCCAATATTTGGAAAAAAAAATTGGAAAGCTTTTTGTTATTGAAATTAATATAAGAAAACTAGAAGAGGATTTAGGTATGTAGACTATTTAATATGTACACAATATAAATGAAATTGAGAATGAAGAATGCATTACATGTAAAATCTTATATATTAATATTCATTATTAAAATATGAGCTATATTTTCAAAATTTCGTCATTTTTTAAATCTAACCTCTCTGAGAAATTCAAATATAATTGAAGATTAAAAGTACAAGACGGTTTAAATATGACCGGGATTGATTTTTTCCCTTTCAAAACCTTTATTGTTAATCAAAGAGCTGAAAATGTATCTTTCCACATACTCCCCTCCAGAGTCACTAAATTTTTGCCAACATTCTAAAAGCATTTCCATACCCTTTTCGCAAATGTTTTGCAATCGCCTGTGAATCAGTCCCTGAACACTGATGATGACAGTATTTTTATCCACAAACTTCAGGCCTCTCAACTCGGATTTAAACATGGACTCGGGATTGAAGTAGCATTACTCCGTTCCATTGATGGTTAATATAAACATCCAAAACGTATCCCCTTTATCTGCAAATTGCCTCAGGAAAAAATTGGTGGTTGGTTTGCATGTGTATCACTTTGTTCTCGTCTGTCAACATGTGTAGGATCCACCAGGCATGCATCTTATGATACTGCAAATATTTCTTTTTCACAATAATTTCTACACTACCAACACTGGTTCAAAGCATCGGTGCTAAATTCTTTGATTCTTTGATGGTGATGTGCTGTTTCTAATGGATAACCGCATTCACACACCCAGTGTTTATCGGGCTGACGGATATTCTCTACGCACGCTTGTCAACAGTAACAGTAACAGTCTCAGACCTATTTGAATACTCTTGTACTTTAAAATATCCCATTGATCTTCCTATTATATATCTTACGGACACGCAATATATTACATTTTACTTTGCTTCACAAGAGAATTATTATTTATTTGAAGACTGACAAATGTTTACACATTAGTTTTACATTTTTTTAGGTTGCAAATAGCTAGCACGAGAGCCATTAGCATGAGTTATACAGCAGGATACTTAATGTGTGTATTTGAAGGAAATACTGATTGTGATGACTGAAATACTCTGTTTAACAGAGAAATAAATCAATATCATCTTCATCTTTAGCGCTTATGATGTTTTACTTGATCTGGAACTATTAACCCTATCAGAAGTAAAGTGAATTGTCGCTATGCCTAAAGTAACTACAAGCCATTAAAAGGTTTTAGTAAATGACTTTTTTAAATATAAATTGCAGCCCAACCGGTATAATGGCTAGTGTTGCTGACTACTGTGCCGAAGAGCCCGGGTTCGAATCCCGGAGGAGACATGGATGTTTGTAAATGTATATAGTGTTTGTGCTGCATGGCGGCACTCTAAATATGCGGCAAGCCGAAAGTTCTCTTGTGTGGTTTGGTGGAAGGGGAGAAGGGTGGGAGACCCTCGGACCTGTCTCTCCGGGTGCTATCCATCAAAATCGGAGGCGGAACTGAGGTAAATCGCACTGTTACCTGTGTAGACCAAGGACCAAGGAAGGTTTCAAATGCGAGGCTCATAGGCTTTTAATGCCTTTACCCCCTACATCATCAAAGATTAATTATTATCACCAAAACGAGGGTTCCGCAAAGAGGTAAATTTAATGTCGAATTTTTAAAGATAAACAAATGATAAACTGCCTTCCACGTTGAAAAATGATAAAAACATTGAAGGACTTAATTTAATAATTTTGATATCGAAAAAGAATCAGAATTAGTTTTGAAGGTTTACAGAATGAATTTTGTAAAGATTCTATGTTTCCTTGATCAATGGTTATATGGTGTAACAACACGGAAAAGGAACCAGTCGCAAAAGGTCATTCAGCACCTGTATGGTGCTCAAGGCTGTTGCCCACGATAGACTCAAGGCTGTTGCGTTCCTTGCCACAAGGAATCTCGTGGGCTTGGGCTGATGTTACTGTCAGAAAAATGAGCATAATAAACAACAACATTAAACAGAAATTACAACATAAATGCATGTTCTTGTGCTAACAAAATCAACCACAGCTCAGGGTTATGCTCAGAATGATGAAATGAAATTCAAGTGAAAAAGTAGACTAGTAATCAAAAACTAAACAACTGAAATCTTACTCTAAGCTGGTTCAGTAATTCTAACCGAAACGTCAAACCGAAGTACCAGCCGGTGTTTATACATGAAGAGTACAGGATAACTTAAAATTTCATGCTTTCTTTCTAAATAAAAAGATTTCTATTAAACAGAGATGTACAATTGCTATCTATTACCGATTTATCTTTTTTAATTTTGCATATAATAAGACAGTATTCGTGTCTGGAACACTTCTATCTATTGTATTGTACGTAAAGTATAGCAAAAGAATAGCCCTATCCTGCGGTCAGTGGGAAGTCCACAGAGGCCACCGGAAACGCGAAAGAATATTTTCACATTGGCTGGCCTTGAGAATAGTTGGCCTTGACATTTCTATCGAATTTTATGAAAAAAAAAAACTAAACAAGCTACTTTCAAGGGTTCTGTAGGTGATTCTGTTAAATATATAAAAAGGTTTATTATTAATCTTAGCATTCAAAAACAATACTTAGCAGTTCAGTAAAAAGAATTATTCTTCCAATCACATTAAGTTAGGATACTTCTGTTATTCTGATGTATTAGCTATTTTTTAGCACTGAAATATTACAAAAACTAAACTATGTATCTTACAATAATTTAAAGTTAAATCATCATTCACCTAAGTACTATAAATATACAAAAATAAGTTGAAAAGCAAGCAGAAAAATAAGTAAAGAAAAGAAATTAGGGATCATCCAATTCTCATTACATAAATCGCAGACACTAAGTTTCCTACATATGGCTTATTAGTAACAATGAGGAATAAACGTTTTATTTTTCTCGCGATCATCAGATAGTTTAAACATTTTATTTAGCATATGATGTCCTGTAATGTTTCTTCTACTGAGTGTGATATATATGGAGTAATAACTTTTTGTAATTGATGGATTAATTCTTTATTTTTATGATGTAAGAGCTCCCATCGTCCTTAATGATATTCCATCTGCTATACACTGTTCGTCACATTGTTTTCATACGCAGCAATGTGGAGGCAAGGGATTCTTCGTCATCGCTTCTCTGATTAATACCACACAAGAAGGTTAGAATAGGTCTTCTTGATAAGGTCTATTCCGTGGAGGTTAGAATATCCATCATGGTAACCTCCATGGTCTATTTCAGGGGTGGCCAAGCTTCTTGATAGTCCGAGCCATTTTTCAAAATTTGAAATTTTTTGTGAGCCGCAATAAAAAACATGTTTAAAAGGTATGCAAAAAAGATTTTTTAAAAAATTTATAGAAATTATATTTATTGAAAACATAAAATGAAAGTACAAAATATGTGTATTGAATTTAAATTTTAAAAATTAAACACTTTTATTTTACTTCTCTTGATAATTCTTTAAAATTTGGTGAATAATTGGTGACATCACTTCTCTGTAATTCTTTGAGATGCTGGTTAGTTAATACTGATCGGTGTTTGGAGTTCGCGAATTTTAAAGTGAAATAAAATGATTCACATAAGTACGTTGTTCCGAATATTGAAATAATTCGACAAACAGCCTTTTTTAATTCATGACACTTCGATTCTGGTATAAATTTCCAAAATTCAGTAATCAACGTCGATTAAAATTTAATTGTAGAGCTTGATATTCTTGCATCTCTATTAATTCTAATTCTCCAGATGTTTTCTGGGTCATAATTATATTGGAAATGGAAAACTCACCTTGAATTATGTTAATTTCAAATAGATTCAGGAAAAAATCAAGACACGATTTAAAATATTTCAAGTCTTGAAATCTATTTTGGAATTTCGTCAATATTCCATCTAGTTTTTTTATATACTCGTTCAGTTTTTGTTGTTTAATATTGGAACACATTTTTTTTAATTCGAGGAAAGTGACAAAATGTTTTGTTTTTAAAGCCCTTTTGAAAAGTTGTAATGTAGTTTGAAAACTAAATATACACTGTGAGAGGTCAGATATTATTTTCAGTTGTAATTGTAAATTTAGTGTTTGCAAATTTTCTATGACATCAGTCAAAAACATTAAGTCTTGCAACAACTCGTCATCTTCTAATTCTGAATAGGTTCTGAATTGCTTTTCTTTCAGAAATGCAGTCATCAGATCAAACAAATCTACAAATCGATTTAATACGTTCTAATAATGGAAAAGAAATTAATGTTATTTGGAAGTTCCTCGTCCTTTAATTCTTCAGAGAAATTTTTGAATTGTCGATGATTTTTTGTATTGGTGCGAATGTAATTTACAATGTGTAACAAAGTTTTCATAACATCAGGATATTTTAAATACTTTGTAACTTGATGTTCTCGGTGAATTACGCAGTGAATTCGTATGAATTGTGTAATTTCAGAATCATTTCTTGAAAGCCCAATAAGACCTATTTTTTTACACCCTGCATTGCCGGAACTCCATCAGTTGCAATGCTTACAAGTTTATTAAGAGGCACATAAAAATTTATGGAATCTAGTGCATTTTTAATATCGACACCGCGGGTTGACTAAATTTAATAATTATTCTTTAACAACGAAGTGAAGAAGAAACAAGAAGTTGAAGTGCTACTAAATTTAATAATTATTCTTTAACAACGAAACGGGTGTTTTGAACGAGCAATATTCCAGGCAATAACAAAACTGGCTTCAGCCACATTAGCTTGATTGTTAAAGGTCATCAAAATTGACTGTTGTGTATTTAAATCTGATTTTAAAGAAGCAGGTATATCTGATTTTAATTTGGAATTTGGTGGGTACTGACTAGACTGAGGGTGATTGGTTTCATACTGTCGACATAAGTTGCTAACTTTATAACTTTTGACGGTAGAATTACTAATAACACATAATGATTTTCCATTATTGTCGATAAAAAGAAATTCTTCTCCCACTCATTATTAAAACTTCTATTTTCTTTTTATATTTTCGTACTCTCTCGGCATATTTTTAAAAGAACTGGAAATAAATAAAGAAATTTAGAAAATACAAGTTTTGTGTTATTAGAACAATAACAGCACGTGTTACATACTGCGAAACAAATTATATTTAATATACCACAAATTCCAGATTAGAAATTATATCCGTAGCACGAGTGATACAAATTGTTACCTCCACAGCACAATGTCAACTGTCCGCTGCAATGAAAGTTTACAAATTCAAAATCCGTCTGGAGTCGGTCGATTACGTATATCGTCATTCGTCGAGAAGCAATCGGCCAGACATAAGGCTCCTACAGGAGCCTTAGCCAGACAAGGCCTTGACTCCCATATGTTTCTCCTAATTCGGAAGAAAATCCGAGGAACTGAACTGTTGCGCCACTGTTTATGTTCGTTCGCGCAGTTTCCGATGAGTCATATCATTCTTAACTTAAACGGAAGTGGAATTTGTTACAACGTTGCACTTAGTCTTTCATATTTGTTGTCAGTAATAATTTAAAAGACATTTTGAAATACACAGAGAATGATAATAATTTTTTTAATATATAATAACACAAAAATGAAAAGGGAACTCGGGTATACTTATCGAGAGCCACAAATAATCCTTCAAAGAGCCGCATGTGGCCAAGGCCAACTAGATATCTACAGGCCTGCTCCACCGATTTGTGACGTCACAATCGAAGGCGATCGTTCCCCGGTAGACGCAGCCGACTGATTCATTTATGTAGTACGCAGCGTTTTATTTCAAACTCAAGTCAAGTTAAATTAAATTTTACAACTAATATTTCGAATTTTAGGAATAATAACGTACTATGTTACATCGTAATGATGGATATTTAAATACTAAATACCGTTCTACCGAGCCCACCAGCGGCCGAGCGGTAAAGACGCTGAACACTGGTAGTTCGGTCTGAGGTTCGAATCCCGCGAACGGGCTGGCTGCATGGGCGTTTTCGTGGTTTTCCCCATGTGTAACGTGTATACGAGTCAGTTTCCCTTAGAAAGTCCTCCACGAAAGGCATCCCTCCCTTTAGGCAGATAGCCCTCGTGTGCTTTGCCATAATTAAATACACCACAATACCACACCGTTCTACCGATTTATCAAACAGAAAATAAAAATAAGATTCGAATGATATTGTAAATATAACAGAGCTGATTTAAATAAACTGAAACATATCTGAACTTTTATACGGAAATAAAATGGACACAAAATTATTTATAAAAATTATACGGTATGTTAATATCAATGAAAATATAACATATGTAATGAACTAAATAAACATGAGATGTTTTCATTTTGTAATAAAAAGAAAAAATATGTTAAGGCTCTCAGATGATTTTATATTGCTTAAATTATGAAGACTGATTTATACTGCTTGAATACTAAACAAACATATATAGTATTTCATAATAAAATTAATATCAATTCATTAATTCTAATATAATAAAATATTGCTTTATAATTATTTTTCGGTGCAATGATATTGAAGCAAAATGAACTCTTTCTTTTCTTCATTCCCATAAAGATTTTTCAAGATTCAATCAGAGATCCTAAGATGCTTTTTAATAATAAATACACATGTGGACATTAAGTGAAATACATAAATCTTATTAATACATTAATATATTAAAAGTATATCTGAAGTTTAGTCTACATATTGAAAAAAGGTTCATTCTAAAGATGTTTTATAGCAAAAACATTACACAGAATATTCAAAAATATATTTCAAATTCTCTTAAAAAAAGCAAGATCATAACTATGCAATCAATCCCAATGAGCATCATATCATGCTCCAAAAAATTCGTATGAAAGAAAATCTGATTAAAAATACACTCTTAATACATCTCATTAAAAATCACAATATTAAGCAATGAAAAATCTTGAGAGTCATTACGATAGTATAAGATACTGATTAGCCAGTTGAAATTATAATTTCACATCTGCAATAAGTTGTCATTTGAATTTTTTAAATATTAATAATGGAACATTATTATTGTAGACTCTGATGTGAGGTCCACAAAAATAAACTTCAAATTTGAATAAGTTTCTACGACTCACTGATATTACAATATATCATCTATATCATTCTATATGCCAACATGGATATAGTTTACAGATGCTTAGTATTCAATTAATTTAGACATTCTTCTTTTTTTTTTTTTTTTCTTTTCTTTTAAAAATATTTAAACTCTTTGTACACCACATACTACTACATTAATTTGTATTGCTTAAATTAATTAGATTGATTTATACTGCTTAAATATTAAAAAGATATGTGATATTTCATGACAAAATTCATAAACATATTAATTTTAATAAAATTTTGATTTACATTTATGATTTTACATACAATCCTATTGAAGCAAAAGCCATTTTTTTTTTTTTTTTCCTTTCTCATAAGGACGTTTCAACATTCAGTCTAATATCTTAAGGTACTTTGGTACTTACGTATTATCGCAACCAGGTTGACGCTATTCGTAAGTTTTGACGCTATTTGTAAGTTTGAGTAAAAAAGTATGAATAGAAAGAAAATGTACATTTATTAATTACAGATAATTTTTGATACAGTTTTTTATATTATTTTCTTTTAAAATATAAAATAGCAATTAAATCCTTCCGGTTTCGAATTTGAATAAGTTGCAGAATTATTTTTTCGGCGGAAATCTTTTGGCTATTGCTTTTAGCACTGATTAAAAACCGTATTCGCCATAACCATGTACACGTCGACTTATTTTTACTTAAAAAAACATCCCAGAATTGCACAAAAATGGCATTGCGCACACTCTTCACTTAATCCATGTACACTGCTATTTTCTCATAAATTACAAAAATTTGCACGAAAATGCAGGAAAATTTTGTGAATCTCCACATGCTCTTTTTACAAAACTACGTATAACACGTAGGGTTGCCGTAAGTAGGGTTGCCAAATTTCGCAATTTGTGCGAATTTTGACCTAGTTGCGATAATACGTAAGTACCGGTACTTTTTAATTATAAACGTACAAGTGAAAATTTTGGGAAATACAGTCAAAAGTCGTTAATTCTGACACCCATAATCCAGAATGATCTATAATCCGGACCTCAAAGCTAAAAACTTTCTGCGCATGCGCCGCGTTGACACATGCGCATAGGCGTTTACGCGTGCACGTAAGACCTTTTACCACTGTGCATATGCGTGTGCGCAAGCGCACAATACGTTTTTGTCTGCACGTTTTATGTATAACGGACGGCATAATCTAAAATTATCTAATTATCTATTTCACTTAATGTTGATGATTGCGTTGTTCCTTAATCTTCGAATTGGATCCGAATTATTATTTTTTGCAGACTGTAAGAGCAATTTTATAAAAGTAAACTTGAACTTTCGATTATGTCAAATAGAATTTCCGATTCTGGAGCTCCCAAAGGATCGTACAAAACGAAAGTATGTTTCGATGTCCATCAAACAAAAAGTGAAATTGCTGCAAAAAATGGATAAAGACATGAAGAATGTGACAGAGAGGTTAGTGAAAACGAAAAAATTTCGATTGACAAGTTAGTCGGTGTTCTCGACACAACAATTAACGGGACTTGAACAGCGGAACTTTGTAACTGAACAAGAAATTGTGTCTGTTTATAGAATTAAAGAGAAAGTATTATCACATAAAACGAAGCAACTTAAAACAACTTACATTGAAAGAAATGTTTAATTAAGTAAACAAATAAATATTAAGCTTTTTTTTTTTGTAAATTTTGATACCCTTTAGATTATAATTATTCTTTATTTCATAAATTAAGGTTTCATATTTTTAATTTTAGAATTCCTGCATGCCATCTTTTGAGATTTAAACTGATGATCTATAATCCGGAAAAATCGATAATCCGGAATCGCCGAAGTCCCGACGAGTCCGGATTAACGACTTTTGACTGTATATGAGAAAAAAGTTTTATTTTAAAGATGTTTTAAAGCATAAACATTATACGAGAAATCGGTTAATCTTTGGATTATGGTAACTTGGCGATTTTTTGGCGAAACTTTGGCGACCAACCCTGCTACAGCAACCTACTAGTTTTGTTTTGGATGCCATTTTGTTTTCTCGAAGTAAAGGCATGTTTTTTTTTACTCAACATTTAATTACGCTTATATTAGAACTTTTATGGAACAAAAGTGCTTAATCATGACGAAGATTAGGTGCGAAATTGGGAGAAAGTGCAGAATCGCCCACTGCTTGCCGCGTTTTTAAGAATTGCACATGCACGGTATCCATGTACACGTCGGCCTATTTTCACTTAAAAAAATCCCAGAATTGTACAAAAATGGCATTGCGCACACTCTTGACTTTATCCACGTACACTGCTAAAGTCCTAGCTAGTAACCTTTATCGCCTTACCAAAATGTCGCGAAACTACCTGTTACCATATTCCAAAGATTAGCCGAGAAATCTTGTAGCATATCCAAAAATATATTATAAAATTCCCTGAAAATAAAGTGAGATCATAACTATGCAATCTACCCCAATGAGCACAATATCATGCTATAAAAAATTCTTATGAAAGAACATCTGTTTAAATATACACTGTAAATTTATTTAATAATAGACAAATAGTAAAAGATGCATGCAGTATTAAGC
This sequence comes from Stegodyphus dumicola, assembly GCF_044657685.1. NCBI lineage: Eukaryota > Metazoa > Arthropoda > Arachnida > Araneae > Eresidae > Stegodyphus > Stegodyphus dumicola. Next base: position 167,305,957 of record NC_140770.1, read on the forward strand.
AATGAAAAATCCAGCAAATCATTACAATGTTATAAGATATTAATTATTAAGCTAAACATCATTAATTCACATCAACAAGAAGTTTGCCATTCAAATTTTTGAAATATGAATGCCAAAACAGTGTTATCATTGTAGCCCCTGATTTGAGGTATACAAAAATAAACATGATTTAGCCAGTTGTTTTGGCTTACGGCAAAGGATTTCGATTAATGTGCCTTGAACTACTACTTTGTTTTGGTTTTTTATCCAATCTATTAATGCTTGGCAGTCTGAATCTGATTTAAATCCAGGTGGTTGTTCCATGTAAATTGGTTTATTCAAGTATCCATTTAAATATGCAGTTTTTACATCAAAAATCTTATTTTGTAGTTTTTGTAAACATCGTAATTTTCTTATTGATAAAACTTTCAACTAATTTCCAGACTTCATGAGCCTCCATTGAACTTAGTTCTTCTATCATTTCATACATCATACTACATAATCTTTTTTCATTGTTCTCGCTCGTCTTTTCTTCTGCTTTAGTTTTGGTAAAAATTACTTTTAAACCATGATCTACAATTTGTTTATCTTAAAGCTTATCTAATTGAAGCCATATCTTTCTCTTTATTGAATATTTTATTTATTTTATACGTGGAAATGTTCATCTTTGGAAAGGGTATATACTTTTTCGCGATCAGGTAATTTCATATATATATCCATGGCTCAATTATGCACAGTTTGCAAATACTAATTATTTAACTTTAAAATTACGTAAAAAATTCACCTAAATTCCAGAATTATTTAATTTACTCATTTTTCTTTTTTGGTCATTAGTTTCCTTTAAATTGTTATTTTTAACCTTTCAGTAATTATTCAGCAATATATTGGAAATGCATGTGGCACAACTTTTCAACAAATCATGCAATGATTGGCCACACTCACAAATACTATCATCCCAAATAATCCTGTTTTCAACTTTCTCTGTGATGAGACTTATTAATATAGAACGTTGATTTTTTGATGAAATATATAATTTCTCATACATTTCAGATATTAGGATTGAAAATATTTTAAATGCAGAGATATTAATGAAAAGCACAAATTCTGTTGGCCAAAATAAACCTCCTCGATCAATAGCAGCTAAGTATGCAAAATCTTCACAATATTCAACTATTAATTCTTTGTCAAGAATTAACTTTTTCCTGCAAAGATTACAATTTATATGCTTCAATACAGATCTACAAACATATCCAGAAATGTAAATTAGACACATTGTATCTTTTTCTGTAACATTAACATCATTGGATTGATGCAAAACATCAAAAAATTCCTTATCAATAAGTTGATAATCATTAAAATCTTCAATATCATTACAAGAAAAATGTAAAATAAATAAACCTTTCTCAGAAGACTGCATTTTAAGCAAACTAATTAATTTTAGTTTTCTTTCCGACTCTATAATCTGCTGTAAGGATACATTATAATTACAGCCACTCATTTGACGAAATTGACCGAAACGTCCCTCAAGGTTACTGTCTGAAATTTTCCTAAAAGAATAAAAGGTAATTTAAATTCTTTTAACAAATACTTTGAAAGTTCATTCAATGTTGCTGTTATATGGAGAAGAGCAACTTGGGTTTCTTTTGACAGTTTCCCAATTTTGTTGTTGGGCAAAAATCGTTCCATGATATAAGCCACGAACAGAACTGTGATAAATATTCTAAGCTTTTATCTTCTGGTGTCCTTATAGGCTGCATAAATACATCTCGAAACTGTAAGCCTTTTTAGAGTGTTTAACATTCAGAATTTTCCACCACTTTAAAATTATATCAATAAAATGTTTAGTTTCTAAGACATCTTTTCCATACCCAGTTTTATTATTCTGCGATTCAATTTGCAGAGGAGCTAAAGTCTTTTCATCAAAAAGTTTAATAGCAGTACTTACATTCTGCTTCTCTATAGAAGACGGAAATAAAACTTTTCTTAATAAAGTTGGAGCCATTTTAAGATTATCATTTTTTTTTCATTTCATACAATTTTTTTAAATGTAGAACACTGGAATTGTAAACAATATTTAAGTTTTCAAATGACGGTATAAAAAATGTTTGGTTTGAATCTTTCTGATTGAACCAGTTGTTTCGTATAGATTTCAATAAATGAACTGTATCAAATAATATAAATATAGGAAGATTATGCATGGTAGGGTTTATAAATGAGGATTTTAATGCACCACAAAGCATTTCGAACATATTTCTGTTAATTCTATTATTGTCTGATATTAGAGTTATAATTCGATAGCCACAAGACTGCACATGGTCAATTACTTGTTTTGTAAATATTAATAATTGATGTGATGATAAGTTTTTTACGGGAAACATTGCTACAATATCTCTGTTTTTTGATAATATAGAGCTTATCATAAACGTTTGCAGAGTTGTGGCCTCCATCTGCGAATTATCCGAAAAACCTAAAACACGACCACTTTTATACGAAACTTGTGGTTTTATATATATCTCATCTAATAATAAATTGACAATTTTTTCAGAATCATTTAAAATTTCACATTTTTTTTTTTTTTTTTTTTTTTTTTTTTCCAAATACATCCAGTGATTTGTTTACAATCCAGAATCTGCTCGGCCAATTTTCAGAGATAACTTCCTTAAGTATGACGGATGAGGCAATATAAAATACTTACTGTTACGTATAATATTGTAGCTGTTTGGATTACAATAAAATATATAACAAGACCAGGCAAGGAATTCTGCACTATACGAAGGCTGTTTCATTTGCATTAATTGAAGCTGTTCATACAAAAACTTAAATTTCTCAGAATGTGGGTTATTTTCTGTTTCTGCACGTTTCAACAGTAGTTTTGATATTTTATCTAAATTTAAATTGCAGTCATCATGAATATCAGAAGCAGAAAAACCATCCAAATGGCTAATCATTGTCTCAAGTTTAGACCATTTATCACATAGCTTTTCTTCTCCAAATATCCATTTGAACTTTTCAATGGGAATTTCATTTTCATTGAAAAAAACTCTTACATTTAAATCTTCCAGTATTTTTAAAGATACAAGCACTTTTGGACAGTTTAAAAATTCTAATTTCGATAGCCAAAAGATCTTACCTTTGGTAATGAATATCCATAAAAAGGAAAGATCTCTCTCTTCTCTTTTTTTTTTTTTTTTTTTTTTTTTTTTTAAACCATTTATTAGGTTTTCAAAATCGCTAATAATATCATTCTATTTTCACTGTTCAAATTGTTTATCACAACGAATATCAATTTCTGCTTCTCTTTCTTCCGGTGTTTTCTTTTTGTGGGAAGTTTCTTCGATAAATAAGATGGCTGGTTTTGAAAAATCGTTTTATAAGCATCTTTTTTTAAAGCTGGAATAGTTCTAGGAACTACTAATACCGTCCCATCATCACGAACAGCTTTATCTTCTCGAACGATAAATTCTTCTTCGAAATGCTTAATGCATACACTACTGTGTTTGCCAGCTACAAAATCTTTGCGATTAATATTTTTTATCCATTACTGAGAGAGTACATGATCCGAAGGAAATTTGAAAGTGGACACATGTTCAGTAGTGCTATCGGCATTTAGGTACACTACACTTTCTTGGCATTCTAAAACACACTTTTTCTTATAAATTCGAATTCACAATATAATATTTTACTTTCCGGTAAAATACAAAATTTTTCAGAAGAAAAAACACATGTAAACAATTATCTCACTAGCACTAGTCCTACGGCGAAGCAAGCTCAACCTACAAAATTGAAAGCCTAAGATTATGACGTCAGATCATGTGATCATCAGATTGGAGCAGGCCTGTAGATACTAGTTGGCCTTGATGTGGCTCGCGAGCCGCAGGTTGGCTACCCCTGGTCTATTCTAACTAAGGCTCCTATATAGCCTTTAGAGGAGCCTTATTCTAATCTCCTTGGTACCACATCTTCCAGAATTGTAGAAATTTTGCTGCCCGATGCAGTCGAGCCGGTCTTGCAAGAACTTATCCTTAAAATATTAAGTTCGGGAAACCTCTTGTAAAAATTAAATTCAAATATTTATTTAAGCAATTTTTCTATTGCTCAATTGCTAATTTTATTGCTTACTTATGCAGCGAAAGTAATTTTTTTTCAATTCTGTCACTACTCCTGGAATAAAGATTAAAAGTGAAACTCCTTGAGCTTAGCTGTAATAGAAAATTTAATGCCTTATATAAATTTGGGAAATTTTTAATATTTTAATTGTAAAGTTCTTTTCAGGATGAGCCTTATATTTTTCAGGAAAAAGATAGAAGAAGAAAATACAATATGACAGGTGGAAAAATCACTATAACCAATACGTGATTTCGGTCAGTTACAAAAACACGTCACGCGATTGAAGAGCTCTTGACTACGTGGTGCTGTGGAGTGTTGTGAGTTGGACGATATTGTGAAGTTTGTTATTAATATTTAAAATCAAAAATGGTTAACACTCAACGAATGCGTATTGCTAACGAAAAAGCAAGCAAAAATGTCACCCAGAGAGGAAATGTACCGAAAACAACGGTTTGTATCTGTACTATTAATCACTGATGTTTGTAAGAAATGTTGACGGGGTTTGCTTTCGAAATTAGTATTTTTGATGTTGTTTGTAACCTTTAATTTAGCACTATTGATTGCATAAAATTTGAAATTTCATTTTTTTTCTCATATTCACGATCTGTTTTATGCCATATGTTGTATTAATTTTATTGCGTCATGTTATCAATAGCTGAATATTCTAGATCAGTATCTGCTGAATATAACAGGTATAAAAAACGATATATTCATAAGGTCGTTATGGACGCTCTATAAATAATTTATAAGGTATTCATAAGAATAATAATTATATAATCATTTTCAAAAGGAGATTTAATCTGAAACAACTGTTTTCATGTTATCAGTGAACTACTACTAGCAACAATATATGTTCCTATTTAATGTTTTGTGAGAGCTTATAAAAAATCGCTTTCAATAAAGAGTATAAACTTGCTTATGATACTAACAGGTATCTGTTTACAAGCCTTTTATCTGTAGACGATGCTCAAAAGTGATGGATTATTATATTGAATACTTGCAGTACTGCATTAAAGAATTCATTTCAATGAACTTTGATTTCATTTCCTTTTATATGCATTTTTTGAACTTAAGGCATGGATAGAATTTGTGTTTGCAGTTGCTAACAAAGTTTCTGAAATTTCATTCAACAGTTGGGTTGATTTATACAGTGTCTTTAGATTATCTATGTTAAATTTAAAAGGAAAAAAAAAAAAAAAGTTGGTATTTTTTAAAAATGTGTGTGTGTATACATTCAACATGTTGTATACTTTATTGTATGTATAATTTATTTATTGTTTATTGCCATATGCAAGTTCAACAAAAAGGGCAGGTAAAATCCTAGGAGAGCCCACACCCTTGACAACAAACTGGAAAAGTGCAGAATCACCCAATTTTTCGCACGTTTCTCCGATTGCCAACTTGAAAATAACAAGTCAAAGAATTGCAGAAACTTTGTATCCATGTACACATCAACCTATTTTCACTTAAAAAAATATCCCAGAATTGCCCAAACTTGGCAGTGCAAACTCCCTTGACTTTATCCATGTACACATCAATATGTGCCATATACGTGAGCGTGCCAAGGGTGTGGGCTCTGCTAGGATCCAACCAAAAGGACATTACCCGATTGTCTACATCCAGTCAAAAAGTCATGAAACCGTTGTTCAGCATGGATAACATTCGCAGATTAGTTGCTGACTTAAAGGAGAAAACCACTTGTTTGGAAACCTTCATGTCTATTTCAATGATGTTATTTAGTGCCGTAAGTTTTTTTATGTTCTTTTATCGTATAAGACATGAACATTTTGGGGGCTTTTTTCCCTTGGGTGGGGGTAGTAGTATACTGTGCTCTCAATGTATGAATTGATCTATTTTCACTAAAAAAGAAAAATCAGAATTCCATAAACTCAACAATGGATATAACTTTGGCACTAGATTTTCCTAAAATGAAAAGAAAGAGTTATATCTTTAACAAAGCAACATTATCATCTATTCGAACTGAAAAAAAGGCCTGAGATTTCACAGATGAGAACAAATACTGTAGTATGTTATCCATCGAGCCACGTTATTGTCTATTTGAACTGAAAACAAGGCCTGAGATTTCACCGAAGAGAACAAATACTGTAGTATGTTATCTATCGCTATAACTAAAATGATAATGTTTTCATGAGAAGGATCATAATTTGCAGTCACACTTTTAAAAATGTTTGAAGAAGTGGAATGCCATCTGGGAGTTGCTGCAGGCATACTGGGTTGTCACATAAATACTTTTTGGCAACATCAGAAGTTACCTCCCCTTACCAATACTTTGTTATGACTTTTTGGTAGAGATGCGAATAATCGAAGCATTGTTAAAAGTTTCATACACTAATAGTTTTATTTAAAATTAGATGACTGTGTACAGACCGATTATAATTTTCTGTCGCATTAAAGTGCATTTTTTACTGCTTTTAAGTAAGGAGTTTAGCAATGTACCTTTTAATATTACGACCATGACGGGTTGATCTTTACATTATGGTAACTTGGCGAAAATTTGGCGACCAACTCTCCTACAGCAACCCTCTATTTTTTTTTCCCACCGCCATTTTATCTTCACGAAGTAAAGACATGTTTCTTTTCTTTTTATCTACTGAACAATTCTTCCAATAATCTACTAGCCGAATTACACTTATGCTAGAAATTTTGTCTAACAAAACTGCTTAATCATGACAAATATTCACTGCAAAATTGGGAAAAAGTGCACAATACCATACTCCTTACGCATTTTTCAAAATAACACATACACATAAACCATGTACACGCCAATTTATTTTTACTTAAAAAAACATCCCAGAATTGCACAAAAATGGCATTGCGCACACTCTTCACTATATCCATGTACACTGCTTTTTTCTCATAAATTCGAAAAATTTCACGAAAATACATGACAATTTTCTCAATCTTTAAAAAGAACATATATGAAATTACCTGATCGCGAAAAAGTATTTACCCTTTACAAATATGAACATTTCCACATATAAAATAAATAAAATATCCAAAAACTTTTACCTCTAAATCATCTATTACATTATACACGTCACCAACGAATTCATACCGCAAGCATTACAAATACTTAGTATCAAATATTTAAATTATTTCCATGCACGTTTACTTCAACTTAAACGTGTACCAAATTCCTACAAACATAAAATTCACAAAATAACTATAATTTAATTAAAATATCACTAAACCATGTAGACGTCGACTTATTTTTACTTAAAAAAACATCCCAGAATTGCACAAAAATGGCATTGCGCACACTCTTCACTATATCCATGTACACTGCTTTTTTCTCATAAATTAGAAAAAATTCACGAAAATACATGACAATTTTCTCAATCTTTAAACCCGGTAAAAAGAACATATATAAATTACCTGATCGCGAAAAAGTAATGAACATTTCCACATATAAAATAAATAAAATATCCAAAAACTTTTACCTCTAAATCATCTATTACATCATACACGTCACCAATGAATTCATACCGCAACCATTACAAATATTTAGTGTCAGATATTTAAATTATTTCCATGCACGTTTACTTCAACTAAAACGTATACCAAATTCCTACAAACATAAAATTCACAAAATAACTATCATTTAATTAAAATATAATTAAATTCAAAAACACTACTTAAAATATAAATGAGCACATACATTAAATTAATACATACATAAATACCCATTTCGAATTCACTTTAGTTACGGCCATGGGATCCAAAAATTCACGAACACTGTTTCACACAACACAGAATAAAGCCAAATACAAAATTTCCAGATTTTTTCCCGATTTCTCCCCTTTTCCGATTAAAGAACCGTAATTCGTCCATTAATATCACATGACATATCCCATGATCTCTCATTTCCCTCACACAAAATAATGCGTAATCGGAACTTAGTACTGCTCACATTATTACCAAAGTGCCATGTAGTAACCTATATTGCCAAACCACCAGTTACCATATTGTAAAGATCAACCCCATGACGTTCTTCATTTCCTCATCTGATGAGAATCCTTTTTCTAGTCGTTTGTTTTCTCGGTGATAATAATGTTCCAAATTCATTCTATCAGCCTTCTTGATCTGTATAGGGATCTTATAGCGGACAGCAGCACTAGCTTCCGTACTGCTGCGCCTTGCTTGAAGTTCCAGAGAATGTTCTCTTAAGTGGTTTAATAAAGGGAAAAGAGAGCTGGGAGGCCCTTGAACCTGTCCCTGGAATTTCTTCATCAAAATTAGGGCAAAACTGTATAGCTAGTGTAATGCAGTGGCGGATTGGCCAAAGAAATCAGCCCCTGGCAGTAAAAAATGTATCGGCCCTAAGGCCCCATACAAAATATCATAACACGTATAAGTTATCGTCATCATCATAATAAAAAATAATTTTATAAAATAAAAATATACCTTTGCAGAAAAGTAACACTTTATTCATATACATATATATATATATATATATTAATTGCAGGTTTAACACTGTAAAATTTTTTGTACATTTCGCTAACCAGACTACTTTGTATAGGATTTTTCTACATCTCTTCAATCATTTTTCTTTTTTAGATTACAAGTTTTTTCTATTTTAAAAAATTGTCTAACTTTCTATGTTCACTTTTGTGTTTGCTCGTGTGCAGGCACATCGAGAAAAGGGACAGATTAATTGAGACATCATTAATAATAATTTTAATTAAATTTTTATACTAGGAAAACGATTTGTCTCAAATCTGTTCGACGAAATGGGCTTATTTTCTGGTAAATTGGCTTGGTTGGAAGTTTCAAGCAGTTTTCCCTTGACAAGTTCTGTGCGAGGCCTTGAACAAGGTGGATTGGCCATGTTTTTTCTATATTAATTTTTCTCGGTTGATCTTTACATTACGGTAACTTGGCGATTTTTTGGCGAAAATTTGGCAACCAACTCCCCTACAGCAACCCTCTATTTTTTTTTCCCCGCCGCCATTTTGTCTTCACGAAGTAAAGACATGTTTCTTTTCTTCTTATCTACTGAACACTTCTTCCAACAATCTACTAGCCGAATTACACTTATGCTAGAAATTTTATCAAACAAAACTGCTTAATCATGACAAATATTCACTGCAAAATTGGGAAAAAGTGCACAATACCATACACCTTACGCGTTTTACAAAATAACACATACACATAAACCATGTACACGCCGACTTATTTTTACTTAAAAAAACATCCCAGAATTGCACAAAAATGGCATTGCGCACACTCTTCACTATATCCATGTACACTGCTTTTTTCTCATAAATTCGAAAAATTTCACGAAAATACACGACAATTTTCTCAATCTTTAAACCCGGTAAAAAGAACATATATGAAATTACCTGATCGCGAAAAAGTATTTACCCTTTACAAATATGAACATTTCCGCATATAAAATAAATAAAATATCCAAAAACTTTTACCTCTAAATCATCTATTACATTATACACGTCACCAACGAATTCATACATGAAGCATTACAAATATTTAGTATCAAATATTTAAATTATTTCCATGCACGTTTATTTCAACTTAAACGTAAACCAAATTCCTACAAGCATAAAATTCACAAAATAACTATCATTTCATTAAAATATCACTGAACCATGTACACGTCGACTTATTTTTACTTAAAAAAACATCCCAGAATTGCACAAAAATGGCATTGCGCACACTCTTCACTATATCCATGTACACTGCTTTTATCTCATAAATTAAAAAAATTTCACGAAAATACATGACAATTTTCTCAATCTTTAAGCCCGGTAAAAAGAACATATATGAAATTACATGATCGCGAAAAAGTATTTACCCTTTACAAATATGAACATTTCCACATATAAAATAAATAAATTATCCAAAAACTTTTACCTCTAAATCATCTATTACATTATACACGTCCCCAACGAATTCATACATGAAGCATTACAAATATTTATTATCAAAGATTTAAATTATTTCCATGCACATTTATTTCAACTTAAACATACACCAAATTCCTACAAGTATAAAATTCACAAAATAACTATCATTTCATTAAAATATAATTAAATTCAAAAACACCACTTAAAATATACATGAGCACATACATTCAATTAATAAAAATTACCTTACAATCCTAATTACTTTAAACTAAATCATTGCTAATAACAATTTTCCCAATAATACCAAATTGCTTTCCACCTTACATTTCCAACAATGCATAAAAATAATTAAAAATACTAACTTACCTAATCTCCTTCAGAATCTTCATTACGTGGCGGATACACTTTTCTTCATTCTCTTTCAGAATCTTTAAAATCATACTTATCTTTCAAAGCAAGATACCAGGTAAAATAAATAACATAATAAAACATGTTTATTTCTCTCTCACACAACCTTAAAAAACATTTCTTACTATCCTTTTCAATACCACTAAATACCCATTTCGAATTCACTTTACTTACGGCCATGGGATCCAAAAATTCACAAACACTATTTCACACAACACAGAATAAAGCCAAATACAAAATTTCCAGATTTTTTCCCGATTTCCCCCCTTTTCCGGTTAAAGAACCGTAATTCGTCCATTAATATCACATGACATATCCCATGATCTCTCATTTCCCCCACACAAAATAATGCGTAATCGGAACTCAGTACTGCTCACATTATTACCAAAGTCCCAGGTAGTAACCTTTATCGCCTCCAAAATGTCGCCAAACTACCAGTTACCGTAATGTAAAGATCAACCTTTTTCTCTGTACTTTATAAGTTTTTTAGATTTTTCTGCGTGCCCATTTTGTTCGATAGTTTCTCTTGTTTAATATGTAAGTTTTTTCACGAGCAATTTATTGCTTTAATGTAGTTTTAGGTGTTTTAGCTTTGTTTAACATGTAATCTCTGGAATAAGATTATTCAAATGATTTTTACAGCTTTAGCTATATTTCCCTCTTCTTTTATTATCATTCTTTTTTAGAATTTTCAGCTCAATGTGCAATTCTTGACCAACTAGGCCTCAAAAAATCTTTTCTAATTTACTACTTATATAAACATATTCAAATAAACTACAAACAATAAAGGGTAGAGTGGACTTTAAGGTAGCCCTTGTAATATGGCGAAGTTGTTTGATTTATCACCAAGTTGTTTCATTTATGGTAGCCTGAGTAGTTGAATGTTATGGAAACCCTATTGTGACGTAATCGGGTGCATGATTCTAGGAAATTTTGAACCATAGGATGTTTTGTAAGCGTTTTTGTGGTGTGTGTTGGTTTGATTCTTTAGAAGGTAGAATGGCCGAATGTAGTAAGATTAATTTGTAATTTGAAGTTTCTGTACGATTTGGAGCGAAAGGGGAAAAGAGCTTTAATTGACTGGTGTGTAAATGAAGGTTTAGGCTGATCTTTGGAATATGGTAACTGGTAGTTTGGCGACATTTTGGAGGCGATAAAGGTTATTACCTAGGACTTTGGTAATAATGTGAGAAGTACTCAGTTCCGATTACGCATTATTTTGTGTGAGGGAAATGAGAGATCATGATATATGTCATGTGACATTAATGGACGAATTACAGTTCTTTAATCGGAAAAGGGGGGGGGAATTTGGAAAACTGTAGTAATATATTATTTTGTATTAAGCTTCGTTGTGTGAAATAGTGGAAGTGTGCGTGCCATGTAATGAAGATTCTGAAGATTAGGTAAGTTAATTATTTTTAATCATTTGAGGATATTATTTTTATTCATTGTTCTAAATGTAAGGAGTAAATAAATTAATATGGTATTATTGGAAAATTGTTATTAGCAATGATTTAGTTTAAAGTAATTAGGATTGTAATCTAATTTTTATTAATTTAATGTATGTGCTTATTTATATTTTAAGTAGTGTTTTTTAATGTAATTATATTTTAATTTAATTATCGTGATTTTGTGAGTTATATGTTTGTAGTATTTTGGAATACGTTTGAGTAGAATACGTTGAGTATTTTCATGCATTTTCATGAAATTTTTCTAATTTATGAGAAAAAAGCAGTGTACGTGGATATAGTGAAGAGTGTGCGCAATGCCATTTTTTTTGCAATTTGGGATGTTTTTTTAAGTAAAAATAAGTCGACGTGTACATGGTTTAGTGATATTTTAATTATATGATAGTTATTTTGTGAATTTTATGTTTGTAGGAATTTGGTATACGTTTCAGTTGAAGTAAACGTGTATGCAAATAATTTAAATATTTGACACTAAGTATTTGTAACCATTTGTAATGTTTGCGGTATGAATTCGTTGGTGACGTTTATAATATAATAGATAATTTAGAGGTAAAAGTTTTTGGATATTTTATTTATTTTATACGTGGAAATGTTCATCCTTGGAAAGGGTATATACTTTTTCGCGATCAGGTAATTTCATATATGTGCTTTTTACCAAGTTTAAAGATTTACAGAATTTTTTTGCATTTTCGTGCAAATTTTTGTAATTTATGAGAAAATAGCAGTGTAGATGGATAAAGTTAAGAGTGTGTGCAATGCCATTTTTGTGCAATTCTGGGATTTTTTTAAGTAAAAATAAGTCGACATGTAAATGGTTTATGTGTATGTGCTATTCTGAAAAACGCGCAAGGAGTTTGCGATTGTGCACTTTTCCCAATTTTGCAGTTAATATTTGTCATGATTAAGCAGTTTTGTTACATAAAATTTCTAGCATAAGTGTAATTCGGCTAGTAGATTGTTGGAAAAAGTGTTGAGTAAATAAAAAGAGAAGAAACATGTCTTTACTTCGTGAAGACAAAATGGCGGCGAAAAAAAAATAAGAGGGTTGCTGTAGAAGAGTTGGTCGCCAAAAAATCGCCAAGTTACCATAATCCAAAGATCAACCAAGGTTTACTTAGTAGCCATAAGTGTCTTGTATGTAGGAAGGATATGCGTCTAGTCGAGCGTAAAAACCGTTTAGGTGGATTTGAATGGGTTTGTCAGAAGAAAGGTTCAGATGGTCACTATGTGAAGCGTTCGATCAGAAAGAGTACCTGGTTTGAAAAAAGTCATTTGAGTATGATTGATATTTTGATTTTTACGTGTCTGTGGGTGTACGAAGCTAATTCGAAAATCATGGTAAGTGAATATTTGCTTTTGGTAGTGCTTAAATGTATAACATGCTTTTCCTTTTTTATGTTATTTTATTCTTTGATTTAAAATGTATTTTATTGAGATTATGTATTTTTTGTTTGCCTATATCGTAGAATTTGGTGCTCCTTTGACTTGTTAAGTGAAAATATATCGATGTGTACATGGACAAACTAAAGGGAGTGCGTAATGCAAGTTTGTGCAATTCTGGGATTTTAAGTGAAAATAGGTCGACGTGTACATAGATAAAGTCGAAGGAGTGCGCAATGCCATTTTTGTGCAATTCAGGGATTTTTTTTTTCAAGTGAAAATAAGTCAATGTGCACGTTGATACCAAGTTTGTGGAATTGTTTGTCTTGTTATTTTGGCTTTGTGTAGCGGCGATTTTTAGCACAAAAATCGCCACTTCGCAAACCAAAATAACGAGTCAAAGAATTTCACAAAATCGGTATCCATGTACCGACAAATTTCGCCAAGGGGTACCCTAAACTATACTTTTTACCACAATAAATAACAGTGACTAAAAAATTATATAAACAAAACTGCAGCTGATTCATAATTAGCCATTTAAATATTTTTTTCATTTCAGATGCCTGGGCAAATATTTCTTCCATTATATCTTTAATTTTTGCTTTAGCCAAAATATCTATTTATGTCCACCAGTACTAATGACTCCAAATTAGCTTCCTTCATAGTACTCCTTAATATACTTTTTACAATTTTTTATTTTTAAGAAGTTCTTTCGCATTCACCGTTATAGATAGGGTAAGTACAAATGTGTAAGGAAAAAAAACATTGGCTTATGCAATATTATATAAATTATATTTCAAAAGTAATTTATATGCACACAAGATAGCTTTGGATTATATGCATTTAGCTTTAAATGAATGTTTATTAATAGATAGAGTACTCTCTCCTTCTGACTTAATATTAGATTCAGAATAATGATTTTTCAGTTGAATTTTTTAGTATTTCACATTTAATTACTATGTCCTGATATTCAATATCTATGTCCTGATATTCAATATCTATGTCCTGATATTCAATAGCTATGTCCTGATATTCAATATCTATGTCCTATCTATGTCCTGATCAATTGTTACACCTGCATAGTGCCCTCATGATATAGAAAAATAGTCGAAAATGTTCGGCGACAATGCCTTCAAAACGTTTTAGGGATCAAGAAGTAATGTTTTGTCTTCATACGACTTCCTATGCCCTTTAAACCTACTTTCCTTCGATGAAATAGTGTTATCCATTATAAAATTAAAGATGGTAACTTCGACTTGTTTGATAGGGCAATTTAAATTATAATTGGCCGATTTGTTTCACTTTTTGGCATCTTCTAGTAGGTAGCTTTTCTTCTATAATTATATCACAACCCACCCTTTCTAGTTTATTATTGCAGTCACTTGCAAACAATTTTGATGTGTTAATTATTAAATCGAAGTTTCTAGAAATGGCTTTTAGCCAGGGCTTGTAGCCTCTTTAACCATATTATATGCTAGGATGTAATCTAATCCTTTAATCTGCAAATATTTCGTTACTGGCTCAGTATATTCAAATATTTTCAAATACATGAGAATCGACAAAATTATTCTAAAAGTTGATATTTTATCCAGAATCGATTTTGCCATTTGTCGTATCTGTGCATTTTGTATACCATTGGAAGATATACTTTTGAGTAAAAGTATTACAGTCAAAAGTCGTTAATTCGGACACCCATAATCCGGAATGATCTATAATGCGGACCTCAAAGCTAAAAACTTTCTGCGCATACGCCGCATTGACACATGCACATAGGTGTTTACGCGTGCGCGTAAGACCTTTACGACTGCGCATATGCATGTGCGCAACCGCAGAATATGTTTTCGCGTTCGTGTTTAATGTATAACGGACGGTATAAGCTAAAATTATCTAACTATCTATTTCAGTTAATGTTGATGATTGCGTTGTTCCTTAATCTTCGAATTGGATGCGGCTTATTATTTTTTGCTGACTGTAAGAGCAATTTTATAAAAATAAACTTGAACTTTCGATTATGTCAAATAGAATTTCTGATGCTGGAACTCCCAAAGGATCTACAAAACGAAAGTATGTTTCGATGTCCATCAAACAAAAAGTGGAATTGCTGCAAAAAAATGGATAAAGACATGAAGAAGGTGACAGAGAGGTTAGTGAAAACGAAAAAATTTCGATTGACAAATTAGTCGGTATTCTTGACACAGCAATTACAGGACTTGAACAGCGGAACTATGTAACTGAACAAGAAATTATGTCTGTTTATATAATTAAAGAGAAAGTATTATCACATAAAACGAAGCAACTTAAACAACTTACATTGAAAGGAATGTTTAATAAAGTAAACAAATAAATATTAAGCTTTTTCTTTTGTAAATTTTGATACCCTTTAGATCATAATTGTTCTTTATTTCATAAATTACGTTTCATATTTTTAATTTTAGAATTTCTGCATGCCATCTTACGAGATTTAAACTGATAATCTATAATCCAGAAAATTGATAATCCGGAATCTTCGAAGTCCCGGCAAGTCCAGATTAACGACTTTTCACTAATTCTATGCAGGTACCCTCACTCGCAAGGCTGTCTTGCTGAGTCATCTATGTACATTCAATTGTTTGAGTTTCATGATCAACCTGAAATCACTTCGGCCCACCGGGCATCTGTCCGCTGTCCCTATCTGCCACTGGTGAATAATCGATGATGAAATTTCTGGTTTGCCCACTTGTAGTCACCAAGTCATGGCTACATAAGTGAGTGCTATTGCTATCCTATCAATTTCAAACAGTGCTGCAAATTCCACATCAGTAACAGTTGGGCTTTTTCCTGAATAAATAAATAAATAAAAACCCCTCTTTTTAAGCAAATGCTGTCTTTTTTGTCTTTAAGCAAAGGGTTTATTTTAAAAGTCACTGTTCACGTTGTCTGTCTGTGAATTAAAAATGTTGACCACAGTGGCTGATCTGATATGACATCCGTTTAGATCGGATACTTATCTGCTGTAACAGTGTTAGTGCAATTGGGTGTTAAAAAAATGCAGTTTGTTGCCAAATGTTGTAAACATCCATAAAAGTGATATTTACAATTAGTAAAAAAGAAATTGACTATTTGTTCAATATCTATGCAACACTATTTAACATATGGGTAAATCTCGGATAAGCGGCACTTGGCACAATTTTTTCCACCATTTGAATCGCAAAAAAATTGCCATATTCTCGGGAGGAGATTTTTGAGGCCAAAGAGGGAAATGGCATTAAAAGCCACTTTCCAAAAAATATCCTCTTCTTTAAGCTTTAAAAAAGGAAGTATGCATGTATCAATATTACATCCTCGAAATGTATTCCTGGCTATTTATCATCATCCAGTCCGGTTTATATTGGACATTCTGGACATAATTTTGCTTAATAAGGTTTTTTTGTTGTTGTTTTTGTTTAAGTGCAAAAATAGTAAAACAAACAAAGAAATATAATAATAGTAAAATAAACAAAGAAATGTAATCCTGAATTGCATAACTACGGAAAACGAGATTGTAACAAGCACTTCCATAGCTTTTCATGACGTTTTGCAATTGTTTAAACTTTGGAAAAAGACTATTCAAATAGAATATGATAAGGTTAATTGAATTTGTCTGTATTTATTCCATGAAAAATTAAATCATAAAATATTATTTTTGTGTAATTTGAACGTTGTTTGTAACAGTGGCTTGAAAAAAGATGGCTCCCCAAAGCAATTTTATACGGTGTGCAAATGTATTTTAGTTATGTATTTGTTGCAAATACATAACTAAAATACATTTGCACAGTGATGCAAAGATTTCTATGTTTTACTTATTTGAAGTTCGAGTTTACATTCATTGCTAAAACATGAGTAACACGTCAAAAAAATCTATAAATATAAATCTTAAAAATAAAGAAACTTTTGCTCATGTATAAGCTAATGGTTTAGATTTTGTGATTTTGGGCTGATAGACCTTTTTTTTTTTTTTATTCCACAAAATCCTCTATACAATCAAAAGTCTTTAATCTCGACTCATCAGGACTTCGGCAATTCCGGATTATCAATTTTTCCGGATTATAGATCATCAGTTTAAATCTGGTAAGATGGCATGCAGAAATTATAAAATTAAAAATATGAAACCGTAATTTATAAAATAATGAGCAATTATGATCTAAAGGGTATCAAAATTTACAAAAATAGAAGCTTAATATTTATTTGTTCACTTTATTAAACATTTCTTTTAATGCGCGCATGCGTAAAGCATACCTTATGCATAGCCGAAATTAGAAAATTGCAACCAGAAAACTATTTGATTTGTATTCGTGATATTTATAATGACGAGGAATTTGATTTAAATCATATCAAAGACGGAGTACATCGAGATTAAATACTACATTTAGTAAGAAATTGTAAGCCGAATAAAATAAAAATATCTGCCCTGAAGATAACGATAGTGCTGACAGATCAACTTCCAGTTCATTGCGCGCCGCAATGTCCTCCTCCCGCGCTGAGCAGCGTGAAATTGATAAACAGATTTCGGAACGGTTGGATAAACAAAGGATATGCCTTTATCCATTTTTTGTAGCAATTAGTTTTTTGTTTGATGGACATCGAAACATACTTTCGTTTTCTAGGTCCTTTGGGAGCTCCAGCATCGGAAATTCTATTTGACATAAGCGAAAGTTCAAGCTTACTTTTATAAAATTGCTCTTACACTCTGCAAAAAATAATAAGCCGGATCCAATTCAAAGATTAAGGAACAACGCAATCATCAACGTTAACTGAAATAGATAATTTTAGCTTATACCGTCCGTTATACATTA
Source organism: Stegodyphus dumicola (assembly GCF_044657685.1). Classification (NCBI taxonomy): domain Eukaryota; kingdom Metazoa; phylum Arthropoda; class Arachnida; order Araneae; family Eresidae; genus Stegodyphus; species Stegodyphus dumicola. The sequence goes on from NC_140770.1 coordinate 167,323,996, forward strand.
AAAGCGCATGCGAAAACGTATTCTGCGCTTGTGCAGACGCATATGCGCAGTCGTAAATGTCTTGCGCGCATGCGTCAACGCGGCGCATGCGCAGAAAGATTTTAGCTTTGAGGTCCGGATTATGGGTGTCCGAATTAACGACTTTTGACTGTATAAAGAAATCAGTGAAATATGCTTGACGTAGAAAAATAGCAAAATAATGTCTAACATTTTACACAGTCTTTAATTAGACAGTCATTTTACAAAGTCTTTAATCTAGACTTGTCGGTAATTCAGCGATTCCGGATTAGAGGTCTTTCCAGATTATAGATTATCAATTTTAATCTGGTAAGATGGCATGCAGAAATTATAAAATTTAAAAATATGAAATCTTAATTTATGAAATAAAGAGCAATTATGATCTAAAGGGTATCAAAATTTAAAAAAAAAGGCTTAATATATATTTGTTTACTTTATTAAACATTTATTTCAATGTAAGTTAAGTTGCTTCGTTTTATGTACTACAGTCAAAAGTCGTTAATTCGGACACCCATAATCCGGAATGATCTATAATCCGGACCTCAAAGCTACAAACTTTCTGCTCATGCGTCGCCTTGATGCATGCGCATAGGCGTTTACGCGTGCGCATAAGACCTTTAAGGCTGCTAATATGCTTGTGCGCAAGCACATAATACATTTACGCATGCGCGTTTAATGTATAACGGACGGTATAAGTTAAGCTAAAATTATCTAATTCAGTTAATGTTGCAGATTGCGTTGTTCCTTAATCTTCGAATTGGATCCGGCTTATTATTTTTTGCAGAATGTTAGAGCAATTTTATAAAAATAAGCTTAAACTTTCGATTATGTCAAATAGAATTTCCGATATATATTAACTAATATATAAAGGATCTACAAAGCGAAAGTATGTTTTGAAATCCAAAATCTGTTTATCAATTTCACGCTGCTCTGCGGCAGGGTGGGGGGGACGCGCAATGAATTGGAAGTTGATCTGTCAGCACTATCCTTATCTTCAGGGCAGATGTTTTTATTTTATTTGGCTTATAATTCCTTACTAAATGTAGCATTTCATCTCGATGTACTCCGTCTTTGATATGGTTTAAATCAAGTTCCTCGTCATTATAATTCCCTTCCGATAGTGAAGAAAGTGACAGAGAGGTTATTGAAAACGAAAACATTTCGATTGACAAATTAGTCGGTATTCTTGACACAGCAATTATAGGACTTCAACAGCGGAACTTTGTAACTAAACAAGAAATTATGTCTGTTTAATAGAATTAAAGAGAAAGTATTGTCACATGTGAAATGAAGCAACTTGAACAACTTACATTGAAAGAAATGTTTAATAAAGTAAACAAATAAATATTAAGCTTTTTCTTTTTGTAAATTTTGATACCCTTTAGATCATAACTGTTCTTTATTTCATAAATTACGGTTTCATATTTTTAATTTTGTAATTTCTGCATGCCATCTTACCAGATTTAAACTGATCTATAATCCGGAAAAATCGATAATCTGGATTTGCCAAAGTCCCTACGAGTCCGGATTAATGACTTTTGACTGTAATACTTTCTCTTTAATTCTATAAACAGACATAATTTCATGTTCAGTTACAAAGTTTCGTTGTTCAAGTCCTGTAATTGCTATGCCGAGAATACCGACTAGCTTGTCAATAGAAATTTTTTCGTTTTCTACAACTTTCTTCATGCCTTTATCCATTTTTTGCAGCAATTCCACTTTTTATTTGATGGACATCGAATCATGCTTTTACTTTGTATATCCTTTGGCAGCTCCAGAATCAGAAACTCTTTTTGACATAATCGAAAGTTCAAGCTTACTTTTTATAAAATTGCTCTAACAGTCTGCAAAAAATAATAAGTCGGATCTAATTAGATGATTAAGGAACAAGGTGATCTGCAACATTAACTGAAATAGATTAGATAATTTTAGCATATCTTATACTGTCCGTTATACATTAGATGTGCGTGCATAAACGTATTAAGTGCATGCATAAACACTATGCATGCGCAGAAAGTTTGTAGCTTTGAGATCCGGATTATAGATCAGTATGGTTTAAAGACTTTGTACTGTACTAACTTGTTAGCATTTCAGTCTGAGTATCATTTTATTGGATTTTAATAATTATATTTGAATATAAATTTGATTATGAGGGGGGGGGTTAAAAACTGCTTTTATGATACAGGGTATCTTTCAGCGGCCTAGGGTTAAAACTGTTGCACACTAGTAGTTTGTCTTGGAGTCAAGTCCTGGCTAATGGATTTCCTTCTTCTTAAGCAAAGACCCTGGGAGTGCTTTTCATATTCTAAACAATACTAATCCTATTTATACGTGGACATAATAAGAAAAAAGGCATTTGGTTAGATTAAACAAATGACTTCCATAAATTAAAAATATATATATATATTCATATTAGAAGTACAATTAATTTATTTAGAAATTCCTGTTTGTTATGGCCAGAGTCCCATATAATTAAATTTTAAGTAGATAAGTTAGAAAAAGAGCATATTTTCTTCTATAAAAATAAAATCATTTTATTCTGATTAGAAGTGTAATTTATTTAAATTACACTTCTAATCAGAATAAAATGACTTATCAGAATAAAATGAGACTTAAATTAGTCTATAATTAAAAATTCTAAATAAATTTTTAAAATTAATTTATTTAGAAATTAATTATATGTAAATACACATGGGATAATGTGTACAGAAAAGGAGCACATTTTGTAATTTTCTTATATAAAAATAAAATTATCTTATTCTAATTACAGGTGTAATTAATTTATTTAGAAATAATTAAACAGCAAATTCAAAATGTCTAGTAACAATGTTATCTGATCATCTCACAAAGATTTATCTGCAAAGTTATGACACCCAACGTTAAGAAAAAAATGTAGAAAGAAAATATCCTTTTCCCTGTCTTGGTTAACATCTGAGCTAGCAACCTAACACTTTTCGAACCTCGCCAAGTGCCGGTTATCTGAGTATCCCCAACATATGCATGTAGAAGAGAGTTAATATAAATTATTATTTATTATAGTATTTAATACAATTTTATCCTCAATTTACTTTAAATAATTGAATGGAACTTATAGGCAGTTATGTAAGCAGTTTGTTTAAAGTATGATATGTAAACATTCCAGGTTCTATTTATTATTAAATATGCTGAGAAATTCTATTCGTTATTTTATTTAATATGGTGTAGTTAACCCACGAGCACACGTGCCGGGTATGTCATGCCCAGAGGCATATTCTTTGTCCCTTATCTCAAAACCCCTATCCTGGAAATGGACGAAACCTTTTGTAGCTGAATTCAAGATCACATTCATGAAGCTGGGAAATCCGTGGAGTGATTCTTCGAGTACTTTTCTAGGAATTGTACCATTTGTGTATGTGACACCCGCGTGTCTTCTCGTGTCTCTCAGATTTTCATCATCACTTTCTTAGTCAGTATCACATGGCATTTAAGTGATGATAAAGAAATGGAAAAGGTTGAGAAATGTGCTAGAAACCGTTTCAACAGATGATGGAACGTTTAGAGAAGAGGAGGGAGGAAGAATTAATAGATGAACACAACAGCAATTATAATTCATCAACAGACAGTGATACAGATACTAACTGAGAATTTGTATAGAACACATGTGTTCAGTCTGCCAGAGATGTGCAAAATAATAGTGAATTAGAAAATCAATGAAATGATGAAAATTATGTTGGTAAAAATGTCTTAGTATGGAAGAAAAACAAATTCCGAACGACTGTTAGGACTAGTTCTGAAAGCATTATCTTTAAAATTCTAGGAAATACTGGTTATTCGAAAGTGGAAGATTACTCAAGTCAACGGCGGCAGCAAATCTTGCTTCCTTTATAACTAAAAGAAAAAATAATTTCAGAAGATTGCAACATGGAACCACCTTCTAAAAAGATGAAAAACGTTTACGGAAGATGCACTGAGTGCCCTAAAAGCAAGGACAGAAAGACACGGTTTCTATGCAAGAAATGTAATATCGGTATTTGTATAGAGCATATGTGGCAGTCAGCCAGAGATGTGCAAAATAATTGTATGTTATTTCATTTATTATATTCTTTAAAATATTGTAAAGTTCATTGTTTTTTATGTTAATCCACATTTATACTCATATTTATATTATTAATGTAATTTAAAACATGTTAATTGCTTTCAGATATGTTATACCAACCGTGCCTTCTCGTGTTCGTAATTTTGGCGCGCGTAGTAGCGGGTTAACAAAAAATTGTAAAAGTATATTTACGTGTTCAACAACTTCACAATAATATAAGGGGCACCCTTAAATCTGCTCTAACCCAAAAAACAACATATACAGTCAAAATCGTTAATCCGGACTCGTCGGGACTTCGATTCCGGATTATAGATCAACAGTTTAAATCTCGTAAGATGGCACACAGAAATTCTAAAATTAAAAATATGAAACCGTAATTTATGAAATAAAGAGCAATTATGATCTAAAGAGTATCAAAATTTACAAAAAAAAAAAAAAAAGCTTAATATTTATTTGTTTACTTTATTAAACATTTCTCTCAATGTAAGTTGTTTAAGTTGCTTCATTTTATGTGATAATACTTTCTATTTAATTCTATAAAAAGACATAATTTCTTGTTCAGTTACAAAGTTCCGCTGTTCAAGTCCCGTTAATTGCTGTGCCGAGAATACCGACTAACCTGTCAATCGAAATTTTTTTGTTTTCACTAACCTCTGTCACATTCTCCATGTCTTTATCAATTTTTTGCAGCAATTCCACTTTTTGTTTGTTGGACATCGAAACATACTTTCGTTTTGTAGATCCTTTGGGAGCTCCATCATTGAAAATTCTATTTGACATAATCGAAGGTTTAAGTTTACTTTTATAAAATTGCTCTTATAGTCTTCAAAAAATAATAAACCGGATCCAATTCGAAGATTAAGGAACAACGCAATCATCAACATTAACTGAAATAGATAATTAGATAATTTTAACTTATACCGTCCGTTATACATTAAACGCGCACGCGAAAACGTATTCTGCACTTGCGCACATGCATATGTGCAGTCGTAAAGGTCTTACGCGCACGCGTAAACGCCTATGCGCATTTGTCAATGCACCGCATGTGCAGAAAGTTTTTAGCTTTGAGGTCCGGATTATAGATCATTCCGCATTATGGGTGTCCGAATTAACGACTTTTGACTGTATTATTTCTTATGACATATTGTGAAAGGTCATAAGTTGCTCACTTGGGGGGTGGGGAGTTATAATTTATGTAATTTATTTCAAAAAGTATTTTTTAATCTTTCAGTAATAAGCAAAACAGTTATCAAAACTTTATAATTATTTTATTCTTACTCATAGTTATTTAATCCACTATCAGCAGGACCATGGATTAATGACTGTTTTGCAATTTGTATGGGAAATATATGAGATCCCATACAATATCTGTCATAAAGAATGTAACACTTAATGATATTTCTTTAGATATATGCTTAAAATACATTTCTGTTTTGTTTTATGTTATAATTTTAATTTTTTTTTTTTTTTTTTTGTTTCTGTAGAAAGCACAAGATGAAAAGTATGCCGTTGGACCCTGGCTTTTAGGCTTATTTATCTTTGTTGTTTGTGGCTCTGGTAAGTGGTAAAAAATATTTTCTCACTAAATAGGAATGTGATTGTAGTAAGTAATATTTTACGTATGTGTCTAGAATAGTACAGGAAGGTAATTATTTCAGAAATGGAATTTTCAAGCCAAAATACCTTGTGGGTAATAATTTACAGGCAACCTTTGACTTTCACACAATACACTATTTCACACCTTTTAAAAAATTGAATTTTTAAAAGATTTTTGTCGATAATGAAAAAATTTGCTCATTGGTCAACTGTTTTCATCTCACTTGTTCCATCTCCCATTCTTACTAGTGGGAGGCATTCGTGGCCACGAATAGGTGAGTTGTGTAGTAACATACATCGTAGACACGCACTATTTCCTACAGAAGCCAACTTTTCAGAATCATAATCGCTACTGGGTTGTTTCGAGCAAAAGATCAAAACTGTCTCAGTTTTGCATTAAGGCATGCATCGATGTGTTATGTGTTTTTCTAATTTATTATATTTGTATATGTCATCCTTATAAATTGATAAACATGAGTGAGAAACATAGAAACTTCAGTGTTAATACGAAAAAAAGAAAGTAAAACTTATTCTTTGCATCTAGTGAGACTTAATACAAAGTTACTTATCACCTCTGGTTCTTTAATGGCTTATTGTAACCTTAAAGTATATTAACTGGGTTACAACCCCTGAAACTCTACACGAAGCTACGACACGAACTGCATCAAACAGAGCCCGACTAACTTTCAACACTTGTGAACCTACATCAGGCCTTTCAGATTTGTTCTAATGAGCAGGTCTCTTTCTAGACAAGCAGCAGCAGTAACAATATTCAGTCTTTTGCTCTGAATCATGCTGAATATGATCTTACTTCTCATTTTAACCTATGGCGTTTGACATAAAATCTACCTGATATGTACTCAACCTCTAGACTGATCAAGTACGTGACAAAATGAGACATTTAAAAAAATCAACATAAAGCTAACTGTGGGTAACACGTAAATGTCACTTATCTTCTTTCAAATATGTCCATCTGTTGTAAGTGTAAAATATTTAATGCTATTTGATAAATTGCATAAAGTTTATTTTATTCTCAAACTTATTAATAATTCATGTTTAGTAATAATGCAGACTACTTAGAGATCTGTTTTATTTTTAGGATGGTATCACAAAAGTGAAATTCAGGCATAGATAATATTTTTAATTGAATTTTTTCAGTTCCTATTTTCTCATAGGTCCTTGATTTTTTTCATTAATGGTCCTTAAAAGTACTTAATTTTCGTGTGCAGAAATGTGTACGAACCCTGACAGTATTTGGAGCGCCTTGTAGCGCGATCTAATAGCCGAAATGGCACCAAACTTAATATTTAAACTAATCAAGACATGGGAAAAAGGATTCCGTGAAAAGAAAAAATTTAGTTCCAAAAATTGCCACTATGGCATTTTGTGGCGCTGCTGTAGCTTACAATAATGAGAATTAGCATAAAATATGGGTATCAAAGGAAAATGCAAATATTGTGCGATGACAGCACCAGTAATAGGGCCTATAAAAGCAAGTAGTAGACAGCTCTGACAAATAATCTCAGCTGAAGTAAACAAGTTCCAGTGGACATGCCTCTCACTTTACCGGTGAAGCTGTATTACATGAATCAACGTAACGAATTCGCAGCTCTTCGGGAATTCCGAACCAGAAAAAAATTACGAAAGGGGCATTTATCGCTGAATGGTCTTAAGAAAATGATTAAGAAGTTCGAGGACACGGGGTTACTGACCTTTCGCGCTGAAAGAAAACGTAAACCAGTATCAGAAGATGTAATAACTGATGTGGTAACTGCAATTGTTGAAGGGTCGCAGGGAACCATTGCTGGTACTAGCAGCGCCCGGGGTGAAGCTCGACAATAGGACATGAATTATTCCATGACATGGAGAGTTTTTGCGGCGCGTTATTGGATTTTACCGCTACAAAATCGGCCGCTTGCACAAACTGAAACCAAGTGATTATGTTAAGGGCTTGACATTCGCTCTATCGTTTCTTGCCAGGTTAGAAATTGATGATGCTTTCCCATGGCACTTTCTGTGGGGAGATGAGTGCCATTCTTATCTCAATGGGTCCGTAAACACACAAAATACCCGAATTTGAGCTTCTGAGCAGCCCCACACCGTGCACCAAATGCCATTAAATTCCCCAAAAGTCACTGTTTGGTGTGGTTTCAGAGCCGAATTCATAATTGGGCCATTCATTTTTGAGACCATCGCTTCGACAGGACCACAAATGTGCACTTTAAATGCAGAAAGGTACCACAAAATGCTGCAAACATTTGTTATTCCACAACTTCAGCTAAGAAACCATTTCCAACAGACAATCTTTATGCAGGATAGTGCTCCGCCACACATTCATAGTAAGGTAAAGCAGCTGTTGCGCCAAAACTTCGCTGATGGTAGAGTCATAAGTCACAGTTTTCCAGTTGCATGGCCGTCTCGTTCCTCTGACCTCACGCCGTGCGATTTTTGGCTCTGTGGTTATATGAAATCTCAAGTTTATGTTGGTGGAGTATCAAATTTGTCTATTCTAAAGGACAACATAACAAAGACAGTGTGGAATATTCCTCGTGATATGTTACATACAGCTGTGGAGAACGTAGTGCACAGAATGCACGGTGTTATTTCTGAGAGCGGTGCTCACATTGAATGTGGTCTAATTCCTCACCGGGGAAGTTAATATAGTAAATAAACATTAATAATTTAACTGTACGATTGTATGTCTTGATGTCCCATGTTCTGATTAGTCTAAATACCAAGTTTGGTGCCATTTCGGCTATTAGATCGCGCTACAGAGCGCTCCAAACACTGTCACTTTAAAAAAGATCACCCTGTACATGAAAAATTAGCAATGCCTTCACCGGGACTCAAACATTAGCCAGGTGTGCTACCATTACACCATGAATGCATGCTGGAAAGAGGAAGAAAGTAACTTATAAACTTAATCGAGACAAAGATGGAAATAAGTAAACAATCTAAAAATGGTGAATCTTTTGCTTTACTCGAACATTTGTACAATATTAACAGATCTGTGATATTTCAGTTTTGAAAAATATGAGCAAAATTAAGGAATACGTTCAAAATTGTGGAAGTATATCTTAAAAGATTTTTTTCTAAAACACACAATGGTGGAGGAAAGGGAAATTTGTTCATCTTCATGGATTGATGATCAGCATCAAAATAATGTACCTACCCCCCTATTTTAATTGTTTAAACTAAGGCTCTTATTTTGCATGAAAATTGGAAGACTAGATGATGGCAAAAATTTGATCAGAATGCGTCATTCATATTTGGGGGGGGCAGTTCTTTGTGTACTTACAAGGTAAACTAGTTATGAGAAAAAAATTATTGTTGAAAGAAAGAAACGAAAATGATAGTTGCCAATAGCTAAATTCATTCCATTCACTAAACTTAATTACTTAATTATGCTTTCTTCGGTATTCGATTTTCTTTCTTCCTGAATAACTAGTTCTTGTTAAATATGATTAGTAGTATCTGCACCACATTTATTATCTCTGCATTTATCAGTACTCGAATCAAAATCTGAAGATGTAATTTTGTTTATAATTTTTCTTTCTGAAAATTCGTGACTGTTTTTCATTGCTACTTTTTGAATACTTGCAAGCCTCACAGCAGGTTTCTTCTTCATTGCCATATGATTCACCTAAAAATTACTCTTTCATTTTTCTTTTAGACATTGTAAAAAGTTGAGGTAATAATTTCAACCCAAAAAAAATTCTGTCATTTGTCATTACAGAAAAAATATTTAGAAAAGAAGAAATAATTGTTGAGTCTCCCATCCTTTCTTAGATATTTCGTTCTTCAGGAAAAATTTTAAACTGAATGCATGTCCCAAAATCTTTTATTCTACACTCTTCCAGTGGGGTGGTAGAGTAGTGGTCATGTCCTAAATTAAATTTTCTTACAAACTCATGTGGTAGTCAGCATGTTAAATGCAGATTTAAACACGTTGTTTCAAGCAAGCAACGGTTAATTCGACAAATTTAAAATTGATGCATTCTTTACATAATATTAAATACAGTGGAGAATCGTCTGATGCAGATAAAGATGCTGTGAAAGAATTTATTTTCTACTGTCCCAAATTACTCTAGATGGAGAATATTCTCCCAGTCAAATATTCAATATAGATGAGACAGGTTTATTTGGGATGCTTAATCCTACATTTGTATCAAAATAAGAATCGTTTGTCCTTGACATAAAACTTCCCAAGAAAGATTGACATTTCAGTAAAAATATATTTACGCATGCCCTTTGGCAATTTTTGGCAGTACATGGATACCGAGTTTGTGCAATTCTTTGACTTGTTATTTTGGCTTTGTGTAGTGGCAATTTTTATGCCAAAAAAAAAGTCTGTGCTACACAAAAACGAAATAACCAAGTCAAAGAATTGCACAAACTCGATATCCATGTTCACATGAATCTATATTCCCTTAAAAAGTCAAAGGAGCAGCCAACAAAAAATATGTAATCTCAATAAACTACATTTCAAATCAAACAATGGAATAACATAAAAAAGGAAATACATCTTAGCATTACACAAAGGAAATATCCACTCACCTTATTTATGAATTTCTCTGTCTTCAGTCAAATAAAGTTCCTTAACAGCATCCAAAAACTTCCTAAAATTATCTGAACTAGAATCCATATATCGGCGTCGCCACATGAATTCACAAAAAATAAGAGTAAAAAATATCCTCCGACGTTCGACCATACGCATTATCTTCCTGTAAACAAGACACTTATAATGGCTATTAAGTAAACCTTCATTTACACAACAGTCAATTAATGCTGTTTTTCCCTTTCGTTCCAAATCGTACAGAAACTTCAAATTATTCTTACCACGTTCAGCCATTTTACTGTCTAAACCATAGAGCAAGCAACGTATTCCCTAACCAACACACACCACAAACCCTTACAAATCTTTTCTTATCATTCAAAATTTACTGCAATCACGCAACTGATTACATCATATTAGGGTTTTCATAACATCCAACTACTCAGGTTACCACAAATGAAATAACAACTTGGCAATAAATGAAACGACTTCGCAATAATAATACAATGGGCACCCTTCAATCTACTCTAGCCGACATTTCTTTTTGGTTGAAACTTAGTTGGTGATTTAAATTTGAAGCCGTTGTTAGTTTTATCAAGTTGAAAATTGCTCCCGGTCATTTGGAAATCAAATAAAAATGGTTGGATAACTGAATTAATATTTAAAGATTGGTTTACTTTTCATTTCGTGCCAACAGTATTGTAAAAATAGTAATTTACAATTTAAAGCATTATTAATCTTAGACAACGTTACAGGACACTGAAAATTTCTGCAGAATTTATATTTGGAAAGTAGTGTTATGTTTTCCTCCCAATATTTTTCCTCCCAATATTAGCTATCTCATATAGCCCAAGGATCAAACAGCGACAACTATATTTAAACGATATTATATGAGGACACTAATGAATCAGGCTATTAAGGCGACTGCCAGGGAAGATGTGCTTATATTAAAAGATTTTTAGAAAAACTATAATATATGTAACATCATAAATAATAATAGAGATTTATGGGCTGAAATAGGAGTCAAGAATTAAGTTGAAAATACAAAAGGTTCGTAAAAAAATCGTGGTTCATGGTAAAAATTATGCTCACAAATGATAAGTGATTTTATAATTTTTGTAGAAACACTGGAAGATGAAATAATTAGCTTAATGAATGAATCGAACTTTAATGTCAAACAATGAAAATGTTAATCTCAGTACCTCTGTCAAATTAATACTTAATTAGCAAAAATGAATTATGTTATGCAGTGAAAGTGAGGAAGAAGAAGCTGATTAAAATGTCCAGACTTTGTATAATTAAAAATTTGAATGAAGCCTTCATACGTCTTGATAAATTTTTGATTGTCGAAGAATGTGATACCAATGAAGCACATTCACCTCAATTATGTAGGGTGATGGTGAAAGACATAGCATGTTATAAAAATCTTCATCAAAAAAAGAAAGAAAAAAAAGGTTTCATTGTTATTTCTGTTTTTAAATTTACTTTTATTTGGAGGTAGTCTTAATAAAAACATATTTTTAAATCTCTTATAATAATACTGTCCCATATGATATGGTAATTGCAGCTCAAGCAAAAGGGTGGTTGTGCATGTATGTATTGTGCTCAAATTTATGAGCAGATATAGACATTTGCGATTGTAGTATATTTCAGAATAGAGAAACTTTAAGAATTTCATCCAAAAGCTCTCTTGAGAGATTCCTATTCTTTTGTAAAGATTACTAAAGCATTGGATTACCTTTCCTAAAATTTCCTTCATTAAAACTTCGATGAAAATAATACAAATTAAATAATCTCCGAGTTTTTGTATAAAAGGTGTTTTGACCTGTAATTTTTTAAGATGCGCAACATAAGATTTTTCCATTTATGAAGTCTAAAATTGATGATTTTATTTGTATCACATGTATTTTAACTGTGTATTTAAATCTTGCTTTCTGTTTTTACATGCTCTTGTAGCTTTTTAATTTAGGTTGTATATATGAAAATTTATATATCTAATAAAGGTAATGTCAGATTGCTAATTAATAGTACGCAATTCATTCATGATTGAGATTTTACTTCTTTTATGGTCAATAAATTATTTTCAAGTTGCAAAAATATAAAAAGGTAACAGCACTATATATATATATATATACATCCTTTTGGTGATATTCAAAATTGACACATTGCAAATTGGACGGTATAAGCTAAGCTAAAATTATCTATTTCAGTTGATGCTGATGATTGCGTTGTTCCTTAATCTTCGAATTGGATCCAGCTTATTATTTTTTGCAGACTGTAAGAGCAATTTTATAAAAGTAAACTTGAACTTTCGATTATGTCAAATAGAATTTCCGATGCTGGAGCTCCCAAAGGATCTACAAAACGAAAGTATGTTTCGATGTCCATCAAACAAAAAGTGGAATTGCTGAAAAAAATGGATAAAGACATGAAGAAGGTGAAAGAGAGGTTAATAAAAACGAAAAAATTTCGATTGACGAGTTAGTCGGTATTCTCGTTACAGCAATTACGGGACTTGAACAGCGGAACTTTGTAACTGAACAAGAAATTATGTCTGTTTATAGAATTAAAGAGAAAGTATTATCACGTAAAATGAAGCAACTTAAACAACTTACATAGAAAGAAATGTTTAATAAAGTAAACAAATAAATATTAAGCTTTTTTTTCTGTAAATATTGATACCCTTTAGATCATAACTGTTCTTTATTTCGTAAATTACGGTTTCATATTTTTAATTTAAAATTTCTGCATGCCATCTTACGAGATTTAAACTATAATCCGGAGACGCCGAAGTCCCGACGAGTCCGGATTAACGACTTTTGACTGTACATCTTTCCAAAGAAAAATATTTTATGAGGATTAAATCTCAGAATGCTTGAAATGCTCTGCTATAGTTATTTTAGTGTCTGGGTATTAGCTAGCACATGTTGATATGCAGTCAATAATATTTCTGCTTAAATTCTGGGTAAGCATTGCAGCAGTAAATTCCCTTTTCATTTGGAAAGATGGGTGGAGAAGGGGGCTAAAAGAGTTGGGGTTTTATCTCAATGTCAGCTTCAGACCAACTTAAGAAAGCACATTTTTAGTAACCCTTTTTCGCATAGTGAATTGTCATGTTCATTTTAATTTTCATTGCATTTTGCAATGTGTTTATCATTAGGAAGTAAAGTATACATGATTGTCAAAAAAGTTCCCATTGAAACTATACATAATACAAAATGTATGACGAAAATGTAACTGCCAGCAAAATGTTAGAGTAAGAACTTAAAATTGGTTTGAGAAGTTACCTTTTTATTTAGCAAAACTAATTAGTTTCAACAGGGTATTATATCCTGTGATCCAAAAAGTTGAGCAGGTCAAAATTTGAAAAATTTAGCAATTCCAGACTGCATATTAATAACAAATTATTTCAATGACTGACATTCGGTACTATTATAGGTAATATGTTAATTGAAATTTTATTTGCAGTTTATGCTGTTCTTAAAAAACCATTTGTATAAGGCAAGATAGAGATGAGTTTTTCACAAGCAGCTTGAATTTTTATGACTGAGCATTATTTTGCATTGACATCTTATGGAAAAGGTGAAGCATTTAATGTCTAAATGCCTCCGTTATATCTTTCAATAGCGTACAATTTAAAAAATATTTTGAATTCAAATGAAATTTGTCAAAAACTAAAGTAAAATTAAACTTAAATTAATATTAACCTTCATACATTTTACCTGAGTTAATATTGTAGTTGCTCAGTGATCAAATTTGTCACTGCAGTGTCTCGCTGAAGTCGCACTGCTACACAGTGTGAAAACCTTTCATATTTAAAGGTTTGTGTGTATGATACTGGGTATGATTAGAGCTTCTGATCTATTTTATTGGTCTGTTCCTCTCAGTATGGGAGGTAGATTTCTCATTTGTCTCTAAATTTTGTAACTTAACTTTCTTTTTAATTATTATTGCATTTCGTATGTTGTATCTCTGGTCATTAGCTCAAAATTATTTTAAGAAAAATGTGAAAAAGTTCAAACATCTTTTAGCTAACATTGTTGTTAAAGACTGAGGATTGTCCTAAAGCCCCAGTTACAAGAAATTAAATATTCCAAAAAGAAATTGAATTATCATAAAACAATTCAAATTCTTTTTGGACTTGTGTACTTTAAAGGAGGATTCACGCTATGGCTTATATCGGTTTACAGGTCGCATAAATTGAACTTTATTGCTAGGTAACAAGACCTTGGCTGTATCGCAGAAATTACTGTAAGGATTCAGAAGTCAAACAACAAAAATCAGCGTTAATTCACAAAATTTTCACAGGACTAGTTTCGATGGTTTTACCGAACCATCATCTTCAGCTGCAAAACCGCAAATGAACAAGATAGGAAATAATGTTTAGATAGATAAGAAAGCCTGGACAAGAATAAGCAAGTGGCACCATCTGTTAGCGAAACCAGAACTAAAACATAATTTCTCTAAAAGCCGAAGGCAAATTTGGATTGGAATTAGGATCGTTAACTAGAACAGAAAGATTTCTATGAATGTGAAATGCCTCTAGAAAATCCAGTTCTCCAATGGAAGATGTTTTTTGAATAATTTTGGCAGCAGAAAAATTGAAAGTGTGATTTTCGGACCAACAATGTTGAGCAACAGAAGACTTCTGTGTTTCCTTTTTTCTAACATATGCCTCATGTTCTTTGACGCGAAATTTTAAGGCTCTCTTAGTTTGGCCAATGTAAATTAAACCGCACTGGCAAGGAATCCTATAAATACCCCAGGAATTCATATCCGGAATGGGGTCCTTGAGTATAGAAGTTGGAATTTTATTGATGGGAGAGTAAACAACCCGAAAGTTAAATTTCTGCAAAATATGTGCAACTTTATAGCTAATTGATGGAAAGAAGGGAATGACAACAGAATTTTTATAATCTCCTAAAATAAGAGTGTGGCTTTTAGTGTGTTGAGATGAGAATTTTTTAACTGCTTGATTAATAATGTTGGGTGAAAAACCCCTGTCAATAGCTATTGCTTTTAAATAATTTAGTTCTTCATCAAGGGCTAGTTTGGAGGAGCAAACTTAAAGAGCACGGAAAACATAGGAATAAAATGAAGCTAACTTTTGTTTAGTCGGATGACATGATTTAAAGTGTGGTGGAAGGCAAACCGATGAAGGTTTACGGTAAACTGTAGTACTGAAGTTGGATGTGTTACGTGTGACCAGAATGTCGAGAAACGGAAGAGAATTGCAAGTCTCAAGTTCAAAAGTGAACTGAATAGCAGGATCAATAGAATTCATTGTTGAAAGAACTCTATTTAAATCATCTTTATTACCTTCAAACAGGGTAAAAGTATCGTCTACGTAGCGGACATGCCGGGAAGTTTAAAGTTTCAAACAATTTTGATTCATAATAATGCATGTAGATATCAGCCAGGATGGGACTGAGGGGGCTTCCCATGGCTAATCCCTCAGTTTGCTTGTAATATTTATTTTGGAAAACAAAATGTGTTTGTTTCAAACAGAGTTGAGTGAGAGAAATTAGCTCATCAGTTTCGATGCAAGAGAAATGAAATTCGCGAAGTCTGGTTTCTAGACATCTTAATGCACTGGGACATTGGTGAATAATGATTTTACATCAAAAGAAACCATGAGTAAATTACGAGGAGAAATGTTTTTAACCTTTTTTACAAACTCTATTGAATTTTTTATGGTGTAAATGTTATTGTCTAATAGAGTGGAAAATCTAGAAACTAAATATTTAGCTAATGGATACGAGGCAGTACCTAAATTTGATACAATAGGGCGGAAAGGAATACCACTTTTATGAATTTTGGGAAGAGCATATAATCTGGCACAATTCCCAACAGATGGGATAAGCGAATGTTTTAAGTTGCTTGAAATGATTTGCGAAGATTTGATCGCAGTTTTTATTTTGGATAAGTCCGAAGGTGAAGGATCTTTAGGGATCGGATTAAATGGTCCTTGGTTTAAGAGTTTAGTGACACCATCGATGTAAGTGTTCTTATCCATGACGACTATCTGGCCACCTTTGTCGGCCTTTGAAATGACAATATCCGGGTTAGAATGAATCTCGCGCATTGTAGCTCTTTCTCTCGCAGTTAGATTTGGTTTCAAAGATTTATTATTGAATTTCACATTATGAGCGATAAGATGCCTAATCATTTCTTTCTGTGAATCTGAAACTTTACTGAACTTGAAAGCTTTTTCGATAGGAGCCAAAATCTTTGGAATCGAGGGTTTACAGGTTTGTGAGAAGTTAAAATTATATTTTAGAATTCTCTCTTGTTCTTCTGAAAGACTAACATTAGAAATATTAACTATTGGCTTGATGTTTACAATGGGAAGATTTTTTGAACTACTTGAACTGGAAGACTGTAAAAGAAGTTTTTCGAATTTAACTGCAAGGGTGTTTTTATGACGGTTAACTGCATTCTCCGTTCTAGACCAAGACTTTTGTTCAAGGGCAGTGAATTTTGGATATGTTTTAGCGAGTTCCAGATGAAGCTTATAGAGTTCATGTTCAATTTTGGACAATTGTTGACGTGTATCCCTTATCACGGACCGAAGTAAGGCAAGTTTGCAATTTAACAGAATTCTTGACACGCGACTCGAAGGTTTTTGATTAGATTTGATTTGAATAAAATTGGGGATCAATTTTTTACATTTACATTTAAGTAAAAAGTCAAGATGATTCAGGAATTTTTGCCGTTTCAGGCGTAATTTAGTGAAACGATTAACGGATGAAGGCATGATAAACAATGCAGAAAATCAAACTAAATTAACTGAGCAATAATAAAGTACACACAAAATAGCAGAAAAATCCCTCACTGAAATGAATAGAAAACAAAATGTTTGTAAGCAAAATGCATGAAATCAGACAAGCAAAGCACAATATCCAAATGTACAAAACATAAACATAACTTGAAAATTGCAAAAATGTACTCACCGAAACTCCTACAATCACAAAATGGCGGCCACACCACGTGCAAAAAAGAAAGCAAAATGTAAGCCTGTTTGGGGCTTCTATAATTAAGACACAATAACACGCCGAATAAATACTGATTCAGAAGTCAAACAACAAAAATCAGCGTTAATTCACAAAATTTTCACAGGACTAGTTTCGATGGTTTTACCGAACCATCATCTTCAGCTGTGTATTTTGTGTGTACTTTATTATTGCTCAGTTAATTTAGTTTGATTTTCTGCATTGTTTATCATGCCTTCATCCGTTAATCGTTTCACTAAATTACGCCTGAAACGGCAAAAATTCCTGAATCATCTTGACTTTTTACTTAAATGTAAATGTAAAAAATTGATCCCCAATTTTATTCAAATCAAATCTAATCAAAAACCTTCGAGTTGCGTGTCAAGAATTCTGTTAAATTGCAAACTTGCCTTACTTCGGTCCGTGATAAGGGATACACGTCAACAATTGTCCAAAATTGAACATGAACTCTATAAGCTTCATCTGGAACTCGCTAAAACATATCCAAAATTCACTGCCCTTGAACAAAAGTCTTGGTCTAGAACGGAGAATGCAGTTAACCGTCATAAAAACACCCTTGCAGTTAAATTCGAAAAACTTCTTTTACAGTCTTCCAGTTCAAGTAGTTCAAAAAATCTTCCCATTGTAAACATCAAGCCAATAGTTAATATTTCTAATGTTAGTCTTTCAGAAGAACAAGAGAGAATTCTAAAATATAATTTTAACTTCTCACAAACCTGTAAACCCTCGATTCCAAAGATTTTGGCTCCTATCGAAAAAGCTTTCAAGCTCAGTAAAGTTTCAGATTCACAGAAAGAAATGATTAGGCATCTTATCGCTCATAATGTGAAATTCAATAATAAATCTTTGAAACCAAATCTAACTGCGAGAGAAAGAGCTACAATGCGCGAGATTCATTCTAACCCGGATATTGTCATTTCAAAGGCCGACAAAGGTGGCCAGATAGTCGTCATGGATAAGAACACTTACATCGATGGTGTCACTAAACTCTTAAACCAAGGACCATTTAATCCGATCCCTAAAGATCCTTCACCTTCGGACTTATCCAAAATAAAAACTGCGATCAAATCTTCGCAAATCATTTCAAGCAACTTAAAACATTCGCTTATCCCATCTGTTGCGAATTGTGCCAGATTATATGCTCTTCCCAAAATTCATAAAAGTGGTATTCCTTTCCGCCCTATTGTATCAAATTTAGGTACTGTCTCGTATCCATTAGCTAAATATTTAGTTTCTAGATTTTCCACTCTATTAGACAATAACATTTACACCATAAAAAATTCAATAGAGTTTGTAAAAAAGGTTAAAAACATTTCTCCTCGTAATTTACTCATGGTTTCTTTTGATGTAAAATCATTATTCACCAATGTCCCAGTGCATTAAGATGTCTAGAAACCAGACTTCGCGAATTTCATTTCTCTTGCATCGAAATTGATGAGCTAATTTCTCTCACTCAACTCTGTTTGAAACAAACACATTTTGTTTTCCAAAATAAATATTACAAGCAAACTGAGGGATTAGCCATGGGAAGCCCCCTCAGTCCCATCCTGGCTGATATCTACATGCATTATTATGAATCAAAATTGTTTGAAACTTTAAACTTCCCGGCATGTCCGCTACGTAGACGATACTTTTACCCTGTTTGAAGGTAATAAAGATGATTTAAATAGAGTTCTTTCAACAATGAATTCTATTGATCCTGCTATTCAGTTCACTTTTGAACTTGAGACTTGCAATTCTCTTCCGTTTCTCGACATTCTGGTCACACGTAACACATCCAACTTCAGTACTACAGTTTACCGTAAACCTTCATCGGTTTGCCTTCCACCACACTTTAAATCATGTCATCCGACTAAACAAAAGTTAGCTTCATTTTATTCCTATGTTTTCCGTGCTCTTTAAGTTTGCTCCTCCAAACTAGCCCTTGATGAAGAACTAAATTATTTAAAAGCAATAGCTATTGACAGGGGTTTTTCACCCAACATTATTAATCAAGCAGTTAAAAAATTCTCATCTCAACACACTAAAAGCCACACTCTTATTTTAGGAGATTATAAAAATTCTGTTGTCATTCCCTTCTTTCCATCAATTAGCTATAAAGTTGCACATATTTTGCAGAAATTTAACTTTCGGGTTGTTTACTCTCCCATCAATAAAATTCCAACTTCTATACTCAAGGACCCCATTCCGGATATGAATTCCTGGGGTATTTATAGGATTCCTTGCCAGTGCGGTTTAATTTACATTGGCCAAACTAAGAGAGCCTTAAAATTTCACGTCAAAGAACATGAGGCATATGTTAGAAAAAAGGAAACACAGAAGTCTTCTGTTGCTCAACATTGTTGGTCCGAAAATCACACTTTCAATTTTTCTGCTGCCAAAATTATTCAAAAAACATCTTCCATTGGAGAACTGGATTTTCTAGAAGCATTTCACATTCATAAAAATCTTTCTGTTCTAGTTAACGATCCTAATTCCAATCCAAATTTGCCTTCGGCTTTTAGAGAAATTATGTTTTAGTTCTGGTTTCGCCAACAGATGGCGCCACTTGCTTATTCTTGTCCAGGCTTTCTTATCTTATCTAAACATTATTTCCTATCTTGTTCATTTGCGGTTTTGCAGCTGAAGATGATGGTTCGGTAAAACCATCGAAACTAGTCCTGTGAAAATTTTGTGAATTAACGCTGATTTTTGTTGTATGACTTCTGAATCAGTATTTATTCGGTGTGTTATTGTGTCTTAATTACTGTAAGGATTTTGTTCAGATGTTCTAACTTTTCATCTTTGTGCCAAAGTAATGTAAAATCTGACCAGTTACAACAAAGAAAGCAAGCTAAAAATTTATATTTATGTATGTGCAAATTTACCTTTCCTACTTGGCTACTGCTCAGACCTTGTGACAACTATCAATGAAGCTAATGACTTTTATGACTTTTACACCTTATATCTATGGCTATTGTGATCTTTACACCATAGTGTGAATGCTGATTCCCTAAAGAAATGTAAAAAAGCAAAGCTATGAGATTTTTTGTGAAAAAGATTTATTATAAAACCACATACACTTTTATGTAAAAAAAAAAAAAAAAAAAAAAATTCAAGTTCATACACAAAAGCATTCTTAATGTAAGAAGTGGTATTTCTGTAAAATCTCTTATCTTGAATTTTGAATAATCATTAATATTCTATTCTTTTCTTTATTTCAAATTTTAACTGTGATTTGATTTATATAATTTTCCAAGTTAAATTTTTTTTTTTTAATTATTTTCAGCGGTATTTCAACTGATACAAAGTATAAGGTTTGGATAACAAACTCCAGTGGAGAACCAGCAGTAAATTCCATGAAGAATGGACCAGGAATCTTTATACAAATGTTTACATATATCTCTCCAAACACAGCACTTTAAATAAATTTTTTTTTGTAAAAGAAAAATTTCTTGAATTTTATTTCATTCCATTCCATTGCATTTAAAAGGTGTTGTTATGTGTTATGGCTGTAAAAGAGTGTAAAGATATTGCATGATCCTGTGTATGTTAAAAGCGTTTTGTATTTTGATGTTAATTCTTCTGTGTGCCAATACTTAGAAGAAAATATGTTATGCTGAAAATAAATCAAATCTAATAACTTGCCTTATGTACAGTGAATATAACTCTTTAATCTGATTCTTTCCTTAAAAATGTAATAGAGAGAAATTTTAAAATCATTTCCGTAATATGTCTGCGAGCTTTAAAATAAAATATTAATAAATTTGTATTTATGTTATAGCATGACGTGTTCTTGAAAAAAAAAAAATAGCTTTTAATAAGATTTTTCATTAAATTTCTCACTCTACAAAGTACAATGTTTCTTTGTGAATAAAAGATTTTTTTATTCTGACTAGTTATGTGTTAATAAAAGTATAACATTTAATGCTTATGTCATGTATATTTAGATAAGTATAAATATTGTCTTCTTCTTTTCTAATTGCATGCCTGGTGAAAAAGTGTTTTTAGGTTATACTAAAATAAGATATGCTGTGATGCATACTGTGTTTTAATGTGTGGGAATATATATATATATATATCATGCTGATTGCCAGTCCTGTAAAAGTGCTTCCCCTCCAGCATGGGTTTGGCCTCAGAGGAAAAAAATTCTTTGGGGTTTCTCTCTCTCTCTCTCTCTCTCTATCTTTTTTTTTCCCTCCCTCTCTCTCTCTCTCTCTATCTTTTTTTTTTCCTCCCTCTCTCTCTCTCTCTCTCTCTCTCTGTGTGTGTGTTTGTTTGTTGGTTTGTTTGTGAGAGGGAAAAGAACAAAGCATTACTTGATGTTTTATTGGAAAATGATTCAAATTATATTGATAAGATCTCTATGAACTGAAGTGAATTATGATGGATCTGTAGAAGTTTGTCATAATTACAACAAATATGTTTTAATTTCTTTTACTTAATTTTATGTTATAAA
Organism: Stegodyphus dumicola; assembly: GCF_044657685.1. Taxonomy (NCBI): domain Eukaryota; kingdom Metazoa; phylum Arthropoda; class Arachnida; order Araneae; family Eresidae; genus Stegodyphus; species Stegodyphus dumicola. The sequence continues at coordinate 167,345,691 of NC_140770.1, forward strand.
ATTAGCTTCAACTATTTTACATTGGAAATGTCCAAGGCATCATCCCTTCATCTAAATGTTGGCTGAATTTCCCCCTCCTCAATCATATTGATGTACAGATAGTTAGTTTTCTAGATTAGTTGAATCAGTTGTTGATCATTCTTTTGACATTTTCCGAGTACCTTTCTACCTCAGTGGCTCTTCCTACCAGTGGCTGAGTGGTTAGGACCATTGACTCTGAGAGTTTATCCATGATTGAATACCAGGCGAACAGATTGGTTGCATGGTTGGTTGGTTTTCAAGGTTTTCTCCCATGTAATGTGAGTATAAGCCAGTTTCCCTTAGTCCTCCATGAAGGCATCTCTCTTCTCAGGCAAATAGCCATTCTTGTGCTTTTTCATATTCAAATAACCTAACGTACCTCAGTGCTCTGTCCTTGTCTTCAGTTTTGCATCAACATTTTCATTTTTGTTGCTATACTGTATCATGATCTATTGACATCCATCATGGCATTACACCCAAAGAGTGAAGTTAGGAAGTGGTAATTCATAATAAGTTTGTTTTTTAATTAGCAAAGACAACAAGCAGACAGGAATTAATCTTTTGCAATATTAAAATTATTCGTTGAAGACTGGAATGCAGATATGAGTGCTGAAATCATACACATACACGCTTTCTCGGAGTATTTTGTAACACTTAGCTAAATTTTAAAACCTCTAATTTATTCATATCTTTACTAATCCAAAATAAATTTTAATTATTCAGGGCCATTTAATATAAAGTTAGTTAAGTTTTAATGAAAATAACAGTCATTATCATGTATTCCAGTTACATAAATTGTAAGAAACAGAGAACCTACTAATGAAATATTAGGTTTATAGAACATTAAATTACTTTAATTGGAATACTTTGCTATAATGAAATACTTTTAGTTTTTGATGAATGATTTTAATGTACTGCTAGTCAGAGTAAGTAGAATGGGAAGTCTATTGGTTTGGCAATATGTTAAACAAAGCAAGAACTTTTAAGTGAAAAAATTGAAATGAATTGTTAAGTTTAAATGAGTTCTAGTGTCAAACGTTTTTGATTTACAAATTAATTGCTGAGAGAAGCTTACATTGGTACCTTTTTACTTAGCAAAAGACATATATATATATATTCACTTTTACAAAGAAAATTGAAATGCTTAAGTATGGTTCAGTATTTATTTTTTGTGGTTGAAGAAGAAGCTGTGACTAATTATGATACAGCAGACAGGTTTAAGATTGTTTTCAATTGATGATTATTCACATCGTTGTGTGGTGCAGGGGGTATAGTTTCAGTCTTAGCACAACACGTAGCTATTTCAAACCTTTTGCATCATCTAAGCAAAAATTTCAACTTTTCACAGTGGCTAGAAAGGGGAAGAAAGTAAAGAATTGTCAATCTAATCTATCTGGGCTGTTTCTTATACACCATAAAATGTAATATCAGTCATTGTTAAATTTCAGACAGCTCAATGCACCATGATTATTGCCAGTATCTCTGTATCTTTGAATTGCTCTCTTTTCAATGTTGAAATTAAAGTTGTATCATTTGTATATTCGTTCGAGCAGTGGTTCTCAAACTTTTTAGAATCACGACTCCATTTTATTTGCTCAGGCCATACTGCAAACTCAAATTCTTAGGAATTTTTATTTTGTAATGTATTTGGACTATTGTTATGCAGTTTTTCTCAGCAACCTTGAGACTCCTAACTTGAAGACTACCATGTTAGAAAATTGGGACTTACTAGTATTGAGTAATCTCTTGTAAAGAGAATAGTTATTTACTTGGAATATGTTAGTATAGCATCATGTTAATGCATTTCAACTTATTGTTGAATGTAAAAAGAGAGCTTAGGTGGTGCCTTTCTTATGCTGTTTCAGCACAACATTGCTAGAAGTTTGTTGCTATTTGGATTATACGACACATACTTTTATTTTAGGAAAAGGATTTCTTTGATTGCTATCTTACAATGCATGTTTTAAAACTTTTATATCTTCTGCAGATTTAAGTATTGTTATTTAATGCGAGTGCCTGATTAAATCCAAACTTTAAATTCCATTTGGATCATGAATTTCTCTGTTTTTGAATGAAATCCTAATTCCAGTTTGGTCTCGAGAGGTCTCAGACAATCACGTTGGAGGAAAGCGAGCGACCAACCGCACCGACGACGAGACGTGACTGTGTGCCGCCGAAATCACCTTCGGTTACAGTTAGTGATAATGGCGCGCGGTTGGCGAGTACAACACATGTTTACAGAGTCGCCACACTACTCCCCCCTCCAGTGGCAACGAATTAAAGGTACCGTGGGTTAAATCGGACTCTACGTCCGGAACGTGTATGTTGAGGAGCACTTGTTTTCTGGGATCCAGGCACAGGAACTGATGTAGTACATGTTGGTGTAGACCCAATCGATGAAGGTGCCTTCGAAGGAGGTGGGACTGACGTACCAGTCTCGACAGTTTGTGGTGCTAAGATAAAGGCTGGTTTGAGACAATCAAGGCTCACCACTGTCTCTTTGTCGCCGATTAGTATCCGATAGTTCTTGGATGTACGACTTAGAACTAGGTGTGGGCCTGTATAGGTAGGCTCCAAGGACTTTTTTGATGCATCACACCGTAAGAACACATGTGAGGATGTAGCGAGTTCTTTAGGAACAAACACAGGTCTTGAAGAATGTATGCTTGTGAGCTTAGGGTATAATGCAGCCATGGTTTCACCAATTGTTTGAGAAACGCGTGGGGCTGGACATCGGGTGAGTTTTTTGCGGGATTTATAAAATCTCCCGGTAAACGTAAATTGGTACCATAAACCATTTCAGCACTTGAAGAACTCAGGTCCTCTTTGATAGCCGTTCTGAGTCCTAACAACACAATAGGAAGGACATCAACCCAGTGAATAGCAGTATGGAATCTAATGGCCTGTTTAAGAGAGCGATGGAACCTCTCGACAAGTCCATTGTAATTCAGGTGGTACGGTGATGTACGGATCCTTTTAGTTCCCAAGAATTTTGTTAATGCAGTAAATAATTGAGATTCGAACTGCCGTCCTTGGTCCGTGGTAACGTACTCGGGTACTCCAAACCGTGAAATCCATACAGAAAAAAAGGTTTTCGCCACAGTGTCGGCGAACATATCTACAATAGGGATAGCCTCTGGCCAACGTGTGTATCTGTCGACACACGTAAGAAGATATGTATAACCTAGTGATAGGGGTAAGGGTCCAATCAAATTGATATGTACTTGGCTAAGGCGAGCAGATGGTAACTCAAAGCATTGACATGGAGTTCGAGTGTGCCTGTGAATTTTTGATATTTGACAGTCTGTACATGACCTCGCCCATGCAGCGATATCCTTCTACATACCAGGCCATACAAAACGCTGTTGAAGTAACGTGCGAGAAGCACGGAAGTAGATAGAAAATGGGCGTTCTGCGACAGGTGGGTCAGGGGGCGTGGTCAATGACATCACAGAGGGCGGGGCCAAAGGCAACGTCATCACACTAGGAGGCGTGGTCACGAGTGGAGTTGAGGTGTTGGTAGACTGCTGATTGAGTTGTAGACCTCCTGCTTTTCATTTAAAGTTAGTTTTTTTAATTTGGCAACGGAGTCATGGCGTCCTCTAGGGACGAAAAAAGAAAATAATGTATTTAGGAATTGCTTATGGCGTCCTCTAGGGATGAAAAAAGAAAATAATCTATTTTAGAAGTTTTTTTTTTTTTTTTTTTTTTTTTTTTTTTTTTTTTTTTATGTTCTATGATTCAAAATATAGGATTGAACCCTGAAACAAAATATCTACTTTTCTGGAAAGAAATAACTGTTAAAATATTGGAAAGAATAACATAATACTCATTAAAATTTCACACACACACACACACACATGGGCTTTTATCGAAAGCCTCAGCTTTCTGACACCTGAGGGTCTCTCTTCACAGTTTCACAGTCATGGGGTTTTTTTGAATACCCAGGTGCCAGCCCCTTCCCATAACTCCACTGTGAAGTCATTGACCACTTTAAAAATAATCCATTTTGTTTTCCATTAAACATTATTTATATTGATATGCCCACAGGCTAAGGAGTGCACTCCATCCTTTAAAATATATCTTTTATCATCAAAAGCTGAAAGTGCGATTTTATTTATAGCCATGGTAAAAAGATGATGGTTCTTACTCTGAATATTATATTGTAATTCTCTGGTGAAGATAGATTTCTCTAAACAATCTCTATAATTTTTATGTTTAAGTTTCCTTTTAATAACACTTCGTTTAACTCCTTTCGCGGTTTTCTTCTCACTTTCATCCAACAGTAGAGAGTACATTTTCGCCCTCAGTCCTATAAACTCCAGTATTGGTTCGGAATTCATTTCATCTTTGAAGCATCCAATTTTCTTTTTATTATTGATATTGTATAAAGCATGAGTCTTCGGATAATCTGACATATCGTACAGATGCATATGAAAACTCATATCTCGATATACATCTTCTGTTAAAATTTCGTACGTGAGAGAGTCTGTGTCAGTAAAAAGTAGCTTAGCTCTTTCTCCATATTGTTTTTTGATATGATTGTAATGAAAATTGTACATATGATATTTACTAAGTTCTAGTATGACAAATCCTACATATATGGGCCTGTTTAAACTAACACAGTTTTTCAACCTTTGTACTCCAACCAAATCATTATCAAAAATTCTGAAATTATGAAAGGTTGGTGCAGCTACCAATTTTTTCGCTTTTTTTTCTGTATTGACTAATTGGACATCAACATGTTTCCTCACGTTTTCCATAGTTTTACCGTACACACTATTGTTCATTAGTTTAAAAAAATCTTTCTCATATCCTGTCTGTGCATTTTTACGTTGATCTGTATTAAACTGTATATAAGGTTGTAACCAAGCTTTTTGTTTAAATTTTATAATTTTGTGAACATGCATTAATTTCATACCTAAAGAGAGATATAACTGTAAATTTTTATGATAGATGACATAATTAAATTTAGGATTTAAATTAGGAACTAATTTAGTATTCGAGATAAATTTATTATTTTTCAGTACACTGACTGCATAAGGTGAAAGATGATTAGCTATTATTTTCATTTTTTCTGGAGCTAAGGGATAATCGTTATGAGCATTATGAAGTTCTTTGGGATATTCGAGGTCTACTTCCAAGATGTATCCATCCAAACTGTCTTCTGATAAAGTCAAAATCTTTTCTATGACATTCTTATTAGGTTCAACCCACTCAAAACTTCCATAGGGTAAGGGTTGACTCATAGCCCACCCGTAGAGATTGTTTGCATCAAGGTATAAGATATATTTACTTTCTTTAGTTGAATCAAAATTTTTCAGATATTTATTATTTGCTACAGACTTACGCTGGGTAATCGTGGACACACCTCCACGAATGCCCTGCTCTATAAATAAATGCATATTAACATCCGTTAATAATTCCAAAGCTTGATCAGTCATTTTTAAGCAGGCTTGCCAAACTAATCCAGGTGCAGTCATCAAATGCGCACAATCTAAACTATAGTAAGTTTTACAAAGCTGTCTAAAATTTTCAAACACATCTGCTAATTGTAAAACATCACTTTTTACGTATAAATCATGATATTCACCTAAATTTTGAATATGAAAAGCTTGCCACAAACAGTTTGAGCATGAATGTAATCATCCGAAGATATACTTTCACCAGTTAAAGTACTTCGAAAGTTCTCTATGGATGGTAACTGAGTATCTTTAAATTTATCAAAAGAGTTGATGTATTCATATGGATATATTCCCTTCCGTAATAATAATTTTATGTTTTGATCATTGGGAAAATTTTCTTTTAAAATCCTAAATTTTTCTTCAGGCAAGTTAGATACAAGTTTTTCCAAAGACGCGTTCATAAACTGTAAACTATCAATAAAAATTAAAGATATTCTTAGATTATTCCATTTTCTTTTAATACTGAAAGAAATATATTTTTCCATATTATTAGGTATAACATGAAATTCCCTGTTTTGAATTTTGCCGATGCCTTGCATGATTAAATGTGCATCATAGTGTTTTAAATTATGAAATACGACAGGAATTTTCTTTTGAAGTTTAAATTTCAAATTGCACTTATTGTGCAGAGCTCCTCTATACTTTCCCGTAAGATGATCGTGATCTTTTACACGATCATTATTCAAATTTTTTTTGCATAAGTAGCAATGAGTTGCATTTTTAAAATTTTGTTCATCTTGAGATGTCATGGAAAGAGGTACAATACTATATAATTTTTCGGCTATTTCCTCTTCTTCACGTAAAATATTTTGTATAAAATGGTCTACTGCATTTGGACCTCTATATACTGTTACTGGTTTAACGCTTTTCCCATCAGGTCTTACAATTATGTAAGCATATCCGCAAGCTTTATGATGATGTATTTTTTCTGTAAAAGACGCAGTAGCTACATCAGGTGTACAAGTGTCTATGTTTTCAATTAAAGCTTCAAAATCAGCATAAATAATGTACGGAATAGACTCTTCATATTGATAATTGGTATATTCTAATATTTTTTCTTCTTCTGATGGCATTTTAATGCTCTGTATGTTTTGATGTTGACAGTATTTTGTATGTTCTAACAGGTTTTCACGGGTGAATCTATGCAAGCATCTCATGCAATAGAACATGCTTGGGTTGTGTTTTGTAAGGTTACCTAATAACCGGGACATATTTCTTATTAAGCAAGAATGTTGTTTACTGTCATCACTGATTAAAAGTAAATTAATACAATCAGTTTCTTTTCTGTTTGAAATGTAGAGGGGAAAGAGTTCTTTTTCTTCATATCCAAATACATTTATTCTAAGATTATTTAGTTTTTCAATAGATGATATTTTTGTAATAGGAACAGGGCATTCAATATTTCCTAATTTTATTTCATGTTCATAGGGTTTATAACGATTTACTCGTTCTGGTTTATTTTCTCTAGAAAGATCATATTTGTGTGCAAGTAAGCACCACACTAAACATTTTTGATCCTCATTTTGAATGTTTAAAATGGCTTTTTTCATGGCAAGTTCTTTGGGAAGAGGTATATAACTACTAGCGTCTAAGGGATGATATCGAGCTGTGCAGAGTTCTAATTTTTCAATTTTATCTAATGTCCATCCCGAGCCATTTTGTAAAAATTCTTCAAACGATTTTTTTATCTTGTTATAGGCCTCATTCAATTGTTCTTCAATATTCTCTATTGTTAAATTTGTGAGGCAGGTAGATCTAAAATGTGATTTAATAACCTCTTCGTCCCCATCATGTCCTATACTAGAGAACTGTGCTGTTACTATAATGTACCATTTTAAAGCCTTTTTCTCATTGATTTCTTCCTCGAGTTTCGACATAATATTGAATTTGATATTATTTAAAAATATTTCTAGATCTTGATTAATTTCTTTTGTGGCGATAATTGTAAAAGAACTGAAGACATTTAATGGCCGACGCTGCATGCTTCATACGCTTGTTTAATGGATGGGGGTTATTACTTTTCCTTTTAATACTTTGAACAGTACCATGTTGAGTACGGTCATGTTTCATTAGATCATGTTTTCTGCTAAACACGTCGTTGCATATTTCACATGAAAAGGTATTTTTTTTAACATGAATATTTTGTATGTGTCTTCGTAAACTATCTGCTCTCGTAAACTGAGCCTGACATTCTTCACAGTGAAAGATTTTTCCCTCATGTGTTTTCGAATGACGAACTAAATGACTTTTATTGCTAAAACTTTTACCACATATGTCGCAAACCTGTGAAAGATAAAAAAGCCGCTTTCAATATGCATGCTTTCCTCATTATAAAATTACTCATTTTTAATCATCCCTCACTAAAAAAAATTTAATTACATAAATCATTTTAGAAATCATTTAGTATTAACTCTTTACGTTTAAAGAATTTTAGTTTAGTTTAAAAATCTCTCTCTCACTACTTTTTTTCCTAATAATCACACATTATACAACAATGACTGAACTGAAAGAGAACCATTGAATAAATAACTATATCTGCAAGTCACTATTAAAAAGAAAAAAAATTTTACCTCTCTTGTACTTGGTTGAGGTGCTATATCCGCACACATGGCACAATGTGAATGCAGACAATAACTTAGTTGGATTTGTTTTAGAGAAAGATGGTGAAATGTTAGGTCGTAGATTACCTCCAGGATGTTATGAAACAGTACCTGATATTTTAAAAGCTATTTATATTAAAGAACATCAAAACAAAATAATATTTAATTATAACCCAGTAACAAAACGAGTGAAAATCAAAGTGACAAATAACGCTAAAGTGATTTTACATGATGGGTTAGCACAAATGTTAGGTTTTGAACCTATGGAAATTACATCTACAGATGATAGTTCCGAAACTGTTGTAGAAAGTCCTTTTGCAGCCGACCCCTGTGCACATTATCGTGTATTAATGATATATACGGATATTGTAGAACCTCAAATCGTAGGAGATGTTTTAGCTCCTCTTCTTCGAATTGTAAGAGTAACTGGTAGCGATGGAGAAGTGGTGAGTGCACTATTTGATAGACCTCATTATTTACCTGTGAATCGGAAAATGATAGACACTTTGGAAATCGATATAAGAACGCATATGGAGCATTTACGCCATTTGAACGAGGAAGGTCATACGTGAAACTTCATTTCCGTCAAAAATACTTGTCATAATGTATGTACCTTATCAGTGTTGTCAAAAATCTTTTGAAGATTATTATGTACAACAAACAGGACATGGATTGAATTATTATCAAGGTAATCTTTATCAGAGAGGATACGGATTAGGGGGTCTATTCAGATCCTTCTTTCGCGCTGCCGTACCTCTTATTAAATCAGGAGCCAAAGCAATTGGAAAACAAGTATGGCATAGTGGACTGAATTTGTTAAATGATGTATCACAAGGACAAGATGTAAAAGAGGCTGCTAAGCGTCGACTGAAAGAAGCCGGAAATATATTAACAGATAAAGCTGCTACTAAAGTGAAGAACATGATTGGTTCTGGACGAGTCAATAAAAAGCAGAAACGTAGGAAAAAGCGTACCATTTCTCACCGATCAAAGAAGGTGAAAGCACAGGATATTTTCTCTTAAAAAAAAAGTATGACTTCGTATATTCATCGAGACTCTCCCGTTTGCGTCAAATCTGAATTAGATTTATTTACCATTCCTCTTACGCAAACAGCTATAGAAAAAGGACAGTTTGTGGAATATCACCCTCTCGCAAATATACGAGATGGAGGACCTATCGAATTTAATATTTCTGGCAGTGGTGAAGACTACATTGATCTAGCTGCTTCTTATATACACGTGAAAGTTAAAGTAGTTAAGGCAGACGGATCCAATCTAACAGACAAAGAACCGGTTGCCCCTGTAAATTTATTTTTACATTCTCTCTTTTCGCAAGTAGATGTAAGTTTAAATGAAAGAAACATTTCATCTGCGACAAATACCTATCCCTATAGAGCCTTCATCGAAACATTATTGAATTATGGGGAAGATGCAAAGAAAAGTTTACTCACCTGCGAAGGATTTTTCCAAGACACTTCACCTAATAAAATAGATGTCTTAGCTCAAGATGCGGATGCTGGACTAAAAGCTCGCGGTGAACTTATAAAAAACAGTCAAAGTGTGGATTTGATAGGACAATTGCATTGTGACATTTTTCAACAAAATCGACTCATGTTAAATTTAGTTGATGTGAAAATTAAAATGGTGCGTAGTAAATCTGCTTTCTGTCTAGTTTCTACTGAGAAAGATGCCAATTATAAAGTGATCTTGGATCATGCTTCTTTGTTTATCAGAAAAGTAAAAGTAAACCCTGGAGTCTCTCTCGGACATGTAAAAGCGTTGGAAAAAAGTTCTGCTAAATACCCTATAGATCGAGTATTATGCAAAACATATTCAGTATCTAAGGGAAGTTGGTCTTTTATGCAAGATAATGTATTTTTAGGATTGATGCCCAAGCGAGTCATTATTACTTGTGTAGAAAATGCTGCAATGAATGGACAATATTCGATGAATCCTTTTCTGTTTGCCCATCATCATGTCAACTTTATATCGATTTATGTAGATGGACAACCCGTTCCATGTAAACCAATGGACCTTGATTTCGAATCTAATCATTATGTGCGTGCTTACCACAGTTTATTTTCTGGATTTAACCGCGACAAAGGCATCTATTTATCTCGAGAAGAATTTGTGAAAGGGCATGTGTTATATGCTTTCGATTTAACTCCAGATATGTGTGATGGATCTCATTTTAACTTACAGCATCAAGGCAATTTGCGAGTAGAAATTAAATTTGCTAAAGCTCTCTCTGTGACTCTCTCGGTGCTAGTCTATGCAGAATTTCAAAACGTGATTGAAATAACAAAATCTCGTCATGTACTATGCGATTTTGCTAATTAAGCAATGGACAGCCTTGAAATAAACAGAGCACTCTCTCAGAATGCAAAGACACGAAAAGCATTTCTGGGAGTTTTTGCAAGTGATCGACTCCCTATCGAGATCAAGAAATATCCAAGTTGCTTTATAGCTAATGTAGATCGTGCATCTAAATCCGGTAGTCACTGGTTAGCCTTTTACATTTCATCCCCACAGCATTTAGAATTTTTCGATTCCTATGGACATGACCCATCCTATTTTCCTGGACCGATAGCCAAGTATGCAGAACGATTTCCACAGATGGACTTTAATTCGATGACTCTCCAAACTAATGTAACAGCAGTATGTGGTCAATATTGCATATACTATTTACATTGTAAATGTCGTGGACAATCTCTCAATGATATATTGTTATCTTTCATACCTCAAGATATATCTAATGATATTAAAGTATATAATTTTGTAATCAAGAAATTTCATGTAAGATCTTCTTTCTATCAATAAATACATTTAAACTTTATACATTATGTGTCTTGTCTCATTTAATATGGAATTTCCAAAGCTACAACATCCTTTCACAATGGTGATTTCGGGACCCACTGGATGTGGGAAAACCTATTTTGTACGAGAACTGTTAAAGTATAAAGAGGAAATGTTTTCAACGATTCCCGATAAAGTAGTATGGTGTTATGGAATTTACCAACCTCTGTATAATGATATACCGAATGTTACTTTTGTCGAAGGTTTACCAATTAAATATCAAGAATATTTAGGTTCCAACACATTATTCATCATAGACGATTTGATGAGCGAATGTGGGAATGATAAACGTCTGACTAACTTATTTACAAAAGGAAGTCATCATTTAAATTTAAGCGTTATTTTTATCACACAAAACATTTTTCACAAGGGAAAAGAAATGCGTGAAGTGACTTTAAATGCACACTATTTGATTTTGTGTAAAAACAGAAGAGATGTCAGTCAAATCGTACATTTAGGAAAACAGCTCTTTCCGCGTCATTTAAAGTTTTTTCAAGAAGTATATGAAGATGCAACCAAGAAACCTTTTTCTTATTTATTCATTGATCTGCGCAGTGAAACTCCGGAAGAATTACGTTTACGCACCCAAATTTTACCTAACCAAGTACAGTATGTTTATCAAATGAAACATTACTAAAAAATAATAAAAACAACAGCTTTATAAAATGCATCATCATTTTATAAAATGACGCTGGTCAAGAAACAGCTAAGACAGTTACAGCTGTTAAACATTTGTCCGTTAAAGTTACGGAAACAGCTATTAAAGAAAATTAATATCAATTGCATAAAAGCTATATGCGAATGTAGTTTAAACATACTCAAAGGAAACGTTCCATTGTCAGAGCAACAAAAGAAGTCTCTCTGTAAGCATAAAACAACTTTACGAAAATTAGGAAATCGTAAGATTTCTCTTGTGAAGAAACGAAAATTAATTTTACAAAAAGGAGGTTTTCTAAACGTTTTGATTCCTGCTGCTCTCAGTGTTCTTACAGGACTAATCAATGGAGTTCACTAAGAAATATGTGTTAGTTCCAGAAGAGATGATGACAAAGCATACCATTTCTGATAAACAGTTAAGTGAATTGGATAAAGCCATGATGCATATTTTAAACAGTTCAGATGACGATCGTGAGAAATTAGTGCGTTATTATGAACTTTTACAAAAGAAATTGAACTTAAAGGAATACAATTCACCCTTTAAACCTCCTAAAGACGACTCACAAAATTCTTTAGACGATTCAGCTGAGATGAAGAAAGTGAAAGAGAAAGAAGAAGCCCCCTCATCTGTGACAGACGGCGACAAACAGATGACTGTAACTGATTATTCTACTGTTATCCTAGACAGTGTACCTTTACGAATGAGAAGAAAAGCACAAAATGCATTAGCTATTTTAAAGCGACATCCTGATATTCTTAAGTGGAATGATAAAGGCGAGGTACTTTATCATAAGGAAAAAATTAAGCATTCAAATATTATAGACTTATTCAATATCCTTTTTACAACCAAAAAGAAAAAGATTAATATTCCTGCTAAAAACGAATTTTTAAAAGCCTTGACTGAAATCAACATGCCAATGGACTATATCAAAAATGAAAATTTACAGAATCATGATGTTAATATGAAAAAAAAAAAATATTGCATGTTAAATCTGTAAAAAATATACGTTCTCCACGAAAATGGGAACCTTATTAAATGAATAAAATTATTATTTTTACATATAGACTCTTTCTTCTCTCTACAATCAATATTTGTTTTACATCGTTTTTAAATGTTATGAAAAACATTCATTTCACCAAGAAGCTTTTACCTTTCAATACATTTATTTCCAAAGAATAAATTTCTGTATTATACATAAAATATACTTGGAATTTTCTTTCATTAGTTAATATCAAATTAACATCAATATCCATTTACTAACATTTGATATACACGTTTGCTTTAAAATTAAAACTAAAATTTCAATATATTTCTATTAAAAACATAAGGAAAAAAATAGTCATAACATCAACCAAACACAGAAATTTAAATAGAATAGCTGTACTTATATTAATGCATTTTTATAATCTTCATAACATTTCGATTCAAAAAACCTATCACAAAATAAATGAACAATTTTTTTTCTGCCTTAAAGAATCTCTTATATTTTTAAAATTAATACATAAAAATATATCTTCACCAATGTAATTCATCAACACTTATCGTAATACATTCTTGTCTTGTTTGGGAAGGACAGTCTATAAGGCGTCATTATATTATTGCGTTATCATGGTAAGATAGGTTTTAAAGGTCAGTTTACACCTGTCGGAGCGGCTCGGAGCGAGTTGCTCCTTACGATTACTTTGACAATGTAAACGCTCACTTCGACGGAGTAGAAACGTAGGGGAGATGAGTCAGCGCTTCCGTTTCTACTTTGAACCTGTTGAAAAATCTCTCCGGGCAGTTACTCCGAGCAGCGTTCGCAGGGACGTCGTGGCAGTGAGTTCTATAATCCGAGATTAAGCGATAGCCAAACCATGGCATTTTTTAATGCATACGCATCTTATGAAGTGTTTTACTTCTATAATTATGTGAGCTCATATTCATTTTTCTACAAGCATCCCTACATGAGGATGCAATAAATATATGATAAACTATAAAAAATTAAAAAATTTTAAAAAAATATGAAAAAGATATGTAGATCTGTTTTATTGGGGATATTTAAATTTCTTGCTTTGTATAAAAACATTCTGGGCTATAATTCGTTACAATTCAGCTTGGATGTGAAACATGTTCAGCTTGGATGTGTGAGTGCAAGTACTGAAGGTGTATTAAGGTTTATACAAATTATGCTATATGAATTCTAATCTTCTTAAACTATCCGTTTTAGCATTTTAGAAGTAAAGTATAATCACTATATTTACCCATTATTAATTTTGTTGATATCACTTTGTGTGTTGCCCAGAAACACAATTTCAGTAGGATCCAAAAGTAACAAATTGCGATAAATATCTTCCTCTTGGAACTATTTCATAATATATATATTCTTTTACCTGTGGTAATTAATATATGTAATGCTCCCAAGTTTTTTGCTACTTCTTATTTATTTAAGATTTTCTGAATAATTAGGTAGATATCATACAGTTTACTTCTGTCGTGTTAATGGTAGATTTGAATAAATATTCCATGTGTTAATTTTGCATTCTTCTCTAGAAATAACACAGTTCCAGTCAGAACTCTGCATAATTAATTCATGCACAGAGAGCTACTGATTCTGCGGATTATGGATGAATAAATATATTCTTTCTATTAATAAATAATAAAACACATTATTACTTTTACATTATTTTGTAAATGATTAATTAGGTGTAAATAAACAGTTGTATATAGTAGAAAAACTTTGTTAATTTGACTTTCAGTAACCACAGTTGACTAAATAACTTCTCTCAAACTGAGTTTCTTTTAAATTCTTGTATCTGATATGCAATAACGTTTTTGTAACTTTGGACATTCTCGTCCGAAATTCATTTAATAGTTCATTTGATACTCCTAATTCATCGCGGCAAGCTACCCAATCACGTACCCATTTTTTTTCCCTCCCAAGAGCAGAAATTAATTCGTTTGAAACTGCTTCGCAGACTTCAAGCACTGCAGCCTAAGAACATCTATGTATGTTCAATGCAATTCTTTCCTGCAGCTGCGACGTCGGTATCCATTTCGTAAACAAACGGAGGTGAGTTGTCAGTCCACTCTGATTGGTGTAAACAATCTATCAGAGTACAGGTCCGTTCACTCGGTTTGGAACGCCCGGACGAGCGGTTCGCTACGAGCAGCTTTGACAGATGTAAACTGGCCTTTAATGGAAAACTCTGATAATCACTGAAAAACTATTTGAAAGAGTTGTTATTCTTAAGTTTGACATTACTTATACATATATGCATAAGGGTAATCTTAAAAGCATCATCCACTTATCATGATAGAGTAATGGAAAATTTCTAAAACTCTGATAATCATATGCGAAAGAATGTATTATCTTAAGGTTGTTGTTGCTATTCCAAGTTTGACAATACATACAGAAGTGAAGGAAGATCCTTGATAAGCGTTGTAGACTTCACGTTATGATAAGGCTTAATGGAAGTTGAAATCGTATTCGAAAGAAAGGGTTATCATAATGTTGTTGTTGTCCTGGTTCAGATTATACAAATCTGAAATGTTTCGAGAACATTCTTTAATCCCTATAAAAGGTGTTTCAGAAATGGAAAAAGTCAGTTCTCTTCTCAACCTTGAAAAGAGCAAGTCTTCCTGATTTGATTCACAGAGCTTAATATTTTTTTTGCGATGGCTTTTGAACAAGATCACCAATCTGTTTCTTCCAATGTAAGTATTAGAACTGTTATATATTATTTTAATTATTATTTTTTTTCAGACTAGATGAACTTTTTAAAATGAATTATAATCAATCTATTTTTTAATGCATGATTTATATGTTTGCTTCACGTATGATTTGAATTAAATAGCCTGCTTTTTACATAGTTTAGAGTTCAAAAAAAGTTTTTTAAAGCATTTGTAAGAGTCTGAAGGAAATCAGTCGAGTTTGTATATCGTTGCATGATATTTTTAATACATGAATGAACTATTTTTTATGAGAGAAGATGCTTTTATTTTGAATCTTTATTTTAAAAGTATATTTATTATAAGATAATGAATGAAGTATCAAATACTTTTAAACAGCAGTCACCATTTTTGAATATTCTAAAAAAATATTTTTTATTAACACAGTTTTTTTCTCTTTTTTTTTTCCTTAGTTTATCGACTTTGGAATTCAGGAGGAGGAATTCAACTCTCTAACTTCTGAAAGAATGGAACCTCAACCAAGTACAAGAGAGGTAACATTTTTTTTCTTTTTAATAGTGACTTGCAGATATAGTTATTTATTCAATGGTTCTCTTTCCCTTCAGTCATTGTTGTATAATGTGTGATTATTAGGAAAAAAAGTAGTGAGAGAGAGATTTTTAAACTAAACTAAAATTCTTTAAACGTAAAGAGTTAATACTAAATGATTTCTAAAATGATTTATGTAATTAAATTTTTTTTAGTGAGGGATGATTAAAAATGAGTAATTTTATAATGAGGAAAGCATGCATATTGAAAGCGGCTTTTTTATCTTTCACAGGTTTGCGACATATGTGGTAAAAGTTTTAGCAATAAAAGTCATTTAGTTCGTCATTCGAAAACACATGAGGGAAAAATCTTTCACTGTGAAGAATGTCAGGCTCAGTTTACGAGAGCAGATAGTTTACGAAGACACATACAAAATATTCATGTTAAAAAAAATACCTTTTCATGTGAAATATGCAACGACGTGTTTAGCAGAAAACATGATCTAATGAAACATGACCGTACTCAACATGGTACTGTTCAAAGTATTAAAAGGAAAAGTAATAACCCCCATCCATTAAACAAGCGTATGAAGCATGCAGCGTCGGCCATTAAATGTCTTCAGTTCTTTTACAATTATCGCCACAAAAGAAATTAATCAAGATCTAGAAATATTTTTAAATAATATCAAATTCAATATTATGTCGAAACTCGAGGAAGAAATCAATGAGAAAAAGGCTTTAAAATGGTACATTATAGTAACAGCACAGTTCTCTAGTATAGGACATGATGGGGACGAAGAGGTTATTAAATCACATTTTAGATCTACCTGCCTCACAAATTTAACAATAGAGAATATTGAAGAACAATTGAATGAGGCCTATAACAAGATAAAAAAATCGTTTGAAGAATTTTTACAAAATGGCTCGGGATGGACATTAGATAAAATTGAAAAATTAGAACTCTGCACAGCTCGATATCATCCCTTAGACGCTAGTAGTTATATACCTCTTCCCAAAGAACTTGCCATGAAAAAAGCCATTTTAAACATTCAAAATGAGGATCAAAAATGTTTAGTGTGGTGCTTACTTGCACACAAATATGATCTTTCTAGAGAAAATAAACCAGAACGAGTAAATCGTTATAAACCCTATGAACATGAAATAAAATTAGGAAATATTGAATGCCCTGTTCCTATTACAAAAATATCATCTATTGAAAAACTAAATAATCTTAGAATAAATGTATTTGGATATGAAGAAAAAGAACTCTTTCCCCTCTACATTTCAAACAGAAAAGAAACTGATTGTATTAATTTACTTTTAATCAGTGATGACAGTAAACAACATTCTTGCTTAATAAGAAATATGTCCCGGTTATTAGGTAACCTTACAAAACACAACCCAAGCATGTTCTATTGCATGAGATGCTTGCATAGATTCACCCGTGAAAACCTGTTAGAACATACAAAATACTGTCAACATCAAAACATACAGAGCATTAAAATGCCATCAGAAGAAGAAAAAATATTAGAATATACCAATTATCAATATGAAGAGTCTATTCCGTACATTATTTATGCTGATTTTGAAGCTTTAATTGAAAACATAGACACTTGTACACCTGATGTAGCTACTGCGTCTTTTACAGAAAAAATACATCATCATAAAGCTTGCGGATATGCTTACATAATTGTAAGACCTGATGGGAAAAGCGTTAAACCAGTAACAGTATATAGAGGTCCAAATGCAGTAGACCATTTTATACAAAATATTTTACGTGAAGAAGAGGAAATAGCCGAAAAATTATATAGTATTGTACCTCTTTCCATGACATCTCAAGATGAACAAAATTTTAAAAATGCAACTCATTGCTACTTATGCAAAAAAAATTTGAATAATGATCGTGTAAAAGATCACGATCATCTTACGGGAAAGTATAGAGGAGCTCTGCACAGTAAGTGCAATTTGAAATTTAAACTTCAAAAGAAAATTCCTGTCGTATTTCATAATTTAAAACACTATGATGCACATTTAATCATGCAAGGCATCGGCAAAATTCAAAACAGGGAATTTCATGTTATACCTAATAATATGGAAAAATATATTTCTTTCAGTATTAAAAGAAAATGGAATAATCTAAGAATATCTTTAATTTTTATTGATAGTTTACAGTTTATGAACGCGTCTTTGGAAAAACTTGTATCTAACTTGCCTGAAGAAAAATTTAGGATTTTAAAAGAAAATTTTCCCAATGATCAAAACATAAAATTATTATTACGGAAGGGAATATATCCATATGAATACATCAACTCTTTTGATAAATTTAAAGATACTCAGTTACCATCCATAGAGAACTTTCGAAGTACTTTAACTGGTGAAAGTATATCTTCGGATGATTACATTCATGCTCAAACTGTTTGGCAAGCTTTTCATATTCAAAATTTAGGTGAATATCATGATTTATACGTAAAAAGTGATGTTTTACAATTAGCAGATGTGTTTGAAAATTTTAGACAGCTTTGTAAAACTTACTATAGTTTAGATTGTGCGCATTTGATGACTGCACCTGGATTAGTTTGGCAAGCCTGCTTAAAAATGACTGATCAAGCTTTGGAATTATTAACGGATGTTAATATGCATTTATTTATAGAGCAGGGCATTCGTGGAGGTGTGTCCATGATTACCCAGCGTAAGTCTGTAGCAAATAATAAATATCTGAAAAATTTTGATTCAACTAAAGAAAGTAAATATATCTTATACCTTGATGCAAACAATCTCTACGGGTGGGCTATGAGTCAACCCTTACCCTATGGAAGTTTTGAGTGGGTTGAACCTAATAAGAATGTCATAGAAAAGATTTTGACTTTATCAGAAGACAGTTTGGATGGATACATCTTGGAAGTAGACCTCGAATATCCCAAAGAACTTCATAATGCTCATAACGATTATCCCTTAGCTCCAGAAAAAATGAAAATAATAGCTAATCATCTTTCACCTTATGCAGTCAGTGTACTGAAAAATAATAAATTTATCTCGAATACTAAATTAGTTCCTAATTTAAATCCTAAATTTAATTATGTCATCTATCATAAAAATTTACAGTTATATCTTTCTTTAGGTATGAAATTAATGCATGTTCACAAAATTATAAAATTTAAACAAAAAGCTTGGTTACAACCTTATATACAGTTTAATACAGATCAACGTAAAAATGCACAGACAGGATATGAGAAAGATTTTTTTAAACTAATGAACAATAGTGTGTACGGTAAAACTATGGAAAACGTGAGGAAACATGTTGATGTCCAATTAGTCAATACAGAAAAAAAAGCGAAAAAATTGGTAGCTGCACCAACCTTTCATAATTTCAGAATTTTTGATAATGATTTGGTTGGAGTACAAAGGTTGAAAAACTGTGTTAGTTTAAACAGGCCCATATATGTAGGATTTGTCATACTAGAACTTAGTAAATATCATATGTACAATTTTCATTACAATCATATCAAAAAACAATATGGAGAAAGAGCTAAGCTACTTTTTACTGACACAGACTCTCTCACGTACGAAATTTTAACAGAAGATGTATATCGAGATATGAGTTTTCATATGCATCTGTACGATATGTCAGATTATCCGAAGACTCATGCTTTATACAATATCAATAATAAAAAGAAAATTGGATGCTTCAAAGATGAAATGAATTCCGAACCAATACTGGAGTTTATAGGACTGAGGGCGAAAATGTACTCTCTACTGTTGGATGAAAGTGAGAAGAAAACCGCGAAAGGAGTTAAACGAAGTGTTATTAAAAGGAAACTTAAACATAAAAATTATAGAGATTGTTTAGAGAAATCTATCTTCAC
This sequence comes from Stegodyphus dumicola, assembly GCF_044657685.1. Taxonomy (NCBI): domain Eukaryota; kingdom Metazoa; phylum Arthropoda; class Arachnida; order Araneae; family Eresidae; genus Stegodyphus; species Stegodyphus dumicola. The sequence goes on from NC_140770.1 coordinate 167,365,353, forward strand.
CAGAGAATTACAATATAATATTCAGAGTAAGAACCATCATCTTTTTACCATGGCTATAAATAAAATCGCACTTTCAGCTTTTGATGATAAAAGATATATTTTAAAGGATGGAGTGCACTCCTTAGCCTGTGGGCATATCAATATAAATAATGTTTAATGGAAAACAAAATGGATTATTTTTAAAGTGGTCAATGACTTCACAGTGGAGTTATGGGAAGGGGCTGGCACCTGGGTATTCAAAAAAACCCCATGACTGTGAAACTGTGAAGAGAGACCCTCAGGTGTCAGAAAGCTGAGGCTTTCGATAAAAGCCCATGTGTGTGTGTGTGTGTGTGTGTGTGTGTGTGAAATTTTAATGAGTATTATGTTATTCTTTCCAATATTTTAACAGTTATTTCTTTCCAGAAAAGTAGATATTTTGTTTCAGGGTTCAATCCTATATTTTGAATCATAGAACATAAAAAAAAAAAAAAAAAAAAAAAAACCTTCTAAAATAGATTATTTTCTTTTTTCATCCCTAGAGGACGCCATAAGCAATTCCTAAATACATTATTTTCTTTTTTCGTCCCTAGAGGACGCCATGACTCCGTTGCCAAATTAAAAAAACTAACTTTAAATGAAAAGCAGGAGGTCTACAACTCAATCAGCAGTCTACCAACACCTCAACTCCACTCGTGACCACGCCTCCTAGTGTGATGACGTTGCCTTTGGCCCCGCCCTCTGTGATGTCATTGACCACGCCCCCTGACCCACCTGTCGCAGAACGCCCATTTTCTATCTACTCACGGATGCCAGGATTGGATAAATTATGGAGGCCACTAAAAATACCATGCCGGAATTTCAGTGGAATGTATGGCCGCACCACATTACCTTGCACATCGCAGTACAGTGAAAGATCTGGTTCTAACTGCATAGGTACTAAATTAAGTCCATGAGAAGACTTGTCAGACAAAAGATGTTGCAATTCTGGGTCCTGTTTCTGACATTCAGCAATGGCGGAGAAATCTGTTGTTGATGGCAACTGAACCTCTTCAATTCTGGACAGCATCAGCAACTGAATTTTGAGGGCCTTCTACATGCCTAAAATCGGTTGTAAACTGCGCTATGTAATCAAGATGACGCATTTGTCTGGGAGAAGCCTTGTCAGGCTTTTGTCGAAAAGCGAAAATTAGCGGCTTGTGGTCAGTATAGATAGAAAACACACGACCTTCTACCATATGACGAAAATGTTTAACAGCCTCATACGCACTAAGTTCGCGGTCGTACGTGCTGTATTTTGATTGCGCTGCAGAAAATGTTTTCGAGAAGAAAGCCAGAGGCTTCCATGCTCCGTCTACCAGTTGCTGCAAAACCGCACCCATGGCCGTATTAGACGCGTCAACCATTAATGCTACAGGGTGCTTAGAAGGATAGCTAAGAGCTGTTGCCGACGCTAAGTCATTCTTACATTGTACAAAGGCTGTACGGGCATCATCAGACCAAATAATTGGCCGCGTATCTTTCTTTTTACTCCCAACCAAATATGTGTGCAAAGGTGCCTGCTTTTCAGCTGCATGAGGAAGAAAGCGACGATAAAAATTTAACATGGCCAGAAAACGACGCAGCTCCTGAACAGTTTTTGGCTCTGGGAAATTTTGAATTGCAGTGACTCTGTTACTAAGTGGGCGAACGCCCTCCGGAGAAACTTCTTAACCAAGAAATGACACTTTAGATTTCCCGAAAACACATTTTGATGGATTAATGACTACTATAAGATTGAAATTGGCCAAGGACTATGCAAAGGTGTTCAAGGTGCTGGTTTTCAGTTGTCGAGGCTACCAGAATGTCATCGAAATATGGGACACAAAAATCTAAATCTCAAAGGACTTCATTAATGAAGCGCTGAAACGTTTGCGCAGCGTTACATAACCCGAAAGTCATGACAGGAAATTCGAATAATCCAAAAGGTGTTATTACAGCAGTTTTTGGTATATCAGGTGGATTAACAGGGATCTGATGGTAAGCACGAGTCAAATCTAACGTAGAAAAAATATTTTTGCCTTCCAAGACTTGCATGCAGTCCTGAATATGAGGAACCGGATATCTATCAGGCAAAGTAACTGAATTAAGACCTCGATAATCCCCACAAGGACGCCAGTCGCCGTTTTTCTTAGGGACCATGTGGAGTGGACTGGCCCATGAACTTTTAGATGGCCGACAGATTCCTTGCTCAAGCATGTATTTAAATTCTTCTTTTGCAGCCTTTAATTTCTCTGGAGGCAACCGCCGTGCTTTGGCAAAGATTGGTGGTCCAGTAGTCTCTATGACGTGTACAATACCGTAGTCAGCAGTCGGTTTGCCAGTTACTGAGCGGATGACGTTAGGGTATTGCTCAAGTAGTTTGTGGAAAGGAGAATTACCGGAAATTAATTTAATTCCAAAATTAGTGGCATTTCCAATGGTACCTACCGCGGACAATTGTGCGATGGAGTCGAGTAAGCGTCGATTTTTAATGTCGACCAACAGAGAAAATTTTTTCAGAAAGTCCGCACCAGTTATTGGGTGCGAAACCGCAGCGATGACAAATCGCCATTGAAATTTGCGACGCAATCCTAGATCCAAAGACATTAATATTTCTCCATATGTTGCAATTTTTGACCCGTTAGCTGCAAATAAGTTAAATTTTCCAGGCGGCCGTTTGGATTCGGCAAAAGAGGGAGGTACAGCCGAAATGTCAGCACCTGTATCAACAAGAAAACGTCTGCCTGATGGTTTATCTGTTACGAACAATCGACTAATGCACGGGCCGTTGTCACTCATGGCTTCGAGTGACGGCTCCTTCAGTTTAAAGAGGTCTTCTGAAATTTGCATGGAGGTGTACACTTGCGCACTTTATCACCGAATCGGCTGTGATAGAAACAAATGTCTGCTTGAGTACCAGAATGAGAGCGTTGGTATTCCCTATTATTTCGGTTCCGGGACTTTGATCTACCACGCGGATGATACTGAGATCGTGTCTTTAATCACTCGCTTGATGTTGGAACACTATCATTAATGGAAGATGAAGCGACCTGCAATGATAATTCCTGGATTTGTTGTTGAAGAAATGAAATATCAACACTGGGATGCTGAACTTGACTAATTGTTTGTGGTTGGAGAACATCATGAATTTTGTCTGCCATTTGGGCCAGTTGGGGTAGGTTCTCGTTACTGGAGGCAAGAATAGCTTGGATATTGTTCTGGAGACGATTGAGCCACAATGATTGTAAAACATTGGACTTAAAATTGTCACCCGCAAGCTCCTGCATTTTTGACAATAACTGGGATGGGCGCATATCACCAAGTTGCAAATCTTGTAATAACTGCTTTAGTTTGGTGTTTTCAGACTCCTCATAAACTGAAATTAATTTATTTTTCAATTCCTTGTATTTATTATCGGAGGGGGTTTCACACACACACAGATCGTATTTTATTCTCGAGTGTCATGATGTAGAAACATCTTTTTACTCGACTTCTGATAAAGAGCGGGTGAACAATCTCACGTACTGACTGAAGAACCTCAGTGTCGAGGGCGGAAATTGCAATATAAAATTTCGTGTCGTCGCGTGTTATACTCCCGAGCTTGAATTGTGCATCTAATTGAAAAAAACCAAAGGTTGGGGTCACTACGGCAAAATGGGGCAGGTTTCACAGCAACGGCGAGCCATTTGTTTGTCATCAGTGGCTAGAGGATCACTAGTAGCCATAATAAATATAAATAAATACAGATAACAAAAAAAAGATATAGTTCAAGAATACTGTTGCACCACACGTGAAGAAACACAAAATAATTAATGTTAGGACCTAGGTTCTAATGATCTAGAACATGAGAAATGTAGGAAAAAACTCACCCGCTTGACGAATACATACGAATGCATGTGCGGAATAAAAGGTAGAAAATATCACCTTGATGTACAGAAATTATCCACTCGCTTGATGTTGGAACACTATCATTAATGGAAGATGAAGGTAATCCGCATGTCTGAAAGATGATCACAAATGGAAACACGAAGGTAATCCAAGTGGCTGTAATATGATGAAACTAATGCATACATTGAACTGCGGTGCTTAACCACCAGGGTGCCTGGGCGCCATAGCCCTACCCCTCATCGAATAACATGATAAAAGTTTCGAATTATGAGAAATATAACTGAATGTGCTAAATAATTAAATGAGTAAGAGTTTAAATTCATAATTGCTAATAGTTAAATACATATTTTTTCCTTAAGTACCTAATTACTAATCCATACATAATTAACTATTTTTTAACAACTATTTCACAGAACAATACATGTACACACAAGAGAAACAAAATACGAAGTGCGACGCCTTAGTGCCACTAGTAAAAACAAAATGCAATCAAGAGGAAAAAAGAACAATATACAGTAAAGAATCTGAGCAACAATTTGCATAACACATATACAGAATTACATATTACTAACATTTAGGATCGCCCTTGGGCGTTTATTGAAATTGGGTCCCTAGTATCATAACAATAGTTAACAACCACGGGGTTGTCCAGAAGTTCCTGTTTATCATAAAATGCCCTAGATAGGCGGCAATAAAAATCACAAAGATTCTCTATTCTTAACTCTTTACGAATTTAGCTATTCCGAATGTACCAGGGGGGATTACATATCATACGCAATACCCCGTTTTGGGCAGCTTGTAACTGCCTTCTCAAACTTTTGCACAAATATGCCCAGACGGGGCATGCATAACTAAGAATTGGACGCAACATGGTTTTGTAAATGAGCAACTTATTATCAATAGATAGAACACTGTTTCGAGCAATTAAGGGGAAGAGTGAAGCTTTTACTATATTTATAAACAATAAAATCAATTTTAAAAAATATATAAAATTACATTTTACAAAATTGAGAAGAAAAAATTGAACAGTAAAAGCTAAAATATTTTAAATTTACTTTTCCATACTGAGCTCCAGCATCCAATATAACAACTTTTTCAGAATGGAAAACTCCATTAACACAATTTCCAGACTTTGAGTCCTGCATGGTGCAGTTCTCCCTACACAAATAATATACATATTATAAGTTGGCAAAAAGGTATAGCACACAATATCCCAAATTCAGAAGTAATACAGATGAATAATTACTACCCTTAGCTGAATCTAGACACGATAAGTAATCCAATACACATAAGTAAAAAATATTGGTTCAGCTGCATTTCGCACATTATTACAAGGTCTTGTTTAAGCACAAAATTTCTGCTGTACTATAAATTTCGACGATTCATTTGGCTTAAGCCTCACCGTCCTGAAGTCAACATTTGTTGCACGTGGTTGCGGCTGTGTGCAACAACAAACTATGCGTATTGGAATTTGCCAGTGCTTTTAAGAATGAATTCATAACATGCCATAAGAGCCAATTTTTTGATAACAAAAACATTTAATCACATCACAATATTAAAACTTAATTACTACTGTCGACAGACAATCACATTGGAGGAAAGCGAGCGACCAACCGCACCGACGACGAGACAGACAGACAGACAAAGTAGACAGATGTCTTGTTTTGATAGAAATAGCTCATTATAGAATAAAATATAACTTTAGTTAGACTTACTCATACTTTAGGTAAAAAGAATAGGTATCCTACGTCCTTAAATGTTTACTGAATGTTTCCATTTGGTTAATTTTTTAATATTCCTTTATTTGTATAAATTAATGCGCTGTGGATATATACACAACAGACTCTTTCTAACAGAAATGACAAAAAAGTGCATATGCTATCTCCATGTAAACACCTTTTTCTTGTAAAAACATTACGTACTTTTAAAAGTTTAAATTCAATACAAATAAACTATTAATAAGATCAGTAGGTTATTTAAAATATATTCCACACAATTCCTCTAAACTTTCATTCATAAACTAAAAAAATATCGAATGAAATAAAGGCTGTTTCCTTTTTTTTTTTTTTTTTTTTTTTTTTTTTTCCGTTAATTACCACGCCTACAGGGCGATAACTTGCCATACCAAATATGACCGCCAAGCAGATGCTTCCTCCAATGAGAGGAACCCGTAGTGAAATGGTCTGTAGGCTTTGTGAATATGCAGAAGACCTTTATAAGCATTGTCCCTCCTTTGCTTTTTCCAGTGGCGAGCATTAGCAATAGCTAGTGCGCATAGGCTTTGGCTATTATTAAGGATAGAAGCGGTCGTCATTTTATTATGGAGGCAGCTAACGCGTGACGATTGTCTTCTATGAAGAGACCGACAATTTACATCCATGCCTTCTCCGTTATTCGAACCCAGGTCCTTCGTTACGGCAGTCAGAATCACTAACCACTTTCATATTTGGGTGGCTCGTCTCTTACTTTAGAACTCGAAATTCAAAACCAAACGAACAATAAAAAGTTGCCACAAAGTATTTACATTATAAGAAACATGCTAAATTAAATTATAAATATTGAGTTCGTTAACTTTCCTAAACAATTCACGAGGTCTATCTACCTGAGAGATGACTTCGTAGAGGCTCCTGCTAATTGGCCTTGTTCCTGGACACGTTACGCATGAGGAAAAATATGGAAGGGACAATGCTTAAAATTGTATTAGTTATATTCAGGGGAATTTACAACTTGTGAAATAAATAATAATATGTTTCAAATGTCATTCATTATAAAATAGAAAATTAATTTTAATAATACTTTTTTATATCTTGTTTTGAAAAAAAATTAAGTTGCGTATTGGCATCTGGCAACGTTTGATTACCCCTATATTGGACGTCGTGTTGTTTTTGAGTAACGAGGTGAAAAGTGAAATATGGCTCAGTGGGACTTGACATCAAAAATAAGTGTTTATTTAGATAGGCATTTAGTTTTCCCCTTGCTTGAATTCTTATCTGTTAAGCAGGTTTGATTTCTCTTAATATTTATCCTTTGAAAAATATTATGTGATCAGTTTGCCGGATTTTATGATGTGTTTCAGTACTGTGCAGCCCGAAATTCTGCTGAATGCTCGAAACTGTAAAATTGCAAAAGGTTTAAAACCATCACAGTTATTAATATGTTTCTGTTAAATTTTATGTGCAATTTTTATTAAAGTTCAATACCGTTAGTTACCAACCGATATTTACCACTTAGCTCATTTTGGTTGTTACTTAAAATGTAAATTAAAGTTTAAATAATTTAACTCTTGCAAAGCAAAACCATATGACGCTTTGGCTCAAGGTATTTTACTTGCACAATAAAACTCGGTTAGCCAAAGGCAGTCGAAAGTAGTTCACAAAAGCTGGCTAAGAAAATATTATGAAGGTCAGCTTGACTGTTAAAGCTCCCCCTCTAACTTTCAAGAATTCTCTATTGCTCTTAGTGGGGTACTTAGGAAAGTGTTGGTATAAATCAAATAGTATGATGATGGATTAATTAAACATAAACATTATATACTATATATATATATAGTATACTTTTCAAACTCTATAAAAAGAGGATTTAGATATCTGATAACCACACGTACTGCTTTACCAGTTACTTTAATGTTATGTGTAGAATGATGTCTGCAAGTTTCATGTATGACTGCAGTGTCTACCCACGAAATTTTTCTTTTAATTATTTTAACATACTTTCTCTTTATTTTGGATTAAGCCTGAACCATCATAAAATAAGGATTAAATGTATTTCTTTTAAAAATTATTTACTTAAATTTCAGAATCTAATAAAAATCCCCAAATTTAGTTAATCTTCAAATAATTTTTCATTTTATGGTGTTTTAATTATTGTTAAAAGAGAATGGGGTTTCTGAGAGTGTTCAGTAGTTATAATTCAAAGGCATCATTTAAGTGAAGTTGAAAAGTGACAAATGATCAGTAGAATCGAATGAGGTCAAACACAAATGGAGGTCATACAAAATGTGAATATCGCTCAAAGTGTCATATCAAGAGTTTGAAGCCATTTGTAAAGTACTGGATTAGTTGATGGACATCCTGGTCGAGGGCAATGAAGAGCAACAGTATCATCAGAAGACAGTTTTCTGGGTCTGTCGGCTCAAGAAGCCATGAAGCAACTACATTAGATTTGGTTTTAAACCTTCTTTTGCCAGAGAAACTCGAATTAGCTGTTCTATTTCTGCACAAAGGCTTAACGAGGTTTGACTGTATACAAGAAAACAATGATTTGTATTCCACTCTAGCCTCTGCAGGGAGCCGTTTAAACTGGTACCGTCATCATGTTCAATCGAGCAAAGATGACTAGGCCCGAATATTGTTTACTGGTGAGTCCAGATGTAGTCTCAACAGTGATTGTCACTGCTCGGAGATATATGGATATTGCAACCCCAGGTTAGACTCTTTATGGGTGCTGTTGGCACAGAGTTTTTGCTGATGGACGGCAATGCTCGGTCTCATCGCACTTATGTGCTGTGAGAATGCTTGCAATGAGAAGATACCATCAAATGGTTTGGCCACCTTACGTAAAACCAATTGAGCATAAGTGAGATGCCTTAGCATTCCAGCTTCTTCAACAGCAAATTTCAGCATGCCAGCTTCCCTGGACCTTCCAGGAATGCACTCAGCATGTAATTCCATAAGATTTGATCAGCACTTTGTCTATGAAAGTCTTAAGTCTATGAAATCAAAATGTGAGATATGTGTATTTATCCAAGTTGACCATACAACATATTAAGGAAAAAATTTTCTTTAAAAGGCAACTTCATTTTTCCATCATTTTCAAATTTCGATTTTACTTTCAATATTTCATAAATAATCAACTGGCAAACATTGTAAATTATGTTAACTAATGCTTTTGTACAAATTTCTATTAATAATTTTTCATTAAGTATGAGTTACATTTTATTTCTGTCATTGTTTAATTTTGATGACTTATGTATATCCACCCCACTATCCTGTTTTATTTTCGCAGTCATCAGTCGTGGTCATGTACTTCTAGTTACGGAATTGTTTTAAATGATGAAACTATTCATGTAACACATCAAAATATAGATTGATGTTTCAGCAATGTCAATTTTTTTAAATTAATTTTTGATAAATAATGAAATCAAGCTCTGTATATTTACGTTCGCAAATGTTTTGTAGGTGTTACAAAAAAAAATTAAATTACAAGAAGTATGACTTTAAAAGGGTATTTAATTTCAAAATTTGGAATTTTTTATGTCATTTTTAAATTGCCTTGAGGGATGGGCCAATTAAGTTAGAATAATTCAAGGAAATAAGTTTAAATGAAGTTCAACAATGTGTTTAATTTAAGATCGTACAAGAAAGTCGTCGTGTCATATCAGATTTTGTTTTTAAATAAAAAGAGCATATGACAAAAAATTTCTTAATAATAATATGACAATTTCTGTGTTCTCTGTTCTTAGCAAAAAAAAAAAAAAAAAAATCCACAACACATGCTAGAGTTATTTAATACGAGCTCAAGAAGCCATATTTATACATCCACTTTAATCAAGGTTACTTCTCATCAGTAGTAAGAAAGTAATGAGAAGAAAATTCACTTTGATTTTCAGGTGACCCATGTCACAAGAATTATATGGAATAATAGAATCTTGCAATTTTTAGACTTGAATTAATGTTTTTATAATCACCAGCATCTAAATCTGTCTCTCTCTCTCTCTTTTTTTTTTTTTTTTTTTTTTTTTTAGGTGTATGATGAAAGAGAGCTTTTACTTGGGAAACTTGAAATTGTGAAAAACACGAGAATGATCGATTATGCTATTGACATATTTAAGCTTTTATATCCAAATGAAAAAATTCCAGAGGGTAAGTTATTTAATAAATCAGATTTATCTGTATGTTTTTCAGTGTTGCATATTGTAATAAAATTAATGTAGATTCAGTGGAATAGCTCATACCTAACCACTTCAATGTTACGCTGAGACAGACTTATCGATTTGAAAATTGTCATCTGGCATCCGCAACGATACACACTTGTTGGGGATTTAATGCAGCCTTGATGGTCACTTCCAAGAGAGACTTATTGTTTCATGTTTCACATCTCTCCAAAATGCAGCCAAAATGATAAGAGGTTATTAATGGCTTACGTGGTCATGCTCTTTCTACAAAGGGGTTGTATCTGGATCCTATAAAGGAGAGTTCCCTTAAGAGTACCGAAAATAGGAATGCTGTTACGACCCTTTTTCGTCTGGTATTGCAGTAGATTACTTACTGCCCATGTGAAAACTTGTCTTTTGGAGATTGTCTTTGTTCATTTTCAAATAAGACTCTAGAAAACACAAAATGTTTTTCTCTTGAGTAGGGAGATGATATTGAACATCTTTGAGTGTGATAAGTAGGCAACTTTCTAAATATGCCTTGACAGCCTGTGAAAAAGGAAAGAAACATATCTAAGGCCTTTTCAGATGTAAAACGTTTATCTTTGGAGGGGGGTAAAAAAGAAATACAATACAGAGTCCGAAATCTGGACTCGTCGGGACTTCGGCGATTCCAGATTTGGGATTTTTCCGGATATTAGATCATGAATTTAAATCTGCAGGTTTCGTAGCGGTCCTTACAATTGCTTATAAGTCCTTACATTTGAAAATAGAATATAAAGGCTCTTATAGGTGCTTACTTTTTCTTTAAAGCCCTTATTTTTTTGTTTTTAGTGCTTATTTTTTTGCTTTTAGTGCTTTCTTTTAATCCTTTTTTTTTTTCCTAATGAACACGCATTTTTCCCCATACCAAAGCCCAAAACTAAATAAACAACTTTTCTTCCTTATATGCAACATCAGATGGTGAATCATACTCCCGGAAATTGCTTTCCACCCCTTTCTCTGCATTAACGTAACATATGGTGCGCGCGAGAGAATACAGACAGGTGCACGTCGTTCTGCTGGTGAAAGAATTGCGAAAACGGTAGAAAATTCTGGTACATTCGGTATTCTTTTACCTCCCACCCAAATACTACACACGTTTGAATTTCTATCAAGATTTTAATAATTTGCATTCTTGTTCCGCGTGGTCAGTTCATATTCGTGTTTATTATGATCGTTATGCTTATATTATGAGCATATGCATGAATATTTATAATATAGTTGCAGTAACTGCTGAAGTATAGATAAACTTCCAAAAATAGGTGTGTTTTTACACAGATTAGCTTTCTAAGGAATAATATTCGGAATGGCTTAAATAAAAGGAAAGTAATCGAATAGTCAAAATAATTTTTTTTTCCCCCTGCCAATACATTATACAGTACGGAGGTTGGGAGGTTCTCTCCTTTCGCAAAATCTCTAATATTGAAGCAGCGGACTTTTTTATTGTCACTGTCCAATCTGGATTGAATAGGACTGAAAGTTTTTGTGGTATACCCAACCCAAGCAAAGATTGATTCTATTCCGGAAATTTAACGCAGTCTGTTGAAAATTAGAATCAGAAACACCCCAGATTAGTAAGTCTCTTTCTTTTCCTTTATTTAGTTCTTCATTCTTCGAATACCGGCAGCTGTTGATTCCGATTGCGTAATATCACATGTGGAAGAGTTACGCCGCACATATTGCACAATAACGTTTGCGGTATTTTGCAGAGATAATTAATTTTGATGTTCAGTCTCAGATTTGTTTATAAACACTTAAAAGAGTTTTACTGTGCTTTCTAAGCAGAATATTTCTCAGTTCCGTCGGTCTATGTTTATATGATGCACATATCGAAATGTCAAAATCATTTATTTAGTCGAGAAATCTAAAGAACGGCTACAACCCACATAGCACAAAAACATCCTTGGAATATCCCGAGGATGTTGCTCGCGAAATATGCACACATCCTCAGGACATCCCGGAATATCCGTGAACCTCCTAAACACCTCCTCCTGAGTGCTTAATGTCACATCCCGGGATATCCTCAGGACATCCTAACTAAGTCCCATTGACAGCATGCGGGATGTTATTAGGATATGAACTCCTACTTACTACATCCTCAGGACATCCCGGGATATCCCACTAACCTCCTAAACACAGCCCATTATATCCTAAAAACATCCTATCTATATCCCATCGACAGCGTATGGGATGTTATTAGGATTTAAAGTCCTACTTACTACATCCTCAGGACATCCCGTAATAACCCAGTTTCCTCCTAAACTCATCCTCCCGAGTGCTTAATGTCACATCCCAGTATATCCTTAGGACATCCTATCTAGGTCCCACCGACAGCGTATGGGATGTTATCAGGATTTGAAATACTAGTTACAATATCCCTTTAACCTCTTAAATACATACTCTCAACTGCTTAATGTTACATCCCAGTATATCCCCAGAAATCTTTATATTCCAGTGAAAGTGTGTGAAGGTGCTGTGATAACCTGAAACTTGCTTATTTTCCACAGACAGTCTCAGGTCCTCCATCTATGGTTACTATGGAAAAATAAGAAATTTTAAGAATATTTATACAATTTATTTTCTAATTTGAATTTCAATTTATTTAATAATTTGTAAATATATCTAAAACTGAGCAAGAGACTTGAAATGAATTATTAATACAAAATATTATAAGAGAAAATTTTGCTTTAAAATATTAAAAATCTTTCGATCATTTTTAACCATTCAATAGCCCAAAACTGAATTCTTCAATATATTCATAATTAAATTATTCTACAAGTTCAGTTAATTTGTATTCAAAATTCAATAATAAAATTAAGCATTTAATAACCTTTAAGTAGGGGACCAGATGTGTGTAAATTTTGAAATTCTGAACTTAAGTCAGTTACGTTGATTGAATCATTATTCATGGCTACAGTATGATTAAACAGTTCATGAGTTCGTCTTGCTATTTGCTGTAATGGAGCGGAAGATTTTCTAATATTTTTTTTTTATTTTTTTTTTATAGAAGATATATAGCTTTCAAATTTAAATGCACTGTAATTATCTAACGGCCCAAACATTTTTACATCTTCGCAAATATGCAGCAGGCCGTGAACATTATGAGCAATATACTGTTTTTCATAATAAAGCCCAAAATTTACTACGAAGAGTTTTAATAGAGACTGTGCGTATTCATCAATTGCCGTCTGATTCTGTATTTTGCATAAGAGTCTAATCGAAATATGAAGTAGTAAAAAATGATCATGTAGCTTTTTGTTAAATTTAAAAAAATAATAATAAATAAGTGGGCTAGTGTACAGTAAAAATTGACGGTATTCTGTAGCTTTCCAGTGTTTCAATTCTTTTAGAGTTGGTTCCTTGGTTTTCTTGCAAATTTAATTGGTACATAAGGCTTTAAAAACTGGTCATTTAAAAAAAAATAGTTCAACATTTTTATGTGGTAATCGTGCTTGTAAGGTGCCTCCGCCTATCCTAATAGTAATCATTTTTTGTACTACTCCTAAGCACACAAGGGACATAAAGTCTAACGGAATATTTATTAGTCCTATATTTGGAATATTCCTTAAAATGGGATAATCTTTTTGGTAATCGTCATCAGTCAGCTCTTCTTGAGACATAAAAAGTTCATATTTCGAATCACAGTTTGAAATGGAACTTAAAGAATATTTGCTAGAGCGAAAATTCAACACAGTCCTTTTTCATAATTAAATACTACTTCATCTTCTGACGAATCCGATAATATACGTTGATTTATTCTGCTGTAAATCCGTCTTTTAGATATCTGAGATAATTTTTTTTAGTTCTGATCATTTTTGTAGAATAAAGGAAACATTTAGAAACTTACTTTTCACACTCTGTCAATGTAAGGCTTGCAAGCGTCAGCAAGTCAGTTCGTAACTGAAAGAGAATTTGGAACAACGGCTATTAACGTTTAGCAGAATAGCTGAATTCTGGAAATCTGAAAGTAAGTACGTGTACTTTCCACTTTGTGGGGTTCTTCAAGGATATCACTATTACGGAGCAATTAAAACTGTTGGGGGTGTTCTGCGTACTTTGTTGTGAAGGGATGTTTCCCTTGTAGGGGGATACAAAAGAAGGGAAGGTTTGACACATAAATCTGCCACGTTAACAAAAGAGAAATCTTCTTGGGGCATCGGCTACAGAAAAAGTGCTCAGAGGTGTTATATTCTGGCGAAGCTTGGTTTCTCAAAAGCAAAGAAAATTTGAGAAGCAGTTTTACGAACAATGATAATGATGGAAATGAAACTTTAAGATTTTCAACTTCAATTTATAGTATAAAATAAAGTAATAAAAGTGCTGAGTTTAAAGAACGCATTTAATTTAAAAATTAAATCATTTTAATTTAAAGTTTGAATATCTATTTAATCCGTTATATAATTTTGAGTTTTCATAACAACATTTAACTTTGTGTTATGTACCTTGAAGAAACGTGTTTACTGCATTTTCTGGATGTTACAAATAAATTAATAAAGCAGCAATTATTGTTAAATTATGAGGAGTCATGTAGCATTGTCGGCATAACGTATAAGACTGCAGAGCGCTGGATATATTTTTTTCGCGCTTTGTTTAGCAAAGACCGAATATTTGTATGGTTAAAGAGGTAGCAAAGTGAGGTTTGAGGAGAGTAAGAACTTAATGTTAGTTCTTCCCATTCTCAAACTTTATTTTCCTATTACAGAGAGGTAAAAAATAAGTTACTTCTTACCTCAGTCGCTTTGAAAGACTAATTCTCATTATTAAAGAACTTACCAGAAAATGAACGAAGAAACTGCAATGAATTTTTTAGCCCAATAAAATTATTCTTCTGTTTATAAATTCAAATTAAAGGAGGTTAAACCTCGTACAGACTAGTTTTTAACTGCGTCTGTAAACTAAAATTTCGTTTGTTAAAAAAAAAAATACTGTTACTTATTACTGCACAGCACTAAACATCATTCATTACTAATATAATAGTGTAACAGATCAAAAAGTATTTTTTTCTTTTGCAGTTTCAAAGTATAGTTATTTCTATGCTAAGAACTATCGATGAATTTAATAGAATACTTTTCTAACTTGATATTTCTGATTAGTACTTCAGAGACGGGTAAGTGATTATAGTGACTGATTCCCGTACAGAAGGGCTCAAGTTCGAATGCCATATAAGGCATGGATGCACATCATGCCCATCTGTTCATAGGATAAATGTCTTTGTAAAAGATTTTCTGAGTTAACCTGTAACGTAAATAATATTTGTGTTCAAAGATATTAGAAAAGTATCTAAAATAATGTTTACAAAATATATTATGTAGCAATTAGAATTTAATCGTAAACTCACTTTCAATATGAAACTCAAAACGGATGAAAACACGTGCCTATAATTTGTAAGAAAGTACTCTGATCAATAGGCACTGTGAAACAAAAACAAAAATTTGAAAATACTATTACTTAATACTTACAGCCAAAATATACGAAAACCAGTGTAAGCATAACAATTAAATTTTCATATGCAGAATAGGTAATCCATAGAGTAAGATTTCGATTCTTATAACATGACTTGCGTGTGGTACAAGGTTACTTTAATATTTTCAGATATGAGCTTCCATAAAAAGCAAGTACCGAAGATATCTGAGAAACAACATCCTCAGGAGATCTTCATATATCCAGGGACATTACGACTTGAACAGGACATCCTTAAGATGTTGATTTACGAACTCCTCAAGATATCTGAAAATCAACATCCTGAGGAGATCTTCATATATCCCGGAACATTGAGACTTGAATAGGATATCCTCAGGATGTTGACTTAAGAAGTCCTCAGGATATCTGAGAATCAACATCCTTAGGATATCCTAACTGCTTCCCGGGACATTGCGACTTAAATAGGATATCCTGAGGATGTCTTGTGTTATGGGGGGAATCTCCCCCACTCCTATTTTTCCAGTTACTATCCGGAATATTCAGCAATTTCCGAGTATGCAGGTTAGTTGAGCTTTTACTGTGAAAAAATGACTGCAGGAAGCAATTTCCCATCTTCTGATTTCAGAAATGTGCCTCTTTTTTACTTAAATTACTTTGCTTGGAATATATGTTAAGGGAAAACTGTTATGCAATGAAAATTTAGAAAATGTTCAGAATTTTGATTTAAGTTAAATTATTCAAATATTAATATGAGTGGAAAAATAAATTGCATTTATTATTAGGTGCCAATCGAATACAATTAATATGGCTTATTATTATTTATTTTCTATATTTTGAACTGAAATTTCATTATTAAATCTTGTAATATAGTTTAGTTCTGCGTAGTGTTTTTTTTTTTTTTTTTTTTTTTTTTTTTCCCCCTCATTGTAAACTAATTCTGTAAATTGAACTGTCATTTAAAATTTAAAAAAAAAAAAAAAAAAAAGTTAATTGTTTTCCATGGTTGAGGTAATGCTCATTCTCTTAATAAATATTGCATTGCTCATATTTTAAATTACAAGTCTAATTTTTAAGGTTATGCAGTTGTGTATAATGTAATTAGACAGGTGCTTATTTTTTCCTTAAAATGTGCTTGAAAAGTGCTTATTTTTTTAACTAAAATGTGGCTACGAACCCTGATCTGGTATGATATCATGCAGAAATTATACAATTAAAAATATGAAATAAAGAACAATTATTATCTAAAGGGCATCAAAACTTACAAAAAAAGCTTAATGTTTATTTGTTTACTTTATTAAACATTTCTTTCAACGTAAGTTGTTTAAGTTGCTTCCACAAAAAGTTTCATTTTCTTTTTTCTCACAGTTAACTTTCCAATGCCATACTCCTTGCATAATTTTGAGACGGATATGCCTTTATCCATTTTTTGCAGCAATTTCACTTTTTGTTTAATGGACATCGAAACATGGTTTTGCTTTGTAGATCTTTTGGCAGCTCCATAATTGGAAACTCTTTTCGACATTAATCGAAAGCTCAAGCTTAGTTTTTATAAAATTGCTGTAATAATAACAGCAAAAAATGGCTCTACTCTTATATGCAGCCTAATATCACCAAATGTGGCAATATGTGTTCTGCGCTGGTTTTTGGCGTGATGTATGGCAACCCTGTTGACGTTGAAAATCTTTTGCTGAAGTAGTGTTGGAAAATATAGCTTATTTTTAAACCTTTTATTGCATCATCTCTCCTCCTTGAAATGTTTATTTAGTTTAGTCCTTATTTTAATGTAATATAGTAGTTACTTCTACTTCTTTTTCTTGCTGCCACTGTTTGCATTGAGAACGGACTGTTTCAACCTAATTGAGATGCAAAAAACGAAACATGATGTTACGTCATCTGAAAAGCCGATTTGTGCCGATAGCTGATTGGTTGCCGTGAGATGACGTCATTCCTACTTCTGCTATAAGTATCTTGCGTCGCTCTGGCTCAACCCTTTGAGGTGTTGCTGTTGATTAAAGAAATTGTTCTTTCTGTTTACGGCGTTGCTTTATTCCTGCGATTTTGTGAAGTAAGGGAAAACGACATTGCTCTCACTACTGAAGCTGATCCTGAGTTGCTGTCGTCTCTTCTTGATGTTCACGATAAGTATGTTTTCTTTATTCTTTTCGCCATTAGGTTAAAAGTTAGGATTCATGCATATCATGGACAAGGAGGCGATCGAAAACCGTATCAAATCTGTGTGTAATCACAGAAATCTGGAAGTTACCTGCGATAACTTAGAAAAACTTAAGCAACTTATGCTTTCTGAGTTTCATGCTTATCAAAATTCATTTAATCCAAATAATGCGACTGAAGTTCACTTAGCCCACGTCAATGATATGGAAAAGGATATACAAATCTTAGAATTATACATTAATGAAATGAAACAAAAAGAAACCCTAAATAATCCAACAGAGGAAACAAATCAATCTGATATTACTGCTAGTCAAAAATCTAGAATCAAAAAGAAAACTACAATAGATAAAGAAGGATACATAACCCCTAGAAAAACTCATAAAAGAACTCTATCAAATTCCGAAATTGAAGAACCAGCTCAAAAAAATAAATTCGAGGAACTAAACCCTGAAGACAATATGGAAGCAGAGGAAGGTGAATTTATTACACCCAACAAAAAAGCAGGACACATTCCCCCTATAGTCTTAGCAGACTTCACGGGGGATTGGGATAAGATGAAAGAAGGTTTTGAAGAGCAATTAAATATCAAAAAATATCGTGGAAACCTAAGTGGAGGTACACTGACCATAAGAGTTTATGACTCAGACCACTACCGCACAGTTACTGAATACCTAACTAAACTACTTATTCTTTTTCATACTTTTAAACTCAACAGTGAAAAGCCTATCAAGGCAATAATTAAAAAACTTCCAAAAACAGCTAATATGGAACTAATCAAAAACGAAATTGCCCAAGAAGGTATCCCAATTCAAAAAATTCGACAAGTAATTCACACTATTGAAGGAAAGAAAGTTCATCTTCCTGTTTTTATAGCAGAATGTACTAGAAATAAAGAAGGTAAAAGAATATATGATCTAAAGAAACTCAGAGGTCTGGATGTCTTCATCGAGCCTTTTAAAGCTCACCCTGGACCCGTGCAGTGCCATAAGTGCCAAAGGTATGGGCACACATGGGACAAATGTCACTATAAACCTCGCTGTTTAAAATGTGCAGAGCCTCATGAAACATTCACTTGTAAACAAACAAAAAATGACAACAAACTCCCTGTCTGTGCCCTCTGTGGGCAAAATCACGTTTCTTCCTTCAAAGGTTGCAGTAAACATCCTTATAATGTTCAGAAGCAAATCGAAGAATCTAAAGCTTTCAAAGAAGAAAAGAAAAAAGAACAATTTAAATTTAACAAAAAGGATTTTCCTTCACTCCCTGAGAACAAACCAAAAAATGCATGGAATACTTCCAAGGAAAATGAAAACACTAGTAAAACAGAAGACACAAACTCAAATCCACTTGGCTTTTTTGACTGGATAAAAATCCAATTCACTCAAGTTAAAGAATTCTTCCAGAAATTTAAAACGGCAAAAACAATATTAGAAAAACTAGAGGTCGGTATGGCGGCCTTCGAATATTTCTCAAATCTAAACTATGAATTTTAATCAAACTCATAGTCAAATAAATTTTATCTCAGCTACAAATAGCTTCTTAAAGATTTGTTACTATAATGCAAACGGCATCAGATACCAACAAGTGGAAATTTCAAATTTTCTTACTAGACATAACATTGATGTTATGCTAGTAAATGAAACCCATCTCCGCTCTTGCGACAAATTTAAAATACAACGCTACCGCATCTACAGAAAAGACAGAAGACATAATAGAGGGGGAGGAAGCGCAATTCTCATTAAAAACCATATCAAAACGGCCAAATATGATTTAAATCCTGCTTGTACTATAGAAAATGCTGCAGTACTTATCTATAGTGGTTTTAGAGAACCTTTTCTTTTTATCTCCGTCTACAATCCCCCCCACCAGCTCTCTTGATCTCAATAATCTGAAACTACTTACTGAAAATAACTACCCCACCTTAATAGCAGGTGATTTAAATGCTAAACATTCCTCTTGGAACTGTAGAGTCACAAATAGAAATGGAGAAAATTTAAGCAACTTCATCCACAATAGTAACATCAATCTCATTGCTCCCAATCACCCAACGCACTATACGCACAACGGACTAGGGGATATTTTAGATATAGTTTTGATGAAAAACCTTCCTAATATTCCTAATCTTGATGTTCTCCCAGAACTTTCATCTGACCATCTCCCTATAGTCTTCAACTTCTATGAATTTTATCCCCCTCTCCCTAAAGCTCATACAAAAGTTAATTGGTATATGGTTACCAAACAGCTAAATTCTGTTAACAGCAGAGCCACACTTCGTTACGACTGCGATATTGAGCTGAAAATCACCAGATTAAATTCCAAAATTCAAAACGCTATCAATAATGCTACCTATACAGTCAAGAATAAAAATCCCTATGGCATCCCAGATGAAATTAAATCCCTTATACAAGAAAGAAGACTTAGAAAAAGATGGCATATTACTCGCAATCCTACTGAAAAACGTCATATTAATTATTTAAACAGAAAAATAAAAGAAGACATCGCCACCCATCGATCAAATTCGTGGGATAATTTCCTAGAAAACATGGATCTTTACCCAAACTCTGTTTGGAAAGTAGCTAAATCACTCAGAAATCTTTCGCCCAATCAAATTCACCCCCTGTATCACATGGGCAAAATTCACCACTCCGAAGACTCCATTGCTGAAATTCATGCAAAAGAATTAGAAAACATTTTTAAACAACATGAAAATAAAAATTCTGATCACGAAAAAGATATTAATTACTCTGTCAATAGCATCCTCAACAGTCCCAGCATTAATTTTTTTACGCCTGCATCTCCAAACGAAGTTCAACAAATTATTAAAAAATTAAAGAAGTGCAAAGCTAAAGGATATGACATGATTTCTAATGATGCATTGCAAGCTTTACCTAGAAGATGCATAGTCTTAATTACAAATATTTTTAATGCTTGTATTAGACTCAGCTACTTTCGTCGCAGTGGAAACATTCGATCATTGTTACGATCCCGAAACCAGGAAAAGATCCAAAGCTAGCAAAAAATTACAGACCCATCAGTCTTCTGCCAGCGCTTGGAAAAGTTTTCGAACGAGTACTTTGTGCTCGGCTCACCAATCATCTAGAACGCCTTAATCTAATAGACAAGCATCAATTTGGATTCCGCAAAGGCCACAATACCACACATCAAATATTAAATTTAGTTGAATTTATTGCCCAAGAATTTACAAAAAAGAACGGAGTAGCGGCATGCTTCCTCGATTTCGAAAAAGCTTTCGATCGAGTGTGGCATGCTGGCTTACTTCATAAGCTATCTAACTTCCTTTTACCAAACAGCTTTATTAAGCTTATGCATTCTTATTTTAAACATCGTACTTTTCAAGTGTGCTGTGGTGAAGCAATCTCTTCAAAAAAAGTGATTTACAGTGGAATAGCTCAAGGCAGTGTTTTAGGACCGAAGCTTTTTACAATATTCATAAATGATATGCCTCTACCTTTTCATTCTAATATACTCAAATATGCCGACGACACAGTCATCCTCACCAGTTCACGAAGTCCAAATAATGCTTTAGAGAAACTTCAGCTCCAAGTCAACATTATTAACAAATTTTGTCAAGACTGGAAAACCAAACTAAATACTGATAAATGCTGCGTAGTTCTCTTTCACAGATACAGAAAAAATATCCCAGTGAATATAAATATCCGACTCAATAACCAAGATATTCCTGTTGCCAACTCCTATAAATACTTAGGTGTCTATATTGACAAAACCCTAAATTTCAAAGATCATATTCAATATGTTACAAATAAGGCTAACGCTGCTTTCATTGCTCTCTACTCATTAATTGGAAGAAACTCTAAGTTAAACCTCCGTACCAAGAAAAATATCTACATCTCACTTATTCGACCAATAATCCTCTATGCAGTTCCAGCCTGGGCTACTGCCCGAAAAATAGACAGACAAAAATTAAATGTACTTCAAAACAAAATCTTACGTAGCATAGTGAACGCACCCTGGTTCGTGCGAAATTCTCAAATTCACAAAGACCTGGATATCAATCCAATTCACGACCAAATCCTAATTTCTGCACACAACTTCTTTGAAGATATGAGAAATTCTCCTTATGAAGCTATTAAATCGCTTACAGACTATGACCCTACTATTGAGAACGTAGTGAAAAGAACTCGAACGATCCACCACAATTCTAAATGGTGGTAGTGTATATAATATGAAAAAAAAAAAAAAATTTACTATTCCTTTGCAGTTACTATTCAAGAAAGATGAACTTTGCAAAATTAGGACTTTATTTTTCATCGATGAATTCTTCGTTTTACTACTTATTTAACCAAGACTTTTACTTTTACTTTTTATTTTTACTATTTCGTATCATGTGTTTTAAAATCAAAGTTCGGTAACACCAAGTGATTAGTCTCACTCATTAGCCCTAGTGAGCTACATGACCTCATTTTCGCCTTTTACAGTTTCCTATTCATTTAATGATTATATCGCAAGTTTAGAAGATTTTCGAGTGTTTCAAAAGACATAGGACACTTAAATTCACAAATAAATGTTGCTTTTACTATTTTCAAACTTTATTTATTGCCAAAAACTACAAAAACTTCATTTTTCGAACTCTGACTCCTCGACCAATCTAAATGCCGGACGCTGTTTAGTTTTTGTTCGAGTGTTTCTGCACTTCTTGACTCACGCAGAAGCTCAGACTTTCATTTCGCTTCTCGCCACCATTTACGTATATAATCACCCATGCTATGCCATGCAATTTAGCAAAACTTATTTTATGAGTTCTCTCATTTATTGATTTCGCCTTCGGGCGCGGTGTGTTTTAAATACACCTCTTAAATTTTTAACTTTATGGCCTATGGTAAAATGATAATATACTGGTAAGAGCTCCTAGTAGCTAAAGCCAGCAGTAAAGATATGATCCAAGATCCAAGCTCAACCCTTCTAGTTCCTGCTTTCCCGGCACTTGAGTGAGCGGTTTCCAGCCCCTTCAGAAGGATGCATGCAGTCCGGTGATTAAAGTGCCTTAGTTTGGTTCCGGTTTGCGGGATGATTGTTCCAGATTAAAGTTCTTTGGTTCCAGAGGCTACCATGTGAGTGACTGCTGTGGGTGGCATCCATGTTCTTCAATGAAGGCGGAATTAAAATACGTGAGCGGCGACTCCTTGTGCAAACGGGGTTAGGCCTGTTTTAAGTGCTTTCAAGAACTTCATTTAAATTTTCAGGTGTTTTTCTTGACCATTGATTATGGACTTATTGAATGGGTAGCCAGCTTTATTTTTAGGCCGCATAATTACTGTTTAGGACATTTTTGTTTGTATAGAATGCCAGTGTTTTGGAGAGCAGGTAAAAATATTTGATGAATGATGGTTATATTATATTTTTCCTAAGACTCTAATATTGTTGACATTTATTTTCTGTGTTTTTATTCTTTATTATATTGTTAATAAATTGGTTAAGTTCAAAATCTTTTATTGTCTTCAATGTCTGCACAACATATCTCAGGGAGCTTTTATTGCTACTACTGCTAAATGTTTAATTTCTTTAAACTTTAAACTTTGCTTTAGCATCAAGTAGTTTAATTGCTCGTTGGTTCGTGTCGTGCGTGTTTTGAAATGGCGTATGTTACAATGAGAGACGTAGTAGGAAGATTTCAGTCGCGTATTTTAGATTGTGTGCAAAGGAAATTTAGTATTAAAAGGTACGATGTTGTAACGAGTCTGCTCTGTGTCTGAGAAGATAGGGGGGGGAAATATAAAATGGTGGAAGTTGTTGAATTGAAGTTCGGCAAAAGAAAATATCATCGTGGCCATCCTGTTAAGGGGCATGGGTATTTGGAGGTGTGGAAAGAAGGTCTGGGAGATTATTTTTAGTGGCTGTGCATGATAGAAGTAGGGAAACGCTGATGCAGTGTATTAAAGTGTGCATTGAGCCTGGTACAACTATTTTTTCGAATGGATGGAAATCTTACAAGGATTTAGGAAAAGAAGGTTTTGAACATTTATTTGTGAACCATTGTATGAATTTTCTGGATAGTGTGTCTGGCTGTCATTTAAATAGGATAGTGATTACGTGGCGGCATGTTAAGGGCAGTATGAAATTGGTATTTCTGCTGTTCGAAAAAGCAGCTAATCTTTGGAATATGGTAACAGATAGTTTAGCAACATTTTGGTAAGGCAATAAAGGTTACTAGCTAGGGCTTTAGCAGTGTACATGGATAAAGTCAAGAGTGTGCGCAATGCCATTTTTGTGCAATTCTGGGATGTTTTTTTTAAGTGAAAATAGGTCGACGTGTACATGGATGATACTGTGTATGTGCAATTCTTAAAAACGCGGCAAGCAGTTTGCGATTCTGCACTTTCTCCCAATTTCGCAATTTTCTAATCTTCGTCATGATTAAGTTTTTTTGTTCCATAAAAGTTCTAGCATAAGCGTAATTCGGCTAGCAGATTGTTGGAAAAAAAATGTTGAATAATAAAAAAAAAAATAAAATAAAATAAAGTAGCTAGTAGCTTGGGTTGGTCGCCAAATTTTCGCCAATAAACCGCCAAGTTACCATAATCCAAAGATTAACCGAAAAAGCATTTATTCATAGTAAGTGCATTTTATTTTATTTGTGTTCTTATTTTGTAGAATGTTATGTTCATTGTTTTTTAGTATGAATTTCTGTCATTATTGTTATTTTTTTAATTGTTTGAAATTTATTTAGTTTATTTTGTTGATTAGTGCGTAATGCCTAGATTGTGCAATTCGTAGATGTTTTTTAAAGTTGAAATGAATGCTATGTACATGGTATTCTTTGAAATTTATTGTTGCTATGTTAATTTATTAAAGCGAGATATGCGTAGTTCGTAGATTCATTCGTTGCCTAGATTGTGCAATTCAATTAAAACATATCGCTGTGTACATAGATTTTTGTCAAATGTTTTTGGTTGAAAACTTTACATTTTTGCTATCTAAATTTTTTGTTTTTGTTTCGGATTTTTAGCTTAAATTGTGTGTTCAAAACGTGGTTTTTGCATGTGCGAAAAACGTGTTTTTGGAGACATTTTAGGCTTAAAGTTTGAAATGTAGACAAAAAATTTAGATAGTAATAGTGCAGCGTGGAGTTTGACGAGAAATTCGGTGACCTGAGGGCGCATATAAGAGTAGTCCCCAAAAAATAATAGCGTCTGTTATACATTATTGGCTGTGTATCGCAAGCTTGGTGACAAAAGCCAAGTTGTTTCGCTAAATTTTGTTTTGCTCCTGTTGCGTACTGAATTAAGCCTGAATTGTATTAGTTTAGTTATTTACTATACCTATGTTAATTTCTTGCACATGCTTAAAACTAATCTGAGTTCTGAATAAATGAATGCTGTGTACATGCTCCCACATATACTTATGGCTTTAAAAACATCTGCCCTGAAGATAAGGATAGTGCTGACAGATCAACTTCCAATTCATTTCGCGCCGCGGCAACCCCCCCCCCCCGGCCACAGAGCAGCATGAAATTGATAAACAGATTTCGGAATGGTTAGAGAAACAAAGTATATTCTTTTATCCGTTTTTGCAGCAATTCCACTTTTTGTTTAATGGACTTTGAAACATACTTTCGCTTTGTAGATCCTTTACATATTAGTAAATATATATCGGAAATTCTATTTGACGTAATCGAAAGTTCAAGCTTACTTTTATAAAATTGCTCTAACAGTCTGCAAAAAATAATAAGCCGGGTCCAATTTAAAGATTAAGGAACAAAGCAATCTGCAGCATTAACTGAATTAGATAATTTTAGCTTAGCTTATACCGTCCATTATACGTTAAACGTGCATGCGTAAACGTATTATGCTCATGCGCACACGCATATTCGCAGCCGCAAAGGTCTTACGCGCGTGCGTAAACGCGACACATGCGCAGAAAGTTTGTAGCTTAGCTTTGAGGTCTGAATTATGGGTGTCCGAATTAACGACTTTTGACTGTAGTTATTTTTAATTGAAATAGCACTAAATGTAATCTTTTGGCCTATGAGTTTCTTTTCATCAGCATTTAAAAACCTATAATCATCGCTAAGCGTAATGCTAGCATAAAAGGTTGCCATACTCTTGTTATTCAATTACTAATATAAAAAAAAGTTTAAACATCATTGCATGAGCTATTACTGAAGCTATCATGTATCATTTGGATCAAGTCCTGACGTGCAGAATTTCTTTTTTCTGTTCTGTAGCCAGTGGAAATGAAACAAAATGAGAACAGATTCCCTCCACCCCTTTTTTCCCCCTTTTACTCCATGATCTTCTGCAACAGTTTTGCAAGCAGCATCTTTACTGTTGTTAAGTGTATAGTTTGACCATGTCAAATGCAACCTTTGCTGGCATTCTGCCAAAGCATTTAGGATTTTCCCACAAAGAGTGCTAATTATGTGCTGCAGGGTGAAGAGATCATATGAGAATTTGCTCTTTTATGGAAAGGGGGAATTAACTAGTGAAGGAAAGAAAGTGCCCCTATCGTCAGTTTTCTTTCTCGCCTTTATTTCAGATTTTCAAAGATAAATGCGAAGATTCACATTGATGTGCAATGTTGAAATTTTTTTTGTAACGTAACAATTCTATGTGTACTGTGCATGTTTCATTACTTACTTTTAAAAATTAGATCCCTAAAAACAGCTATGTATCCCAGTTGAAGGGGCTTTCTTGATGATAATTTATTGACAATACCTTGATCTTTTATTCAAGAATTATTTTCGTTCTTTTTTTTCTAAATTAGATTTAGTTCCCACACACACTTTAGCTATGTGTAATAATGCATATGGATTTTAGCCCCAAATCAAAAAAAAAATATATAATAATTAACTAATAATCATTTATTATCATACCATTTCTTTTTTCAGTGTATATTAATGTGCATATACTTCATTCGAAAATTATGTAATTAATATTAATTGTAGTATTATTATAATAATTATTATGTTAGAGTTCATTTTAATAAAAATTATATAACAATAGTTATTTATTTCATTTTTCTTAAAATTATGCATATATAGCAAAATCAAGCTGAAAACGCTTGCATTTTTTACCGGTATAATAATAAATATGTAAATGCACAAATTTAAAATAATGTAATCAAACAGTTAATTAGAAATGGTGATCAGCATTAATCTTTGGAATATGGCAGATTGTTGGAAAAAATTTTGAGTAAAAAAAAAAATGCCTTTACTTCGTGAAAACAAAATGGCGTTCAAAACAAAACTAGCAGGTTGCTGTAGCAGGGTTGGTTGCCAAATTTTCGCCAAAATACCATAATCCGAAGATTAACCAAAAGTAATTTTCTGCCTTCTTAATCTGTGCTGTTTGAACACACTGAAAATAATCAGGGAAAAAATAAGGACGGAAAATTTCCCTACTATATGATTCATGCCTGTTGACCTTATTTCATCAATAAATCATCCAAACGGTGCATGCATATTTGTGCTCATGGTAGGGTTTAAGCTATATCAACTATCGTTCGAAGACTGGTGGCAATTTTTTACAATATTTGTTGAAATTTTTCAGTGACTCAGTTTTGAGACTGAGTGGGTGACAAATCTTGGGGCCATCATCAGCAAATTGATATCCATAACAAAATTATATGTTCTGATGAAAACTAGAGAAAACATATTTCAGGGTATCCCTTAGCAAAAACTGGCAATTTTTCTCGCCATTCCTGTCCCCAGTAAAATGGTGTCCAAAACATTTTTTAAAATATATATATATATATATATATAATGTGAATAAACTGCATTTTAAATCAAACAAGGAAATATCGACTTACCTAGAAATTTCTGTGTCTTCAGTGTGCGGCAAACAAAATTCCTTAACAGCATCCAAAAAGTGTCGAAAATTATCAGAACTAGAATCTGTATACCACCATAGCCACATAAATTCACAAAAAAAAAAAAAAAATCGTCATCCATAGTGCCAGACTTTTGGACGACTCCGTAGTGTGTGATAAACCTTTTAAAAGCCATATGAATGATCTTTACGTTCGACCATACACATTTCCTTCATAATAACTGGATACTTATAATGATTACTGAGTAAGCCTTCATTTACACACCAGTCAATTAATGCTTTTTTCCCATTCGTTCCAAATCATACAGAAACTTCAGATTAATCTTATCACAGGCAGCCATTTTATCATGTAAAGCACAAAATAAGCAATGTACTTCCTGAGCGACATCCAGCGTACAAAACAAGCCGTGGGAAATTCAAATCACCGTGATCATGCATTATAACCAATTTTCCAAAGCATACACCGTAAAATATTCAGGTTACCATAAATGAAACAACAACTTGGCAATAATCAAAGGGGTACCCCAAAATATAGGCTACCCGAAAACTATTTGGTCATGTTTATGCTCGATCTCTATATATTTAGGATAACATTTTGAATGTCCTTGTTGCTATTTTTCTCCCATTTATCAAGAGTTTATTGCTATTTTATGTGCAGCTCTTGAATCCAAAACTGAATTTTCATTTTATCAAAAGCAAACTATTAACTGCACAGAAAATTATGTTCATAAGCATATGATACTTTAGGAAAAGTAAATTGTAGTCGTGTAATGTCAATTACATTTGACAGGTTTGCTGGAATGCGTTTTAAAAAATTATCGAAAACTTTATTAATGCTTTGTGTTTAATACTAATGTATGTATTTATAGCATAATTTTGGGGCCTCCTTCTGTTTGAAAAATCTTTTCCTTTAATGTATATTATAACTTAATATTCTTTTTCTAGTGTTATATAAGAATATCTTTTTATTAGGGCACAAAAATATCCTTATTGAATGTCTTCTGTAACTATATGGTAAATAAGTCAGTTTCTTTATTTTTGTGACATTTTGAAAAATATATTTTATTTAGAACTTTTGGAAAAGAGAGGAAAAGTAGTAAGTGAACTGAAAGTTTATCAAGAAGAAACAGAACATATTAGACAAGTATTCCAGTCACAAGTTGTTCAAAAGCAGATTGAAAGTACTCGGTATAAATACATTTCTTATAGTATTTTTTATTATAGTTATATTTGGTGTTGCATTTAGTAATTACACATAATTTACAAAAATTGGGAAGCATAGGATTGTATTATGAACTTTTTAGAATTAAATAGGTTGTTTATATAAATGTAATGTTGTGTTTACAGTTGCCCCAAATTATGCGTAACAGTTTTTGCAGTCCCAACTTGCTACAAAATATCAAAAACTGTGCTGATTTTGCTCCACAGCACGGAGGCTTATAACCTAACTGTTATAAAAGAAATATTTGAGTAATTTCTACAAATCTTCTACACCAGGACGAAGCTATTGGTATTTCTTTGTTAAAGTAGTTATATGGGACTTAATAATATATATTTATTTCTTTGTTAAAGTAGTTATAAACATTTTGCATGTTACAGACTGGGTGATGTAGTTTGCTTATTTTGACAACTAAGTGAAATGGTTTAACAAGGAAGTGCAAAGCCCTTTTCTGTTCATCATTTTAAAAATTTATGTCATACTGTGCTTTTGATACTAATTTCTAAAGTTTCTTGTTCAGACTTTGTTTTTGCCAAAGTGGCATTGTCATAATAGGGTTCTGTTTCTTTCTATTTTTCATTGCATCATCTGGTCTCCAAGTATATGTCTTTTTTTTTTTTAATCTTTTACTGAGAAAAGATTTTGCAGTCAATAAATTAAATTTAATGAATTAATGAAACTTGAATTGGGCAAATTCCATTCCTCCATCCTGAATGATTTTCAGCGTAATATGTCTTATTAAACTTTACTTAATCTGAATTGTTTAAATCTCTCATAGACATTTATATAACTTTTTGTAAAATTTCAACCAATGTTAGCTCATTTAATCTTTGTATTTAATTTTGTATTACATCAATAAACTGTACATTACTAAGTTTAACCGCACAATAGTATGTATCTTAATTATTTACAGTTATTTATTTTATATTTACTATGTGTAAAAGTACTTTGGTAAATTAAAGCTTTCCTTCCCTATTCAGGATTTTCAGTATAAAAATCTAAAAAAGGTAGAGTGAAATTGGCTTAAAAATACAAAATTTAGAATATCCTGATAAATATTAATATATTTTACATCAGGAGCATGTTATAAATAGTTTAATAACTTGAATTTTGCATTATAAGGTGAATTTAACTCAGTTTGGAGTTCTTTTGAAATGGTGGTGCCGTGCAATGTGAGAATCTCCCAGTATAAAAACTCTTGTAACTTGAATAATTTTACAACTGAGAATATTTACCTTGTGCAAGAGCTTTAGTTTGCAATACCTTCACATATTTTTTAATTTAAAGAATTAACTCTTTCCACTAAATAAGAATTTAGGAAATGTGATATAAAGTGAGATAGGAAGAAGTTGGTATTATAGTGTTTTAGAGATGAACAATAATAATAAGTGTGCTCATTTTTGACCGAAATGAAAGCATTACATGCAAGCTGTGTATTATGTAGCGTATTCGGAAACTAAGTACCGTTTCATTCTGGCGCCGTCGCAGCGCTGTGGTAGGCGTCTCGCGCATGCGCACTAGTCTTTCTTGTTCACTAACTTTCAATTGTCGCCAGTTTGGTTGCTTTATGTTGTGTTTTCAGTTTGCTGTGCACATTCAAAATGTTTAAGACAATTAGTTCTTCCGCTGACTGTGAGATTCGTGCCGTGATTAAATTTTTGAACGCGAGGAATGTTAAACTGGCCGAAATGTATCGTCAAGTGACACAAGTTTACGGTGAATATGTGATAAGTGATGGAATGGTGAGAAAGTGGGTAAGAATGTTTAATGCAGGTCGAACAAATGTCTACGCCGAGGCTCGGAGTGGTCGACCTTCTGTTGTCACCGATGATTTGGTAAGGAAAGTTGATGAAGCAATTCATGAGAACAGATGCTTCACAATGACAACTCTTTCAGAGGCATTTCCAGAAATTTCACGTACTGTTTTGTTCGAAATTGTGTCTGACCGCTTGAATTATCGCAAACTATGTTCCCGATGGGTTCCAAAAATGCTCACTGATGTTCACAAAACAAAGCGACTTGGTAGTGCCCTGACATTTCTCACGCGGTACAGTGATGAGGGAGAAAACGTTTTAAACCAAATTGTGATAGGTGATGAAACTTGGGTGTGTCATTTCACACCAGAATCGAAACAACAATCAATGGAGTAGAGACACACTCATTCTCCGATTCCTTTGGATCTGACGATGACACGAAAAATGCTGTGGAGTCATGGTTATCGAAACTGGCGGGAGATTTCTTTGACGATGGTATACAAACACTGGTCATCCGCTATGACAAGTGTTTGATCATTGGCGGAAACTATGTTGAAAAATAGTTTAAGACATGTATTTTCATGTAAAAATAAAATTGGATTCGAAAAAAATTGTTTTACTTTTTTTTTTTTTTTTTTTCAAAACGGTACTTAGTTTCCGAATACGCCTCGTAGATTTTTTATGAATTCTTTCGGTAACTTTATTCATGGTGAACAAGGCCCTTGAAGGTCTTGGCAAATGTTAAGTGAGAACTGCAGTCTTGCAGGTTTGCAACCTAGTATATTTCATACATGTTCTGTTGTATTTAAATCTGGAGAATGTGGGGAACTCCATATGCTGGATTCCTTCTTGCTGAAGATAATTGGTCACTAGTGCAGTGTGACAGGCATGACCATTATCTTTCATTAGGTGGGAATTTTTACCCTAAATAATTAACATAAAGATCAAGAGCTTATCTTTATATTTCAGCATCATATACATAGTACTATAGAACAGGCATACTTATAATATACCAACTGATGAATGCTTGCAGATTGAAATCCTGTTAGCATAAATCTATGAATCAATGTTTGAACTCATGTTAACATAAAGCTGATATTCACCAACTTTCTAAATCCTATATATGTGAAGGCAGTTGGTAATCACTGTTTGAGTGATCTCATGTTTATGTGACACTGATACACACATTATTAAGATGCCAGCTGAAATCACTAACTTCTGAAATTATGTATAAGTCATAACAGCTTATAATTAGCTGAATTATGTCAATGTTTATGTGATATTGACAAATAACTGCCAGGCGAAGAAAGTCACATTAACTTGTTGCTAGCCTATAGTCCCTAGCATACAAAATCATTTATGCACTTAATTAGCCAATAATTACTGGCAGTGTAGATTCATATTTGTATGTTGATGGTTAATGAAATCACTATTAAATATGTTAAAATTATAGTGTCTGATAACTATGTTCTGTTTGTGACACAGTGACTATAAAATAAAAAAAACATCAGTGTCATAGCATATTCAAACACTTCAGCCCAATTTTTGTTCTGGAGAAATGATTAACAAAATAAGTAGGGAACTGATAAAATTGTGAAACTGTCACCAAATAAGTGTCTGAGAAGTATCTACTGTGTACATGGAAGTCAATAATCTTGCAGAAGAAACACTGCCAGATGCATTGAAAAAGTAGTTTCCAGCAAATTTGGACGTGAAAAAAATAGTTTCAAATGAATTTTAAAATTATAGAAGACAATTTTTCAACTCAGTGTACATGTTTTCTACTCCAACTCATAAATTTTCTTTTGAAAAAGGAAAACTAAAGCAAATGGACACTAAGAAAATATTATTTAAGGACAGTGAATATGTTTATCAGAAACCAAGATGGTTGTTAGCCCTATATAAAAAAAAAATGAAGTCTGATATAGATCTATAAATCTGTATGTTTATTTGAAATTAAGTTAAATATTATTTGATTGTTCAAGTTAAATGTAATTGTTTTTAATTAAATCTTTACTGATTTCATCACTAATGCATGAGTAATTTTTTCCCCCCAATGTAGAGATGGCCGTATGCTGTTAGACTTCCTTGTGAAGAACTATGATGTAAGTTTTTCATATTGATCTAAAGTATTTTCATTTACATTATATTCTACCAAACTCTTATTTAAATGTAAGTAATTCATCTTGCACTGCAAATTTTGAAAAGCATCTATTTCTAACAAGGCAAGACTGAGTGCCTGAAACACGTAAGAATGCCTGAAATATGTAAATATTTCATTTATATATTTAATATCAGGTGAAAAAGCTACCAGAGTTTTAAAAAAATACAAATGAGTTTCAAGAGAAATCTGGCACATCCCTCTTCTTCAGGAGGAAAAAAAAAATATTTGTCTGTGTGTTAGAGATGTTTTCCACCAGAATATAAATATCATATCACTTATTAAATGTTAATATATCTTCAAATGTATTCTTGCAACTGAATCTGACTTCAGAACTCTCATATCAGCATCTTAGATTTCTGTGTATAGCACTACTCCCTCCTTTTCCTGTCTTAAATTAGCACAAGTTATAATATATATATATATAATTTTCCATTTTATTTGCATAATTAAAAATTTATGTTGAAAATATTTATTTTGTAACATTATATTTGTATATGTGTGTGTATGCACTATATTTTATTATTTACATTTCAGTTTAACATTGAATGTATGGATTTTGTGTACATTTTTGCAAAAAGTCAGTATGAATGTGGAAATTACTTATCCGCTACAGAATATCTGTATCTGTATCGTTTACTGGTAAGCTTTATGAATTTTATTTTGTTATTCAAGCTGATTTATAATTTTAGTAGTTCTGTATGGATATGAAGTTTTTTTTTTTTTTTTTTTTTTTAAACTACTCAATGCTTTCATTTAGAGGTTGTTTTTATTACAGTCTTAGCTAAGAGCCTTTTTAGATGAAAAAAATGGAAGGAAGGATTAAAATACAGAATTATAGTATATTTTGATAATATATGTAAATTATTCATCATTCTCTAATAATACAAATGTGAAATTCAGAGATTAAACTAGTGTAACTAATATTGGTTAATAATAATTCTTACGTTTCTTCTCTTGTATGTCTACCCTGGCTGTTTTAGCATATTCAGAAACTTTTCATTGTTAGTAATCTCATGTTGAAAGAAAAATGTTATTGAAACGATTCTTTAAATAACTTCCTTGAAATATATAGTGAGATATACATTACAATATTTATTGCTGTTCGGGTTTTAATCTGTTAAGTTTTGCAGAAAACCTGCTAAATGTAATGTTGCCCAAGAAGTGATAATACTTCTATGTTACTGTAATAATACTGTTGAGTGAAATATTTATTTGATCTGATCTAAAGTTTATTCTACTGGCAGCCTTATTTTTTTCACTATGCTTTTTCACATTAAGCTTGAACACAGAAATTTTGTAAGTCTTTATTGTTGAATATCCAATATGAATGTGTTTGTGGTGATCAAATAGCCCCACACAGTTATTTGATTCTTTTTTATGTTTCTTCTCATAAAGAGAAGGACTGTGTGTTTTCATATTTATTTGACAGGTTTACTAAACAAAATTAAGTAAATTTTAAAATTTGCTATATAAACTTAAAATATATTTATTTGATCATTGCTAGGTATGGGAATGACAAAAGAGTGATTCAGTGCATAACCTAAATAACATTGTGTATTTAAGTAACAAGAAATTTCTCTGCAACTTGACACTCAGGAATGGAATTTTACAACAAAATAGGGTCGTTTGGATGAGGAGTAGTGAAATGAGCAAAATGATATGAGGCTCCATTACCTCATCCAGTTCAAGGTGCTCGTGTTTTGCTTTTAAAATGACTTGTTCTTCCATGGCCCATTTTATTATCAATATTTAGTTGTACAATGATTAATATTATTTGATAGTTGACTCTCATTTTTTTAATTCTCAGCTCTTACAAATGTTTTAGAAGAATCAGCTAAAGAATCAATAAATAGGAAATGCTCTAAAGAAAATTTAGAGAACATCTTTTTAAATTGTGCTAATTCATTTTTAGAGTACTTTTCAGTGTTAATTTTTTGGATCAGTTTTTATTCAGGTCAATCCGTGTTAATCCAGAGCATTTTATGAAGCCATGCTAGTGTTTACTAGTGTAAAAATCTAAATGCTGGCAGGCAGTTCTGACATCTTAGCCTTTATTTTTGCTTTGTGTCTGTGAATGGGTATATTACTAAATTTTATCTGTTTGATTATGCATGTATTAATTTATTGATTTTATTTTCATCATATTTAAAAGAACTTTGGCAAATAAAAGTTTTTTCCCCTTACTACTGCTAGTATTTTCTACTTTCTAAATTTTTAAAAAATTAAACACATAAAATAAGCCAAAAACCATATAATTTTGAGTAACAAAAAAATTTTTTGTAAGGTTAATAAATTTCGCCTCAAAATTACATTACAGCTGTTTTTTAATGATCTTTTCCTTACTTTATTTTGGTATATTTCCTCTGCACCAAGTGTCACCAGTTCTTGGCATAATTGTCTTTAGAACCATTGCTCATGCAATAGTATTTCCCGTCTAATCATATATATTTGACCATAATGAATTTCAGTTATTCAAAATCCATAATGAATTTCAGTTATTCAAAATTTTTAGTTATTCAAAATCCCATACTCAAATATTCATTTCTCAGCTATCATTTGTATTACTTCATTGCTATTAGATATCAGACCCAGTCTGTTAAGCACATGGGAGTAGTGCAGAATGATGCAATAAAGACAAAGGGGCACTGCCTGACAGCATTTAGATTTTTATTTGTTTCAGTTCATATGATGTCATATGCATTTTGAAGAAGAAATATTCATTGCAATGCTAAATGTCATATTTAATTTTATGCTTGCTTATGATTCTTTTTAATGCAGCATTTATTAATTACTGTTAGTTTTATTTAGTCCCTCACAAAGTTTTATTATTATTATTATTATTATTATTTCATAAAGGGAGGGGAAAAGTTTGGTTTGAACTAAAGATGTAGGGTAAGAAATAAACCAAAATCTGCCAGTAGGGCACCAGAAATTTATGTTAAGAGTTTAATAGGAAAGTGTCCTTTTTTTCATAAGTATGTTTTATTATAAAAAAGACCACCAGTGAAATTTGTCATTTCGGATTCCTTTTGAAGTCACATTGCAAAAACCTCCTGAGTTTTTCGCATTTCAAGGTTGGCTGCTATAACATTAATAGCTTCTGAATTAACATCTTACTGCTTTATGTAACTTAATTTATGAATAAATAATGCAAAGAAAAACTGCATTCAGCTATAGTGCAAATATGAGCTCTAAATGCTATATGGTGTTGAATGTTTCTTAAAGGCTAGTAAATATATATATTGTTGCATGTGTATGGTTCGTAATGGATTGAATGCTCACAGAAATAATGATAAAATTTATTTTCCCAAAAGAAACACTTTACATTTCTGGAAGTTTTGACAAAAGTATTTGTATAGTCTTCTCAGTAGGACAGAGCATAACCAGTAGTTATCACTTCAAACTACTAAGAACGTTAAACACAGCATGCAGCTAAAGAGCAAAGCTCATATAGAGATCTTTCAATACTGTGAAGTCAACTCTAAACTATAAATTGCATACTGTCTCTGGTCATATATAATTTTCCCTTAGTCAACGAGAAATTTCCGGTACCTTTCATTTCTCGAAATTACTGGAAGGCATATACAGTTACAGTTAAATATAGGAATAGATACAGTTAAAGTTACATAGACATTTAAGTCAATTATAGTTATGCAGGATCAGACTAAAATGTTGCCAAATGATTGTCACATTTGTTGACTTTTGCTGAATTTTCTCCAAATTTGGCAAAAAAAAAAAAATTTCTGGGACCATCACCAACTTGGCAGTATTTCGCCAATTTAACGACCCTCAGGGGGCTCACCTTAGTGAGTACGGGTGTGGCAATCCCGAGGTACCCTAGCCCTTCAGGAGATCATCTTCTTGGTGAGACGGGTGTCACGATCCTGGAGCCCCAGTGATCTATCCTCTTTTCCGTCTCCTCTCCTCTTTGCTGGAACTTTTTCCCTTCTCTTCTCCCTCGTGGTTTCTCTCTGCGGAGTTTGGGGCTCGTCACGAGAGACTGGAACAGCCCTTGTCTCTAGTCTTCGAGTGGGGAGAAAACTGCCCACGTGTTTGCCGTGCGTGGAGACCCGTGTCGCTGGAAAGGAGGGTCCTGGTAGTTGAGGGGCGAGGTACTGTCCCCAACACACTACTTTGGCCTCTGCTTCAGCTAAACGGGAGTCACCTTAGTCGTCCTCACGGGTGTCAATCGGCTGGTCACTAGTCCTTGTGTCAGTGGCTTGGGGTCAAGCTCTCGGGAGTACCTGCTTTCGGGAAAGCTGACTGTGGGGCTTCAGTTTGCGTATAGGTCCGGCTAGCCCTAACACAGGAATCTGTGTTCCCTTGTAGGGCTCCATGGTGGGCAGGGCCGTCGGACCCGAATTTGTCTCTTTCAAATATGGCTTCTCTTTTCATTCTAAAAAAAACCTGAATTACATGACACCAACAAAGAAATGGAAATTGTTGATAAATCTATTAACAAGAAGATACGTGCTGATGAAAATACCAAAGATATTGAAGTTACTAACAAATCCATTACCAAGAAGATCCGTACCGATGCAAATACCAAAGAATCTACTGAAAATCCTCGCTTCCTCGTTGTCTCTAGTCCTTCTGGTGAACTGCAAAAGATGTCTCCTTTTCTCGTAAGCAAATACATTCAATCTTGCATAGGTGAGCCAAAGAATATAAAGCGTCTCCGATCAGGAGACCTGCTTATTGATACCATATCGGCCACCCAGTCTGCTTCTCTTTCTCAACAAACCAAACTTGGAGAAATATCTATAACTGTGTCAGCACACAAAACACTTAATTCTTGTAGAGGTGTGATCTCGGAGATTGACCTTCTGTGTGTTTCAGAAGAAGAGTTCGTCTTCGAGTTAGCTGACCAAAATGTCTGTGGTGCTAGGCGGATCAAGATGCGAAAGGAAGGTAAGTTGATCGACACGAAACACGTGATCCTTACCTTCAACACGCCTGTTCTGCCTAAGAATATTAAGGCCGGATACTTAAATTGTCCTGTAAGACCTTATATTCCAAACCCTATGCGATGTTTCCAATGCCAGCGTTTCGGCCATTCTAAGACGTCCTGTCGTGGCAGCCTCACATGCGCCTGATGCTCACTGATTGGCCACGATTCTGAAAATTGTACCGCTGCGCCTCTTTGTATAAATTGCAAGGGTGAGCACCCAGCATTTTCACGCCTCTGCCCAAAATGGAAATTGGAAAAAGAAGTGCAGACTGCAAAGGTTACGAGGAACATCTCATATGCCGAAGCCAGAAGGTTAATACAAAGCACACAGCTATGACCATGTACATCTTACGCCAATGCTCTTAAAAGATCTCGCACAGTTGCCACCCAAACATCAGTTAGTATGCAGACTCCACCAAACAAAACTCAACAGACTACAAGCAACAGGAAGAAAGAAAACCCAACCCATACAGTACAAAATAAAGAAATAGTAATACAAAGCAAACCCAAAACTACCACACAAAAAGAAACAAATAAAAATAGAAGTTCCAGCAATAGCTCTCTTGATGGAATGGTTTCTGAATCTGCGGATTCAGACGGTATGGAATTAGAAGAGGATCTGGAAGTTCCCAAGCATCTACTTCCACGAAAAACAAAACAAGAGCACAGAAAAAACAAAAACCATTCATAATGGCCACCCTCATCTCATGGAACTGTCACGGTTTCCACCGAAATTTGCTTGACATCAAATCTATAATAAATGCGTATCATCCTGTGTGCTTAGCTATACAGGAAACAAATCTGAAACCAGAACAACATGCAAAACTTCAGAGGTTTTCTATTGTCAGAAAGGATAATCTTGCAGGTGAGCGTGCCAGTGGAGGTGTAGGTCTCCTCTCCTCACTGGATTATCCCTCAAATGTTCTTTCTTTGACGACATCCCTCCAAGTTGTCGCTACTCAAATAAATCTTCATATTGTTGTTTCATTTGTTTCTTTGTACTTGCCTCCAAATGAGCACATTTATCAGCAGGATTTAAATGATCTAATAGAGCAGCTGCCTGAGCCTTTTATCATAATAGGA
Source organism: Stegodyphus dumicola (assembly GCF_044657685.1). Taxonomy (NCBI): domain Eukaryota; kingdom Metazoa; phylum Arthropoda; class Arachnida; order Araneae; family Eresidae; genus Stegodyphus; species Stegodyphus dumicola. The sequence goes on from NC_140770.1 coordinate 167,403,725, forward strand.
GATTTTAACGGCCATAGTCCACTCTGGGGTAGTAAAGATACAAATTGCCGAGGAAGACAAATTGAGCAAATGATCGACGATCATAGCATTTGTCTCCTAAATAATGGGCAGGATACATACTTCCATGAGCCTTCAAGGACATTCCACGCTCTCGACCTTGCCATCTGTTCACCATCCTTGTTGCCATTTTGCACTTTTAGTGTCGGAAATGACCTGTACAACAGCGATCATTATCCCATTTTTGTATCTCTTGCACGAAGAGGAGCAAACCCCATGTCGAGACTCCCTCGGTTTATACTGGACAGGGCAGACTGGGAACTCTTCTCTTCCTCCGCAGAGCTCACAGAGGAAATGGTAGAAGATGTGCATATCGATGACGCTGTGGAAGCTGTTACTAATACTATTACTCAGGCAGCTATGCTTTCCATTCCTAGAACATCAGGAAAAATACTAAAATATTCGAAACCGTGGTGGAATCGCGACTGTCATGAAGCACTGAAAAAACAGAAAAAAAGCATGGGGTATTTTTCGTAGATATCCTACTCTGCGAAACCTCATAGCCTTTAAAAGAGCCAAAGCAAATGCACGAAAAGTAAGAAGGCCGAACCAAAGGAATTCTTGGATTACATATGTGTCGTCAATAACTTCCTCTACGCCTAGTAAGGCGGTTTGGGAAAGAGTTCGAAAAGCATGCGGAATATATAAGGACCACTCACTTTCCTTTTTGGAAAAAGATGGCCGAGTGATTAGCTCCATAGAAGAAATTGCAAATACTATAGGTGAGACATTTGCTGCCATTTCTTCCAGCAGAAACTATTCACCTGCATTTCTCACTATCAAGCAGCACTCGGAAATAAATCCCATCACATTCAACTCTTCCAAATCTGAGCCTTACAATAGAGCATTTACTATGGTGGAATTAAAGGGAGCTTTATTGCAGACACATAAGTCTTCTCCGGGTTTTGATGGCATAAATTACGAAATGCTAAAGCATCTGTCCTATAAGTCACTGAAAGCCCTTCTCACTCTTTACAATAGAGTGTGGAAGGAGCATACTTTTCCCAGTGTATGGAGGAGAGCTGTTGTCATTCCTATTGCCAAGCCAGGGAAAGACCCAAGGAATCCCTCGAACTATCGGCCAATTGCTCTTACCAGTTGTGTTTGCAAACTGTTTGAAAAGATGGTAAACAGCCGCCTAGTCTACTTCTTGGAAAAGAATAATATTATATCGCCTTATCAAAGCGGTTTTCGAAAGGGGAGAACAACCGTAGATAACATGCTCCTCTTAGACACATCCATTCGAAAAGCTTTTGTCAGAAGAAATCACCTTGTCTCAATTTTCTTTGATATAGAAAAAGCTTATGATAAGGCATGGAGATACGGTATACTTCGCGATCTTCACGAGAGTGGCTTGCGCGGCAACCTACCAATTTTCATTCAGAATTTCCTGAATGCTAGAACTTTTCAAGTAAGAATTGGTTCTGTTTTTTCGGATGTTTTTCAACAGGAAGAGGGTGTGCCTCAACGCTGTGTTCTTAGTGTAACGCTTTTCAGTTTAAAAATAAACTCTGTACTAAAAGAACTTCCTCCCACCATTTAGGGATCACTATATGTAGATGATTTACAGATTAGCTGTCGAGGAGCAGACATGAGATACATAGAGAGGCAATTGCAGATGGCTCTGAATAAGATCCAAGATTGGTCAGACAAACAGGGATTTACTTTTTCGAAACAGAAAACTGTGTGCGTACACTTTTGTAGGAAGCGAGGTCTCCATCCTGAACCTGAGTTATATCTAAATGGTACAATTATTCCAGTTGCGCCCGAAGTAAAATTTTTAGGAGTGACGTTCGACCAGAAATTGACTTTCCTTTCTCATGTTTTAAACCTGAGAAAGAAGTGTCTAAAAACACTAAATATTTTAAAAGTGTTGGCGAACACCTCCTGGGGTGCAGAGCGTTGCTCTATGCTTCGCGTTTACAGAGCGCTTATCCGCTCTAGACTGGATTATGGCTCAGTTGTTTATGGATCCGCTCGGTCATCTGTTTTGTTAAAACTGGACCCTGTTCACTATCAAGGTTTGCGGATTTGTTCAGGAGCTTTCAGGACTTCTCCTGTACAGAGCCTATATGTTGACTCTAACGAACCATCACTTTATCTGAGGCGTGAGCAATTGTCCCTTTTGCAATATTTTAATATTCTATCCCAACCTGAACATCCCAATAAGCTATGCTTACTTGATAATGAGTGTAACACATTATTTGAAACACGTCTATCCTGTGTTCCTACCTTTCTCTTAAGAGTTCGCCCTGCCATTGAGGAACTTTCCCTCTCTGATATGCGCCCCCAAGCAGTACAGAATTTTGAAATCCCACCTTGGGAAAATGTACGGATTCAGCTTCTTAATGTTTTTAAGCATCATGCGAAGGCAAGCACTAACGAGGTCATTTACAGACAACTCTTCGCTGAGCACAGGCACAAATATAGCAGTTATCTTCCAGTCTATACAGATGGTTCAAAGTCAAAAGATCATGTCGGAATGGCATTTGTAATTGAAGATCACATGGAGGGCAGACGCTTGAACCATGCTTTCTCTGTCTTAACATCCGAACTAACTGCAACATATTATAGTCTTTTGTACATCTCAAGGCTCTGCCACAAAAAGTTTATAGTTTATACAGACTCTTGTAGTGCGCTTAAATCATTAGAAGCTTTTTCCCATACTCAAAATCCAGTCATAGTGGATATTCTGAAGTTACGTATAAACTTAACGAGTCATAGATATGATATCCTGTACTGCTGGGTTCCCGGCCATGTGGGAATAAAAGGGAATGAGCTGGCAGATATCACAGCGAAATGTGCTGTTGATCTGTCCAGTCGCCTCATCTCTTTTGGAGACATCTGTTGTGAAGTCAAAGAGAAGATCCGAAAAAAATGGCAGCAACTTTGGGATGTTCAGCTTCAAAACAAGTTAAGACATGTAAAGCCTAGAATTGAGCATTGGGAATTAACTAGAAATCGTAAGGAGGAAGTTCTTTTGACTCGCCTCAGAATTGGTCACACTAGAGTGACACATAACTACCTTTTAAAAGCTGAGAATGAACCTGTTTGCTCATATTGTAATGTTTGTCTATCTGTTCGTCATATTTTAATTGAGTGTCCCTGTTTTAACAGTCTTCGTCAGAAATATTTTAATAGCTGTGACTTACCTCTCGACCGTTTAATCGGAAGAGAGTTCAATTGTAATTTATTTTATTATTTAAAAGAGACTGGCTTTTATTACCAAATGTAATTTGTTTTGAAAACTGTGTCTTGAATTTTAATGTGTGCTTTTAACTTTTGTTTATATGACTTCATCCTCTGGATTTGGTAAATTTATCTACTTGTTTTTATTTATTCAATTTTAATGTTATCAATTGTTATCATCCCATCTTGTGTTTGGCACGTTATAATCATCTTTGGTTTTTGCGCCATAATCACTCACCCTCACCCTCGCCAATTTAACGAGCTAGCTGTTTTACCTCATTGTTAAATAGATTTGCCTTCGTAAACCTATTTTTTGGCATAGCTTCACTCTCATATTACATTATACAAAATTTATAACAATACTGTATTTTTTGGAGGGAGGAACTGGGTATAATATGTATTGTAAATACAGTAGATGGGATTTGATTTAGCATAATATACAAGTTATAAAAATATTAACAGTGAGTTGGAAGTGATGGTATAGGTAAACATACAAAATATTTAAAATACAGTTGTGGCTTTGTTTTTTCTGCTTGATCACAGTTGTTAACTTTCCTCACATTCAGGTTTTTCTAGATTTCTGTTGTTTATTAATGTCATTACTACTGTAGTTTATTAATTATAAGTCAAAACTACTGTAGTTTATTAATGTCATTAATCTTGCTATTGCTTTCCTGTCACCCACCAAAGTGCCTGAGATTTTTTCCCCCTTTGGTAACAAACCAAGATTTCTGTATTAGTATTTCTCTCTGGCCAACCATGCTATTAATACTTTACATGTATTTTTATGTAGTTTAATTTGGAGAATAAGTTTGTTTGTGCAAATTAAATCAACATTTAAAACAAGAATACACGGTACTTCTTTATTATAGCAACCCCAACTACATTTGGCGATTTTAGATTTGTGCCATGATCTCAGCTATAATTTCACCAAGCTTGTGAAAAATAAACAACACAATATATAATAATAACAGTAATACTAATATGTTGTTTCATAGTATATTTTTAAAAATCCTTATCCTTATTATTATTATTTTATTGCATGTAGTTGTTCCAGTCAACAGCAGCACTTTCACACATATTAAGCTATTTGTTACACCATTTCATGGACATCAACTCCTCTGCCCAAGAATACATAAGTTTAATGGCAACGACAAATGATATTCTGCAACTGCTGAACCAAATCCAACGTGGAGGCCAATCTTTTTTGCAATTTTTAACATTGCACCTCTAAATGGTTTCGTCGTTAACATTAAGTTTCATGTGGCCATTTTCGCATATTCGTTTTTCAGGCAAAAAAAAAATACTTCTTTCTTGAAAAAATGATATGATATCCACTTCATTATTTGTAGATTAAAGATTATTAATGTCATATTCACAAAAAAGAACAATGAATTTATTTTGAAATAAATAATGTGAATTCAGAAACCTTATCAAAAATGAATAATATAAGAACACACTGTGAAAGCAAAAATGCAGCATGCTGCTAATATGCAAATACATGTCGAGGTATAAGAAATGCAGGCGATGCTAATATATGATCATGTGGTGAGGTATAAGAGCACACAGCCAGATTTTAGCAAGATATCTCCGTTGTTTAGCAATTCATTCTCAGGGCTGCTATAACAAAGAAGTACCACATGCACTTCAAAACTGGGGGTGAGTGATTTTGTTTATCTTGCTCTTGTATTTCAATGGGGAAAAGTCAGATTTGTAGTTGTACACTTAATTTATTTTTAACCGATGATTTAACAATGTTTATATATACCAAATTATGTGCTGTTATGGATAAAAGCTATGCCTAAATATTATAATATGTATTATCTGCTATCACTGTTGTTATCTCATATATTTTCTTCTTTTTTTTCCATTTACTGTAAAAAATTTTCTCTTTTCTGATGGTATTTGTTCTATGGCTCTGCATTAAACAAGCGTAACCCTTTTTTAGGTAAGGCCTGAGTAATTGGAGATTAATCGTAGCTGCTGTAATTTTATGTTAACTTTTCTAATTCTTTGGAATTTAGTTTCTAAATTGAATTCCTACTCATTTAGAATATTTTTTTAAAGTAAACTCAAGCAATGGTTTCTGCATATTTTATTCAATATTTATTAACAAAATGAAAATATTGCACAATTAATGCAGTTGTTGGAATGTTCTGTGAACCTTCACTAAACTCTCCTTACAGGCATATTGTTCAGTCTAGTTTTTAATTACATTCTCAAAAATATTATTTACTTTTAGAGATAATTATTATCAGAAGTTTCTCTGTATCTTACATTGTTTTTTATATTATTTTGCTCATTTCTTTTATTTGTTAACTTCTGTTGCTACAAGCATTACTCCTTTATTATTATTATTATTATTATTATTATTACTAACTTTTGGATTATATTATTTGGTATTTAGTATTAGTGCAGCCACCTTAGTCGAGGTCGCCGAATTTACTGTTTGTGCTAAACTCAGGCAACCGTATTCAAAACAGTTCTTCATTCAAACAACGTTGTCACTTTCATATGCATTCTTTTTCCTGTATGCTAAGTTGAAACAGTTTTTATAGACAAATTGTGATATCTTATGTTATTAGCCCAAACAATTTGCCCAGAAGGGCTGTTAATTTCGTTTTGGCATTTTGCATTGGTTTACCACAAACAGCATTTCATTTTTCAAATTGTTGCCACCAAATATTATATTTAAAGAAATTAAATAATAAAGAATCTGCACGAATGTATGCATTTTTGTCACACTGTGAAAAAACAGTACATAGACACATCAAATTTTGAATAACATAACTCGAATCCAGTCAAATATGGACATCTGGAAGCCCATATTTGTTTTATTATTTATTTCATTTTTTGCAAAACTTTAAGGAATTTTTGATTAACAAACTCAACAATTTTAAAACAACCACTGAACACTGTATGGGGGGAAACCCCTTTTTTTCCCCCAGTGCACAAGACTGTGTATCAGATATTCTAAAGATATGCTCTTTTTTAATTATTTTGTGATATTGCTGTTGAATTTTATGGCTTAACTACCAAGAACATGATATTTAATAAATAAAGGTAACACTCGAAACATTAAAAAAATGCCCCTTTGGGCATAATAAAATCTGAAAGCTTTGATTTTTTTTAAATATGTTTTTGTCTTAAATTCAATTTTAAAATATGTACTTATTGAATTTGCCATCAGTGGAAAGTACTGTGGTAAAATTTTTGGAGGAATATGTTGTTTTGCTATAAAATTGCAACTGTTTTGAATCTGACATGAAAGTGATTGCCACTAAATTTCCACCATATAAAATTGCACACACACACAAAAAAGTAATGGAGAGATTAAGAAAACTTTTGAGGAAGTAAAAAGGCATTAAAAAATTGTATGTGAAAAAGTTATTTGTTTGCTAATGAAATTGCTATCAAAGTAATATTTATGTTCTTTAATGCAAGAGAAAAGTAAATAAGTATACTATTTACAAAATCACTAATAATAATAATTTCCCTCCCTCCCATTCTAGATGGATTGTGCCATTATGTTCTGTGCATGCACATATTTATTAATAGTTTTACAAAAAGGATAAAATTAAATTGGATTTATTGAAAGAAAATTTGTGTTATTTAGCCTCCTATTCTTCACCATGTTTTCTATTTTTAATGCAAGAAGAATCTTTACAATTGCTTAAAGTCTCCTTATTTGCCTCTTGTGTTTGCTCAGAATGTAAACAAGCAAACTATAAAGCTTAGTTTTTGAACCAATGTTTAAAAGTTGTAGACAAGTAAATATTTTATACATACATGTTATATCAGGATTCGTACAGTCCTTAATTTCAGCCAAAATTGGCAGAAGTTCCTTAATTTTAATTATCTAAAATTGCTGTTTGTTTTTGTGGCTGCTATTTTAAATGTGATTTAGCATTTTGTTGGAATATTTTTGGTGATCCACTGACAAATATGGTTATCTTTTGAATGGGTTCATGAGTTATAATTTGTTCCTATTTCTAATATAAACAGTGATGATACTTGAGTTGCAAGAAATGAAATATAAGCATTTCAAAATTATTTCATTTTTGTCTAATGGAGCTCTTAAACAATTTTTCGCTTTTAGGAATGTGGATTATTTTATTAAACGGTTCTAAATTTGGCAACTTATCAACATTTTGTGATTTTAAGATCAGTTTTTATAGAAAATTTTTAATTTGGAGATCCTCCTTTTAAAAAAAAAAAAAAATAAACACTATATCATTGATAAAAGTTCATTAAAATAATGGTCATATATTGAAATTATATTTAAGAAATAACCTTAAAATAAAAAATTTTCACTTTCATATTATGAAGTCACATTACCTTCCATTTTGGCTGGACGGTATAGTGGTTAAGGGAGCCGACTGCGATACCATAAGGCTCAGATTCGAATTCCAGAGAAAGTGGAGATGTAAATTGACTGGCCCCTCATAGGAGGTAACGGTAGCCACCTGTAATGTGTCTCCACAATAAAATGGCCACCTTAGATGTAGCCAATGCTGAAAAAAAGGCCCACCAATTCGGGAAGGGGGGACTTTCCAGGACGCATATAAGCAAAATGTACACTGCTAGGACAACAGCTTGAGTTTGGCCAATGATAATCCAGATGAGGGTAACCATTAACTCCGCCCACATGAGTGATGTCACATTTCTGACGTTTGTTTACATTCTGCTGTTCGGCGTTACGAAGTGCGTTTTTTGAATGAAAATGTTTTACTCTGCAATGTAAATTTGCTCTAGTGATGCTATTTTTTAAATTTTTCTTTAAAGTATTATTTCCTTACTGTTCCAGAAGAAATATAAATTTATGTCTCAAACTTTACAAAATTTCTCTCTATGTGCGTTTGTGTATTTATATATATGCATGCATGTGTATATACACACATGCACACATACATATATTTCCAATATATAATCATGTGAATTATATGTATCAATACAGGTGTCTGTTATGCATACAGATATGAGTGAGTGTGTGCGTGTATTCATTTTTCAGGATATCAGATTTCTAGCGAATAATCTAGAAAGTTTTTTTCTCTTAATTTTCCACATCTTCACATTCAGTTTTTTTAAATAATTAAGATGAAGGTATTCATATTTAATATTTCTGCACAACTTGATTTATCACTTAAAAATGCATTTATTTAATCGTGGATAAGGTGGGATGTCAATTCCAGTAGTATATGATTTTTAATAGTAGAATAATTTCTATAAAGAAGCTTTTGTTTATTTTTATCTTTTAATTCCTCTAAAAGAAAATTACTTAATAATATTAGAAATAATTAATCTATTACTTCTTAAACGTCTTAAATATGTTATTGGAAAATTTTCATTCAATAGCTTTATAAATTTTTTTATGCAATATTTAAATTTCATAAGAACTAGTTGTTGATAAATTAATTTCCATTGCTTTCTTTATACATTTAGTTTAGAATTCAGTTTTCAGTGCATTTAATTATTCTCCTTCATGGCCCTCCATGTACAGCCCAAAAGCGGCTGAGCGGTAAAGTTACTGGAATGCTGATATTTCAATATGAGTTTGACTCCAGGTGGACAGGCTGGCTGCTTGAGCAGTTACCTGGTTTTCCACATGGTAACATGGATATGACAGTTTTTCCCATAGAAAATCCTCCACAAAGACATCCCTCCCACACAGACCTTGAATGTCAATCCTTGCACCACAATCAAATAAACCAAACCAAACCAAACTAACCCTCCAATCAAAACAGCTCCTCAATAGAAATTCTTCATATCTGTCAAGCAAATGACATTCACTAATGTAATTAATTCTCATGATACACTCTAAACCAAACTCCGAAGTTATTAATTATGCTTACACAAACAGAGCACTTAATACAAGATTTTGTCGATTAATTCTCATTTTTAGAAATAGTTGAATAAATTTCTTATCTTTAATAAATACAGTGAACCCTCTCTAAAATGACCACAGACAGTTTTACATGATTTTAATTTTGTGTAGAACGTTTCATCTGAGAGATGTTCAGTACCAGAATTTATTTGTATATTGAGGAGAGATAGTCAGTTTCAGAGGTGATAACAAAGAAAAGGTTTACCATGTTAAAATGATAATCTCTTCCTAACTTTTTGCAGGGTTTTTTAGTTTGATTTATGTGATTATGGCAATGCCTTGAGGGCTATCTGCCAAAGGAGAGAGATGCCTTTGTGGAGGACTTTCTAAGGAATATTTGTTTATATACACGTTACACATGGGGAAAACCATTAAAAATTCCATGTAGCCAGCCTATTCGCGGGATTCGAACCTCAGACCGAACTACCAGTCTTCAGCGGCTTTACTGCTCGCTGCTGATGGGTACCTTTTTTGCAGGGAAGGAAGTTTTTCTAAATGTAGAACTTAACATACCAGTCTAAATAGTCCATGTTAAGATTTGATCTAGGAATAATGTTGAAGCTGAAATTAAAATTATATAAATTTAAATGAAATGCATGTAATGTGAATCTCAAATTTAGATTCCTGCGATGTGATTTTTTTTTAATGTAAAGATCAGGCTCTGGTATATTGATATATATATACATATACATACATAAATTTTAAATATAGCATGAAGTTTTATATTTGAGTATGATACTGAGCGCCGCCTGAGATAATCACTGACCTGACTTTGTTGTAAAAGTCTTACAGTGTTACTAGTCATCCTGGCAGAAGGGAATATTTCCTCTGTGTAAAAATATAAATATTACATGGGCATACAAGGCCTGTGTATCAAAGATATGTTGATTACAAACATGGTCTTGTACAAATTACATAAATTCATGTGTACATTTAAACATTATCTGAATTCATATTTACAATACTTTTACTGATATAATCAAAGTAAACTTGTAATTCATTTACACATTGACTGGATTTTCAGTATCATTTAAACTACTTTACAATATTATTTTTATCAAGTACATACAAACTGGATAGTAATATGCTTACATTACAATAGTTTTGCTCTTACAGTCCTGTTACTATTCTACGGGGTGAGCTATTTTTCTAGTCTATTTGAGTATGATACTGAAAAATGTTAGACATATGAGAAAATAAATATATGTTTTCTTCACATATTGTGGAATATTCGTTTAAATTAAATCGTTATATACAGATATATGAGCATATATATATAAACACTTTCATTCCGAAAAACTAAATACACATTCGAAAAACGCAGTTCATAACGCCGAACAGCAGAATGTAAACAAACGTCAGAAATGTGACATCACTCATGTGGGCGGAGTTAATGGTGACCCTCATCTAGATTGTCATTGGCCAAATTCAAGCCGTTGTCCTAGCAGTGTACATTTCGCTTATATGCTTCCGGGACTCTTTCCATTTCGGCAACTTATTATTCAATATTTCGAATCTTAAAAATAAACAAGGTAATAAATGCTATAAAGCACAGTTTATGAAACAATTTTTTCATGGTAAGAGTTTTTTCCATGTAATTGTCTCAGAATATGCATGCTTCCTCTATAAAATCAGTTTTACACTTTTTTCTTCTGGTTCCCCCTCCACACACTAAAAATATTACTGCCTTTTTCATGTTACAGAATTGGTAGGGGTAATTTTCCTTTGGGATTTTAGACATTACAACTTGGAAAGTTTATAAGGATTTGAGAGCAAGATTTATAGACCTATAATTCCACAAAAATGTCTTCATTGTATTAACACATAATGAATGTATTTTACAGAAAGTTTATGATGAATTTCTTACTTTTTGGAAAACAATGAAAACATAATATTTGACTGTTTTATTTCTTTTATTGGAAGTCTGTTCCCTCCCCCCCCCCCATGTTTATCTTCTCTTTATTTTCTGTACTTTTCACTAGACACAAGCATGGAAAAATATCAAAAATGCTTCTTATCTTATCACATGGACAAACATTTATAAAAATGAATTTTCTTATTAAGAAATTAACAATTTAAAAGATTCATCTGTCTCAATGCATCATACACAGGGCTGGCACTAGACATTTTGCCACCTGATGCAATCTCTCTGTGGATCCTAAATTCTGCTGCTTGATGCCATTTTAAATTCTAAAAGCTTTGCCGTTTCTAGATTTTGTTGCTTGGTGTATCACTAAATTCTAAAAATTCTGCCACACCAGCTCTGGAACTGGTCCTTACCAAATATCATTTCATATTTATTCAGAATGTTCATATTACTAAAGAATAAAATTAGTGGCTTTTTCTATTCAAAACACATTTAGTTTTTTAGAATAACAGAAATATTTAATTAAATCCAAAAATTAAGAGGAAATGTATAAGAAACTGAATACATAAAGAGAATGAAAATTATTCTTCAGAGACATGTACAGTTATTATTATGTAATTGAACCAGTTGTTAATAATTTCCGCCTTTAGTATAACTTCCGTTTTTCATTTCCTCACCAGAATGCAAATCAATTAGATATTTTTTAAACTGAGGTTTTGGGATTGTAAGGCTAAAGTTTGTTTCTGGCTTCTGCTACCATGTTGCATTAGTTCCTGCAAGCTCTGATAATTTTTAATTATTCGTCTTTGTGTTATCGCTGCCGATATTTGAATTTGTTATGATCATAGAGTTACTGAATCAGCTTACACTGAAATTAAAATGTGTAGTCTTTGACTACTAGTCCGTATCTTTAGTTTGAATTTGACTGTTCATGTTTAATTACATCACCACAAGCTGTAGTTGATTTTGCTAGCATAAGAATATGCTTTTATATTTTAAGTTCTTTTTAAAACAGAGGTTTATTTAAACCTTTATCTGAGTTTGTTGTTACCTTCAAACATAGCAATAATTTGCTTCGTCTGTCAGGGGTGTTAGACTATTCAACTTTTACCAGATCATGTAAAATCTCATAGGTATATTGTTGAGAGATTGACAAATTAGGAGATAAAGAGCTCAGAAACTGGTGAGAACACTGATTTGCTTATTGAAAAACATAAAATAAATTTAATAATAAATAAAGTAATAAAATAAATTTGCTTTTTCAAGCCAGATTTGTTATAAGTATAGTGTAAGTAAAACTGAACTCTTGGTGGTAATTTTAAAATGTTATGTGTAAAACTTCAAATTATAACATAAATTTCTTGCAGTTGATAAAAATTTATCTTAATATTAAGTTTTTGTATTATTGTTTCTTTTCCCCGAGTTATGGCAACATGAAAAAAGGACAGTTCACTTTTCAAATTGTTGCCACTTGCCACCAAATATTAGAACCCTGCATTATATTTACAGAAATTATGAAAAATCTGCATGTATGTTTCTTGTATTGTGGAAAACAAGACACTAGAGACATTTAATCTAGACTAGAGACATTTAATCTGCAGTGCGCTAGATTTCTCTTCTGAATTCTAAAGATATGCTCTTTACAAATATTTTGTGATATTGCTGTTGAATTTAATTTTAGGGTTTAAGTTGCTAAGAACATGGTATTTATTAAATAAAGGTAACACACAAAACGTTGGGGAGCGGGAATGCCCTTTTGTTGGTAATATAAAATCGGAAAGCTTTCAGACTTTTTTTTTAAAATAAGTCTTTAATTCTTGACACCCATAAAGTTGAATTTTACCAAATATATCCTAATCTGTGATAGATTTTTCATAAAAAAAGATAAATATTAAAAATATTTTTAATATCCTATGCATATGTTTATTACTGTAGTTTTGTATTACTTATATCTTTCTGAAGTTTAATAATGTTGCTTTATAAAAATCATTGTTTTTTTGTGCAGGTGCCATCAACAGATAAAAACTACTTGAATGGAATGTGGGGAAAATTAGCATCTGAAATTTTAATGCAGAATTGGGATACTGCCTTGGACGACCTGAATCGTCTGAAAGAATTTATTGACAGTAATGTGAGTTTCCCATACTTATTTTACTGATAGTTTGATGTATATTATCTAGATATCTATATTAAACAGTCTTTAAATCCAGTCTGTCTTTCAAAACTGGACTGTGATTTTAAAATTTTTTATGAATTTAGTTGAATTCTGGTATACATAGTCAAAATATATTAAATGTTCTCTTAAGAGGTTGTGTGGCAAAACATGGGCTTTGAAATACACCTTCTGAGCCATATGTTAATCATCCTATAAAATAAACTGACCAATTATCATATGTCCAGCTATCAATTCCATCACGTGCTAAAAGAAGGAATTACTAAACAGGATCTATTGTTTTATGTAGAAGTTAATTCCTAATTTGTGAATCTGATGCTTTACTCAGCTATATCACTAAACAGAAGTTACAGCATATATGTTAACACATTTTTAGAATAATTTGGAGCTATTTAATTAATATTTAAAATGCAGATATTTATTATTTTTAAGTATTCAACCTGATGGTGTATTTTCTGGACTGTGACTTTCAATGGTAGACCTTTTTATAAAATTTCCAAAGGTATTGTTTTCCATTCTTCTTTAATTACTTTCCTGAGTTCTTCAGTCATAGTTCATAAAGAGGGAAGGTTCTTTTCAAGATGTGAAAGGCACGGGTAAAAATGTATTGAAAAGGTGTGCTTTCAGCTCCTTTGACTGCCTTCATTTTTTCAAGGAATACAGCAGTAGCTCTCAAAGTATCAAAATAGTATTCGTAGTTTTGTCTTGGTTAACAGGGTTTTGCTTTGGAAGTCATTGGGATAAAGAAGTGAAATATTTCTGTAAATATCAGGCAAAAAACATCTTCTAGAAAGCATGATGAGTTGATTTTAGCACTTTTTCTCATTTTAAATTTTCTGTTACAGTAAAAACCTGTAACAATCATAAATCCTGTGTAAAAACTTTCTTAGTGTGCAGGCAAGCCTCCACATTATTTAAGCGTCAGGTGTGTTAATCACAACCACAGGATGGCAAGTCAGAATGTAACAACCGGTTTCTTGCTCTCTTCTGCTGCTGGTGTTCGGAGTGTAGGACGGCTTTCTGGTTGTTCCTCTTCTGCCAATGCAATGCGAGGAAATGTTTTTTTCCCTGCCCCTTCTTCTTTGAATGCTGCCTGATAACATCATGGAACCTTTCGTAAGATTTTGGCTTGAAGGTACAATGCTATAAAAGATTTCTCCAGAATTGTAGAATATTGCTGCTGTTAATAATTCTTCTTTCCAGCCACATTATCTTTTTAAGATTACTCTGCTTCGTAAGTAAGCAATGCGCATGTGTTTTCTGTTCTTCGATATAGAGACCAAATATTATCGTTTACCGAATATGCTTATTGACGGCCCAATTTTTGGATGGTTCCAACTTCTACAGAATTTTTGTTTCATATTGATGGATGAAGATTGACTCTGATAATGATGAGTTCAGCGTTATATTAGTAATGTGCATCAAGTCACTTGTTAGATGTTCCGGGTGTGATTCTGTTTAAGTACCTTGCATTCGTCTCTCTGGCAAATATCTTATTTGATCTTTAGTGCTTATTCTGAAATAGTGATGCTAAAATAAAAATAATTAATTTCCTTGTGATATTTGAATTATCGTGTTTGGGGTAAGTTAACTTTGATCTTATATTTTCCTTCACAGATCACACATTTCTACTCTCACATTTGTATGTATCTAAAGGTTATTGCGTTCACAATGCAATCTAAGTAATTCATCTAATATTACACTTAGCATTCTCAGAACCTAACCTGTACATTTTTCCTCATTGTTTTTTGATAATATGTTGTCATTTTTTCAATTGTTTAGGTAAAACACTGCTGCATTAAAAGTCATGCTAAATGATGTTCATAAAGGGCTGCACAGTATTTTCTATATTCAGCCACATACCTTGACAAAAGCCAGTTAATGTGCTTCTCTCTCTTCTTCCCCCCCCCAACTTCCTTGTACGAAGTAAAGGAATTCTGGTTGTACGAAGTAAAGGAAGTACTGTAATCACAAAAAAATTCGGGTATCATATTTCATTGGAAATATACATTTCAGCCGCTTCCAAATTCATTTCAACTTTTGTGTGTGTGTGTGTGTGTGTGACATCTGTATGCATGAACAGAATAAAGAAATTTTTTTATAAAACAAATTGTAAAATGGATTCAGAAGGGATTTTTCCATAACATCTGTACATATATACATATGTATCTTGCAAAACTCGAAAAACGATTAGCCATAGAGTATTGAAATTTTGTGTCTAGGATTGCTTTAACATCTAGTTGTACACTGCCCTTTTTTATTGCAATTGGCAGTACAAACACATATATATATGTAACAGCCAAAGCCCGAAGTTCGGCTGGCTCCCTAATTAAGTGGCCAGTTTGCAATTTGGCTGAGAGGTATGGTCAAAGTTAGATGTACTTGCAATTAATATTGCATATTCTTCTTTCACTGGCCATTTCACAAACTAGCCAGGATTCTTTGGGCAAAGCTTGATGTGGTAAAGGCATTTCAGTTTAAAGTATTTATATTATTCTCCCACAGGCTGTCCCATGACTACAGCAGATGTGACTAGTATGCTGGGTAAAGATGGTGACTATTCATGATGATCATGTGACTTAATATGCGCAGGAAAATAAAGTTTATACTCAATTATCATGGTCGCTACACACCATCACGTCTATTTAGTCACTAACTACGCTCGATGCAGTTGCCGTACTAAGTGCTCAACAAATCACTATAAATGCAGGAAGAACCAACTGTTGTGTAATTCGGAATGCCATATGAGTTTATTTTGTTGTGATGAAAGCCGTAGGTAATTTACTATATTTTATGAGCTTAACACTGTCGTAAGTGATTTTCATCATTTATATTTAATAAAATGTAAAGCAATCTGCTGACTTTTTTTTCCGAATTCAGCCGATTTATACCATTTTGCAAATTCGCCGGCCAAATTCTGAAATCAAGAAAAAGATCAGACATTGGCCGGTAAATTTACAGTAACATTGGCTGCTTTCCAATTTGGTGAATACTTCCCACTTTGTCTGTAACATACATATATATAAGATATAACAAAATATGATGGCTGCTTTAAAAAAGTAATTGGCGACCTTAAAATTAACATTTTAAATTTGGTGCTCTTCCCTGAAATTCATCTGTTCTCCCAAATTTGAGATCTTTCGACATTACATAACACTGCTTGGAAAAAGTAACTAAAACTAATATTGACCAATCATAGCTTTTTTCTAGAACTGCACCTACTTTGATATAAAACCTCTGGTGAGCTAATTATGTCATTAATTCTGTGTCGCCTTCTGCTAGTTTCTACCTTGCTAATAGCTTCTCGCTTTGCTTCCCCATCTTTAAAATGCTTCATCATTCTTTTTAGAAAACATCATTTTTTTTTAGTTCTTGGAAAAAGTAACTAAAACTAATATTGAGCAGTCATAGCTTTCCTCTAGAATTGCACCTACTTTGATATAAAACCTCGTGAGCTAATTACGTCATTAATTCTGTGTCGTCTTCTGCTAGTTTCTACCTTGCTAATAGCTCCTCGCTTTGCTTCCCCGTCTTTAAAATGCCTCATCATTCTTTTTAGAAAACAAATGTGTATGAGAAGTAACTGTATGATTAAAAAGTATGTTGTCTATGAGAAATTATTTTAGTGTGCCTGGAAATCTGGAAATAAAAATGATAATTGGCGAGACGTCTTCCTCTCGGGCATCATGACTGTGCTTTGAAATTGACGTATATTTATTCCCATTTGTTTACCCAGCTTAGAAGTCCTTAACCAGCCTTTATTTTTACAGTTGTTAGTCATAGTCATATACTTCCAATTACAGAAGTGTTTTAAATGATGAAAATATTCATGTTTTCGTAATGTCAAATTTAAAAAAAAAAAAAAAAAATTAACAAAAAATGAAATCTGGCAATTAATGCGGTCTCTTGATTCCTGTAATTATATACAGGAAAGTTTTATATTCATTATGAAAAAATAAAATTATATGAAAGTTGACTCCCATACAACAAAAACTGAATGGGATATATAATTTAAAAATTTGCAATTTTTGATATAATGAAGTGCAGGAAATAATGTGTATCATGTAATAGACCATACAACGAAGTAATGCAGCATCCACATCAGATTTTTTAAAGTAATAAATCCTTATTTTGTTTACTATTTCTATAACCGTGTTTAAAGATTATGATTGATTTCTGTGTCAACAGATTTTCTGTTATTGTTTGAGACCTTATTTGAGAAACAGTACATACTTTTGAATATTTATTTGGAGCTTTTATTCCATTTTAAAGTTATAATTGGTGGTTTTTTCACCTACTGATTTATGTTCTTTATTTTGCATTTAGAAGTTGTAATATTATGTGTTTCATAACAATTTTAAATTCTGGCATATTTCTCTTCGAAAGGGCAAAAGCATATCCTTTATTCCACTGCTTCTCTACATGTGACACTTGGAAAAAAAGAATAAAATGTTTCGAGATAGCAAATAATTTTCAAATCATATACACGTTTATGGAAATTTTTTATTCTTGAACATTTAATTTTTTCTAACTGTTTATAGAAATAGTTCTAAAAACAGAAGGGAAAAAATTCAATATTAATTTGGCACAAGTTAGTTCCTTGAGCTATACTTTATTTGAAAGTGACTTTGTGAGATAATGCCTTTTTCATTCAGAAATAATGATCCCCCTGCTTAAACAAAAGTCGTGAAAATTTAAAAGTTATCTGCCAACATATTCTGATGAAACCTTAATTCATATGCCTTAAGGGGCATAATATTTTAATTTAAGAACAGGGGTTTGTGTGATCCTTAAAAGTACTTAAAATTACCTAGGTTTTTTTTTGGAAATGATTTTTGGTCCTTAAGTCCTTTTATTTCATCCATAATCGATAAAAGTCCTTAATTTTAGTCATCTGATGTTTCTATCTGCTTTTTTACCACTGCCATTTAAGTGTAAATTAACATTTTGGAGGAATATTTTTTGGCGATGCATCGACAAATGTGTATTTGATGGGTTAATGTTGAATTCTTTCTTATTTCTTAATATAAATGGTGGATACACGAGTTTTAGCATGACACCCTGCCTTGATTGAAACATAAAAGTTTCAGAATAATTTCTTTTTTAGAATGAAGTTTTGTTATTATGTGATGCTAAATTTAGCAATTTATCAACATTTTGATGATTTTCAGATCAATTTGTGTACAAAATTTTTTATTCAGAGATTTGCGAAATTTTTATGTTCTTCATTATATCGACCTCCAGAATTGAATTACTAATCAACTGAGCTGTTAACTTGTAGTGAAAAGTAAGAACTCATAGCGAGATGTGGGAATATCTTGGTTGATTGGCAATTCAATTTTGGGGGGCTGTTATAATAAATAAGTATCAAATTATATTGACAAATAACAATAAAGTAAAACATTTTTATTTTCTCCTGCCATATTTTAAAGTGACATTACTTTCCATTTTGGGGACATAGTAATGTTTGATTCTGAAAAATAAACAAGCTAACAAATGCTGTAAAGTGTAATTTTCAAAACACTTCTAAAAATAAAAATGCTATTATAATTATTTAAAAATAAATTTCATTTGTCTTCCTTTATATTTTTTCATGATAATAGTTTTTTTCCACATGTAATTGTTTCAGAATATTTAAATGTATATCAGTTTTCTCTTGAAAATTCACTTTACACTTCTCTTTTCTGAATTTTGTTTTTCAAAAGTTTTCTAGCATTTTGCCCTGACAGAATTGGTAGGGAAAATTTTTCTTTTGGATTTTAGACATTGCGATTCGAAGGGTCTAAAGGCAAGATTTATAGACCAACAATTTCCAGAAAAATGTGATGAAATTCAAAGTATCTTCATGGTAGGGTGTGTTTTATAGGAAGTTTATGATGAATTTCTTGCCTTCTGGAGAATTTGTAGAAGAACAGTGAAAACAAAATTATTTGAATTTTCTTCTTTTGATCCTAGAAGGCATTCTCTTAAAATGTTTATCATCCTTTTATTTTCTTATTTTTCCATTAGATGCAAGCATTGAAGCAATCAAAGAAAGCAAAGAAATTGAAAACCAACAATTTAATAAAATGGTTATCAAATATGCTTCAGTGCACCATACATACCTTAATGCCTGCCTAAGTTTTATTGCTCGGTGCTTCACTAAATTCTAAAAACTCTGCAAGACTGGCTGTGGTGCTGGACTTCACCTTATATCATTTTATATTTATTCTCAGTAGTCATACTGTTAAAGAAATAAAATTAGCAGTTTCTTCTATGCATTCTAAGTTCCAACAGTTCTTTAGAAGAACAGAAATCTGTAATTAAATCTGAAAATTCTAAGTTGAAGAGGAACTCATTGAAAATAAAATTGATTTTATGAAGAAAAAGAAAATTATTCTTCAAAGAATACATTAACAGATTAGGAAATGAAGCAGAGATTAGTGGGAGGTTGAGAATCCCAACTGTCAACAATATTTAAGTTATTATTAACAGTCTTTACTTGGTTTTAAATTCATATATTGTCTATGGCATACATGTATCTTTTATGATCTTGCTGCAGCAGGAAATAATTTCATCATAACTCATAAATTAGCACTACATGAATGTAACTGTGACTTCTGCAGCATAGGTTCTTTAGATTTTATTGCCATATTTATCTAATTAAAATGTACTTTAGGAAACCTAGATTTTACGTTGTTTCTGAGATTGCATAATATTGCCCCATATACTTCCCAGCATCATACCTCTAAATTTTGTGGTTAGCAATGGCTAATTTATTGTAATGTTCTTTTTGTGTGTAAGTGGGGGGTCAGAAATTACATATAAGGCGGGCATTTATAATTGTAGTATCTAAAAACACACTATACACTTCAAATCGTTCTTTTGATAAGTTGAATACATGGGAAGAGAAGTACAAAATCTCCACAGTTGTATCCTCTTGGATGCTGTCAGTCAAAACTAGAATGGAGCTGTGGCAGGTAACTGCTATGTGCTTTGCTTAGATTAAAATAATCCATCAAATCCACTTTCCATTACTTCTAAATTTCTTGTCATTTAATGCATTATAAACTTATATATATTTGATGCATTATAAAATCATATGCTTCATACTTTATTTTTATAATTCATACTTTAAAAAAAACACTAGGTTTTTTTTTTTTTTAGCGTGCATTAAGTGAGAAGAGAACATTGCTCAGGATGCAACAGTAGGGTAAGCCAATAATACACCCAGGAAAACAGGCACATACAGCCAAGTTTTATGCAAGAATCAAAACTGCATCCTTAGTTTTGAGCTTGCATTTCAGTCTTCTGTAGCCATTGTATCATCCAGGGTGACCAAGACTAAAATGATAGAATTCTTTATTTGTATACATTTTGAAGAGTGTGTAGATTATAAAGTGTAGTACACAATAAATATTAAATTGTTATTTAATTTATAGTAAGATAATGCTTTATTGTGTGCAGTTGATTTTTTTCTCTATATTATATGAATATTAAACTATGTTTAGTATTTTGATATTTGTAGTATTTAATTATCATTTTTATGTATCATATTAAATATAAGGCAGTTTCCTCACTTCAGTAAGCCTAGAAATGTTTTATCTGCAGTTGCTGAAATGCTCGTCTAATTTAATTTACCAATTTTGAATAATGTCCATTACATGAATGTTATATTTCAAATTATTACTGTTTTCTTAAATAAAGAATATATTTCAACTGCAAAAGATGCATTTAAGTATGTAAAATAATTTCTATTAACCCTCTCAGCATAACGGCTGGAAAATTCCGTATAGAAGGCTGCCTTCTATATTCATTATACATAAAAATTTCTGCTAACTTTTATTGTATCTGATTTTGTTTTTGATGTGTATTGGAAGAAAAGGAATCAAGGTACAAAATGAGAGAGTCATTTTTTAATTAAAATCATGAAAATACCACTTATTCATGACATTTTGAAATTTCAGGGCTAAACCCGTAATGCTAGGAGGGTTAAAATTGATGATTAATGTAATGATGCTCTAATGATTAAAAACCTAAATGAAGTTAAAAGTTTCTAGCCCTAAAAAATGAGAATAAACATTTACCTTAATTTGTTGTATTACAATTCATCCACTCAAGTTGGTAAAGCTGCTTGTAAAGAGGATGTACTGTGTTTTTAATATAATATTTAGACCATTTGTATTTTATATTTATAGTCAGAATTATATAGTTATAATGAAGACCTCCTAATAAATGATATTGAAATATGCACATAAGCATATAAATAATTCTTACATTGAAAATTCAGTTACTTGTTTCATGCATTATATATTGTTAAATTTTTATGTGAATTCAGTGAAAGAATCATTTAAAAATATAAGTATATTTTCTTCTTTAAATATGTTTTTAGAACCTTGAGTTTCTGTTAAGCTGTATATCAAAATGATAGTTTGCTTGAAAAGCATATTTTTTGTATTCTTAGTATGATAATATGTTTTTCTGCAATAAGTATTTTTTTATTTTACTTTTTTATCATAAAATGTTATACAAATCTTCAAAATTGGTCTGTTGTATAACTCATTTATTTTTTTATTTTTTTTTTCAGCCATTTGGATCTGCACTCGTAGCACTACAACAGAGAACATGGTTAATTCATTGGAGTCTTTTTGTATTCTTTAACCATGCTAAAGGTCAAGATCTCATAATAGACACGTTTCTGTTCCAACAACAGTAGGTTTTTGTTACTATTTTCCACAATACTTTTTACATTTATGATAGATGTTTTCAAGTTAGAAATGTGTTGTATCTAAAATGTTATATGTGAGTACCATGAATTTAGTCATAAATTTGTGATGATTATTTTTTCTTTAAAGAAATTTTGTTTAATAATTGGTATCCATGTGGAACCAGTTGTTTCCAGTTATGTTTTAAAAACTATTTTTCATTATTTTGTTCTGTAGAAGTAAACTTGTATATTATAATAAAATTAAATGGCTTCTGCGAGTAGAAATAGTAAATAACTCTTGGGATATGAAATTCCAGTTCCTCTATACATTGATGGATAATATCAATTAAAATATGCCAAAGAAAAAAAAAAATTTTTTTTTTTTTTTTTTTTTTTTTTTTTTTTTTTTTTTTTTAATTCTTCAAAGCTAAGAAACTGCAGTGATCCCAGTAAAGTAATATCTAATTTTACAATATTGTATTTACTCAGAAATAAGAAAATATTTGTGTAAATATGATATTGAAACTTTTCCCCTAAATTTTTCTTTTAAAATTTAATAGGATTTATTATTGGATATTTTGAAAAATGACATTGCAGGATAAGAGAAAGGAATTTAACTATTGCACTATAGAGAATCTGTATAAATTACTGTTCACTGTTAAATACTTAAAAAACTGTACTGATAGTTACCATACATATCAAGTGCATAACTGCCACTACTTATTATAGCCATGTGTAGCTGAGCAATTTCAGTTTAGGTCTAACTACTACATTAGTCAGTGATGTGTCTGAAAACTAACAGGTAACATTGTATCACCAACTTCCCCTAATTTTCTCTCTAGACCATTGCAAAATATTATACAGTACAAAGTCCGAAATCCGGAATCGCGATTTGGGATTTTTCCGGATATTAGTTCATCAGTTTAAATCTAGTAAGATGGCATGTAGAAATTATAAAATAAAAAATATGAAATCGTGATTTATGAAATAGTGAAGTATTTATGATCTAAAGGGTATCAAAACTTACAGAAAAAAGCTTCATATTTATTTGTTTACCTTATTAAATATTTCTTTCAATGTAAGTTGTTTAAGTTGCTTTGCTTTTTGAGATAACACTTTCTTTTTCATTCTGTAGACAAACATAATCTCTTGTTTAGTTACATTGTTGAAGTCTTTTAACTGCTGTTTCGAGAATTCAGACTAACTTGTCAATCGAAATTTTCTCATTTTCAGTAACTTCTCTGTCACTTTCTTCACTATTAGTAGAACCATACTACAAATTTCACCATTTATAAATTGATTGATGATTGAGAAGCATTGTCATTACAATGAAAAATTTCTTTTATATCATCTTCATTTATTATTGCTTCTCCACATGTCTTTACAAAATCCGTTAATTGGAAAATTTCACCTTTATTTTGCGATATCCGAAAGCCTTTAAAATTCGTGCCTATCATCATCATCAAATTTAGCTGTCCTGCACTATACATATTTGGCTATGCATCATGAGCTTGGCGACTAACGACAAGTTGTTCCGTTAAATTTTATCTTGCTTCTATCGTGCAGAGACAATTAAGCCTGAATTGTATTAGTTTAGTTATTTATTATGTTTATTTCTTGCACATGCTTAAGGCTTATCAGAGTTCTGAATAAGTAAATTTCCACATATATTTAAGCTGTATTGAGGGCCGGGACAAGTTGTCATATTTTGAAAAACATGCAATGATGAAAGGAAAATATAATAAATAATGCTTTGCCAGGTTGGCATCAGATCCACGATGTATCTATGTGGAATGTTTCATTTTGAGATAGATGTCAAGCAGATACACAGCAATGGAGTCAAATTACTGTTTATAAAAATTTATGCTAAAATTATTGTTTCTTCAATAACAAGGTATTTTATTTAGTGTCGAAGTGAAATTAATAATTGGGAACTCTCTAGATGTTTTGTTATGCGCGGAAGGGGAATCAAATGTGCATGCGTAAAGCCTACGAGAAAAAATGGTGGTTTTTGAGGTCAGGATTTTAGATCATTCCAGATAATGTACGTAGGGATTTCAGACTTTGTACTGTATTTAATTAGGTAGTTTACATTTCGCTCTAATGTGAATCAAATGAATTCTTATCAAAACCCTACTCTCACCTAATATCTACCAACATTTTTATTTCTGAAAAGTGTAATGAAAGTCTTATAATTTGTAATGCCTTTCTTTCTTATTTCTTTGTTTAAAACATATGTGTATTCTAATTTTTTTAAATATGTGCTATAAGATTTTCATGCTACTCTTTCATATTAGCTGCCAACATTTTGTCTTTCTTCTTATTCATTACATTTTCTATCAATAATGATCAGAACTAGATTAAGCAAAATAAGCACATATTTAACCTATGATACCAAAGAAAGGGGGCGTTACAAAAATTTCCCATTGCTAGATTTTACTGTATAACCTTAAAAAAAAAAAAAAAAAAAATTAATATCACCTTAGTAGATGCATACCTGTAAAAAATTAGTTTTTTATTCAAAATTTCCCAAGATATACATGAATTTATATATAGGCATGTTTTGAAATGAGGCATATTTGTTATTAGCGACAGATGTGGTGTAAACACTTTGTTCAAATTATTTGAAAAAATAAAAGATGCACCTTCTTACCCACTTGTGCACAACAAAAAGGAAAGGAAAATAAATTACCATAAATTAAGAATTTTGCCAAGTTGCACAGAGTGAAAATATATGTCAAATTAAATTTTTTAATTTCTTGGTAAGTTTCTCACTAAAGTTTACAAAATGTAATATTTAGGCAGAATTTGAATCGAAGAGTCGAAATATGGAATAAAAATCGGTGTGTTATTTCAGAAAAGATCCAGTGAGACAAAATAAAATAACTATGTTAGAACAATACTGTCTATGAATCTAACATATATCCTAGGTAGTGCTTTTGAGACATAAAAACGCAAATTAAATTTCATCAACCGACCAGTAGTCCGGGAGATATAGAACTGTTCCTCCCTTTTTTTGTGTGTAGAGTTTACAAGTAATTATTGTTATGTGCAGTGTTCAAAACCGTATTTGCCTTATCATTGTATGGATAGAGGATTAATATCTGTAATTTATTTTTACCGGTGCAGAAACTCCAAAAATTATAAGAATTCTGGGGAGGTTAAAAGATGTTGCAAATAAGTACCCCCCCCCAAAAAAAGCAATCCTTAAAAGAAAGAGATTCAGTGGTATGAATCCTGTTCTGCATTGTAAAACAACTATTTTCTTTGTTTTGATGAAATTAGTGGATAATTTGCCATATGTCATGTCAAAAGATGAAAACATTTCTGGTACATTTAGAAGTCTGAAACTATCAAATATTTAGTTATTTGTCTTATACAGAAACAAATGGAAAACAAAAAGACTAGTATTGACGGATTAAATTTAATTTGTTTTAGCTTCCTTCCATGGACCTCACTATTGAAAATACATTCAGTTACATGGGCGCTATACACGGAAGAGCCAAAACATTATAACCACCTACTCAAACCCACATTGTGCGATTTCAAAACAGCTGCAACTCGCCTTGGCATGGACGACACAAGTTCTTGGTAGATGACTGGAGACAGATTGTATCAAATGTCTAAGCAGCGGTAATGCGAATTCGAGATATTCTGACATGGTGGTGCCTGAGCTGTTACATCCAGAATCACTCCATGACATCCCAAAGGTGCTGTATTGGGTTAAGATCCAGTGAGTTATGTGGGCCAGGATATTAATTGAAATTCATCCTTATGCTTCTCGAACCACTCCAGCACAATTTGAGCCTTCTAACGTGTCCTGCTGGAAGATTCCATTTCTAGTTGGAAAGACAGATGCCATGTAAGAGTGCAACTGATCCACAATTATGTTCTCTATTCTACCATAACTAAGAGTGTCGGAGTAACCCATGAGAACATCTTCCAAAGCATAATACAGCCACCACCAGCCTGTGTGTGACCTGCTGTACAAGGAGCAGCAAGTGTTCAGCTGGGAGACAGCATAGTCTGACACGACCATCGGTGTGATGAATGAAAAATTGTGATTAATCAGACCAGGAAACTGTTTTCCACATATCCATGGTCCAATCTTGATGTTCTCAATTCCATTGTAGGCATAGTTGACAGTAACGTTTAGTCAACAGCAGAGTTGCAGCTAGAGGGGACAAGGGACATTTGTCCCGGGCACAGCTTTGAGTGGGCACCAAACTGATGTTACAGATTTTTAGAATGAAATGTTTTCCATTCTTGGCAAACAGGAGGGGGCATGATATCTTCAGTTGTCCCCAGGTGCTGAAAACCATAGCTACAGCTCTCATTGATAGAAGTACACAAGTGGGACATCTGCCGCACAGTCCCATATCCAACAGTGTCCACTGAACTATGTGTTCCAAAACACTTGTACCTGCATTATATTGGGCTGTCAGCTGAGCTACTGTGGTGCCAATTTTACTGTACCAAGCAAGACAGTCCTTTTTCTTTGATGACATGTAGATATCCATCACCTTGGCATCTACTGTTGGTTTTATACTATCATTTATCCACTTTGCATAAATAATAACAATGGCAGATTTTGAACAACCTACCAGCTCTACAGTTTTGGAGATACTTATTCTGAGTCTTCTGGATATTATAATCTGCCCTTTATCAGATTCACTGAGATCAACGGCCTTTCCCATCACTTGCATAAGTAAGTGCAAGGATGATTTCTTACCTTCTCCAGCATCGGTTAAATACCCATCCCACTTAATCAGGTGTCTTCCCCGTCATCCAACAATTTCATTGAAAAATGTGGGGATGGTCATAATGTTTTGGCTCATCAGTATATGACAGAATGTAGAACATCAATTGAACATGACAGCCGAGATGTTGCAAAGATGAAAATATTATTTTTGCCTATTAAACAAAAATGCATATGAATTTTTTGGTCAAAAAATTCTTCTTAAGATCCCACGAATAAAAAAATACGGATAATTTATTGAATAAATGGGCCGCCTGGAAAAATTCTTCACAATCCATGAACCATTATCTTCCTAGTAACAGTTCCTTATCTCCAACAGCTGTCTTACATGCATACAAGGGGAAAGTCATTAGTATCATCAAAATAGCTTGTTGATCTCGCTGAACTTTAAGTTATCAGCAAATAAAACTAAAAATATATAGTAAAATATAAACTAACATTTAATAAATTTGTACTTTCCACTTCACAAATGAAATTTATTAAAAATTTGCATGTATGTATATTTGTGTATCACATGAATGTTCTGAATTATTTGAAATTTGTTGAATTTTTACTCCAAGCTATTTTTCATGATTTTTTAAATAGTTGCAATCATCCCTGTTTTGGTGTGTAATTACTAATGTGATATTTAACTGTTGAAATTGTGTGTTCTGAAAGAAATATTTTTCCGGATGTGAAAATTTAGCCTATTTTTCATTTAGGATGGGACAGAAATGTGTAGTAAAATTTAAAGCTTTTTAAAAGTATGAATAAATAAAAAATATCGAGAATGCACATCATTTGTTTTAAACTTCATTTTGTAACTTCAAATGCAACTTTTTAGCTAAAAATTTCCTTTCAGGTATTTAAATGCTATTCAAACCATCTGTCCTCATATTCTGAGGTATCTGACAGCAGCTGTGATCACAAATAAGCAAAGACCAAATGTTATGAAGGAATTAGTGAAGGTTATTCAACAGGTTCGTACATTTACTGCTTTTATTGTAAAATTAGTTCATGCCTTAAGTACCAATAATAATAATTTCCTTTTATTATTATGGCAAAAGTTTCTTTTGCTTTTTAAAGCAAGAAACATCAAGATTCAGCTAACAGTTCTTTACTTAAAAAAATTAAAATATTTTTTAAAAAAAAACTGTTTTATTTCCTGTTCCACTTTTTATGAATATTTGTAAAATATACAGTTTGCCACAGTGCAACATTTTAATTGAAATTATTTAAACTATATATGACATCTCAACTGTCTTTCCTCTCCTATATTTTTCGATTCTCAAATAGCAGCTTAAAACCAGGCACAATGTCCATAATTTAACTGTATCATAGTTAATTTGAGAACAATTAAAAACACAGGAAAGAGGATTACTCATTATTTATTTAACAGGAAAATACGATTAACAGATTTTTCAAGCAGTTTATTAATTCAGAGAATAAGTTCATTTGGTTTGGATATCCAGTATTTTTACTTCCTTGTATGAAGTAAAAAGAAAGTATTGTAATCGCAAAAAACTTCAGGCATCATATTTCAACGAAAATATCCATTTTGACCACTATTGAATGTAATTTAACGATAGTTTTGCATGACATCTGTACCTAAAGACAGAATAAAGGACTCTTGTCCCCCCAAAAAAATTATAAAACTGCTTTAAAATGAATTTTGAAGAGAACTTTTCGTGGCGTTTCTATGTAGATACCTGTGTATCTCGCATAATTCAAAAACGAATAGCCTCAGAACGTTGAAATTTTGTATATAAGATTGCTATAACATGTAGTTGTGCACCTCGTATTTTGGTTGCAATTGGCCGCGCCAAACGTATATAAACATATATGTATATATATATTCACTCTGTTACTCTTCTCAGTGATCTCTTTATTCTTATATGTTTGTAAATTGTGCATTTTTTGCTTTAAAAATAATTGAATAATGTTGTTCTTATCTTCCAGTTAAGGTTTTGATAATTTTTAGAATTATCTACAATCTAAAAGTTGTTTAAGTGCTGCTAAGCCTAAATATTTTTGCCATGGCGACCATGTTTTTTTACATTTGAAACAGCAGAATAGTAGATTTGTTGCAAAACTAGAGAAAGTAAACTTTGCAATGACAAAGATAGTGCCTTCTTTTATTATTGCGAATTAAATCATGTTTAATCTATTCTGGAATTTATTCAAGGAAATAAGTGTTTAAGATTTACTTCATAATTTTCAATACAGATATTTTTAGTTTGTATGTATTTTTGCCTTGTCACGAAGTGAAAATTGTATTAATTGAATAAGAAATACTGAATCGTCTGTGAAAAACTGTTCCCCCTTCCCCCCCCCCTTTTTTTTTGTTTGTTTGTTTGTTTGTTTAATTTCTTTTATACATCGTTTTAGATTTGATATAGTATTTGAATAGAACATGTAGCAACAATTCTTAAGATGACATAAATTTTTTGCATTTTGAGTTAAACACTGAATGAAATGTAATGCCGTTAAGTGAACCTGGGGCCAAAGTGTCGCTATGGTTAACAAATATAGTGAATTTTAAAGAGTTCATTTATTCTATTGTGGTTTATGACAAAGTAAATTTAATTCAATCCAATAAATTTAAATGAAATGTGGGAAAAAATGTGTATAATTTAATGGTTGATCTTTGGATTATGGTAACTTGGCGATTTTTTGGCGACCAACTCTTCTACAGCAACCCTCTTATTTTTTTTTCGCCGCCATTTTGTCTTCACGAAGTAAAGACATGTTTCTTCTCTTTTTATTTACTCAACACTTTTTCCAACAATCTACTAGCCGAATTACACTTATGCTAGAAATTTTATGTAACAAAACTGCTTAATAATGACAAATATTAACTGCAAAATTGGGAAAAAGTGCACAATCGCAAACTCCTTGTGCGTTTTTCAGAATAGCACATACACATAAACCATTTACACGTCGACTTATTTTTACTTAAAAAAACATCCCAGAATTGCACAAAAATGGCATTGCACACACTATTAACTTTATCCATCTACACTGCTATTTTCTCATAAATTACAAAAATTTGCACGAAAATGCAGGAAAATTTTGTGAATCTTTAAACTTGGTAAAAAGCACATATATGAAATTACCTGATCGCGAAAACGTATATACCCTTTCCAAGGATGAACATTTCCACGTATAAAATAAATAAAATATCCAAAAACTTTTACCTCTAAATTATCTATTATATTATAAACGTCACCAACGAATTTATACCGCAAACATTAAAAATAGTTACAAATACTTAGTGTCAAATATTTAAATTATTTACATACACGTTTACTTCAACTGAAACGTATACCAAATTGCTACAAACATAAAATTCACAAAATAACTATCATTTAATTAAAATATCACTAAACCATGTACACGTCGACTTATTTTTACTTAAAAAAAATCCCAAAATTGCACAAAAATGGCATTGCGCACACTCTTCACTCGAAAATGCATGAAAATTTTGTGAATCTTTAAATCTGGTAAAAAGAACATATATGAAATTACCTGAACACGAAAAAGTATATACCCTTTCCAAGGATGAACATTTCCACATATAAAATAAATAAAATATCCAAAAACTTTTACCTCTAAATTATCTATTATATTATAAACATCACCAACGAATTTATACCGCAAACATTAAAAATGGTTACAAATACTTAGTGTCAAATATTTAAATTATTTCCATGCACGTTTACTTCAACTGAAGCGTATACCAAATTGCTACAAACATAAAATTCACAAAATAACTATCATTTAATTAAAATATAACTAAACCATGTACCCGTCGACTTATTTTTACTTAAAAAAAAATCCCAGAATTGCACAAAAATGGCATTGCGCACACTCTTCACTATATCCATGTACACTGCTTTTTTCTCATAAATTTGAAAAATTTCACGAAAATGCGTGAAAATACTCAACGTATACTACTCAAATGTATTCCAAAATACTACAAACATATAACTCACAAAATTACAATCATTAAATTAAAATATAATTAAATTAAAAAACACTACTTAAAATATAAATAAGCACATACATTACATTAATAAAAATTAGATTACAATCCTAATTACTTTAAACTAAATCATTGCTAATAACAATTTTCCAATAATACCATATTAATTTATTTACTCCTTACATTTAGAACAATGCATAAAAATAATATCCTCAAATGATTAAAAATACTAACTTACCAATCTTCTTCAGAATCTTCATTACATGGCACATACACTTCCCTACAGAAAGAGTTCCAATTGGCTGCAGTACTACTGCTAGTTTCTAAATCCGAAATCCAGTAGTCAACTGGCAGTCTATTCACCCAGTAATAACAAATTAATAAAATTTCACCCATACTCAAACTACTTTCATCAAACCACGTACCCTTCCTTACACTCCATTTCACAAAATGTCCATTTTCACTAGATTTCTTGCACTGCCATTCAAACTTATCTGTAATAGCCTTCCTTTCACACAATCTCATTTCATTTCCACATTTTGGACATTCATACTTATTCATACTCATTCGCAATTAAACCTACACTCATACACCATTCAACCAATTCTTTTGAATTATCAGATAAATGCATAAAAAATTTAGAATTCACTTTCGATAGCACCATGCAATCCAAAAAGTAATCAACACTATTTCACACAACACACAATGAAGCTTAATACACAATAATATAGTGCTATAGATATTTTTCCAAATTTACCCCCTTTTCCGATTAAAGAACTGTAATTCGTCCATTAATGTCACATGACATATCTCATGATCTCTCATTTCCCTCACACAAAATAATGCGTAATCGGAACTGAGTACATCTCACATTATTACCAAAGTCCTAGGTAGTAACCTTTATCGCTTCCAAAATGTCGCCAAACTACCTGCTACCATATTCCAAAGATCAGCCAATTTAATATTTCATACAAGGAAGTCATCGTGTACACATCAGATTTTTTAGATGAATATTTACTAAATTGTTTTAATGTTCCTTTTATTTAATATCACAGATTAAAACTAATCATATTATAGTTTTTTTTTTTTTTTTTTTTTTTTTTTTTTTTTTTTTTTTTAGGAATCTTATCAGTATCGGGATCCCATTACTGAATTTGTGGAATGTCTGTACGTGAATTTTGATTTTGATGGTGCACAACAAAAATTAAGAGAATGTGAACAAGTCCTTGCGTATGACTTCTTCCTCGTGTCATGTCTAGAGTCATTTATTGAAAATGCACGTTTAGTTATATTTGAAACATTCTGCTGTATCCATCAGTGTTTATCCATAAAGTAAGTATACTCCTTTCAATGGATGGTATAGCTTAAAATAAAAAATTCCAGTATTTTATGTTATATTTTACATAATTTAAAATGTTAGTCTTTTCTAAATTATTTTTAACTGTCCAAATCATTTTTTGGTCTTGATTGATTATGCATAGTATTAGTCCAAATATTTAAATAATTAAAAATGTATGGTTTTTTAAACTTAATTTTATACTCGAAATTGTAATCAGCATGAATAGTCCAGTAGAAGTTTTAATGCTGCATTTTAAATCAATTATGCAGAGCACGCACTAAGCTTCTTAATTTTTGGGTGTACCGGTTACCAAAGCTCAGAATAATTTCTTGTGTTGTAATGTTTTTGTCAAGTATACTGTATGTATCTTTCACAATATGCAATCTAATGCTCATTTTTTAATCCTCCCCTCCCCAAACTGAAATAAGTTGTTAACCATTAAGATTCTGAAATTCCTTTCTTGGTTATTTATGTCTTCCACAATATCAAATGTCAAGTTGAAATCTTTTTAGGGCAATAAATATTTCATAAAGAAATCTGCAAAAGAAAGTGCAAATGCTTCAAATTATATTCTTCCTGCTACCATAACTAGTGAATAAATTTACACTCCCAGTCTATAGCATTTTGGATGAACTCATATATACAAGAGCAATGAAGTTGGAGATGTTAGAAGAATTAAATATTACTTATGTATATTGGATTGAAGTAACAACAATTCTGGAAGAATAAGTGTAGGGAATGTTGTTGCTTTGTAATTTTAGAAAATTAATATAAAAATGTTCTGAGAAATCCTTTTCATTGCAAATATTCAAATTTTAAAAAGTGGGTTTTATTTGTAGAAGAAGCATAATATTTTATTGTTTTAACGGGTAAATGTCTAATTGTAGTTCAGGCTTATGATATTCTCATTTTAAATTTTAGATGTATTAAGTCCATAAAATTAATTTGCTGAACATTTCAAGAATTACATTAATGGGGGGGGGAGTTCCAACACCAAGAAGGAGTTGTGCTTGATAAGGAAAATTTGGTAGACATGTTTATATATCTGAAAGATGACATATATTTAGATTTTGCACTAGGTGCATAAGCATGGCACTAATAGTGCCACTATGAACATGCAAATCAATTTGCTTTAAATACGTGCTATAAAGCTCAAGATTGTTATTAATGAGATTGATGTAGTGAGTTGGTGTTAGTCAAGAATTCCTTTGAGGAGACGAAGAAACCATTATCAACAGCTCATTGAATTTAAACAAGGTCGTGTAATAGGGCTGCAAGAAGGTGGATTTTCTTTCCACAATATTGCAAAAACTTGGCAGGAATGTATCCACTGTGCATGATTGTTAGCAGTAGTGGCCAAAGAAAGGTACTGGCTCAAGAAGACCAGGTTTCAGATCGCCACGTGGCACTACTGAGAGGGAAGACCACTGTGTTTGGCGGATGGCTGTGGTGCATAATACTGCATCTGCAGCAGAAAATTGAGCTGCATTTGCCACCACAGTGACACACCGAATTTCTATAAATCAGTTACTTAAACAGCAACTCCGAGCCAGACACTGTGTAGCATGTATTCCTACACAATCCAGAGGCCTTGTAGCGTACTGCCATTTGCAATGTCAGTGGTATCAAGCTCATTGCAAAACATAGTGGAGATCTGTTGTGTTCTATGATGAAAGCCAGTTCTTTCTTAATATCAGTGATGGCCATTTGTTGGTTAGAAGGAAGCCAGGTGAGTGCCTGCAACTAACCTGTCTGCAGCCTAGACACACTGGATCCGCATCCTGACTTATGGTCTTGGAAACAATTTCGTATGACAGCAGGAACACTCTTGTGGTTAACCTATGCATCCTGACTGCAAATTTATATGTCAGTATGGTGATGCAATGTGTTCTTCTGCCATTCATTTCAGGGGGTATTTTCCAACAGGATAATGCTCACCTCATATCTCTGCTGTAACCCAACATACTGTACAGAGTGTCGACATATTGCCCTGATCTGCTAGATCACAAGATTTTTCTCCATTCGAGCATGTATGGGACACATAGCCAGCATTAACCGTCTCTGTGTTGACCTATTAGCAGGGTTGCCACGCTACCTGGAAAACCGGGAGAACCCGGAAAAGTCAGGGAATTCGAAAATTGACCAAAAAATTCAGGGAAAAGTCAGGGAATTTAAGTATTTTTGTCAAAATCTGGAAAAGTCAGGGAAGTTCATACAATGATCCCGCCAAAAAAAAGCGATTTTTGCGCCGACGTCGGAAGAGATAACTTTCTTGGCGAATTGCCTATCACGTGAGTGTCTGCTGGTATAGAGCCAATTTTCGCAGCTCCAATTTGATTGCCTTTTAGAAAGGCAAAGCAAGTTTCCCGCAACTTTTGGTTTCCAGTATTCTCGAGAATCGCATGTGCAGTGCATGAACTAAAGAAAGTACCTGTTCTCGTATAAAACAAAATGGGTTTATATTAGTATACGGTACCATGGAGGTTAGAATCAAAGAATATGTATTGTAAAGAAGGAAAACCTCTCTGCAACAGACGTGGCTCCGTTCCATCATAGAGGGAAACAGCTGTGCATGCGTGATATATCTGCCGCCAAAGCTGGAAACCGGTGTCGAAGTTCGAAGGTCACGTTATCAAGAGTTCATTAAATGAATATCCTTTAAAATTTCTTTAACCACTTGCGCTAAAAAGACGTGCCACGCACGTCGAGATGTTTTTGTTTCAAACTGCGAGCGACGTGAACACCACGTCGATAAGTATTTATCGCAAAAATGAAAATAACATGGTGCACACGTCGCCTAACAACGAGATTGTTTATTTCTCGAGTTACAGCTCTGGATTGCACTCGCAGATGCGGAGCGGCGTAAATGAGACACTTTACCACTTGCTATATTGTAGCGCACGGCACCCGTGAAGTTTAGTCTTAGCGCAAGTAGTTAAACTCTAAATTAAAAAAAAATATTTTTTGACGCAAGTAAATTAATTCATAGGTTAGTAATTTTCAGGGGGGGGAACTACGCTTGGATTTTTCGCAATAATTTAAAAACGGATTTTCGTAGCTTTCTTTTTGTCAAAGAACGTTTCTTCTTAACACGTTTCTCAATTTCCGGTACACATCGCGGAGAGG
Organism: Stegodyphus dumicola; assembly: GCF_044657685.1. Classification (NCBI taxonomy): domain Eukaryota; kingdom Metazoa; phylum Arthropoda; class Arachnida; order Araneae; family Eresidae; genus Stegodyphus; species Stegodyphus dumicola. The sequence continues at coordinate 167,438,769 of NC_140770.1, forward strand.
GAAATTCTGGCCGCCAGGTTCCGTCGCCAAATCCCTTGGCAAATTTTCCCTCCGCATTCTAGCGGCGTAATAGCATTTTACTTGTATGGAAAATTTTCTTTTTTACATAGACCAAAGAATTAGAGATTCTTTGCATAGACGTTTTTTGGTTAAAATAATCTCCATGTATGGATTTGGCGACATGATGATGCGCAGTAAACGGGTCATTTTGGTCTTGGCGACAGTTTTCAAAATCGTGCCAAAGCCTTACCGTATACTAGAATTTTACCGCAAAATCTTTTTAAACTTTTCTTTTTAATAAATACCTTGCCATTTTGCAGTAAAATAAAAAATAGTAATTTGTCATCTAGGCTAACCCATGTAATATAACTATATTCGCTAAAATATCGTTGATTATTGTAATTCAATTTTTAAGTAATTATCTTTATTTTTATGTTATTCGTATAATTTAATGATGCTTCTTCCCTCTAAATTTATTAATTATTAGTAAATAATATTTCTAAATTTCAGGAAATTTTCTCTGGCATAATCTTGAAATTAATTCTAGCAGTATGATGACATACCATCACGAAATTTAATGCACATATTTTTTTCTTATGTATGCTGCGAACTAAATTATAAAATACCTCAATTTATTAAAATAGATTTCTTTCTTTCGTTTAGCTGCAGAATGTCTGCAAAAAAAGCCTTATTTTATTCCAGATTGGGAAGATTCTAATCTCAATCTTCAATGGAGAAAACAACAACTATTATAATTATATTTGTGTTTTCAAGTGTTAAGGTGCTTTTTAAGAACATACCTCACACAAATTAAATTTACCTAAAATCTAACCTAACTATTTAGCATTGCATTGTGATTTATAAGGACCGGATTAGCCTCGTGTTGAACTGGTGATGATCATGAGTAATAATTAAATAAAACACACATTTGTTATCCAATGTATATATCTTAAATTTTATTAAGTTTCTTAAGTGGAAAAGTAAACAAAATTATCAAACACTAAGTATACCAAGAATAATTAAGAATAAATGTCCTCTGGGATTTATTGAATAATTAAGTGAATTTGCTACACAATACAAGTAATACCATAATTTACCTCTTAGCGTAGCCAACGTACATTACGCGGATAGACTGGAATTTTCTTGAAACGCACCTGGAAAACCTGGAAAAGTCAGGGAATTTCATTCTCCTGTTTGAGTGGCAACCCTGTATTAAGCGCAACAGACATGGAACTTATCCCACAAACTGACATCTGCCATTTATGCAACACAATGCATGCAAAATTTTGGTGGTAGAAATTACTGTAGAGTAATGAAATTTCAGCATTACACAATGCATGAAAAATTTTGGTGGAAAAAATTACTGTAGACCAATGTTGCCCAACCTTTGGCCTACCGCGAGGCCAAAATGCACTTTCCAAACATCAACATTTTTGTTAAACATATTTCCAACCTTATGTGATACATATGAAATACTAATTTTGGCAAATGGGTTTGAGATGAATAATAATATTGGTTGAACTTTATGGAAATCAAAGAAGTAAAGTTCAAAATTATTTTTTAGTGCCTTTAGGTTTTCCGAGTATTTCTCTGTTTCAATTGCCTTCTGGTTATTAATATGGCTTGATAAATTTTGAAAATGAGTGAAATTTTTTTCTTTCAGCGGGATTTATCCACAAATTTAACTTTATCTGAAAAGCAGTTGCAGTCCCAGTCAATTGAAAAAGGGTTTTTTCTTTTCCTTGGACATCTTCGTTCAGTCTGTTCAGTTTAGCTGCTATATTCGTGAGAAAATGTAGATCGGCTAACCAATTATTATCGTCCAATTCTTTATAACTTTCGTTTCCGGATTCCAAAAACTGCTTTATTGCTGAAAGAAGTTCTACAAATCGTTGAAGTACTTTTTCCCTGCTGAGCCATCTAACATCGGAATGAAGCAATAAGATTCCATGCTCACTATCAAGTTCATTAATCAGCAATCAATTATTTTATAACGTCTTGCAAGATATCTCTTATGACTGACTATAAATGCTTACCATATTTTAACAATTAAGAAATATAAATGAATGGTTATTTTAAAAATATTTTTTGTTCATAGTACCTAATCGGGCTGGCGAGCACATACAAAACGATCGACGAGCACATGGTTAGGCACCGCTGCTGTAGAGTAATGAAATTTCGGCATTACATTTTCAAGGTCACAGGTGTGATAACAGCATTTCAAATTTTCTCAGTTTCAGGGTTTTTCACCCCATCTGTGTATTTCCATGAATTTATAAGCTTTATCTAAAACATTTTGTTTCTCAAATCAAAGTGGGGGGATTTAGCTTTCTTAATGGGGTGGAGAATGGCATTCAAATTTCAGAACTGTTAACAGAAAAGGGACAAGAGTTTAGTTGGAGAGAAATGTTTCTGTATATTGAAATTTTAAGTACATAATTGTAAAAATTAGTTATAATATGCTGTTGCAAATGTTAGAATTACTCATAAAAATATGCAAATAAAAAATGTTCATGTTTCTGAAATAATTCAAAAATGAATACCTTTCTTATGGCATATTCAGGTACAAAAAAATTTCTCCTATAGAGAATATAGAAATGATTTTTTTAAAATATGATGACATGTACTATATGTTAAAAGGGTTTAACCAGTAGGTCATTAGTGAATTTTACTTAGTATTTGTAGTATCTGTTTTATTTGCATTGTGTCAAACATATATAACTTTAATTGGGATTACTTATTTTTTTCCACCAAGCAATAAACCTTTTCTCTCCTGAAGTCTTATTATTAGCACATTCTGTACAATGCATGCCTTCGTGTTGAATCTGTTTTTTTTTTTTTTTTTTTTTTTTTTTTTTTTTTTTTTTTTTTTTTTTTTTAAGTGCAGCATACAAGCAGTCTTTTTTGTGGGGAGAAAAATAGAATATTCAGATTTTATGGACATAAAAGCCTTTTTGAATTGAACACAATTATTTTTACACTGACTTGTCATAGGAATGTATATTTAATGGTGAAATGTTATAATAATTTTCCATGATATAAATGTGTTTTTCAGTTATAATAATCATAGAAATGTTTTTTATTTCCAATTATTCTACTGTGTATGTGTAAATTACCATAAAATACTTTGAAAATTGCATACAGATTAGTTTTATTGTTAATATCTCTTAAACTTGTTAGTCTGACTAACTTAATCCGTTTCTTTTTCTTATCTCCTTTACCCTGAAGGATGTTGGCAGAGAAATTAAACATGGATCCTGACCATGCTGAAAAATGGATTGTAAATCTCATAAGAAATGCTAGATTGGATGCTAAAATCGACTCACAATTGGTATTTAACTTCCATTTTTTATGTAATTTTTTTTTTCATTACTTTGCTGTTTAATTTGTATTTAATCTTTAAAGCAGGAGTCATTTGTGTTTTGTTTTTACTTTAACACTCTAATATTTTTCAGGGGCATGTTGTAATGGGAACCAAAAAACTTTCTCCATATCAACAGCTGATTGAGAAAACAAAGGTTTTATCTTTCCGAGCACAATTATTAGCTTCAAATGTAGAGAAGAAAGTAGCTGCAAATCATCCAGAAAGAGTAAGAATTTTATTATAATATGTGCATCATTCTTATTTGTAATAATTCCTCTCACAGTTTTTATAGAAGCATATTCATACATGAATAGTGAGTGCTTTTGTCTTACTGGAAGAAATTAATGAATTCAAACACATTATAAGTCTTTTATATATTACATTCATCAAAGTATAAATAGTCACTTGCTTACTGTGATTTCTTAATAGAATAATAAATAATTCAGAAAATATCACCAAATACAGAAGGGACAGCTAATTGCAGATTCAAGGTCTTCCTTTCATGATTAAAAGCTAAAGTGTTGCCATATACTAGTTAAACTGGGTCTAATTTGCATTCTTGCAAAAGATGATGGGAAAATTATAAAAAAGAATTAACCAGAAAAATAGCTGTTTCATCAAAAAAAAACAAGACCCAAAACTGGAAATATTCGCAATTTTTTAGAAGCTCTCAACATAAATGTAATGCTCCATTTTTTTAACTAAAATTTTATTTTTTACTAGCTGTCTCAAATAATAGTATTGAGAGCCTCAGAAGAAGAATTGCCTCTTATTGGGTCGAAATTTTTGGTTTGCTGCCAAGATATGTAAATGTAATGTATAGAAAAGCAATAAAATCACTGATTCCTTGTAACTTGTTCCAGGCTCATATTGTAGTGATGGGCTGGCTATGCATGGAAGTTTTCAGAATTTTCCTTGCGTATAATGGGGAAAAAAGCCAGTTTTTCATAAAAGGTTCTCTGCAAAGCTATCCCTCCCAAAATTTTATTTAAGCTGTTATAAAAGCTAATAATCTGTGGAATTACTTTCTATATATATATATATATGTAAGATAAAAAAATATAAAAGCAAACTTCTAAATTTAATTCACTATAACCTCTTTTATTTCATTTGGAAACTTTATCGCTCTGTCCTAAAAATAGTGCTGTAAATCTAATCTAAACTGCATCATTCAAATTAATCATGTGATCTTATGTAACCCTTAATGCAGATGCCTCTTGACCAATCACCAAATTGTAAACCAAAACTAAAAACTGAAACTTTTGACTCCCTCCCTTCTTTCTGTGAACTGATGTCATTTTTGCTTGTGCTTTGCTCTTGGTCAGATTCCCGTCTGCAATCATGTGTGTGCTGCTGTATTCGCTTCTATGGCAATAATATCAAAAATTGTAAATGTTCTTTAATAGGCAGAAGTAGAGTGCCAAGTGAATTGTGGCCACAAAATAGGAATTTAAATAAATAAAAGGAATTTAATCTGGCTCAACTGCTTCTTCTTCAAAATGGATCAATGCTCTAAGCATCAAGTATTTACGCAATTAGTATTTCTACGCATCTACATCTCAGCGTTCTTATTTCAGTGCCTCCAAAAGTATTCTGTCATTGCATTCTTCAGCCAGTTCTAATTACGAAAAATTCTACACGAGCTTGTTAAGCTGTGTTCACAGTGAATCATTAGAAAAGTCCTGTTTCATCAAAAATTTTAATGCAAGTTTGTGCTGCATTCATAATCAAATCTTTCATGTTGTGTCATCGAACCACAGTTTCATTACATACAATTACTCAAGTAATTTATCAGTTTTACTCCATAAATTTGCTTTTCACTCAAAATTCAATTAGCGAAAATGCTTAATCAGAATGAATTCTTTTGTGCTCTGCATTGGTTCTTGATCCCTTCAATTCACGGAAATATTTGGCCTAACTTAAATAGCCAGTTTGGCATCGCGAAGAAACACCTTCGTATTTATTTCTTAATTATTGTCCATTGAACGGGAGTTGGTTTGTTCCCCTTGAAAAGATTGATTATGTGCTTTTAATTTCTTTTTACAATTGAAATTTTGTTATTCATGATTTAATTCAAGTCCCCGTTAAACATTTTTAACAATTTACATTCAAGTTACTTTAAAACCATTTTCAGAATTAAACTTACTAACTATGGATTCACTCTTTTTAGATAATTCTACTAAAAGTAACCTTAGAAGATAATATAATCAATATTTCTTTAGTAAACACACACACATATACAGTCAAAAGTCGTTAATTCGGAATGATCTATAATCCGGACCTCAAAGCTAAAAACTTTCTGCGCATGCGCCGCGTTGACACATGCGCATAGGCGTTTACGCGTGCGCGTAAGGCCTTTTACGACTGCGCATATGAGTGTGTGCAGAATACGTTTGCGCATGCGCGTTTTATGTATAACAGATGGTATAAGCTAAAATTATCGATTTCAGTTAATGTTGATGATTGCGTCGTTCCTTAATTTTCGAATTGGATCCGGCTTATTATTTTTTGCAGACTGTAAGAGCAATTTTATAAAAGTAAACTTGAACTTTGGATTATGTCAAATAGAATTTCCGATGCTGGAGCTTGCAAAGGATCGTACAAAACGAAAGTATGTTTCGATGTTCATCAAACAAAAAGTGGAATTGCTGCAAAAAATGGATAAAGACATGAAGAATGTGACAGAGAGGTTAGTGAAAACGAACAAATTTTGATTGAAAAGTTAGTCATGACAAGTTAGTCGGTATTCTCGGCACAACAATTAACGGGACTTGAACAGCGGAACTTTGTAACTGAACAAGAAATTATGTCTGTTTATAGAATTAAAGAGAAAGTATTATCACATAAAACGAAGCAACTTAAACAACTTACATTGAAAGAAATGTTTAATAAAGTAAACAAATAAATATTAAGCTTTTTTTTTTTTTTTTTTTTCTGTAAGTTTTGATACCCTTTAGATCATAATTGTTCTTTATTTCATAAATTACGGTTTCATATTTTTAATTTTATAATTTCTGCATGCCATCTTACCAGATTTAAACTGATGATCTATAATCCGGAATCGCCGAAGTCCCGACGAGTCCGGATTAACGACTTTTGACTGTATATATATATATATAAATGAAATTTTACATTGTGTTTAGGTGAATGGATAATTTTTTTTGCTTTGGGATAAAATGTTATAGTAACCTATTAAGAGGGTAAGCTGTAGAATATGGCCCTGTGTTTGATCTTTTGTATAAATTCACTCTGTAATTAGCATCACTTATCTCATATTTTTTCAATTTTTAATAATACTATATCAAAATGGTTGTTAGCTGCTTCTAATATTTATGAAAGCTATTTAGGAGATGTAGTTGAGATAATGTGGGAACATTTTATAATTTCATTAAGATTTGGAAATTTTAGAAAATAAGTTAATTCCATGCATATTAAATTGCAATTAATTAATTATTTTTTCTTTATTTGGAAAAATATGTTGTGTTTGAAAAGTTTGGTGTACATCTAAGAATGTGTAATGAATTAATGATGTTGAGGCACCACTCTATTTAGAATGTATAAAGGCCATCCACTGAATGATTAAGGCCACTGAATAGTGGTAATTTTTCTTAACTTTTGTTGGTTCTTGGCAGGCAGACGGGTCATTTGCATGGAATTTTTATGATTTTCTCCATCTGAAACATGAATACATGAATGTGAGCCAACATCTCTTTGATACAGAATTTGGTTATGTGTGTTTGAATGTCTATGTGTGTTTTCCAAGATCAGTGTTTTCTTATGTGTAGTACTTTTCATTTGTTTTCATTGAAAGATTTCTTCCCAATATGAAAATTAGTATATTTTAACCACATGGAAAAATTCTGTTGTTCAATTGATTATAATGTTTTCTTCATTTCCCCTCTTTATGAGTACGCTACATACTTGTTTTCACTTGTATATAACTTGTCAGCACATTTTTATACATTACATTAATCATAATACAGTCAAAAGTCGTTAATTCAGACACCCATAATCCGGAATGATCTATAATCTGGACCTCAAAGCTAAAAACTTTCTGCGCATGCGCCGCGTTGGCACATGCGCACAGGCGTTTTACGCGTGCGCGTAAGACCTTGACTACTGCGCATATGCGTGTGCGCAAGTGCAGAATACGTTTTCGCCTGCGTGTTTAATGTATAACGGACGGTGTGAGCTAAAATTATCTAATTATCTATTTCAGTTAATGTTAATGATTGCGTTGTTCCTTAATCTTCGAATTGGATCCCGCTTATTATTTTTTGTAGACTGTAAGAGCAATTTTATAAAAGTAAACTTGAACTTTCGATTATGTCAAATAGAATTTCCGATGCTGGAACTTCCAAAGGATCTACAAAACGAAAGTATGTTTCGATGTCCAACAAACAAAAAGTGGAATTGCTGCAAAAAATGGATAAAGACATGAAGAACGAAAAACGAAAGTATGTTTCGATGTCCAACAAACAAAAAGTGGAATTGCTGCAAAAAATGGATAAAGACATGAAGAATGTGACAGAGAGTTTAGTGAAAACGAAAAAATTTTGATTGACAAGTTAGTCGGTATTCTCGGCACAGCAATTAACGGGACTTGAACAGCGGGACTTTGTAACCGAACAAGAAATTATGTCTGTTTATAGAATTAAAGAGAAAGTATTATCACATAAAATGAAGCAACTTAAACAACTTACATTGAAAGAAATGTTTAATAAAGTAAACAAATAAATATTAAGCTGCTTTTTTTTTTTTTTTTTTTTTTTTTTTTTTTTTTTTTTGTAAATTTTGATACCATTTAGATCATAATTGTTCTTTATTTCATAAATTACGGTTTCATATTTTTAATTTTAGAATTTCTGCATGCCATCTTACGAGATTTAAACTGATGATCTATAATCCAGAAAAATCGATAATCCGGAATCGCCGAAGTCCCGACGAGTCCGGATTAACGACTTTTGACTGTAGCAAAATATTTGTAACTATTGTAGTTGATATCATTTCAAATCTGTATTGTAAGTTCTTAATCGGAAAGGAATGTTGTCAGCTTTTATTCAGCTTTAATTTTTGGATATAAAATAACTACTACTATTCAAGTTTTGATATTTATCAACACTTTCGACACTTTTTATTTTTTAATTTGTAAAGTACATTAAAAAATCATGTAAATGTAGATAAATATTATTTATTTTTTCAAGTTTTGGGAAGGAGTGCCAGCGGTGATATTCTAGCAATGGTGAAAGTGGTGCATGGGGCAAAAAAGGTATGCCTGATATATGTAGCAAATTGTGAATAAGACTCTTGGGTTAAATTTTTTTTAAAAAAATCAGATTCTGTATTTGAGTTAAAATTATATGCTGAATAATTGGAGGAGTTAGAGCAACAAAAATCAGTATAATGTTCATAAATTTACAGGACTAGTTTCTAAGGTTTACATTTTGAACATTTTTCTTCAGCTGTATAAGTGCAAATAACAAAAGAGAAGCCAAATTCTGTATATTTTAAGATACTATGAGATGTTCAATCCATTTGTTTTCTTCTACATGGTTTGGAGATGAATATTTCAGAAGACCATTTTAGTCCTTTTAAGTTTTCTGATATTTCCTTTCTCAAATTCTGGTTTTGATATGGTTTATTTTATTTAATTGTGGCAAAGTACACAAGGGCTATCTGCTTGGGGAAGGGATGCCTTCGTGGAGGACTTTCTAAGGGAAACTCTTGTATCCACAATACACATGGCAAAGCATGTAGGGAGTCTGTTCGCATAGAATCAAACCCATATTGAACTACATTGTTCAGCAACTTTACCGCTTGGCTGCTGGTCAACCTCTCAGTTTATTAGAAATCTGTAATTTTTTCTCAAATAGAAAATTATTATGTTAAATTTCAAATGCTTCAGTTAATTTTATTTTAAACTTTTAATGTTATTACTGATTTATCTGAAATGTGAAATTTGTTGGAAAATATTTGTTAAGTATGCTATAACCTGAAACCAAATATGGGTGAAAAATTGCAAAAGATGTCCTAAAAAATGGACTTATGTCCTAAGTTTTTATAGATGAATAAGAACTATACCATGAAAAATGATGCTCTCTTCATATAGTGCTTTGAAATTATTTATCTGTGGCTTTTACAAAATTAATTTCTTTTATTTCATTAGAAAGTAATTCGGGTGTCGTTTGGATGTTAGGTGTTTTGCTACTGTATACATCAGTAGTGACCCAGATTATTTTTTAGATTAGTGATCTGAAAGAATGACTTCAAATACAAACATTAATTCCTATCATAAATTTCTTTCCATCAATGTATAGCTTGCAATAATTACATCAAATAATATCACTTCCTCTGAGTAATAGTCAATAGCATTAAATTTATCTTCATTTCTTCTTTGCTGTGGCAGAGAATGAGAAAGCAAAAACTTTTCTTCAACTTCATCGCAAACTAGCTATTTTATTACTTTAAAAAGTGAAAAGTAAATATCATGTTTATTTTCAATACACTGAAAAGCAAACAAATTACTTATTTTTAATTTCATTTATTGCTGTCATTTCAGTATTATGTTACATACTGTCAGTTCTTTTAAATATTGAATTATTTGATGCTTGTTTATTGATTCAGCAGCAGCAAATGTGCAGCTGTCAAACAAGGCTGTAATGGTAAAATTTGTAAATACTTTGCATGGGCTATGGATTGCATTTAGGCCATTCAGAAGCTAAAGAAAAATTCATGTTTCTATTATTTTGAATTTGTTGCTGTTAATGATACAACCGCTAAACTTCTATTAACAGACACTGCCATTAATGGACAGTTCCTGAATTCCCAGATCACTGAAGAAGGATACTAGTGCATTTCCTAATGGAACAAAAAAAAAAAAAAAAAAAAAAAAATCTGCGGAATATTATTTAAAAAAAGAAAGTGCTTATGGCTTTCAAGTAATTTTACTATGTTCCAGACAAAACCCCTAAAAAATTAAATAAATGGAAATTATAAGATGAAAGCATATTAAGGAGGGTATTTCTGGAATTTGTAGCAAAGCCAGTTGATTCTGCTCAGTTTACTTTTTAGAAAAAAACTTACCATGAAGGAAATTGGATGTTTCTTGAGATTCAATGTATCTAACTATAGTTCGACTTTGTCAGCTGTGACAATGAGCGCAATCATGCATGAGCCATTTGGACCCATTTATTATCAAAATAGGGTGGATGGACACAAATTGTGTAGTAGGAATTTTTCCCGTTCTTATTTTTTCTATTTCTTTCCAAGGCATTCAAAGATGACAGACAATTACGTTGAAGTTATCTAAGCTAATACACTGATCATCATTTATAATTAGCTGTTTTATTACATTGTGTATGTATAACTGTGTGTTATATATTCATAAAAATACTGGTGTTTTCCAAATTAGTTTTGCTATGTATACATTATTTTATAATAAAATGTAATACATAAATTTTATTGTATTGTAACTATTTAGTTATTGTATTTTATTATGTGATTTTCATTATTATATTATTATTACAATGAATTTTAAATAATTTACTTATTATCTGTTTTCTCTTTGAGCTAAAATTTATGTGTGTCATTATACACTGAAGAAACATTTCTTAGTAGTTATATGAATTGAGCAGTGATAAATAAGTATTGTATCTCTTTCATTTTTGTGCTAAAATCTATATGCAGTATTATACGTGCTGGGGTAAAAAATGAAATTTCTTTTCTTATTATTTGTGTATCACAGTCACTACACATATCCAAGTTGTCATCCTCTTCATCAGAAGAAATAATTTTAAAGACTCGCATAAATCTTCCAATAAACTCTAGCAGTTAGTAATTTTTACATGGGTGCAGTATTTCTTCCAGTTTTCTGTCATTATACTTTCATGAGCTGCTTCTGTAATTTTTAATTTATTCATTTTCATATCTCCAGCTGTGTTGCAGTTCTGTACAATTTGCTTTATTTCACCCCAAAGTGAATTCAGTTACACAGATGTCGCAGTGGTATGGGTGTAGAGCCATAAAACTATGTTCTTCACATTTTAAATAAAATTTATATTACTTTTAGTATTCATAATCTCCATGAACTCGACTTTTCGTAAATTTGGAGATAACTGTGCCTTTTCTTAAGTAACCACTGCATAATTTCTTCTCTTTGACTTGCCATAGTTCGCCATTTATTTTATTGGACAGTGGTTGGAGGCATTGTCTAAAATCACTACAGCATTTCTTGGAAGATTTGGAATAAATTTTTCAGAAGTCCACGTTTCAAAAAGTCTCCCAATGTGGTATTTGCTTTGTATGCTAGAGGCATACGAGGCGAAAATTCCATATCGCTCCCTGCACATAAAACAATGTCTTTTACACACACACACTGCCATTCTGCATGACACTAAAAACAGTTTTCGGTGCCAGCATTTTGAGAATATCATGTTGCTCTCCACCCAAGTTTTGTCCAAATAAATGAATGAATTCTTTTCACGATGAAATTGTCTCACTTTTCTACTGTGTTCTTCTTAACATAGTATTGCTTCTTTCAATTAAAACTTTGTTTTGGCTTTTTGACTGTACAAATCCAGTACTATGCAGTGCATTTCCTAATGTTTCTTATTTCCATTTAAAATCTACTTTTTCTTGCAATACAGGGTCTGATTTTGAAAGCAATCAAATTATTTTCTTTTTAGTATAAAATGAATGAACAGTTCTTCAAATAATGCTTCATTCAAAAACATCTAAACCAATATTTAACTTCCTTTTTTGCCTTCTCCCCGTAAGTTCTCCATTCTCAGCTTCCATGTCACAAAATGTACTGACATGTAGCAATTTCTTAGCACCACTGTGAAATGCCTTGTTTTACTAACTGAACTCCTTTTTAATGATGAAAACAAGTTATCTTTAAAATTTATTCAAAAGAACTCTGTTTTATCAAATGTCATGTTAAAGTCAGCTACGACCTAGGTAAATCCTGCGCAAATGAGGCAGAAACCTATTGAGCAGTTCCCCCCCCCTACAAAATACTTTACGTAAAGAATATAGTTCTATGAAAGGTGAACAATGAAATCAGTGGCGTAGCTGGAGGGTGCAAGGGAGAACATTTGTCCTTGGGCGCAGCCTCTAGGAGACACCAAATTGCTGTTACAAAGTTTTAGAATTACATGTTTTTCGTTCTTCAGGAGTTGTCCAGTTCTTTCACAAAATCTTTAGTTATCCATGGCCACTGAAAACACTAGCTACGTCTCTGATGAAATCCGCATTGTTCATATAAAATTCTTAAATTATGGAGAAAAAAAAAATTCAACAGTATTGTTTTTTGGGTTGGAAACCAATGCAAATATTAGCATTTATTTTATGAAAATATTTAAAAAATAAATAAATATATAAATTACCAAGGGTGTGAAAGAAAATTGACAAGAGTATCACTTAGTGACATGGGAACGTTCCTTCCCTCCACTCACTTGTACAAATCCCCTCTTTCCAAAGAAAGAGCAAAAAAGGCAAAAAGCAAAAAGAGGACTTCTTTCCAGCAAAAAGAGGACTTCCACGTGACTTCTCACCTCGTGGCATGTAATTAATGCCCCTTTTGGACAACTCTATGTTTTTTGGCAGAATGTCAGCCAAAGTTTCATTTGAGATTGTCGAACAATATTTAAGATTGGTGTAATATTTCTAATAATTTAAAAAATCTTCCACAGTGCCATCCCTTTCCTCAGACAGGTAACCCTAATTTGCTTTGCCATAAGCCAGCTGTTTCGGTCCTATATTTAACAAAAGAAAAACATTAATTTTAGCATGTTCATATTTCTAATGTTAAAAACTGAAAAAAATGCTGTACTGCTGTATATATCATTCATATAACATCATAGCTTTTTACCTATTTTTGTCTTACATAGTTGAATGATTGTGTTATTTCGGCCATTATTCAGTTTTATTTTCGTACTGCTGGTATATGAAAAGTATCATACAAAGCTCAACTCTGCTTCATTGATGAGTTGGGTATGCAATTTGGCAACGGAAGATAAAATGAGTAGCGAAAAGAAAAGAGTAGATGTTTTGCCAAGTGAACATCATGTTTTGAAGACTAAAAAATGAAATTGGTAGTTTGAGACTCATTGAGAAATCTGTCCTTCATAAATTTTAAGGAATGAGAAATATGTGCATTGTGAAATGCTTCTTTAACATCTGTGGTAAATGTGTGCTTAATGTGCATTAATGGCTACACATTTGAAAAGATTGAGAAATTTAAATACATTGGCACTATAACTGGTGACAAAAATAAGTTAAGAACAGGAATTAATAATAGAATTAAAATGCTTGTTTGGGCTAAGAAGACAATTAAGTTCTAATCTTACAAATTGAAAAATAAAATTATGAATATATAAGACACTAAACTACCTGTTTCAATTTATGCAAGTGAAACATGGACTTTAAATAAAGACATACAATACTCAATTGACATATTTGAGAGAAAAGTCCTCAGAGCAATTTCTGACCCAATACAGGAAGAGGGACATTGGAGAGCAAAATATAATTTTGAACTGCACTTGCTTCATAGGCAACCACAAATAGCACAAGTCATCCAATAGATAAAGATGGCTTGGCCATGTTTGGAGAAACTCGAAAGATAGTCTCACTAAGATCTTGACATCCAGACAACCTGAGGGATCCCGAGCTAAAGGAAGACCACCGACTAGATGGTTAGATGGCACTAAAAAAGTCTTAAAAACTTTGAAAATTAAAAATTGGAGAGGAGTCGCTGCAGTCAGAAGATGCTAGAAGCGTGTGATTGAGGCAGTCAAGGTTTGTAAGGTATTGTTGCGTTTGTGAAGAGAGGAATGTTTCTTTAAATAATTAGTAAATAAAATGTAATTGTTCTGTTGTTGAAAAGAATTGAATCAAGCCACACATACCATACTAACAAGCTGGTAAAACCTCTTTATAATAAGGATTCAACAATATTGTCTCCTGCATTAAAATAAAAATGTGATGAGTTTTTTGGGTTATCTTTTATGATATTGCATTGGTAATGGAACTTGTTGTATATTACAATAATTGTAAGCTGAATAAATTTTTCTGTTTTATTAGCTTATGATTTACTTGTAAATTGAGATTCTGTAAAGTATTTATCATTTTGTTTTAGTAATTTTTCTTTTTCAGACACCATACTGGGCTGCTCCAGAATTTTAAAGAAAATATGATTCATTGGACATATTTTGTAAACCATTCAAGTGAAATACAGAACAATTTTTTATATAAATATTGTTTTCATTCTTTTACAATTCAGACATAGAATTTTATTAAATTGCTACAGATAAAAAACTACTTTATGTGGTGTCCAAAGTCATAGAAGCTGATGAAAAGATAAATCTTTTCATCAGCTTCTATTTTATTTCTATTTCATCAGCTTCTATTCTATTCTATTTGTGTCCACATAAATGTGGACACAAATTTTAAGCTAAATGCAGAGTAGCAGAATTCCTCATATTGTAATTATTATCTTCTGCAGTTCTCAGTTATTCAAAATTTATTTTTATTGCATCTAATATTATCTGACAATTATTTAATTATAGGTATTTTTTATAAGTTTTACAATTATTTAAAATTTTATGTAAAAAATATCTGTATTTTTGCAGTATTGGTGAAAATATACATGTGAGAAAGGTAATAAAATTTAATTTTTATATTCATAACAGAAAAAGAGGAAACTTTGTTTTATTACAGATTTAATGAAACGCTTTTTATAAATGTATACTTTTTGTAACTACAATGGAACAAAATTTAATTTGGTTCTAAAAATCAATATTCTTTTCTTTAATTTTAGTGCAGTTAGCTCATTTTTATAATTTCAATTAAAATAAAATAGTAATAATAATTGATTAAATGAAATAGCTGAAATTATAATTGTAGACAGTTTCAAACTGCTTCTTCTTTAATTTAGTCTTACTAACAGTTAAATAGTTTCATTGTGTATTTATTTCCAGAATTGGGTTGTATTAGCTAAGCTTTAACCCACATTTCCATTTTCTTCATATATAATGTAAATGTAAGGTTTCTATTAGGAAGTCCTCTATGCAAACACCCCTGGTATCTCAGATATTATGTAAAGTTTTTATGTTAAAACTTGTTTTGAATTTTTTAATGGAATAACGTAATATTTATGTGAATTATGGGGCATAAAATGTACTCAGCATTCTTTTACGGATTCATATCTTTCTGAAAAATTTTCACTCGAGAAAATGCATGATTTAATTCAGTTCATAAATAATAATTAAGAAATTGAAATTTGTTACATGTTGAAGAAAATTTGAATTGAATGCCAAATCAGTATGTGCATTAGAGCATGTGTGAAAAATTAACCAATAATCAAGTTTATAGACTACTTCTGATATAGAGAAATTCCTTGAAGATACATATATTTAACTAAAGCATCAGCCATCTTTATGGTAGCTATACAAAATCAAGTCTAGATTTTAATCATAGAACAATTTTTTGTCTCTGATCACATAGACATACAATGCAGAGCTGTTAAAACTTCAGTAGTTACACCAATGGATATCAACTCAATTATAACTTAAAAGATAAACCAGTTATAATGTATGTTTACTGGTTTTGTAAATCATTTGGATTATTAATACTTATATGTGATGGAACATTATCTGCACTGTTGCATAAGACCAGCATTCCATTCTTATGATGCACTCATCTATTAAGGGCTATGGTATACATCAGTTTAAGATTTGGAAAAAGCAACCATGGGACAAGGTGCTAGCACATATTGTCAGACATCCTAAGCAACAATTAAATCACATTATCATTGGTATGCTTATAATGTCACTTTTGCTTATGTAAAATACTTGTCAAACCTTTAAATTAGCTTTAAATAGTAGTACCAGAACACTGAATGAATACAACAAAAATAAAAGCAACTAAGTTTGTAGTTATCTAATGGAAATAATAAATAGCTGTAAATAGTTATTTACAGTGCTATTGTTAAATCATATCCTAGCATCTGGCTTGGTTTATATCATGAACTACTACAGTCAAAAGTCGTTAATTCAGACACCCATAATCCGGAATGATCTATAATCCGGACCTCAAAGCTAAAAACTTTCTGCACATGCGCCGCGTTGACACATGCGCATAGGCGTTTACGCGTGCGTGTAAGACCTTTACGACTGCGCATTTGCGTGTGCGCGTTTAATGTATAATGGACAGTATAGGCTAAAATTATCTATTTCAGTTGATGCTGATGATTGCGTTGTTCCTTAATCTTCGAATTGGATCCAGCTTATTATTTTTTGCAGACTGTAAGAGCAATTTTATAAAAGTAAACTTAAACTTTCGATTATGTCAAATAGAATTTCCGATGCTGGAGCTCCCAAAGGATCTACAAAACGAAAGTATGTTTCGATGTCCATCAAACAAAAAGTGGAATTGCTGCAAAAAATGGATAAAGACATGAAGAAGGTGACAGAGAGGTTAGTGAAAACGAAAAAATTTCGATTGACAAGTTAGTCGGTATTCTCAGCACAGCAATTACGGGACTTGAACAGCGGAATTTTATAACTGAACAAGAAATATTAGAGAGAAAGTATTATCACATAAAACGAAGCAACTTAAACAACTTACATTGAAAGAAATGTTTAATACAGTAAACAAATAAATATTAAGCTTTTTTTTTTTTTTTTTTTTTTTTTTTCTGTAAGTTTTGATACCCTTTAGATCATAATTGTTCTTTATTTCATAAATTACGGTTTCATATTTTTAATTTTATAATTTCTGCATGCCATCTTACCAGATTTTAACTGATGATCTATAATCCAGAAAAATTTATAATCCGGAATCGCCGAAGTCCCGACAAGTCCGGATTAATGACTTTTGACTGTACTAAGTATTCAGAGCAAAGGGGAATTTACCAACTGGAAGAAATATTGCTTACATCGGACATTAACAGAGCAATTTCTGTGCAATTGGCTAGAGTTGCCAATTTTCATTACTTTTTTTAACTTAGGTTCTTACTCCTGTTGTGAAGCTCCTTTCATTTTATATTTTAGTAGAGTAGATTTTTAAATAAGCATGTTAATTAAAATGAACTTTATGCATTGCTTGCTAGCTCATCAGCTCAGTTAGCTGATGGAATCATTATATTTAAGATCCCGTTTAAATCAGTGAAAGCTTTTTCATGCTTTGTGAGACAAGGGACAGTACCATCATAACAGAATAATGGACCCTGGAGCTTTTGTAGTTTTCTTGAGCCCTTATGTATATTGCTTCCTGAAGAATAATAAAATTGTCAAAATATGGACCCCCTGGTAGCATCTATTCATTAAGACATCATTGACAACAAATAAAAATTTACTCTGCAGTCAGATAGTGTAATTACTTCCAGAAAACCTTTTGGAATGTTTGCTTTGGAGTATGATTAGATTTCTAAGCATGTAAAACATTAAATTGTTTGTTAAAAGAGGTAACTTAGAAGATGAAAGTACTGACTTTTCTTATCTTGAAATGGTTTGAAGTTACCTACTTAAAGAAATGTGCTTTAAAAAATCTGGTGTGAACACCATAAGACTTGTACGGCCGGTTAAATCATGCACATTTTTTGTTGCATTTTATTTAAATTTATTTCAGTGAATTTCATTAGAGATATATTTCTAATTCAATCAATTCAGTTCTCACTTTGCGTCATAGGAAAAATACATAAAAACTGAAAACATCTCCATTAAAAATTGTAAAATACAGAAACTAAAACATAAAATAGAGTTAAAAGCTGTTAAAAAATTTACAATTGAAATTAAGAGTTTAAATTTATTAAAATTAGGCAGAAAGATTTTTTGGTGCACGAAACTTTTGACCCCACTCAGCTAAAACACATTGAAGTTGGTGCAGCAATTAATTTAATTCACTAAAAATGCTACTGTTTCAAATGTAAAGAAATGGTGGCGTGTTAGGCTTAGTGGACTAAAACAACTTTTAAATTGTTGATCAATTCTACAACTATTGCATGCAAAATAACTAAAATCATAAAAACATTAACCAAAACAGAACAATATAATTCAGTCACTTTTAAAGCAAAAAATGCACAATTTACCAACATATAAGACCTAAAAAAATCTTAGCTCATCGAGGCGGGTAACAAAGTGGGTATATTATACACTTTTGGAGCCAAAAAGGGAGATGCAAATCTACATGTTATAGCAGTCCCATATACAAAATTTCAACGTTCTGAGGCTTTCAGTGTTTTTGAGTTGTGCGAAATACATACAGACATCATGAAAAAATCTCTTCTGAATCCATTTTAAATCAATTTCACAATTCGTTTTGGGAAAAAGAGTCCTCTATTCTGTCCTTACATACAGATGTAATGCAAAAACATCGTTCAAATGCAATAGAGAGTGGTCAAAATGGATATTTTCATTGAAATACGATATCCAAAATTTTTTGCGGTTACGATATGTCCTTTTACAATATATGCAACTAAAATGTGGATGAGGCAATGTAAAAAATTGGAAACTGCTGCTCTGAAATACTGATTTCTGCAACATGCTGTGTTTTTAGAAAGTTATAAGAGTACTAATTAAATGATATAGTAAATTATAAATTACATTTCATAGCATTAAAAAATATGCAATTTTTATTACTTAAATAAACAATGTATACATGTATTTAGTTTTAAAAAATTATAAAATATTCTGGACACCTCAACATTAAAAAATATGCAATTTTTATTACTTAATAAATCTTTAAATCAAAAATTTATGCATTCATTTATTTAAAAATATTCTGGATATCTTAACATTAAAAAATATGCAGTTTTTATTACTTAAATAAACCACAATTTATGCATTTATTTATTTTTAAAAAATTATACATGGAAAATGAATGCAAAATGCTACAAACATGTATTTCTGAAGAGCCATGATTATTGCCCCCACCTTTTTTTTTTTAATTGGAAGAAACTAATATCTCTCAAATAATATTAATTTAATTTTTCAGAATTAAAATCAAAACTTTTCTAAAAGAATTTTAGATTCATTATGCCAACACCCTGCTAAAATATATTCTTGATTGATGTTTATTTTAACAGTTTTCAAAATTGAATTTCAATAAATGAATGTTTTGCATGTGAAATTGTAAGTGATCAACATCAAATGCAATTAAAATAGTAATGAACAAATGATGGCTTTAATTTTTACTTACTTTACTCTGTTTCAAAGAACTTTTATACATCTTATTCATTAGGAATAGAATTGATTCTAGTATTTATTTAACCCTTTCGGGTACATTACTTTTACATATTAATCCATATAGCGACAATCTGTCCCATGGGCATAAAAATCTTCATATAATTCAGTACTCAAAAGGTTAATTGTGCTACATCTAATTTCATATATGTGGACATTGTAGGATTTTCCAGTAAACTTTGTCAAAAAAGCAAGATTATCATGCATTTGTAGAGTCAAATTGCATAATAATTACAATCTAGAAGTTATATACAAAAATATTTTTGCTTTGGAGTGCATTAATAACCACGGACCGATTTACAAAAAAATTGGAGGCTCAAGGCAAAGCCACTTGTGAAAGGCTTTCTTTTCTATTCTGATACTTTTCAGTGTAGTGGATATAACTTATGAATGAATGAATTGTTTCGTGAAATAATCGGGGTTTGAAAAATATTATTCGCTAATGACTGTGCAAATAACAATGATGTACTTTATTCTTAAAGAAAGACAAAAAATAAATAAGAAATTGAAAATTTTGTTCTTTTTCTCTAATTTTATGTCTTTAAAATCCAGAATTGGGGGAAAAAAATTTTTATTATTATTTTACATTTTTTTAGGTATTATAGAAGACCTAGGCATTTCCTTCATTTGCCCGTGTGGCAAAGCAGACACTGATATTGCTTGTTGTATTTTAACGCAAAACGTGCATTTCGCAGAGAACAATTGATTCTGCTATGTTAAAGATCATGCAGTTTCTGAATGACCTAATATATTAAAATGAATGTTGTTTTCAAGTGCAGACCTGAACATTGGTTCACATCGGTTTCTTAAATAGAATTATCTCTTTCTTATCGGAAACGAAGAGTTCATGCGGAATCACATTTCCGCTGAGCACAGCAACCATATAGATATCATTCTTTTAAGATTTCTAGCGCCAGAGAGATGAGCGCGGGAAAATATTCGTGACGTAACTTCCTGTCATAAATTATGTAATATTTCGGAGAATCTTGGAAATTTGCCAACTTTGATGTGCCATTTCTTTCTTTTTGTTTGTGTGTCAGGGCCATTAGCTAATGGTGTTTGTGTATCCTTCACGTTCCTTGGGTAATGAAGCACTTGGTTTCGGTTCGTATTGGCACTTAGTAGCTGCCCCCCCATCTGCTGGGTCGAGAGGTATGAAAGTAGAGCGAAAGAAAGACTATTCGATCCGGCGTTCCCCCACGTCTAAAGAAAGAGTCCGGCTTCCAACAATAGATTCCGGCAGACGGATTCCTAGACTTGGCTGCTCTTCACGTCTGCGATTAGCAGAAGCATTGCCCTCAGTGAGATTGATTTACGATGGACCTAGGAAAAGTCGCTTTATTCACTTTTAATTTCGATTTTGGTATTTTACTTGAAAATTGAATTTTTTCCATAAATTTATAAAAGGCGCTGTTGGCATATAAAAATTATTTATATGTATAATATGAATCAAATAATGGCTGTAACTGGTCCAGTGAACAGAATCTAACCTTAACTTGCGTATATTTAAGATTGCGTAAGATAAGTTGCGTAGAAGCTGATATATTTCGAGACCCAGCTGATTCAGATGTCTCTAAGAATAAGTTGTTGAAATTAACTGAATTTTATTTAATGTAGTAGAATACAACATCAAATTACTCACATATGAAAATATTAATTTGTGCTAGAAATTAATATAAATTTAATGTTTCTTTCAACGTCCATTATTCTTATCTGTTTTAAGTTGACGTAGTTCTGAGAACAGCAGTCTTAAACAATGACATTCACTAGCATTTTTTAAAAACAATTCAATTTTAATATTACGGATTATATGTTATCGATTCTTTTAACAGCCATTGTAACATGTTTATTTTCTATCGTGCAATTTTGATCAATGCGCTGAGTGAGTATCATAATAGATTTATCTTCAGTAAAAAATCAGAGAAAGCTTCTGCTGGGAACTAATTTATAAAAATGACCATTACATCTGAGAACATAATTAAATAACGGTACTGAACGTTATAAGGCGACTCTTTCCACAGAATCACGACCGCCCACACGGAACGCGATAGTGATTAAGGTATGTGCTTACATACGAAGCACTTTTTTTTAAATACATAACATTTTAATTAAACACACATGTTTTTGACTAAGATGGGATATAAAACTATGAATTTAAATGGGATTTTATAGAACGTTTCATTAATTTTTTAAATATAGGCAATATTTAGTAAAATTTTAGTGAAAATTTTCATTTACCCCAGATCTCCTATAACAGATTTTAATAAGTATACTTCAATAATCTTCACACAGTATATAAATAACATACTTACCTGTGTTCTGTAGCAAAAGATTTGCTGTATTTTTGAAATATTCAAAACTTGGTACAAAAACGCAAAATTAAAACAAAAAAAATCCTCTTTCCTTCAAATTACTGTCAATAAAATCAATAAATAAATACTGTTCTTGCCGAAGATAGCTCGAACTTATTTAATGATACTTAACTTCAGTAAGTGGACTGTAATATTAACAATAACAATTTTATTTTAACAAAAACAACATTATTGAATACTAGCACACGCATGTGCTTATAGTTAGCTAAGAGCGGGCAACCATATGCTCTTACATCAAGTCAGAAATCATTCATACTAATAAAGCAAAAACGAAATAACTTTAGGGTTACACTAAAGCCAAACTCTGCTTGGCGTAAAACAATGCTGCCAAGCAATACTCTTTCAGACACCGAACAAATACAACTAGTCAGATTTTGCTAAAGATGAATAAAACATTTTGGCAAAATTTCATTTCAATATTCTAAATATATTTTGAGAAATTAACATAACCGCAATCAAAAGTAACGAAAAACACAATTTCTCAGAAAATGCATTTAAAGATTTTAATACAGCACAAAAAATTTTGTAACCGCTTTAGACCTGTAAAACTTGCCATATTTGTATGTTAGGCCCTCCTTTACTTCATTCTTAACTAATTTTGACTTTCTTTTAGCATTTTTCTGGATAACTTTGTTGATTGTAGAGCAATTGGCCCTTCGATTTCTGAATTCGCTGTTTCTCTATTCCCATGTAGCTTTCGAGCATAATGGGATTAATTTCTATTTCTATATACCTGAAAATAGGTAAAAGTCCGAAATATCTTGGTTAAATAATAATATAGCAATATGTGCACCTAAAAACAATGTTTTCAGTTGGTCAAAAGAGTTTCTTTAAGTAAAATAGTTCTCAAAAGGTTATTAAAACACTCATTATTGTTTTGAGTTTTCCCATGTAGGCATTTTTATCAGCAAAGTGTCACACAGTGAAAGATGTGTAGCTTTTACAGCTTTTATACTGTTTAATAATTAGAAAATAGTTGTTTAAACTTATTGTTTACATTTATACGACGATACATAAATGTCAACTTCCGGCATCCAAAAATTCACTTCCGGTTTATTTTTTATACTATAACTTTGTTTCTAGTTATCGTAGAAACAAAAATAAAGCATTTTTGGAAACTTAAATGCATGACCTATAAAATAAATAAATAAAATATTTTCAAAAATTTTTACCAAAACGACGAATTTAGGGTAGGCACATACCTTAATGACGCTTACTGCCGTACCTAAGGGTCCGGTTTTGAATCCCGGAGAAGTCATGGATGTTTGTAAACCGTATAGTGTCTGTGTGGCAATGGGGCATTCAGAACATATGGCAAGCCGAAATCCTTTCGAGAGGTTGTAAGAGACCCACGAATCGCAGCCCGCAGTGTTCTTCCTTGAAATTCCATCTAGGGCGGAAACTTAGCAATGCTCAGTAATACCCAATATGCCTACTTGAATAGGTATCGGCATTTCAACCCGTACCTTTAGGAAATCATGGGTTCCTTAATGTTAGAAAGTAATTATGTCTACTTTGTATTTCGCTAGGTTTGTAGATCTGTGCTGTTTTAACATTCTTAGTTATTAGACCCCATTCACCTCCATATGTTTGGACTTGCTTTAGTTCTGCTGTATCAAAATGTTAAAACGTTCTTATCGTAGGGTATTTCTTTTCATTGGTAACATTTGAAACATGTGTGACGTTTACACGCATGGTAAATTATACAATGTAATCACGTATGGTGAGTACTCCTGAAAGTGACTCACATTTCTTAAAGCTTAATTAAACATGATCTTTCCAAGGCCACATCATCAGTTGAGATATTTTTTCATAAATGTAACCATCTAGTTCTACGAGTTCTCGAGTACTTTGCCATATTCAAATAAACAAACATGTCATTCATTACAGTTTTTTAGGATTTGCCGCGTGATAAGCTATCAGAAACAAATTTCTTAAAATAGTATATGTGATAATATTTTCCTTGGAAACTTTTCAAGTTCATGAAAGTCACTACATGAATATTTGGAACTATATTTCTAGTTTAAAAGTAAATTTACTGTTGAAACTTGTAATCGACTTTTTTTCTTGAGACCAAATGTTGCTCATAGTTGAAAATTCGTTTCTGCTGATTTCAGGAATCAATTAAATGAATGAATAATCACTCTACGTTAATAATCCCAAACGTCTGATAATTCTCTCTATCACTCATGTAACGGAAGAAACCGGTCGAACTCGAACCACGGACCTCTCGAATACTCGCCGAGCGTTCAGACCACTACATCACGATGGCATGCTAAAAAGGCGGGAGAAATACCTTATATACTCCCCCTTTTAAAGGGCGACTTGGGATTAGGGGACCCAATCGCCAAATCCTGGTGGTGGAGAATCATCATCCACCACCCTTTTTTTAGTTCGGGCGCCACTGTAGAGACATTAGGTATTTTGGAAGCAGAAGACGCGAAAAATGAGCAATGCCCTCGCCGGACTCGAACCGTGAACCCGCGAATTCGCGCCGACCGTGCTGACCACTACGCCACGAAGGCATGCTAAGAAGACGGGAGAGATACCTTGTAAAGCTTTGACTGGTTGAAGTTTAATGCTTTAATTATTCTGACACAAAACGGCGCCCTTCTGCTTGGGATGGATAAAAGTTCACTCTGGCCACTGAAATTGAAGGATTTGAGCGTTGACTCTGGGTTAAAAACAAAATGCTCCAAAGAATCATGAAAATCGTTACTAATATTGCTATCACATTTTTTAATAAAATAGAGACATTTTTTTACAGATTTTTAAAAATGTGACTTTCATCGAAGAGAAGACTAATAAACCATGTATAGAAAAATCTGATGTGGACACCACATGACTTCCATTTACGGGCTATTAAGTTACACACATTTTTTGCTGCATTTCGTTCAAACTCATTTCCCCCAATTATTCTACTTTATTAATTAATCGATCCCTCAAGGCAAATGGAAAAGGACACCAAAAGCTGCAAATTTTGAAATTTAATATCCTGATTAATTTTCGTCGCATGGGAATCAAACTTGTAATTTTATTTTTTCATAATGAGTATTAAACCGTCCCAAATATAAGTATAGGAGTCGGAAACCGCATTAAAGGTTAGAGTTTTTTTTTTTTTTTTTTCTTCTTACATTGCTTGAACATTAATATTTTCGTCAATATTAAGCACGTAAGGTAAAAGGTAAGCCCAATTACTAAAACAAAAGAATTTCAAATGTTATACTGTAAGACTATTACGGTAATGAGATAACATTCTCCAAGAGAAAAAAAGGATGAATGTCCTTGTTTGTTTTACATTAGCTATACATAAATCAGTGATCTTGAGGTCATCTATATTGTTTGTTTATATTAGCTATACATAAATCCCGTGATCTCTGAGGTCATAGGAATGTAGCTCATCATCAAGACTCAAATGAATGCGTTGAATGCACAATCTGAACCAGCTCCCCCCCCCCCTTTTTTTTTTTTTTTTTTTTTTTTTTTTTCAAAATGAAAATTTTTATCAATAAAATAAATGTTTTAAATAATTTTTAAATTTCCCTTAGTAAATATTCACAAAAATACATGAACAATAATAATAATATTGCAAAGGAAAAAATTGAAATTAAAGTTTACTTTTGTCTGAAAATCCAAAATTTTTTTACTCGTCAGCTAATTTTGTTGGTTACACTTTGAAATTCATATACAGTGACTCAAAAAAGTGATGGGACACTTGTGCTTTACAAAAGGAAACTGCAATAAAATAAATTTAAAAAACATGTAAAATTTTTTGTGGGTGTGTTTCATACTTAAATTTAGTAACAATTATTACATAACATACATTTTCTCAAAATATTAAAATATTAATTTAATAAAACTACAATTGTTTAGAACGGAGCAGAAAATGGCTCACTTAAGTGATGGGACACTACGTACTATGCAACAAAAATCGTCTGAAGTAAGCAATAAAAATATCTTTTGGGGTATTTATTTTTACTCAAAAGCAATTGCCAATAATTTATAAAATCGTCTGCAGTATTTCTCTCCAGTTTGTTTTGGAATTTTTGTGTTTTTTAGCTCTTTGCAGACATGAATGCTAAACGAAAAGAAACTTTGCCTGGAATTCGAAAATTAGTTATTAATTTGCGTATTGAACGTGAAAAATTTATTAGAGAAACTACTGAAACAGTTAACGTCAGTCATTTCAACAGTTATCAATATCATTAAACGATATAAAAAGAATCATATGATTCAGGATAAAAGAAGACCTGGCCGACCATCAAAGCTATCCAATGGAATAAAGCGAATTATCGTTCGAAATGTTTAAAAAAAATCCAAGAATGAGTGCTCCTAAAGTTGCTGCTGATTTACAAGCATTATATGGAGTAATTGTTAATTCTGAGACTATTAGAAGAGTAATTCGATCTACTGGATATCACGGTAGAGCAGCCAGGAAAAAATTCTTCGTAAGTGAAACGAATAGAAAACTCAGACTGGCTTTCGCAAAATCCAACATAAATAAGAATTCTGATTACTGGAATGAAGTTATATTTGCTGATGAGAGTAAATTTAATATATTTGGTTCTGACGGTAGAATCTTTGGTGTGGAGAAAACCCAGGGAAGAATTTCGCAAACAGAACTTGGTGCCCACAGTAAAACATGGTGGAGGAGGAGTTATGGTTTGGGGGTGTATGTCGTCCGCTGGAGTTGGTAATCTTGTTTTTATTGACAGTATAATGGATCAGTACAAGTATATTGACATTTTAAAT
Organism: Stegodyphus dumicola; assembly: GCF_044657685.1. Classification (NCBI taxonomy): domain Eukaryota; kingdom Metazoa; phylum Arthropoda; class Arachnida; order Araneae; family Eresidae; genus Stegodyphus; species Stegodyphus dumicola. Next base: position 167,465,498 of record NC_140770.1, read on the forward strand.
CAAAATTTGAAATCTTCAGCACGAAAATTGAACCTTCATAACGATTTTATATTCTACCAGGACAATGACCCCAAGCACAGTGCTTTGAACGTTAGACTCTGGCTGCTGTATAACTGTCCTGAAATAATAAAAACACCCCCACAATCTCCACAATTAAATCCCATAGAGAATATTTGGCAAGAATTGGAATCAAGAATTCACAAACACACCATTTCTTCAAAACAACAATTAAAATCTGTGCTTCAAGAAGAATGGGGTAAAATCACTCCAGAAATCACAAAAAAAAATTAGTTGAATCCATCCCAAGAAGATTAAATCATGTTTTAAAAGTAAAAGGAAATCCAACAAAATATTAAAACCTTTTAAAAAGTAAAATTTTTGGATAAATATTTGATGGAAAAGTAAGTGTCCCATCACTTAAGTGAGCCATTTTCTGCTCCGTTCTAAACAATTGTATTTTTATTAAATTAATATTTTAATATTTTGAGAAAATGTATGTTATGTAATAATTGTTACTAAATTTAAGTATCAAACACACCCACAAAAAATTTTACATGTTTTTTAAATTTATTTTATTGCAGTTTCCTTTTGTAAAGCACAAGTGTCCCATCACTTTTTTGAGACACTGTACGTATATTAATTGACTAATATACTATAATACTATAATAAATTATTAACAGGCAAGAGGATAATAACGAACACGAATAACGCACCCGAAAATTTATACATACACTCATGTCCATAAATTAAGGATAATTCGGAGTCACGCGAATAAAATTCTTAGACTGACATTTCTTTCAAATAATTCTAACATGTTTAATTAATCATTAAACCACTTATTTTAATTTAAACTAAAACAAACTATGAAAACTTTTAAATTTTCATAGAAAATTACCAAATTGAACAAAATTTGAGAAGAAATAATCAGAATCTAGTCTTTATATGTTTGTAAGTAAATAACTTAGTATTTCTTACAATACTTTGACACTTGATTGCGTTTCGATTCTGATATTGTTTCCAGCCTTGGAATGAAATTGCTAGAAATTATTTTCATCATATATTTTATATGCTCATGGAACAATCAGGTTCTTTTATTATCAATTTTCAACTGTGAAAAGAAAGAAAAAAATTGTTAACATATAAATATATTGCCAAACGAAACAATTATTCTTAGCGAAAAAATTCGTAATTGAGCTTTATTTCGTTTTTGGCAAGTATGAATAAAATTTCCAAGTCTGTACCTTCAAATCGTTGAATATTAGTAATGTGAAATTACTAATTTTTTTAATTATCTACACTCATGTCCATAAATTAATGATAATGCAAAATCAGGCAAAGGAAGAGTTAGAAGCGAAACAAATTTGACTTATTTGTAAAGCTTATTTATTAAATAAAAGGTAAAGAACAAAAAAAGATGCTATATGTTTGATATTATTAAAAAATTAGCGATTTTTTCTCCCTGGAGCAAATTACAAAAAAAAAACAAAAAAAAACCTATTTACAAAAAACCAATATTACATGGTTGGTATGATTGTTAATACATTGTATGTCTCCCAGACGATGCAATGCAGTCCGTACAACGCCTAGGCATGCTGAGTATCAAATTATCGATCTGATCTTGGGGGATATTACACCACTCAAAAAGCAATGCTCTCCGAAGTTCCGGTAGACATGTAGGAGGAGCTCGATGACGGGCTGCAACTCGTCGGCCAAACATGTCCCACACGTGCTCTACTGGATTCAAGTCCGGTGAAAATGCTGGCCAGTCAATACTGGTTATATCCCCCGATTGAAGGCATTCGCTTACGATGTTTGCACGGTGAGGACGGGCGTTGTCATCCATAAATAAAAATTGTGCGCCCATGGTGCCCCGAAACAAACGTGCATGTTGTTCCAGAATGACGTCCGGATAGATTTGGCTTGTTATGGTTCCAATTTGAACATGCAGGTCTGTTCTGGAACCCAGAATAATTCCACCCCAAACGAGCACTCCTGCACCACTGTGACGGTGTCGTTCAATGATGTTTTCTTGGTGGTAACGGGTACCTGGAGCTCTCCATATGAAAGTACGCCTAGAATCAGACTGCAAGCTAAACCTGGACTCGTCGGAAAACATCACACAAGCCCACTGTTGCGGTGTCCACAATGCATGCTCTCTACTCCAGCCTAACCGCAGGCGACAGTGAGTTGCAGTAAGTGGAACGCATCTGACAGGTCTACGAGCATATAGACCAATCTGCCCTAAGCGTCTAAACACGGTCTGCCTTGAAATTGTCGTACCAGTGGCTGAAGAGAGTTGACGAGACAGGTCTGAGGCTGTGCTCCGCCTGTTTCTTTTGGCAGTAACTGCCAAATACCGGTCCTCATTCGGCGTTGTAACTCTGGGACGACCTGTGCTGTAACGTCTACTCACATTACCATCATCTTGGAATCGTTGCCAAAGCCTGGAGAGGACACTCTGGGCAATTCCAAGTTCGTCTGATACTTCCAGTTGGGTACGCCCTCATTCCAGACGGCCGATAATTCTATTACGTAAAAAATTATTTGTGTCCTTTGTGTCATAACTATTCGGTTATTGCACTGAAATACTTATAAAGCGCCTGCGAACAATTTTGCTTCTTTGCGTGTATTCCACTTTCTTACACTCTCGTCATTGTGACGTACCATCGGTGTCATCTGGTTATTTCCTGAAATTTTCATATGATTCTTGAAGATGTTTGTAGTAATTTTACAGGTGATATATTTATTTTAGAGTTCGATTTCCGCGTGACTCCGAATTATCCTTAATTTATGGACATGAGTGTATGTATAAATTTTCGGAGGCGTTATTCGTGTTCGTTATTATCCTCTTGCCTGTTAATAATTTATTTATTTTAATATAAGCACGTTGGCTTTACGTAAATACAAACGATAATTTATTAATATAATTTGTGTGTGGCAACAATATTAATTTCAGTTTATTTATTGATCTAAAAAGAATATTCTTTAAATTTCCATATTACAAAGCGGTATTCTCTCTACTTGCCTGATAGAATTATTTGCGTAACTGAAATGTCTTCACGAGCCGCTATTTTGAGACTGCTGACGTAAGGTATTGTGCGCAGCATTTCATTTTAATATTTTTAAGTACTTTGAGTTAGAACTAGTATCCTTAATTGAAACAAAATGAAAGATAATTGATTGTGACTTTATACGCATGTTCGTAGTAAAATAATTTAATAACATTTTCCGATTGTTCTATCGTTGTCATTTTAAGAGAAATCATTCCAGAAGTATGTCAAAATCAGAAACAAACTGGTATAGCTAGACAAGATTATTACAGCATTTTGTCACGGATGTGATCTCGTGGACGTTCTGACCTTCGGAAATAGCTATTTTCTGAAATCAGTTGTTTGTATCAACTTCTTCCTGTGTGGGCGTAGGCGTGAACGGCTCTTGGAAAAGTAATGTTCTAAATATGATCTCTAAAACGAAGACGTCGTAAAAGATAATTACTATTTATATCCATCTTGTTTCGTTAATAAACAAAATGCACTTTGTGGAAGTGCAAAGTATGATGGACTTTTACGTTCATCCCCATTCAACATTTAGTAATACGCATTTAAAATTCCCATTCATGGTTTAGTTGTAATCTTGGTAAAATCTATAAACGAAAATGAAATTGAATACAGTTTTTAATTATTTTATGTACGGATGCATTTAAAAGCTTTTTGTGGAACAAGAAAGCTCAGCATACTGTACACCAGGGATGTCAAACTCATAGGTACACTTGGGCCAAACAAACAAGTTTTAACTTTAGGCGGGCCGCAAAAAAAAAAAAATCAATATTCATAGAAACGTAGATTTATTTCGAATAATACAATAATAAACATATATATATATATTTATATAGAAAAGAACAAGAAAAATTTAATGTTTACGTCCTGATACTTGACATCTCTTCTCTGCTATTATCTTTCCTATTTCGGGAGAAATTTTGTTTGCAGTGATAACTTTCAACGCTTACCCAAGGTGAGCATCATTAATACGGTTTCTAATAGGAGACTTATTACCTTTCATGACTGAAAATAACTGCTCGCACCGATAAGTGCTACCAAACATGGAAATAATTTCATATGCGAATTTTCGAGTATTTTCAAACCTGGCTAGTAAATATTTGTAAAATTCAGGCACGCCCACTTCAATGAATTTTGCTTTCAAATTTGAGTTGCACTGAATCTCGATCACCTCCATTTGCATATGGCTGGGTACTGAGTCAATACTTATTGAGAAAATCGAAGAAAACAAAAAAAAAAAAAAAATGTCTTCGAGGGAACTAAAATCATTAAACCTCGTTTCAAATTCAGTTGTTAAATTTGCAATTTTTTCTGCGTATTTTTGATACAAACAAGTATCATCTAAACTTGGTTTGTTCATGCTGCACGTCGGGAAGTGCGTCAAATCTTCATTTTTAAGTTGTTTTTCCCAAAGAACTAGTTGACATTTGAATGCTTTAATTATGTCAAACATGTTCGTAATGATATGATCTTTTCCTTGTAACGATAAATTTAAATCGGTTAAATGTTTGGTTATATCAACCAAGAAAGATAAATCTTGTATCCATATTCGATCGTAAAACAAACTTACGTCTTGATTTTTCGTTTTTAAAAACTGACATATTTCTTCTTTCAAATCCCAGAATTGTTTGAGAATCTTGGAGCAAGATAACCAACGTACCTCGGTATAGTAGGACAAACCCGAATATTCACTATCTAACTCACTTAAAGAAGTGAATTGACGAAAAGCAGTGAATTGACGCTGATTTAAACCTCGAGATCTTATAAAATTTATAACTTTTTTTTATATATGACAAAACATTCACCATATTTATTACTTTCGTGCATAGAACTTCTTGATGTATAATACAATGCATATGATGAATGTTTGAACCGTGAATTTCCCTAATTTTGTTTTCTTAGTAATGCTACGAAGCCCTTGTTTTTCCCGGTCATTGATGGTGCGCCATCTGTAGCTACAGAATTTAATTTTGCCAAAGGTAGATTGTATTTCTACAGAAGTCCAAAAACACAAGTAAATATATCTTCTCCTGTGGTAGTACCAGGCATCGGTATTAGTTCCAGTAATTCCTCAAAAATGTTAAAATTCTTGTCACAAGAACAAAGAAACACTGCTAATTGAGCTTTGCCACTAATGTCCGTGCTCTCGTCACAGGCAAAGGAGAACTTTCGAAACTAGATGATTTTGTTTTGATCTGATCACTTAAATTCGCGGCTAAATCAGTAACTCTTTCCGCAACTGTATTTCGAGACAATGAAATTGATTGAAAAGCCTTCACATTTCCAGGAGCTCTTTCAACTTTTCTTCTCTCATTAATCCTTCGTAATTGTTATATTTCGATTTGTGTTGTTCGTAATGACGTTTAATATTATATAACTTTGATACATTAATAGTATTATTACATATCAAGCAGATTATTTTATCTTTTATTTCACAGCAAAAATATTCTAATTCCCATTTTACTTGGAATATTCTATGTTCGTCAGCGATTTTTCGTTTAATTTTACTACCACTTGGTTTTGATATAGACATACTGAATACAAAGGGCTGGAATAAACACGGTTAACGTTAAAAAGTTAACAAAAATTTATTCTTTCCGCAAGAGATAAATCAAAATGCTGAAATATTTCTTCAAAAATATTCTAACAATATCACAAAATGTCAATCGTTTAGCAAAAATCAATTCAAAACAGAGAAACTAATTCTATCTCACAGCGAAATCGCTACAAATCAATCACAGCATTAAGTAAACAAACAGTTCGCTAGAACTACAGCTACTACTGAGATTAGTTGTTTATAAGCTTTATAGTTAATTTCTCGAATATACTGGAAACATCTATAAATATCTGGATTTTTGCGGATGGCAACAGCAATTACGAGATATTTATTTATTAGGTATTAAATGCACGCGCTTTTCTATTTTTAACCTTCCAACGCAGCTGTCTTTTCAAAAATCATCTGCGTTGCTAAGGCAACATGAAGCAAATCTAATTACAATTCTAAATTTAAAAAAAAAAAAAAAAAAAAAAAAAAAAACTAAATAAATAAATAACTATGAAATTCGTAACAATATGATTTAAGTAATAATTAATAATAAAGCAAAGTGCATGCACATGCATGCACCAATATATCGTACAAAACTATGATTGGAAAACTGAGACCATGAGTTCGGCTATCGGGGGATGCGTACAAGTTCTGAGTGCACGTGTCCCCCAAAAGCCGAAGGTAGCTGAACGCAAGCTACTCACACGCATTTGTAATTTAAGTAGTGTGTGTGTCAACTCGCTGTGAGTAATCTAACAACACTGAATAAATTATCGTTAATTACTTAGCAGTAAACATTTCATTTTTTTCTTCTTCGATATGTTGTTATTATTATATATTATTATTTGCCGATATATTGGCCGGGCCGCAAAAATATATGTTGTGGGCCGCATGCGGCCCGCGGGCCACGAGTTTAATATCCTTGCTGTACACATTTAAAAATTCCCATTCGTGATTTTACTCAGTTCTCAATGAATATTGAGGAATTAATTAAAATTTAATATACTCGGATTAATCGGGTTGATACCAGCGATGATATTCATAGTTTATTCAAAATCACGATTCAGTCAAGAGCGATTTAAAAAAATGCAAGAAAGAAGAACAAACAAAATTACCATTAACTGCAATGTCCTCATTTTCAAGTAGTTTTTTAGAAAATAAATTCACTTGGTTATATAAATTAAATTTGTATTCAAAGGAAAATGTTGCATTTGTTTGTTGTTTGGTTTAGAACAGTTCTATTGTTAAGTGTTATAAAAAGAAGATGCTGTAAATAACGAAAGAAAATGCGACACGTAAAAATATAAAAAAGTAAGTTATAAATGCGACTAAAAATAACATTTACAATGTGAACAATGCCACTGCCATTCACACTTGCGTAAAACTATAGTAAGAACTTTTTTGTTTTTTTGTCATTCATTTGGCATGCTTCATCTGCTATCAATGTTGTTATACCATGAATTCCCAGCACCCAAAAGTTACTTTTGTTTTATGCTAATGCAGTGTTAAAATAATTTTTCATCGTTCCTCAATAAGCAAACTTATCTTTTATAAAACAGAGGCTTATTAATAAGGCTGTGGTTTATCAGGATTTGACTGTATAACTAATTTTAACTATTAAATATAGATACATATTTAAATGTTTTATACAGAGCAAGAATACTGATCATGTAGAATTTATTAAATATGTTGCACGAGGAAAAGGTACAAGTTAGGTCATCACCTCTGTAATACCACAGGTTAGTGAGATATTGCTGAACCTAGCTAACTGTTAAGCCTCCACCACAATTTTGATGGAGAACAACCCGAGGGGGGCGGTCCGATCGACGATATACCACCTCTCCTTTCCGACCACAAACCTCTCGAGAGAACTCGCTGTGCCAAAATGCTTAAAATCGTCCAGAAGGGTTGTTAATTATGTGCTTCGGAACGAAAGGTCACATGAGTGTCCTCTCTTCGTCGGAAAAAGGAAACTTACTATCGAAGGAAGTAAAGTCCCCATGTCATCGGGGGATGATCTTTCATCTTACATTATACAATAAATACTGCAACTTACGTTTAACTTCAATAAAATTATTTAAATGTATACAAAATTCGTAACAATGCGTTATTAACGTTCTCGTGAAGTTTTATTGATTAAGAATCATAGTCTAGTAACCATACAAAAAATTCCGTTACTTTTCGGTTTTGAGGACCGTAAAAAATTGCCAAACTATTGCTGATGCCAGTGCTGCCAAAAATAACTGCGGCAACCCTAACGCAAGAAAGTAAGTATAATAGTAAATAACTATTTAAAGATTATTGTTTTAATTTAGATGAAAGGTTAATTTCATATAATACGTTTTTATTATTATAATTTATATAAAAAAAGGCTAAACATTACTGAATGGAAGCATAACAGTAAATATCTATTTCAGATCATTATTATAATTTATATCAAAAAAAGCTAAACATAACTGAATGGATTCCTGCATCGCTATTTCGCTACCGAGTTATCGCTAAAGCATAATTTCATGTCGTTGATTGTTCAAACATAATTTTCTATAATGATTAGGATTATTCAATTATGGCAAAGCACACGAGGGCTATCTGCCTAAAGGGAGGGATGCCTTCATGAAGGACCTTTCTAAGGGAAACGGGCTCGTATATACGTTACACATTGGGAAAACCACGAAAACGTCCATGCAGCCAGCCCGTTCGCGGGATTCGAACCTCGGACCAAACTACCAGTTTTCAGCGTCTTTACCGCTTGTCCGCTGGTGGGCTCTATTTTCTATAATAAATATTTTTTTTTGACAAAATTCTCGGTAAAGTGCAGAATTGTCCGCTTATTTGTTCGGCGATTTTTTACAAGGGTAAAAACAATTGGATTTTTGTCAATTTTTTTACTTTTTAAGTGAAAATAGGTCGATTTGTACATAGATAAATTCAAGGGTGTGCGCAGTATCATTTTTGTGCAATTCCGGGATTTTGTTATTTAAGTGAAAATAGGTCGATGTGTACGTGGATACCGAGTATGTGCAATTCTTAAAAACGCGTTCATGAAACAATTCCCAAGTTGTTAAATCCATAGGATATAAAAAAAGAATTAAAAAATAATAATAAAATGTTTAAAAAATTAAACTAGTATTTTAATGGCATCGATAGTATAGAACAATTTGAAATCAGAGCGTACGCTAGATTTGGCGTTTGGCGCGCTGTTAAATGGGCGTGTTTGCTAGATTTGGCGCTTTTGCGCAAACATTTTCGCTACAATTTTTACGGTCCTCAAAACGGAAAAGTAACAAAATTCCTTAAACTATAAATATTTTTCATTTTTAATTAATGCAAATAAGTTTACAAGCTGGCTACACCCAGTACTGAAGCCTGCCAGTCCTTTCTAAACACAAATTCTATAAGATTTTGTGAATCCAAGGAAGTTAGAAAAGATTGTTCTTATTCTAACCTCCTTTTGTAAATCAGGTTTCCATTAAAAAAAAAATTACATTGATTAATACTTTTTACAACAGTCTGCATAGAAATACTCGTCGCTTAATCTCTTAACATCAGAAACCTTTTTCTAAACTATTTTATTTTATTTACATTTCGGTCTTCACTTTGTGTACGGCCCCTGAATATGATGTTCAATTTTAATATCGAATACCTCGGTCAGTTTTTGTCTTACGAAACGTCAATTTTTTTATTTTATTTTTTATAACAATAAAATTTTTCCTACATTAGGAATTGGAAGAACCTATAAAAAGTTACGTGATTTTTACAACGTTTATTTCTTTAAATTTAAAAATGCCAAAATAAGAATATTTGCGCCAATTAAAGCCTTATTATAATTGCAAATACATGCTTACGACCAACGGTTGCGAAAATAAGGCCAGATAAGGATTTATGGGCACGATGTATATTGAAATTCTGAAACAACAAGAAAACAAAAAACAAAAAAAAAGAAAGAAAAGTGTGTTGGGGCAAAATTAATATCATTCAAATGATTTCTCGGTTTGTAATTTGGGCTTGTGAGTCACTGCTAGGTTCATTATCCTTCGCCTGTTTATTTAGCCTTAAACGCCCTTTTTTTATTTCCTGAATTTGTGTTTCTTTTCGCCCTCTTTGCTACAACGTGATCCTTCCCTTCCTTTAAATGAGTCGAATATTCTTTCAAATTAATTACTTTGGTTCTGTGACACCGTTCTCACCAGCTTTATCTCAAGAATTTCTCATTGTTGATTTTACGTAATAAAATTAATTGAAATATTGCTGCTGCTTTTTTGTTCGTCTTCATGCCAGAAAAATTTCATCCCTCATAAGCATGATCAGAAAAATTTCATGATTACTACAAAATTTTATGATTACTACATTCAGCTTGATTCATTTTGATTAAAATTATAACTGTCTAAAGAAAGAAGCAGAAATCTGCCTAACTGCTCAGCCCTTTGTAGTACTTCCTTAAACTTCAGGAATCTAATCTTTCTATTGGATAACAGCCTGAGGAAGAACACTTGTCATAAAAGAGAAGTGTCTATTTAGCTCCTGACGCCGCGCCTCTGGGGCGCCAAAGAATTATCGCGTTGTACAGTTGCGGATTCCGGACGATACCCAAATAGTCCTAGAAAGCCGCCCGGGTGTCCGGATCCGCTCTCACCTGTCACCTGTCATAGAAAATAAAACTTCCAGTGTTATGGAAAAATAAGGTTACATCGTATTTCTTGCCATATCGCCCCTCCTACATTTTTAGCACCAGGTTCTGAAAATGTTTAAATCATTCGCGCAATTTTCGCCTTCTTTCGCGCGTTTAGAGAACGAGCTTCCTTAAATTTTTAAAGTGGATTCGTCCACGTAGTGATTGTTTTCCCTTATTAACAAAGACAAACCCAGAAAAACTACCTGCGAAGGTAACGTCGAACCTTTGCCTTCTAACTGTTCAACTCTATGATAGTCTAATACAAGAACCGACCCATCACAGCAGAGCAAACACGAACTTACATTTAGTCTACGATATCGCACATTCATCGTCTCTAATTATTTACGGATGATTTGTAACTTAATGCTGTTATCACATCTATAGACGCGCGCGCTTACCCGGAACAATTCCGAGAAACGAGATTCTAGTAGTACGGCTTTAAGCGGCAGGCTTCCGAGAAATGTTTCGTCTAGCTAGGAGGAACGTGTCCCGGCTACGAGCAACATTTTAAAACTTTTCCCAAAATGTTCCGGCTGGAGACGTGTTCCTCGAACGTTCAACCAATCAGACGAAAGGTCAGCTTCTGAAGGATCACGGGTAACTTTCAATATGGCGATGGCTCTCACTGTGAAGTGATAGACGGTGGAAATAGAGGCCGATTTAATTATTGCTGTTTTGTTGTAATTCAACTGCCTGAGTCATTTTTTAAATGTGTATATATTCATAAAATATATAATCGTGGTAATTTCAGAGTTGACAGTATTTTACGACGTCGTATTTTGTCGTATTTCGTGCTGATCGTGTATTATAACACTGTTATATAATAAGATTTTATTTCTTAAATTTAAGTTGAATAATTTTTTAAAATCCCTTTGTATATGCGCGGCTTTTCTCCTAATTACTTATGTTTTAAATTGTTAACTGCATAATCAGTGACACATTTTAAACAGCATAAAAGATGCATAAAAAAGAAAAGCATAGCTTATGTAATAATGAGAATACTCATTAAATTTCTCTATTATTTTCATTTTATTAATGAAATACTTTTTGGATTATAAATACATTAGAAACTATACTTTTATTGTAAATGCTACATATTGAAACATTGGAAATTTATGGATTTATTATTATGCATGATGAAAAACATTTGTATATACATTCATTAATATAAATCTTATTCATTACATTAATACTAATAAATATATACTAACAACTTCTAAAACATCTCTCTATCTGTATGTAAATATATGACTTATTAGATGTGTATATATATATGTTTGTATGAATACAAAAATGAACATTGCCAAGAAGTTTATTTGAAGTTACTTTTAATTGAGATAACGATTATGTAATTGGCAGCAACTATAGTTATCAGTTCTTTGCAAATTATTATGGGTATGTAATAATCAGTTGAAAAATAATTGATGAGTATTTGAGTACTAAAGAGTGTACACATTTTGTTATTGGGTTAATTCATAATTATATCATACGTATGATCTACGTAATAAAAACATTACTAATAAATAATAAGAAATGTAACAGCTGTGCATTTATAACATTTGATTACTTAAAACAGAGCACAACTGATTATCACCTTCATGTCTGTTTACATAATGAATTGCACTTTCCAATTAAGTGCACGGGCCTACTAGTGGCCGAAGCGTCGTTGAACGCTGGTAGTTCTGTCTCAGGTTAGAATGCCGCGAACGGGCTGGCTACATGACGTTTCCTTGGTTTGCCCCATTTGTAACTGGTATACGAGCCAGTTTTAAAAAATCTTCTACAAAGGGATCCCTCTTGTTGTTATCCCTCGAGGCTTTGCGGTAATCACATAAAACCAACTGAGCCCACCAGCGGCCGAGCGGTAAAGTCGCTGAACACTGGTAGTTCGGTCCGAGGTTCGAATCCCGCGAACGGGCTGGCTGCATGGACGCTTTCGTGGTTTTCCCCATGTGTAACGTGTACACGAGCCAGTTTCCCTTAGAAAGTCCTCCACGAAGGCATCCCTTCCCTTAGGCAGATAGCCCTAGTGTGCTTTGCTGTAATCTCAATAAACCAAACCATAAAACAAACTCATGATGTGAACACCTAATTTCTAGAGTTGGTATAATTAATGTGTTTTAGGTATATTACCGGGTGTTCTATGGGTCAGTAAACAACTCGCACATGTTTGATTGCTCATGTATTCATATGCTTTATTTGATCTTCATTTTGCTGAATAGTATCTGCTGGCTGTGAGGAGGTAAATATCAGCCATATAGATTTTTGTCATTTGAATGGACAGAACAGTAATTATGAGCCATAAAGTTAGTCAGAAAATGCTTTCACCAGGTCACAAATTTTCCAGTGAGCCATCAAATTTTCATTGAAATGCAGACAACAGAAAATACGCATAAGCGATGTGTGATAAATAGACTTATCCAGCACATGTTTTTAAACTATTCTTAGGTGTATACAGAATTTGGCTATTACTGATGTAATTGATTGCTATAACTAGAAGTGTGTTTATCTGTTACATGAAGTGTCAGCGTGGAGATCAAAGTGATTAACTTGATAGCAATCACCTTTCTATTATCTTCCATTACTAACAATAAAGTTTAAAACGAAAAGCGTGTGAGCGATACAAAACAACACGAAGAAGCGAATGTCACTTGAAAGGAAACGTCACTTTCGCCAATCTGAGCGATAACTGATTCTTGTTTGGCTTTCAGCCTGTTTACCAAGTGAAGATGGTAACCCTATTTCGCCAAAGGCCGTTTCTCAGAACTGTTGCTGCAAACGTTTTGTTCCGGCAACAAACAGCTAATGTGATAACGCTTTAAGGAGTAGCAGAGACAACAGTAAGAACAGGTGATATTCAAGTTTCAGGGAAGAATCAATGGCCCAGCGGTATTTTGTGGCTTTTTTCTCATCTGTAATATAAATGCAGGCCAGGTTATAAGGCCTGCTTCCCTAGCGGGCTTTCGTGGTGTAGTGGTTCTGCACACTGAGCCGGTATTTCAGAGGTCCGTGGTTCGGTTCCCGACGAAGGCGGTTGCATATTTTTCATCTTTTCTGCTTCCAATTAACCTAATAACTCTACAAGTGGCGCCCGAACTAAAAAAGTGTTGTGGATAATGATTCTCCGCACCCAGGATTTGGCGACTAGGTCCCCTAAAACCCTAGTCGCCCTTTAAAAAGGGGAGTATATAAGGCATTTCTCCCATCTCCCTAGCCAGCCTTCGTGGTGTAGTGGTTCTGCACAGTGAGCCGCGGTATTTCAGAGGTCCGTGGTTCGATTCCCGGCGAAGGCGGTTGCATATGTTTCATCTTTTCTGCTTCCAATTAACCTAATGACCTGATGACTCTACAAAGTTTCCTTTAAAAAAAAAAAAAAAAAACATTACAAAGGTTTCCCTTCACTTAAGCAACTATAGGTAGAAGTGGTCGTTACTTTGGTTACTCCTCATATGGCCTCAAGGATAAGAGACTGGACAGTTAAGGATCTAGTTACTCTTAGCGATCACATATATTGTTTTTACATTCGACTTGATGTATGGATTTTACATTGGACTCGCGGTTTTCTACCTTTGTTAAACGAAGACTTAAAATTCATTATGGAGGGTTACGAAAATTAGAAAGAAACTTTGCTCCATTCATTGGCAGCTTGTTACAGGAATTCAATAATTGCTCATCTGGCTCAGAACTGGATAATGCTTACAATAAATTGATCCACTACAGTATTCAAGCTTGCCAAAAAACCTTTCGTCTTAGATCATACCCAACCCGCACAAGTGCTACCTGGTGGACAATTGAACTTGCACGAGAAAGAAGCTCTCTCAGAGCTGTAAAAAGATGGGCTCAAGCAACCACTGATCATACCATTCGGCTCAGATTATTTCTACAATATAAAAAGGCTCAAGCTAAATTCAAGAAAATCTTGGAGAAATTTTTGCTCTAATGCTGCTGATAAATTCGGTACGTATTTTAAAGTTGCCACTGATCAAGTCTTCCATCCTACAGTCCTACCTGCCAGTCTACTACCCAATGCCAATAACACAGTGGAGATTGCCCACTTTTTCCTCCAGTCTCTATTCAAGGAAGACTCTCCAGGAGAAGATAGATACCTCTGATCAAAAGGCCATTCATGACTCTTTTCTAAACTATACATATTTTCAATACTCATCTGAACCTCTACCAACTTTGCCTGAACTCGATAGAATTATAAGACATTTAAACGCCAAAAAGGCCCCTGGCCCGGATGGGCTTGACAACGCCTTCATTCAGTTATTACATCAAATCTATCCGGAATTGACTCCCGCTTTCATCCTGGTCTGCTGGAAAATTAGACATTTCCCTCTCTCAACAAAATTAGCTGAAGTCGCTCTCTTCCGCAAGAAGGATAAAGATCCTGCTTGTCCGGCTTCCTATCGACCAATTTGTCTGCTGCCATCCTTTGGTAAACTTCTGGAGAGAGTTATCCTTGGACGTTTTTAATACTTTTTATACAATAATGGTCTACTTGAAGAAAACCAATTTGGATTTTTACGTGAAAAGTCCACTGAACATGCTCTGTCACGATTACTTACTGTCTTCAAAGAAAATAGAAGCAACAATATACATACACTAATCATCAGTTTGGATATTCAGGGGGCCTTCGACTTCCTGTGGTGCCGGACATAAATCATGCTCTGGTAGCCATGGGTTATCCGAGGGACCTCCTTGATCTTATTCGTAGCTATTTACAAGATCGCTCCGTTCAAATAACTCTAGACTCGACAATACTTTGACATAAATTAAGCAGAGGATGTCCGCAGAGATCCTGCTTAGGACCTCTTTTATGGAACATTGTAGCAAATACCTATCTAAAACAGCTCAATAAAGACCCTAACTGCACAGTTAATGCATATGCTGACCATTTTTTGCTTATTTTTAAAAGGAAGTCGAAATTATAAGCCTTGGCACAAAATTATCCGAACGACTTTAGCAATTGGGCAAGATGCTATAAAATTTTCCAAATCACAAGGTCCGCTAATTAGTGCCAAAAAACCTCTAAAGAGAATGAATGCCTCCTCTCAAAATCCTTGGAAATTCAATTAAATTTGTACAAGATTTAAAATATTTAGGAATAATTTTTAATAACCGCTTACCATGGCTACCCCATCTCAGATATATAAAACATAAATCAGACAATATTAATAACAGCATGAAGTGAACTTCGGCAAAATAATGGGGTATTTCGTCACTCCTCTTGAAGGCTTGGTATTCTATCGTAACGGAAAAGATTGTCCGCTATAGAGCAAGTATTTAGGCTACGCATCTTACAAATCAAGAACGCACTTTACTTCTGAGAATACAGAGCCCCCACTTGCTACAAATCTGTAGAGACTACCGAACGACCTCGACTGCAGCTCTGCAAACTCTTTCTGGTATTCCACCTTTGGACCTGGTTGCGGAAAGGGAATCTACACTGGGTGGAATACTGCGTTTTCATCAGGAGAGGTCTCTCTGTAATTATGATTACACAGCCTCAAATTATGAAATGAAAGTCTCAACTTTTCTCTGCCACCCTGCTGTCAATGACATCCAGAATAGTATTAATCTTACTAATAGAAGCATGGTTCATGAAAATTTTGCAATATATACGGATGGTTCTCACATGAATTCTGGTACTGGCAGTGGACTTTGTATCCTTCGTAATGACATAATCCGTAGGAAATGGCGAAGAAGACTCAGCAAATACAACTCATTTTTCCAGGCAGAACTTATAGCAATCCGAAAAGCAATTAATCTTTCACGTAGCCTACCAGTACCAGTACATATACACACAGACTCCTTGTCCAGCTTGAAGACAATAGCCGGTATTAATTGTAGAAATCCGGAAGTTTTTCAAGTACCGCAGCTCCTACTACAAATGACACTGGAATTAAGACCCACCCTGCACTGGGTACCAGCACATCAAGGCACCCTTGGCAACGAATGTGCTGACGCACTGGCGAAGGAATCAGCCTTGGATGTTACATTGTTGGAACACTCTGCTCCATTCCAAGCTCATTTCTAAAACAGCTGACAGCTTCTTATACAGTGGCAAAGTAGATGAGATGCTTCGCCTACCGGTAGAAGGACATTTAAGTATCTGAAAAAGGTGTCAACAAAATTTCTCTGTTTCTCTTCTGCACTGACTACTTTCTTGACTGGCCATGGGCCCTTTCGTACTTATCTCAAGAGATTCGCTAGAATTGAAAACGATAACGATGCGGTGAATTTGGTTCACCTGATCATTATGTACACTCTTATCCCATGACAGCTCAGTTCCACCTTGCAAGACCTGCAGATACTCGCAGAACTGCCTGGCTCAAACACCTGATGGGACACTCTGGTAACTTAAATAAGTTTAATAACATTTTACAGTGGTGCTCAGACCACACGCTTCATTTAAGCTCTCTGGAGGCATAGAACTACATTAGGGGCCGACTTATTTAAATGCAGTTTCATTATGTCTTATACTGCACTGCAATATTTGTAATCATCTCTCAATTCTTTGAATTGCATAACTATTTATGTAGCATAATTGTAAATAATCTAGGATAACACTGCAGCTCAATTGCTTTATTGTTTTTACTTAACTTTATTACATTATATTTTTTATTAATTTTGTATTGATATTCTTATAATACTTCAAATGTGTATATTTATATTGTACTAAACTTCTTATACTGTCTTACTTATGCTTTGTAACATATGATATCTTGAGGTGTGGGAGTGTTATATATTAACCACTCTCGCACACTTAATGTTACCATGTTTTACTGCACGATAAATCTCTGTAGTAACTAGGCAAGCACATTTATAAGTATGACCAGTTAAATCAAATTCGATTAAAGATTGTTTAGTATTCTCTGATGATCTTGACAGTGTAATATATAGCTTTGTATCCCTTCGTGATTCTGACATCACAATATATAGTTATTATTTTACTACCCCAGTAAGCAAATCAATATATACTGTGACGGCAATTTGTAAATCACTGTCATATTTGTGATCTATCTTTGCCTAGGTACGTCCTGTTATGTCCTTACTTTATTGTACTTGTTGCATCTCTATTGCAATTTCATTCCAGTACTGTTTAAAATGTATTGGTTATACTTATTTTTATTAATGTACATACTTTGCACACTAAAAATTAATGATCTATAAACTGTAAATAGCACAGCACCTTTCATCATGTAGAATTAGAACAAACTATTTTTCCTGTACTTAAACTATTATATCATCTTGTTATTATTTTAAAGAGATTCCACCTGCCTTTCATTCCTATTACGCCTTCACATTATACTCTTTGCAAAAATGTTTGAAGTTGATGTGAATCTTGTGTGGATACAATATGTCTATTATTATGCTATTATATCTAATGTATACAATTAATGAATATATTCGTAGCCATTGGCACAGATGATTATGTATACCTCAAATTGCTGTGATTCTGTAACTCTTGAATTTTGAATTTAAATGCCGCTGGCGTGTGGAGCACGCTGATGGAGAGGTTGAATGCTTCCACTTACCAGGCACTAATTCCGTTTGGCAATTCTCGCAATTACCTTAGGTCGGAAGCCTGTATCAGTTGCGAAAAGGAAGAAGCGGTCGGGACACTAGGATTTCACTATTGATCGCACACCATGTAGTTCCAGCGCACTTACTGTGCAGGTCCGCCCCAGTTTTGAAGGAGAACACTCAGAAAGGCACTCCGAGGGTCTCCCAATCCTGTTTCCCTACCGCAACACCTCGAGAGGACTTTTGGTTCGCCGTGTTTTTACACTATAAGCTTACAAACATATATGTCTTCTCCGGTATTCGAACCCTTATCCAGCGGTACGGCAGTCAGCATCATTAAGTACTACACGGGCTGCGCAGCCCTTAATTCAATTCATTTGAATGAGATTATTTGTACTATGGTAAGTAAGACGTATCAATTAAATTTAAGGCTGTTGCAAAATTTGGCCTATAAACAAAATAGGAATAATTTCATTTTAAAAAGTCCTTCACGAAGATACCTCTCTACTTAGGTAGGTATCCCTGATGTGCTTTTCTATAAATAAATTGAACAAACTTATCATGCATTTACAATTCATTGCTTTTACACTGTTCTATTATTAAAACTATTATTAAAAATGCAGGAAAATATTATTAAAATGCAATTTTTAAACTCCCCCCCCAAGCTAAGTCATAATTTTTAAAGTTTTTCACTGTTAAATTAAATCGTTATTATTTTAAACGTTACTTGGAAAATAAATCGTAGCTTTTAAATATTTATTTGCAGAGTAAACTGTAATTTTTAAATATATTACTCTTCTAAATAATATTATTATTATTTCAAATGCAATAAATAACACTATTCCAATTAACAGATAAATTTAAAGTAATATTTTAAAACCGAGTTTTTGTTTTTAAAGGTAGAAAGTTACAGTTTTAGGGAAAGAGCTTATAAAAAAAACTGATGCCAGTTTTAGATCTCATCTTTTTCATTGTGAGACAGACGAAGGTGAATAACATCTTTGGAAGATTTTCGTTCAGCAGTTTCAGCGTAGAAACACTCAGAATAGTACAGAAACGGTTGTGGGAGAAAGCCCGCTCAAAAACAGATTGCTGTGGAAAGACGCAAAACCTACATTATTAGTACATAATTTTACTGCTCCATTCAAACATTTTGATCATTGTTTAAAATAATGCAGATGTAAACCATTTCATGATTAGATTGAATTACTAGTTATTCTTTTCAGAACAATATATCATTAAGAATATAAAATTTTGGGTTACACTAAATTCTGAGTTAGATATATTACAGTGACTCACATTTGTTTTCGGGCATTTGTATTTTTTAAATTTGTTCGCATAGGTCTGGTACTAAACATTGAAATATAGACTTAACATTTTTTAAGCTTTGATTATTGTAAAATAAATATCATCATATTCCTTGTAATAAGATAATTTCCTCAAAACAGTTAATCAGTAATTTACATAATAACTCGGACACCCGAAAGTTGTATTGAAATGCTGTGGTAGACGACAATGTTCCTTGCTGCAATTTTTTACTTCCTTCTACGAAGTAAAGGAAGTATTCTAATCGCGAAAAATTTCGGGTATCATATTTCAACGGAAATCTCCATTTTGATCACTCTTGAATCCATTTAGACGATTTTTTTGGGTAACATTTGTACGTACGGACAGAACAAAGGACTTTTTTTCCCTAAACGGATTGCAAAATTGATTTAAAATGAATTCAGAAGAGATTTTTTCCGTGACGTCTGTACGTACATATCTCGCATAACTTAAAAATGGTTAGTCGTAGAACGTTGAAATTTTGTATATGGGCTGCTATAACATCTAGCTGTGCACCTCCCTTTTTTGTTGAAATCAGCTGCATATATATATATATAAATTTAACAAATGCAATATTATAATCTCATTCATATAAAGCAAATTAAAATTTTAAATTATGTAAATTCAATTGCAAACAAAATAAAATGATTGATTACTGCTGTGAACTGATTTGCAATATCATTCAAATTCAGAAAGCCTAAGTAAATAAAGTGCAAGCATGTAAATACAAGAAAAAGTATAATACTATCCAAAAATTTTATCTTAAAAACTTAACTTTAATTTTCATAAAGTGAATAATTGTTTACCAGGCAGGAGACAGATCTTTTCAAAGGGAAGTTGCCCCCAAACCTAACTCTTCGATTACTCAATTTTGTGTTTGGTCATCCATATAGGCATGGGTTAAGAATTCGACAAAACCAAAAGTAGTGAAATGGTTAAATGAAAAATTTAATAGTTAAGGAATTTTTGAGAAATTTAGAAAGCAAATCCAATATAGGAAACAAAAGTATTAATTAAAAGTACATAGCCAAAGTAATTTAGAGTCCCAAACCTATATAGGTACTTTTCCAACACGAATTAATGAAACAATATATATATATATACAAACATATCCGCCCTATTAATCAGCTCCGTGAGTTCTGTTTTTTGTTCTTTTATGCTGGTAAATTGTGCATTTTTTGCTTTAAAAGTGGTTTAATTATGCTGTTCTTTTGTTCCGGTTAAGGTTTTTATATCTTTAGTTAATCTGGAACCAAAAGTCAACTTTCCGTTTTGTGCCCCGAAAATTTTACGTTCCTGCTCGTTGGTCGAATTGTTTGTTTTTGCGTAGAATAATTAACTATAATTTTAATTATAAAATTTGTTTTCTTTACTGTTTTTAGCTATATTTAGCAATTAATTAGTTTATTATTATTATTATTTTTATTTATTTTTTTAGTATTATTATTTTTTATTTTATTTTATTTTATTTATTTATTTATTTATTTATTATATATATGTCTTTTTGCCTTGTCGCGAAATGAAAACTGAATTGATTGAATGAGAAATATATCTGTAATGAAATTCCAGAAAATAAGTTAAATCAAGTGCAGCAAAAGATATATATAATTTAATGGGAAGGAAATCATGTAGCTTTGAATCATTAAGGTTTAGTCAAATTCTTTTTAAATCTTATTTCATATGTAGCTAAAAATAAACTCATGGATCTATTAACAGAGACGAATTTTAAATAAATTTAATGAAAAGAGAGTTATGTGAGTTGAATGTCATAAATCTTAGATAGGTGTTAGTTTTTGTAATACCAGCTGCCCAAAATAGTAAAAAAGAAAAAGCGTATATGACTAATAGTATGAAGAGTTCAACTAGTGTAATTTCACGGGCTGCTTAGTTTGTTAATTAGTAACAGATAGATTAAATCTGAAAGAAAAATTAAATACCTTATGTATTGCCGAAGAGCAGCACACTGACGTGTGGAAGTTAAAAATATTTTATCTTGAACAATGGTAACACACTTCTTTTAAGTTACTGAGTTTGCTAATTAAATTTGAAAAACAACTAATAATCTTACGCTTTCCCATATGGTAACACATTTCTTTTAAATCGTCGGATTTTCTGATTAAATTTGAAATAAAAATCATTGCTTTTAAATCGCCAGGTCTATTAATAACAACTCCATTTAATTCGGATAAAATATGAAATAGTAAATAACAAGCAAAGTCGAAATTCAAAATTCGGGCCTCGAGCTGTACATATTCGGGTGTATTGCTAAGTGTGTTTGAAACTTTATAACTCTAGGCGTAGCCGATTTTCCACAATATGACGAACATACATGCATATTCTTCATTATTCAAGAATAGACGGTATAAATGTATTTTAACTGTTACGTTAGCTATTTTTCATTTTTTTTAAAAATTATTATTCATTACTATTATTTGAGCATGAAAAATTCGAGAAAGTTTTAGAATCCAGATTCGAGAAAATTTTCATTCTAACATCTCTAATAAAACATATAAATTATAAGTAACAGAGAGTAAATCTTACTTCAATGTAAAATAAGGAAGTAGAGTTCCGGTAAGCTTATAATGCTAGTGGAAAAATGACAGACAGTTTGTGCGAAAACGTTCTACAGATCAAAGATCCAGTTAATTTTTTTAAGCGAAAAAGATTTACAGTACTCCATGAAAATGGAAAAAATTGTCCGTTCTCAGAAATAAAAAAAAAAAAAAAAAAAAAAAGAACAAGAAGAACAAGAAGAAGACGAAGAAGTAGTTACACTTTTTATCCAAAGTATATAAAAACATAAACATTTAACAGGAATTTCCCAATAAATATTTTAGTAGGAAAGTAAAATCTAAAAAATACTACAATTTTATTCTGACACTCGACTTTTCAAACACTGCTCGTATTAAACCTCATGTAAATACATTTTACTAATTCCTGCAACAGATGGCGCCGTAAGCTAAACTTAACTATACGAATAGAAATCTGAGCTTTGAAAGAACGATGGCTGTGGTATCCGGTTTTAATAATAAAAAGTAGTTGATTTGCAAGAATCACCTTGACATTGAAAAAGTGCAATGCTTCGAAGCTTTGCTCTTGCGCAACTGGCTTCGTGTTTTGTTTTCTTCTGTTATGTAAATGTCGATCTTAAAAAATTCTTCGTGAGATTATTTGGCATTTGTTATTCTAATCTGTAAATAATCAATTGTTGCCAAATTGTGAATGAAAATTTTCTAGACTTTTTTTTTTTTTTTTTAATGACTCGTAAAAAAAATTTTTTTTTTCTTTAAAAGCCTTTTAAATGTATTTACAACAATCAATTTTTCTCAAATGAAAATGACAAATTTGTATAATTAAATTGCTCTTTTTTCATATATATGTTACGCCTGGTTTAAATAACTTACGAGGAAATTTTTCACCCGTATGTATTTAACAAGAAAATCAAGTTTGCTTTATCGTACCCTAAACTTTTGCATAATAATGCTGCAATTCGATTTGAACTCTTGATATATTGGTTCGAAGCAGAATGGATCAGAATTACTAATTAGCTAATTCTGAAGAGCTTGATTATTCTTAATTAAATCGCACGGAATCTTTTGAAACGCAAGAACGATGAGGCTACTAGTTTAAAAAAAGGAAGTGTTAATAATAATAAAATGATATTTCCAGGCAAAAAGCAACCGGAAATATCCACTGATCAGGATCGGCGCTAGACTTTTGCCGCCTGGCGTGATTTCTATGGCTAATTCGGTGCTTACAAATTCTGTCGCCCGGTGCAACAGATGCACCAAATCAGTAGCCGACCCTGTCATTAATAATAATAATCAACACAAACCGTAAAACTTACCCACTTCTAATAACTTAATTAAAGTAGAAGTAAGTGGTTTAATCCAGGTAATCTGAGATTACAGTTTTCATTATACAGTAAACCCTTGCCGAATGCGAGGATAACGTCATTAACACATTGAGCGTACAACAGAATCGCGTTCCGCAACTTAACTTTCGATGGAAAAATTGAGTTAGGTATAGCTTAGATTATTGAGTTAGGTGTAGCTCAGATTATAGAAAGTGAGTACAATTTGTACAAACCTTAATATTATTATAATTTAAAGGGAAATGTGAAACAAATACGAACTTCTGCTACTGCTAAGAACCAGGTATATGATACAATTATTATTATTTTTAGATACCTACTGATTTTTGCCTGGGGCAATGTCTGACGCAACTCATTAAAAGTTTCGCGTTAAGAAGAGCAAAAATTTTCAATAACTCATAAAGTGTATTCTTTCTTTCTTTTAGGTCAATCTCTATTACAAAATCAGTCAGTTCCTGTGCCCTCTTTTTTTAAGAAGTTGTGTACTTTCTTGTATGTTAAAGGCTTGTATCTTCTTCACTGTCTCTGCTTTCACTGTCTGCTGGTGTTATAAGATCATTCAATTCTTCATTTGTCATTTCACGATCGTCATTCTCGGCTAAGTCTTTGATTTTTTCTTTTTCTGCGTCTGAAAATCCTTCGCTGCCTGTTGCAGTTTGTACAGCCCTTTAAAACTGTTGACAACTTCTGGCTAGAGCTGATGCCAGCAGGCATTCATTGTTGCCGAATTCACTAGTTCTCATGCGAACTTAATTATTCCTGTGTAGTGTCTTATTTTAAATTGCTTTCAGAATTCCATTAGTGTGTTGTGTGCTTTTCTTCATGTAGTAAAGCTCTACATGAAGAAAAGCACACAATACACTAATGGAATTTTGAAAGCAATTTAAAATAAGACACTACACAAGAATAATTAAAATCGCATGAGAATTTTTCAGAGATGTAAAAATGCCTGACATAATAGACTTTAAATGTTTTTATGATTCCTTGGTCTAAGTGTTGGATTAAGAGAATTCGGTGGAAGGAATAAAATCTCTACATTTGAATGAAATGTAGTGTGGGCTTCTGTACCATGTCCTGGAGCCTTATCGAAGGTTAGGAGAATTTTAAAGCTCAGATTTTGTTTTTTCATGTTTATTTAATGAATGAAGTTTCAAACTAATCGCTGAAGCGAACTATCACAACGCGACTGACGTTGCGTAGTGTACTCTTATAATTTAAATTCTCGCATTGGACGAATTAAAGGGAGACCATTATGATTAGCCTATACGCAAATTCGCATTCCGCAAATCTGCTTTCGGCAAGGATTTTCAGTAAAACGTCGAAAACAGTCGATTTCGAGTTCGAAGTTGCTTCAATTGTCATCCCAATTCTGCATGTGGACTATTTACAAGCTCTGGTATACACCTGAACGTACATAAAATCATATGTATGGTTAGTCAATTAAAAAACGATCTGATAGCATTTTTTTTTCATTAATCAGCCTGTCTCATTTGCTGAAAAACTGGGATAGTTAGTGGTTAGTGATTCTGAATGCCGTATCGAAGAACCAGGGTTCGAATCCCCTCGAAGGCATGGATGTTTGTAAATGTATAGTGTCTGCGCGGCATAGAGTCCTCTAAATATGCGGCGAGGCAAAAATCCTCTCGAGAGGTTACTGATAGGGAAAGAGGAGTGGGAGACCCTCGGTCCCGCCCTCTCAGGTGCTAATTGGGGGAGCGGAACTGAGCTAAATTCGTGTTGTTACCTACATGGTGCTCAAGGTTCTTGCCAACGACAAATGAATTTGACTCCTTGTTCCAATGAATCTCGTGTAACTAATGTAAATGAATTATATAATTTATATGAATTAATATAAAATGAATGAATCCGTTCCCAGAACAAAAATGATTGCTTAGAAAAGAGAATACTTTGAATGTAAGTCAGTAGTGCAAAACCTCTGGAATTTATTAAATCTGACACCACAATAGTAAAAACAATACTAAACATACAAAAATATGAGAAATTGAATTAAATTGCACCTTATCTCTGCGAATGAAAGTTGACGGCGCAAGTAAAAAACGATGAAGAAGCCGAAGGTGCAAAATATCATTGTTTAAAAATGAAATCTTATTCCGTAAAAATATCAAGTAACGGCTGCCTTTCTGAGTTTTTTCTTTTTTAATTTTTCTTTCTTTTGACACGCTCGCCTCTGCTTGAGAATTGCTAAGCCTTTGTCCCGTTAAAAATTTATCGATTGTGATTTGTTTCTGTGTATTTTTTAAAAAGTTTCTAAACAAAACATGGCTTTGCCATTGCAAATATTTATGCTACGGCTTACTACTGCTTTATCACGGTGATAACATATAAACCTTTGGATCTCACCACATTTCGAACAAATTTCAAGGATCAAATAACTACAAACAATTTTCCATCTTCTTCTTCTGAAAACATTTCTTCCATTGCAATAATTGCATTTTTGAATATCATTTCCTGCATCAGCCTACTTGTTCGTATCTGGAGACATCATTCGTAATCCAAGACATTTTTTGTTTGGAAATTTTGTTCATGAACCGATTTTTTTCGCGAATGAAGGTTCTATTGCACGGGGCACCCGACTAGAAAACGAAAGTTTAATTTTAAGAATGAGTATATGTTTCTTATATCCTTTCTGTGTTCCTTTCATTCTGTTCTCCTTGTACACCATTCTTGTACATATCCTACAAACTTATTAGGATAATATAACTATTAACCTAGTAAAATAAAATAAAACATTAACACCATAAATTGAATTAAAGGTTTTTCTGAAAGTATTAATATATTTGTTAATTACAGAAGCAACTTTTCCTGGTATTACTCTTTTTGATATTTTACTTAAAATAAAATATCTATTTAATTTTAATAAGCATTGAACTGTAACAATTGTGTTGTTCAGACAGAGGTCGACTAAGGCCTAGGATGACAAGCGGAAACGAAAGTGTAGTACAATTCCAATGATTCGGATCGTTTGATGTTGAATTGAGTTTAAGTACGAAGAACATGATATTTAATAAATAATGGTGACCCGCAAAAGGTTAAAAAAACGACCCTTTGGGCGTAATATAAAATTTGAAAACTTTCAGATTTTTTCTACTATTATTATTTTGTTTGTTTGTTTGATGTCACATACGTTTAGTAAGAATTTTCACTTAAATACGTTGTCCCGAATGGTATTAAAATATTTAGAGCTGTTTTAGAAACTTTTTGGTATTCTGCATGCATCTACAACCAAACATTTAGGAGCTCCTCTTGCTTAAATTTAGATATTAACGTCAAATCTATTGATATGTTGATAAGTTGTTTTCTTTTTGTTTTCTTTCCTTCATTGTTAAGCATTCTTATTTATCGTAGTACTCAAAAGGATTTTGTATAAAATCATGCTTGCTTTCCCTTCTGGGAAATATTCTCTTATAGTTTTTTTCCATTGAGAAAGGGTTTCCATTCTATATGTTTTAACACCGTCGTCTAAATTCAGTTCACTTTCCATTAAAAAATTGTTTAGTTTTGCGAAGCATTGCACGTCATTCTTTTTGCATACGATGACCACATGTTAAGTTTTTAAAACTAATCTATAGCTAAATGAAATTTTATATTTTTTAGTTAATAAACACTAGTGAAGTATTGGGATTGCTTTATAATTTTCTTTTTGAGTTTTTATTTTGACTTATAGACTCCTTTGGATTTGATTCACAGAACCAGAGGGTTCCGTGGAACGCAGTTTGAAGACCACTGGCTTATACAATAAAAAGAATTCATCTTAAGTAATTCATCTCTTCTCACATAAATAAAATGCCATCTTATATATATATCATTTAGAAATTACATATCATCATGTATCATTTCGAAAATACATTGCTTATAAACCTTAAGAGAAAAACTAGTACATATTACACATAGGCATAAATATATATCCTGTTTAGCCATAACAAATGCTTCTTTTTAATTCCTTGTACGAAAAAAAGAAAGTACTGTAATTATGAAAAATTTCGGGCATCATATTTCAACGAAAATATCCATTTGACCGCTCTCGAATTCATTTGAACGATGTTATTGCTTGACATCTGTACGTACGGACAGAATAAAAGACACTTTTTTCCGGATTGTAAAATGGATTCAGAAGAGGCTTTTTCGTGACGTCTGTTTTTTACGTATATATTTCGCATAACTCAAAAACGAGTAGCCGCTAAACGTTGAAATATTTTATATGAGACTGTTATAACATGTAGTTGTGTTTCTTCGCGTTCCGCTGCAATCGACGTTACCAAATGAATATATGCATATATCCCACCCTGTTACCCGGCTCTGTGATCTCAGTCTTTTTATTCTTAAATGTTGGTAAATTCTGCATTTTTTGCTTAAAAAAATGTTTAATTATGTTTTCCTTATGTTCCGCTTAAGGTTTTTATG
The DNA here is from genome assembly GCF_044657685.1 of Stegodyphus dumicola. Lineage (NCBI taxonomy): Eukaryota > Metazoa > Arthropoda > Arachnida > Araneae > Eresidae > Stegodyphus > Stegodyphus dumicola. The sequence goes on from NC_140770.1 coordinate 167,492,923, forward strand.
CCTTTAATTAATTTGCATGCAAATGTTATAGAATTGTCAACAATTTAAATCTAACGAACCACTATTTGTTAACATTTGAAATTCTTAGCAGAATAGCGAATTAAGTTAGTTGGTGCACCAATTCCAGTGTCTGTTTGCCCAATTGTGACTGAAAGTTAACTTTCAGTTTTTGCACCGAAAATTTTATCTTCCTGCCCGCAATATCGCAATTGCGAAAAATTTCGCGGACCTTGTTTCAACTGAAATATCTATTTTGACTATTTCAGAATCCATTCGGGCGAATTTTTTTTTGCTTAACGTCTATACATACGCACAGAATAAAGTACTCTTGAAGTATTAAAAGTCCTTACCGGACTTTATTTTGTCAATCGTGTGGTCGTAGTCATATACTTCCAGCTACAGAAGTGTTTCACATGATGAACATATTCATGGTTTGGCAATATCAAATTAAAAGGAAAAAAAAAAAAAGACAAATAACGATATGTAACATTTAATGCGCTCTCCCGGTCTCTATAGCACTATTTGGGAAAAATTTTATACTCGTTGTGAAAAAATAAGATCATTTTCAACTTGCCTCGAGGGATTAGTTATTAACGTTATAATAATTCAAGAAAATAAGTTTAAATGAAGTGCGTCATGAAACGTGTATAATATACGTGCAAGGAAGTCATGTCACATCAGATTTGTTTTAATGTAAATAATAATTTTACTTAATAAATATCCCATCACAAAAGAAGTACATTATTAAGATGCTGAAAGTTAAAATCAGTAATAAACTGAAATAGAACTCCTTTTTGTATAAAAGTAAATATGTTATTTGACCTTGAGTAAGAAAGTGGATCTAAATGAGTAGTAATCCTCACATCCATGGATACCTTTTTTTGGCTTCTCCTAAATGACTAGGAAGGTCATCGCTATCGTTCGGAATAGAACCCTACAAAAGACATGCCATGAAGAATAAAGAAAACTACGTTTTAAACCAGTTTTTCCTTTGGGGGGGGGGGAGTTGAAAATTCCTTCGAAAGGTGAAAGAACTTATTTTAGTTTCGAAGTCTTAAAATCAAATTCATTACCTATTATTAATGTTACATATAATATCATTATAGTTTCAAATATATGAACTATAAAGGGAAAATTAACTATATTATGCACAATTCATATCTGGTAAGCTGCGATTGCACTTCGAATGACATTAAGGGGGCTCGTACACTGTTAAAACCCTTAAGATCTTCGAATATGTTACTGTTGCAAGAATTGGAACAACTTATTTATTTTAAAAGCAATTACTTCCAACTTTTTACAGCTAATAAAGCTGCTTTGGGAACTAGTAATCAGAAAGTTTGTGTTGCCACAAATATATTTATAATTTGATCTGCTTTGTGACAAAATTTTTTATGCGTTTACGTCATGTCTTCACCTTGCGCGCACAGTTTGAAACATTCTGTTGCATAAATTAATTCCATATTTAATATATAACTTTTATAACATTTGAAAACTACTGTGAACCGAAAATCCTAAGAATTTCGCGTTAAATTCTTATTTTAGTTAGAGTTGAGTTTGTACAATGTATTTTACTAAAAAATATGTAATGCTTTCATGTATAAAATTTTGTAATATTAAAATATTCATCAGATTTTGGATTCTGTTAGAAGATAGTGCCCATATAAAGAATTCCATCAAATTTCAAGTATGTACCATTAGCCATTTAAAAAATATTACGGAAAGGAAGTACTGTCATTGCGAAAAATTTCTAGTTTCTTATTTTAACAAAAATATGCATATTAACCGTTCTCAAATCTCTTTTGACTATTTTTTGCGTGACGTCCGTACCTACGGCAGAAAAGGACCCTTTATTCTAAAACGGATTTTAAAATGGTTTCAAAACGGAATTTTTCGTGACGTGCGTATGTCCGTATGTATCTCGCATAATTCAAATCGATTAGCCGTAGAACGTTCAAATATTGTATATGGGACTTCTGAAACATCTAGCTGTGCACTTTCCTTTTTTATTTCAGTTGGCAACCAAACTTATATGTGTACGTACCTAGCCCCCTCCTCGGCTAAAAAGTCCTTATCCGGCCTTTATTTTTTCAATCATTGGTCGTAGGTTTATACTTCCAGTTACATAGATGTTTTAAATGACGAACACATTCATGTTTTGGCAATGTCAAATAAAAAAATTAAAAAAATATATTTTGGACAAATGACGAAATGCAACTTTTAATTCGGTCTCCCGGTTGCAGTACTTATATTTGGAAAAGTTTTATACTCGTTATGAAAAAATATAAAATTGCAAGATGTTTGACTCTAATACAAGAAAAATTGACTGGGATATTTAATTTCAAAATTTGCAATTTTTGATGTCATTTTCAACTTTCCCGAGGGAATCATTTAATTAAGTTGGATTAATTCGAGGAAATAAGTTTAAATGAAGTGCAGCAAAAAATGTGTATAATTTCATAGGCCGTACAAGGTAGTCATGAGGTGTCCTCATAAAGATTTTTTTTTAAAACCCTCGAAACCATTGATAACATTGTAGAGGTTGGTTCCTTCAGTTGCTGTTATGTAGACAGTACAGAAAAAAAAATTTTGAATACAAAACAGATATTTGTAGCTCTTAAATAGTTATTAAATAATTTTCAGAAAACTATTCTTACAACTAACAACACTTCGCCGGCAATTGTGAGGAAAATTCGCAGTGGTTTTATATATTTCAAGTTTTGTTCTGGAAATTTTATGTTAAAATACTGTATTTTAAAACTGGGAAAAAAAAAAAAAAAAAAAAAAAATTCAATGGTGCCCCTTTCTCGGTTTTGCTTCGCTTTCCCTAACTATTACGGAAATAAAAACCTGAAATATTTCTCTCTGAATGTGAATTGTTCCTTTTTGATGATAATTTAAATGATATTCGTAATTTTCATTCCAATGTTTCGACGTAATTGGAAAAAGGATCGGGTTGAAATCTTACGACGATTTCTTTGAATACTTACTTCATCTAGATCAGTGGCTCTCAACTTTTTTAAATCCATGCACCCCTTTCATTATTCTTAGAAGATTATCCTCCCTCTCCTTTCCGGAACTAAGAAACTACATATGTAAATTCATTTAAATTTAGATTATATTTCAACTGGTTTTGTAAATTAAACAACAGAAAGTATAACTATGTTGATAAATACCAAAACATGAATAAAAGTTGTATTTCGTATTTATAAACTGTAATTAAATACTTAACATATAAATAAAAGCTTGATCGCATTCCTCCCTGAAGCTATGAAATCCTGAAATCCCCCCCCCCAAGTTGAGAACCCGCGATCTAAAGTACGTATAAACTATTTTCTTCTTAGTTTAATTCTATATGGCAATTTGCAATCTCATATTTATTCATCTGCCTTAACGATTCGGATGACTATATAAAATAATGTTTCACGAAAAAAATGCCTCCCCCACAAAATATATCGCTCGGGGCGAACCATCCCCTCTGCTACGCCACTGGAGTAACTTCAACATAGTCGAAAACGAAAGTGTATTCCGCCAATGTTGCTGCCTCGATTTAGGAAGAACCCAAAAAGCAAGGTTTTAAAATCGCGAAGGAATGTTTCGCCGGCGAGCGACTTGCACTCGTTAATGATCCGGAATTGTTAAGGGAGGAGACAGACAGCTGGAAAAGAAAGAAAAAAAAATAAAGAAAAAAAGAAAAGTAATAAATAAAAAAGTATTAAAAAAACCCTTTGAGCGGAGGGGAAGCATTGTCTTCATGCAAAGGACCTGATTTCGAGGCAGCGAAAGTGGGCCGTTGACCCAGGTGCACAGACGCGGTAGTCGTGGCGCTGGCAGACGAAGTGTCTGGTTCCCTCTCCCTCTACGTTCGATATAATAAGCGGAAGGAACGCTGTAAGGGATTCTCCTGTCGCCCTTCACCCGTCACTGTAATCTGGGATAGCGACAGGCGAGGATTTTGTGGACAGGTGCTCTCTTAACAGCATTGCACCATTTGCCGTCATAATAACACTTGACTCATGTTTAATGAGCATTCTATTAATAGATGGGAGCGCAGGAATATCTTCGTATTGATCCGGATTTTATAACAGGAAACACACAGTTTTAGCCCTACCCTAGCATATTAATTACGCTTAATAATTATTAAATTCCATTCGTCTTTAATAACTGTCCAACAGAGTCTAATAGAATTATGTACCACATAAAAAAGAATCAAAAATATATGTGCGCCATTATATGTGCACCAAAAGTGGCACCATTTTATATTCATTTAAATGTTTACTGTAAATTTGTGCCACCAAAAAAATAACGTACTATTAGTGATACATGTACCGTAGTTTGAGAAAACTTGTAAGAGACTATTGTTACGGATTATGTATTTAGTTAGCTATTTTTAGTAGAATTGTAATTAAAATTCTTTTATTTCCCCACGAACCTACGCAATGCAGCTCGTGACGAATTTTAAGAGAAAGCTACGCCGAAAAAGCAAAAATACAGGAGCACGCTCAGTTAATAAATAGATATGTCGTAATTTATATTTAAACTGAATAAATGTAATTGACTACTGTGTTAGCTGTGACCTTAATTCTACTCTTTTGCTTTCCAGAAACCTCAAGAAAACGGAAATTACCAGAATATTCTCGCGCACGATTAAAAAAGTTTAAAAAGCCGGAGAGAAACATCTCAGTTCAGTTGCTCAGATAATTATTGTTGTTGATTGTACCGAATTCACGGTGAGATCGGATTAGCTTTCTCTGCGCTTTGGATTGTGTTCTATTTAACGTTTTAGTAATTTAAAATATAACTATTGCGCGATATTGTATGATATTGTGATATTATACGAATATCTTTGAGGAAAAATCCAGCATTTTGTTATATTTCTTGTGATAAGAATAAATTTTATTAACTTTTTAACGGATTTGTGCATTCAATCTATTACGTACCTACGCAACACAATTATTTTTAATCGCTGAAAGCAATGAAGAGAATGCTAAGTAATTATCGGCTCTAAAATGGTTGTTAAATTGATGAAAAAACTGTCGTAAGTTCCATATGAAAACTGGAATCCTTCCCCCCCCAAAAAAAAAATATAATCATACGTATTTTGGAATAGTTCTATGCATCATTTCAATAGATAATTTTCGATTTTGCATTAATTAAATATTAAAAATCTTCATGGGTAAAACAAAATTATGCCAGTTTAAAATTTAAATTTGTAGAAGTTCAAATTTAGATCATAGTTGGGTCTACGGAAAAAAAAAAAAATTCTGTAACTTTTGACTTATGTATGTTGGTTTTATATGCTTCATTAAAGGCACAGGGCCCCGTTTTTCGAGCGGGAAATGATGCCATTATTCAGAGCTACCAAGTGAAACGGTTTTGTTCGGAGATTCCTGGTTTTTCATCACTTCTCCCGATCTTCTAGTACGGAGGTTTCAAGCTCAAATTGGGCAAGAACTGAATTATTTCACATAAATTTTAAATTTCGCATACTAAATATTTATCAAAGCATACATAAAAAAAAAAAAAAAAAAAATCTGAAATGTTTCAGATTTTAAATTACGTCCAAAGGGGCGTTTTTTAACATTTTGTGTGTTACCTTTCTTTATTAAATATCATGTTCCTCGCACTTAAACCATAAGATCCAGTGCAACAGCAATATCGCAAAATAGTTTTAAAACGAGCATATCTTTAGAATTTCCGATACAGAGACTCACGCGCTGGAGATAAAAATATTTTTTCTGCACAACGTTGCCATTGCTCGCTTTGAAATCCTTGAGTTTGTTAATCAAAAATTCGTCAAAGTTTTAAAAAATAGGAAATCGATCATAAAACAAATTTCAAATTTCAAATTTGTTCTTCCACATGCTCATATTCGTTGGAGGATTACGTTATTCAAAATTCGATGACTCTATGTACCGTTGTTTTATCACAATACGAGAAATATACATACATTTATGCAGATTTTTCATTATTTAATTTCTTCAAATATAATGCAGGACTCTAACATTTTGTGGCAACAGTTTGAAAAGTGAACCGACATTTATGAGTCCGACGCAAAATGCCAAAACGAAACTAATAGTCCTTCGGGATTCAAATTCCTTTGGACTAACAATAATAATAATACTGCAGAGGGGAAGAAAATCAAATTTATATTTATTTTCTATTAAAATCTGAAATGTGGTATTTGAAAACTTTTTTTATTGATATCGCTTTGTAACTCAAACATACTGAGAGTTAAATATTAAATTCTTAGACTGAACTTTTTCAAATAATTTTAATAGCTTTAATTAACCATTAAATAATTTTAATTTAAATTAAAAATATACAAATTATGAGAACACTCTAAATTTTCAGAGAAAACTTCCCTATCGTTCTTTCGCCTTTCTAAGATTCAAATCAGCATTAATCACTTTGTTTACAGTGGATGCAGAGCATTTTAATTATTATTCAACTGTCTTTGACTTCGCAGATATTCTTTTAACATTAAAGTTCTTTGCAACATTCGAAACATTTCGGTTTTTTCCTTGGATATGTATTTTGAACAATTTTCCCCCTTGAAGCCACACTCTGATGTTTTTATCCTTTCTTGTTGACAATACTATCTAGCGTTACTTTAGTTACCAAAAAATCATGGCTTTCACAGCAATTTTTAATAACTAAATACCAATAATTTTCTTCGGAAAGAGCACAGACATAGCCTTCTGTCCATTACTTCTTTAAAAGTGCCATTTCATATGAAAACGAAATTGTCAAGCAGCAGACGATAATTTACACTTTGGAAAATATAACTGAAATAAAAAAATGTTTTCCAAGAAGGCGTTTTTTTTTTTTTTTTTTTAAATAGCAAAGCAAATTTGTTTAAAACAATGTGTGTATCCTTGCAATGAAAGTCCCTATAAATGAAGAGTTAGCAGAATTCACAATGATTAGCAATGAAATAACTTCGTTCGGTGAAGTTAAAAAGGAGCAATAGCTGTTTATTATCAAATGCTTAATGGAAGAAAAAGAAAGGCGTAAAACAAAGGACTCTTGATTCCTATTCAGCTAATCAGCTACGTCTCTGTGTCTCTCCAAAAACCTATACGATCTACAATCTGGCCCATTCATTACCAGGTAATCCTCAGCTTGGGTCATTTTGTAAAAGTCACATCCAGTGTATCTGTTAAATTACTCACGCTGTCGCGCTGCATAAATTTTAGTCCGTCTTCAGATGAGGATATTGGAGTAAAACGAAAATAAATACTTTAAATTAATTTTAGCCACAAAAAGCTTTTAATTAAACAAAATTTTAATGTCGTGAACCCTCTCTAAGACGACCTGCTGATGACTTGGTCTAGACCAGACTTCCTCAACCACGGATAAATTTCCTCCCCTTAGGGGGAATTACATCGTTTCAGGGGGGATGCGGTCAGCCTTTTATCTGTTAAATATTTAGTTTTAATTTATGAATATAAAAAACTACTTTTATTCGTGTTTTGTATTTATCAAAATTTTCTACACTTTTTGTTGTTTAATTTATAAAACCCATTAAAGATCTAAATTTAGGTATATATTTAATTTTCGAGTTTGAAAAAGGGAGGGAGAAATGAACTTCTAGGTGATCACCATAAAAAGGTGTGTCCATTACCGAAGTTCTTAGGAATATAGGTCATTTTAAGAGATGGTTGTTTTAAGGAGATGATCGCCACCAGAGGATTCCACTGTCACTCTCGAGTTTCTAAATTGTTGAGCTCACTTCACATGAACTTTTGTGGCTCCTCATCTCAAGACAAACGATATACTGATTGCTTTTTTGATTTATTGGTCTAAATTTGGAGACCCCTTAGAATGTAGGGCTTGTCGCGATCAGGACTAGCACGATCCTATAAATCCGTCTCTATTTATTGTACTTAATTAAAAAAAAAAGATAGTTAAATAAAAAATAGTATAGTTTCAGATCCATAAAGATAAACCATCATATCCATGAAGTTTCAGATAAACGTATTCTTTACTTTACAATCAGGGTTTTTAAACATTTTTTCAGTCGTGTCTCCCTTTTATCACTGAGATTTTATCGCACCCCCCAGGACCCCATAATATTTACAAAAATGTTGTGGGACCTCCATAAGCACTGCACAAATTCGACACGCGCGTGAGTGAAACTGTTAATTTTTTCACTTGTACTGTAATATACTATTGCAGTTTTAGGTCATTAACTTTAATTTTAAAACATAGAACAATGTGAAAATTTTAAATAAGTAACAGACGAAATGACAGCGTCAGGTGCAAAGCAAGGAAAATAAACGTTTATATTATTAAAAAAAAAAAAAAAAAAAGCATCGAAACGTTTTCGTTTTTTTCTTTGTCTGTATCTATTTTCAGATACACTGTGTGAAAATATTTGGTGATTGTAAAATTATTTTAATAAGTTAAAGAAATATCAAAACTGCTAAAATTTTTGGCAACCTCCTGCTGCAGGTCACCCACAGTTTAAGAAACCCTGATTTACATTATATGCAATTGTTTTGTTTTACTTTGGCTTTTTTTTTTAATGGCCGTGTGTTATCGTATTTCCTCACGTATTCCTCTTCTCCTTTTTTTTTTTTTTTTTTTTTTTTTGCCAATTTTATCGTTTGAAAATTACGCGAATAGTTAAATTTCCGAAAAATGCGGTTGCAGTAAGAACATAACAAATGAAGAGTAGTCATGGATAAACTATAGGTGGCTATCACAATATTATTTAAAAACAAAACTTACATTCCAATAAGAACATTTATTAGTAATTTAATGTTAGTAGTACTAACATTACAATATCTAATAAAAATATGTTCATTTCTACTTCCTGTAACTTGAAACTGTTTTCTCTGCTACTTCTCAGGCCCAAAACATTTATAAATAATTAGGGAAGGTGAATGTGATTTTCCGAAATCGTAGACTGAATGTCAGTTCATGCTTACTTCGCTGTGATGGGTCGCTCATATATTAAGCTGGGATAAAGTTCAATAGTTAGAAGGGAGAGGTTCGGCTTGAACTTCGCAGATAGTTTGCGAGGTTTTGTTAATAAGACGAAAACAAACACTACGGGGACGATTCCTTTTTTTTTTTTTTTTTTTTTTTTTTTTTAATTTACGTGAGCTTGTTCTCTAAATGCATCGAGGAAAGGAAAAATTTGACGAATATTTCTAAAATTTTCAGAATCTGATGCTAAAAGGATAGGAAAAAAATACGCGAGGAAATGGCGGGATCCTTTTTTCCGTCCTTGCGGGTATAATATCGATTGTCCTTTATTACCTTATCGATCGTCTTATCCACACTAAATAACGCTCTTTGTGATGAAATGGCTTGCTAATGCTTGATAAAAAGTCAAATTTCTGATTTATTCTAAGAATTATTCAGTTGATGCATTTTAGAACACAAAAAATAAAAGAATCTTTCTTAAAAGTTTACATTCTAAAAGGTCGAAGATTTATACGAATCGTCATCAAAAACCTTTGTGAAGAAACATTACCTACGTTACACTTTAAAGCTAAGGTTTTTTTTTTTACTCTGCAAATTTTCCGGACTTAATGTTCATTCTCATTACTCAGACCATTTCTCAAGCGTACGTTTGCATAAATTTACAAACATAGAATTCTCGTTTCTGGTGCACTGAATTTTAGATTAATCAAAACGTAATAGGCACGTTGCGAAAAGTATTGTATAAATCTTCGACGCTTTGGGAAAAATGTAAACTTTTAGAAAGATTTCGTTATTTTTTATACTATACAATGCATCGGCTGCATAATTCTTAACACAATATACACGAATAATATTTTAGAATATTTTATTCTGAAGTAACGTGAGAAAGAAGGTTGTTGAGTGTTTCTGAAAACATCAACAGCGGCAGCTCAAAAATGCTACGCAGTTGACCTTGAGGACAATAACTCCTTTATAATAACCTTGAAATCGTGTTTGGACACATAAAACCTCGCAGAGCAGTTACGAAATAACTGATATGCGTTTGTAACACTTGCGCTCTTCTTCCACTAATTGCTAGATGCATATACAGTTCCTGATAAAAAAACATTCGGGTGTGTGTGATTAGGATAAATGTATATTAATTGAAACGAAAGCTTTCTTCTCATCTTTATAATGACAGTAATTATTTCTGCTTGCAACTTCTTTCCCTTTAGAATTGTAACCTGCTGATATCTGATAGCATTTGTATGCAACAGCATGTTATCCAACGTGATATGTTTCCCAAATGAAGTATATAGTGTAAGGGAGGGTGACATTCAACCTGATGCTTCACATTCCAGTTTAACAGCTGATTTTTTTAGATGACTACCCGCTTGCACCGCCTAAAATAGTTATCATTGTTGAATTTAAATTTGGTGATGATGAGAATTTTGGTGTAGTGTGAACTTTAGTTCCTTATTAAAAGAACATACGTGCTGGAAGTTAAATATAAACTTTGTTGGGTGCTTTCCTTAAGCTTTACAAAACCAATGAACAGAATATGTAACATATGACATGTGAGGAATAAACATACCATGAAGAAGATAGTGCGGTTCTCAGCCTTTTGACTAACGCTTACCATCTTAACAAAAATTGAAAACCTTTAGTACGACCACTACAAAGTACTACTATCCCCACCACTCTTGAACAAAGCTCAGATTGCATAAATTTACGAGTGTTAGAGAAAAAACTCAATCAGGATGTTGAGGTTTTAATTTTTGAATTAAATATTAAAAATACTTAGTTCTTTGCGTACCACCAGTGGTACGTATTGGTAACCCCTGGTGTAGAGTCATTAGGATTTTTGAAGTAGGAAACATGAAAAATGAGCAATGCCCTAGCCGGGACTCTAACCTGGACCTCTCGAACACGCGCCGAGTGTGCTACTGTTACACCACGAAGGCATGCAGAAAGGAGGGAGAAAATACCTTAATGGGACGATGGATAACTTGCTTGGCATGTTCGCAGGTAGTTGGCAGCAACAATGCCATACGATATTTCATATAAATGTTGCCTGGGACAATCAGCTAGATTTCTATTTCCACTGTAATCTTCGTTAAATTCTTTCCATGTCAGGATTCCATGTATCAGATCGCCGCACCACGCTAAAGAGAATTAACGGCTACTGGCCACGTTGATAACCAAGACGTCGAAAGAACACATAGAGAGACACCTTCTTGGCTTTCACCGCGAGACTCCTTGAATTTTACGCAACTTCAACACTGCGCAACCGCAAGGGAAAGTTGCACATTTTCCAGCAATCATGACACGGAAAAAATATATCATGATTTTTAATGCGTCCAATTGATGTATTTTCACTAAAATATTTAATATTTCTAATTAGACATCTAGAAAGGTATTTTCTCGCTCCTTTACGCATGCCTTCCTTTACGTATGGTGTAAGCACATCCGACAGGTGACAGGTGACAGCAGGGTCGGACACCTGGACGGCTTTCAGAGACTACTCGGGTATACTCCGGAACCCGCTCCATCTAAAGCATAATATTTTTACAACATGAAGTACCTAGCGCTGCATTACCTACACGACAGGTGGACATTGCATGGCGACATAACATAGCTACCGGTTGAGACATAGACATGACATGACATAGCATTTCGACGTGACATAGTATAGAATATAGTCATTGCATCGCGACATAACATACAGTACACTCCCGATTATCCGCGGAATTGAGTGGCGCGGCCGCCGCGGATAACAAAAATCGCGGATAATCCGAAAAAAAGCTAAAAACGGGTATAGCAAAAGAAAAAACAGTCATTCCAACTTTGAAAAATCGTTTTATATACAATAAAACGTAAAATAAACAGCAGAAAATGTTTAACTAACGCTTATTTTAGCATATCACTCAAGACTAACCTAAAATGCATTTTGTTAATGAAAACAGAAAAGTGCTTTGTATACTTACCAGAGGCGTCAAGGATACAGAGAAAAAATAATACATATGTACTGTTTTAATACTGTAATGTATTATGTAATTACAAAAGCATAACTGTAAAACTACACCTTTTTGAAGAAATCGGTTATTTGTGTTTGCTTCTTCCCTTTGGAAGCATTTTCTCTTGATCCGAGATTGCATTTTTCGTAGCATAAGTTTCTCGGCCAACTCCGCGTCGTCTTGTTCTTCCAAACAGCTCAGCAATCCGTCGACTTGTTGCAAAGCCGCTTCGTGCGTCTTCGCATCTGCACAGTGGGCTCTTCTTCGCTTTCACTTCGCTGTCCTTCATTCTCGGTCTCTCTCCTTGCTTTCTTCATAATTTCGTAATCTGTCAAGTGTTCGAAGCCAGGTTCGTTGACGTCACACTCCAACCACTCGTTAATGTTTTCATCATCGACGTTCTCACCACCCGGAACTGTTTTCACCATATCGGCAAGAGTTGCCGTGGGCATATCTACATCTTCATTCTCTTCTTCACAACTCAGAGGGCTTAGGTTGTTGTTGGCTTCAACATTAGGCATGAGTTTTCTCCATGATTTTATGATGGTTGACGGTTTCACTGAGTCCCATGCAGATGCAATATCGTAGATGCTGTCCAAGATTGTGTAGTGTTTCCAAAACTCCTTCAGATCATAACCTTCTTCAATATTGGTCATTAGCAGCTTGGTTCCGTATGTTCTCTTCATTGTTGCAATGACTCCTTGTTCCATGGGTTGGATTAGCGCCGTAACGTTTGGGGGGAGAAACTTTGCAAAAATTTGTCCATCAAAAGACTTTTAACACGCTTGTTGCTAGGTGAGAAGGTGCGTTGTCTATCAATAGCACAGCTTTTTCAGGCAGGTTTTTCGATTTAAGATGCTTACGCACTTGAAGAAAAAGTTGTTTTCGAACCATTTTTGAAAAATTTTTCGGTTCATCCATCCCCCCCCCCTTTTTTTTTTTTTTACTTTCCAATGACAACAAGTCTAAGTTTATGTCCACCGGTAGCGTTATTGCAAGACATAATAGTGATCCTTTCTTTGCTGCTTTTATGACCCACCGCTTTACTTTTATTCTCAAATGCTAAAGTGCGAGTGGGAAGACATTTCCACAAAAGTCCCGATTCGTCGGCATTGTAAATTTGTTCAAAAGATAGCTCTTTTTTTAAAACAAATTCTTCAAATTCATGGTGGAAATTGTCGGCTGCTTGTTGGTCACCATTAAGTTTCTTCCCATGAAGTCCAATTTCTCGAATTCCATGTCGCTGCTTAAAACGAGCCAACCAGCCACAAGACGCATCAAAATTTCCTTTCAGCCCTAACAACTCAAAAAAGGTTTTTGCCTTCGCGGCAATGATAGGACCATTTACTTCGTGTATATAGCTTCATGTATATATTCGTACATATAGCTTCGTGTCTTTAGTATACAGGAGTACACTCTTTTCGAACTTGAGCTAACCACTCTGTCAGTGCCGTGTCTAGCTCATCAAAGGTAGAGTCCTTCATAGGTTTTCGCGTTTTCATTGCGGAAGCACTGTCCGACATTGATGCAAAGTTCACCAGTTTGTATTTTTGCTTTAGAATGTCACACACTGTTGTTTCCGCGATTCCGTAATCCAATTCCATCTGCTGCCTTGTAGCGCTGTTTGCTACTTTGGAAATTAATTCTAGTTTTTGCGTAATCGTCAACACAACCTTCTTTCGTTTTCCTGACATTTTAAATCGGTAACGAAAAACACAAAACCAAAAAGCACAAGCACTGAACACAATAAAAGATAAGAAATTAACTCGGACCGGTTCGCAAACACTATCAGGCTTGAACTAACAATGGCGAGTGGGAAGAAGTGGACGTGTCAGTAAGATTAAGACGAGAAAGGACGGTGCAGCGGGCACTGCAAGGGTGAATAAGAAATCACTTACTCATCAGAGGGGCCACGGGGAAGGTTCCGAGAAGGCCTGGGATATTTTTGCCATAAATAACCACGATGTTAGCAAATTTAACGTTTTGTGAACATTTTTATTTTCTTTGCTTTACGCTTATAAAAAAAACCTTTGTGCGGTAGGTGCGGATAATCGGGAGTCTACTGTATTTACAACATTAAATACACAACGTAATTGACTTACACGACAGGTGGCCATAGTATAGCGACTTAACATAGTTAAGCATAGAGAAGACATAGCGACATAACATATTGATTTTACATATTTACAACATACAATTCGCAGTGTGGCATGACCTATGCGACAGGTGGACATTGCATGGTGACATATCATAGCGTAGCGTAGACATAACATGACACAGCATTGCAAAATGATATGACATAGCATAGTATAAGGATTACATAGTTATAGCATTAAATACACAACGTAACTTAACTACATGAGAGGTGGATATAGCGTAGCGACATACCATAGCATCTCTAAGATGCTATAGCATACTATGTCTCTTAGACATAATATGCATAGTATTGCGACATAACATATCGACGTCACAGATTTACAACATAAAATACACAGCGTCATATAGCCTACGCGGCATACAGAACATAGCCTTGCATACGAACATAGCATGGAGGCATATATATTGAGAAAACATTTTTAAAACAAACAAACAAAAAAAGTAAATAAATAAATAAACATCATAACATAACCTGTACAGCAGGGTGAGCATAGCGTAGCGTAGACAAAAGTGATTGAACATAGCAAATACATAACTTTACACAGCATAGCGACCTGACATAGCGTAGCACATGGACATAGCAAGCACATCCGACGGGTAATCGAGAGGTCCGGAGTTCGAATCCAGACGAGGACATTGCGGATTTCTTCAGTTCGAAAAAATTTAATTGGCGCCCGAACTAAAAAGGTGGTGGACGATGATTCGTCACCACCAAAATTTGGCGAGTGCGTTCCCTCATCCCCAGTCACCCTTTAAAACGAGGAGTATCTAAGACATTCCGCATACCTTCGTAGTGTAACTAGATGCACGGCTGTTGCGCAATCTGGAGGACGGGAGTTGGAGTCTCGGTGAGGGCATTCCAAATTTCTTCAGTTTCCGGCATCGAAAAACTCTAAATTACTCCACACATCTCATGACTTAAATGCAATTTTATTTAAATCTATCCCAATAAAAAAAAAAAAAAAAAAGAAAAGTTATCCTTAAGAACTGTGTTTATTGCTTTTAAAATGCTTAGTTTGTTAATTAATAACAGGTTAAATTTGAATGTTAAGTATCTTGTGCTTTTTACTGAATAGCAACGCGCTGGCGTGTGAAAGATAAAGGCATTGCTTTTAAATAGCTTTCATTTTATTGAATGTCAGTACTCTGGCGCTCCGGAGATAAAAATGCTAATAATTCGAAGATGTTGCCACTGCTCGCTTTAAAATTGCCGAGTTTATTAATAAAAAATTCATTAAATTTCTATAAAATATGAAATAAATGGAAACACATTCGAATTCGAAATTTCGGCTCTGAGATCTCCATGTTCGGGTGGAAGGATTAATATGTATTCAAAATTTGGTGGCTGTAGGTGACGTTGTTTTTCCATTGTGTGAGGAACGTACAGATCCCTTCATTATTTAACTGCGGAGAAGTTTCTTTAATTCCTAGAATTCCCATAAATTTACCAGGATCTCGGAAATGCTTGTGCTTAAAGAATTTAAAGACATTTCCTGTATTTTGAAGTATATATTACGTACTCAGCTAAAGAACTGGAATTCCAAGATTCAAATACAGTTGATTTTTCGATTTTTTCCTTAAAAATATTAATAATAAATAAATAATAATTTAAAATTAAAAAAATATATATATCAGTTTGTAAACCTACGTACGGAGGGGCCTCTGATGGTGATCACGTTTAAAAATAACCAGTGGTAAAATATAATTAAGCTTGGTATTTAATTTTATCTTTGTTATGGCGGCCACCTCCACAAAATACTACTTATCTTAATCTTGCTCTTATCCCAAACCTTATTTTTCTTTCTTAGAATTGAAAATTTCTTACATCTGATCTTCTTGTAATAGTGTTATTCATTTTGTATACATGTAAATAATTTTAGTGAAATTTTATACAAATTGTAACATCTCTTGTAATGTAGCATGATAGGCCTCGGGACGCGAAGCATCACCGGAAAAATAGGGTTACCGGGATAAGCTCAT
Organism: Stegodyphus dumicola; assembly: GCF_044657685.1. Lineage (NCBI taxonomy): Eukaryota > Metazoa > Arthropoda > Arachnida > Araneae > Eresidae > Stegodyphus > Stegodyphus dumicola. The sequence continues at coordinate 167,508,993 of NC_140770.1, forward strand.
TTAACATTGAGGTAAGGGCTAATGGCGAAACAACACCAAGCTGGTGAGGGCTTTGGGGACTAATTTTGTCGCCAAATTTGGCGAGAAATCCCAAATATCGTCAAACTTAGAGATTATTTGGTGACGTTTTGGTCCAAATCGTGTGTAACTGTATCCTTCCCTATGTAACTGTAACGTCCCTGCGTATGTCTTTAAGCAATATCGACAAATTGAAGGTACTGGAAATTTCTCGGCGGACGGGGAATAACTATATAAAACCGGAGGGAGCATCAGATTTCAGTTTAGAGTTTAGCTCAGAGTATTGAAAGTTCAGAGTATTGAGAAACGTGCTTACACGCTTCTGAGGTTCTTAGCATTCATTACCTTCTGTTCAACGTTCTTTGTAGTCTGAAGTGATAACTGCTTATCGGTTTCTGTCATACTGAGAAGAGCTGTACAAGTACTTTTATATGAAAAATTGCAAAACTGTGAAATGTTTTTTTTTTTTTTTTTTTTTTTTTTTTTTTTTAAATAAATTTCATCAAGCTTTCATGGGTTCTGTGTGCATTCATTGTATTACGAGCCCGTATGCGCGCAACAATAAGAGACGATTAAAAAAAATTAAATTTTATTAAGAAAACAAATGCAGTCTTCTTATGCCACGGAGCTTACAGAAGAAAGTAAACAATTATATTCCAAAGGAGATATAATAACATTAACCATACAATACAGTTATGCATAATATCTAGGTCTGAAGAATAATAATATATATAATAGTACAATAGTATTACAATAAGAATAGTAAAAGATAATACTATAAATAATTATACTGTACAAATAGTATTATGACAAGAATACTAGAAGATAATTAATTATACTGTAAGGAATATATAATAATAATAGTAATAATAAAATAATAAGTAAAAAATTATAATAATACAAAGGGAATCGGATACTACGATAATGTAATACATAACTACATAAAATCATAATATTATATAAATAAAATACATTAATAATACTATAACACATATGTATCTATCTCGCATTACTCAGAAACAATAGCCTCAGACCGTTGAAATCTTATATGTGGGACTACTATAGCATGTAGCTGTGCACCTCTCGTTTTGGTTGTAATCGGCTGCACCAAAAGTATATATGCATATACACACCCATTCACTCTGTTACTTGACTCGACGAACTCATTTTTTTTTTTTTATTCTTATATGTTGGTAAATTGTGCATTTTTTGCTTTAAACTGATTGAATTATGTTATTTTTATGCTCCTGTTAAGGATTTTATGTTTTTAGTTAATCTGCATGGAATAGTTGTAGAATTATCAACAATTTAAAAGAACATAGGATTGACTTACATGAATTTTGTATATACGAGTATATAACAAAATTAAAGACGATTCCTTATTATTTTAAACGTTTTTTTATAATCTATTAGAAGTGGATATATCTATCATATTAAAATTTGTAATACATTATTAAATTATACATATTTTTTATTCCAGACCGACTCAAGGTATAATAATCTGAAACATCCAAACCTGAATAATCCAAGATAACTCTATCACGTTTCGTTCTGTATGACCTTTCGAACATTTAAAGATAAAAATAATGTATAATATACCATAATGCATTTTACACCCCATATTCTTCAGCATGCTACCATTGTCAGAGTTCGCAAGCCTAATGTTGACGTCATTCAAAATTCATGCCCTGGACATTTTCAAATTAGAGTGTTTAGGAATATAAAAAATTCACGTTTTTATGTATTTATTTATTTATAGTGCGAAAATAAATATTTTTATTATATTTGTTATTTATTGTTATATATGTTATTATCTCAAAGGGGCGTTAGCCCTGGGCTATTAGTCTCGAAACGGTATTTTGCGCCGAATTATTAAAAGCGTTGAATCACTTTTCAGATTTTTGCCACCAAATATTATCGCTCTGTATTATATTTAAAGTAATTGAGTAATGGAGAATCTACATGAATGTATGTATGTTTCTTGCATTCTGAAAAATCTAAAGTACCTACAGCCCTCAGATTTTGAATAACGTAATCCTGCACCGGAACATGGGCAGCTGGAAGCCCGAATTTTGGATTTCGAATTTATTCTATTATCTGTTTCATATTTTGGAAAACTTTTAAGGAACTTTTAATTAAAAATCTCAACGATTTCAAAGCAAGTAGTGGCAACACACTGTGCAGAATAAAATATTTTTACCTCCAGGGTGCGAGACTGTCTATCGGAAATTCTAAAGATATACTGTTTTTAAACATTTTTAAATGCTCTCGAAACGTATATACATGTGTAAATGAAATCTGAAAGCCTTCAGACATTTTTATTAATTTTTTATTATTACTATTTATAACATTTTTATTTATTTTATTTATTTATTCATTTATTATTTATTAAAATGCTGCATTAATTAATTTTAAAATTCATAAATTGCTTTGTCTACTTTTGCTTCATATATAAAAAAAAATCTGATATGTACACCATGTGACTTCCTTGTACGGAATATTAAATTATACGCAATTTTCCTGCATTTCGTTTAAACTTATTTCTTCGAATTTCATTAGAGATATATTTCTCATTTAATTAATTCAGTTCTCACTTCGCGACAAGGCAAAAACACATGAAACCTCAAAATATCTTTATTAAAAATATAAAAAAGTATAAAACACAAATATAGTTAAAACAATTTAAAATTTTTTTTTTACAATCAAAATTAGACTTTCTACGCAAAAACAAACCATTCGGCCAGCGACCAAGAAGGCAGATTTTTCGGTGCACAAACCTGAAAGTTTACTTTTGGTCCCACTCGGGAAAAAGACCCGGAAGGCGTAGAAACGGACTTAATTTGTTTGTTGCTATTGAGTTAATTTATGGGATAATTTAATAAATGATCATTCCAGAATGTATTAAGCATGGTTTAATTCGCAATAATAAAGACGTTATCTCTGTTGATGCGAAGCTTAATTTCTCTAGATTGGCAACAAATCCACTATTCTGCTAAGTTTCAAATGTTAACAAATATGGTTGCTATGGTAAAAAAATTAGACTTAGCCGCAGTTAAACAACTTTTAAATTGTTGATAATTCTACAACTATTAGGTGGAAATCAACTAAAGGCATGAAAACCTTAACCGGAAGATAAGAACAACATAATTCAATCATTTTGAAAGCAAAAAATGCACAATTTACAAACATATAAGAGTAAAGAAACTGAGCTCACTGAGCCGAGTAACATAGTGGATAATATACACTCATGTCCATAAATTAAGTATAATGCAAAATCAGGCAAAGGAAGAGTTAGAAGCGAAACAAATTTGACTTATTTGTAAAGCTTATTTATTAAACAAAAGGTAAAGAGCAAAAAAAGATGCTATATGTTTGATAATCATTAAAAAAATTAGCGATTTTTTCTCCCTGGAACAAATTACAAAAGAAAAAAAAAACCCTATTTACAAAAAACCAATATTACATGGTTGGTATGATTGTTAATACATTGTATGTCTCCCAGACGATGCAATACAGTCCGTACAACGCCTAGGCACACTGAGTATCAAATTATTGATCTGATCTTGGGGGATATTACACCACTCAAAAAGCAATGCTCTCCGAAGTTCCGGTAGACATGTAGGAGGAGGTTGACTGGCTGCAACTCGTCGGCCAAGCATGTCCCACATGTGCTCTACTAGATTCAAGTCCGGTGAGAATGCTGGCCAGTCCATACGGGTGATATCCTCCGATTGAAGGCATTCGCTTACGATGTTTGCACGGTGAGGACGGGCGTTGTCATCCATAAACACAAATTGTGCGCCCATGGCGCCCCGAAGCAAACGTACATGTTGTTCCAGAATGACGTCCCGATAGATTTGGCTTGTCATGGTTCCAATTTGAACATGCAGGTCAGTTCTGGAACCCAGAATAATTCCACCCCAAACGAGCACTCCTGCACCACCGTAACGGTGTCGTTCAATGATGTTTTCTTGGTGGTAACGGGTAGCTGGAGCTCTCCATATGAAGGTCCAGCGAGAATCAGACTGCAAGCTAAGCCTGGACTCGTCGGAAAACATCACACAAGCCCACTGTTGCGGTGTCTACAATGCGTGCTCTCTACTCCAGGCTAACCGCAGGCGACAGTGAGTTGCAGTAAGTCGAACACATCTGACAGGTCTACGAGCATATAAACCAATCTGCCTTAAGCGTCTGTACACGGTCTGCCTGGAAACTTCGTACCAGTGCTGAAGAGAGCTGACGAGACAGGTCTGAGGCTGTGCTCCGCCTGTTTCTTTTGGCAGTAACTGCCAAATACCGGTCCTCATTCGGGGCTGTAACTCTGGGGCGACCTGTGCTGTAACGCCTACTAACATTACCATCATCTTGGAATCGTTGCCAAAGCCTGGAGAGGACACTCTGGGCAATTCCAAGTTCGTCTGATACTTCCAGTTGGGTACGCCCTCATTCCAGACGGCCGATAATTCTATTACGTAAAAAATCATTTGTGTCCTTTGTGTCATAACTATTCGGTTATTGCACTGAAATACTTATAAAGCGTATGCGAACAATTTTACTTCTTTGCCTGTATTCACTCTCTTACACTCTCGTCATTGTGACGTACCATCGGTGTCATCTGGTTACTTCCTGAAATTTGCATATGATTCTTGAAGATGTGTGTAGTGATTTTACAGGTGATATAGTTATTTTAGAGTTCGATTTCCGCGTGACTCCGAATTATCCTTAATTTATGGACATGAGTGTATATAAATATATCTACATACGTCTGGTGCGGCCGATTGCAACCAAAATACGAGATGCACATCTATATGTTATAGCAGTCCTATATATAAAATTTCAACGTTCTGAGGCTACTCGTTTTTGAGTTATGAGAGATACATACGTACGTGACGCCACAACAAAAAATCTCTTCTGAAAACATTTTAAATTATAATATATTTAGTTTTATAATTCGTTTTGGGAAAAAGAGTCCTTTATTCTGTCCTTATGCACAGATGTCACGCAAAAACATTGGTAAATTGCATTTGATAGCGTTCAAAATGGATATTTTCGTTGAAATATGGTACCCGGAATTTTTCATGATTACAATACTTCCTTTACTTCCTACAAGGAAGTAAAAATCAGTAATAAAGAACTTTAATTATCTTAGTTAAACAAAATGTTTAAAAAGCAGTAAGAAAAAATAAAAATTTTATCTCTTTAATTGTTTATTTTCTTTAATTCATTCATTCATTGTATAAAATAATGTATATATATATATATTTAGAACCTGTTGCCTTACCGTGAATAATTAAAATAGAAATTAAAAACTTTTAAACTTAAACTGCCACATTCACTGTACAATAATTGCGAGTTAGAAATTCAAAATGATATTTTCTATCCCTTCTGACCTGATAAGTTTAGATGAGGTTGAAGCTATATTTATTATCCGTTAAAATAAAACAATCGCAAAGGTTTTAGCAAATTTATTTTATTTCATCAAAATTTCACAATTTCTGCTAAAATCGAATACATTAATAGTGAATCAACCAATGAATCCTACCTGGTGGTCACAATGGTCATGTACACTGTAAAATGTGCCTGACTGGTGAATACCGGATATTGTTTGCGCTTCTCACTGTAAAGCATCTGAGTGGTGCCGGACGTATTCCGCATCGGCCGCTGTGAAACATCTATTGAAGCCGGATATAAATCGCTGCTAGTTACTACATGGACATTTTTGGGTGGGCGCGGTATATAGCTGCCTCTGTGAAGCATTTTGAGGATGCCGAATATAAGCAGCGCTAGTCATTGAAACACATTTTGTCATATATGCCGGTTATAACTGTTTTGACTGCAAAGTACGAATGTCAATTAAATTATGACCACGATGACACTTTCAGGAAGAATTTCCCGTTAAGTAAGAAGTGTTTCAGAGTTTTGTTTCCGTTATTGCTTAGGGAAAACGAAACAGAAACGTGGAAAGTAACTTCACGGTAACCACAGTGAAAGAATATTATGGATGCCGGATATACCCAGGGCTAATACACTGTGGAAGGTTTTATGGATGCCGGTTATAAGACGACGCTAGCTGAAAGTGATTTGATGATCAATTACCTAATGGTCATGATGTGTTACGTAAATTACGTAATGTTTGGAAAAGGGGGGAGTGAAGAAAATTTGAAAGAATCTTCACACCCATATCAGTCAATGGTGTAGCTAGAGAAAGGTGGAAGGGGCAATCCGCCTCGGGCGGCACATTTTTGATGACAATATTTTTTGCATGAAACAATATTTTATAGGAGTTAGTAAGGTGGATCATGGTGAACAATAATTAAATTCTAAATAACCATAAGGAATTAAGTTGAGAAGAAATACGTTTTTTTTTAGATTAAAGCATCGAGGCTTCTTAAACTTTTTTCAATAGCGACCTCTTTTTATCATTACGATTTTTTTCGCGGCCCCAGATTTGAAATACAAAATAAAGATATAAAAATAAATATCTTTCCGTAAATAATTTACATCTTTGGTAAACAAATATTGTTTACATATGAAAAGAAGTATTTTAGGATTTATTTCAAGCAAACAAAAAATTAAAGAAAATTCTAATGAGACAGATGTGCTCGTTTTCTGCTGCATAACAAATTAAATGTTGGTGCGATACTTGACACTGCTAGACATAAAACATTTTCAACATGTTTCAATGTTGAATGACATTTGGCTTTAATTAGCGTTAAAGCTGAAAACGTAGTTTTATAAAAATATGTGGCACTGATTGAGAGAAGACCATTTAATGCCATTTCAGAAATAATGAGAAATCTAGTTCTAACTCCGATCCAGAATTCATCAAGGATTTTTGTGAAGATTCAAGTTTTAGGTTTGAATCGCTTAGATAGCTTTACAAATTCCTTTTGCACTTTATGTAACAGGTAATTAATCTCACTGATATCAATTAATGTAATGTCAATAAATCTAATCTTATTAATGTTATTTCTTTAAAAGTCTTATGAATGTAGTTTCTTTAAATTCAGCTATCGAATTGAACTTTCGTGACCCCAAAATTTCGATTTGCAACCCCACCTGGGAGTCTCTACCCATAGTTTAAGAAACACTATATTAAAGCATCTAAAGAAATCGGTGCATGATTTACACAAGAATATACTTTTGTTATAGCATTTTTATTCCGAAAGTTTTGACTGCAAATTAGAAATATCGACTAAATTCTGACCACAATGACACTTTAAGAAGAATTTTCCGTTAAGAAAGAAGTATTTACAGTTTTGTTTCCGTTATTGATAAGAAAAACGAAACACAAATGTGGAAAGTGTGGTGCTTTTGAATTTAGATTGTATGTTGTTAGTTGTAAGAAGCATTTACTGAATCAATTAATTTAAGAAGTGCTTAAAAACTAAAAAAGTACATTTTTCGTTAAAAAAATCTTTTCCTATTGTCTACATAATAGCAAGATCAATCTAATAGACTTCTATAGGGTCATGGATAATTTTGCGAACAAAGAATCAAGCAAAAGAATAATATAATTTTTAAAAGTTATAACTAAATTCTTTAACTTCCTTCCTTGTACGAAGTACGGGACTCGAACCACGCGCAGAGTGTGGCTATCATTACACCACGAATGTATGCTGGAAGAAGAGAGATTTAATAAAGTGATTGAATTGTGTTGTTCTTATGCTCCGGTTAAGATTTTTAAGCCTTTAGTTAATATGCATGCAATATTTGTAGAATTACCAACAATTGAAAAGTTGTTTAAGTGCTACTAAGCCGAACGAAGCCGCCATTTGTTTACATTTGAAACGTTATTAGAATAGTGAATTAAATCAGTTTTTGCATCAACTTCACTGTCTTTTTTCCGCATGGGACCAAAAGGAAACTTTCAGTTTTGTGCACCGAAAAATCTGTCTTCCTACCCGCTGCCGAATTGCTTGTTTTTGCGTAGAAACTCTAATTTTAATTGTAAAAAAAATTAAACTTTTTTAATTGTATTTGGTGTTTCATGTTTTCCTGTATTTTACAATTTTTTATGAAGATAGAAATTATTTGTACTTTTTATTCATAAAGGAACGAATCTCCAGTATAAGTAATATCAGTGGATTTAAAATTAAGCGGCGAAGCATTTGTTATGTGCGTGCGGGTTCGTAATTAGTTAACTGCGCACAGAACCTATGGTAACTGGACGAAATTTATCTTTCCAAAAATAATAAAAACACTTTACGTTTCTGGAACTTTTCACACAAAATATTCTTAAGGTCTTTTCAGTATGACAGCACAATCACTAATTATCACTTCAGACTGTTAAGAACGTTGAACACAAAGCAATGAAAAATGCATCTAAAAGCGAAGCTAGATTTCTTAAGACTCTGAGCTAAACTGAAAATCGATAATTTCTCCTCTCCCGTCTTATATAGTTTTCCATCGTCCGCAAAGAAATTTCCACTACCTTCGATTTCTCGAAGTTGCTGGAAGGCATACAAAACTACCGTTACGTAGAGCAGGATATAGTTACAATTACATAGGAATCGGACGAGCTACATTTATACAGAAATCGGATGAAACTGTAACCAAACAGTTGTCAAATGTGGTGATTTCGGGCTATTTTTCGCTAACTGGGCGGCAAAAATTAGTCATCAAAATGCCAGCTGTTTGGGAGATAGCCATTTCCTCAATGCTTAACGGAATTATTCGGAGTTAAACGGACCCTGTTTTTCCAGCGATACTTTGCACTGAGGCCTTTCATGTTACATTATGCAAGACAGACAAAATTTACATATCATTTCACTAACATTATTTACATATGTACAAAATTCGTAACAATAGTAAATAACAGTTTTTTTCTTTCAACATTATTTTTTGCCATTTCATTCATTAAATACAATTAATGGAAAGACACTTGAATTATAACACCTGGCAAAAAGCGTTTATTGTTATCGTCGACCTGACATGTTTTATCCAGGAAATTCTCCATACCTCAGGTATCCATTATCGGGTATAGAAGCAAATTACTTTTTTTTTCCGGCTAGGATTCAAATCTGGGTGAAAGGACGAGGCTATATGGAAAATTTCGTAGTTTTTACCGTCTGCAAAGTAAATAAATGCTAGGTTTCTTTTAAAAGCCTCTACAAAAGCATCCCTTCTCTTCGGCAGGTAGAGTTCGAAGGTTTTGGGATAAACAATCCAATCTATAACTCTTGTTAAAAATTTAAGATGCATTTCTTGATTTGTTTTTCGAATATTGGCTTTAAGCTCTTATACAGTGCTTATTTGGGTATACCTTTGTTATTTCCTCCTGGGGAAAAAAAAAAAAAAAAAAAAAAAAAAAAAAAATTAGTTTGACGTAGATTTTAATAACTCCATCGGGAGCAAAAAAAGTCTGCAAAATAATTTTTTTTTTTTTTCCGTACGAAAAAAAAATTCCTTGAAAATGTCTACGGCAGTTTGAGACTGCTCTTTTTAGTCCAAAGGGGCTTTGTCCCTGAAGGACTATTGTTTTCGTTTTGCGATTTTGCGTCGGACTCATAAACGTCGGTTCACTTTTCAAACGGTTGCCACAAAATGTTAGAGTCCTGCATTATATTTGAAGAAATTAAATAATGAAAAATCTGCATAAATGATTGTCTATTTCTCGCATTGTGATAAAACAATGGTACATAGAGCCATCGAATTTTGAATGACGAAATCCTACTGCGAATATGGGCATCTGAAATCCCAAATTTGGAATTTGTTTTATTATAGATTTTATATTTTGTAAAACATTAACGAATTTTTGATTTACAAACTCAATGCTTTAAAAGCGAGAAATGGCAACGTTATATAGAAAAAAAATACTTTTATCTCCAGCTCGCGAGACTGTGTATATCGGAAATTCTAAAGGTATGCTTAATTTAACATTATTTTGCGATATTGCTCTTGAACTGAATTTTATGGTTTAAGTGCAAAGAACATGATATTTAATAAATAAAGGTAACACTCAAAACGTTAAAAAAACGCCCCTTTGGACGTAATTTAAAATCTGAAACATTTCACATTTTTTATTTATTTTTATTTTTTTATTTATTTATTTTATTTAATTCATTTATTTATTTTTTTTTTTTTAGTCCAAAGGGGAAATTCGCCCAGAAGGACTTTTAATTTCGTTTTGGCATTTTCCGTTGATTCACCACAAGCATTGCTTCACTTTTCGAATTGTTGCCACCAAATATTATCACCCTGTATTATATTTAAAGAAATTAAATAAAGAAGAATCTGCATAAATGTATGTATGTTTCTCGCACTGTGATAAAACAAAGGTTTCATATTTTGAAAAACGTTAACTAGTTTTTGATTAACAAACTCAAGGATTTCAAAGCGAGCAATGGCAGCGTTGTACAGAAGAAAAAAAAAAAAAAAAAAAAAAAAACATTATCTCCAGCGCGTGAGACTGTGTATCGGAAATTCTAAAGCTATGCTCAATTTAAAATTATTTTGTGGCATTGATGAACTGAATATTATGGTTTAAGTGCAAAAAACATGATATTTAATAAATAAAGGTAACACACAAAACGTTAAAAAAAAAAAGACCCTTTGGACGTAATTTAAAATCTCAAACCTTTCAGATTCCCTTCTTTTGATATTTCCCAGTGTTTTCAAATACTGAGCTAGAATTTTTGTGCCTTAACAGTTCTTATAAACTTCGTAAATAAACAAATTCAATAAAAATTTTGAAAAAGCAAAAAAAAAAATTAACAAAATATTTTTGCTCTTTGTCAAAACTCGCAAAACAAAGAACCCCCCCCCCAAAAAAAGTCAACAAAATGAACTTTTTTTTTTACAACTCTAAGAGGTAACAGCTCTTACAAGTGAAGATATCCGGAGCAAACTATTCGGATATGAATCCCGAATATAACGAATATAAAAAGTGTAACACTTAAGTAAAAACTTATCAGCGGACATCGTTCTCGGAACAGACATTCGCCTTTTCTAATAATTCTTCCTAATATATCTAATAAATAATAATATTTATCGTGGTTTTCTGTATAAGTGATACTTTTTATGATGATTAAAATTTTCAAGAGCAGAAAATATGAGCAATGTATTCGCCTTGATTTCAGACCTCCCGACTGTTTGCTGAACGTACTTGCAAAAAACAAAACAAGCACAGCGAAAGCAAGCTGTAAGGAAAAAGAAAAATTCCTTTCAAACTTACTCATAATTCTTGACTTTTGAACCAACTATCTTAACTCATTTGAAGAGATCTCTTTTGAACATGCTCGCTGGTAAAAATAAAGCTTTTAAAGTTTTATTAATTAGTTAAGGTTTCAAGGAGTGTGGTTAAGACAGAGCAGTATTTTTAGCAACTGCCTAGGCACACTGCCCGTGAAAAATTAAATTTAGCTTGAGAAGGACTTAGTAAGAAAATTACAAACAACGTTTAGCTTCTGAGACTTAATCCATCACCTTGTGGTTTGGAAACTAATGAGAATTGTTTAAAATTACAAGCAGCACTTTTAGTTCCGTAATCAAAAAGATACTCCTTAATCAGTGAGTCTGTTAGATTTAAGAAGCTGATAGGATTATGTGTGCGTACATTTGTATCTGTAAGCTGTAATGCTTTAAGCAATTACAGAATCGGGACAAGAGTGAGAACGTGACACTTCCATGAGTTGAGTAACCAGAAGGGAAGTCAGATTAACTGTAATAAGTCAAAAATTGACCGGGATATTTAATTTCAAAATTTGCAGTTTTTGACGTCATTTTCAACTTTTCGTGAAGGAATGGTTAATTAAGTTGGTTTAATTCGAAAAAATAAGTTTAAATGATCTTCAGCAAAATTGTGTATAGTTTAATAAGCCGTACAAAGAAGTGTCATATTGATGACAAAGTGGTGTACCTATCAGATTTTTTTTTTTAATTATCACAACCAAAGTGATGAAGATTTACCCATTTCGAATCTTACTAATATCTTGTGAAAAAAGTTGTTAATCTTCGCAAGTAACATAATTTTGATAATATTTAGCATGTACCTGTGTTATATCCTTTGCAAGATCTAAAAAAATTTAAAAACCTTCCTTATTGAAATCTGGTATACAAAGTGTCATTTACTGCTGCAAAGCTTTTGGATCAGCACGATTAGAAGTTATACAAACATTTTCTGTCTTTCATCATTATCAAGGTTCTAAAGAGCAGGCCGATATCACGTTCTTATCAAGCTTGTGGAGATCTAAAAGTATTCTGAATCATTTACACCAGTTATGGAAAATATCGTAACTTCCAACACGATTGTAGAGAAAGTTTTCTTCAGGCATTATGAAGTGAGTAAGAGGTAAGACATCTTTTAAATACTCACTGAACCAACACGAAGTTATTGAAAGAGGTTTCTCTTTAGTAATAATGGTATCATGGAGAGGTTTGAGTTAACTACTATTTGGAGTAAATCGATCTCCATGTGATCACGAATGAAAATTAATACCGTACTCCAACAGAATATATGTGAAGAAGTGGTAGTTGCTACGTGAAGTTACGTCATCAAATTAAGGCTTTCCAGAGGAAACCTGGCAAAAGCACAGTGCGTCGTCTTGGCGTTGAGGTTAAGAACGCACCGTGTACGATGCTTTGTAAGAGAGGGGGTCCTCTCACCGTTCCGCTTGCTACCGCCTATATTTAGATTGTGACGTGGTAATGGGATCCGAAAAGGCGGAAGGGAATGGATGCCTAGGTAATGATGCAATCTCGGGGCAACCCCCCCCCCCAGTTGGACTGATGCCATCCAAAATCGTCTACTTTGTACTACCAGAAGTACACTAGTTTCTCTTAATTTAATTGACGGAAGGGGGAAGAGCGATGGCGAGACGCTTGCGTTCCGAATTCTCCAAATCCTTCTGGAGTTTAAGAGCTTCTGTCACGCCGGTTGATCTTTCCAAACTTCGTAGTTTGAACTCGTTGCCATGTGTATGTATTAAAAAAAATTGCCCGCCACTTTTAAATACACTTAGCCTTTTTAACAATGTGTGATAAAACATAGCGCCATTTATGTGCAAATGTTTATCAAAAGTATTAAGGAATCCTTTTTTGAGATCTGCGACAGTTAATGAAAACTTTCCAACAAACTATGTAGCCTGTACATACAAAAATTGGGTATGTTATAAATGCATGAAATGTAGAGATAAATCTAATCAGTTTTATCCTTTATTAGTATAAACTAATTAGAAATTCATTACAAAATATTTCATTTTTGATTTTTAATGTTAGTAATACGTATAATATAGTAATAAATTAACATAATGAATTTAAAAAGATCATATCTTGTTACTTAATTGCAAGGAAATTGCTTTCCAACTTCTGAAATCTATCAAAATGTATGACCTTTAGATTAATGTTTACCTGTGTTTACGGTAAATGTTGGAAGGGTGCTCCAGTTGCGTCCAAATATTAATCCTACCTTCCTTTTCATATTCTGGGATGTTTTCGGAGGAGGATCTTCATGAATGTGGCTCCTGATCATTTCTTTTACATGTTCTAAGATCCTCGAATTATTTATATAGACCCTTTTTTCAAAAGCAAACGTTCAAATGAAATATAGTATGATGGTATTCATCATCAATTGTTCGAAGATTGTATAATTTCCAAGGGCTTACGGCTCTTAGATCATCGGAGCAATGGACCAACTCTCACAACCACGCATTATGCAAAGATCAACTATACTTTCAATGCATATTCAAGGATATTTATTTGAGAATTGAGCGCAATTGAAACTGTCAGGGAGAAAAACCATTCATACAAAGGGATTAGCAAAATGCCTAAAAGAATACTATTTTCGAATATTTTCAGTCTTCCTTTTGTTTTTTTTAATCTTTTAACCAGGTTGAGACATATTCTGTTCTGTTCTTTTCCAAAGCAGTGTTGTATTTCAGTTCACTGGCACACATACTTCCTTACTTACCTTTACCTGGATATAGTATTTCAGGGATGTCAGTTGTAAAGTTGCCAGGACAAGCTTTCAAAGCGTGACTTCTGCACCACAGCCGGCAACGTATCTTCTTAATTATACTATATTTAACTTCTTTCGTTATCAGTTACGCAGTTTTCTGGTCTGTTAATTTCTTTCAAGTCATACACTAACCAAAAAGAATTAGTAGTACAAAGTTTTCTATATAAATGAAGAACAATTAAAATGAAGAAAGTCCGCATTCAGTTCCCACTAATGGCAAATCTGATAATCGTCGCACAGTACCTTATATTACAGGGCTGTCAGATTCAAATTCTAATTTAAAACAAAACAATTGGAGATAGTGAAAAGATCGTATGAATTTAAATATATGCTGCATACGATCATCACACGAATACGGAGATTTGGGGGATTATAGTTTTAGCTTCTCAAAGGAACTTGAAATCAGCAGCATAATTGTTGGTAGGTGTAAAGTTCTTTCTCATTAGTGAAGGTATTATAATGAAGTCCTAACATCATTTGTTTAACCTTTAATTTGCTCGTAATTGGTACGGTCATGTCTTAAGTTTTCTTACATAAATTTACAATGATTTTCAAGTATAAGCTTCTCGAACATTCAAATGCGTTTTGCTTCTTGCTTTAATGTTAACAAAGAGAAAAACCTGTCTACAGTATACATAGCTTTATTAATTGAGGTTACCAGTATATTACATTTCATGATCTGTTTACATTCTTATGAATCATATCCAGAAACCCAGAAGAATAAAATAAACTGGATTCTAAATATTTATTCCGCTGTTGTTTTTTACTATAAACACAAAAATTGTTGGTGGCCAAAGAGTCACAAATTTTAAAGTTTTTCTTTTGGATGTAAAAATATTTTCAAATGTGATCAATAAAAGAATTCGGTAGAACCTCCAAATGATAGCCATTCAAGACTCGAATTTCGGTCTTCTATGGAGATAGTCGTCTTAAAGGACATGATTATCGAGAGAAAATATATAAATATTCTAATAAATTCTGTGTAAAGTATAAAAAAAGATAATACCAAATGGAGGGAGGTTCGACTTCCTTCCTTGTGCTGCGTGCCACTGAGCGGCCTGGAAGCACAATAAAACTAAGTAAACGCTAATTTTAGTATAAATATAAATAAGCGTCGAATTATAAAAAGAAATTGAATTCAGTCAAAAGAGTGAAAATAGTGTGGCAGAAAATTAGGTAAAAAAGATTATTAAATTTATTAAAAAACTAGAAAACGATAAAAAAATGTAAAAGCAACTTAAAAAAAAAGGAAATTAATATACTAGGCGTAAAATCCTAACTAACCATTTGCCATAATACAAAACAAAACATAGAGAGCAAAAGAAGTTTCAAAACTAGCATATCGTGTTATACTTGGACAAAACTGATAGCTATACATCGTTAGGTAGCAAAAGAACATTTTATATCATCCATCAATGGTTACTCCATTAACCACAATCTGGTTGGTAAGTGCGAAGGGTGAAATGATCCTGAAGTTGAAGTAATTGTTACGTGAATCAATGAATATGCTTGGAAAATAACCAAACTGTTTCAAGACAAAGTAACAGAAAGTAGTATTAAGCAAGCAAGGAAGCAAACGAAATTAACTTCAATGCAAAAAAACGCTTAAAATTTGTTAATTACAAAACTCCCCCCCCCTGCATGACAAGCAAAAGCAAGTATCATGAAATGAAAACAAATAATAAGAAGCTCCATTAACAAAATATCGAAAGCTAGTTTGCACGCACCTTCTGCACCCGTACTATGTAGTTGTATGTAATTGTTGTGACTCATCTCACTGTTTGACAGTAACATCAGATCAAATCCACTAATTTTGACCAGAAGAGCAGAATTGTATTTGTTGTTCGCATGACCTTTGGGCATATTATAGGTGCGGGTTTTCTCACATCTGTCCTAATCTTGAAGACTTCACGTGAGGGTGTCCCACTCCTCTTTACCCTAGCACCAAAACACTCCGCAGGATTTTCGTCTCGCCGTGTATTTTAAGCGCCCCCAACAACGAGGGGCCAACTTGCAAAAAGATGCTGGTGCCTTCTCATTTTAGTCGTGGTATGTCAAGGCACAGGGTTTGCCAAAACCGTTACGAATTTCTCGTTATACCATGAAGAATGCAACACTCATCAAGATGTCGGGAAACTCATGTGAAGATTTAAACCAATGGCTTAAGATAATGACACCTTTATGAAAGTTTAGGGACCATTCTTCTCAATAATAAGTGCCCGGAAGCATAATTCTTAAATGTACATCGATACCGCAACCAAGGGGAGCTTCGAATATGGACCAATGGGTTTCTGCTGCACTTGTGACACTGAATATTTGATGTTATCGTTTACATTTTATTTCGCAGTATCCAACGTGAATTTGTATTCTTTCAAATTATTTGATGTGGATAATTAAATCTTCAGAATTACTTACGTTTGACCTAGTTTTGCTAATTAAAAAATTTGATCTAATTACTTACATTTGACCCAATTAAGTTTCACAAGAAATTCATTCGCGATATTTAATTATTTTGAAGTAGAAACTGGGCGGGAAAACTTTGATACTTTGGTTGTTACTAGTGTGCAGCAAGTGAATGGTTTTATTACTCTTACCAGATGCGTAGATAATCTCCTGTGAGGCCTGTCGATTATAGAATTCTAAGTGATACTTTCTCCAAATGAGGTAGATATTAGATGAAAAGAGAAACTGCAGTACCTTTCTTCGGTGATGAAAATGGCAAGACTGGGGAATGCCGGGGAGAGGAGGTGATGTCCAGAGAGCTTGCTTGCTGGTCACATGGAACAGTGCGACGAATTCGAAACATGTGTGGTGAAGCTTGTGTAGGGAAAACATTTTCAGCATCTGGTTTAAGGGCTGCGATGGTCACGTGACACAGAAATATTATTGGAAGCTCATTGGTCCGTTCTAAAATCTCTTCCCCCGGTTGCGATGCCGATATGCACTTACGAATTATACTGCCTGGAACCCATATGAAATTCAGTTTATACCATAGTTATACAACCTTTATCATGGGGCCGTAACACCCATGTGAAGACCTAAGTTTAGTCAGTCTCAGTCAGTCTCTGACATGAATAAAGGTAACGGCTCATTTTTCATGTTGGCTGTTGCTTACCAAGATGCAAGAGGTGCCCGGCAGCTTTATAAAGCTATATTTATACCATGAAGAATGCAATCATCATCAAGGTGCCGAGACGCTAAAGAGAAGTTCTAATTCAATGGTCGCTGAGTCGCGTAAAAGTGATGGGATCGTTTTGAAATTGTCTGGGGTAGTAGAACAGATTCCCCGCTTTTACGCTATGGAATATAAGATCCGTAAGTTATGAATTTGCGGCAGGCTAACGATGATGTGGTTAAGATGATGAATTTAATAGTTACTCTTAGTTTATCTTTATTTATTTTATTTTAATTTATATATTTCTTTAGGGTCATTAAATCTTTGTAGTCTATTGCGTTTATTGTTTTTTGCTGCATGATTAATAATTCGTCCTTTTTAAACTATCGATATTAGGAGATTAAACGAAACTGACGGTTGCCGGTTCCTCAGGAAAATTCTGGATAGCTCCATCCATCCTTGAGCGCCCCCATGCCACGAAGACACTGTACACTTACGAAATTCCAAGCCTTCTCCCCCCCCCCCCCCCCGTGATTCGAAGCCGAAATTTCTTTTCTCAACACAGAAGGGGAAACGAAGCAGGTTGCAAGTAAGTAAACGCTTCCCATTTAGCCTAGATTCCGCAAATTTGTCTGCGTTATTCGGACATTAACATTTTCTGAAGTTCTATGTCTTTAATTGGCTTATATATGGCAACCGTTTGCCAAATTTAGCACATTTATTACTAACACTAAATTTTACAGAGCACACCACTTGCATGTTATCCATTCGATCATATGTTAAACGAAATTATTCATAACAGTAGAATTTATACAGATTTGATTGAGCTTAAAAACTAAATACTGAAATAAACTTGAATTGGGTAGACTAAACATTTTTAGACATACAAAACAAAATTCGCATTCATAAGTATTTTATGAAAAATGAAATTAGCTCATTTATTACCTGCAGAAAATCGTAGACATCATTTCCCAGAAAACCCTAGACACGGTATTTTAGTGATTTCTGATCTATTAATTTTGGATGACATCCAACTCGCAACCGTGTACAGAGAATGAATGAATAGGGCTAATTCTGGTAAACAAGCCGGGTGTATAAACAAATAAATAAAGAAAGAAAGAAAAAAGGAGTTAGCTCTAAGAAAGTTATTCCTAGAGGAGAGGGAAAAAAGTTATCCCCACAACACACACACATCACGCAAGGGGGGGGGAAGACTTAAAAAATTAAATTTTCTTTTTTGTAACATCATTCGCTAAATAATAATGAAAGGTAGTCATGGGTTCAAAAGTAATGAACCAAGGAGTCTCAGCCAGAGAAGAATTTCCCCACCCAGGAGGAAATTTTCTAATTTCAGGGGGGGGATGCTGTTAGCCTTTTATTTAACTGTTAAGTATCTAGTTTTAGTTTATGAATATAAAAAACTACTTGTATTCAATTTTTGATATTTATCATTTTCTATGCTCGTCTAATTAATAAAATACAAAGGGAAGGAAAATGAACTTCTAGCAGTGGTAAATAGGTTCCAAGCGGTAAAATCGCTGAACATTGGTAATTCGACATAGGTTCGATTCAAGGTAAAGAGGCTGGCTGTACTGGCGTTTTCGTAGTTTTCCCCAAGAGCAATGGGGCTCGGAGCCAGTTTCTCTTATTCTCACGTTACACAAAGGCATCCATTCCCTCAAATAACTCTAATCTGCTTTGCGGTAATCAAACAAGCCAAACCAAACCTTTAGAATGTCGTCCACGAAGCCATTCCAGCCTTTAAGCAGATAGCCCTCGTGTACTTTGCCATATTCAAACAGCCATTTCGTCATTCCACAAAAAATTAACTATTTAGCCCAAAAGGGCGTTAGCTCAGTTGAGCTATTAGGGATTTTGCGTTGAATCACTATAAATGGCTGTATCACTTTTTAGATTGTTGCCGCCAAATATTGCCTGGTATTATTTTTTAAGAAATTAAATGATGAAGAATCTGCATGTATGCATTGTAATTATGCCTGTATGTTCTGTATGTATCTTCACATTGGAAGAAAAGGACGGTGACTAGACATCAAATTTTGAATAGCGTAGTCCTTCACCCGAATATCACCTGGAAGCCCAAATATTGAATTTCAAATTTCGTATTTCATATTTTTTAAAACTTTAATGAATTTTTGATTAACAAATTAAACGATTTGAAAGCGAGCAGTGGGTACCCCGTAAGAAATAAAATATTTTGTCTCCAGACTGTCTGTCGGAAATTATAAAGATATGTTTCTTTAAATATTTCGTTATTTTACTGTTGAATCCAATTTTAGCGGCGTAAGCGTCAAGTACGTGATATTTGATAAATAACGTTAACACACAAAACGTTCATAATAAACTTCATTTGCAAAGGTATATTTTCAGCGCATTCCAAAGTATAATTTTCTAATTTTCTGTTTATATAAAACCATGCGCAATATCTTTTTTGCCAATGGGCCAAGGGAAGAAAGAAAAATTAATCGTGGAATTAAATTTCTGTGTGTTCATTTTCCCATCAACATTTCTTAGCATATTTAACTCAAATCAATCATCGCCAAGCGTAATGTCAACATAAAAGGTTACCATGCACTTTGTTATTTTATTACTAATATTAAAAAAAAATTTTATACATTGCTGCATGAGTCATTTCTCAAGTTGTCATGTGTTGATAAACATGCAGTGTTGAAACCAAAATCTAATAAATAATGATTCGCCAGGTTGGCGTCAGGAATATAAAATATTATCAACGGTGGTTTTAATGACTGAAGTTGTATGGCAAAAAAAAAACTAAAAATATAAAATTCTGCGAAAATTTCTATCGGGAATTCATCGAGGAATAGTTTGATGGCGGTTCGACTGAGCGGGACTTTCATTTTTTGAGTGATGCGGATATCGTTTCAAATATCACAATAGCAGGAGAGGCAGAGAATGATATTAAAAATACCAAGTGAAGAGAATACTGGCAGCTACGTTAGTTCCAAAGCAGCAATGACTTCTGTTGAAACTCTGTTGGACTTCGCGAACCAAAGGAAATGCGAATAAAAATGATAAAATAGCATTCGAAAAATACGCAGTGAAATTCAACAAATCGTTAAACATTCTCAAAAACTAATTGCTGAATTTTTTAAGAAATTAACACATACAATATGCATGAAAATTGATAATTCCAACTATCTGTGTTTTTCAATTATCCTTGACCTGCTTCCCCGACATTAGACCGGATAATCGAAAGTAATCACTGAAATAAATTTTTCACAAAGTGTCCTGAATATTAACATCGTTAAAAAATTTTTCGGGGGGGGGGGGGCGGGAAGAAGTGAAGTCAAATAATTATTTCAATAATTTTTTATTTAATTTTTTAATTGAAAGCTACAAATATATTATATAACAAAGTATTTGCATAAATAAAAAATGTGTATACATTTATTATGCACACATGTATATTTTACATGCATCATTACACAATACATTTTTTTACTCGATTCCAGTGAGGGCACATGCCTCTCTCCAAATTAGGATTTTTCGTTCCCAAAATAGGGTAACCTTAACTATGAATTATCTAACTAAATTATATAATTATACACAAAAAGAATTTGTACGCATTTAAAATAAAGTGACTCCTTCCCAAGAAAGTTTTACAGTTCAACGTTCTCAAGGTTCGGAACTTGTAGAATTCATTGCTGTTTCCCGCGTTTTCATATGCCAGATTAGTAAAAGATTATAAAAAAATTAATTAATTAAATGCAATCTAATTAAATGATATTATTAATGTAATAACAAGGGCTTAGCTTAAGAATTATAAGGAAACGCGAACAGAGATGAGAACGAAGTTCATTGAACGCAATTTGGCACTGCATCGGAAAAACGTCTGAGCGCAGTTGAGTTCATTTTTGCACATTCGAGCGCAGCCGCTAGGTTACCGCGTCGAAGTCAACTACTGAAAAGTAAAGTGGTTCAGTTTTTTGAAAATCTTTCCACGTACTTATTCATTTCCGTATGATGTCATTAAAAACCCCATGACACAAGTCTGCCAGCGTTATTTAAACATACGGGCGTTGAAAGATGAATTGGTTGGCATTGTACAACGACGATGCAAAGTGTACGCAAGGTGGGGCAAACCTTGCACAACATGATGCAGCCGAAAATCAATACGCTCTCGTCTTCTCTTTTCTGCCAGTCTCGTCCTTGCAACCTCGCGTTGTGAGTTCATGGTCAACTCGGGGGAACTTCCTTTCATTAGCATTACTCCAGATACAGCTCAGTTGAAATCGATCGGCAGTTTTCTTGCTATTTTGGAAGCGAAAATAAAAAATGCCGCTCGTATTGCTCTTTTTGCAAATTGGTATTCTTCGCATCTCGTCGAAGAAAGAAAATATGAACAAACAGAAATTTAAGTTCACGATTAAATTTTAACAAACATTTTCTTCCATATGTTAAAAGTAGATTTTGTTAATGATGCTCATTTAGTGCTATTTGAATTAAGAATAACTGATTTGTTATTGAACCGGCGTCAGCGCTCATATGGCCGAATCGGGCGGCAGAATTTAGGAAAGACAAAATTTTTGGAAGTTACAGAAGCATCCAGTAATAAAATTAAGGGATGACAAAATTTTTAGAATTTAGGGAAAGCACTGAGAACCAAAATTTAGAAGGTACAAAAATTTAGAACTTAGGGAGGCGTCTGGTAGCAGAATTTAGGACCCGCAGAGATTGCACCTAGCAACAAACACCTAGCAACGGCCCTCGGTAAGCCCTAAGTAGATGTGGGAATTTATTTATTCAGGACTCAGATAATCCTTAAGCACAGAGCCGGATTTAGATTTGGTAATCTATTTGAAATTATGGCGGCTCTTTATAAGTCTGTTATACTATATTTTAATACTACATTTTAATTTTTTTGCGGGGCCCCCAAGAAAGTGGAGGCCCTAAGCTATAGCTTATGTAGCTTATACGTAAATTCTGCACTGCTTAAGCATGTGAAAGAAATAGACGTTAGTTTAATAAATAACTAAAATAATACAATTTAGGCTTAATTGTTTGAGTGCATGATAGAAGGAAGACAAAATTTAGCGGAACAACTTGTCTCTCGTCGACAATCTCATGATACAAAGCCAATATTGTATATCGGATGCTGTTAAGCTAGGCTAAAATTGTATTTTACTGATTCCAAGAAATTTCAGTTAATATAGCTGATTGCGATGCTACTTAACTTTCTGATTTGATCTAGCTTATTATTTTTTGCAGGTGTTATTACTACAGCAATTTTATGAAAATTAAAGTTCGAACTTTCGATTATTTCGAAGAGTTTCTAATTCTGGAGCTATTCTAACAGGATCTACAAAGCGAAAGCATGCTTCGATGTGCATTAAACAAAAAGTGGAATTGCTGTAAAAAATGGATAAAGGTATATCCTTCTCAAAATTAGTATGGCATTGGAAAGTCAATGTTGACGACGAAATAATATGAGATAAGGAAATGTACATGATATAAGGAAACAGAAAAAAGGAACTTTTTGAATTTTTTGTGCATTCCGATACCCCACTCGCAATGAATAACAGAACCATTAATCGTTATGCTAAAAGTGATGACAAAGTGATGACTGAATGGATCAGACAGCGTTGCAGTGAGGACGTGCCATTGACGGATCTAATGCTAATGGCTCAAGCCAAAAGCCAAGTTTCATTAAGAAATGAACTGAAAAACTGAGAGCACGTATTCTAAAGGTTGGTTAACCAAATTTAAAAATCGCCATGATATAAGGCTGCAAGGTATTTACCCCCCCCACACACACACTTTTCTAGCGTGCCTTCGTGGTGTAGTGGTTCTGCACGCTGGGCCGGTATTCCAGAGGTCCGTGGTTCGATTCCCGGCGAAGGCGGTTGCTAATTTTTCATCTTTAAAATTTTTCATCAGCTTTTCCAATTAACCTTATGTCTCTATAGTGACGCCCGAACTAAAAGGGTGTTGGATGATGTTTCTCCACACCCAGGATCTGGCGATTGGGTCCCTTGAAAACCCAGTCGCCCTTTAAAAAGGGGAGTATGTAAGTATGTAAGGTATTTCTCGCACTTTCTTAGGGTGCCTTCGTGGTGTAGTGGTTCTGCACGCTGGGCCGGTATTCCAGAGGTCCGTGGTTCGATTCCCGGCGAAGGCGGTTGCTAATTTTTCATTTTGCCTGTTTCCAAAAAAAAAACCCTAATGTCTCTACAAGGCAATTAAAACTTTCAGGTGAAAATGCTTTAGCTGAAGATGCTGAACTATTTGCAGATGAATTCATTGAACTGATTTATAGTGAAAAGTTATCTCCAGAACAAATTTACAACCCTGATGAAACTCGTCTTTTCTCGCAATATGTACCGCGAAATACCTTGGCAACCTCTACAGAAACGGCTACAGCTAATGTCAAAGATTCCAAAGCGAGACTAACAATGCGCAAATGCTGCAGGAACGCGCAAGTGTAAACTTTTTGTAATCGGAAAAAATACACCATCTCGAGCATTTAAAGGAGTAAAAACTTTTCCCGTTACACATCGTGCAAATAAAAGAGCAGGGATGACACAAGCATTAATGAATGATTGATTTGAAAATCATTTCATACCCGATGCTCGGCAACATTTGAATTCGGCTGGTTTACCTGATGACGCAAAAACTGTCCTGATTGTAGACAACTGTTAAGCTCATACTTCAATTAAAGTTTTAGTGAAGATAATGTATCCGTATTATTTTTACCTCCAAATTATACGTCCGTCATTCAGCCTATGGATATGGCAAGACTATTAAAAAATTTTTGAAATATTTTAGCATAAAATCTGCCGTGTGGAGCATCGCAAGATCGTGGGAGGATGTTTCCAGATGCTTTAAAAAATGCTTGGCAAAATTATGGCCAGCTACCATGTTTCATGGTAAGGATGATGAAGATGATAGCCGCGAATTTGAAGGTTTTCGGATATTGCAAACCAGATATAATTTTCTAATTAATGGATTTTGCAAAGAAATGTGGTGAAGCAGTATTAAATGAAGATTATATAACAGAAGTTTTTCATTGCGATGACAATGCCCCAATCATGAATCAATTAACGGACGGCGAAATCTATACTATGATTCTAGATTCAGAAAATACCGCTACCGATAGTGAAGAAAGTGACAGAGAGGTTATTGAATATGAAAAAATTTCGATTGACAAGTTAGTCGAAATTCTGGACTCAGCAATTGCAGGACTTGAACAATGGAACTTTATAACTGAACAAGAAATTACGTCTGTCTACAAAATTAAAGAGAAAGTATTAGCATAAATTAAACAGTTTATACTGAAACAAATGTTTAATAATGTAAAAAAATAAGTATTAAGCTCTTTTTTTTTTTTTTTTTTTTTTTTTTTTTGTTAATTTTGATATTCTTTAGGTCATAAATACTTCATTATTCCATATTTTTAATTTTATAATTTCTACATGCCATCTTAATATATTTAAACAGAGGATCTAATATCCGGAAATATCCCAAATCCGGAACCGCCGAAGTCCCGATCTCGGAATTTGTACTGTATTTAAGATGCTGAAAAGTAAATTGCATGTATTTTCTGTCCTGATTATGATGTGGATGGCTTTGATTCATGTCGTCGTTCCATTCCGGCATGCATTTTATTAGCTATTTTTTTTCCTTAAAGTCTTTGATGGATTTTATATGTTCATAAAAGTAACTACACGAATGTTTGGAATAGACTTTTAAGTTTAAAATGTTCTTTTAATGTTGATACATGCAATTTTTTTTCCCTGAGAACCAAATGTGTATGGTATTATTATTATTATTATTATTATTATTATTACTACAGCTCCTGCATTTAGCGGCGAAACTGATGAAATAGATAGCAGAATAAGTCTCATTTTAATATCCCGGACTTTTTTCAGCTTCGAGCAAACCTTGGAGAAATTATAAATCCCGGACGTTTGGTATCTCTAAATCAATCCCATTAAAACATCACGTACATTCTTTCAATCCCATATACAACTCCGGACGCAATTATAAATACCGGACTTTCACAGAAAGCATACAATGGGAAAAAGACAGTTTTGTTATAACTAAACCTGCAATAAATGAAATGCAGCTTTAAAAATATAGTTCCGATGCGCATTTTTTTACCTTGGCAGCTGATAACTTGGAATTTTCTTGTTCAGCGAATTCAAACTCAGATTACATGTGAGCCGAATCCTTGATTTAAAAACAGCTGACGGGCTAGAAATTTGATTTTTAGAACAAAGGGCGTTAGCCCACAAGGGCTATTAATTTCGTTTTGGCATTTTGTAGCGCTTCAGTATAAACGGCGTTTCAGTTTTCAAATTGTGGCCACCAAATATTATCGCCCTGTAATAATATTCAAATATAAATTTAAAGAAATTAAATAATGAAGAATCTGCATAAGTGTATGTTTCTCGCATTGTGGAAAACGACGGTACCTAGAGCCATCAAATTTTGAACAACGTAATCCTACACCTGAACATGGGCACCTGGAAGCCCTAATTTTGAATTTCGAATTTGTGTTATTATCTATTCATATCTTGTAAAACTTTAACGAATTTTCGAAAAACAAACTCAATGATTTTAAAGCGAGCAATGGCAAAACTGTACGGAAAGGGGGGGGGAATTATCTCCAGTTCACGAGACTGTATATCTTTTGAAATTATTTTCTGATATTGCTGTTGAATTGAATTTTATGGTTTAAGTGCGAAGAACATGATATTTAATAAATAAAGGTAACACATAAAACGTTAAAAAAAAGCCCCTCTGGGTGTGATATAAAATGAAAACTTTCAGATTTTTTTTTTAAAGCACAAAATGGGATATTAGTCTCGAAACGGCATTTTGCGTCGAAACGCTTAAATGCGTTATATTACTTTTCAGATTGTTGCCATCAAGTGTAATTATCCTGTATTATATTGTTACGAAATTTACAGACGCGTTGAGATGGCTTCCCCGCTAAGCAGTTTTACGGTTGCCATAAAATGGCAAGGGAAGGCAGTGTTGCTACATTTGGCGAAAAATCGCCCATTTGGCGATATTTGGCGACAAAATTGGCTATATGCCATGGACGGATAGAGAACCTTTTGGAACGAATTTTTACCGGTTTAGCCCAGAATGTTCTCGAACACAAGCCAAAAGCTATATAGACCCTGCTGGTCCGCAGTTACTAACTGACTGTGTCTCGTCGAGAGGGCGAGAGTGTGTGCCTCGCATAGAGTGCGAGATAGTTAGTATCGAGTTGGTGTCTCGTCTAGCGAGTCAATCCCTGCCGAGTCGATCGAGTTGACAGCCGGGCAGCGAGTGCCGAGTGGGTCGTCGAGTGCCCCGAAGGAGTCTCTTAGTGTATCGGCAGTTAGTGCATCCTCGAGAGAGCGTATTGAGCTCCGGGAACGACTGAACCGAAGAGCGGGAGCTGTGCTCTGTTTGTCGTCGAGTGCATCGCGAATTGCAGCGTGGAGAGTCTCGAGAGTACGTGGAGTTCCGAGAATGACCCAGCAGAGTCGGAAGCTGTACTCTAGTGCTTTGCAGTGAAGCTGTTTCAACCGTTATTGCCTGACAGTGTGAAGGCTGTGTCGCTGATTGTTCCAGCGTGTTTATAGTAAATCTTCGACGACTGTAAAAGTGTTTTGGAGCTATCCTGATTAATATTGGCTAAATAAAGTGTGTTTCAATATTTCATCAAGAAGAGTTATCATTATTCACTCCAGATCAACGAACTCCGTACGGAAGTAAATTAAGAAAATAACGTAACAACTGGTGTCAGAAAAAAAAAAAAATAACCCAACAATATTAATAATATTACAAAGGAAAAAATTTCAGTGTATATTCATTTTGG
This sequence comes from Stegodyphus dumicola, assembly GCF_044657685.1. NCBI lineage: Eukaryota > Metazoa > Arthropoda > Arachnida > Araneae > Eresidae > Stegodyphus > Stegodyphus dumicola. Next base: position 167,535,936 of record NC_140770.1, read on the forward strand.
TGGCTTGGCAAATGTGGTGCAAATGTGGTCAAGAGCAAGAGACTGACGTTAATTACGGAAAGGGAAAGTAAACGGCTGTGTCGGGGATCCTAAGGGGACATATATTTTAAAAGAAAAGTGTTTTTAGGCCTCATTCAGTATCAGTAGATCAGGAAAAAATCCTGAATGGAGCTCTCCTTTGTTTTTCACTGTAAGTCAGTAACGCGTACAAGGATGCACACGGTACCGGAATGGAAACAAATTACATAGGATACGAAAAGTTTTGAAGTGCTCTTTTACGTATTTATTAAACAGCTTAATAATATTAGTATGCACTTTTTTGGTTTATTAATAAATAAATAATTAATATTAATAAATTATAACAAATTTATTAATAAATTAATAAATACGTTTTTTAATAAAATAGTACATAAGCATATTAGTAATAAAGTATTTACAACTATTTTAGTAATAGTAATAATTAGTAAATATCCATATCATTAATGTAATTAATGAAAGGCATTTGAAACCAAAATAGGATTTGCATTAATAAATTATAGTTAAGAATAGTTGTTCTGATTGTTCTGATTATTATTGGAATTTGTTCTGATTATTGTTCTGATTGTTCTGATTATTATTGGAATTTGTTCTGATTATTGTTCTGATTGTTCTGATTATTATTGGAATAATTTAAATATTAAATCCGATAGTAGCTTAAGATGGTTTTGCAGTTGGAAAAATAAATCCGATAGTAGTTTAAGATGGTTTTGCAGTTGGAAAAACAAGAATATAACTCATTTTGATTCACCTTTCTTTTCTTTATGATTGACGAATATCCGTTTGCCATACACGTGATCAAATAGGGAGTAAGTGTTTAATCCATAAGATAATAAGTATTGATTAACATTTCCTATAACTACTTCTAATTAAGGCTTCCTAAGAGCAGCCCCCTTAATTTTCACTCGCAGCTTTTAATTGTAGACTAGGATATGAGCATAGGATCTACCTTTAAACAATGGGATTTTTTTTAAACACTGTGCAATGACAATGCCTAGTAATAATAGTTTTATAGTCACTAAGAATCATTTTCTGGATTCCCATACTGATTTTTTTTCCAAGAGATATTAAAAGTTGCAATTGACGAGTATGAGCAATGCATAATACATACATATATAACGTAAGCATACCATAAAGAAAAATGAACTCCCAACAAAAGCTGATCGACTCTTATTGAACTCTAAAGAGGGGTTTATCAGAGGGAAAATGGCAATTAAAATTTCATTTAATTAATTTTAATTATTTATTTACTGTATCGATTTATTACTAATTGTAATGGATTGGAGTATTTGAATATGTATTAGCTGAATATTTAAGAAAAATATTATGACTGCGAGAATAGAAAAAACATTTTTTAAATATCTGCTTTCTTATAGAATGCAGATGAATTCATTTTTACTTAATGAAAATCAAAATTTAGTAGCTGAATAATCTGTCCTGTATCGAGTACCTTAGTTCAGTGATTCGTATTAATGTGCCCTTTTTTTAAAAAAAATTAATTGCTTCAAGAATAATTAGAAAAGGACATAATTCTCTTCTTACCCTTAAATTCTTCAATAAAAAAACTACATTTTCAGCTATAACCAGGTGAAATAATTCTCTAAATATAATTCAAAGCATAAAAAATAAGGTACATAAACGGCTTGGAAATGGAACTAGCACTGAGATTCTCTTTAAGAAATATGGTGAAGCTTACAAAAAGTCTACGAAGTGAAGTAATTCCGTAGAATATTTTCTAACTCTTTATGATTAAACTGAATTCAATTATACTTAATAAACGACATGTAAATATAATTTAATGTATATGTGTGGATGTGTGTGTGTGGCTTTATTATTATTTTATATCCTTATCTTCTAACTAATTAATCAAGGTAAAACAAAACTGCTTACCTTGTTCCAATGGGTTCGGCCAGGGCCACTGGATCATTTCTTCTCAGGGACTCTATCTGCAAATCTTGAGAGGAATAATCCATAAATGATAAACTTTCTTAACACAAACATATTTAATGAAGACGCAAACAGTTACAGAATATTTACATAATGAAAAGGTTTAAATGTTCTCACGACGCAGCGTGCGACTTCTTAGTTCCGAGTTCTCGTGATCTCTAGCGAGAGTTCAGAGTTCGAGATGACGTCACTCAGGCTTACTAGCGGCTGAGCGGTAAAACTCTGGCAGGTCGATCCGGGGTTCGAACTCCAGGCAGGTCGATCCGGGGCAACTTCGTTGAACTCTGGCAGGTCGATCCGGGGTTCGAATCCCGGTGAACGGGATGGCTGTATTGGCGTTTTCGTGGTTTTCCCCGCGTGTAACGTGCGTAAGAGTCAGTTTTGCTTAGAAAGTTCTCCGCGAGGCACCCTTACCCTTAGGCAAATAGCCGTCGAATGCTTTGCTATAATCAAACAAACCAGACCAAACAATAGATATATAAATAAGTAGCTTAAAAAACTGCTATATTTTATGTATACTTATAAAGTAGTATTTAAATATACATAATGATTAAAAGAAAGGAAAAGTCGGATCTTAACTGATTGCATATAATGTAATCCCTATAAATGCCCTAACAATTCTTTCTCACTTAAAGTCGTAACCCAAAAGGAGAACAAGTAAAATTAAACTTCAGATATGTATAATACAAAAAATACAAAATATAAAAATAAATTATATGTTTACGAAACCTAACTAACCATTTATATTGATATTACGTAAACATACGTATGGTAATGAACATTGTATAATAAAGATATTTTTCTTTGATATTTTATACCTTGTTCTATATTTTGTTCCGTTTATATATACCTATGCATAGATATCTATAATTTAAGGATTCCATATTAACTACTACATATAAAACCCAAAAGTGCACCAATAATGTATTTTTAGGTATTATTTAACTTCATTCTGAAGAATTTTTTGAAGTCTTGTTTGCGTTATTTTATTCATAAGTCTCAAATTAAAAAAATTATTGTTTATATGTCATTAGAAAATTAACCAAAAAGCAGCAACCACAATGTAATTGAAAAGCAGTCCTTAGACGTGAAAAGGTTGAAGGTCGTTTGAATGAAGACTATTTTTTCAGATTCTCCTACTTCGCATACATGTAACATAGCATTCGAAATGGAAAACTCAATATTTACTACAAATCCATTCATGTAACAAATATCTGTCTTTCTACTCCTATGGCTTTAAAAAAAGATGTTATTTCCCTTACAGTTTATCGTTCAATAATAAATTTTCATTGTACAAAATTCCATTCATTAGAAAAATTCAATTTGTATTTTCCTCTGTATAAAACTGAATGTAGAGAAGTTACATGTTTAAACGGCCCCCCATATTTTCTAAAGACCCCGAGCAAGATTATTCCCTCCTCGTCAGCTCTTCCCCTGAAAAAAGGGATGGTAAATTTACGACCTGACCGCATATGAGGTGATTTCATTTATTTTCTGTCTGAAAGGATTTTCAGACTGACATTTATTTGAAATACTTCGAACATATTTAAGTAATTATTAAATAACTAAAAATAAACAAATTATGAGAACACTCTAAATTTTCAAAGAAAACTTCTCTGCCGGGATAAAACTTGAAAACAAATAATGTCAGCCTCATTTCTTCCTCTTGTTTATAAGCTGTTTCTCCGAGGCATAAATAAAAGTACATAATGTTTGAATCTAAATAATTACAAACATCTTTATTTCTTATTACAGCTTGACACTTCATGTAGTTCCGATTCTAATAAAGTATTGGAAAAAGTTACCACATATAAATGTATTCGAAAACAAAGGGATTATGCTTAGCGCAAAAAAAAATTTATAACTAAGCTAATTTAATTTTTCACAGATGTACGAATAAAAGTCAATAGAATCTATCTTAAATTTTTCGAGAAAGGTTTGCATCACAGTATTACTTAACTCCATTTGTAGACGTTTTTGGTGTGTTTTATTTATGTTCGTTTTTAATGAAAACGAAAATAATGTAAACTCGGACTTCATAATTAAAATCTTGAAATCTTCCCTACATCATATTTAGAAGCACATGTGAAATGTATTCGCGGGCTGCCTAAACTACTTTTGGGGACTGCGGGCTTCCAGTTTCAAACGATTGCCCTAATTTAAAAAAAAAAAAAAAAAAAAAAAATCGTATTTCTGGATTTTCTTTTTCGTACCAGATGCTTAGTTTTTTTTTTTTTTTTTTTTTTTTTTTTTTTGGTCGATTATTTTCCGAACTCATTTTATTAGTTATTTTACTGTTTAGTACCAAATTTCAGAATTTATTCTTTTTAGGCTTTAAGTTTAGGCAAATTCTTGATTTTTATTGCTTTTGTCAAAATTACTATTCAAATTAATTTTTTGTGTATTTCTGACATAATTATGAACTACCGAACTCTTGTTCGATCAGGGGTAGCCAATCAGGGATCAGCCAATCCGGTGGATTAAAAAAAAAAAAAAAAAAAAAAAATACTGTTATTCTACATTCTTAATATCAGTCATTTCTCGATTATTTTGACAATTTTTTCATATCTCCAACTCTAAAAATATCGGACTTATAAACTGTGAAAAAGCGGTACGCTTTTTGCGAAGGGCGGGAAATCTGAGGGTCTACCCTAGCAAAGAAAAACAAAAAGTTTGTTTTCTGATTTCTGGATTCTCCAATTAATGTTATACAGTTTTTGCTTGTTTTATTTTATAATTCATTTGATAAATATATAAATACAATTTATATTGTTACGAATTTGGTATTTAAAAAGCTAATGTTAGTTCAATTATAAATTAAATGGTTTTATTTCTCGCGCAGTGCAGCGCGTGAAGAATATTAAAAGAAACCTAAGCCGGAAAATTGAAAATACAAGAGCGCGTGCATTAAACATTTAATAAATATGTCTTTTTGATTTCGAGAAAGTACCAGAAAATTCTCGCACGCGATTTAAAAATCTTATAAAAAGAGGAAAACCTTTCAGTTCGTAGTTAGTTACTTAGTTTGTTGTTGTTTAGAAAACTGCTCTTGTTGACTGAGCGAATTCGCAGATTAGCTTTCTTTAGCTGTTTTGGAATTAAGTTCTGTTGAACATTTGAGTAGTTAAAAGATAACTACTGTGAGATATTGTAATACTGCACGATAATTTGAGGACATTTAAGCATATTTCTTGTGATAATAATAAATTTTTGTTCATTTTTCATCGGACTTGTGCATTCATTTCGTAACGAACCCGTACGCACACAACAATATTTAGGAAAATATTATAAAAAGATTTAAAACTAAAAGAACGACGGAGAGGGAATACTCGCATCTTATCGTAGGTTTCATGACTCGTGATTTCATTGAGCTTGCCAGAAATCGCGTTGTTATTTATCTCATTTCAGCGGGTGCTGCTTCTCAGTTTTTGTATTGATATTTTTATCGCATCCTTCTTTAGTCTTTCTTTTTCCTTTTCTTTTTTTTTTTTTCGGAAGGGAGACTGTAATTTCATTGTATAATGTCTGCTGTGAAAGTTAGCCGAAAAAAGGTTTTGTGGAAGAATTTAAAAAGAACTCTCTTTTAAAAAAGGAATGGGGAACACTAGCAGCAGGTACTCTTCTTCATTCTTTAACCTCAGTGACAATGAACGAATGGAAATTTAGAACCTGCTGCCAATTTCTATTCTTCAAGAAAATATTTCTTAATTTTTTTGATACCTACATGACGGAACCCCCTGAATCGCTGAATCGCTTGGAACCCCCGGATCCAGACATACTCCTCTCTCTGCCCCGCTAAAAAAATTAAAAAAAAAAAAAAAAAAAAGAGGGGAGGGGGGAACTAAAGAACGGGAGATAACTTCAGTGGTTCAGTTCTTAAAGCGGTTGCAGACAACTGAACAAAGAAGTCTTGGCTCAATTTGGAGACTTCTTAGTTATCAACAGAAGCGAATAGGGCTATCAGAAATTCGGGAAATTTTCCGAGGAGCTGATGGCTGTAGGCCTGACTTCTGACTAAAGACACCTACACTTTTATGCAAGTCAGCGATTATTTCCCAAGACAGAAGCTACCGTAAAAGTGCTTTCTTGCTGTTCTAAGTTGAACTTAATAATGGTGCCTATACCTTTATGAAGGGATTTTGTTAAAACTTCTAGTAAAAGTGCTCTGGTATAGAGGGACCAGCACTTCGATGAATGTTGCTTTCTTTAAGTCATAAACTGAATAATTGTGCTGGTTTTCATAAGGAAGCGGGCGTCTTTATGCCAGGGAAATTTCGGCAAACAGAGGTTCACATGTATAAAAGTGCCAGCACCTTTATGATACATATTTCGCCAAGATATATCCATACAGCCCAGTATTATCCCTTTGAAGGATCTAGAGAGCAGGGGTGGATGGAGCTTTAGGGAAATTTTCCTAGGCGCCGGTAGTCCAGCTTATCACTAAAGATGCCGGCACCTTTGTGCAATTAGGCGATTGTTAGACATGATAGAAGTCAACACAAAGATGCTGGCACCACACGAAAGGTGCCTTATCCGAGTAATAAATGGAATTTCATAATGGTGTATGTACCATATGAAGGGACTTATGCTCTGATATAAATGTACCAGCACCTTGACGAAAGTCGCTTTCTTCAAATCCTTCAACTGAATAACTGAATAATAGTACCAAGCTCTGGCATAAAGTTTTGGTTTGGTTTATTAGATTATGGCAAAGCACTCGAGGGCTATCTGCCTTAAGGAAGCGATGCCTTCGTGGAGGACTTTCTAAGGGAAACTGGCTCGTATACACGTTACACATGGGGAAAACCACGAAAACGCCCACGTAGCCAGCTCGTTCGCGGGATTCGAACCTCGGACCGAACTACCAGTGTTCAGCGACGTTACCGCTCGGCCGCTGGTGGGCCCTCTGTCATAAAGGATCTGATCCTTTATGCCAGAGCATCCCCGGCAAACAGCGGTCCATCTGTGTAAAGATGCCGGAACTTTTATGATGAAGATTTCGCGAAGGCGGAGACCATGATAAAGATAAGGTATTTTGACAAAAATTACTTTCTTCAAATTCTAAATTGAGCTTCATCGTGGTGCAGGCACCTTTTATGCACGTGGGTGACTATTCACTAAAATAAAAACCCGACCAGCGGCGTCTCAGCATCTTGATGAAGGTTCTTCCATGGTGTAAACTGAATTTCATAATGATGCCCGTGTTCCCCTTATATCTTCATGAATAATAGCAAAAGGGCCAAATCAAATTGTCTTGATGAACAATTACAAAAGCTCCGGCACCTTTATTGAAGCCTATAAAGTACTCACTTAGATAAAGAAGCATCTCTTCGTCTTGATGAAGGTTACACTTTTTACGGTATATCCTGAACTTCATAAGAGTACGGGCAGCTTTTCGTTTTAATGCTGAGGCATCCTTGTACCTTGACGAGCAACGACAAACTTGCATAAAGGTGTCGGCACGCTTATACAAATAGGTCGCGCAGGCCACATCACACCCAAAACTCCTGATTGACGACAGTGCTTTAAAAATTGAATTAGGAAAACCTGTTACCGTTCTTCATGGGATTTTCCTCTCGTCTTTTCAATATGAAGCTGTCCTGTTTCTTTTTTTTTTTTTCGTTTTACCCCTCATTGTATATATTCTTGACTGCTGCTACTTGAACTTAGGATTAGTCGGATGACTAGACTAATCCTAAGATATGCAACACTTACATAAATACCTAACCTCAACGCAGAAGACTGCTAAACGGTATGATTTACAAAACTCGAAACTGAAAATTTGCCCCGAACTTTCCCCTTCAGGAGAGACTCCATACTTTTCTGTAGCATTTCATATATGCAAAATTACAAATACTTTTTTTCTTCGATCTAGGTTTTAAAAACATAAAATTAGAGGCAGCAATAAATTTTGAATTTCATATAATTTTAGCTTTCTGTGGCTTTCTTCAGAAACCAAAAACACTGGTTTACTTCCTAGCTCCGCTATGATTGGCGAGTGATTTTGTGTAGCGAAACCTCGATTTGTGAACTAATGCTAGTTTATCCAACCAACCTCTACTATTGTTAGAATTGCACATTTGACGCTAAGGATATCATTTAAAAATGAGAGTCTTTTGAAATTCGTAGGCAGAGTCAAATATTTCACTACATCAAGCTTATAGACTGGCCCACCAGCGTTCGAACAGTAAGATCATTGAACACTAGTTGTTCGGTCCTTCTTCAGATCCCCGCGAATGGGCTGGCGCATGGAACTTTTCGCGATTTTCATCTGGTGTAACACAAATACGAGACAGTTTTCCTTAGCAAGTCTTCCACGAAGACATCCTTCCCTTGAGTAGAGAGCTGTCACATGCTTTGCCATAATCTAATCCAGTGCTCTTCAAACTTTGTCGACTCAAGGAACCTTCAGAACTATAAGATTATTTTATTATTATAAGATTTCTATTATTGAAACGCACGCAAGGTTTTTTTTTGGGAAACCCCATTCCACCGTCATAAAAATATATCTTAAAATAATATTTAAAGTAGATCTATATGTTACAAATAATTAAATAAAAGCATTGTATTTTTATTAAAACATTTTAACATAAAATTAATGTAATTTATTCATTCATAGCATTAACTACTGCTCCAGGTGTCATCCTAATGGTTAGTAGAAGGTGCGCGCTTGCAATTATATATCTATATCTATATCTATATATATATATATGATGTACCAGCTTTTTTCAGGAATAAATAGATTGTTGAAGAATCATAAATGTAGTCGTAGCTTAAATTATAAGACGATAAGTTTAAAAAACAGGATCCATTTATTATTGGTCAGGAGAAATAGCAGTTACAAAATCAGATATCCGGAGTAAATAAAAAAGAATTACTAATAACTTTTTGTATGAAGTTTACTGCATCGTGACATTTAATAAAAAGCCCCGATATTCTTTTGCGAGTCCTTTTATAGCCTCTGGAAAGGCAGAGCTTCCAAGAAATGACGTCAGCCTCGTCAGCCAATCCAGTTCGCTTTAAATATTTCCAGAACAGTCTATAACTGTAAGTGTAGAAAAGGTGGGAAAAAAAACTTGACTATGGGGCTGTGGATTTAATTCCACGTACTTTCAAATAAGAGACCATCGCCATTAAAAATGAAAAGAAAATAAGACTCTAGCCATTAATTAAAAGTGAACTTTCTGAATGAGATTTTAATAATAAGATCTATAATCTATTCGTAACAAAATTACACGAAACATTTTTAAAATATACTGAAACTTTATTTTTAAGAAATTAATAATAAAAAAATGTCAAACATTTTATCTCACAAAAGTCTTCGTACACTGAAATATTTTCGGATAAAATCAAAATTAGAATTATCGTTTGCCGCTTTTTTTAATTTTTGCATTTAAAAAATCGTTTGCTTTAATTTTTTACTGTTTACTTCATAATATTCTATTTATTATTGAAAAATGGGTCGCAGTCGTAAAGAAATTACAAATAGTATTCGAAAATTGATAAATTTTTCACCATAGTAGAGGTAAATCAATTCGAAATATCGCTAAATTAATTATCCCATTTTACAGTGCAGTATGTGATAAAACGCTTTAAAGAAGAAAATCGGATTGAAAACAAGGTAAGAAAAAGTCAGCCGAGAAAGTTAACTAAACGTGATGAGAGATTTATTCTTAGAAAATTTGTGAAAACCCCGCGTTTGAGTGCTGTAAAAAGTTCTTCAGAATTTAATGCAAAATTTTATACTTCAGTTTCACCTGAAACTATTCGACGAGTTCTCAGAGGAGCTGGATTACATGGGCGTTCTGCCCGTGAAACTTTTTTTGTTAGTGAGAAAAACAGAAAGCTTAGGCTTTTATTCGCAAAATCAATGATAAATACACCCGAAACTACTGGAATAATGTCCTATTTGCTGACGAAAGCAAATTTAACATTTTTGGTTCCAATGGTCGAATAACTGTATGAAGAAGCATATGAGGAACTTCATTCTAAGAATTTAGTTGGAACAGCTAAGCGTAGAGGTGGAGGTGTTCTTGTGTGGGGGTGCATGGCAGCATCAGGACTAGGTAATTTGGTATTTATTGATGGCACAATGAATCATTCTCTTTATTTAAATATTTTAAGAGACAAATTAAAATTATCAGCCCAAAATTTGGGTATTGGAAACAACTTTCTTTTTAATCATGATAACGATCCTAAGCATACGGCTCTCAACGTTCGCCTGTGGTGTCTCTATAATTATCCACAGGTTTTGGAAACACCATCTCAGTCGCCAGATTTAAACCCATAGAACACATTTGGAAAGAACTGGAGGTTAAAGTACGAAAACACGACATCAAAACCAAACGCGAACTCTAAACAGTCATGAGAGAAGTCATGATAAACATTGATACAGAAATAAATTTAAAAAAAAAAATTTAAAAACTAGTAAAATCTATTCCCAGACGTTTAAAATCTGTTGTGGATGCTGAGGGATGTCCTACTGAATATTAATTCAACGAAAAATGAAAATATTTACTAATATGTCAAGATTTTTTTGAAGTGTACGAAGACTTTTGTGAGATAAAATGTTTGTTTTTTATTATTCATTTTTTAAAAATAAAGTTTTGCTATATTTTAAAAATATTTCATGTAATTTTGTTACGAATAGATTATAGATCTTATTATTAAAATCTCATTCAGAAAGTTTACTTTTAATTAATTGATAGAACCCCATTTCAATGAAAATCATAAGTGTATGAACACTTTTGGGAGCCACTACATATACACAAACTATCCAAGTCTAGCTCTGTTAATGTTTTTTGTAGTCGCATTGCACATTTTGAATTTAATCTTCTTCTAGGTATATTTTATTTTTGTTGGCATATACGCTGAGGGAAAAAAATACGTTGTTCGAAAAGCCATTAAAATTTTTATAGCTGTGTGAAAAACATCTAGGTATGCTGCATAAATCTATAACCAAAATTTCAGGAACTTATTAAAATTTAGAATTTAACTTCGAGTCTTGACACGTCGATAAGTTGTTACCTTCCCTTGACACGTCGATAAGTTGTTACCTTCCCTTCACTGGCAAGGCTTCTGATTTACTGTAGTACTCAAATGGTTCTCCAATCATATTAAGTTTTTGATTCTAGGAAATATTCTCTTATAGTTTTACTCAAATAAAAAAGGAGCTCCATTATATACGTTTACTAACGTTTATTTTATTTTAAATCTTTACTATCACTTCTTATTTTCTACTTCCGGCCAGAATTAAAAGCTTTAACTTATTTATGCAAATTTGTCTTGCGAACGACAAATACTTAAGTTGTGGCTTTTTGCCAAGCAAGAGAGAGAGGAAGGAGTTAGTAGAAGCAGGCCGCTTGCCTTAGCAGTTTTACTCGGTTGCTGGTTGCCATTAAAAAGTTGTTATTCGAAATATGTAAAAAAATAGTGAGATAATCTTAATACAACATATTAAATTTGTATTTTTTATCTGGCTGAGACTGGGAACCACTAAGATCTCCCTGACAACGGAAATTAAATTCAGAAACAATCGTTAAGTTTCACAACAATGCCCATTTTAATACTTTTTTTTTTTTTTTTTCTGTCAGGGTCCGCAAAGGTGGTTCTACAGTTCAATATCATTATTTCATAAAGTACGGAAAATAACTCAGAGTCCGTGACATGATAGTGTGTAGTACTGATGCTTTCTTTTACATGATTAAATGAGTGTACTTTTGTTTTCCACAAACATCACATCCTAGCGATTCAACAGCCATTCATTTTGGCTTTTTTACATCATTTATTAACTTCTGGTATGTAGTCAGGGCCAGATTTATGTATAAGCTACACAAGCTATAGCTTAGGGCCTCCACTTTCTTGAGGGTCCCCCCAAAAATTAAAATATAATATAAATAGTATTAAAATATATTATAACAGACTTATAAAGGGCCCCATATCTCAACATATCTCAAATAGCTTAGGGCCTTATCAAGTCTAAATCTGGCTCTGTATGTAGTTTCGGTTCTTCGAAACGAATCGAAAATGTATTTCATACACTGGTGTGCAAAAATTAAGGATGAAGTAGAAAAATTAGCATATCAGCTGAACGAAGAGGCAGAGCGGACAGAAAGACCAATCAGGAGATTAAGTAAGGTGATGTACGGTAACACATGCGCAGATATGCAGGTAGACGTAATGGGGGAGTGTCTGAGTAGTATAAAGCATGTTGTCGGTGTAAGATCAGTATTTCTGGCAAAGAGATTGCACGCCGTATAGCAGTTAAATCACACCGAGTTGCTGCCTCAGCGAGAAATGGCGAATAATCAATCTGTTAGACGACATCTGGATGCTTTTACCCGAGGGTCGAATCATTGGGAAGTTGGAGGAAGGCCGATGTGTGACAAGTGTGGCTGCAGAGTTCGGAATTGCTCACAGCATCGTTTCACGACTTTGGAGACAATTTTAAACTACAGGAACAGCTATCCCGGGGTTTAGTAGTGGTCATCCACGAGGAACCACACCCGAAGATGACCGGTATATTGCCTTACAGGCCAGAAGAAACAGGCGGCAGACAGCGGGAGAAATCGCTAGACACACGACACAAGCGACTGGACGACCGATATCGCGTTTTACCGTGGCCAGAAGACTGCACGGTGGTGGTCTGTTTGCACGACGCCCTGTACGGTGTGTACCTCTAACGCCTGCCCATCGGAGAAGGCGTTCTCTGTGGTGCCGGGAACACCGGAATTGGAGAGACAATGAAGGGGGACGAGTATTCTTTACAGATGAGAGCAGATTCAGTCTGAGTAGCGATTCTCATCGCATACTCATCTGGAGAGAGCGGGGAAGCCGCAATCATCCCTCGAACATCATTGAAAGGGACAGGTGTGGAGGTGGCGGTGTTCTCGTTTGGGGAGGCATCATGCTTGGTAGTCGTACAGACCTTCACATCTTCGACGCAGGTTCAGTCAACGGGACCCGTTATTGTAACGAGATTCTTCTTCCATATATGCGTCTTTTTAGAGGCGCTATGGGTCCGCAGTTCCTTTTCATGGACGTCAATGTACCATGTCATCGCACAGTAGCTGCCGAACAGCTCTTAGAGAGTGAGGATATTGAACGTATGGATTGGCCGGCCCGATCTCCCGATCTCAATCCCATCGAGCGTGTATGGAATTTTCTAGGCAGACGCTTGGCAGCTCGTACCTTACCGTAACGATTCCGGATCTTCGATTGGCGCTCCAAGACGAATGGGCAGCAATGCCTCAACAACTCATTGACACCCTCATTCTCAGCATGGGCAGACGCTGTGAAACCTGCCTAGCAGTCAGGGGAGATCATATCCCCTATTAAAGACCGGATGTTTCTTGCTGGACACCCATCACAGGATGTTTCGGCCTTCAGTCGCATTGCGCTCCATGCTACTTTTTCAATAAACCTTCTTTTTATCCTTCTGATTTCTCTTTTAGTAAGTGTTGCTTACATTACTCATGTCCTTACGTATTGGGGATCTTACGCTATTAAATGTGTTGATTTGGAAAGCTTTTGTACAAAGTTATATTGAAAAAACCGTCTCGTCCTTAATTTTTGCACAGCAGTGTACTTTGCCATGTTGTCATTTGGCAATCTATAGAATGCCTAGGAAATGTGTGAAATATGAATTGTTTCATACATTGTCAGCTAGTTTTAGGCATTTTATAGAATGCTGGAAATCAAACATTGCCGGTAACATATATACTGAACTTCATAAGGGGGCTGGGCACCTTTGTGTCCTATTGCTGAGGCACCTTTGTACATTGACGAACAATAGTTAATTTGCATAAAGCCTTCGGCACATTTATGCAGATTGGCCGGGCCGGTTAGATTATCCCCCCTTGTCCATCCGACCCTGGTCTAGAGTCTTTGCGGAATAATCGTTTCATACCTTGACGTCCAATTTTCGTCATTGTATATATTGCTAGACATTTTATACAAGGACTCTTTTTATATATTACCGATAATATATATGCAAAATTTATGTAAAATAAATAATACTTTGCCAGTAAACAGTACACAAATTATAAAATAGATCGAAAGATCAAATGAAGCATTGCGATATAAGCTTCTAATATTACGCAGTGTGTCTACAAAACCTTAAGATTATCTTTTAATAAATTACAACAAACCAGCCAAACGATAATTGACAGTATTTATTTATTGCTGTAACTTCATAACTTGTTGTTTCGAAAATATCGTCTGCTTCCGGGCAGAATTTTCAGACGCAGTTAGTAATCGTTTTCTCTGAAACAAAGAACATCTGTTGTCATAAATTCGAAAACTAAGCAAAGAATAAAGTTTTGCTATGAAATTGGAATTAATCCTATTCATTTTTCAAACAAATTATGATTGGAGATAAAATTTGGTGCTTTTGAAGTATTAAAAAAAACTTAACCAGAGACCTGAACAGTATTTCAAAAGATGAGTTCAACGGAGGAATCAAGCAGCTATATGAACGTATGAATGCGACAAACTTCGTAAAGAACTTTACTATACTGAGGACTGAAAAGTGAGAATTTTTTTTTTCAATTTTTGAATTTGTACGAACTTAGTCCTCAAACTTAATACAGAACCTCGCATTTGTTTCGAACATTTGTATTTTTCAGTTTTATTTGGAAATGTAGTTACTAAATATTAGAGGACTTTATTTTTCGAGTATACTATTAGTTATCTTTTTTTAAAATCTGTTTGTTTTGATAAAAGTTACTCAAACCGTTTTTCGTACAAAAAATTATTCAAAATGGTCTGAAAATGAAATCATATAAGGATTCGTACTGAAGAAACAGTTTATACTTAATCACAACTTGAAAATAACGTGACATTTAATATTTTATTCTAATATCTTTTAGCTACACTTACGCTTTTCGGATTCTTTGTCATAAATTCAAGAAATTTTTTCGTTTTTTTCCATTCCTCAATCAATTGTTTTTTATGGATCTTTCGAAGAAATATTATGTTTCCTTATTCTTTTTTCCAGCTCCATCCAAACATATTTCATGAGATTTCAGTCCGGAGCATATGGAAGAATTCTGATAACTTCCGAACAGTTGTATAATAACCACAAGCGAACATTTAGAACTGTCCTTTTAGACTCCTTATCTTGATAGAATCTGAACATATTTCACATGCTTTTTCAACAAGTTTTCTTGCAGATGCTTTCAGGTTTTATTTAATAATTTTGTGCACTTAAGAATATTTATTATTTTCTACAAAAAATAAATTTCCATCTTAGAAGCAAGGTAACATTCCCAAACCATTATGCCCCTCCATGCAAGTTTTACAGTACTTGTTTGATTTTTGGCAGGATAAATCTCCGATTCCTTAGTTTGGAATAGAACTTCAGAGAGATTTCAACAATTTCATTGAATTCGCATCATTTTACAGTAAAGATAATTGAACATTTTACATTAATGATTGTTTGGATATTTCGAATACTTTTACCATGTTTAAAATACTGTTAAATCTCTACAAAAGCTGGTGGTTAATCTTTAGCGTCTCTCCGTGTTTACTTCAAATATGGAGCTATTAATATATTTTTCGAAACAATTGATAATTTTCAAATGCAGATAATAGTTCTTAGGATGCATTTTCATTTGAAACAAAGAAATTATGACAGGAAACGTCGTCTGCGAAAAAATCTCAACAAAACTTTCGAGTGTCCGAAATCCTTGATTAGCTTACTTAGCTTAGTTTTAATTTGAAATTCTATCTTTGAGTCACTCCATAAATGCTGGCTAGTTTTCGACTTAGAAACTAGCCAGTATTTATGGAGTGCTTCCCAAAAGAGTGAGATTCTATATATTACAAGAAATATTTTAATGGCATTTCAGTTTGAAAGCAAGTCTTTAAAAAGGTAAAAACAAACACATTAGAAAGAGATTTGGAGAATGCGTTTCAATATTTAGTTCAAGATCTACTAAACAAATTTCCAGAATACCAAGTATCCGAAAACAAATGTGAGCTACTGCAGATGCACTGCGTATAAACGAAAGGTGCGTTTTTTTGAACGCTTATGATGTTTAACGTGCGAAAAATCTGGAATGCAAATTAACTTAAAAAACGGAATACTGAAAACAAAAATTGGGTTAATGTTTGGCCAATTCGTAGTTTCAAAATTTGAGTACTCATTCGAAAAGGATTCATATTTAGACTAAAACCTTTCGCTTTATAGACAGAATGGTGACAAAATCTAAGTTAATCCATCGCCAACTCAGCTTCTGCGAAAAGTTACTTAAGAAGATCTGAAGTGCGTATGTAAAAATTTCACTTTCTAGAAATGCACGAAAAAAATTTCTCGCATCCAGGTTAGTTTCGCTTTTCCCTTCTCCTTACGAGCATCACTTGATGCGAAGATCATCGATTCGCTGTTGCATCATCTTTCCTAAAAGCAATCGATAAATTTCTAACCCACGCGGAAGTCTACGTACGATGCTCTGACGTCATGAATCCACGCTGAAGGTCAGTAGTATATAGTGACATACAGGGAAGAGTAATTTTTTTTTTGCTCCTAGGGGAGCTCTTTCTATTGCAATATTAATGTATTGGAAATTCGAAATTATTGGCTTGATCTTCTGTAAATATAATCTTACCATTTTTGCAATGCTATTTCCAGTTTAAGATTTATGCCAGCACTCTACCGCAGTAGGACATATATGTTAAAACGGAAATCTCATATTTAGTAGTATCAATTCCAGATTAACCGGCGACGGATAAAGCAGATACGAATTAACCATAATCCTGTTTAAAAAACGCTAAGCTTGCTTATTTTAGAGCAATGGAAAAATTATCCTCACAAACAGTTAGCTACGTTTGATTATTTCAGTATAGCAAAGCACACGGAGGCTGTCTGCCTAAGGGGAGGAATGCCTTCGTGGAAGATTTTAGGGAAAACTGGATCCTATTTCCGTTACCTACGGAGAACCCTAACCATGCAGGTTGCTGAACCCAACCCTTTCACCGACATTCGAATGTAAGTGGAATTTATCCGTATTCAGCAATATTTAACTGTTCGGCCACATATGGGGTACAAACCATCAGCGTAAAAAAAACTATCTAAGGAAAATACAACATTGGCATTGTTAAGTACTCTTGCAAATATTATTCTATAATGCTATTTATAGTTTAGACTCCAAATTTCTAATGATGTTTTTTTCTTCCATTATTTATTGTACGTTCATTTTGTTTAGATACGTAACCAAACGCAAACCAAACGGGTTCTGCAAGCACGTCATGGAATAAACTTTCTAAAGAACGTAAAGATGAAATCCCTGAATTCCCGGTAAAATGTTGGTTATAAGGAATGCCCTTCGAGTATTAGAATTAGGTTAGATTAGGTTAGGTTGGGTTATTTAATTACGGCAAAGCCTCGAGGGCTATCTGCCTAAGGGGAGGGATGCCTTCGTGGAGGACTTTCTAAGGGAAACTGGCTCGTATACACGTTACACATGGGGAAAACCACGAAAACCCCCTGCAGCCGTATTAGGATTAAGGGCACAACATCGGTAAAATAGTTTCCAGATTTGTTTGGTTTGATTTATTTGATTATGACAATGCACTAGAAGGCTTATTTATGTGCAATTATTTGTACTATGATTATACGTATACTATGGCTGGTTTGGTTTATGTGATTAAGGCAAAATCTCAAGGGTTATCTGCCTAAGGGAAGGGATTCCTTCTTGGAGAGCTTTTTAAGGGAAACTGGCTCGTATACACATTACACATGAGGAAAACCACGAAAATGCCCAAGCAGTTAGCCCGTTCGCGGGATTCGAACCTCGGACGAACTACCAGTGTTCAGAGAATTTACTGTTCGACCGCTGGTGGACTAATAATTTGCAGAAACGTTTGACACAATTCATAAATGAACTTTTGCATAACGTTTGCACTAGAAAATGACTTTCTTCCTAGTTAAAAATACTGTGCAAAAATAAGTATACATTAGTTTTGCAACTAAGTACGTAAGTTTTGCAACTAAGCTGTGCAAATAAGTATTGCGTTTATATTAGTTAATTTCTATTACTTATTAAAATGGTATTTTCTCTCGCCATTTAATGTTATCGTTCGGTTAATGTTATCGAACGTGGGACAAGCGTGATCACTATAGTACGGACCATGTCACTAGTGGCACCTCCAGCTTATAAACATATTGCCGGAATTATTACACTTTCGTGTAATTTTATTTGCATAGCGGAAGAAATAGAACAGGAGAAAAGTAATTAGCGCTTATGAAACCATGCGGCGCAACCTGTCTGAAGTTCTGAATTTCGAGAATTGCGCATGCTAAATTGCGGTAGATTGGCGAAATGCCCGAGCACGTGATCTGGAGGCTTAATGTACGTCAAACGTTACATAAATGTGCGAATTGTATAACTTGTACCGTATAATGCAGAAAACTGAAGAGTATAAAATAGTAAATAGAAAACTGCACATGGCGGCAGCACTCAGTTCAACTTTAGTATAAAAAATAACAACTCTTACCATATTAACTGCGATGCTGGAATTTTTATGACAATAAATATGTATGCTGTTCGCACATTTTTTAGACGATTTTGCTTTGCTATCAAAAATCGTCTGCTTAGAAATTTTTTTTAACTGCAATTATATTTTTTAAAGTATGAATTATTGTCTGCTAACTGATACTTTTATTTTCACGCCAAATGACGTTTTTAAAGCAGCTGCGGATGGAAGTCTATGTTTGTAAATTTAGCAATTTTACGTTAAAAATGTTTGAATTAAAAATGTTCGTCTTATGTTTCGGTTAATGTGTTTATGCCTTTAGTTAATCTGCAAGCAATAGTTGTAGAATTATCAGCAATTTATAAGTGTAAGCTTCTCTAGGCCTCACAAGGTAGTATTTGCTTACGTTTGGAACTCTTAGACTCCTAAAACTTTTGACATTCAAGGAGGTTAGAATAATTGAGTAAGGCCTCTCCCTTATTTTCCGTGGTATGAAAATGAAACCATGAAACGTGAAGGTATGACGTCACGAGTTATCATGGCCGCTACCGTTATAAGTCGGCTACCATAAGCAGACCTCTGACTGGTTTTGTTTACTTTCTAATCGGTGTTGTGTACATGTTAGTGATCCATCGTTTAATATTTATAAGTCTCCCGTTCTATTTTTAATTCTTAATATAGATCATTATCTATTTAAATCACAAGAATTGCAAATAACTATTTCAAATTTAATAAAAGCTAGGTACATGAAAATACGTTAATGGTATATAGAAGACAAATGTATACATGGTAAAACTTGGAAGATCAGTGGAAGTTTCAGTGGTATTCTGGGAAAATTATGCCTTAAGAACTTCTCTGGACCTGTAGACGTTGCTATTTGCTCTCAAAGTCAGTGTAATTTTGTTTAATGGATGTTTCGTTTCCTTGGCTTCACTTTTGTGACGTCCAGGCTTATTTCATCTATTCTAACCTCCTTGAGAATAATAACTGCACCAACCTCAATTTTTGCGGACTGAAAATTTTGTCTTTCTGCCCGTTGTCCAAATTGCTTGTTGTGCAGTTTTAATTATAAAAATTGCTTTTTAAACTATTTTTAACTGCATCTGGTGTTAGGTTTTTCTGTATTTTATAATTTTTCATAAAGATGTTTTGAGTTTTTGTGTATTTCTGCCTTGCCTCGAAGTGAGAACTGAATTGATTGAATGAGAAACATATCTCTAATCAAATTAGAGGAAACAAGTTTAAATTAAGTGCAGCAAAAACTGTGTATAATTTAATAGGACATACAAGGAAGTCATATGGTGTTCGCATTAGAATTTTTTTTTAAATTCTTATTTTTATTTTTTTTTACATTCTTAATTTAATTGTTATTTTTGTTTATTTACGATTATTTGCGTTATGATTGTGCTGTACGCTGTGTTGTATATTACAGAGCAAAATGCAAAGATATCGAACGTGGGACAAGCGTGATCACTATAGTACGGACCATGTCACTAGTGGCACCTCCAGCTTATAAACATATTGCCGGAATTATTACACTTTCGTGTAATTTTATTTGCATAGCGGAAGAAATAGAACAGGAGAAAAGTAATTAGCGCTTATGAAACCATGCGGCGCTTATGAAACCATGAAGGAAGCTATTCTTTTAAAGGGGGTGGATGCAAGAAAATGGTTTGGAATCCCTATTTTGCACCAATGTTTGGCCAATGCAGTAAGTAACAAATTCGCCAAATTTAACTTTCAACTGTAACTTGTCAGATGTCTATTCATGCACCGTATGTTAGCAGGATGTAAAATGGGAGAAATCATTATTCATTTATAAATGTTTTCTAAGGGGGATAAGGGATTAAAATGGCAGTTTTTAAAAATTTCAAGCGGGGAAAGAAAAGCATATAATAAAGAAAATGGAAAACGAAATGTTACCAAAAGAGTAGCAAAAAGTATACATAAATTAACTAAAATAATGTAGCTATAGAAAAATCAGTTTGACTAGCGGAAGTAAACTTGCTTAATCTCGACATCGCATAAAAGTTCTATTCACGTGACTCTATTAAGACAGCTGTGCATGGAATGCTTTCGCTTTCGAATCGCTTCCTCAAGTGTAGAAATTTGAGCTTTATTTAGTTCCTCGAAAGTTTTTGCAATGTTAAGTGTTGATAAAATAGCTTTTATCGAAAGATTTTATTCATATTAGGAGTTAATTTCGATACATTATACCCGGCATTTTTTCCATAACATAAAAGTTGCAGTAATCTCTTTCCACTTCTAAAGGTGACCAGTACTTCTAAGAATATAAATAAATGCAGTATTTGATGTTATTCCCGAATATAAGATAACCACCTGCACAGAAAGCCAAAGGATCAGTGTTTCTCAACCGCCAGTCCTTCCAATTGTTTAAATTCCACAATTTTGTATATGTAAAGATGGTAATAGTCCAAATTACTAACCTTGCCGGTCCGCTGTAAAACACTGAACTATTTTACGAGTCCTACGAGTAACTCGGGTTGAGAAACGCTAATCTAGATTAGCTAGTAGAGCTAAATCTTAAAGAGATTTCATTGTATTTATTTACATATCACGTACTGCCCCCTTTCTTGTTTTACTAATTTTATCATCCGAAAATCATACAAATAATTTAATTTTTGAAGGATGCGGTTAGAGCAGGGGCGTAGCCAGAGGGGCGCAAGGGGCCATCTGTTCGGGGGTCAGAATTCAAGGGGCGCCAAACTGATGTTACGACATTTTAGAATTAAATGTTTTCCATTCTTGGCAAGCAGTAGGGGGCGCAAAACCTTCAGTTGTCCCTGGGCGCTGAAAACCCTAGCTGCGACTCTGGGTTAGAGTGAGAACATAATGAATGAAAAGTAGTCGTACTACAGGTAACTATCACAATATTATTTCTTTAAGAGAAACATATATTGCAATAAGAGTGTATAGTATTATTAACATTACAATAACTGATGAAATATCTTCATCTCCACTTCCTTGTAACTTGAATCTCCGACGTTCTTATTGTTTTCTCTACTATTCCTTAGACCCAAATCATTCATAAATAATTAAGGAAGGCGAATGTGCAGCTGACTACACGAAATCGTAGACTGAATGTCAGTTCGTGTTTGCCTCGCTGTGATGGGTCGTTTCTTGCACTCAGCAGTTAGAAGGAAAAGGTTCGCCATGACCTTCACTGGTCATTTGCGAGAATTTGTATCTGTTGGTAAAACGAATTCATTTTAAAATTTAGGGAAGCTCGTTCTCTGCGCGCAAAGAAGAAGGGAAAAACTACGCTAATATTTTTCATATTTTCATAACCTGGCGCTAAAAAGCGAGAGAGGGCAATACGCGAGGATCTATGGCATTTCTAAATGGCATGATTCCCCAAAACGAGATAAGAACTCGCTGAAGAACACTGGAATAGTAAGAAAATATAAAATCAAATTGTCCATAAACTGGAACTTCACACTTTTGTATTAGAGGAGAATTTTTGTCAAATTTTTTACTACTGAAGTTTCGCTTGTATGCGAGCTCAAAATGAATTAATGAAATTTCGAAATTTTCAAATGGTAACCTCACTTTTTCCTTCAAACAATTCATTAGCTCATTGATAAACCATAAATGGCGTTGTAACGATACACGTATGCCGAAAATTACTTGCAAAGAAGAACACTGTAAAGGACCAATGACAAGACAAAAAAGAGGTGCACTGATGCACTTTGCAAAATTTCACAGAAGCGCCTTCGTACTTCTTCGAAGAGGTCACTTCCACAGGTGTGAAACCATGCTCCATCACAAGTGCTCGATACAGAGCAATGTTGCAGAATTACATAATTCCAGAACTGCTGCAGCGAAATGTTGCTAATGGCATTGTATGGATGCAAAATGGTGCTCCTCTATACATCGTCATAAGTGTTCGGCATGTGCTGTAACAGATTTAGAGAGTCACCTCTTGTAACTTTGCAGTTTCGTGGCCACCGCGATCTCTCGACCTTACTCCGATCGATTTCTGGTACTGGAATTATCTGAAATGTAAGGGTAATTATCTGAAAGTTCCATCAAATCCACGAGATTTGTCAGAATTGAAAGATGTCATAAAACGTGATGTTATACAGATTCCTCCAGCGATGTTACATTCGTCATTGTTGTCAACTATCTCCCACGTGTAACGCGTTATCGTCTGCGAAGGTGGACACGTTGAAAACTTGCAATTTTAATATTCCACCCCCTTCTCTGTGTTATCACTGGTCTTTTACAATGCTCTTCTTTGCAAATACCTTACGCATACAATTTTTGTCATACATGCATCTTTTCCACACCATTTATGATTTTTCAATGCAATGATCAATTTGCGCAGGAAAAAAGTGGGTGCTGCTATTCGAAAATTTTGAATATTTTTTACTGTAACCGTAACCGTGAGAGCTCTATTGTTTTAAATCATCGCAATCATTAGTGAATGCCTTCTAATAACAATACCTGAAATTTCATTTCGATTGGCTGACCGGTATGCGCTTGATTACAGAGATCGGCTTATGTATATGATAACTGTAACAAAACTTATTAGAGATATCTTAGGAAAGGACTTTCGAAAGAAAATTGGCCTAATTTTACGATAATACATCAGGAAAAACACAAAAATATATAGTTTCATTCACATGGATCGACATTAAGCAAAATAAACAGACAATCAACACTTATAGAATCGAAACAGCAAAGGATCAACACTGCGTAGATTCGATAAGGGGTAAGGTACTGCGTGGAATTGACATCACACTGAATCGACTTGGCGCAGAAAAGGCACATCGTAAAAAAGCCTACACGGCACAGAATCGACATTACCTAGAGTCTACACAGCGCCGTATCGACACTGCATAGAACTAACACGGCAGAGGATCGACATTACACAGGATACATAGCACTATGTAGCTTCGACACGGCACAGGATCGACCCTAGGTCGATTCGATACGGCATAAAACTGGAACTGCGTAGGATCTACACATATAGGCTCGACACCAGTGCTTAAATTGCGCCGAAGTCCGGCTCCGGTACTTCTCAATTTTTAAGATAAATTACAATTTTAGCCGGAGCGCACCGGAGCCCTAAATATGAGCTCCAGTACTTCTTTTTATAAAACTGAACCACATTTTAAAGGGAAAAATTTAGAATTCCTAATGTTTTAGTTTAACAATAAGCAATAACAATAGTAATAATTTCCCTATAAATACAAACTCATGAGAACATGAGACATTCAAGTAAAGTCCCTTCACTCACATGCGGAAACCTTTCTCTTTAAGAAGGGCAATAAATCTGGGGAAGTTTGTTTAGAAACGCGTAAATTTCTCGCCATGCCATCGTATCTAGTGTACTGTTATCGATGCTTACAGTTAGTTATCCTCGCAGGATTGAAAAATTGTGTTCTTAAATGTGCGTTGAGTGACAGCGATTACAAGAGTGAAATACTGAGATAACTGCTCAAGCACGTCCTATACATCGTCTTCACACAGTATCCACTAATAGGGGGGAAGCGTAACCAGCAACTTTACATTCATCCTTAGGAATCAGATTCAGGACGCATTTTACCCATGACACACATCTGCTTGATGGCTATAATTATATCAGCAGAGAGCCTCGGTCAAAGAAAACGTTCTCTCTCACCAAGGTTCCCCTCATTTTTTGTTTCCACCCACTCATACCCTCATTCAGTTTCGCCCTAGAATTTTCATCAGCTATAAGTATATTTAATTTTTGTGATGATAAAAGAACTCCGCCCCTACGATCAGAGCTTAAATTGGGCCAGTGCTTCTTAGTTTTTGTAATAAATCATAATTCTAGCCGGAACGCACCGGAGCTCTGAATAAGAAAGCTTCTTTTATGTAACTGAATAATAATTTCAGTAGAAATTTTATCTGGAAAATTTAATTTTAACAATAAAATTATATTAAAAATCATTAAATTTCAATTTATCTCTTCACATTTTATTTCATTTCAATTATTTAATTAGTTCAATCTTTAATTATTTCAATAAATAATAATTAATTATCTAATACTTATCAATTAAAGTGTAATTAATTAATTATCTAATAATTATTAATTAAATTATGATTTATTATTTGATATTTATTGAGTAAATAACAATTCATAAACATTAATTAAATAGCTATTAATTAATTTGGTAATAATTAACTATTTAATTTTTGAATTATTAATGAGTTTAATAGTCATTTTATTTATTTATTTACTCTTGTTCCTCTTTGCTGACGGTCTTCTATAGGGCTCCGGCAGTTCTAATCTTAGAAATTAAGCCCTGCTCGACACTATGTAGAATCGACACTGCATAGCGTCGACACGGCGTAGAATCGACAGCGTCGTACGATCGAGACACTGTATAACAAAGAAAATTTCGTAATAATCATTAAAAGGATTAATGCACATTTGTTACTTGCACAGAGTCGTCATACGCTCGACTCTGCGTAAGTTCGATACCGATACAGAAAAGTCATCGGTTTTTTAAAAAGAAATCGCCACCAGGGGAAAAGTTGGCGCTGAAAAAGTGTATTTGTCAATAATGAATGATTAAATGCTGAACGACACAGCATACATCAGTTTTATTAACAACAAATGGTTGTTGCTTAGAAATGAAGTTCAATATGACCACTATTGTGATGTTCCAAGAACTGCATACGTTACACAACATTTTGGCTCACCTGTAACGCTGTTCGATTTTTCAAAGTTTCGATATCGGTGACATGTCCTTACTTTCAAATCGCTGAATCGTGCTTCGTAAGTTTATTATGCTAACTGATCCTTTTCGCAATTTCTTTAACCGCCGAAATTCACGGATACAGCACTGGCATTCTCATTCCGCTGATAATACGGCTTGATTAACAAAGCACCGTCCCGTAAGGTAAGAATTATCAAAATCATTTGGCTTTAGAGTGATGAGAATTCTCCCAGCCTTTATACTCATGGTCGCTACAGCATTTTATTCAATAAACATTTTATTCAATTAACGCATTTTATTCAATAAACAGCGGGAACATTTTTTTAAGAAATCGAAATCCCATAGTCCAGTATGTACACCCATCAACTTTCGTTATGTTTGATCCAATACTTTATTCGCTAGAAAGCTCTGGATACCTCACGTTATTTTATAACCACCCTTTACCAATACTTTAGCTGTTGCCCCATTCAAACGTTCTGAAAAACACAAACGGTTCGCGCCTTGTAACCACTTGGCCAATAGCGGGGCTTCTTGGAATCAAAAGAGTCGTATATGGAAGAGGTTCCAATTCGCGCGCTTGTGCTTCTGACTCATTAAGAGTTCAGTTACCAAATAACAAGTGCAGCGAGTCATTTGCATATGACAGTCGACTACTGGCTTTGTGGGATCAAGGCCGGACGACGAAGGGATTTTCACGCGTGGATAGAGGATGTCGACTCTACGCTTTTAATGCGATAGCCCATACCAGATTTTTTTTTGAATAGCAGATACACATATTTAGGAAAATAGCGCCATTCAAAATATGCTGAAAATACATTTGTTTAAACATAACTAGTTTCTTGACACATACCGAACTCGACGCGTCTGTCTTACCTACAAATAAGGAAAACTAGGCAACTAATTCTCAAAAATTCTGATTATGATTACAGATCGCTACAAGGAGCTTCATGGGATTCTCCTCAGTGACCGAACAACTAAAACCGTTAAATGCTGGTAAATATTTGAGACTCCGGCATAAATTGTGATTTCATATAGGATTTGAGAAGTATTGGTACAGCCAGCAGCAGCTGAATATAAACCCTAACGCTAGAGGTGGATTGGGGTTATCTGACAGTTGCGGCCAATCTGCATAAGTATGCCTCGCAAGCTGACCATTGTTCACCAAGGTACAGGGATGCCTCAGCATTGAGACACAAAGGCCTCCGGCACCCTTACAAAGTTCAGTACATAGTATGAAGCATGCAATCTTCATCAAGATGCCACAACATTCCTTTGTAGATCTGAGTAAATAGCTGCCGACTTCAATGAAGGTGCTGGCACGTTTTCAAGTTATTCATTGTTCATGAAGACATAAGGGATCCCCAACACCTTCAAGAAGTTAAGTTCAATTGCATCATGAAGAATGCAGCCTTCATCAAGATGTCGGGAAGACCATGGCCGGGTCTTTAGTTTAGTAGTCACTGACGCGCATAAAGATCCCTAAACCCTTATGAAATTCAGTTTTGAAGTTGGAGAAATCAATTTATATGCCGTACCTTTTATGATGATTTCTGTTTTGGTGAAATCCTCCTCATAAAGATGACGGCACATTTATGCACGTGGGCCGCTGTCTGCCGAGACCGCCTAGGAACAGCCCTAACTGGTTTTTCCCCTGCACTTGCCTTGAAGCAGTGGCGCACCCCTCGTGGAGACCAAAACATTCAGTGACTTCCCATTATGGATCAATGGGTATTGACATGATCCCAGGTAAACATTTTGTAATTACGTTGTAAATATACGTATAAATATAAACAACATTTCATTCTGAACGGAATTAAATGCTATACTTTTCCCAAAACAGTTTGCTCAGAACAGTTTAATCTAAATGAAATATTTTCACAAGTTTTCCTTAAATACATTAGAAAAAATTTTAAGGTAATTTGATTTTATTCGGTTAACGTTTACAAAAATTAAGATCAAAGTTTATTGTATTATAAATATTACGCATTATTTCTTTTCTATTTGAAGAGCTTTTTCCTGAAATATATTCTCAAATATAAGATGATTTTTTAGCTTCGGAGGCATCCTTTAAAAATCAAAATTAGAGTCACTTTATAATTAATGCTCTATTCGGTTCATTTCAAATACTAAATATATATATATATATATATATATATATATAATTTATTTCCTAAACAGTATTGATTAATTGATTATATTATCTCCTAAGTTTAATTAAAGTAGAATTATTTTAAAAGTGTGCATCCATACTGGTAAGTTATATTTTGAAAGATGTTT
This sequence comes from Stegodyphus dumicola, assembly GCF_044657685.1. Classification (NCBI taxonomy): domain Eukaryota; kingdom Metazoa; phylum Arthropoda; class Arachnida; order Araneae; family Eresidae; genus Stegodyphus; species Stegodyphus dumicola. Next base: position 167,563,385 of record NC_140770.1, read on the forward strand.
TGAAGTAATTTGAAAGCAAAATGTTAATAATGTTTTAACGGGGACTGGAGTTAAATCATCACGAAGAATAATATTACAGTTGTAAAAGTAAAAATTAAAACATGTAATTATTGTCATTGATCGGAAATTAGTTGACTTTTCAAGGGGAACAAACCAACTCTCGTTCAATGATCAATAATTGATAAAAATACGTAAATATGAAAGTGTTTCGTCTTTACTCGAGTTATAAGTTAAAGCCAAACCGGCAATTCTAGTCAGGCCAAATATTTCCGCGAATAGTTGTTACTCAAAGAACTTATTCTCATGAAGCATTTTAGTCAATTCAATTTGGAGTAAAAATCAATTACTGTAGAGAAATCCTGTAAAACTCGAGTAACCGTCCCCGACACTATCATCTTTATGTATTTGAGTACTATATTATTTGTAGAAATTAAACATTGGAAATTGTCATTATGAAATCGAAATCAAAGTAAAGTTGAAATAAACATAGAAGATTATAAAAAAGATAAATAATGCAAACTTTGTAAAAACAAATCAAAGAGAACATAAAAATAATATAAAAATAAAATAGAAAATAATATAAATAAGATCAGTGAATGTACATGAAGATATAAAGGCCAGAAAGGTATTAAGTAATTTACATTCTTTCTAGTGGGGGAGTTGGCAATGTGTTCTCTTCGTGTCTGACTCAGAAGTGTAGGGTGTCCGAAAATTCTTAGCGGCAGTAGGGGCTTTGAATTATATCAGTCGGTAAGACTTGGGTGAAGAAATTTATGGTAGTGGGTGGGACTTGGAATTCTTGAGGGATGTATTTTGTGGAGTTCTTATCTGAGAGAGACCGTCTGTTAAGATTTTTTTAAAAATACTAGTGAATGGAAATTAATTAATTTCTGGCTAATTGTCGTGTCGCAATGATTAAGAATTTAAGAAAGGAAAAAGGCATTTTCGCTGTCCAAGAGCTAGTAGACAGTCTAAAGGCAGAAAATAGGCCCATTTTTTTAGTAACAGTATAGTAACAGTATATGTCTGAAGACTATATATATATATATATATATATTATTTAAAACTTGTAACTGAGTTATTATAAAATGTAAAGAAATAATTCTTTTACAATTCTTGATTAAATAGTTTTATATTGCCAACAAAATTGCACTTTATGTTAACAATTAAATGTTAAGGTTATTATATATTTATATATAATTAGTAACTAGATTTCTTTACAGTAACATTCGCAGGAGTTTATGAATAAATTAATCGTTCATTTCCAAATATGTTTATAAATAATTTAATGAATATTTTCATATTTTGTTAAAGGCAAATAGATGCTTTTACAAGGGATATGCATAAATACCTATATATATCTAATATTTTTCCGTTTCGGGGAGAGAAAATTTTCTTTTGTGCATATACATATTTAATATTTTTCCTTTTCGGCGTGTACAAATTTCAAAACTTTAATTTCTGTGCACTCACTAAATTTATTTTCTGTGCACTCACTAAATTTATTAGCATAGCTGTCTATATATTTATTAATTTTTACGAGGAAAGCGGATTTCGTGATAATTTCATTTTTCAATTAAGCTATGTAAACCCAAAGTGATTATTTTTCAATTATACACTCTTAGACAAAAAAAAAAAAAAAAAAAAAAAACGCACCAAGAAGGAGTTATCCGAATGCGACGAAAATCGGTAGAAGTGATGAGAAAAATTGGATGATTTATTGAAGTGATAGAGCTTTACAAAGTGAAAAAGTCAGTAACGCGTTTGTCCACCTCTGGCTCTTATGCAAGCAGTTATTCGGCTTGGCATCGATTGATAGAGGTTGCGGATATCCTCCTGAGGAATATCGTGCCAAATTCTGTCCAACTAGCGCGTTAGACTGTAAGGATCCTAAGTTTTACTAACGTTTATTTTATTTTAAATCTTTACTATCACTTCTTATTTTCTACTTCCGTCCAGAATTAAAAGTTTTAACTTATTTATGCAAATTTGTCTTGCTAACGCCAAGTACTTAAGTTGTGGCTTTTTGCCAAGCAAGAGAGAGGAAGGAGTTACTAGAAGCAGGCCGCTTGCCATAGTTTTTTACTCGGTTGCTGGTTGCCTTCAAGGCCAGAGGTTTAGTCCTCTTGATAATTTCAAACGTATCGTAGTTTTAGCAGCTCTCTGTACTACATACGGATTTTGTTAAATAACGGCCAATCTTGAAGTTAGGCACTTGTATATTAATAATATACAAGTTAGCACTTGTATATTAATAATAATTAATATAATAAGTTAGTTTTAGTTAGTATTCTTATATTCTTACGTTCAGACCACAAGTGGTTGGTCTCTGTATTCCGAAGTTCCGGAAATCATTGTAAAGAGAGAAAAATAAAGGGTTTCGTATACCCTTCCTGTATGTATTGTCTACTTCCCAAATTTATTGAACATAGCTTTAATAAACTCCCTGTTCCGAGTCAGGACAGTTAAATGTTCCCTAAGCAAGTAAGGAGGATCACAGAACCTGATAGTGGCGCCCGACGAAGAAGAATAATCATGGCCGAGTTTCAAGAAGAACCTGTGCTGCCTGCAGAAGCGGCTCAGAATCCAGAAATGCCAGCTGCCGCCCTGGAAGGATTTGGTTACATCGTCCAGACCATGCGCGCATCGATGAAACCAGAAGCAACATTTAATGGAAACTCACCGGTAACCAGTTTTTTGGAAAAATTGGTTGACCACTTCATGCTGTATCCAGTACATGAATTCCAGAAAGTCACCTTAGCTACCAGCGCTTTGAGGGGCCAAGCACTTAATTGGTTCAAATGTATAGGCAGAAGCCTCTTGGGTCAAGCGGGAAGTCCCACCTATACTTACGAAAATTTTAAGACCACCTTAGTAAAAGCCTTCCCTGTCGTAAGAGATCGTGCAAGATTAGAAACGGAACTCTTCAGCATATACCAGAAACCAATTTAAAATCTCTCAAGCTTTATTTTAAGAAAAATTCACGTCTTCGAACTCTTGTATGGAAACCGTCCGGATCCTGAGATAATTCAAGTGATTTTGCCGAGGTTACTTCCCCAAGTACAAGACTTTATTGAATTAAGGAATCCGACTACACTGGAAAAGTTATTTGAGCTAGCAATCCAGTTTGAAAGTAGAAGAACGGCGGACATTGAAAGAAGACGCCAGTATGAGCAACAAAACCAATTTGGTGCGCCAAGACCACAGCAAAGTCAAGAACGCGGCTACGGAAGCAAAGCGAATCAGTGGGCAAAGAAACCCGAGTATCCAAAAACAAGCGGCGAACGTCGGCAGTTCAGTAGTAAGCCACAAAAAAAGTCTGAAGGCCAGTGGAAAAAGAAGGAAGGCATGGAAAGAAAGAAACAAGATTTAAACTAAAACGGATTTCAGCTGACGGGAGGGTGCGGAAATCCGAAGGCCAAGGAAACCCCTCTTCCTTCAAGTTAAATACAGTGATGGTGAAAAATTTGACTCTTCCAAAGATTGAAGTGTTGGTGAATAACATCCCAGCCACCGCACTCCTGGATACAGGCGCGCAGTGTTCCTGTGTGGCAGAAGATTTTTTTTACGAAGTATTTCCGTAAATACCGCATATATAATTCGGATAATACGACAGTGTTAGCTGCGCAGGGAGAAAGATGCAGGTGCATAGGTAAATTACCGCTATACATTCGTATCAAGGACGAGCAAGTAAAGATTATGTTTTTTATCGTAAAGAATTTGCAAGCACATGTCATCTTAGGGATAGATTTTCTTTCAGAGGCAGAAGCAACGCTGGATTTTAACGAAGCCTCCCTTAAGCTGACGATGAAACCAGTTCGAGAAGAAAAAACAGAACCACCAACGTTAAACCTTGACCACCTGCCTAAGGAAGAGCAACAAAAAATTCGACAAGTGGTAAGTGAATTTGCTTCATTATTTAGTGATATTCCCGGATTTACTCAAGTTACTAACCATAGTATTGACACCGGAGATTCACTGCCAGTTCCCCACAAACCATACCGATATGATAAGAATAAAGAAAAAATTATAGAGTGGCACATTCGAGATATGTTACGTAAAAAGATCATAACGCCGATCTCATATAGTTATGCTAGCCCGGTTATGTTATGTAAGAAAAATAATGACTATCCGGTAACACATCCAAAAAGGTGGCGTTTTGCAATTGACTATCATAAATTAAACTCCATGACTAAATATCCGGTATATCCGTTACCTATTATCGAAGAAATTCTAAGGAACATAACTTCTACCAAATACATGACTACTTTAGACTTAACGACTGGTTATTTTCAAATAGGGGTTAGACCGGAAGATGTGCCTAAGACTGCTTTTATAACCATGTCTGGCACTTATGCATTCCTGCGTATGCCGTTTGGCCTTTCAGGGGCACCGGCAACATTTCAGCGATGTATGAACATTGTGCTAAGGCCTGTTCTTGGAAAGTCCACATTTATCTATTTAGACGATATCATTATTACTAGTGATAATCTGGACCAACATGTACAGGATTTAAGACAGGTGTTTTCATTATTAAATGAGGCCGGTCTAAAAGTTAATGTCGTAAAGTAAAAATTTGCAGCCTTTGAATTAAAATACTTAGGTTACAAAATATCTCAGAAAGGAATCGAGACAGACGAATCAAAAATAATCGCTGTGCAAAAGTATCCGCCGCCAAATACGGCGAAGAAGCTCTCTTCTTTTCTAGGACTTTGTTCATATTATAGGTCCTTTATAAAAGATTTTGCAGCTATTGCTGAACCATTGTTAAAATTAAAAAGGAAAAAGGCAAGATTCTCGTGGACGGCCGAAGCCAATAGTGCTTTCGAAAAATTAAAGCAAGCATTAACGCAAGCCCCTGTTTTGAAATTTCCTGAAAATGATGAGAATTTAGAAATTTCAGCGGGTGGTTCGGATTATGCGGTAGGAGCGGTACTTTCGCAAAATCAGCAGCCCGTGGCATTTTTTAGTAGAACTTTAAATCAAACACAAAAAAATTATTCCGCGACTGAGAGAGAGGCACTTGCTGTTCTGTTAGCAGTGCAAAAGTTCCGAGTCTATTTTGGAAGGGCGCCAATAACAGTGTATTCTGATCATGCGGCGGTAACTAGATTGTACTCAGGGAAAAACTTATCCCCAAGGTTAATAAGATGGGCACTCAAGTTACAAGAGTATAATCTGGTAATCAAGCACACCCCCGGAAAGGAAAATATCGTAGCAGATGCCCTATCCAGAATAAAAGATGATAGATGAAGAAGGTAATAGAATAAATAATAATAGATGAAGAAGGTAATACTGTAAAGGTGGCAATGCTCACAGAATGTACGATAAATTCCCGAGAAACTGTAATAACCGAACTGGGTAAGGATCCTGAATTTAAAAACATTTATGAGTATTTAAAGGATCCTGAAAATTTTAGCCACCAAGATATTGTGGCGATAAGAAATAGGGCGGCTCATTACGAACTAATAGATGGTCTATTATTTTATACAAAAACTACGAATTCCAACAACGAATTTCGACCTGTCATCCCAGCTAGTCTTAGATTAAATATACTGCAGGAGTTACACGACTGCCCATTAGCTTCTCATGCTGGTATTCGAAAAACCATCCAACGCGTACGCGAAGCAGTTTATTTTCCTGAACTGCAAAAGTTAACAAGGGCGTATGTCCAGTCCTGCCCAACATGTCAAGCAGTTAATTATATTAATTTCCGCCCGGCCGGGTTTCTAAATAGCATTAAATCCGAATTTCGAAATGAAATAATTGGCATCGATTTATTGGGCCCTTTCCCAAAAAGTCAGTTAAATAAAAGTCGGTATCTCCTTGTTATGGTTGATCATATTAGTAAGTGGACCGAAATTGTTCCCTTAAAACGAGCCTCTGCGAAATTAGTTACTGATTCTATTTCAAATAAATATATTTTAAAATATGGGGCGCCCCTAAAAGTTATATCGGATAATGGTCCTCAATTTGTAAGTAATATATTTGAAGACATGTGCCAAAAACTGGGCATACGTCATTTAAAAATGGTCCCGTATCGGCCGCAATCAAATATAGCGGAACGGGTCAATAGAAATATAGTGAAAATTATCTATAATTATGTTAAAAAGTTTCATAAAAGCTGGGATAACTATGTCAATGAATTAGCTTTCGCCCTTAGGACCGCAAAACATGATACAACGGGCAAAACTCCTGCTGAGTTATTTTTAGGCAGAAAGATTATAACGCCGTTAGATAAACTATTTTATGTTCAACAAAGAGCCCCAGAATTTAAAATGGGCGATATAGAAAAATTAATTAAAGAAGCAAAAAGAACACTGAAGTAGCACAGAGAAAACAGAAACTTTATTATGATATGAAACGATGGGGAGTAACTTATAAAGTAGGAGATGAAGTGTTAAAAATTAAGCATTCACTTTCTTCAGCACCAGAAGATAAAACTGCCAAATTTTTTCCACGATTTGAAGGACCATATGTCATAGAAAAAATAACTCAGGCTGTAGCGGTGTTAAAAGCCAGGAATGGTGAAACATGCTCCGCAAACATTTACCAGATAAAACCATTCTATAATCGTAATAAAATACCAATATTTAAAGATCTTTTGCAGGATCCGGCACGGCAGGCAATGCAGGCACAAGCTCCAGAGGTGGAACAACGACAATCACAAGGGCAAGCCATTAGGAGGCAGGAGCAATTGAAAAGAAAGTTTCCCCGTTGGAAAATTGAAGGTAACAAGAAAAAGAAGCCGTTCCACAGACCAGAAAAGAGAGAGAGCACGACCACCCCCAGAATGAAGAAGGGATAAGTACGACGAATGCAAAGAGAGCCAGGAGAAATGACGGCAACTATAACCCGGCTCCCAAACGGAAGATCTACCCATCGGATAGGAGTCTACGCAGCAAATGTCGACGAATTGATGAAGGAACACCAGATGCGGAGGCAAAGAAACAATTTGAACAGCCAGCAACGAGATCCAGGCAACAACAAGAGAGAAGTGTCCCGGTTCCGCCAAGACCAGCTGCCATCAAACGGCCGAGACCACAGGCAGAGGCTAAAAAGAAGGTCTTCAAGGGTGACCGAACTGGAAGGAAAAGAAAGCTCATGGAGGAAGGAACTGAAGGGCGAACCCGCACAAGAAGGAAGATAAACCAAACCGTAGTCTTCGCTACCTTCCAGGACTGGGCAGAAAAAAGGATGTCGGAATATCACAAAGATAAGTAAATGTTACTTTGAAACCTTAAGTTAATCTTTCATTCTTACTGCAAGTGGCAGAATTCAAGACGTTTTACCTCATGTGAGGTCTACCTTCATCGCCAAAAAGGCGAGAAATGAGTTACCTATTTTGGTATTATGATTTTCAATTACTCGCGAGTAAAACTAAAATTAATGTATAAGAGGAATGTGTAAATACTTGAATATTGTAAAAGCATTCATAATCTTTGAGAAAGGTACCTTAAGAAAATTGTAAAAGTTATTGTATAAATTTTATTTAAAAGATTCTGGCAAGAAAGAAGTTTTAGTCTGAAAGACCTTTGAAATGTAGTATTTCAATGTAGAAGAATTGGCACTTGCTTGGAAAAGAATAGAAGTTAACAATGTACTACTAATGTATGTTTTAAAATGCGTAAAATTAACGGCATGTTAATATGTCCTTATATACACTGTGAACTGTTATTTTAAACGTTAAGAAATACTGTGATATATTAAAAGTGAAAGTAGTGCCAAAAATTTTTAACTTATTCGTGTGACTGTAAAAAGAGCAAATTATTGTGAATATGTGTTAAGGGTTGAATGAATGTAGTTAGGCTCTCTGACGCTACACTTCAGAGTTAGCCACTTTTCAGAATAGTACCTCAGGCTTTACAGATGAATATAAGGTGTGTTCTGAGGTCTTGTTATGTTGAATTTTAACACGTTAGTGTTTTGATTGTAGTGTTGAACACTTGTACATAAACACGTTCGTGTTTGGTGTTTTCCCTTTACAACACATGTCAGAGAGCAAGGGGAGATAATTAAATAACGTCATGAATGAAATAAGAATGTTAAAACAGAAATATAAGTTTTCATGTTACTTGCCATTTAATTGTGTAACATTTCATTAAACTAGTTTTCCTTTCAGATCTCTGGAAGGAACCAGATTTCAACTAAGAACTCCTGTTTAGATGCAGTACAGATGAAAAGTAATTGTCCATGGAGTTGATAATATAAAAACTAATTTTTTTAATTTCTAGTTTCTAGTGAGAAATGTTTGTAAAAGATTGGCCTCGCGTTAGATTCTAGAGCTAAAAGTTTTCAACAAGGTCGTTTTAGACCTCAGTTTCAAACTAATTAACTCTGGCGGGAAGTATGTAAGGATCCTAAGTTTTACTAAAGTTTATTTTATTTTAAATCTTTACTATCACTTCTTATTTTCTATTTCCGTCCAGAATTAAAAGTTTTAACTTATTTATGCAAATTTGTCTTGCTAACGCCAAGTACTTAAGTTGTGGTTTTTTGCCAAGCAAGAGAGAGGAAGGAGTTACTAGAAGCAGGCCGCTTGCCATAGTTTTTTACTCGGTTGCTGGTTGCCTTCAAGGCAGGAGGTTTAATCCTCTTGATAATTTTAAACGTATCGCAGTGTTAGCAGTTCTCTGTTCTACATACGGCTTTTTGTTAATATACGGCCAATCTTGGAGTTAGGCATTTGTTTGATTAAACCAAAGTAAGTTTAGTTAGATTTTTAGTTAATATTTTTTATATTCTTGCGTTCAGACCACAAGTGGTTGGTCTCTGTATTTCGAAGTCCGGAAATCATTGTAAAGAGAGAAAAATAAAGGGTTTCGTATACCCTTCCTGTATGTATTGTCTACTTCCCAAATTTATTGAACATAGCTCCCTGTTCCGAGTCAGGACAGTTAAATGTTCCCTAAGCAAGTAAGGAGGAACACAGAACCTGATAAGATCTTCAACATCCCGAGCTGGTTGGAGGGCTCTGCCCATAATGCGCAAAACGTGCTCAATAGGAGAGAGATCCGGCGACCTTGCTGTCCAAGGTAATGTTCGGCAAGCACTAAGGCAAGCAGTAGAAACATGTGCAGCGTGGGGGCGGGCATTATCTTGCTGAAATGTAAGCCCAGGGTGGCGTGACAACGGGCCTTAGAATTTCGTCGACGTACCGCTGTGCTGTAAGGTTGCAACGGATGACAACCAGAGGGATCCTACTATGAATGAAATGGCACCCCAGACCATCACTCCTGGTTGTCGGCCTGTCTGCCGGAAGAGAGTCAGGTTGGTATCACACCGCTGTCCGGGCCGTCTCCAGAGTTGCCATCGCTGGTCATCGGGGCTCAGTTCAAAGCAGGACTCATCACTGAAGACTATTCTACTCCAGTCAGTGACATTCCAAGTACGAATGAGCCCGACACCACTGCAAACGGGCTTGACGTTGTACAGAGGTCGTACAGGTAGTCGACACAAGGGGCGCAGTGACCTCAGCCCCCTTTCTGTAAGCCGTCTATGAATGGTCCTTCCGGTCACTGAAGCACTAGTTGCATGTACAATCGATGATAATGATGCATCTGGGGCTGTGAGTGCCGCTCTGACAATTGCTCGGTCTTCACGTTCTGTCGTTTCTCTAGGCCTATCGCTTCCTTCTTGACGCTGTATGCGGTCATGGTTCACCTATTCCTGCCAACATCGTCTAAGAGTGGCTCAAATGACGAGCTATTCGCCGATAAGACCAACCGGCTTCTTTGAACCCAACTACACGATCTCTCTAAATTCTGACATCTGCGCATATCGTTCGCGCACCTGTATGCGAGGCACAGTTACTCTCTGCCAGAGTATACCGAATGAAATTCGAGAAAAATTTATGACCTGGAATCGTAATTTCTCTTCTTACATATCCTGCCAGTTACGCAGATCAGATGCGCTGTAGCGACAACCGTTCATTCATTGGCAGCCAAAATGTAAAATTTTGCATTTTCCGTCGAAACCTGTATGCCTATCAATTTCTGTCCAATTTGCTTTATATCTTCTCGGTGCGTCGTTTTTTTTTTTTTTTTTGTCTAAGAGTGTATGAAAATAAAATATGAGTTTAAAACCAGAAACTATTACTAAAAATTTTTAAAATGTACATGTTACAGTATTACCTGGACGATAAAAATGCACTTTATTTAAAGCATTTTGATATTTGGAACATAAAATAAAAGTAGCGAATACTGTATGAAGGGTATCGAAAGAAGTATACAAACTTTCAAGCTTGATGTTAAAAGTCTGTTATATTTTTGCTATATTTTGACATTTTAACGGTACATTAAGGTATTTTTCATCCTTTACGCAAAACATTTTTGCTAAAATCTATATTTTCGTAGTCCTGTAGCTTGGAATTTTATAAAACAAATTCATAATCAAAATCGCTGTTGCAAGTTATCGGGGTGTAAAAAAATGTGATTTTCGCGCAAATGTCACTAAACTATACAAACTGCTATTACCCATCCAACAATGAATATTTCTTTTACGTGTCCCCACTTTTCGATTTGTGTGAAACTGTAGTGTGTGGAAATATAGGGTCAGTCCATAAGTTCGTGCGCATTAAGAGTATGCGTGAAATTCACTATGACGCATTTACTAAAACAATACAATTTTGAACCTGTTGAAACTTGTCATCGTTTGATTAACATATTATTCAGTTCATCACCAACTTTCGTAAATATCGAACGCACTTTAGTACCAATAGAAGATGAATATAGATAATCAGTACAAACGTGCTGTGCTACATTTTTTATTTTCGTGTGGTGAATCTGCCAGGTTTGCAGCGATAAAAATTAATAGCTGAACACACTATTAGTGTAAGGACTGCCCAGAAATGGTTTAAAAATTTCTAAGTTGGAAAAAGCAGCATTGATGATGAACCCGTTCAGGACGTTTTGAACTCTTAGAACCAAATCAAACGATTCATTCAGAAGTTTATAGTGAACAACTTTGCCGTCTAAACTCAGAATCGTTCAAAAAACGCCCACGATTGTTGATTATCAAGAAAGTGTTGTTTCATCATGATAACGCTAGACCGCATACGGCTCGAACAACGCTGCAAAAAATGAATGAATTTAATTGGGAGCTTTTGCCACATCCTGCTTACTCCCCAGATATTGCCCCAAGTGATTTTCACTTATTTCGTGCATTACAAATTTTTTTACTGGGAAACAAATTAAATTCTAAACAAGATATACACAATGAACTTTCAATTTTTTTTTCATCAAAACCAGAGTCTTTCTACAGCAATGGCATAAAAATGCTGCCTGTAAAATGACGAGACATTGTAGATAATGGAGGAAAATATATAATTGATTCAAATGCTAAATTGTGTTTTTTTATATTATTTAAAAATTTACCAAAAAAATGCGTACGAATTTATGGACTGACCTACTATCAAAGCGCTGTTAAGGATGTTCTGGATGTGAACAAAAAACACCCCCACTGGAGACCAACCTTGGAAGCACTGCTTCAATCGTAGTATGGGGTTGGCACCTTCTTTTATTCTTATCTCCATTGTTGGCACCTTTATGGCGGCTTCTTTTTTGGCGGAGAATCACCGAATTGCATAAAGGTGTCTGCATGTTTAATGGCAAGGCAGACCTATTGCCATCAGCGCGTCGAGAAATTTCCCGAATTTCCGATAGTCACATCCGCTCCCATCTGACCAAAATCGTCTGAAACCGAAGGTACTAGTATCTTAACGTTGGCTTAAGAGGGTAAACATAAGACAGGGAAGTTGCGAGCATTGTTCGCCTAGTTATTAACACTGAAGTAACAATCATTATGAACGTATTACATGCACTCCCCTACTCCAAGGTATAATCTCGAAACTGTTGCGTCACTGATTATTCCCTCTAATACCGCTTCTCCTTAGAATGTCGTCACGAGCTCCGTGGCGCCGCTCGGCAGCTTCCGTTCGGAATCTGTTTTCTAGCGCGCGTTCTGCCACATTGAACAGCTGCGCGGCGGGGGAGAGACGAACGTAAGCACTCTCGATAGCGACCGCATCCAAGGTCGATGTGGGTTCAGGGACAGGTAGCGGCAGCACTCAAGGTCTCCCTCATCGGACGAGGAAAGAGTTCTTTAAACGACGCGCGGTGAAATGTCAGAAGAAATATACTTAACTCTACGACGGAGGAAACAACGGCCGAATATTCAACTATCTGACACATCGCCGTCAGTCTCTCGGTAGCATCTGTTTCCTTTTCAAGCTTTCATGCTCTCGCTGAGTCTACCAGTCTGCTCTTACACTCTCTGCTATAAACCTTCAGCCTTTTCTTAGGTCATGGTAGCAATGTTCAGTTTTCTTAGTAAGATGGCTCAAAAAATCATTGATGTTTTACTAAATATGAAATATATATAAATAAATGCATTTTTATTGCTTAAATCAATCCAGTTCAAAAGGTAAGAAATGAATATTCTTAAGAACTGCATCTATGCTTGTTTTTTTTTTTACTTCGAAAGGCTTGCTTGATTTCTCCAATTGCTATTAGGCAGATAATATAGAAAGATTTCTTAAATGCAAAATGAAGTTTGTTTTAGTTCTTTAAATACTTCTTAAATGAGTTCTGCTTAGAAAACTCTTCTCACAAAAGGAGTAACACTTACAGCAGTTGTAAAAAAAAATTCTTTGTAGTATTACAATATTTGAAACTTTATTCTACTTCATTTTAGAATAAACTACAAAAATTCAAAAGGATCAGCCTTCCATGCTTCAATTTCATCTTCGTTAGAAATAAAGAAAATAAAACTCAGAAAAACTTCTCTTTTAACAAGAAATTTTTCCTTGCGAACATAACCATGATCTTAATTCAGTTAATATTAGCAATTTACAATCAAAACTTTTGAAAGAATAAAAAGAGTATAATTTGAAATCTTAAGGTGATTCTTTGAGTACTTCATCTATAGCACAAACACTTTTCTTCTCAATTTAGCTTTACATGGAAATTCAGAATCTCATTTTTCTTCGCCTGCATTGGCGATCCACATAAGTAACCCTTATAAATTAATGTTACAAGTAAAAATTGCCCCCCAAAATGTGCCACTTTAGGTGAACTGCCCCCCCCTCCAACCCAGGCATCAAATTTTTTGGGGCAGCACTTTTGCATGAAACATCTGGTTATATGAATCGTCGCAGTGCATAAATAATAATGAGATTCTGAATTGCCATATAGAAGTAAACTGAGAAAAAAAGTTTGTACTCTATCTAAAGTATTCAAAGAAATTATCATGAGATTTTAAGGAGCTACAATATGATATTTCTACAGCTCTGGTTATACCTTTTCTACTGTGTTGAAACTTTTGAACAAAAATTATGAATATTAATTAAATTATGAACATAGTGTCATTGATAAGGCAAAATTCCTTGTCAGGAGAGATGTAATTTAGAGTTTTATCTTCATTACTGCTATGGAAAACGAAATATTAATGACTGAATTTTTACCATTTACTCTAAAATATAATCTCCAGAATGATTTTACATATATTGTAATACTATTTCTTCACAACTGCAGCAAGTACTGCAAGTTATAAGAAGAGATTTCTAGATAAAAATTATTTAAAAAATACTTTTGAACTATTAATGTATACTTGCATGTGAAAAAAATCTTTGTATATTACCTACATAACAGCAACTGGAGCAGTCAATTACACCTCTACCATGTCATCAATGGCTCTGCTAACAAAAGAAAACAAGTTAAGAAATAATATAATTTTTAAAATGTTGGAATTAAAATTTTTCTTAAAAAATAATAATTAAATTTATTTCTTTATATGTCATTTTGACATTTTTTTAAAGTTATTCATTTTTATATCACAAGGGGTGACAAATTCAGGTTCCGCCCCAAGCAGCAAAAGTTATAGCTATGCTGTTTGACCCTGTGGAAGGCTTTTAGAAAGGGAGAGAAGAAATAAATAACTTATAATAATAATAATAAATAGCAAATAATAAAATTAAATCTAATGTAGAGATAAATGAAAAATTTTATAAATTACTTTAAATTTATGATAATTAGAAAAATATTAGATTAAACCAAACTACTGAATTCTAAAAATGAAATGAAATAAAAAAAAGTGCATATCAAGAAATTAAATATAGCAAGAAAATGTACATTGAAAATAATATAACAGCTTTCTTTGCAGTCAAATAAAATTGTTTCCTTATTTTAATTTGTAATGGAATTAAAGTCTGCTTGACCAGATGTAGAGAGATGTAGAGAGTTCATAAATGTTCCTCTTCCTGAGAAAAGAGCATAACCAGAACGGGGAATTTTTTTCTTCTCGTGTTTCTACTCATGAAGTGCTCATGAGTAGAAACATGAGAGAAACATTTCCTCCTTCTGAGAGAGGCAGACATAAAGAGACTTTTCTGAGAGAAGCATAAAGTAAGACATACATTTAATCAAAGGCTTATGAGAATGATCGAAATGGCACAACCTTTTTGCATATGTGTGTCGGCACCTTTATGCAGTTTATCCATTATTTATTACTATGTTCAGATTATGACTTAAAGAAAGCAGCTGTTGTTGAGGTGATGGTATTTTTACATAGAGCACCTTTGTTAGGTGTCTTGGCAAAATCTCCTTGTAAAGTTACAGGCACCATCACAAATTTATACCACTCGCAACTCATCAAGGTGCTGGCTTCTTTGTGTTAGATTCTATCTTGGCAAACAATTGAAATATTGCATAAAGCTGCTGGCATCTTTAGGCAGAGCTACAGCCATTGGCACCACCATCTACCCCTGTGTTAGTAGCTAACATCAATGTTAGTTTTATTAACAGTTAAAATAAATGTTGTCATCACCAGATTTTTCTTCCTTATACAGTGATTGAATTACACAGCAAATAAAACTTATGCTCAGATATAGCCTTAAAACAAGTGCCTTTACTGGGGGGAGGAGAACATGGGTTAATCTTGTCCAAAAAAAGTTTGTTAATTGTGAACCGACAGAAAAATTGTATCAGCAAAAACAAAACTGTCCATGGAAAATGAAATAGAACAGTGCATTAGGCAAGAGCAGTGAAAACAGATTTATTTAGCAGCTGCAAATTGCTTTTGTCCACAATAATGTGTAATTTGATTCTACTTGGTCTAGAATATATAAATATTGTACAATAATATAAATAAAAAATTTTTAAAAAAAATTCAAAAGCTTTCATATTTTACATTACGCTCAAAAAGGCCTTTCTTTTACGCTTTGAGCTCTACCTTTATTTATTAAATATCATAAAATTAACCATAAAATTCAATCCAACAGCAATATGCAAAATAATTTTAAAATGAACATATCTTTAGAATTTTTGATACACAATCTCGCACACTGGAGATAATTTTTTTTTTTTTCTGTACAGTATTGCCATTGCTCGCTTTGAAATCATTGAGTTTGTTAATTCAAAATTCATTAAAGTGTTACAAAATATGAAATCGATAATAAAACAAATTTCAAATTCCAAAGTCGGGCTTCCAGATGCCCATATACAGTGGAAGACTACATTATTCAAAATTGGATGGCTCTAGGTACTGCTCTTTTATCACAGTGGGAGAAACATACATACAATTTATCTTCATTATTTAATTTCTTTAAATATAACACAGGGCAATAATATTTGGTGGCAACAATTTAAAAAGTGAACCAACGCAAAAACGCCAAAACAAAATTAGAAACCCTTCTGAGCTAAAAATTATTGCTCCTTTTTACGTGAGTTTGAGCTCAATGGCATTGTTCCAGTTTGTTTTGCAAATATTATTCTTTTTATTACCATATTCCTTTCTAATGATATGTACATTCTCCCATTATTTAGGGCAGAGCTTAAATTGCACCAGAGCCCAATGGTAGCCTGCTCTGGTACTTCTCAGTTTCTGAGATCAATTGTAATTCTAGCTGGAGCCCTAAGTAAAAGGGCTCCAGTACTTCTTTTATACAAATGAAGCACAGTTCCAGCAGACAAATTTTATTTTCAAAATAAATATACCTCTAAAACTTTGTAACTTCCAAATTCATTCCTGTCTTCCTCTGGGGAACAAACAGTTTGATGGAGGTTAAGGCTTTTAAGGAAAGAAAGCTCCCATCCACATCTCAAAGGCTTATTCTCCAAGCAGTGTAATAGATTTATGGAAAGCGGGTAAAAGGATTTGTTCTCAAAAGTATTAGCCGTGTTTACCTTGGTCTTTCATGTTCAGTGCTAATGATATCTCACTGCAAACTGGAACTATGTAACCAAATGTGGAGGACAAACATTGTCACTTAAGCAGACCTCACATTTGTTCATATGGTTGTTATCAGCTCGGATTCAGGGAATTTTTTTTTCTCCAGTCGCATTCTGCTTGACAGCTAGAATTACATTGGCTGGGCATCATTATCAGAAAACATTGGGCTCTTCTCTGTTTTCGAAGCTACAACCCTCCATTAAAATTTCTTTCCATACTCTCATATTGCTTCTAGCATTCCCTCTATTTTCATCAGTGATGTTTACTTTTTTCTACTGGTGTGCTGGAAAAAGAAGTCCCCCCGCACTGAAATCCTATGTTGTACTGTATACTTAGGTTCTAAATTCAGCTGTAGGCCAGGTGAACTGTTTCTTAGTTTTTGTTTGAAATTGTAAGTCCCATCAAAACCCCAAATAAGATGAGATTCGATATTTCTTTTATTTAGCTATTTGTAATTAATTTAATAATTTATTAAATTCTTATTTATATCTTTATATTTATTGAATTTTTATTTCAATCTAATTATTAGTTATTTTATCCCCTTCTTCCTGATGGCCTTCGGCATGTCTGATTTTAGAAATTAAGCCCTGATTTAGTGTGTTTTTTTGTTGTTTTCTTTCAGAATAAACTGCTTGAAAATGCAGGTTGTTAATAATATTTTTTACTTCCTTGTAAGGAAGCATGGTAATAGTGAAAAATTTCGGCTATCATGGTTTCAATGAAAATATACATTTTGACCACCCTCGAATCCATTTGAATAATGTTTTTGCGTGGCATCTGTACGTAACAACACTATGTACAGTCAAAAGTCGTTAATTCGGACACCCATAATCCAGAATGATCTATAATCTGGAACTCAAAGCTACAAACTTTCTGTGCATGCGTCGGGTTGACGCATGCGCGTAAGACCTTTACAGCTGTGAATATGCGTGTGCGCATGCGCATAACACGTTTACGCATGTGCGTTTAATGTATAACGGACGGTATAAGCTTAGCTAAAATTATCTAATTCAGTTAATGTTGCAGATTGCGTTGTTCCTTATTCTTCGAATTGGATCCGGCTTATTATTTTTAGCAGACTGTTAGAGCAATTTTATAAAAGTTAGCTTGAACGTTCGATTATGTCAAATAGAATTTCCGATATATATTTGCTAATATGTAAAGGATCTACAACGCAAAAGTATGTTTCGAAGTCCATTAAACAGAAAGTGGAATTGCTGCAAAAAATGGATAAAGGTATATCCTTTGATTATCTAATCATTCTGAAATATGTTTATCAATTTCACGCTGCTCTGCGGGGGGAGGAAAACAACGCGGCGCGCAATGAATTGGAAGTTGATCTGTCAGCACTATCCTTATCTTCAGGGCAGATGTTTTTATTTTATTTGGCTTATAATTCCTTACTAAATGTAGTAGTATTTTATCTCCATGTACTCCATCTTTGATATGATATAAATCAAGTTCCTCGTCATTATAATTCGCTTTCAATAGTGAAGAACAGCAATTATAGGACTTGAACAGCGGAACTTTGTAACTAAACAAGAAATTATGTCTGTTTAATAGAATTAAAGAGAAAGTATTATCACGTGAAACGAAGCAACTTAAGCAACTTACATTAAAAGAAATGTTTAATAAAGTAAACAAATAAATATTAAGCTTTTACTTTTTGTAAATTTTGATAGCCTTTAGTCATAATTTTTCTTTATTTCATAAATTACGGTTTCATACTTTTAATTTTATAATTTCTGCATGCCATCTTACCAGATTTAAACTGATGATCTATAATTCGGAAAAATCGATAATCCGGAATCGCCGAAGTCCCAACGAGTCCGGATTAACGACTTTTGACTGTATAAATGAGAAGATTGCAAAATGGGTTTCTCATTTGGATACAGCATTTGAATATAGCTTGTTTGTGTAAAGGTTGTGGATCATGTTATGCCTCATGCAAGAACAAACTCCTACTAGAAAGTGCTGGAACTCGACCATGGGAAGACGATCTATTTGGACTGTGGTTCATCATTTTGCAACATTACTTCATATATTAGTAGGGATAACATGACTATATTTTAGTCAAAGTATATCTGAGAAATGTGGAACCGATGGGTCTAAGTGGTTTCCGATGTGTTAATAGTACTGTTGAAGTACCCTTATGCGTCATCCAAGCTCAGTTTGACATTATGCCTAACAAGATTACAGCTTTGCACCTGCCAGATATAAAGGCTCTGCATGCTGTATACCCCAAACCACCAAGCAAATTTAATCATGTCTTTCTTCCATTATCCTGTATATGAACAATAAGCGAGATTCTACTGTTTGTTTCCCTTCCTGGTGAAGCAATTGATATATAACTAAGACAATCAGTCATTTGTTTCTGAGTAATTTCAGAGAAACTGCATTTCAAAGAGAGTTAGCTGAATTGCACTTTAGTTTTATGAGTGATAAGAGTATACAAAGACACTTCTAGAGTGGGTAGAGAAGTAGAGAGTAGGATTTTCCTAACTTCTATATTCTTGAGCTGTTATTTTTGTTGTGTACTGGAATAAACTGCCAATTTCTTTTTGGTCATCTAAAGTAATTGTTTTGGAGATACTCTTTGGAGATGTTTTGGAGACCTCTAGATTCTAATAACAAGAGATGTGTTTGCCATTACATGAAAGCGATCGTTAAAATCTGAAACCTTTCAGATTTTATTTTAGTCCTTCCCCCCCCCCGAAGAGAGATTTTCTTCATTTTCATAATGTATTTGTTCTAGAGTGCAGCAGCATTTATAGTAGGATATTAAAAACACATCATAAGGCAGTAACTGTAATTTATTTAGTACCTCTTATGTCAATTAATAGTTAAAGGTATGTCATTCACTAATGTGTAAGTCATTATCCGTTGAGTGGATTACTTTTTAAATATGACGCCCCCTCTGCAAAACACATTCATCTAGGCAGCATTGGAAGCTTGCCATGACTCGGTGTAACATATTCCCTGGGAGATTGCCGATGGCAGTTCTGATGCAATTCTTCAACTCAGGAATGGTGGCACAGCATGTTAGAAAAAATTCTTGCTTCAGGTGGCCCCAAAGGAAAAAGTCTGCACATGAAAGATCAGGTGATCGAGACGGCTAGGAAATGTCACCAAAACGGAAAATTACTTTACCTGAAAAAATCTGTCACAATGGTTCCATCCATCTGGAACTTTCCCATTACGTCCCAAGTTGAAATTTTTCCGAAATAGACACTGCGTAGCAATAACAGAGTAGTTATTCTTGAAATAACTTTCAACAGCAAAGGCACGATGCTGTGCACTCCACCGATCCAAATCACTGTCACACACGAAATGGCAGCTCATTAGTACACGAATGCGGCACGAGCTGGCACGTACGTCATTGTACTATGCAAGTCAAATTAAGCTATGAACGCTACCGCATCCTGAACATGCCGTTCAGCATGGGACTAATCCATATTTTCTTTGTGTGTGTGTGTTTAATATAAGGTCACTTATCTATCTATCCAAAAATCCTTGACAAATCTAGATATCAGCATTCAAATTTCATTGCCTAACATATTCTCACTCAGAACTGGAATACAGCTTAGTCATAGAACTTTCATATATTTTGTAAATAATTTAATCAAAACTATGCAGATGTTATCAACAAAAGATATTAAGTGAAAACTAAGAAAATATAGTAACAAACAGAGTGAGCTATTATCAAGTCCCTTTTCTTACCACACTTAACTTTCCAGCCCTCCAACTGGTATAGTGATTAGCATTGCTGACTTCCGTGCTAAAGGGCCCGGGTTCGAATCCCGGAGAATGCATGAATGTTTGTTAAATGTACATTGTCAGTGCAACGAGCTAAAAGTTCACTCATGTGATTGGGTGGAAGGGGAGAGGGATGGGAGACCCTTGGATCCATTACCCCCACTAGGATACTCTCCATCAAAATAAGGGGCGGCAGAACTGAGCTAAATCACACTGTCACCTGAATGGTGCTCAAAGCTGTTGCTAATGGCAGGTGTATTCTAGTGCTCCTTGCCACAAGGAATTTTGTGGTCTTGGGCTGACTACTAGGGTTCCCAGCTCTCCCGGAATTGAGTCGTGGAAATTAAAATCTCCCGGCTCCAGGAAGGAATTTGAAATAAATATTAGTCTCTCGGAATATCAAGTTTCTCGAAAATAACGGCACAATGTGCACGGTCGAAATGATTGAGAGCATCAAAAATCACACGACCGCGCACAGCAACCAAAGAACGTCTATGCCAGGGTTTGCCAAACTTCATGTCAGTAAGAGTCGCACGTTTGAATTCAGGATTGTTCGAGAGCCGCATCTAGATTTTCTAAAAGCCACAAGTTTATATTTACATCATTATACAAGTAGTGGAGGAGATTTTAAATAGAAATAAATCCCTGATAACTTTGTAAAAAGAGTCTAAACTAAAAAATTACTTCCTTTTGAACACCGAATAGCTTTTGTTTACCATATTTCATACATATATTTTATTGCCTGCGAGAGTCGTATCAGGTTCACGAGCCACACTTTGGCACCCCTGGTCTATGCCAATACATATTCTTTGCAGCAGCGATATACGGTGAGCGGTGAGTAAGTGCCTCACAGGATGAGTAGTTGTTTCATGCTGGCATATCGCGCGCATGCTCCCTCATCTCCCATCACCCTTTCATTTTCAATCCATTCTTTCATTTAGTCTGCAGTTAGCTAGCTATCCACAAACAAGTACGTATTTTGACATTATTTAAATGCTTTCATAATAACATCTAGTGCAAAAAAAAAGGTTCTGATTCTGCAAGTGCCACAAAAAAGACAAAATATTCGACGTCGTTTCAAGACAAGTGGTTAACTCAATTTGATTAGCTTATGAAGAGAGACAACTTTAACAAAGAATGTAAAGTATGTCGGAAAACAGTTAATATTAAGTACGAGGATGTTAGAGCTTTAACTGGACATTCTCAAAGCAAGAAACACCAGTCATTAATACCGAATAGGGATTCCTCGCAATCGGTTTCGAAATTTATTGTGAAGAAATCTTCAGAAAAACAAGACAATATATCAGCAATTGAAATTACTTCAGTTTATCAGAAGATTAAGCACCATCACACTTTTAATAGACAGGATTTCACACACTCTATTTCCAGATTCTTCTTTGGCAAAAACAATTTCTTGTGGTAGAACAAAATGTACAAGTATTTGCGAGAGTATGCTTGCTCCTGCAGCTCAAAAAATACTTTTAAACGAGATTAAGGAGGCGAAGTTTTTTTCAGTTGCGACTGAAAAAAAAACTTTTTTTTTCTTTGCCTGGATTTTGACAGCCAAGAGGTGACAACGCTGCTGACTACATCAGACAGGTCAGCAACATTTTCCAAGACAAAATCAAAATAGTATACTCTTAAATATTATCAAATACAATAGAAATTATACCTACAGTTTGATTAACACGTTTGGAAAACCGAGAATGCTAAAAGCAGTGAATGCCAGCTTATAAGTACACAAAGGATGGACACTGCAGATTACATAATTTTGTTCACCAATATGACATGGTTACATGTTATTTTAAATACAAGATATGTAAAGATTATGAAATTTATTTCAAATTATATTTCTAAACAATATAGTTTTCACGTCTCGTCTCAACAGTGGCTGAATAGTAAATTCACTGAACGCTGGTAGTTAAACCAGGGTTCAAATCCCGGTGCACGGACTGGCTGCATGGGCATACAGACAGACAGACCTTGCGGGCTCTGTCATAATTAAATAAGCCAAACCTTGTCTCACTAGTATTTGCAATGACATATATTGAAAAAATGCTTTTTATGGATACTAGCCATCACTTTAGATACGGACCTATAGTCATGTTTTTAAAATTTTAGATAGATGACTTTATTTTCCGTGCTTTTGAAATAACATTAAAATTAATCTATGTACAACTTAAAGCAGCAAATGTGAAAGATCAAATGCCACGATTTTGTATGATTCTCAAAGGTGCATATTGGCATATCATAATATATATAAAGATACACATCTAGTGAATATTTAAATGTTTAGGCCAACCAAGCGTATTCTTACTGCAGGGGTGTAGCTAGAATTTCCAGCATTCGGGGACAACTTAAAAATTTGCACCCCTTCCTGTGTGCTAAAAATGGAAAATATTTCATTAAAAAATTTCGTAGCATCAATTTGGCGCCCCTTGGATGCTGCGCCTGGAGACAGATGTTCCCCTTGCCCCAACCTAGCTACGCCACTGTCTTACTGATGACTTGATTGAATATCTTTGAGACCAGTGATACCTTCCTAAGTTTCTACAGTGCCTTCTGAGTAATACTGCTCTAAACATTCAACATAATGCATTTCAAATAATTAGAAGTTAACTGTGAACAGAACTTATTCAGGTTATGTTTAAAATTCTTATACTGATCACCATCAAGTGTTCATACATTTTTGTTTAAAAAATTTAATTATGCCTTTGTATATTAAAGGAATAAATGAAACTATGTATTATGCTTGATGACATCAGTTAAATAAAGAAATTATTTTATTTTACAAGTGATAATGGTGTAATACTTTATAAAATGATGCTTTTCTTTTTTGAATTCATATCAAATGAAAAATAAGGTACTTTTTTTTAATATTTTAGTCTGTTGACTTGCCTAATTTTTATACAAGCATAAAAATAAACTTTTCATTAATTTTTGTAGATAATAGTCATAAATAAGATTAAATTGCTACTCCAAATTTCATTTTCACACTTCATTTCATGAAAATTTGCATTAGCTTTCAAAAGGATTAAGAGATATGTTATGCTGAAATCAATATACTGTATTTTGCCAATATTTTTTATCTTAAAAATAGTAGAAGAAAACACACTTTTAGAAATAGCAATTTATTTAACTTCAAGCACAAATAGTAAATTCTCGATATACAAAAACATTTTTGGCATATACCTGAAGTTAAAATGTTACATATACAACGCACTTTACATTGATTCAGCAACAGTACAGGTGACATGCTTCACAAATAAATTCTAATTGAAAAAACAATGATTTGTACAGACAACAAGAAAATTATGAAAGAAGGCATGATTAAGGCAGCACAACTTCTGTGACAACAATTAAAATCCAAACAATACTAAATACACTACTCTGATCATAAAAAATTAAAAATTACTTTAAAATTAAATTACTTAAGAACTTGATGAAAATGAAATTAAAATAGCATAGAGAAATTTCTAAGGTTAATGACTGAGGATACATGGTAACAAACCTTCAAATAATTGCAAAATTCATGACAATTTGAATTTTACAGTCAAGATTTTAAAACTAGCACAAATGGAATAAAAAACAAAGTTTGCAGATAAAAAAATTTAAAGTCTACAGATATGAAACACTCAAGACTTTTGAATGCTTCAAGTTTTAAATAATCTTCAATTAAATAATTGTTCATGAAAAATACACATTTTAATTACTCAGTATTCCCAAATGCAATAAAAATGCAATTTTCATAGTTTATCCACTGTATAATGCTATTACACCCACTATTAAATACATTTTTAATAAGAGAAAAACCTTGCATGCTCCAAGTCTAGAAACACTTCGTAAGACAAATTGGTTCATATTTATTTATCCTGCACATCAGTAAAACCATAAAAATGTTGTTTTCGGATAAACTACTTTCTGCTGAAGTCAAAAACAAGGCTAACTGTAATCAAATTTTAACATTCATCATACTGCAATCTGCAGACTTCTACACACTTGTAATAAAATAAATGAATGACTAGATGAAAAAATGATATATACACATATGAAAAACACTTAAAATACAGCATAAATTATGATGGGTGTTAATAATTTGCACTAACCATTTTAGATGTTAACATTTAACCCAAGTGGCCAAACTGTCTACCCGTTTATTACAGACGATTGCTTTTTGAATTTATGAATTATGAGAATTATCAAAATATAAAAGTAATGAAATTATTGAAAAATATAATTACTTGAAAACTTAAACCCAATTTGTTTTGAAAAAGAATAAATGATCTGGTAAAAACACATAGCCACAAACAAATGGATCATGTAGATACATTTTTAAAGATTAAAGTTTTGTGGATTCATAATTCTAATTGACCAAGTACAAAAAGAGGTCATGTTTATCATTCACCCACCCACTTAATTTTCTGGACACTTTCCTAAAATTGATATATCTGTACACTTAGCTACTAAAAACAAATTTGGGAAAAAAAATATTTATAAATATAGAATAGAATATCAAGGTTTACTTAAGGTTAGGTTTGGTTTCTGTGAATATACCAAAGCCTGGAGGGCTATTTGCCTAACAGGCAGGTTGCCTTTGTGGCTGTCATATTCTGCATTTATTATTATTATTTTTTACCAAATTTGTTTTTAGTAGCTAAGTGTACAGATATAGCAATTTTAGGAAAGTGTCCAGAAAATTAAGTGAGTGGGTGAATGATAAACATGACCTCTTTTTGTACTTGGTCGATTAGAATTATGAATCCACAAAACTTTAATCTCTAAAAATGTATCCACATGATCCATTTGTTTGTGGCTATGTGTTTTTGCCAGATCATTTATTCTTTTGCAAAACACTTCAGTTTACCAATTTTAGATGGTGAAATAACAGTGTTTATGACAGGTCCAAGGTTTTCTTTAGCCATGCAGTTTGGGACTAATTTCAAACTCCTAAATCAATCCAAAACTGCATGGCATTTAAAGAAAACCTTGGACCTGTCGTTTATCAATCTTGCACAGCTAAATGCCACTTGTCCTAAATTTCTTTTCTAAATGTTACATCCTAAACACTGTTATTTCACTATCTACTGTGGATGAATGCTGCTCATTCAAGCATTGTGGCTAAACGCCCCTTAGCATATTACAAATATGACCAATAAATTGTCTGTTTGCCGTGACAGGACAATTACTTTAAAATATGAGTGAAAGATGTATCAAATTACTACTCGCACTGCAACTTCACTCTAGTATACAAATTTACAAAATCAGAGTATCAAATGTAAATAAAAAAACATGGCAAAGTGAATAATGAAATATTGCAACTATTTACAAAGTACATATGATGTTAATTTAATGCAGTTCAGCAGCTCCACACTGCTTCCGTAAACGATTTAACCTTTTTTTCAATTTCAAATTTTTTTCTTTCAGACTATTTAATTGTGCTTCAAATGAGCTAGATTCCCATTCTAAATGTTCAACATAATGTTTTCCTTCTTGTAATATATTTACTTTGGAAGCCCTTACATTGTCCCTAAGATTAGGTATGCACATTCGAAGATTTTGAAGTTCTCGCTTTTGATCTTCCCGTCGTCTCCTTTCCATTTTGTTATGTGTCACTCGCTTGTCAACTTCTTCACTGTCGGAATCACCACAACGACTACTGTCAGAATAACAACTTGAATCTAAACTGCTTGCCTGTGTGCGTCTTTTACTCTTCTTCCTTATTCTTAAGTTTGTTCGTTTTAATGCAGATGCTGCTTGTTTCAATACAGTTGTGGTTGCAGGTTTCCGCCTAGGAAGGGAGGCCTTGCGCACACTTTTTTCAGCTTGAACTATCCTTTCAGGCTGCCTTCTGGGTGGTGCCATAAATGTCATCATTCTGACTGGCTGGGAAATTGTGACAACATCTACTTCATCATCTGTAAAATAAAAGTTTAATTAGGTTAAACATTTTCTGATAATAAATTCAAATTGCCAGTGTATAGTAAAGTTTAATTTATTACAATCTAAATTGGTATCTGGGTCTCAAGCTCATAGTTTATATTATTGACAGTGAACTGGAAAGTAATGGCTAGCCTTTGGATTGCTAAATTAACAGATATTATCAAATCTGCTTTCTTTGCTGCATGTAACATTCAATAATATTCATTTCTTAACAGAAATGAAATTTGGGTATTTTTGTTGACAATGAAAATTGTTAAATTTGACAATGAAAACTATCACCAAACTATGCTATTTAGGTGTGGTGTGTATTTAATTATGGCAAAGCACACTAGGGCTATCTGCCTAAGAGGAGGGATGCCTTTCGTGGAGGACTTTCTAAGGGAAACTGGCTCGTATACACGTTACACATGGGGAAAACCACGAAAACACCCATGCAGCCAGCCCGTTCGCGGGATTTGAACCTCGGACCGAACTACCAGTGTTCAGCGACTTTACCGCTCGGCCGCTGGTGGGCCTACTATGCTATTTAGATAAGCACATCCTCAACACACTTATAAAATTTTTACTTTTATTTTACTTAACACTAATTTACCCTCAATGAGCCAATTTTGTTCTGTAAAAGATAAAAGTTAAATCAATTCTGCTTTTCTCTTGAATTTTTCGAAAAAATTTAATTTGGAGACTGTGCATTTTCTTGATCCTACCCCTCCCCCCAAAAAAACCCACTGCAATAAGCTGTACAATGACAAGTGAACGAAAAATCACAACAAATGAACATACATTTCAAAAAGAAGCATGGTTCAGGGGCTATAAAATTACATCTCTGACTGCACTTCGGGTTTGTTTACAGCACAAGAATTAACAGAAAAATGAATAGTCAGATATGGCCAACAGGACAGTGATCGATTGGAACAACCCGAGGTTATTTGCATATATAGCCTAAATCATGTGTAAAGTAAGAAAACTTAAAAAATGAAGTATGCCGAAGACTAGCCAGACAGCAATGGATAATGACAAGGAGACTGCTTCATTGTAAGACTTCCAGATAGAACTGCAGCTATTTTAATGGCAGAAATAAAAGAGGATTTACAGATGGACCTAGATTCCCTCTCAATTCTGAAAAGGGGCTTCTAAACTAAATATGTAGGATTTGAAACTTCAAGTAGATCACTGAGAAAATTTCATAGATTCTGAATTTGCCATTTATATTCAAAACAGCTAAATCATGAAATAAACACATGGAATCGCATACCACAAAGATTCATATTCAAGTCAACTTATGCAATGCGAAACTCACAAAGAAGACTTCTGTTTTGTTATTTTAAATGCCATTAGAAAATCATGGTTGCCGGAATAACTAGGACAAATGTTAATCAATTTATCTGCTTTTCATTTAATAATAAAAAGTAGATAAACTGAACTTTTATTTTCATTTTCTATATTTATTTTAATTTTCTATATATTATAGCCATAACTTGTACATACATATCACCTTTAAATACATGATGATCTATTTCTCCAGTGCAACCAACTAGTACACGTCTGCTATAGCATGGAAAATTGGAAAAATAATGCAAGCACTAAAAAGTTTTAGTTAAACCTGGGTTACTTTTTCAAGAAAAGAATTTGTATTAGAAATGAAATATTAGATTGCAGTTCCACATTAAAACTCCTGTCATTATACTAGTCTAACACTGAGTTATTACATAATTGTCAAAGGAAAAGCAAACTTGCGTATTAAAGCATACAAATTTTGATATTCATGACAAAACTAGAGACAACAGAAATATAATTGAACTTTAGCCTGAAATATAGTAAGAACCTCATACAATTCCAATACAAAGAAACAAAGTAACATGTTTAAAACATTGATTTTTAAGCAGACAAGAATATTTCATGATTTTTATAAACTGTGTCAATAAATTACAGTAAAAGCCCAAGTATCTGGCATTCAACTAATCAAAAAGTTCAAATAAGTAGAAAATTTTTTTCTCCTCTTCCACTCTCAATTTTGGGGAAGAGCATCCGGGGGGGATCTGGGTATCTCTCACCCCTCCACACGAGACCTTTCAGCTTGACGCAAATTTAGAGTGCCGCCATGCCGCACCGACGCTATACATTTACAAACATCCACGTCTTCTCCCATAATTTGAACTCGAGCCCTTCGGTACTATAGTAGGCTCCCCTAACCACTATACCATCTAGCCGACTTTCTGATTAGTTAAGCTACTGTAATTAACAATAAGTTTCAAAATCCTGCGAAAATTTAAATTTACACTAATTAAAATTTGATTTCTTCACATTAACATAATAGATGACATCCCTACAGAAGTAATAGTTATACAGCCAGAATTCAGCTACGTAGTACAGTACATAGTCCGTAATCCGGACGTCCATTATCCGAAATGATCTATAATCTGGACCTCAAAGCCACAAACTTACGCATGCGCATTTGATGTGCGTGTCCGCTACGCATGCGCGTAAAGCGTTTACCCATGCGCGCTTCCGATAGTGAAGAAAGTTACATTGAAAGAAATGTTTAATAAAGTAAACAAATATTATGCTTTTTTTTGTAAATTTTGAACCCTTTAGATCATAATTGCTCTTTATTTCATATTTTTAATTATATAATTTCCGCATGCCATCTTACCAGATTTAAATTGATGATCTATAATCTGGAAAAACCCCTAATCCTGAATCGCCGAAGTCCCAACGAGTCCGGATTACGGACTTTGTACTGTAGTAGTTACATAGCCAGATACAACAGCATGGAAATTTACCACTAGTCTACACCTGAATTTGCAAACTGAGCTCTGGATTTGGATCAACTCAAGTTTCATACACAAGCTATAAAACTAATAAATAAATAAAACTGGCAGAAATATGAATTATTAAAAACTTCACTACAAATAAAATGAAATTAAATATTTAATTTACATAAACATTCCCAGTAAAAGAACTATATTAAATCGACAAAACAGAAGAGAATTCAACTGCTGCAATTCATTTCTATACAATATTACCAATCACGGCTTAACCCATGAACTGGCACATGGGATCTATTTGACTCCAGCTCAATAAAATCTCATCTTAAAAACAATATTCACTATAACTTCATTTCTTACGAGAGTTGGTATCGAGGTCATGACCTTTATTTTAGTTCAAGTTTGAAATTTCTATTTTCTTTATTTACTAAATTAATTTAATTATTATTTTGCATTCACTTTTATTCCATGCCTGTCTGCAAGCAAGTTTGAATTTCTTTACCTCATAAGCAGAATTTTTTTTTTATTGGATTTTTTTATCATCAACTTTTACTTTCCAAAAGTGAAATGTAGTCATTTTCGAACAGAAAATGAAACTTACAAGTAAGATCAAACTTTTTCAATGTGTAAAAAATTCTATAATTTATCAGAAAACAACAATATTTGATAACCATTTATATTATATGAACAAATTTTTATGCTATATTGATTGAATTTATTTTTTCCATTTAACTTCGAATAACTTTTTTAATTAAATTTAACAGAATTTTACACCAATTTTAGTGAAAATATTATAAGATTACTTAAGATATAAGAGTGATATACCATTTATGTATAAGAAAAGGAAAATATCTAATAATTATAAAATAATCCAGTAACTATATTTTGGATGGATTATAAAAATGGATGTTGCAGAATAATAATAAAATTATGATTTAATTAATCATTTGCATTTTAATACCATGCATGATAAATATAATTTGAAAATTTATTATTTGTATGAACATCTGTGGATGATTGAGAATTTAGAATGTAAAAAATAGATTTTATATATATACTCATATTTCAGAGGATCAAACAAATGTCAAGTAATTAAAAGTTTCGATTTAAATTTTGTCCCTGAAATATACGAAAATAATAGAAGAAATCTGCAATGCAATTAATTTAGAGCTCCAATAATAATAGGTAACGAAAATCGCAGATTAAACACTTAACAGTAGGTATCCTTTTACTTCTGTTCATGAGCACTATTTTTGAAAACTATTTCAGTATTAATGAAAAATTGGGATCTTTAAAACGAATTTAGTAAAACCTTAATATTTTATACATTTTTAATTTGCATTTTTTAAGTAATCGGAATCTTTCAACGCAAATGAACAGTTAAACATTTTTAATATTAACTTTTGTTTAAGGAAACAGGAAGTAATGAAACACGAATAGAAGCTTAAGTGCAAAACACTTCCACTGTGGTTAATAAAAAATTTAAATAACCCACTGTTTTATAAAAACAATTATAAATATGTGGTCATTGTACAAATGGCAACAATATACCCCAAAATTTTCTTAAATAAAACGAAGTACGTGTAAAGAAAAAGTATGTCAGCAATAACTTGAATCGGGAAAGCATTAAAATAGTTACCGCAGAGAATGATAGATGGCGCCAGCTCATTTCGCATCGGCCCTAAGACAAACTAGTTCAGGGATTAAGTCTGATTTTACCAGAATTTATTATATTATCCCTCTCTACAAAAAAGTTTCGAATTGGTTTTATCATGCTCATTAGAAATTGCTAACCTAACACTTGATGCTAACCACGTACAATATTAACTGAAACCACGATCTAGAAATACTTTCAATAAAACAACATACAAAATTCATGGGCAAAGTCAGCACATGTGAATTTTAATGAAAGTTTCATTTCATAGTGTTTTCATATCCCTTCTAGAATATTTTTTAGAAGCTTAAAGTATGTTAACGCTAACACATTTTTAAAATTTCAAAATTTTTCAGAATAACTGCACAGACTCCTATTTGATAGATCCACGCACAAAATTTTAAAACTCCTATTTTATTTGCTTCATTGCCCCTACATAACGAATTAAAGCCTAAGTAAGCTATAAGATATTTTAAATTGAATTTGATAAAAGGCAAAAATTTACAAAAAATTGTCACTAATCAAAGGGGCACCCAATTCTACACTAGAGCCTTAAATTTCCATAACTTGTATCAAAACTCCATATCCATAACTTGTTACAAAACTATAATTCTCTGCAGGCTGTATGAAACAAATGCAGCCGAAAATTTGTATAAATGTAACATCTTTTAATATTAGCATAATGTTAAATATTTAATGCTACTTTAAGAGAATACATACACCTAGTTAAAAACAAAGCAAACTATTTAAAGTATATTAAAGCTATGCAATTTTATATTAGAACCCATTAATCTACAACAAATTTTATACATTCTCTTTTCTTAATCAACAAATATGTTAATTTTTAAACCATACACATATCCCAAAACATAAACTCAATTTCCACATCATTAATAATTTACATTTCTGTTACCAGATATATAAATGACAGGTAATTTACTAACTCTGTATGTTATACTCTAACTGGTGCAATTATACAAATCAGACTTACCAGATGACTCGGATGCACTTTCACTATCCACATTATCATTCAGCACATCTGGACTTTTTACAGGTGTCGCAGACATATTTTCAGGCATAGGTTGGTGATAACAGTGATCACTAGCTGGTGTATATGGCTGAGTAACTATTACTTCTGTACAGGGTTCAATATATCTTGATTCACCATCTGGGTAATAAACTATTTTTTCAGGGCTATTATAGTGTGCTAAATTTTTATAATATTGACGATAGCCACGTTCTGTAAAACATATCGGATGAGAATCACATAACAGAGGGTCAGAACAGACAGGACAGGAAGGATCAGGAACAGTATGAGTCCTTGCACAAATTTCATTACAACCAGTCCACAAACAGTTTTTGTTTAAATATTTATGAAGTTCCATAACATCTTTACCTTGAGTTTTAATTGGTTCTTCATTATACAGACAGTTATCAGTATCAGAGAATGCCATCAAAGGCTCCTTCTCAAAAACAGGAATATGGTCAGAGGTATCCATAGGAAGTGTATCATTATTTACAGCACACTTTTCTTCAGTTGTAGCTAATTCATCCAAGAGTTTATCATCGAAATCAGGTTGATCACTATTGGCAAAGCTTATGATGTCGAAGTCCGATTGAGGATTATGTAAATATGCATCTAATTCGGTAAAGTCATCAAGAGATTCGGGAGGATCAACATCCATTTTTGCCGGTGACAGAGTATTTGCATCCATTTTTGTTACCAATGGTATATCTATATCTAGTTTTGTTGTTAATGGAAGATCCACATCTGTTTTCGTTGCCAATGCTGTTAATTGTGTTCCCACTTGCACATTCCTTTTTTGTGGCCATGGTGCTACACATTTTATGTACTCCTGTAATTCTTGAAAAGGATCAGGTATCATCTGCTTAAAAAAATAAATATTTCAGTTGTAATATACGACATTTCAAAAAATTTCACAATGAGAATACATGTTATGATCACTGTAACAGATAATTAAAAAAAATCCATTAATTAAAGAAATTTGGGCGCTGACAAAAAGTTGCAGCAAGAATAAATTTATAAAGATTCACTGTTTCCTCCCCCCCCCCCAATCACTTAAGAGAATTAAAAAGGAATAGATTAAAATAAAAGTCAGTGCTCAAGTTTTACTCATCAAGCTTAAAATTCTAAGGATAATTAATGACTTTCCATTATACCTAATTATTAAGAAACTTAAACTGGACAACATTAAAAAGGATAAAACACCACTTTTAGGCATTCAGCAATTATCCGTATCTAATTTGAGATTAAAATGTAATAAGAAAAATGCATTATTTTCAAAATCCATATGCTATTTTTAATTTTTCCCTAATGCTAACAAAAATCTATTGTGTTATATACAAAATAATAATAATTAACAAGGTGATAGCTCTCAGAAATTAATACCTTTAAAATGCGACAATATGCACAGCATATTATTTTCAAGAATAATTTCATTGTTTAAATACCCGGCACTGAAGAGCTTTAATCCGGCGAAATGCTCCCACGTTGGCGAATTTATTGCTTACAATAGTTTCGTGGCGGATTTGGCGACAATTAAAATACACTACATTACGTGGCCGAACGCCCATTTCAAGTTCATACTTAAGTAACACTAAAATATGAAAATTATTCTTAAGACGATTTATATTTTTATCATAGAAATTTTAAAAATGTGCAAGAAAAAATAGAATTAAATTATTTAAAGATTTTTCTTCATGTGCCTGCATCTGACCGGCATCGAGACTTAAGCGGCAAACTTGACCTACAATGATTTCCAAAATCTCTTTTACACTTGTCATGATATCTCAAGTCAGTTAACCTGTACAGACAATGTGCTTATTACACATTTCAAATAATAATTACAGTAACATCAGCAAACTAATAATACATATGTACGAGTGCCATATGTAATGCCGGGTTGCAATTTGCCGCGATGAAAGGTTTATAATGATTTCGGGAAAGAATACACAATGCTTACCGTTCCGGATGCTCTCGAAAACACAGAAATCCTAGGAAAAATCCGAAAAGTAAAAAGTTCGCATCTATATGATTTTACAGATACAAACACACACCACAGCGGCCACGAACTCAACTGCGTTTAAAGACCGCTCTGCAATGGACTCTCGTGGTTTTACGTACAGTATCCGTCCGCCAGTAAAGCGTGATTCACTGACGTCGATTTCCGAATTTCCTAAACTGGAGTCTTATGGCAATACTGCCCAATAAGATGTTCTAAAATGCTGCTTTCGAAGAATTTCACCTCTTAAAATAAGCTCACCTACTGAAAGACCCTCGTCGTCAGCCAATCTCAAGTGAAACTATATTCTATCTAGCTCGAGGCAGTGAACAACAGTGAAGAGGCTCATTGTGGCGGGAAAACGTGAAGGCGGAGTTTACGGTGGCATCCAATCAGAGCAACCTGTATGCGGCGATGTAATCCCAGTATGCGGCGAGCGTAGACGGCGTTTTTCACAACTAGAAAAACCAGATGATAGCTTCGTTATCGTGTAGAATTAAAGGTCTCAGCGGCATTGCGAAATCGCCTCCTTGTACGGCCCTCTAGTTTGCGCGCCTAATGTGTGTAAGTTTGAATGTTAATTTAGAGAGCATATATTTGAAGAATGAACGCCATTAACCGCTATTTATTAATGTTAACTATTACTTATTAATGAGGCAGATTTCCTCGTGAAATATGCCATACTCAGTTAACCTAACGTGGGCCCACCAGCGGTCGAGCGGTAAAGACGCTGAACACTGGTAGTTTGGTCCGAGGTTCGAATTTCGCGAACGGACTGGCTGCATGGGCGCTTCCGTGGTTTTCCCCATGTGTAACGAGTATACGAGCCAGTTTCCGTTAGAAAGCCCTCCACGAAGGCATCCCTCCCTTTAGGCAGATAGCCCTCGTGTGCTTTGCCATAATTGAATAATCCAATCCAGTTAACCTAACCTAATCTATTTATTTATACATAAAGTACAGTTTTTACATAGCTTTTAATATTTGATAATAATTTACCCAGTCTGCTGGATTTGTAAGATCACGATTATTGAGATAGCTTAGGATGTTAAAATCCGCCTGAGGATTATTTAAAATCGGTTGTAATTCATCAAGACATTCCAGCGGCTTTAAATCAGAGCTTGACAAAAAGGCGCTAAGGTTTTCTGCTGTCGATGACATCTCTGTATTAGGTTTTTCTTCCAATGAAGTACCTGCATCCATCTTTCTTGCTAATGGTGCTGCATTTGCCTTTTGCTGCACTTCTTGCAAAGGTATCGCCTGCATAGGAAAAAAAAAAAACTTATGATGAGAACACATGATCAGTAAAACAAACAATTAAAAATCACAGCAAAATATATTTGAAGATTAAGCATGAATTTGAGGCTTCATAAAAAGTTACATCCATGAGATTATTATAGCAAGAATAAATTTCTGAAAACTCACTATTTACTTTTGTTGCTGTCGTTGTTCAGCATTTAAGGGAAATAAAAAGAAGCAAATTAAACTAGTAGTCAGAGCTTTTACCCATCAAATTTAAATTTCTTATTTTAATTACACTGGGACAGGGCTCCGGAACACAGTATTGATTATCTTGGGGTCGATGAAATTTTAAAAAGAGGTCGATGATGATCAAAATGGTCGACAGTCGAAACAGCACAGGAATTTTTTTGGAATAATCAAAGTCTAACCGATTACAAAAAAATGTCAAAAAATATAAATAAATTTGATAATAAATTGTTTATTACTATAAAGCACCATGATATAAAATAATATAAATGAAAAAAATACACCGAAATCATTTAATATATTTTTAATGCAGAAATTTTTTAGGCAACAAGTGCAATGCAAAAAGTAAAACGTAAAAACACAAACACAACTAATTAAAATACGAAATACGTAAAAATGGAACGGAAAAAAAAAAAGAACAGGCAGAAGTTCTTTTTTTTTTTTTTTTTTTTTTTTTTTGAAGGACGTGATTTAAAAATTAAACTATTTTATACCAAAAATTAAAATAATTCCATACATACATAAAGCGCAGCCATCGCATTCATTAAAATTGAGCTTTTGTGCCATTAGAATTTGTGATTTTATTTCTGGAAACCTGTTTATATTTTAAAACTTAAAATAATAATAATAATAATTAAGCATAAATCTGACAAACAGTATTTCAAAACTTTTGATCTTATTCTTAATCTAATTGTTACCTAAGTTATTTATGTGCAGTTATTTATACTATGATTATATTGTATTCTGTATAGTATGGATGGTTTATTTAATTACGGGGAAGCACTCGAGGGCTATCTTCCTAAGGAGAGGCATGCCTTCCTAGAAGACTATCTAAGGGAAACTGGCTCCTATATCAGTTACACGTGAGAAAAATCACGAAAACGCCCATGCAGCCAGCCCGTTCGAAGGATTCGAACATTGTACTGTACTAACACTGTTCAGCGACTTTACAACTCGGCCGCTAGTAGGCCTGTTTATAGGTAAAAAGTGTAATGGATTCTATGAAGAGAGCTATTACTTTAAAAGGTATCAATACATACAAGAACAAAGCTAGGTTTGGTTTTGGTTTAGTTTATTAAAACAGAGCATTAATAACTTCGCATTATACCTATTTATTCGAAAACTCAGCTTAAAATAGAATAACGTTAACAAAGGCTGAAACCAGTTTAAGGCATTTAACCATTATCGGAATCAGATTTAAAATTAAAATGTAAGAACAAATCTGCACGATTTTCAACAGAATATTTAACTCTTTCTTAATGGTAGCAAAAATCTCTTAGTTATGTTATTTACAGAATAATAATAATTAGCAAAACGTGAGTTCTGAATAATTAGCACTTGGATAATGATATGATATGCATAACATATCTATTTTTGAGAATAATTTCATTATTTAAATTAGCCGGCATCGGAAGGTTTTAAGCCCGCGAAGTGCTCCCACATTGGCGAATAAATTGCTCGCGTTGGCAGATTTGGCGACACTATCAATACATTACGTCGCCGAACAGTATAAAAAGTATGTAAATAATTTACATGTTTAGCGTAAAATTTTAAAAAACTAAATTATATAAATATATATAATTTTTTAATGTTTCAATATTTAACCGGCACGGTTCGATAGTCGTATTTCCTGTTTGAATTGAAATGTGAAAAATTACATGTTTTACTTAAATAAGAAAGTACAAAAATATGCACTTAAAAGGAAACGCACATTTTTAAGTACTTTTAAATCTGAAAATGGATTAAAATATACTTGTAAAAAGGGAATCTGACGTCTAAAGAAAATACTTAAAACCTGGAAATGTTTAGTCATGAAGACTTGAATGTTTGCCACTTTAAATAGCTTAAATGCATTACTGTTTTATGGTAAGTAGTTTGTTCAGTGTTGTTTTCATTTTGATTGTTTATATAATTTTGAATGAAATATCACACTGTTAATCATACGAAAAGAAATAGTTTATATATATTCTTTATTCCTCCCCCCCCCCATTAAAAGCTTATGCTAGATGTAAGATTTTTGGTTCCAGAGCCAATTTTTAGGGATACATTGTCACCCAGTTGTTTTCAAGCTTATCAGCCCCGGGTGGAAATCGGGCTCCGGCGAAAATCTTCTTGGGGCCCCTTATTTGAATGATCACCATATAAGATGCCAACACAAATGTATAATTATCATTTATTTAGTTAAAATGATTTGAAAAATAAAATATCTCAAGACTAAAAAAGAATCAACTTACATCTAGCAGACAAACACATATTTCAAAAAGCTTATTGATCTCCCATTTTTTGATGATTTAAGAAAAGTGTTTAAAAAGACTTTTTTTTGACGAGCTTCTGAAAAATTTTTATAGCTTCATCAAAATCAATGTTTTCACTGCATTGCACAAACTGCAGAAAAGTTCGATTTTAGGTAATGTGATGGCTAAGCTTGATGCATTGATGCATATTTTTTAATATTTGGCATAAAATTACTCTTTTTAAATCACCTCTCTTTAAATTATTCGACCTATTTCTTGTTTAGTTTTTCATCCTTCGTATTTTATTTTTTTAATATCTTGTGTTTTTTCGTTTTACTTTTTCTTGTTGCATTATTACATAAAAAATTTACTTATTTAAAAATATATATATTAGTGATTTTAAAAATATATTAAATAACTTAAGCGTGTTTTTTCTCTCATACTTATTCTATCTGATTTCTTATTTACTAAATGATTCAGCTTTATATGAGTAAATAACCAATCACCAGTTTTGTTAATAAATTTTTTATAATCACTGACATCTTGTTTATGGCGGTCAACTTTCGATGCATATTCGAATGCTATCGGAACATTATACCCTTTTGATCATCTTTGACATACTTTAAAATTTCATCCACCCTCAGGAGGTCAATACCGCCCTCATTGGCAACCCAGGACGGAAACTATTACAACAAGGATGCCAAACTCGCGGTCCGCGGGCCGCATGCGGCCTACAACAAATATTTTTGCGGCCCGGCCAATATATCGGCAAATAATAATATATAATAATAAAATAACATATCGACGAAGAAAAAAATGAAATGTTTACTGCTAAGTAATTAACGATAATTTATTCAGTGTTGTTAGATTACTCACAGCGAGCTGACACATACACTACTTAAATTACAAATGCGTGTGAGTAGCTTGCGTTCAGCTACCTTCGGCTTTTGGGAGACACGTGCACTCAGAACTTGTATGCATCCCGCGATAGACGAATGTGGCCGAACTCATGGTCTCAGTTTTCCAATCATAGTTTTGTACGATATATTGGTGCATGCATGTGCATGCACTTTGCTTTATTATTAACTATTACTTAATTCATATATTGTTACGGATTTAATAGTTATTTATTTATTTAGTTTTTTTTATTTAGAATTGTAATTAGATTTCTTCATGTTGCCTTAGCAACGCAGACGATTTTTGAAAAGCTGGAGCTGAATGAAAGGTGGAGAAATTGTTTGTCCTGGAAATGTGAAAGCTTTTCAATCAATTTCACTGTCTCGAAATACAGTTGCGGAAAGAGTTACTGATTAACACTTAACCAAACACTTAACCGATTTAAATTTATCGTTACAAGGAAAAGATTATATCATTACGAACATGTTTGACATAATTAAAGCATTCACATGTCAACTAGTTCTTTGGAAAAAACAACTTAAAAATGAAGATTTGACGCACTTCCCGACGTGCAGCATGAATAAATAAAGTTTGGATGATACTTGTTCGCATCAAAAATACGCAGAAAAAATTGCAAATTTAACAACTGAATTTGAAACGAGGTTTAATGATTTTAGTTCCCTCGAAGACAATTTTTTTTTTTTTGTTTTCTTCGATTTCCTCAATAAGTATTGACTCAGTACCCAGCCATATGCAAATGGAGGTGATCGAGATTCAATGCAACTCAAATTTGAAAGCAAAATTCATTGAAGTGAGCGTGCCTGAATTTTACAAATATTTACCAGCCAGGTTTGAAAATACTCGAAAATTCGCATATGAAATTATTTCCATGTTTGGTGGCACTTATCGGTGTGAGCCATTATTTTCAGTCACGAAAGGTAATAAGTCTCCTATTAGAAACCGTATTAATGATGCTCACCTTGGGTCAGCGTTGAAAGTTATCACTGCAAACAAAATTTCTCCCGAAGTAGGAAAGATAATAGCAGAGAAGAGATGTCAAGTATCAGGACGTAAACATTAAATTTTTCTTGTTCTTTTCTATATAAATATATATATATGTTTATTATTGTATTATTCGAAATAAATCTACGTTTCTATGAATATCAATTTTTTTTTTTTTTTTTTTTTTTTTTTTTTTTTGTTGCCCGCCTAAAGTTAAACCTTGTTTGTTTGGCCCAAGTGTACCTATGAGTTTGACATCCCTGTATTACAAAACTGATCGGTTTCTGAAAAGCATTTTTTTTTTTTTTTTTTTTACATTGAAGATGTCACTGATGCAAATTATATTTCATGTCAAGTTTATTTCACATAATTGTGTACTGCTTCCAGAATTTTCTGATATTACCCCACAATTTAATTATATTATAGTTATATAACTAAATTAATTAACAATTAACCAACTATAATAATGAAATTTCTAGAAATCTTAAAACTCAAATTGGCTTTATCCAGGCTGCTCAGAGGAATCTGATGCTTTGGAATTGCGCCGAGGTTATCTAATTTTAACCTCCTCCCTATTGTCCCTCAGACTTTTTGAATTTGAATATAAATCTTGATTTAATTTAAAGGGTCATTAAAAACGAAATGAATGATTCACAATTAAGATCTGTTGCAATAGAAACTACTGGAGTTCGCGATCCTTAAAGTGAGTGGTTGTGTGTCTACATTGACGGCTGTATGTTAGAGAGAGCGCGGGGTGCTGAGCAGGTATCCATAGCGAGCTTTTTAGATTCTACTTACCAATGGGCTCTCTTACTACTTTCTTACTTACCTTTGATGGGGAAATGGAAGCCATTGTTGTGGCTAATCAAAAACTGTCGATTCCTAGCCACTCCCTTGTAAAGGCAGTCATATTGTCAGATTCCAAAAGTGCGTTTCAAGCCCTCAAGAATAATCAAAATAATTCCCAAAGAATAGAGGATAACTTATAAAGAGCTTATAAAGAATAGAGGCATTTCTTTCCAAAGGGTTCCAGCCCCCGTGGGGAATTATGGGCAACGAAAAAGGCTGAAACATTAGCTAAGAAAGGAACTTTGATAATGCAAAGTATTAATCGACCGGTTTCTTTTCGTACGACTAAATTGTTTGTTAACCTAACTCTTGAGAAAATTCTTGAGAATTATATAATTCAAAGTGCTATGAGTGGAGGATTCTGGGGGAAGAGAACACTTTCATTCCCAGTTTTTCAAGAAAGACAGCGTTATAGTTATATAACTAAATTAATTTATTGAAATACAGTTATAGAACCAAATTAATTAGCTATATTATACTAATAGAACCAAATAAATGCAATTAAATTATTTACCAAGTCAGCCTACTAGCAGAACGCATCAGCGGCCGAGCCGTAAAGTCGCTGAACACTGGTAGTTCCGACCTAGATTCTAATCCAGGCGGGAGCCCACCAGCGGCCGAGCGGTAAAATCGCTGAACACTGGTACTTCGGTCTGAGGTTCGAATCCCGCGAACGGGCTGGCTGCATGGGCGTTTTAGTGTTTTTCCCCATATGTAACGTGCATATGAGCCAGTTTCCTTAGGAAGTCCTCCGCGAAGGCATCTCTTCCTTAGGTAGATGGCCCTAGTGTGCTTTTCGGCAATAAACCAAACCAAGCCAAAAAACTTGCCTACTAGCAGCTGAGCGGCTAACTTTGTAAACACTGGTAATTCGATCAACGACGAGGTAGCTGCATGATAATTTTCGTAGTGTTCCTCATATGTAATACAAATGCCAGACAGCTGCCTTTAAAAAGGCCTCCACGAAAGCACCCTTCAGCTTAGCTAGACTCTCCTCGTGTGCTCCAAAGAATCCAATCTAATCCATGTTATCAATTCAAATGAATGACTTACTGGTTATTCCAACTAAAATTCCCTTAAAGGGATAAAGTGATGTTGGCTTTTCTCACGGCGGAGGAAAATACAAATAGAACAGAACGGAACGATGATATGGTAAGATGTATAGATCCGTCACTGTGCCGCGTGTGGCATATTTCATATTCATATAATTTCATATTTGTTTCAACCATGTTGTTATTGTTTTTCAATAAATAATCAAAAGACAACTACTGTAAATTAAATGACTGAACACTTCAAAACGAAGACACCACACTGGTTTAAGATTTCATTCCTTTAAAAATATAACTTTTGATAGGCCATTCGCGGTATTTTCTGTCTTGATCTTAAAACGAAATTTTGGAATTACTTAAAGTGTCACGTTATCGCGCTAATTATAAATCATAAATTAATAATCTAAGGTTAGGTTATATGAATACGGCAAAGCATACGAAGGCTATCTGCTCAAGGATAGGGATGCCTTCGTGGAGGACTTTCTAAGGGTTAAAACAGCTTCAGTTATATCTTAAGTTACATAAATAAATCAAATACTTCCAAAGAGATTACCTCTATAAAAATTAACACCTTTTACCTCCTTCTTTAACCCATAGGAGCGTTAGCTCTGAAGGCCTATTAATTTTGTTTTGGCATTTTACGTCGATTCACTATAAACGGCGAATCATTTCTGAAATTGTTGCCACCCAATATTAGAGCCCTGTATTATATGTATTTAAAGAAATTAAACAATGAAGAATCTGCATTAATGTATGCATGTATGTTTCTCGCATTGTGATAAAACAATGGTACCTAGATCCATCCAGTTTTGAATAACGTACATCTATACCCGAATATGGGCATCTGGAAACCCGAATTTGGAATTTGCTTTATTATCTATTTCATATTTTTTCAAACATTAAAGAATTTTTTATCAAGAAACTAAACGATTTTAAAGCGAGCAATGGCAACATTACCCCTTCCCCCCAAAAAAGTAACTGTTAAAAAATAATAAAAATCTGAAAGATTTCAGATTTTAATTTACGTCCAAATGGGCCTTTTTTTTAACATTTTGTCTCTAGCCTTTATTTATTAAATATCACGTTCTTCGCACTTAAACCATAAAATTCAGTTCAAGAGCAATATCGCAAAATAATTTTAAATTGAGCATATCTTTAGAATTTCCGATACGCAGTCTCACGTGCTGGAGATAAAAATGTTTTTTTCTGTACAACGTTGCCATTGCTCGCTTTGAAATCCTTGAGTTTCTTAATCAAAAATTCGTTAAAGATTTACAAAATATGAAATCGATAATAAAACAAATTCCAAATTTGGGCTTCCACATGCCTATATTCGCAACAGGATTACGTCATTGAAAATTCGATAGCTCTATGTACCGTTGTTTTATCACAATGGGAGAAATATACATACATTATGCAGATTTTTCATCAGTTAATTTCTTCAAGTATAATGCAAGACTCTAACATTTGGTGGTAACAGTTTGAAAAATGGAACGGACATTTATAGTGAAACAACGCAAAATCGAAAATAATAGCCTTTCAGGAATAAAGCCCCTTTGGACTAAAAAAAAAAGTCTTTTTTTATCTCCAGCGCGCGAGAGTGTGTATCGAAAATTCTCAAGATAGCTTATTTTAAAATTATTTCGCGATATTACTGTTGAACTGAATTTTATGGTTTAAGTGCGAAGAACATGATATTTAATAAATAAATTTAACACACAAAACGTTAAAAAACGCCCCTTTGGGCATAATATAAAATCAGATTTTATTTTTCTTCTTGGTCTTTGGATGTAATTAACTTATTCACATAATTTAACTATATAGTATCACATAATTCACTATATAGTAGTTCCATGCTGTAGGACGATTTGGAAGCTCAAAGAAAAGTGGAA
This sequence comes from Stegodyphus dumicola, assembly GCF_044657685.1. Taxonomy (NCBI): domain Eukaryota; kingdom Metazoa; phylum Arthropoda; class Arachnida; order Araneae; family Eresidae; genus Stegodyphus; species Stegodyphus dumicola. The sequence continues at coordinate 167,606,158 of NC_140770.1, forward strand.
TCAGGAGTCACTGTCCGGTTTGCTTCTGGTGAGATAGAAAGTCCTCTTGAAACTTTATCCCATCGTTCAAAGAAGACCGATTCACAAGACCCCCAGCAGTGACAATAAAATAAGGAAATTACACAAAAATATATTTCTCTTCTTACAAAGGTTTTGTAAAACCTTTTTAAATTCCTACTATTAGTTCCCACTCTTCCTATATCTTGTTGAAATTTTCAGTTTTTAATAAAATACTTTTATACATCCACTCATGTTCAAATACATTTCTTAAAACTTGTAGTGGATGATTCTTAATGTTAATACAGTTTCTTCACATATTAAAGTCAATCCTTACTTATTGATTCCTGTTTATCGGAACTAAAGATAGGCTGTTTTTATTAATTATATTATAAGACTTACAAATAATGACCATTTATTAGGAATTCTCAAGTGCTGTAAATGTTATAAATAATAGTACACGACTGCGATAAATTGGATTGTAATATTTAACAAAAATAAGTGGCAACAGTAAGACAGAATTCTAAAGATTTTTAAAGTGTATGGAATTAAAGAATTCTAGTTTTATAGAGCTGGATGAAGCGGATGTAATGCCCATTATGTAACGGAAATTCTCCTCATATTTCTATGCTAACGTGATAACAAGATATGATTAAAATATAATCATTTAAAATGTCCCTTGCTTATTAAAATGAATAAATAGCACTGTAGATTACGCAATAATATAGGACGAAATATCTTCGCAGCAGGTCAAGCATATGCCGCCTTGAGTCGTGTGAAATCATTAAATGGAACATTAATTGAAGAACTGGACTGCTCGAAACTCACTGGAAAGGTTCTTTGCAATAATGAAGCATTACAAGAGATGGATAAAATGAAAAATTAAAGACCACCATCAGCTTCATAAATTAGAAACGAAAAAATGTTAACAATGTTAATAAAAAGTAACTAAAATAAAATTTTTCTTTGTTGATCTAAGTAGGATTTTTTTTTTTTAATATTACTTGTTCTTGCGTAGGTTATAATATATTTATGTACTAAACACTTGCTAACTGGCACTGGCATAGCTGGAGAGGGGTAGAGAACGCAGTCCCCTCCACCCGACTCCATTTTTCACGTGATGTCTTACTTTTTCTGCGATTCCTGTTTCCGCGGTTGTCAAAATCATTCCTATTTCCGCGAAATCATCATCTTCATCACCCCCTTTCAGTAAGGGGTTACATTGGGGGGGGGGGGGCGAGTGGACCTTGGCCTCTCCCAAAAGGTAAGAAAGCAAAACATTTTTTAATTTAAAAAGAAGAATTTTAAAAGAAAAATTTGAAAAATATTTACCATCTCAGATCGTTGCATGAATGAAGATAATATTGTATTTAAAAGGAGAGAGAGATATTCAAAATCTGCGATTATTTTGGCAATGAACTAAAAGATTGTTTCTTAAAGTAAAAAAACAATATTCTTCCAAAATTCTGGATAAAGGTGAGTTATAATAGAAATCTCTCAGAATAAATATTCGTTCTAAAACGACGACTTCTTTGGTCTCAATTACGCTTTTGCTGCTTTTAATTCTTTCATTTATGGAAATCCAATAAACTACATTTTCCTTATTTTTATTCTGAATTCGATACTGATAACCTTTAAAAAGGGATAAAGGTTTTTTTTTTTCCTTTTAGTTCCAATAACGTCTAAATCATTCATATTGATTAATATAAGATGTGAAACTAACAGCTAATATTGTAGCAGAATTACAAATGGAATGAAACTTAAGATTTCAGGAGAAGCCTAAACAAGACACGTCTTCAATTTAACGAAGACTAACTTATTCACAAAGGAACTGCCCAGCTCTTCTTAACGACTCATCATGACATCTCTTGAGGAGCTGTGGGAAGGGAGCTACTCTCCGATTTCGCGGGAACAGGAAGAATTTTGAAAAACGCGGAAACAGAACTAATTCTTTCACATGAGACATAATTTTATGGGGTTAATCATGGCTGTTCGCAGCAGAAAGAAGAAATTAATGATAACTGAAGAACTAGTGATGATTACTGTCTTGCGAAGTGCTAATGGTTTAAAAGAAATAATCAGTACTTACCACGTCCTCTTCTTCTAAGAAACCAGGGGGACATAACAAACGTGCCGCTCTCATCTCATCTGTAAATTTCAGCTGCTTCTTCGGTTTCCCTCTAGGTCGCAGGAGCTGTTTAAAAATGAAACATTAATTTAAAATTATGGAATAAAATTGCAGTTAATAAAAATAATATTTATCAGCGCTTAAAAGAAACAATCGCTATATGTTCTCGAACTTACCAAGCTCATCTTCTCTGGAATTTCCGGCACAGTTAGCTGCTTCTTTGGTCTACCTCTAGGACGGCGAGGCTGTGAAACATTAATTTAAAATTATGTAAGAAAATTGCAATTAATAAAAGGAATATTTATCAAAGTTTAAAAGAAACAATCAGTGTATGTTCTCGAAACTTAATAAAAGGAATATTAATCAGCGTTTACAAGAAACAATCAGTTTTAAGAAAAAATAAGTTTTCCCTCTAAGCAGAACAGGCTGTTGAAAAAGGAAAACAAAATGGTGAGAGAGGTAGCTAAATGCTAAAAAAAAAAAAAAAAAAAAAAAAAAGTTGGTGAAACGATGCTCATAAAAAAATTACTGCAGATTTATACATTTATAAGGTATTTCTCCCGCCTGCCTTCGTGGTGTAGTGGTCAGCACACTCGGCGCGTATTTCGAGAAGTCCGCGATTCGAGTCCCGATGAGTGTATTGATCATTTTTCACTTCTCCAGGTTAAAAGAAAATCCTAATATCTCTACAATGGTGCCCGAACTAAAAAAAAAGGTGGTGGATGACGATTCTCCACCACCAGGATTTGGCGATTAGGTACCCTAATTCTCAGTCGCCTTTTAAACGGAGGGAGTACATAAGGTATTTCTCCCGCCTTCTTAGCATGCCTTCGTGGTGTAATGGTCAGCACACTCGGGCTATATTCGAGAGGTTCGTGTCCCGGCGAAGGCATTGCTGATTTTTCACGTCTCTCCTCCTTCAAATATACCTAATGTCTCTATATTATTAACTTGCTGAGAATAATCGATTCATTTTCACCTCTTCGCCGTTTTCTCCGAGAGAAACTCGTCGGTTTGAAAATTGTCAGGCGTTAGCAACGTCAAATTATTCGGGATTAAATGTGACCTGGATCCTTATCACAGAGAAACACTTGCTATTGCGCGTTTTTCAGCTCCCCAACCCAGAATGCAGCAAAAATAAAAAGGAGTGAGTGATGACATAATTGATCACGGTTTGCCCAAAGAATGGATATATCAGGATGGCATAAAGTTGACATTACGGACAAAGACGGGACATACGAATGCATTTCCTAATTTAGCTGGTATTGCAATGAAACTACTTCTCATTTCAGATCGTGCTTTTTAGGGGATCGCATTTGTTAATTTTCAGATAAGAGAACTAGAAAATACAAAAGAAAGTTTTCTTCTGGATAGGGGGATGAGTAGGCGACTTTCTAAGTAGGGCCTTGACAGCGAGGAAGAAATGTTTCTAAGGCCAATTTCACACCCCAAAAATTTATCTTTGGAGGGGGAAAAAGAAGAAATAGTTGAATTTCTTACGACGATGAAGTGGCTAACAGTTTACTTTTCTGTCTTTTAATGTGTCTTTAAATAAAATAAATTTGAATTTATAATGCATTTTGAATTTTTCAGCTTAAGCACTAAAGGAAATACCATATTTCTTCCTCATGTACGAAGTAAAGGACGCATTGGGATCGCAAAATATTTCACGTGTCATTACTTCAACCCAAATATCCATTTTGACCGCTCCCGAATCCATTTTGATAATTTTGTGTGTGTGTGTGACATCTGCCCGTATGGACAGAATAAAGGACTCTTTTTTCCAAAACGAATTGTAAAAGGGATTTAAAATAAATTCAAAATAGGTTTTTTTGGGGGTGGCGCCTGTACGTACGTAAGTAGGTATGTATATCGCGTAACTCAAAAGCCGTAGAACGTTGACATTTTGTATATGGGACTGCTTAACACACTTAGTTGTGCACCTCCCTTTTTTACTGCAATCGCCAGTACTCAAATTAAATATATATGTATATAATGTCATAAATTTGCATTTTATAACGTATTTACCACTTTCCTAAATTAGAATTTAATCAAAAACTGTCTTTGGCTGCTCTAGACAATACTAAAACATTTTACTATATTCAGAGTCGTAATTAGGGTTTTCAGCACCCGGGGACAACTGAAGATTTTGCGCCTTCTTCATGTGTGCCAAGAATGCCAAATATTTTATTTTAAAATTTCCTAACATCAATTTGGCACTCCCTGGATGCTGCGCTCGGGAACAGATGACTAAATTAACAATTGTCTTCTCCTTTTACATTACTATGATTTTTTTTATTTTATTATTATTTTTTTTTGTATATATATATATATAATTTAAAATTATAAACTTCTTCATGTACCATCTCCATGAAACAGAAATTCAATTAAAACCATGAATATTAAAAAAAAATTTTACTCAGCATTTTAATTAGATTTTTAAATTAGTATTTTCTAAACCTCTATTGCTTTAAAAATATAAAAATCTGCCGAGAAAAATCCTTAATCACAAAAATACTAAAATCAAAAGTAAAAATTGTTCAGTATTGAAAAAGTAGCTATTGTCATTAATCGCAGATTAATCGACTAATCAAGGAGAATAACCCAATCTACTATCAATTAACAACAACTAAATATAGCGACAATGTTTCATCTTTCTTCTAAGCAAGCATATTTTCGCTAGAGCCAAATTATAAGTTACGAATAATACTCAATCAAAATAAAGACATTACTCCATTTAAGTCAAAATAATTTAAAACAAAATACATTAGTAAATAATCTTTTAAATTTAAATTGTTCATTAAGAACACAACTAAATAAAGCTTGAAACAACTAATAGGGATGCTTACTTTAGAAGATACATCCCCGACACTCTCATTTTTAAACTCAAATACAAAAGTAAAGACAAAAGTTATACATTTTTTAACATGTAAGGTTTATCCTAAGTTTATAATAGTTCATTTTTAGTTAAAGCTACTTCATGTCTTATCTTTCTTAATTTCAGCTTACAATTTCCTGCCAGAACGTGTTTTCAGAATCGCGGTTAAATGCAAATGAAGGAAGAGGAAATATTTAAAGTTGAAGTTCCACTGATTTTGTTAGAGAGACAGAGATTTTGACTAGCGCGCGTTCGCCTCTCTCCAAGCTATTTCTACCCTCGGCCGTACTTCAGGCCCTTGATAGCTTCGCCGTTTAGTTAGCTTTAAGTGGCCAACTCTTGTAGGATTTCGATAGCTTCGGCTATATCTTTTTAGTTAAGTTTTATTTCTTAGCATTCTTGAGTTCAAGCCGAATTGGAGGCTGTTCTGTATGTCCTAGAAAGGGCCATCTGTAAAAGTTCATTTTGAGTAAATAAAGGGTAATTAACCCTTCTCAAGTTTACATGTCTGTTTCCTGAACTAAAGCGATTATTCGCTTACTAGTTCCCAAGGTTCCATACATTTAGCAGTAAATTCTAGGTTGGAGCATTACACACATTTAAAAAGTACTTCAAAATCAAAAGAAGGTCAAAACTGACAAAATGCTTAAAATTAGTTATTTAAAAAAATATTTTTAAAGATCAAACCCAGGAAGGAAATTAAAATTAACTTACATGCCTGCTAAAATTTAAAACGAAATGACCGGTAAAGTTAAAATTAAATTCGAATCAAAACAAGGCAATTCCGCAACAATATTAATAATTACAAACGTGGATAAGAGGTTTAACACTTGTATCAAAACAAATCAAAATTAAAATAAGAGTTCATCAGTATAATAAACCCGAAAAATAAACATGTAAAAAGGAAAAGACTAAATAAAAATTATAAAAATATAAAAATTAATCTTCTTTTTCAGGAAGCCTAATTCAGAACTTAGCAGGAGAAAATGAATTAAGGTTTCAGAAAAGTCGATTAATATGTGTCGAATACATGTTTCGTTTTTCTGATTCATTTGAGATCAAAAACCGAAAAATGATTAAATTAAATTTTCATTTAAAACATTAAAATTCACTTAAAACCGAAAAATAGCATCTCATTTGATTTGTTTTGATACATTGTTAAACCTCTTATCCACGGCTGCCATTATTAATATTGTTGGTGAATTGCCTTGTTTCGATTCCAATTTAATTTTAGCTTTAGATGCTTTAAGTTTAATCTACTTCAGTCCTGCAGCTATAGCGAAGGGCTGGTTACCAATTTTTTTTTTTAATTTTTGGCGTATTACTATGTCTCTTTTTGTATATATATATAATTTAAAGTAAAGTAAACAGAACAAACGATAAAAGATCTATGTGGTCAAAAACTTTTCGCATTGTGCTGCAAAATTTAGAAAAAGGTTAAAAGAAAATCCTAGTTCGTACGCTAAAAAGCTGCTGAAATACTGTGGTTCTGTTAAAACATTAACATAAGCAAAATTAGTTGCAATTAAATGTGTTACAAGAGAAAAAAATACAACATTAGAATATTAACAAGTAAAAATCAATACTAATAGTAAGCAATATGCTAAACTAATTAGGGTAAATTTAAAACTTTAGTAAAAGTACTAACAAATTATTTGAACAAAAATATAAAAAATATACAAAAACTAAGAAGCAGTAAATGGCACATTAGCCTAATTCGAATTTCATTAAGGTACATCAGGGAAAATTATTTTTTAATGAATTTCGAATCAAGCTAACTGCATATAGCGTTTCGCCGAAACAGACAATTGAAACTGTACGCGAAACATTTTTTAAAGAATTAAAAAACTTGTCAATATCTTTAGTCTCAATTCTCTGTTCCAATTACCCGACGCGTCCGCTTGAAGAAACGCATTAAGGTGTAATAAAGACAATAGATAATGGAATGGTAATGTCGATGTACAAAATAAAATAAATAGAGATTTGCTATTAGTCAAAATATACAAGATTTTATGGGAGGACCTACTAGCCTAAAGAGTTAATACTTTATCGTAATTTCGTAATCGTTGGTCATAGTCATATACTCGTACTTCCAGTTACAAAAGAGTTTTAAATGACAAAAATATTCATGTTCCGGCAAAGTCTAATTAATAATAATAATAGTTTTGGACAAATAATGAAATCTCACTTTAAATGCGATTCCTATACTTAGATTTGGGAACGTTTTGCACTCGTTATAAAAAATTAAAAATACCAGAAGTTTCACTCTACGACTAAAATTGACCGGGATATTTAATTCTAAAATTTGCAGTTTTTGATGTCATTTTCAACTTGCTCTCAGGAATCGGTTAATTGAGTTAGAATAATTCGAGGAAATAAGTTTAAATGAAGTGCAGATTTAGAATAATTCGAGAAAATAAGTTTAAATGAAGTGCAGCATAAGACGAGTAAAATTTAATAGGCGTACAATTTAATCGCGTAATGTCCGCATTAGATTTTTTTACCAGTTTTACCGTCCAAATGTCAGAGGGGTAGATTGTGTGAATAATTTAATTTCCAAAGAACGCGATTACAGTAAGAACATAACAAATGTAAAGTAGTTGTGGATAAACTACAGGCTAAAAGAAACCTACATTCCAATAAGAATATATAGTAACGTTAACATTACTATATCAGATAAAGGTATCTTCATTTTTACTCCCCTGTAACTCGAATGTCGCCCGCTTTTATTGTTGTCTTTGCTGCTCCTTAGGTCTCAAATCATTCATAAATAAATAGGGCGTGTGAAGTGCAGCAAACTTGACGAAATCGTAGGCGAAATGTCAGTTCATTTTTCGTTCGCCATGATGGGTCGTTACTTATATTAGGCTGGCATAAAGTTTAACTTGAAGGAATGGTTCGGCGTGAGCTTCACGGGTATTTGCAAGAGTTTATCCTTGTAAGACGAAAAAAATTACGTTTACGAATCCATTTAAAAATTTAAATAAACTCGTTCTCTAAACGCAATGAAGTAAGGACAAATTAATCGAATATTTTTCAAATTTCCAGAACTTGGCTCTAAAAAGAGAGGGGGGGGGAATGTACGCAAAGAAATACTGTATGTATACATATATTATTTAATTTACCTTCTTAATTCTATTTTCCTGCAATACTCGTGTGAAGCCATATTCTAATTCGGAATGTGAAGAACATTCTTCGACTTTTTTCGAACTCAACATCTCACTTTCACTTATCTGTTAGAAAAATAAAATAAAATTAAAATAATAATAATAATTAAAAAAATAAAGAATTAAATAAATCATAAAACACATAAAAAGTAGGATGGAATTTTGCTTGAAAATTTAGTTTTATGAGCTGACGGCATCAGATATTAAGATTTAATAACCTTTTTAAGTTTTGAAATTAAAAATAGTTTTAAAAGTTAACTCATTTTCGAGCTATTGATATAAAATTCTCAGGTTGCAAGATAATTTTTAGTCCAAAGAGCGTTAGCCCAGAAGACTATTAATTTCGTTTTGGCATTTTGCGTCGAAAACTTTAAAATCCTATTTTAAAAAAAAATTTAAAGTCTGAATCACTTATCCAATTGTTACCACCAAATATTATCGCGTTGTATTATATTTAAAGAAATTAAATAATGAAGAACCTGCATAAATGTATGTATGTTTCTCGCATTGTGATAAAACAACGGTACCTGGAGCCTTCCAATTTTGAATAACGTAATCCTCCTGCGAATATGGGCATCTGAAAGCCCAAATTTGAAATTTGGAACTTGTTTTTTTACTGCTTTCATATTTTGTAAAACTTTAACGAATTTTTGATTTACAAAAGCAAGGATTTACAACCGAGCAACTCCAGCGCGCGAAAGTGTGTATCGGAAATTCTAAAGATATGCTCAGTTTAAAATTACGTATTTTGCGGTATTGCTCTTGAATTGAATTTTATGGTTTCAGTGTTTTCGTTTTGCGATTTTGTGTCGAATCACTCTGAATGTCCGTTTCACTTTTGATACTGTTGCCACCAAATATTATCGCTCTGTATTATATTTTAAAAATTAAATAATGAAGAATCTGCATAAATATATGTATGTTTCTCGCATTGTGATAAAACAATGGTACCTAGTTTGGTTTATTGAGTTACGGCAAAGAAAAAAATCCCCGAATTGCACAAAAATGGCATTGAGCACTCTTTATCATGTACACGCCGACATATTTTCACTTAAAAAGTCAAAGGAGCACCCAATTCTACAATATAGGCAAACAAAAAATACACAATCTCAATAAAATACATTTTAAACCAAACAATAAAATAACATTAAAAAGGAAAAACATGTTATACATTTAAGCACTACCAAAAGCAAATATTGACTTACCATGATTTTCGAGTTCGCTTCGTACACCCAGAGCCACGCAAAAATCAAAAAACAATCATGCACAAATGACTTTTTTCAAACCAGGTAACTCCTTCTGATCGAACCTTTCTTCCTACAAACCCATTCAAATCCATCTAAACGGTTTTTATGACCCCGGACGCCTAATGGCAAACCGCACCTGAGTTGATCAATGTTAAACGAATTTCGCTTACTGCGCATGCCCAAAAGAGAATTTGGCGCAGTTAGGACTTTGGCGCAATTTTAAAAGAAGATAAATACGGTATATGGTTGTATTGTGTTATCTTGGGCGTAAACAGTTCGAGGTTTTAAAACGTGTCAGGTTCTAAGCTGCTTTATTACTTGGAGTGTAAATATCGATTGTAAACTATCCAAATTTTCTTTTAAAAAGGGTTTTAAAACAGGAAACAATACAAGATATATTAGCTGATTATACTTCTAAGGAATAAAAACAATTGAGTATTTAACATACGTTCCTTTCATGTATACTTTAAAAAATTAAGGATTAAATCTAGTTTAAATTATTGAATTAAAGGTCAAAAAATTAATGTTAGTAAATGAAATAGCCTGTTGCAATTGCAAACAGTCGATAAGACCTACATGACGAACAGGCTTGTGTAGGGTTGCTTATGCTTAGTCGCCAGTATTTTCTCCCACGCCAGCGGTACACCATTGAGCATGCCCAGTAAGCGAAATTCGTTAACATTGATCAACTCAATGTGCGGTTTGCCATTAAGCACCCGGACAGACGAATCACGACTCAATTTCTTCCCTTCCCCACAAAAGACAAACTTCATATTCATCCAAAATTTCGCAACTTTGCTTGAGTTATTCGGACGTAAACTTTTTCTGACTTACGTTTGGCGACAGTTTCCCAAATTTAGCATATTAATTTATTAGCACTAATTATTATAGAGATCACCAGGCGCGTTTTTCGTCCATTCGATTAGATATCATCCAACTCAATTATTCATAACAGTAGAAATGATACAGATTTGACTGAGCTTAGAAACTAAATACTGAAAGCTTTCAGATTTTACATTACACCCAGGGGGACTTTTTTTTTAACCACTTGTGTGTTACATTTAATTATTAAATGCTCTCTGCACTTAAACCATAAAATTCAATTCAACAGCAATGTTGCAAAATAATGATACATAGATGATAATTAATTAGTAATAATAAATAAAAGAATGTTAAAAATAAATAAAATAAGAAATGAATAAATAAATAAAAATGAGCATATCTTTAGAATTTCCGATATACAGTCTCCCGCGCTGGACATAATTCCCCCCCCCGTACAGCTTTGTCATTGCTCGCTTTGAAAGCGTTGAGTTTGTTAATTAAAAACTCGTTGCAATTTTACAAAATATGAAATAGCTAAAAAAACATATCCCAGAGTTGGGCTTCCCGATGCCCATATTCGAGTGGAGGACTACGTCATTCAAGATTTGATGTCTCTAGATGCTCTTGCTTTTTCACAATAGGAGAAAAACATATATCAGAAACACTCTTTTAAAGTTGATTATCGGGCATTTAAAAATGAAAAAAATGTGTATTGTAATTGTATGGGAAATTCGAGTAAAAAAAATGGTATCACAGAATTCTTGACGAATTTGACTTTCGACACCGGCAATCATATGTTTTAATACCATATACAGAGCTTAAATTGCGCCGGAGCCGGCTCGGGTACGGCTCATCTTTATTTATTAAATATCAAGGTCTTCGCACATAAACCATAAAATTCAGTTCAAGAGCAATATCGTAGAATAATTTTTAAATGAGCATATCTTTTATCTATATAATAGCATATCTTTAGAATTTCCGATATACATTCATCGCAACGCTGGAGGTAAAAATGTTTTTTTTTTTTTTTTCCTGTACAACATTGCCATTGCTCGCTTTGGAATCATCTCATTTTCTTAATCAAAAATTCGTTAAAGATTTACAAAATATGAAATCGATAATAAAACAAATTCCAAATTTGGGCTTCCACATGCCCATATTCGTAGGAGGATCACGTCAATCAAAATTCGATGGCTCTATGTACCGTTGTTTAATCACAGTGCGAGAAATGTGCATACATTTATGCAGATTTTTCATTATTTAATTTCTTCAAATATAATGCAGGACTCTAACATTCGGTGTCAACAGTTTGAAAAGTGAAAAGGACATTTATAGTGATTCAACGCAAAATCGCAAAACGAAAACAATAGTCCTACAAGGACAAAGCCCCTTTGGACTAAAAATAATTAATCTCTTTGAATATGATATTATTAATAAATAAATAAAACAAGCATTCCTGCTTCTAATTAAAAAAAAAAAAAAAAAAAAAAAAAAAAAAAAAAAAACACCTAAAATTTTTTATTGAGTGGTTATAAAATTTGAAGAAAAAGAAATTATTATACGGGGGGAAAAGGTTTTTGAGAGTGTTTCCATTGCTCGCTTTGAAATCTTCAGTTTGTTAATCAAAAATTCGTTAAAGTTTTACAAATTATGAAATCGATAATAAAACATATTCCAAATTTGGGCTTCTAGATGCCGATATTCGCAGGAGGATTACGTTATTCAAAAATTGATGGCTATAGGTACCGTTGTTTTATCACAATGCGAGAAACATACATACATTTATGCAGGTTCTTCATTATTTATTTTCTTTAAATATAATACAACGCGATAATATTTGGTGGTAACAATTGGATAAGTGATTCAGACTTTTAAAGTTTTCGACGCAAAATGCCAAAACGAAATTAATAGTCTTCTGGGCTAACTAAAAATTATCTTGAAACCTGAGAATTTTATATCAATAGCTCGAAAATGAGTTAACTTTTAAAACTATTTTTAATTTCAAAACTTAAAAAGGTTATTAAATCTTAATATCTGATGCCGTCAGCTCATAAAACTAAATTTTCAAGCAAAATTCCACCCTACTTTTTATGTGTTTTATTATTTATTGAATTCTTTATTTTTTTAATTATTATTATTATGTTAATTTAATTTTATTTTTCTAACAGATAAGTGAAAGTGAGATGTTGAGTTCGAAAAAAGTCGGAGAATGTTCTTCACATTCCGAATTAGAAATCGCTTCACACGAGTATTGTAGGAAAATAGAATTAGCTGTGAAAAAATATAATTAAACCCTCTGTTGAGTAAAAACGAAATTACTTTCCGAACAACCTAATAATTCATTAATTGCAAAATTAAAATTCTTTAAGTTATTAAGAACACTCTAATAAATATAATAAAAAAAATTGGGGGAGGACATTGAAAATTGTAGAAGATGAAAAATATTTTAATTGTTAAATTTTTCTTCAAAAAATTTTAATTTCAAAAGATTACTGAAAAAAGCAATTCAGCTTAAAATCATTTTGTTGTACAAAACCATTTAATAATATTCGTAATGATGAAAGTTCTTAAATAAGAAAAATGTCATTCAAAATTTACCGCATCCCCTTAATTAAAGTACAACATTTTGGTTAATAATATAAGAAGGAACTTCTAAATCTTTCACGAATACTCGTAAGCTTTTCATAATATCAAGATGATGAGTATATAGCCTTGAATTCAGCTATATAGCGTGTTCTAGTTCCGTAAATTTATTCCTCAATGGAAACCTAACGCCTTGCATGATGGCTGCATTTTCATTTTACACTGAATTTAAGATTTTGCGATTCTATTGAGTAGTCAGCATTGAATTTGTTATTTGGGAAAAATACTGCCTTCAAACCAAACATTCAAAAAGTAATCTAGAATATTTATGAGGAAAAAAGGAACTTCTGAAAATTAATTTGGTTCGTCCAAGTTTTCGAAAGGAGTCTTTACCTTCACAACTGCCTGAATATCCAGAATATTTAGGAACTAAATCTTTAACTTTTGTGCTGATGATAGCACAGACAGAATTGATAGAAACAATTTACAGTTTGCACTCGTAATACTAGTAAAACACATTTATGATAAGAAAAATATATTTACACAGTTTCAATTTCTGTTGCGCATAAAACCTAAGAAACTTTCTAATACTCGGGCAATTTTTTTCAAAGATAAAATTTTTAGCTAAAGGGCCACATTGCCCAGAAGGGCTACTAATTTCGTTTTGGCATTTTGCGTTGGTCCAACAACGTTTGTATGTATGTTTCTCGCACTGAAAAAAAAACAACGGTACCTAAAGTTTTTTTTTTTTTTTTTTTTTCTTTTTACGGTGAGCACTTGCTTTTCTAGCATAGAGACATCAAATTTTGAATAACGTAATCCCCGATTCGAATATGGGTATCTGGAAGTCCAAATTTGGGATTTAGGATCTGTTTTAATACCTATTTCATATTCTGAAAACTTAATGAATTTTTGATTAACAAATTCAACGATTTCAAAGCGAGCAAAGGCAACACTGTACGGGGGAGGGAAAAAAAAAAAAAAATCTCCAGCGTGCGAGATTGTGCATCGGAAATTCTAAAGATGTGCTCTTTTTAAAATTTTTTGTGGCATTGCTGTTAATTTGAATTTTATGGTTTAAATGCGAAGAACGTGATATTTAATAAGTAAAAATAACGCACAAAACGTTAAAAGAAATTCCTTTGAGTGTAATATAAAATCTGGAAGATGTTTTTTTTGAAAATATGTAGTGTAATTCTAAAAAAAATATTTAATAGTTTTATTAGATATATCGTGAATTTAGGCATCATTTTAGACATTTAGGCATTTTTAGCCTAAAGGGCGTCAGCCCAGAAGGTCTGGTAATTTCGTTTTGGCATTTTGCGTTGGTTCACTATAAATGTCGGTTCACTTTTCAAATTGTTGCCACCAAATATTATCGTGCTGTATTATATTTAAAGAAATTAAATAATGAAGAATCTGAATAAATGTATGCATATTTCTCACGTTGTAATAAAACAACGTACCTAGAGACATCAAATTTTGAATAACGAAGTCCTTCACTCGAATATGGGCATCTGGAAGCCCAAATCTGAAATTTGGAATTTGTTTTATTATCTATTTCATATTTTGAGAGGCATTTATGAATTTTTGATTAAGAAACTCGACGATTTCAAAGCGAGCAATGGCAACATTGTATGAAAAAAAAAAAAAAAAAAAAAAAAAAAACACCCTCCAGCGCGCGAAACTGTGTATCGGAAATTCTAAAGATATGCTCAGTTTAAAATTACGTATTTTGCGGTATTGCTCTTGAATTGAATTTTATGGTTTCAGTGTTTTCGTTTTGCGATTTTGTGTCGAATCACTCTGAATGTCCGTTTCACTTTTGAAACTGTTGCCACCAAATATTATCGCCCTGTATTATATTTTAAAAATTAAATAATGAAGAATCTGCATAAATATATGTATGTTTCTCGCATTGTGATAAAACAATGGTACCTAGTTTGGTTTATTGAGTTACGGCAAAGAAAAAAAATCCCCGAATTGCACAAAAATGGCATTGCGCACTCCTTTGACTTTATCCATGTACACGTCGACCTATTTTCACTTAAAAAGAAATTCTCGAATTGCACAAAAATGGCATTGAGCACTCTTTATCATGTACACGTCGACCTATTTTCACTTAAAAAAAAATCCCAGTATTGCACAAACTTGCATTGTGCCCTCCCTTTACTCTGTCCATGTACACATCGATATATTTTCACTTAAAAAGTCAAAGGAGCACCCAATTCTACAATATAGGCAAACAAAAAATACACAATCTCAATAAAATACATTTTAAACCAAACAATAAAATAACATTAAAAAGGAAAAACATGTTATACATTTAAGCACTACCAAAAGCAAATATTGACTTACCATGATTTTCGAGTTCGCTTCGTACACCCAGAGCCACGCAAAAATCAAAAAACAATCATGCACAAATGACTTTTTTCAAACCAGGTAACTCCTTCTGATCGAACCTTTCTTCCTACAAACCCATTCAAATCCATCTAAACGGTTTTTATGACCCCGGACAGACGAATGACCCCGGAAGCCTAATGGCAAACCGCACCTGAGTTGATCCATGTTAAACGAATTTCGCTTACTGCGCATGCCCAAAAGAGAATTTGGCGCAGTTAGGACTTTGGCGCAATTTTAAAAGAAGATAAATACGCTATATGGTTGTATTGTGTTATCTTGGGCGTAAACAGTTCGAGGTTTTAAAACGTGTCAGGTTCTAAGCTGCTTTATTACTTGGAGTGTAAATATCGATTGTAAACTATCCAAATTTTCTTTTAAAAAGGGTTTTAAAACAGGAAACAATACAAGATATATTAGCTGATTATACTTCTAAGGAATAAAAACAATTGAGTATGCTTGTGTAGGGTTGCTTATGCTTAGTCGCCAGTATTTTCTCCCACGCCAGCGGTACACCATTGAGCATGCCCAGTAAGCGAAATTCGTTAACATTGATCAACTCAATGTGCGGTTTGCCATTAAGCACCCCGGACAGACGAATCACGACTCAATTTCTTCCCTTCCCCACAAAAGACAAACTTCACATTCATCCAAAATTTCGCAACTTTGCTTGAGTTATTCGGACGTAAACTTTTTCTGACTTACGTTTGGCGACAGTTTCCCAAATTTAGCATATTAATTTATTAGCACTAATTATTATAGAGCACACCAGGCGCGTTTTTCGTCCATTCGATTAGATATCATCCAACTCAATTATTCATAACAGTAGAAATGATACAGATTTGACTGAGCTTAGAAACTAAATACTGAAAGCTTTCAGATTTTACATTACACCCAGGGGGACTTTTTTTTTAACCACTTGTGTGTTACATTTAATTATTAAATGCTCTCTGCACTTAAACCATAAAATTCAATTCAACAGCAATGTTGCAAAATAATGATACATAGATGATAATTAATTAGTAATAATAAATAAAAGAATGTTAAAAATAAATAAAATAAGAAATGAATAAATAAATAAAAATGAGCATATCTTTAGAATTTCCGATATACAGTCTCCCGCGCTGGACATAATTCCCCCCCCCCGTACAGCTTTGTCATTGCTCGCTTTGAAAGCGTTGAGTTTGTTAATTAAAAACTCGTTGCAATTTTACAAAATATGAAATAGCTAAAAAAACATATCCCAGAGTTGGGCTTCCCGATGCCCATATTCGAGTGGAGGACTACGTCATTCAAGATTTGATGTCTCTAGATGCTCTTGCTTTTTCACAATAGGAGAAAAA
Source organism: Stegodyphus dumicola (assembly GCF_044657685.1). Lineage (NCBI taxonomy): Eukaryota > Metazoa > Arthropoda > Arachnida > Araneae > Eresidae > Stegodyphus > Stegodyphus dumicola. The sequence continues at coordinate 167,622,723 of NC_140770.1, forward strand.
CATATATCAGAAACACTCTTTTAAAGTTGATTATCGGGCATTTAAAAATGAAAAAAATGTGTATTGTAATTGTATGGGAAATTCGAGTAAAAAAAATGGTATCACAGAATTCTTGACGAATTTGACTTTCGACACCGGCAATCATATGTTTTAATACCATATACAGAGCTTAAATTGCGCCGGAGCCGGCTCGGGTACGGCTCATCTTTATTTATTAAATATCAAGGTCTTCGCACATAAACCATAAAATTCAGTTCAAGAGCAATATCGTAGAATAATTTTTAAATGAGCATATCTTTTATCTATATAATAGCATATCTTTAGAATTTCCGATATACATTCATCGCAACGCTGGAGGTAAAAATGTTTTTTTTTTTTTTCCTGTACAACATTGCCATTGCTCGCTTTGGAATCATCTCATTTTCTTAATCAAAAATTCGTTAAAGATTTACAAAATATGAAATCGATAATAAAACAAATTCCAAATTTGGGCTTCCACATGCCCATATTCGTAGGAGGATCACGTCAATCAAAATTCGATGGCTCTATGTACCGTTGTTTAATCACAGTGCGAGAAATCTGCATACATTTATGCAGATTTTTCATTATTTAATTTCTTCAAATATAATGCAGGACTCTAACTTTCGGTGTCAACAGTTTGAAAAGTGAAAAGGACATTTATAGTGATTCAACGCAAAATCGCAAAACGAAAACAATAGTCCTACAAGGACAAAGCCCCTTTGGACTAAAAATAATTAATCTCTTTGAATATGATATTATTAATAAATAAATAAAACAAGCATTCCTGCTTCTAATTAAAAAAAAAAAAAAAAAAAAAAAAACACCTAAAATTTTTTATTGAGTGGTTATAAAATTTGAAGAAAAAGAAATTATTATACGGGGGGATAAGGTTTTTTAGAGTGTTTCCATTGCTCGCTTTGAAATCTTCAGTTTGTTAATCAAAAATTCGTTAAAGTTTTACAAATTATGAAATCGATAATAAAACATATTCCAAATTTGGGCTTCTAGATGCCGATATTCGCAGGAGGATTACGTTATTCAAAAATTGATGGCTATAGGTACCGTTGTTTTATCACAATGCGAGAAACATACATACATTTATGCAGGTTCTTCATTATTTATTTTCTTTAAATATAATACAACGCGATAATATTTGGTGGTAACAATTGGATAAGTGATTCAGACTTTTAAAGTTTTCGACGCAAAATGCCAAAACGAAATTAATAGTCTTCTGGGCTAACTAAAAATTATCTTGAAACCTGAGAATTTTATATCAATAGCTCGAAAATGAGTTAACTTTTAAAACTATTTTTAATTTCAAAACTTAAAAAGGTTATTAAATCTTAATATCTGATGCCGTCAGCTCATAAAACTAAATTTTCAAGCAAAATTCCACCCTACTTTTTATGTGTTTTATTATTTATTGAATTCTTTATTTTTTTAATTATTATTATTATGTTAATTTAATTTTATTTTTCTAACAGATAAGTGAAAGTGAGATGTTGAGTTCGAAAAAAGTCGGAGAATGTTCTTCACATTCCGAATTAGAAATCGCTTCACACGAGTATTGTAGGAAAATAGAATTAGCTGTGAAAAAATATAATTAAACCCTCTGTTGAGTAAAAACGAAATTACTTTCCGAACAACCTAATAATTCATTAATTGCAAAATTAAAATTCTTTAAGTTATTAAGAACACTCTAATAAATATAATAAAAAAAATTGGGGGAGGACATTGAAAATTGTAGAAGATGAAAAATATTTTAATTGTTAAATTTTTCTTCAAAAAATTTTAATTTCAAAAGATTACTGAAAAAAGCAATTCAGCTTAAAATCATTTTGTTGTACAAAACCATTTAATAATATTCGTAATGATGAAAGTTCTTAAATAAGAAAAATGTCATTCAAAAGTTACCGCATCCCCTTAATTAAAGTACAACATTTTGGTTAATAATATAAGAAGGAACTTCTAAATCTTTCACGAATACTCGTAAGCTTTTCATAATATCAAGATGATGAGTATATAGCCTTGAATTCAGCTATATAGCGTGTTCTAGTTCCGTAAATTTATTCCTCAATGGAAACCTAACGCCTTGCATGATGGCTGCATTTTCATTTTACACTGAATTTAAGATTTTGCGATTCTATTGAGTAGTCAGCATTGAATTTGTTATTTGGGAAAAATACTGCCTTCAAACCAAACATTCAAAAAGTAATCTAGAATATTTATGAGGAAAAAAGGAACTTCTGAAAATTAATTTGGTTCGTCCAAGTTTTCGAAAGGAGTCTTTACCTTCACAACTGCCTGAATATCCAGAATATTTAGGAACTAAATCTTTAACTTTTGTGCTGATGATAGCACAGACAGAATTGATAGAAACAATTTACAGTTTGCACTCGTAATACTAGTAAAACACATTTATGATAAGAAAAATATATTTACACAGTTTCAATTTCTGTTGCGCATAAAACCTAAGAAACTTTCTAATACTCGGGCAATTTTTTTCAAAGATAAAATTTTTAGCTAAAGGGCCACATTGCCCAGAAGGGCTACTAATTTCGTTTTGGCATTTTGCGTTGGTCCAACAACGTTTGTATGTATGTTTCTCGCACTGAAAAAAAAACAACGGTACCTAAAGTTTTTTTTTTTTCTTTTTACGGTGAGCACTTGCTTTTCTAGCATAGAGACATCAAATTTTGAATAACGTAATCCCCGATTCGAATATGGGTATCTGGAAGTCCAAATTTGGGATTTAGGATCTGTTTTAATACCTATTTCATATTCTGAAAACTTAATGAATTTTTGATTAACAAATTCAACGATTTCAAAGCGAGCAAAGGCAACACTGTACGGGGGAGGGGAAAAAAAAAAAAAAATCTCCAGCGTGCGAGATTGTGCATCGGAAATTCTAAAGATGTGCTCTTTTTAAAATTTTTTGTGGCATTGCTGTTAATTTGAATTTTATGGTTTAAATGCGAAGAACGTGATATTTAATAAGTAAAAATAACGCACAAAACGTTAAAAGAAATTCCTTTGAGTGTAATATAAAATCTGGAAGATGTTTTTTTTGAAAATATGTAGTGTAATTCTAAAAAAAATATTTAATAGTTTTATTAGATATATCGTGAATTTAGGCATCATTTTAGACATTTAGGCATTTTTAGCCTAAAGGGCGTCAGCCCAGAAGGTCTGGTAATTTCGTTTTGGCATTTTGCGTTGGTTCACTATAAATGTCGGTTCACTTTTCAAATTGTTGCCACCAAATATTATCGTGCTGTATTATATTTAAAGAAATTAAATAATGAAGAATCTGAATAAATGTATGCATATTTCTCACGTTGTAATAAAACAACGTACCTAGAGACATCAAATTTTGAATAACGAAGTCCTTCACTCGAATATGGGCATCTGGAAGCCCAAATCTGAAATTTGGAATTTGTTTTATTATCTATTTCATATTTTGAGAGGCATTTATGAATTTTTGATTAAGAAACTCGACGATTTCAAAGCGAGCAATGGCAACATTGTATGAAAAAAAAAAAAAAAAAAAAAAAAAAAAAACACCCTCCAGCGCGCGAAACTGTGTATCGGAAATTCTAAAGATATGCTCAGTTTAAAATTACGTATTTTGCGGTATTGCTCTTGAATTGAATTTTATGGTTTCAGTGTTTTCGTTTTGCGATTTTGTGTCGAATCACTCTGAATGTCCGTTTCACTTTTGAAACTGTTGCCACCAAATATTATCGCCCTGTATTATATTTTAAAAATTAAATAATGAAGAATCTGCATAAATATATGTATGTTTCTCGCATTGTGATAAAACAATGGTACCTAGTTTGGTTTATTGAGTTACGGCAAAGAAAAAAATCCCCGAATTGCACAAAAATGGCATTGCGCACTCCTTTGACTTTATCCATGTACACGTCGACCTATTTTCACTTAAAAAGAAATTCTCGAATTGCACAAAAATGGCATTGAGCACTCTTTATCATGTACACGTCGACCTATTTTCACTTAAAAAAAAATCCCAGTATTGCACAAACTTGCATTGTGCCCTCCCTTTACTCTGTCCATGTACACATCGATATATTTTCACTTAAAAAGTCAAAGGAGCACCCAATTCTACAATATAGGCAAACAAAAAATACACAATCTCAATAAAATACATTTTAAACCAAACAATAAAATAACATTAAAAAGGAAAAACATGTTATACATTTAAGCACTACCAAAAGCAAATATTGACTTACCATGATTTTCGAGTTCGCTTCGTACACCCAGAGCCACGCAAAAATCAAAAAACAATCATGCACAAATGACTTTTTTCAAACCAGGTAACTCCTTCTGATCGAACCTTTCTTCCTACAAACCCATTCAAATCCATCTAAACGGTTTTTATGACCCCGGACAGACGAATGACCCCGGAAGCCTAATGGCAAACCGCACCTGAGTTGATCCATGTTAAACGAATTTCGCTTACTGCGCATGCCCAAAAGAGAATTTGGCGCAGTTAGGACTTTGGCGCAATTTTAAAAGAAGATAAATACGCTATATGGTTGTATTGTGTTATCTTGGGCGTAAACAGTTCGAGGTTTTAAAACGTGTCAGGTTCTAAGCTGCTTTATTACTTGGAGTGTAAATATCGATTGTAAACTATCCAAATTTTCTTTTAAAAAGGGTTTTAAAACAGGAAACAATACAAGATATATTAGCTGATTATACTTCTAAGGAATAAAAACAATTGAGTATGCTTGTGTAGGGTTGCTTATGCTTAGTCGCCAGTATTTTCTCCCACGCCAGCGGTACACCATTGAGCATGCCCAGTAAGCGAAATTCGTTAACATTGATCAACTCAATGTGCGGTTTGCCATTAAGCACCCCGGACAGACGAATCACGACTCAATTTCTTCCCTTCCCCACAAAAGACAAACTTCACATTCATCCAAAATTTCGCAACTTTGCTTGAGTTATTCGGACGTAAACTTTTTCTGACTTACGTTTGGCGACAGTTTCCCAAATTTAGCATATTAATTTATTAGCACTAATTATTATAGAGCACACCAGGCGCGTTTTTCGTCCATTCGATTAGATATCATCCAACTCAATTATTCATAACAGTAGAAATGATACAGATTTGACTGAGCTTAGAAACTAAATACTGAAAGCTTTCAGATTTTACATTACACCCAGGGGGACTTTTTTTTTAACCACTTGTGTGTTACATTTAATTATTAAATGCTCTCTGCACTTAAACCATAAAATTCAATTCAACAGCAATGTTGCAAAATAATGATACATAGATGATAATTAATTAGTAATAATAAATAAAAGAATGTTAAAAATAAATAAAATAAGAAATGAATAAATAAATAAAAATGAGCATATCTTTAGAATTTCCGATATACAGTCTCCCGCGCTGGACATAATTCCCCCCCCCGTACAGCTTTGTCATTGCTCGCTTTGAAAGCGTTGAGTTTGTTAATTAAAAACTCGTTGCAATTTTACAAAATATGAAATAGCTAAAAAAACATATCCCAGAGTTGGGCTTCCCGATGCCCATATTCGAGTGGAGGACTACGTCATTCAAGATTTGATGTCTCTAGATGCTCTTGTTTTTTCACAATAGGAGAAAAACATATATCAGAAACACTCTTTTAAAGTTGATTATCGGGCATTTAAAAATGAAAAAAATGTGTATTGTAATTGTATGGGAAATTCGAGTAAAAAAAATGGTATCACAGAATTCTTGACGAATTTGACTTTCGACACCGGCAATCATATGTTTTAATACCATATACAGAGCTTAAATTGCGCCGGAGCCGGCTCGGGTACGGCTCATCTTTATTTATTAAATATCAAGGTCTTCGCACATAAACCATAAAATTCAGTTCAAGAGCAATATCGTAGAATAATTTTTAAATGAGCATATCTTTTATCTATATAATAGCATATCTTTAGAATTTCCGATATACATTCATCGCAACGCTGGAGGTAAAAATGTTTTTTTTTTTTTTTTTTTTTTTTTTTTTTCCTGTACAACATTGCCATTGCTCGCTTTGGAATCATCTCATTTTCTTAATCAAAAATTCGTTAAAGATTTACAAAATATGAAATCGATAATAAAACAAATTCCAAATTTGGGCTTCCACATGCCCATATTCGTAGGAGGATCACGTCAATCAAAATTCGATGGCTCTATGTACCGTTGTTTAATCACAGTGCGAGAAATCTGCATACATTTATGCAGATTTTTCATTATTTAATTTCTTCAAATATAATGCAGGACTCTAACATTCGGTGTCAACAGTTTGAAAAGTGAAAAGGACATTTATAGTGATTCAACGCAAAATCGCAAAACGAAAACAATAGTCCTACAAGGACAAAGCCCCTTTGGACTAAAAATAATTAATCTCTTTGAATATGATATTATTAATAAATAAATAAAACAAGCATTCCTGCTTCTAATTAAAAAAAAAACACCTAAAATTTTTTATTGAGTGGTTATAAAATTTGAAGAAAAAGAAATTATTATACGGGGGGAAAAGGTTTTTTAGAGTGTTTCCATTGCTCGCTTTGAAATCTTCAGTTTGTTAATCAAAAATTCGTTAAAGTTTTACAAATTATGAAATCGATAATAAAACATATGCCAAATTTGGGCTTCTAGATGCCGATATTCGCAGGAGGATTACGTTATTCAAAAATTGATGGCTATAGGTACCGTTGTTTTATCACAATGCGAGAAACATACATACATTTATGCAGGTTCTTCATTATTTATTTTCTTTAAATATAATACAACGCGATAATATTTGGTGGTAACAATTGGATAAGTGATTCAGACTTTTAAAGTTTTCGACGCAAAATGCCAAAACGAAATTAATAGTCTTCTGGGCTAACTAAAAATTATCTTGCAACCTGAGAATTTTATATCAATAGCTCGAAAATGAGTTAACTTTTAAAACTATTTTTAATTTCAAAACTTAAAAAGGTTATTAAATCTTAATATCTGATGCCGTCAGCTCATAAAACTAAATTTTCAAGCAAAATTCCACCCTACTTTTTATGTGTTTTATTATTTATTGAATTCTTTATTTTTTTAATTATTATTATTATTTTAATTTAATTTTATTTTTCTAACAAATAAGTGAAAGTGAGACGTTGAGTTCGAAAAAAGTCGGAGAATGTTCTTCACATTCCGAATTAGAAATCGCTTCACACGAGTATTGTAGGAAAATAGAATTAGCTGTGAAAAAATATAATTAAACCCTCTGTTGAGTAAAAACGAAATTACTTTCCGAACAACCTAATAATTCATTAATTGCAAAATTAAAATTCTTTAAGTTATTAAGAACACTCTAATAAATATAATAAAAAAAATTGGGGGAGGACATTGAAAATTGTAGAAGATGAAAAATATTTTAATTGTTAAATTTTTCTTCAAAAAATTTTAATTTCAAAAGATTACTGAAAAAAGCAATTCAGCTTAAAATCATTTTGTTGTACAAAACCATTTAATAATATTCGTAATGATGAAAGTTCTTAAATAAGAAAAATGTCATTCAAAAGTTACCGCATCCCCTTAATTAAAGTACAACATTTTGGTTAATAATATAAGAAGGAACTTCTAAATCTTTCACGAATACTCGTAAGCTTTTCATAATATCAAGATGATGAGTATATAGCCTTGAATTCAGCTATATAGCGTGTTCTAGTTCCGTAAATTTATTCCTCAATGGAAACCTAACGCCTTGCATGATGGCTGCATTTTCATTTTACACTGAATTTAAGATTTTGCGATTCTATTGAGTAGTCAGCATTGAATTTGTTATTTGGGAAAAATACTGCCTTCAAACCAAACATTCAAAAAGTAATCTAGAATATTTATGAGGAAAAAAGGAACTTCTGAAAATTAATTTGGTTCGTCCAAGTTTTCGAAAGGAGTCTTTACCTTCACAACTGCCTGAATATCCAGAATATTTAGGAACTAAATCTTTAACTTTTGTGCTGATGATAGCACAGACAGAATTGATAGAAACAATTTACAGTTTGCACTCGTAATACTAGTAAAACACATTTATGATAAGAAAAATATATTTACACAGTTTCAATTTCTGTTGCGCATAAAACCTAAGAAACTTTCTAATACTCGGGCAATTTTTTTCAAAGATAAAATTTTTAGCTAAAGGGCCACATTGCCCAGAAGGGCTACTAATTTCGTTTTGGCATTTTGCGTTGGTCCAACAACGTTTGTATGTATGTTTCTCGCACTGAAAAAAAAACAACGGTACCTAAAGTTTTTTTTTTTTTTTTTTTCTTTTTACGGTGAGCACTTGCTTTTCTAGCATAGAGACATCAAATTTTGAATAACGTAATCCCCGATTCGAATATGGGTATCTGGAAGTCCAAATTTGGGATTTAGGATCTGTTTTAATACCTATTTCATATTCTGAAAACTTAATGAATTTTTGATTAACAAATTCAACGATTTCAAAGCGAGCAAAGGCAACACTGTACGGGGGAGAGAAAAAAAAAAAAAAAATCTCCAGCGTGCGACATTGTGCATCGGAAATTCTAAAGATGTGCTCTTTTTAAAATTTTTTGTGGCATTGCTGTTAATTTGAATTTTATGGTTTAAATGCGAAGAACGTGATATTTAATAAGTAAAAATAACGCACAAAACGTTAAAAGAAATTCCTTTGAGTGTAATATAAAATCTGGAAGATGTTTTTTTTTGAAAATATGTAGTGTAATTCTAAAAAAAATATTTAATAGTTTTATTAGATATATCGTGAATTTAGGCATCATTTTAGACATTTAGGCATTTTTAGCCTAAAGGGCGTCAGCCCAGAAGGTCTGGTAATTTCGTTTTGGCATTTTGCGTTGGTTCACTTTTTAAATTGTTGCCACCAAATATTATCGTGCTGTATTATATTTAAAGAAATTAAATAATGAAGAATCTGAATAAATGTATGCATATTTCTCACGTTGTAATAAAACAACGTACCTAGAGACATCAAATTTTGAATAACGAAGTCCTTCACTCGAATATGGGCATCTGGAAGCCCAAATCTGAAATTTGGAATTTGTTTTATTATCTATTTCATATTTTGAGAGGCATTTATGAATTTTTGATTAAGAAACTCGACGATTTCAAAGCGAGCAATGGCAACATTGTATGAAAAAAAAAAAAAAAAAAAAAAAAAAAACACCCTCCAGCGCGCGAAACTGTGTATCGGAAATTCTAAAGATATGCTCAGTTTAAAATTACGTATTTTGCGGTATTGCTCTTGAATTGAATTTTATGGTTTCAGTGTTTTCGTTTTGCGATTTTGTGTCGAATCACTCTGAATGTCCGTTTCACTTTTGAAACTGTTGCCACCAAATATTATCGCCCTGTATTATATTTTAAAAATTAAATAATGAAGAATCTGCATAAATATATGTATGTTTCTCGCATTGTGATAAAACAATGGTACCTAGTTTGGTTTATTGAGTTACGGCAAAGAAAAAAATCCCCGAATTGCACAAAAATGGCATTGCGCACTCCTTTGACTTTATCCATGTACACGTCGACCTATTTTCACTTAAAAAGAAATTCTCGAATTGCACAAAAATGGCATTGAGCACTCTTTATCATGTACACGTCGACCTATTTTCACTTAAAAAAAAATCCCAGTATTGCACAAACTTGCATTGTGCCCTCCCTTTACTCTGTCCATGTACACATCGATATATTTTCACTTAAAAAGTCAAAGGAGCACCCAATTCTACAATATAGGCAAACAAAAAATACACAATCTCAATAAAATACATTTTAAACCAAACAATAAAATAACATTAAAAAGGAAAAACATGTTATACATTTAAGCACTACCAAAAGCAAATATTGACTTACCATGATTTTCGAGTTCGCTTCGTACACCCAGAGCCACGCAAAAATCAAAAAACAATCATGCACAAATGACTTTTTTCAAACCAGGTAACTCCTTCTGATCGAACCTTTCTTCCTACAAACCCATTCAAATCCATCTAAACGGTTTTTATGACCCCGGACAGACGAATGACCCCGGAAGCCTAATGGCAAACCGCACCTGAGTTGATCCATGTTAAACGAATTTCGCTTACTGCGCATGCCCAAAAGAGAATTTGGCGCAGTTAGGACTTTGGCGCAATTTTAAAAGAAGATAAATACGCTATATGGTTGTATTGTGTTATCTTGGGCGTAAACAGTTCGAGGTTTTAAAACGTGTCAGGTTCTAAGCTGCTTTATTACTTGGAGTGTAAATATCGATTGTAAACTATCCAAATTTTCTTTTAAAAAGGGTTTTAAAACAGGAAACAATACAAGATATATTAGCTGATTATACTTCTAAGGAATAAAAACAATTGAGTATGCTTGTGTAGGGTTGCTTATGCTTAGTCGCCAGTATTTTCTCCCACGCCAGCGGTACACCATTGAGCATGCCCAGTAAGCGAAATTCGTTAACATTGATCAACTCAATGTGCGGTTTGCCATTAAGCACCCCGGACAGACGAATCACGACTCAATTTCTTCCCTTCCCCACAAAAGACAAACTTCACATTCATCCAAAATTTCGCAACTTTGCTTGAGTTATTCGGACGTAAACTTTTTCTGACTTACGTTTGGCGACAGTTTCCCAAATTTAGCATATTAATTTATTAGCACTAATTATTATAGAGCACACCAGGCGCGTTTTTCGTCCATTCGATTAGATATCATCCAACTCAATTATTCATAACAGTAGAAATGATACAGATTTGACTGAGCTTAGAAACTAAATACTGAAAGCTTTCAGATTTTACATTACACCCAGGGGGACTTTTTTTTTAACCACTTGTGTGTTACATTTAATTATTAAATGCTCTCTGCACTTAAACCATAAAATTCAATTCAACAGCAATGTTGCAAAATAATGATACATAGATGATAATTAATTAGTAATAATAAATAAAAGAATGTTAAAAATAAATAAAATAAGAAATGAATAAATAAATAAAAATGAGCATATCTTTAGAATTTCCGATATACAGTCTCCCGCGCTGGACATAATTCCCCCCCCCGTACAGCTTTGTCATTGCTCGCTTTGAAAGCGTTGAGTTTGTTAATTAAAAACTCGTTGCAATTTTACAAAATATGAAATAGCTAAAAAAACATATCCCAGAGTTGGGCTTCCCGATGCCCATATTCGAGTGGAGGACTACGTCATTCAAGATTTGATGTCTCTAGATGCTCTTGTTTTTTCACAATAGGAGAAAAACATATATCAGAAACACTCTTTTAAAGTTGATTATCGGGCATTTAAAAATGAAAAAAATGTGTATTGTAATTGTATGGGAAATTCGAGTAAAAAAAATGGTATCACAGAATTCTTGACGAATTTGACTTTCGACACCGGCAATCATATGTTTTAATACCATATACAGAGCTTAAATTGCGCCGGAGCCGGCTCGGGTACGGCTCATCTTTATTTATTAAATATCAAGGTCTTCGCACATAAACCATAAAATTCAGTTCAAGAGCAATATCGTAGAATAATTTTTAAATGAGCATATCTTTTATCTATATAATAGCATATCTTTAGAATTTCCGATATACATTCATCGCAACGCTGGAGGTAAAAATGTTTTTTTTTTTTTTTTTTTTTTTTTTTTTTCCTGTACAACATTGCCATTGCTCGCTTTGGAATCATCTCATTTTCTTAATCAAAAATTCGTTAAAGATTTACAAAATATGAAATCGATAATAAAACAAATTCCAAATTTGGGCTTCCACATGCCCATATTCGTAGGAGGATCACGTCAATCAAAATTCGATGGCTCTATGTACCGTTGTTTAATCACAGTGCGAGAAATCTGCATACATTTATGCAGATTTTTCATTATTTAATTTCTTCAAATATAATGCAGGACTCTAACATTCGGTGTCAACAGTTTGAAAAGTGAAAAGGACATTTATAGTGATTCAACGCAAAATCGCAAAACGAAAACAATAGTCCTACAAGGACAAAGCCCCTTTGGACTAAAAATAATTAATCTCTTTGAATATGATATTATTAATAAATAAATAAAACAAGCATTCCTGCTTCTAAATTAAAAAAAAAACACCTAAAATTTTTTATTGAGTGGTTATAAAATTTGAAGAAAAAGAAATTATTATACGGGGGGAAAAGGTTTTTTAGAGTGTTTCCATTGCTCGCTTTGAAATCTTCAGTTTGTTAATCAAAAATTCGTTAAAGTTTTACAAATTATGAAATCGATAATAAAACATATGCCAAATTTGGGCTTCTAGATGCCGATATTCGCAGGAGGATTACGTTATTCAAAAATTGATGGCTATAGGTACCGTTGTTTTATCACAATGCGAGAAACATACATACATTTATGCAGGTTCTTCATTATTTATTTTCTTTAAATATAATACAACGCGATAATATTTGGTGGTAACAATTGGATAAGTGATTCAGACTTTTAAAGTTTTCGACGCAAAATGCCAAAACGAAATTAATAGTCTTCTGGGCTAACTAAAAATTATCTTGCAACCTGAGAATTTTATATCAATAGCTCGAAAATGAGTTAACTTTTAAAACTATTTTTAATTTCAAAACTTAAAAAGGTTATTAAATCTTAATATCTGATGCCGTCAGCTCATAAAACTAAATTTTCAAGCAAAATTCCACCCTACTTTTTATGTGTTTTATTATTTATTGAATTCTTTATTTTTTTAATTATTATTATTATTTTAATTTAATTTTATTTTTCTAACAAATAAGTGAAAGTGAGACGTTGAGTTCGAAAAAAGTCGGAGAATGTTCTTCACATTCCGAATTAGAAATCGCTTCACACGAGTATTGTAGGAAAATAGAATTAGCTGTGAAAAAATATAATTAAACCCTCTGTTGAGTAAAAACGAAATTACTTTCCGAACAACCTAATAATTCATTAATTGCAAAATTAAAATTCTTTAAGTTATTAAGAACACTCTAATAAATATAATAAAAAAAATTGGGGGAGGACATTGAAAATTGTAGAAGATGAAAAATATTTTAATTGTTAAATTTTTCTTCAAAAAATTTTAATTTCAAAAGATTACTGAAAAAAGCAATTCAGCTTAAAATCATTTTGTTGTACAAAACCATTTAATAATATTCGTAATGATGAAAGTTCTTAAATAAGAAAAATGTCATTCAAAAGTTACCGCATCCCCTTAATTAAAGTACAACATTTTGGTTAATAATATAAGAAGGAACTTCTAAATCTTTCACGAATACTCGTAAGCTTTTCATAATATCAAGATGATGAGTATATAGCCTTGAATTCAGCTATATAGCGTGTTCTAGTTCCGTAAATTTATTCCTCAATGGAAACCTAACGCCTTGCATGATGGCTGCATTTTCATTTTACACTGAATTTAAGATTTTGCGATTCTATTGAGTAGTCAGCATTGAATTTGTTATTTGGGAAAAATACTGCCTTCAAACCAAACATTCAAAAAGTAATCTAGAATATTTATGAGGAAAAAAGGAACTTCTGAAAATTAATTTGGTTCGTCCAAGTTTTCGAAAGGAGTCTTTACCTTCACAACTGCCTGAATATCCAGAATATTTAGGAACTAAATCTTTAACTTTTGTGCTGATGATAGCACAGACAGAATTGATAGAAACAATTTACAGTTTGCACTCGTAATACTAGTAAAACACATTTATGATAAGAAAAATATATTTACACAGTTTCAATTTCTGTTGCGCATAAAACCTAAGAAACTTTCTAATACTCGGGCAATTTTTTTCAAAGATAAAATTTTTAGCTAAAGGGCCACATTGCCCAGAAGGGCTACTAATTTCGTTTTGGCATTTTGCGTTGGTCCAACAACGTTTGTATGTATGTTTCTCGCACTGAAAAAAAAACAACGGTACCTAAAGTTTTTTTTTTTTTTTTTTTTTTTCTTTTTACGGTGAGCACTTGCTTTTCTAGCATAGAGACATCAAATTTTGAATAACGTAATCCCCGATTCGAATATGGGTATCTGGAAGTCCAAATTTGGGATTTAGGATCTGTTTTAATACCTATTTCATATTCTGAAAACTTAATGAATTTTTGATTAACAAATTCAACGATTTCAAAGCGAGCAAAGGCAACACTGTACGGGGGAGAGAAAAAAAAAAAAAAAATCTCCAGCGTGCGACATTGTGCATCGGAAATTCTAAAGATGTGCTCTTTTTAAAATTTTTTGTGGCATTGCTGTTAATTTGAATTTTATGGTTTAAATGCGAAGAACGTGATATTTAATAAGTAAAAATAACGCACAAAACGTTAAAAGAAATTCCTTTGAGTGTAATATAAAATCTGGAAGATGTTTTTTTTGAAAATATGTAGTGTAATTCTAAAAAAAATATTTAATAGTTTTATTAGATATATCGTGAATTTAGGCATCATTTTAGACATTTAGGCATTTTTAGCCTAAAGGGCGTCAGCCCAGAAGGTCTGGTAATTTCGTTTTGGCATTTTGCGTTGGTTCACTTTTTAAATTGTTGCCACCAAATATTATCGTGCTGTATTATATTTAAAGAAATTAAATAATGAAGAATCTGAATAAATGTATGCATATTTCTCACGTTGTAATAAAACAACGTACCTAGAGACATCAAATTTTGAATAACGAAGTCCTTCACTCGAATATGGGCATCTGGAAGCCCAAATCTGAAATTTGGAATTTGTTTTATTACCTATTTCATATTTTGAGAGGCATTTATGAATTTTTGATTAAGAAACTCGACGATTTCAAAGCGAGCAATGGCAACATTGTATGAAAAAAAAAAAAAAAAAAAAAAAACACCCTCCAGCGCGCGAAACTGTGTATCGGAAATTCTAAAGATATGCTCAGTTTAAAATTACGTATTTTGCGGTATTGCTCTTGAATTGAATTTTATGGTTTCAGTGTTTTCGTTTTGCGATTTTGTGTCGAATCACTCTGAATGTCCGTTTCACTTTTGAAACTGTTGCCACCAAATATTATCGCCCTGTATTATATTTTAAAAATTAAATAATGAAGAATCTGCATAAATATATGTATGTTTCTCGCATTGTGATAAAACAATGGTACCTAGTTTGGTTTATTGAGTTACGGCAAAGAAAAAAAATCCCCGAATTGCACAAAAATGGCATTGCGCACTCCTTTGACTTTATCCATGTACACGTCGACCTATTTTCACTTAAAAAGAAATTTGCACAAAAATGGCATTGAGCACTCTTTATCATGTACACGTCGACCTATTTTCACTTAAAAAAAAATCCCAGTATTGCACAAACTTGCATTGTGCCCTCCCTTTACTCTGTCCATGTACACATCGATATATTTTCACTTAAAAAGTCAAAGGAGCACCCAATTCTACAATATAGGCAAACAAAAAATACACAATCTCAATAAAATACATTTTAAACCAAACAATAAAATAACATTAAAAAGGAAAAACATGTTATACATTTAAGCACTACCAAAAGCAAATATTGACTTACCATGATTTTCGAGTTCGCTTCGTACACCCAGAGCCACGCAAAAATCAAAAAACAATCATGCACAAATGACTTTTTTCAAACCAGGTAACTCCTTCTGATCGAACCTTTCTTCCTACAAACCCATTCAAATCCATCTAAACGGTTTTTATGACCCCGGACAGACGAATGACCCCGGAAGCCTAATGGCAAACCGCACCTGAGTTGATCCATGTTAAACGAATTTCGCTTACTGCGCATGCCCAAAAGAGAATTTGGCGCAGTTAGGACTTTGGCGCAATTTTAAAAGAAGATAAATACGCTATATGGTTGTATTGTGTTATCTTGGGCGTAAACAGTTCGAGGTTTTAAAACGTGTCAGGTTCTAAGCTGCTTTATTACTTGGAGTGTAAATATCGATTGTAAACTATCCAAATTTTCTTTTAAAAAGGGTTTTAAAACAGGAAACAATACAAGATATATTAGCTGATTATACTTCTAAGGAATAAAAACAATTGAGTATGCTTGTGTAGGGTTGCTTATGCTTAGTCGCCAGTATTTTCTCCCACGCCAGCGGTACACCATTGAGCATGCCCAGTAAGCGAAATTCGTTAACATTGATCAACTCAATGTGCGGTTTGCCATTAAGCACCCCGGACAGACGAATCACGACTCAATTTCTTCCCTTCCCCACAAAAGACAAACTTCACATTCATCCAAAATTTCGCAACTTTGCTTGAGTTATTCGGACGTAAACTTTTTCTGACTTACGTTTGGCGACAGTTTCCCAAATTTAGCATATTAATTTATTAGCACTAATTATTATAGAGCACACCAGGCGCGTTTTTCGTCCATTCGATTAGATATCATCCAACTCAATTATTCATAACAGTAGAAATGATACAGATTTGACTGAGCTTAGAAACTAAATACTGAAAGCTTTCAGATTTTACATTACACCCAGGGGGACTTTTTTTTTAACCACTTGTGTGTTACATTTAATTATTAAATGCTCTCTGCACTTAAACCATAAAATTCAATTCAACAGCAATGTTGCAAAATAATGATACATAGATGATAATTAATTAGTAATAATAAATAAAAGAATGTTAAAAATAAATAAAATAAGAAATGAATAAATAAATAAAAATGAGCATATCTTTAGAATTTCCGATATACAGTCTCCCGCGCTGGACATAATTCCCCCCCCCCGTACAGCTTTGTCATTGCTCGCTTTGAAAGCGTTGAGTTTGTTAATTAAAAACTCGTTGCAATTTTACAAAATATGAAATAGCTAAAAAAACATATCCCAGAGTTGGGCTTCCCGATGCCCATATTCGAGTGGAGGACTACGTCATTCAAGATTTGATGTCTCTAGATGCTCTTGTTTTTTCACAATAGGAGAAAAACATATATCAGAAACACTCTTTTAAAGTTGATTATCGGGCATTTAAAAATGAAAAAAATGTGTATTGTAATTGTATGGGAAATTCGAGTAAAAAAAATGGTATCACAGAATTCTTGACGAATTTGACTTTCGACACCGGCAATCATATGTTTTAATACCATATACAGAGCTTAAATTGCGCCGGAGCCGGCTCGGGTACGGCTCATCTTTATTTATTAAATATCAAGGTCTTCGCACATAAACCATAAAATTCAGTTCAAGAGCAATATCGTAGAATAATTTTTAAATGAGCATATCTTTTATCTATATAATAGCATATCTTTAGAATTTCCGATATACATTCATCGCAACGCTGGAGGTAAAAATGTTTTTTTTTTTTTTTTTTTTTTTTTTTTTCCTGTACAACATTGCCATTGCTCGCTTTGGAATCATCTCATTTTCTTAATCAAAAATTCGTTAAAGATTTACAAAATATGAAATCGATAATAAAACAAATTCCAAATTTGGGCTTCCACATGCCCATATTCGTAGGAGGATCACGTCAATCAAAATTCGATGGCTCTATGTACCGTTGTTTAATCACAGTGCGAGAAATCTGCATACATTTATGCAGATTTTTCATTATTTAATTTCTTCAAATATAATGCAGGACTCTAACATTCGGTGTCAACAGTTTGAAAAGTGAAAAGGACATTTATAGTGATTCAACGCAAAATCGCAAAACGAAAACAATAGTCCTACAAGGACAAAGCCCCTTTGGACTAAAAATAATTAATCTCTTTGAATATGATATTATTAATAAATAAATAAAACAAGCATTCCTGCTTCTAATTAAAAAAAAAACACCTAAAATTTTTTATTGAGTGGTTATAAAATTTGAAGAAAAAGAAATTATTATACGGGGGAAAAAGGTTTTTTAGAGTGTTTCCATTGCTCGCTTTGAAATCTTCAGTTTGTTAATCAAAAATTCGTTAAAGTTTTACAAATTATGAAATCGATAATAAAACATATGCCAAATTTGGGCTTCTAGATGCCGATATTCGCAGGAGGATTACGTTATTCAAAAATTGATGGCTATAGGTACCGTTGTTTTATCACAATGCGAGAAACATACATACATTTATGCAGGTTCTTCATTATTTATTTTCTTTAAATATAATACAACGCGATAATATTTGGTGGTAACAATTGGATAAGTGATTCAGACTTTTAAAGTTTTCGACGCAAAATGCCAAAACGAAATTAATAGTCTTCTGGGCTAACTAAAAATTATCTTGCAACCTGAGAATTTTATATCAATAGCTCGAAAATGAGTTAACTTTTAAAACTATTTTTAATTTCAAAACTTAAAAAGGTTATTAAATCTTAATATCTGATGCCGTCAGCTCATAAAACTAAATTTTCAAGCAAAATTCCACCCTACTTTTTATGTGTTTTATTATTTATTGAATTCTTTATTTTTTTAATTATTATTATTATGTTAATTTAATTTTATTTTTCTAACAAATAAGTGAAAGTGAGACGTTGAGTTCGAAAAAAGTCGGAGAATGTTCTTCACATTCCGAATTAGAAATCGCTTCACACGAGTATTGTAGGAAAATAGAATTAGCTGTGAAAAAATATAATTAAACCCTCTGTTGAGTAAAAACGAAATTACTTTCCGAACAACCTAATAATTCATTAATTGCAAAATTAAAATTCTTTAAGTTATTAAGAACACTCTAATAAATATAATAAAAAAAATTGGGGGAGGACATTGAAAATTGTAGAAGATGAAAAATATTTTAATTGTTAAATTTTTCTTCAAAAAATTTTAATTTCAAAAGATTACTGAAAAAAGCAATTCAGCTTAAAATCATTTTGTTGTACAAAACCATTTAATAATATTCGTAATGATGAAAGTTCTTAAATAAGAAAAATGTCATTCAAAAGTTACCGCATCCCCTTAATTAAAGTACAACATTTTGGTTAATAATATAAGAAGGAACTTCTAAATCTTTCACGAATACTCGTAAGCTTTTCATAATATCAAGATGATGAGTATATAGCCTTGAATTCAGCTATATAGCGTGTTCTAGTTCCGTAAATTTATTCCTCAATGGAAACCTAACGCCTTGCATGATGGCTGCATTTTCATTTTACACTGAATTTAAGATTTTGCGATTCTATTGAGTAGTCAGCATTGAATTTGTTATTTGGGAAAAATACTGCCTTCAAACCAAACATTCAAAAAGTAATCTAGAATATTTATGAGGAAAAAAGGAACTTCTGAAAATTAATTTGGTTCGTCCAAGTTTTCGAAAGGAGTCTTTACCTTCACAACTGCCTGAATATCCAGAATATTTAGGAACTAAATCTTTAACTTTTGTGCTGATGATAGCACAGACAGAATTGATAGAAACAATTTACAGTTTGCACTCGTAATACTAGTAAAACACATTTATGATAAGAAAAATATATTTACACAGTTTCAATTTCTGTTGCGCATAAAACCTAAGAAACTTTCTAATACTCGGGCAATTTTTTTCAAAGATAAAATTTTTAGCTAAAGGGCCACATTGCCCAGAAGGGCTACTAATTTCGTTTTGGCATTTTGCGTTGGTCCAACAACGTTTGTATGTATGTTTCTCGCACTGAAAAAAAAACAACGGTACCTAAAGTTTTTTTTTTTTTTTTTTCTTTTTACGGTGAGCACTTGCTTTTCTAGCATAGAGACATCAAATTTTGAATAACGTAATCCCCGATTCGAATATGGGTATCTGGAAGTCCAAATTTGGGATTTAGGATCTGTTTTAATACCTATTTCATATTCTGAAAACTTAATGAATTTTTGATTAACAAATTCAACGATTTCAAAGCGAGCAAAGGCAACACTGTACGGGGGAGAGAAAAAAAAAAAAAAAATCTCCAGCGTGCGACATTGTGCATCGGAAATTCTAAAGATGTGCTCTTTTTAAAATTTTTTGTGGCATTGCTGTTAATTTGAATTTTATGGTTTAAATGCGAAGAACGTGATATTTAATAAGTAAAAATAACGCACAAAACGTTAAAAGAAATTCCTTTGAGTGTAATATAAAATCTGGAAGATGTTTTTTTTTGAAAATATGTAGTGTAATTCTAAAAAAAATATTTAATAGTTTTATTAGATATATCGTGAATTTAGGCATCATTTTAGACATTTAGGCATTTTTAGCCTAAAGGGCGTCAGCCCAGAAGGTCTGGTAATTTCGTTTTGGCATTTTGCGTTGGTTCACTTTTTAAATTGTTGCCACCAAATATTATCGTGCTGTATTATATTTAAAGAAATTAAATAATGAAGAATCTGAATAAATGTATGCATATTTCTCACGTTGTAATAAAACAACGTACCTAGAGACATCAAATTTTGAATAACGAAGTCCTTCACTCGAATATGGGCATCTGGAAGCCCAAATCTGAAATTTGGAATTTGTTTTATTACCTATTTCATATTTTGAGAGGCATTTATGAATTTTTGATTAAGAAACTCGACGATTTCAAAGCGAGCAATGGCAACATTGTATGAAAAAAAAAAAAAAAAAAAAAAAACACCCTCCAGCGCGCGAAACTGTGTATCGGAAATTCTAAAGATATGCTCAGTTTAAAATTACGTATTTTGCGGTATTGCTCTTGAATTGAATTTTATGGTTTCAGTGTTTTCGTTTTGCGATTTTGTGTCGAATCACTCTGAATGTCCGTTTCACTTTTGAAACTGTTGCCACCAAATATTATCGCCCTGTATTATATTTTAAAAATTAAATAATGAAGAATCTGCATAAATATATGTATGTTTCTCGCATTGTGATAAAACAATGGTACCTAGTTTGGTTTATTGAGTTACGGCAAAGAAAAAAAATCCCCGAATTGCACAAAAATGGCATTGCGCACTCCTTTGACTTTATCCATGTACACGTCGACCTATTTTCACTTAAAAAGAAATTCTCGAATTGCACAAAAATGGCATTGAGCACTCTTTATCATGTACACGTCGACCTATTTTCACTTAAAAAAAAATCCCAGTATTGCACAAACTTGCATTGTGCCCTCCCTTTACTCTGTCCATGTACACATCGATATATTTTCACTTAAAAAGTCAAAGGAGCACCCAATTCTACAATATAGGCAAACAAAAAATACACAATCTCAATAAAATACATTTTAAACCAAACAATAAAATAACATTAAAAAGGAAAAACATGTTATACATTTAAGCACTACCAAAAGCAAATATTGACTTACCATGATTTTCGAGTTCGCTTCGTACACCCAGAGCCACGCAAAAATCAAAAAACAATCATGCACAAATGACTTTTTTCAAACCAGGTAACTCCTTCTGATCGAACCTTTCTTCCTACAAACCCATTCAAATCCATCTAAACGGTTTTTATGACCCCGGACAGACGAATGACCCCGGAAGCCTAATGGCAAACCGCACCTGAGTTGATCCATGTTAAACGAATTTCGCTTACTGCGCATGCCCAAAAGAGAATTTGGCGCAGTTAGGACTTTGGCGCAATTTTAAAAGAAGATAAATACGCTATATGGTTGTATTGTGTTATCTTGGGCGTAAACAGTTCGAGGTTTTAAAACGTGTCAGGTTCTAAGCTGCTTTATTACTTGGAGTGTAAATATCGATTGTAAACTATCCAAATTTTCTTTTAAAAAGGGTTTTAAAACAGGAAACAATACAAGATATATTAGCTGATTATACTTCTAAGGAATAAAAACAATTGAGTATGCTTGTGTAGGGTTGCTTATGCTTAGTCGCCAGTATTTTCTCCCACGCCAGCGGTACACCATTGAGCATGCCCAGTAAGCGAAATTCGTTAACATTGATCAACTCAATGTGCGGTTTGCCATTAAGCACCCCGGACAGACGAATCACGACTCAATTTCTTCCCTTCCCCACAAAAGACAAACTTCACATTCATCCAAAATTTCGCAACTTTGCTTGAGTTATTCGGACGTAAACTTTTTCTGACTTACGTTTGGCGACAGTTTCCCAAATTTAGCATATTAATTTATTAGCACTAATTATTATAGAGCACACCAGGCGCGTTTTTCGTCCATTCGATTAGATATCATCCAACTCAATTATTCATAACAGTAGAAATGATACAGATTTGACTGAGCTTAGAAACTAAATACTGAAAGCTTTCAGATTTTACATTACACCCAGGGGGACTTTTTTTTTAACCACTTGTGTGTTACATTTAATTATTAAATGCTCTCTGCACTTAAACCATAAAATTCAATTCAACAGCAATGTTGCAAAATAATGATACATAGATGATAATTAATTAGTAATAATAAATAAAAGAATGTTAAAAATAAATAAAATAAGAAATGAATAAATAAATAAAAATGAGCATATCTTTAGAATTTCCGATATACAGTCTCCCGCGCTGGACATAATTCCCCCCCCCGTACAGCTTTGTCATTGCTCGCTTTGAAAGCGTTGAGTTTGTTAATTAAAAACTCGTTGCAATTTTACAAAATATGAAATAGCTAAAAAAACATATCCCAGAGTTGGGCTTCCCGATGCCCATATTCGAGTGGAGGACTACGTCATTCAAGATTTGATGTCTCTAGATGCTCTTGTTTTTTCACAATAGGAGAAAAACATATATCAGAAACACTCTTTTAAAGTTGATTATCGGGCATTTAAAAATGAAAAAAATGTGTATTGTAATTGTATGGGAAATTCGAGTAAAAAAAATGGTATCACAGAATTCTTGACGAATTTGACTTTCGACACCGGCAATCATATGTTTTAATACCATATACAGAGCTTAAATTGCGCCGGAGCCGGCTCGGGTACGGCTCATCTTTATTTATTAAATATCAAGGTCTTCGCACATAAACCATAAAATTCAGTTCAAGAGCAATATCGTAGAATAATTTTTAAATGAGCATATCTTTTATCTATATAATAGCATATCTTTAGAATTTCCGATATACATTCATCGCAACGCTGGAGGTAAAAATGTTTTTTTTTTTTTTTTCCTGTACAACATTGCCATTGCTCGCTTTGGAATCATCTCATTTTCTTAATCAAAAATTCGTTAAAGATTTACAAAATATGAAATCGATAATAAAACAAATTCCAAATTTGGGCTTCCACATGCCCATATTCGTAGGAGGATCACGTCAATCAAAATTCGATGGCTCTATGTACCGTTGTTTAATCACAGTGCGAGAAATCTGCATACATTTATGCAGATTTTTCATTATTTAATTTCTTCAAATATAATGCAGGACTCTAACATTCGGTGTCAACAGTTTGAAAAGTGAAAAGGACATTTATAGTGATTCAACGCAAAATCGCAAAACGAAAACAATAGTCCTACAAGGACAAAGCCCCTTTGGACTAAAAATAATTAATCTCTTTGAATATGATATTATTAATAAATAAATAAAACAAGCATTCCTGCTTCTAATTAAAAAAAAAACACCTAAAATTTTTTATTGAGTGGTTATAAAATTTGAAGAAAAAGAAATTATTATACGGGGGGAAAAGGTTTTTTAGAGTGTTTCCATTGCTCGCTTTGAAATCTTCAGTTTGTTAATCAAAAATTCGTTAAAGTTTTACAAATTATGAAATCGATAATAAAACATATGCCAAATTTGGGCTTCTAGATGCCGATATTCGCAGGAGGATTACGTTA
Organism: Stegodyphus dumicola; assembly: GCF_044657685.1. NCBI lineage: Eukaryota > Metazoa > Arthropoda > Arachnida > Araneae > Eresidae > Stegodyphus > Stegodyphus dumicola. The sequence goes on from NC_140770.1 coordinate 167,646,348, forward strand.
TTCAAAAATTGATGGCTATAGGTACCGTTGTTTTATCACAATGCGAGAAACATACATACATTTATGCAGGTTCTTCATTATTTATTTTCTTTAAATATAATACAACGCGATAATATTTGGTGGTAACAATTGGATAAGTGATTCAGACTTTTAAAGTTTTCGACGCAAAATGCCAAAACGAAATTAATAGTCTTCTGGGCTAACTAAAAATTATCTTGCAACCTGAGAATTTTATATCAATAGCTCGAAAATGAGTTAACTTTTAAAACTATTTTTAATTTCAAAACTTAAAAAGGTTATTAAATCTTAATATCTGATGCCGTCAGCTCATAAAACTAAATTTTCAAGCAAAATTCCACCCTACTTTTTATGTGTTTTATTATTTATTGAATTCTTTATTTTTTTAATTATTATTATTATTTTAATTTAATTTTATTTTTCTAACAAATAAGTGAAAGTGAGACGTTGAGTTCGAAAAAAGTCGGAGAATGTTCTTCACATTCCGAATTAGAAATCGCTTCACACGAGTATTGTAGGAAAATAGAATTAGCTGTGAAAAAATATAATTAAACCCTCTGTTGAGTAAAAACGAAATTACTTTCCGAACAACCTAATAATTCATTAATTGCAAAATTAAAATTCTTTAAGTTATTAAGAACACTCTAATAAATATAATAAAAAAAATTGGGGGAGGACATTGAAAATTGTAGAAGATGAAAAATATTTTAATTGTTAAATTTTTCTTCAAAAAATTTTAATTTCAAAAGATTACTGAAAAAAGCAATTCAGCTTAAAATCATTTTGTTGTACAAAACCATTTAATAATATTCGTAATGATGAAAGTTCTTAAATAAGAAAAATGTCATTCAAAAGTTACCGCATCCCCTTAATTAAAGTACAACATTTTGGTTAATAATATAAGAAGGAACTTCTAAATCTTTCACGAATACTCGTAAGCTTTTCATAATATCAAGATGATGAGTATATAGCCTTGAATTCAGCTATATAGCGTGTTCTAGTTCCGTAAATTTATTCCTCAATGGAAACCTAACGCCTTGCATGATGGCTGCATTTTCATTTTACACTGAATTTAAGATTTTGCGATTCTATTGAGTAGTCAGCATTGAATTTGTTATTTGGGAAAAATACTGCCTTCAAACCAAACATTCAAAAAGTAATCTAGAATATTTATGAGGAAAAAAGGAACTTCTGAAAATTAATTTGGTTCGTCCAAGTTTTCGAAAGGAGTCTTTACCTTCACAACTGCCTGAATATCCAGAATATTTAGGAACTAAATCTTTAACTTTTGTGCTGATGATAGCACAGACAGAATTGATAGAAACAATTTACAGTTTGCACTCGTAATACTAGTAAAACACATTTATGATAAGAAAAATATATTTACACAGTTTCAATTTCTGTTGCGCATAAAACCTAAGAAACTTTCTAATACTCGGGCAATTTTTTTCAAAGATAAAATTTTTAGCTAAAGGGCCACATTGCCCAGAAGGGCTACTAATTTCGTTTTGGCATTTTGCGTTGGTCCAACAACGTTTGTATGTATGTTTCTCGCACTGAAAAAAAAACAACGGTACCTAAAGTTTTTTTTTTTTTTTTTTTTTTTCTTTTTACGGTGAGCACTTGCTTTTCTAGCATAGAGACATCAAATTTTGAATAACGTAATCCCCGATTCGAATATGGGTATCTGGAAGTCCAAATTTGGGATTTAGGATCTGTTTTAATACCTATTTCATATTCTGAAAACTTAATGAATTTTTGATTAACAAATTCAACGATTTCAAAGCGAGCAAAGGCAACACTGTACGGGGGAGAGAAAAAAAAAAAAAAAATCTCCAGCGTGCGACATTGTGCATCGGAAATTCTAAAGATGTGCTCTTTTTAAAATTTTTTGTGGCATTGCTGTTAATTTGAATTTTATGGTTTAAATGCGAAGAACGTGATATTTAATAAGTAAAAATAACGCACAAAACGTTAAAAGAAATTCCTTTGAGTGTAATATAAAATCTGGAAGATGTTTTTTTTGAAAATATGTAGTGTAATTCTAAAAAAAATATTTAATAGTTTTATTAGATATATCGTGAATTTAGGCATCATTTTAGACATTTAGGCATTTTTAGCCTAAAGGGCGTCAGCCCAGAAGGTCTGGTAATTTCGTTTTGGCATTTTGCGTTGGTTCACTTTTTAAATTGTTGCCACCAAATATTATCGTGCTGTATTATATTTAAAGAAATTAAATAATGAAGAATCTGAATAAATGTATGCATATTTCTCACGTTGTAATAAAACAACGTACCTAGAGACATCAAATTTTGAATAACGAAGTCCTTCACTCGAATATGGGCATCTGGAAGCCCAAATCTGAAATTTGGAATTTGTTTTATTACCTATTTCATATTTTGAGAGGCATTTATGAATTTTTGATTAAGAAACTCGACGATTTCAAAGCGAGCAATGGCAACATTGTATGAAAAAAAAAAAAAAAAAAAAAAAACACCCTCCAGCGCGCGAAACTGTGTATCGGAAATTCTAAAGATATGCTCAGTTTAAAATTACGTATTTTGCGGTATTGCTCTTGAATTGAATTTTATGGTTTCAGTGTTTTCGTTTTGCGATTTTGTGTCGAATCACTCTGAATGTCCGTTTCACTTTTGAAACTGTTGCCACCAAATATTATCGCCCTGTATTATATTTTAAAAATTAAATAATGAAGAATCTGCATAAATATATGTATGTTTCTCGCATTGTGATAAAACAATGGTACCTAGTTTGGTTTATTGAGTTACGGCAAAGAAAAAAAATCCCCGAATTGCACAAAAATGGCATTGCGCACTCCTTTGACTTTATCCATGTACACGTCGACCTATTTTCACTTAAAAAGAAATTCTCGAATTGCACAAAAATGGCATTGAGCACTCTTTATCATGTACACGTCGACCTATTTTCACTTAAAAAAAAATCCCAGTATTGCACAAACTTGCATTGTGCCCTCCCTTTACTCTGTCCATGTACACATCGATATATTTTCACTTAAAAAGTCAAAGGAGCACCCAATTCTACAATATAGGCAAACAAAAAATACACAATCTCAATAAAATACATTTTAAACCAAACAATAAAATAACATTAAAAAGGAAAAACATGTTATACATTTAAGCACTACCAAAAGCAAATATTGACTTACCATGATTTTCGAGTTCGCTTCGTACACCCAGAGCCACGCAAAAATCAAAAAACAATCATGCACAAATGACTTTTTTCAAACCAGGTAACTCCTTCTGATCGAACCTTTCTTCCTACAAACCCATTCAAATCCATCTAAACGGTTTTTATGACCCCGGACAGACGAATGACCCCGGAAGCCTAATGGCAAACCGCACCTGAGTTGATCCATGTTAAACGAATTTCGCTTACTGCGCATGCCCAAAAGAGAATTTGGCGCAGTTAGGACTTTGGCGCAATTTTAAAAGAAGATAAATACGCTATATGGTTGTATTGTGTTATCTTGGGCGTAAACAGTTCGAGGTTTTAAAACGTGTCAGGTTCTAAGCTGCTTTATTACTTGGAGTGTAAATATCGATTGTAAACTATCCAAATTTTCTTTTAAAAAGGGTTTTAAAACAGGAAACAATACAAGATATATTAGCTGATTATACTTCTAAGGAATAAAAACAATTGAGTATTTAACATACGTTCCTTTCATGTATACTTTAAAAAATTAAGGATTAAATCTAGTTTAAATTATTGAATTAAAGGTCAAAAAATTAATGTTAGTAAATGAAATAGCCTGTTGCAATTGCAAACAGTCGATAAGACCTACATGACGAACAGGCTTGTGTAGGGTTGCTTATGCTTAGTCGCCAGTATTTTCTCCCACGCCAGCGGTACACCATTGAGTATGCCCAGTAAGCGAAATTCGTTAACATTGATCAACTCAATGTGCGGTTTGCCATTAAGCACCCCGGACAGACGAATCACGACTCAATTTCTTCCCTTCCCCACAAAAGACAAACTTCACATTCATCCAAAATTTCGCAACTTTGCTTGAGTTATTCGGACGTTAACTTTTTCTGACTTACGTTTGGCGACAGTTTCCCAAATTTAGCATATTAATTTATTAGCACTAATTATTATAGAGCACACCAGGCGCGTTTTTCGTCCATTCGATTAGATATCATCCAACTCAATTATTCATAACAGTAGAAATGATACAGATTTGACTGAGCTTAGAAACTAAATACTGAAAGCTTTCAGATTTTACATTACACCCAGGGGGACTTTTTTTTTAACCACTTGTGTGTTACATTTAATTATTAAATGCTCTCTGCACTTAAACCATAAAATTCAATTCAACAGCAATGTTGCAAAATAATGATACATAGATGATAATTAATTAGTAATAATAAATAAAAGAATGTTAAAAATAAATAAAATAAGAAATGAATAAATAAATAAAAATGAGCATATCTTTAGAATTTCCGATATACAGTCTCCCGCGCTGGACATAATTCCCCCCCCCCGTACAGCTTTGTCATTGCTCGCTTTGAAAGCGTTGAGTTTGTTAATTAAAAACTCGTTGCAATTTTACAAAATATGAAATAGCTAATAAAACATATCCCAGAGTTGCGCTTCCCGATGCCCATATTCGAGTGGAGGACTACGTCATTCAAGATTTGATGTCTCTAGATGCTCTTGTTTTTTCACAATAGGAGAAAAACATATATCAGAAACACTCTTTTAAAGTTGATTATCGGGCATTTAAAAATGAAAAAAATGTGTATTGTAATTGTATGGGAAATTCGAGTAAAAAAAATGGTATCACAGAATTCTTGACGAATTTGACTTTCGACACCGGCAATCATATGTTTTAATACCATATACAGAGCTTAAATTGCGCCGGAGCCGGCTCGGGTACGGCTCATCTTTATTTATTAAATATCAAGGTCTTCGCACATAAACCATAAAATTCAGTTCAAGAGCAATATCGTAGAATAATTTTTAAATGAGCATATCTTTTATCTATATAATAGCATATCTTTAGAATTTCCGATATACATTCATCGCAACGCTGGAGGTAAAAATGTTTTTTTTTTTTTTTTCCTGTACAACATTGCCATTGCTCGCTTTGGAATCATCTCATTTTCTTAATCAAAAATTCGTTAAAGATTTACAAAATATGAAATCGATAATAAAACAAATTCCAAATTTGGGCTTCCACATGCCCATATTCGTAGGAGGATCACGTCAATCAAAATTCGATGGCTCTATGTACCGTTGTTTAATCACAGTGCGAGAAATCTGCATACATTTATGCAGATTTTTCATTATTTAATTTCTTCAAATATAATGCAGGACTCTAACATTCGGTGTCAACAGTTTGAAAAGTGAAAAGGACATTTATAGTGATTCAACGCAAAATCGCAAAACGAAAACAATAGTCCTACAAGGACAAAGACCCTTTGGACTAAAAATAATTAATCTCTTTGAATATGATATTATTAATAAATAAATAAAACAAGCATTCCTGCTTCTAATTAAAAAAAAAAAAAAAAAAAAAAAAACATCTAAAATTTTTTATTGAGTGGTTATAAAATTTGAAGAAAAAGAAATTATTATACGGGGGGAAAAGGTTTTTTAGAGTGTTTCCATTGCTCGCTTTGAAATCTTCAGTTTGTTAATCAAAAATTCGTTAAAATTTTACAAATTATGAAATCGATAATAAAACATATGCCAAATTTGGGCTTCTAGATGCCGATATTCGCAGGAGGATTACGTTATTCAAAAATTGATGGCTATAGGTACCGTTGTTTTATCACAATGCGAGAAACATACATACATTTATGCAGGTTCTTCATTATTTATTTTCTTTAAATATAATACAACGCGATAATATTTGGTGGTAACAATTGGATAAGTGATTCAGACTTTTAAAGTTTTCGACGCAAAATGCCAAAACGAAATTAATAGTCTTCTGGGTTAACTAAAAATTATCTTGAAACCTGAGAATTTTATATCAATAGCTCGAAAATGAGTTAACTTTTAAAACTATTTTTAATTTCAAAACTTAAAAAGGTTATTAAATCTTAATATCTGATGCCGTCAGCTCATAAAACTAAATTTTCAAGCAAAATTCCACCCTACTTTTTATGTGTTTTATTATTTATTGAATTCTTTATTTTTTTAATTATTATTATTATGTTAATTTAATTTTATTTTTCTAACAGATAAGTGAAAGTGAGATGTTGAGTTCGAAAAAAGTCGGAGAATGTTCTTCACATTCCGAATTAGAAATCGCTTCACACGAGTATTGTAGGAAAATAGAATTAGCTGTGAAAAAATATAATTAAACCCTCTGTTGAGTAAAAACGAAATTACTTTCCGAACAACCTAATAATTCATTAATTGCAAAATTAAAATTCTTTAAGTTATTAAGAACACTCTAATAAATATAATAAAAAAAATTGGGGGAGGACATTGAAAATTGTAGAAGATGAAAAATATTTTAATTGTTAAATTTTTCTTCAAAAAATTTTAATTTCAAAAGATTACTGAAAAAAGCAATTCAGCTTAAAATCATTTTGTTGTACAAAACCATTTAATAATATTCGTAATGATGAAAGTTCTTAAATAAGAAAAATGTCATTCAAAAGTTACCGCATCCCCTTAATTAAAGTACAACATTTTGGTTAATAATATAAGAAGGAACTTCTAAATCTTTCACGAATACTCGTAAGCTTTTCATAATATCAAGATGATGAGTATATAGCCTTGAATTCAGCTATATAGCGTGTTCTAGTTCCGTAAATTTATTCCTCAATGGAAACCTAACGCCTTGCATGATGGCTGCATTTTCATTTTACACTGAATTTAAGATTTTGCGATTCTATTGAGTAGTCAGCATTGAATTTGTTATTTGGGAAAAATACTGCCTTCAAACCAAACATTCAAAAAGTAATCTAGAATATTTATGAGGAAAAAAGGAACTTCTGAAAATTAATTTGGTTCGTCCAAGTTTTCGAAAGGAGTCTTTACCTTCACAACTAACTGCCTGAATATCCAGAATATTTAGGAACTAAATCTTTAACTTTTGTGCTGATGATAGCACAGACAGAATTGATAGAAACAATTTACAGTTTGCACTCGTAATACTAGTAAAACACATTTATGATAAGAAAAATATATTTACACAGTTTCAATTTCTGTTGCGCATAAAACCTAAGAAACTTTCTAATACTCGGGCAATTTTTTTCAAACATAAAATTTTTAGCTAAAGGGCCACATTGCCCAGAAGGGCTACTAATTTCGTTTTGGCATTTTGCGTTGGTCCAACAACGTTTGTATGTATGTTTCTCGCACTGAAAAAAAAACAACGGTACCTAAAGTTTTTTTTTTTTTTTTTTTTTTTCTTTTTACGGTGAGCACTTGCTTTTCTAGCATAGAGACATCAAATTTTGAATAACGTAATCCCCGATTCGAATATGGGTATCTGGAAGTCCAAATTTGGGATTTAGGATCTGTTTTAATACCTATTTCATATTCTGAAAACTTAATGAATTTTTGATTAACAAATTCAACGATTTCAAAGCGAGCAAAGGCAACACTGTACGGGGGAGGGAAAAAAAAAAAAAATCTCCAGCGTGCGAGATTGTGCATCGGAAATTCTAAAGATGTGCTCTTTTTAAAATTTTTTGTGGCATTGCTGTTAATTTGAATTTTATGGTTTAAATGCGAAGAACGTGATATTTAATAAGTAAAAATAACGCACAAAACGTTAAAAGAAATTCCTTTGAGTGTAATATAAAATCTGGAAGATGTTTTTTTTGAAAATATGTAGTGTAATTCTAAAAAAAATATTTAATAGTTTTATTAGATATATCGTGAATTTAGGCATCATTTTAGACATTTAGGCATTTTTAGCCTAAAGGGCGTCAGCCCAGAAGGTCTGGTAATTTCGTTTTGGCATTTTGCGTTGGTTCACTATAAATGTCGGTTCACTTTTCAAATTGTTGCCACCAAATATTATCGTGCTGTATTATATTTAAAGAAATTAAATAATGAAGAATCTGAATAAATGTATGCATATTTCTCACGTTGTAATAAAACAACGTACCTAGAGACATCAAATTTTGAATAACGAAGTCCTTCACTCGAATATGGGCATCTGGAAGCCCAAATCTGAAATTTGGAATTTGTTTTATTATCTATTTCATATTTTGAGAGGCATTTATGAATTTTTGATTAAGAAACTCGACGATTTCAAAGCGAGCAATGGCAACATTGTATGAAAAAAAAAAAAAAAAAAACACCCTCCAGCGCGCGAAACTGTGTATCGGAAATTCTAAAGATATGCTCAGTTTAAAATTACGTATTTTGCGGTATTGCTCTTGAATTGAATTTTATGGTTTCAGTGTTTTCGTTTTGCGATTTTGTGTCGAATCACTCTGAATGTCCGTTTCACTTTTGAAACTGTTGCCACCAAATATTATCGCCCTGTATTATATTTTAAAAATTAAATAATGAAGAATCTGCATAAATATATGTATGTTTCTCGCATTGTGATAAAACAATGGTACCTAGTTTGGTTTATTGAGTTACGGCAAAGAAAAAAAATCCCCGAATTGCACAAAAATGGCATTGCGCACTCCTTTGACTTTATCCATGTACACGTCGACCTATTTTCACTTAAAAAGAAATTCTCGAATTGCACAAAAATGGCATTGAGCACTCTTTATCATGTACACGTCGACCTATTTTCACTTAAAAAAAAATCCCAGTATTGCACAAACTTGCATTGTGCCCTCCCTTTACTCTGTCCATGTACACATCGATATATTTTCACTTAAAAAGTCAAAGGAGCACCCAATTCTACAATATAGGCAAACAAAAAATACACAATCTCAATAAAATACATTTTAAACCAAACAATAAAATAACATTAAAAAGGAAAAACATGTTATACATTTAAGCACTACCAAAAGCAAATATTGACTTACCATGATTTTCGAGTTCGCTTCGTACACCCAGAGCCACGCAAAAATCAAAAAACAATCATGCACAAATGACTTTTTTCAAACCAGGTAACTCCTTCTGATCGAACCTTTCTTCCTACAAACCCATTCAAATCCATCTAAACGGTTTTTATGACCCCGGACAGACGAATGACCCCGGAAGCCTAATGGCAAACCGCACCTGAGTTGATCCATGTTAAACGAATTTCGCTTACTGCGCATGCCCAAAAGAGAATTTGGCGCAGTTAGGACTTTGGCGCAATTTTAAAAGAAGATAAATACGCTATATGGTTGTATTGTGTTATCTTGGGCGTAAACAGTTCGAGGTTTTAAAACGTGTCAGGTTCTAAGCTGCTTTATTACTTGGAGTGTAAATATCGATTGTAAACTATCCAAATTTTCTTTTAAAAAGGGTTTTAAAACAGGAAACAATACAAGATATATTAGCTGATTATACTTCTAAGGAATAAAAACAATTGAGTATTTAACATACGTTCCTTTCATGTATACTTTAAAAAATTAAGGATTAAATCTAGTTTAAATTATTGAATTAAAGGTCAAAAAATTAATGTTAGTAAATGAAATAGCCTGTTGCAATTGCAAACAGTCGATAAGACCTACATGACGAACAGGCTTGTGTAGGGTTGCTTATGCTTAGTCGCCAGTATTTTCTCCCACGCCAGCGGTACACCATTGAGCATGCCCAGTAAGCGAAATTCGTTAACATTGATCAACTCAATGTGCGGTTTGCCATTAAGCACCCCGGACAGACGAATCACGACTCAATTTCTTCCCTTCCCCACAAAAGACAAACTTCACATTCATCCAAAATTTCGCAACTTTGCTTGAGTTATTCGGACGTAAACTTTTTCTGACTTACGTTTGGCGACAGTTTCCCAAATTTAGCATATTAATTTATTAGCACTAATTATTATAGAGCACACCAGGCGCGTTTTTCGTCCATTCGATTAGATATCATCCAACTCAATTATTCATAACAGTAGAAATGATACAGATTTAAATGAGCTTAGAAACTAAATACTGAAAGCTTTCAGATTTTACATTACACCCAGGGGGACTTTTTTTTTAACCACTTGTGTGTTACATTTAATTATTAAATGCTCTCTGCACTTAAACCATAAAATTCAATTCAACAGCAATGTTGCAAAATAATGATACATAGATGATAATTAATTAGTAATAATAAATAAAAGAATGTTAAAAATAAATAAAATAAGAAATGAATAAATAAATAAAAATGAGCATATCTTTAGAATTTCCGATATACAGTCTCCCGCGCTGGACATAATTCCCCCCCCCGTACAGCTTTGTCATTGCTCGCTTTGAAAGCGTTGAGTTTTTTAATTAAAAACTCGTTGCAATTTTACAAAATATGAAATAGCTAAAAAAACATATCCCAGAGTTGGGCTTCCCGATGCCCATATTCGAGTGGAGGACTACGTCATTCAAGATTTGATGTCTCTAGATGCTCTTGTTTTTTCACAATAGGAGAAAAACATATATCAGAAACACTCTTTTAAAGTTGATTATCGGGCATTTAAAAATGAAAAAAATGTGTATTGTAATTGTATGGGAAATTCGAGTAAAAAAAATGGTATCACAGAATTCTTGACGAATTTGACTTTCGACACCGGCAATCATATGTTTTAATACCATATACAGAGCTTAAATTGCGCCGGAGCCGGCTCGGGTACGGCTCATCTTTATTTATTAAATATCAAGGTCTTCGCACATAAACCATAAAATTCAGTTCAAGAGCAATATCGTAGAATAATTTTTAAATGAGCATATCTTTTATCTATATAATAGCATATCTTTAGAATTTCCGATATACATTCATCGCAACGCTGGAGGTAAAAATGTTTTTTTTTTTTTTTCCTGTACAACATTGCCATTGCTCGCTTTGGAATCATCTCATTTTCTTAATCAAAAATTCGTTAAAGATTTACAAAATATGAAATCGATAATAAAACAAATTCCAAATTTGGGCTTCCACATGCCCATATTCGTAGGAGGATCACGTCAATCAAAATTCGATGGCTCTATGTACCGTTGTTTAATCACAGTGCGAGAAATCTGCATACATTTATGCAGATTTTTCATTATTTAATTTCTTCAAATATAATGCAGGACTCTAACATTCGGTGTCAACAGTTTGAAAAGTGAAAAGGACATTTATAGTGATTCAACGCAAAATCGCAAAACGAAAACAATAGTCCTACAAGGACAAAGCCCCTTTGGACTAAAAATAATTAATCTCTTTGAATATGATATTATTAATAAATAAATAAAACAAGCATTCCTGCTTCTAATTAAAAAAAAAAAAAACACCTAAAATTTTTTATTGAGTGGTTATAAAATTTGAAGAAAAAGAAATTATTATACGGGGGGAAAAGGTTTTTTAGAGTGTTTCCATTGCTCGCTTTGAAACTTCAGTTTGTTAATCAAAAATTCGTTAAAGTTTTACAAATTATGAAATCGATAATAAAACATATGCCAAATTTGGGCTTCTAGATGCCGATATTCGCAGGAGGATTACGTTATTCAAAAATTGATGGCTATAGGTACCGTTGTTTTATCACAATGCGAGAAACATACATACATTTATGCAGGTTCTTCATTATTTATTTTCTTTAAATATAATACAACGCGATAATATTTGGTGGTAACAATTGGATAAGTGATTCAGACTTTTAAAGTTTTCGACGCAAAATGCCAAAACGAAATTAATAGTCTTCTGGGTTAACTAAAAATTATCTTGAAACCTGAGAATTTTATATCAATAGCTCGAAAATGAGTTAACTTTTAAAACTATTTTTAATTTCAAAACTTAAAAAGGTTATTAAATCTTAATATCTGATGCCGTCAGCTCATAAAACTAAATTTTCAAGCAAAATTCCACCCTACTTTTTATGTGTTTTATTATTTATTGAATTCTTTATTTTTTTAATTATTATTATTATGTTAATTTAATTTTATTTTTCTAACAGATAAGTGAAAGTGAGATGTTGAGTTCGAAAAAAGTCGGAGAATGTTCTTCACATTCCGAATTAGAAATCGCTTCACACGAGTATTGTAGGAAAATAGAATTAGCTGTGAAAAAATATAATTAAACCCTCTGTTGAGTAAAAACGAAATTACTTTCCGAACAACCTAATAATTCATTAATTGCAAAATTAAAATTCTTTAAGTTATTAAGAACACTCTAATAAATATAATAAAAAAAATTGGGGGAGGACATTGAAAATTGTAGAAGATGAAAAATATTTTAATTGTTAAATTTTTCTTCAAAAAATTTTAATTTCAAAAGATTACTGAAAAAAGCAATTCAGCTTAAAATCATTTTGTTGTACAAAACCATTTAATAATATTCGTAATGATGAAAGTTCTTAAATAAGAAAAATGTCATTCAAAAGTTACCGCATCCCCTTAATTAAAGTACAACATTTTGGTTAATAATATAAGAAGGAACTTCTAAATCTTTCACGAATACTCGTAAGCTTTTCATAATATCAAGATGATGAGTATATAGCCTTGAATTCAGCTATATAGCGTGTTCTAGTTCCGTAAATTTATTCCTCAATGGAAACCTAACGCCTTGCATGATGGCTGCATTTTCATTTTACACTGAATTTAAGATTTTGCGATTCTATTGAGTAGTCAGCATTGAATTTGTTATTTGGGAAAAATACTGCCTTCAAACCAAACATTCAAAAAGTAATCTAGAATATTTATGAGGAAAAAAGGAACTTCTGAAAATTAATTTGGTTCGTCCAAGTTTTCGAAAGGAGTCTTTACCTTCACAACTAACTGCCTGAATATCCAGAATATTTAGGAACTAAATCTTTAACTTTTGTGCTGATGATAGCACAGACAGAATTGATAGAAACAATTTACAGTTTGCACTCGTAATACTAGTAAAACACATTTATGATAAGAAAAATATATTTACACAGTTTCAATTTCTGTTGCGCATAAAACCTAAGAAACTTTCTAATACTCGGGCAATTTTTTTCAAACATAAAATTTTTAGCTAAAGGGCCACATTGCCCAGAAGGGCTACTAATTTCGTTTTGGCATTTTGCGTTGGTCCAACAACGTTTGTATGTATGTTTCTCGCACTGAAAAAAAAAACAACGGTACCTAAAGTTTTTTTTTTTTTTTTTTTTTTTTCTTTTTACGGTGAGCACTTGCTTTTCTAGCATAGAGACATCAAATTTTGAATAACGTAATCCCCGATTCGAATATGGGTATCTGGAAGTCCAAATTTGGGATTTAGGATCTGTTTTAATACCTATTTCATATTCTGAAAACTTAATGAATTTTTGATTAACAAATTCAACGATTTCAAAGCGAGCAAAGGCAACACTGTACGGGGGAGGGAAAAAAAAAAAAAAATCTCCAGCGTGCGAGATTGTGCATCGGAAATTCTAAAGATGTGCTCTTTTTAAAATTTTTTGTGGCATTGCTGTTAATTTGAATTTTATGGTTTAAATGCGAAGAACGTGATATTTAATAAGTAAAAATAACGCACAAAACGTTAAAAGAAATTCCTTTGAGTGTAATATAAAATCTGGAAGATGTTTTTTTTGAAAATATGTAGTGTAATTCTAAAAAAAATATTTAATAGTTTTATTAGATATATCGTGAATTTAGGCATCATTTTAGACATTTAGGCATTTTTAGCCTAAAGGGCGTCAGCCCAGAAGGTCTGGTAATTTCGTTTTGGCATTTTGCGTTGGTTCACTATAAATGTCGGTTCACTTTTCAAATTGTTGCCACCAAATATTATCGTGCTGTATTATATTTAAAGAAATTAAATAATGAAGAATCTGAATAAATGTATGCATATTTCTCACGTTGTAATAAAACAACGTACCTAGAGACATCAAATTTTGAATAACGAAGTCCTTCACTCGAATATGGGCATCTGGAAGCCCAAATCTGAAATTTGGAATTTGTTTTATTATCTATTTCATATTTTGAGAGGCATTTATGAATTTTTGATTAAGAAACTCGACGATTTCAAAGCGAGCAATGGCAACATTGTATGAAAAAAAAAAAAAAAAAAAACACCCTCCAGCGCGCGAAACTGTGTATCGGAAATTCTAAAGATATGCTCAGTTTAAAATTACGTATTTTGCGGTATTGCTCTTGAATTGAATTTTATGGTTTCAGTGTTTTCGTTTTGCGATTTTGTGTCGAATCACTCTGAATGTCCGTTTCACTTTTGAAACTGTTGCCACCAAATATTATCGCCCTGTATTATATTTTAAAAATTAAATAATGAAGAATCTGCATAAATATATGTATGTTTCTCGCATTGTGATAAAACAATGGTACCTAGTTTGGTTTATTGAGTTACGGCAAAGAAAAAAAATCCCCGAATTGCACAAAAATGGCATTGCGCACTCCTTTGACTTTATCCATGTACACGTCGACCTATTTTCACTTAAAAAGAAATTCTCGAATTGCACAAAAATGGCATTGAGCACTCTTTATCATGTACACGTCGACCTATTTTCACTTAAAAAAAAATCCCAGTATTGCACAAACTTGCATTGTGCCCTCCCTTTACTCTGTCCATGTACACATCGATATATTTTCACTTAAAAAGTCAAAGGAGCACCCAATTCTACAATATAGGCAAACAAAAAATACACAATCTCAATAAAATACATTTTAAACCAAACAATAAAATAACATTAAAAAGGAAAAACATGTTATACATTTAAGCACTACCAAAAGCAAATATTGACTTACCATGATTTTCGAGTTCGCTTCGTACACCCAGAGCCACGCAAAAATCAAAAAACAATCATGCACAAATGACTTTTTTCAAACCAGGTAACTCCTTCTGATCGAACCTTTCTTCCTACAAACCCATTCAAATCCATCTAAACGGTTTTTATGACCCCGGACAGACGAATGACCCCGGAAGCCTAATGGCAAACCGCACCTGAGTTGATCCATGTTAAACGAATTTCGCTTACTGCGCATGCCCAAAAGAGAATTTGGCGCAGTTAGGACTTTGGCGCAATTTTAAAAGAAGATAAATACGCTATATGGTTGTATTGTGTTATCTTGGGCGTAAACAGTTCGAGGTTTTAAAACGTGTCAGGTTCTAAGCTGCTTTATTACTTGGAGTGTAAATATCGATTGTAAACTATCCAAATTTTCTTTTAAAAAGGGTTTTAAAACAGGAAACAATACAAGATATATTAGCTGATTATACTTCTAAGGAATAAAAACAATTGAGTATTTAACATACGTTCCTTTCATGTATACTTTAAAAAATTAAGGATTAAATCTAGTTTAAATTATTGAATTAAAGGTCAAAAAATTAATGTTAGTAAATGAAATAGCCTGTTGCAATTGCAAACAGTCGATAAGACCTACATGACGAACAGGCTTGTGTAGGGTTGCTTATGCTTAGTCGCCAGTATTTTCTCCCACGCCAGCGGTACACCATTGAGCATGCCCAGTAAGCGAAATTCGTTAACATTGATCAACTCAATGTGCGGTTTGCCATTAAGCACCCCGGACAGACGAATCACGACTCAATTTCTTCCCTTCCCCACAAAAGACAAACTTCACATTCATCCAAAATTTCGCAACTTTGCTTGAGTTATTCGGACGTAAACTTTTTCTGACTTACGTTTGGCGACAGTTTCCCAAATTTAGCATATTAATTTATTAGCACTAATTATTATAGAGCACACCAGGCGCGTTTTTCGTCCATTCGATTAGATATCATCCAACTCAATTATTCATAACAGTAGAAATGATACAGATTTGACTGAGCTTAGAAACTAAATACTGAAAGCTTTCAGATTTTACATTACACCCAGGGGGACTTTTTTTTTAACCACTTGTGTGTTACATTTAATTATTAAATGCTCTCTGCACTTAAACCATAAAATTCAATTCAACAGCAATGTTGCAAAATAATGATACATAGATGATAATTAATTAGTAATAATAAATAAAAGAATGATAAAAATAAATAAAATAAGAAATGAATAAATAAATAAAAATGAGCATATCTTTAGAATTTCCGATATACAGTCTCCCGCGCTGGACATAATTCCCCCCCCCCGTACAGCTTTGTCATTGCTCGCTTTGAAAGCGTTGAGTTTGTTAATTAAAAACTCGTTGCAATTTTACAAAATATGAAATAGCTAATAAAACATATCCCAGAGTTGGGCTTCCCGATGCCCATATTCGAGTGGAGGACTACGTCATTCAAGATTTGATGCCTCTAGATGCTCTTGTTTTTTCACAATAGGAGAAAAACATATATCAGAAACACTCTTTTAAAGTTGATTATCGGGCATTTAAAAATGAAAAAAATGTGTATTGTAATTGTATGGGAAATTCGAGTAAAAAAAATGGTATCACAGAATTCTTGACGAATTTGACTTTCGACACCGGCAATCATATGTTTTAATACCATATACAGAGCTTAAATTGCGCCGGAGCCGGCTCGGGTACGGCTCATCTTTATTTATTAAATATCAAGGTCTTCGCACATAAACCATAAAATTCAGTTCAAGAGCAATATCGTAGAATAATTTTTAAATGAGCATATCTTTTATCTATATAATAGCATATCTTTAGAATTTCCGATATACATTCATCGCAACGCTGGAGGTAAAAATGTTTTTTTTTTTTTTTTTTTTTTTTTTTTTTTTTTTCCTGTACAACATTGCCATTGCTCGCTTTGGAATCATCTCATTTTCTTAATCAAAAATTCGTTAAAGATTTACAAAATATGAAATCGATAATAAAACAAATTCCAAATTTGGGCTTCCACATGCCCATATTCGTAGGAGGATCACGTCAATCAAAATTCGATGGCTCTATGTACCGTTGTTTAATCACAGTGCGAGAAATCTGCATACATTTATGCAGATTTTTCATTATTTAATTTCTTCAAATATAATGCAGGACTCTAACATTCGGTGTCAACAGTTTGAAAAGTGAAAAGGACATTTATAGTGATTCAACGCAAAATCGCAAAACGAAAACAATAGTCCTACAAGGACAAAGCCCCTTTGGACTAAAAATAATTAATCTCTTTGAATATGATATTATTAATAAATAAATAAAACAAGCATTCCTGCTTCTAATTAAAAAAAAAAAAAAACACCTAAAATTTTTTATTGAGTGGTTATAAAATTTGAAGAAAAAGAAATTATTATACGGGGGGAAAAGGTTTTTTAGAGTGTTTCCATTGCTCGCTTTGAAACTTCAGTTTGTTAATCAAAAATTCGTTAAAGTTTTACAAATTATGAAATCGATAATAAAACATATGCCAAATTTGGGCTTCTAGATGCCGATATTCGCAGGAGGATTACGTTATTCAAAAATTGATGGCTATAGGTACCGTTGTTTTATCACAATGCGAGAAACATACATACATTTATGCAGGTTCTTCATTATTTATTTTCTTTAAATATAATACAACGCGATAATATTTGGTGGTAACAATTGGATAAGTGATTCAGACTTTTAAAGTTTTCGACGCAAAATGCCAAAACGAAATTAATAGTCTTCTGGGCTAACTAAAAATTATCTTGAAACCTGAGAATTTTATATCAATAGCTCGAAAATGAGTTAACTTTTAAAACTATTTTTAATTTCAAAACTTAAAAAGGTTATTAAATCTTAATATCTGATGCCGTCAGCTCATAAAACTAAATTTTCAAGCAAAATTCCACCCTACATTTATGTGTTTTATTATTTATTGAATTCTTTATTTTTTTAATTATTATTATTATTTTAATTTAATTTTATTTTTCTAACAAATAAGTGAAAGTGAGACGTTGAGTTCGAAAAAAGTCGGAGAATGTTCTTCACATTCCGAATTAGAAATCGCTTCACACGAGTATTGTAGGAAAATAGAATTAGCTGTGAAAAAATATAATTAAACCCTCTGTTGAGTAAAAACGAAATTACTTTCCGAACAACCTAATAATTCATTAATTGCAAAATTAAAATTCTTTAAGTTATTAAGAACACTCTAATAAATATAATAAAAAAAATTGGGGGAGGACTTTGAAAATTGTAGAAGATGAAAAATATTTTAATTGTTAAATTTTTCTTCAAAAAATTTTAATTTCAAAAGATTACTGAAAAAAGCAATTCAGCTTAAAATCATTTTGTTGTACAAAACCATTTAATAATATTCGTAATGATGAAAGTTCTTAAATAAGAAAAATGTCATTTAAAAGTTACCGCATCCCCTTAATTAAAGTACAACATTTTGGTTAATAATATAAGAAGGAACTGCTAAATCTTTCACGAATACTCGTAAGCTTTTCATAATATCAAGATGATGAGTATATAGCCTTGAATTCAGCTATATAGCGTGTTCTAGTTCCGTAAATTTATTCCTCAATGGAAACCTAACGCCTTGCATGATGGCTGCATTTTCATTTTACACTGAATTTAAGATTTTGCGATTCTATTGAGTAGTCAGCATTGAATTTGTTATTTGGGAAAAATACTGCCTTCAAACCAAACATTCAAAAAGTAATCTAGAATATTTATGAGGAAAAAAGGAACTTCTGAAAATTAATTTGGTTCGTCCAAGTTTTCGAAAGGAGTCTTTACCTTCACAACTGCCTGAATATCCAGAATATTTAGGAACTAAATCTTTAACTTTTGTGCTGATGATAGCACAGACAGAATTGATAGAAACAATTTATAGTTTGCACTCGTAATACTAGTAAAACACATTTATGATAAGAAAAATATATTTACACAGTTTCAATTTCTGTTGCGCATAAAACCTAAGAAACTTTCTAATACTCGGGCAATTTTTTTCAAAGATAAAATTTTTAGCTAAAGGGCCACTTTGCCCAGAAGGGCTACTAATTTCGTTTTGGCATTTTGCGTTGGTCCAACAACGTTTGTATGTATGTTTCTCGCACTGAAAAAAAAACAACGGTACCTAAAGTTTTTTTTTTTTTTTTTCTTTTTACGGTGAGCACTTGCTTTTCTAGCATAGAGACATCAAATTTTGAATAACGTAATCTCCGATTCGAATATGGGTATCTGGAAGTCCAAATTTGGGATTTAGGATCTGTTTTAATACCTATTTCATATTCTGAAAACTTAATGAATTTTTGATTAACAAATTCAACGATTTCAAAGCGAGCAAAGGCAACACTGTACGGGGGAGGGAAAAAAAAAAAAAAAATCTCCAGCGTGCGAGATTGTGCATCGGAAATTCTAAAGATGTGCTCTTTTTAAAATTTTTTGTGGCATTGCTGTTAATTTGAATTTTATGGTTTAAATGCGAAGAACGTGATATTTAATAAGTAAAAATAACGCACAAAACGTTAAAAGAAATTCCTTTGAGTGTAATATAAAATCTGGAAGATGTTTTTTTTTGAAAATATGTAGTGTAATTCTAAAAAAAATATTTAATAGTTTTATTAGATATATCGTGAATTTAGGCATCATTTTAGACATTTAGGCATTTTTAGCCTAAAGGGCGTCAGCCCAGAAGGTCTGGTAATTTCGTTTTGGCATTTTGCGTTGGTTCACTATAAATGTCGGTTCACTTTTCAAATTGTTGCCACCAAATATTATCGTGCTGTATTATATTTAAAGAAATTAAATAATGAAGAATCTGAATAAATGTATGCATATTTCTCACGTTGTAATAAAACAACGTACCTAGAGACATCAAATTTTGAATAACGAAGTCCTTCACTCGAATATGGGCATCTGGAAGCCCAAATCTGAAATTTGGAATTTGTTTTATTATGTATTTCATATTTTGAGAGGCATTTATGAATTTTTGATTAAGAAACTCGACGATTTCAAAGCGAGCAATGGCAACATTGTATGAAAAAAAAAAAAAAAAAAAAAAAAACACCCTCCAGCGCGCGAAACTGTGTATCGGAAATTCTAAAGATATGCTCAGTTTAAAATTACGTATTTTGCGGTATTGCTCTTGAATTGAATTTTATGGTTTCAGTGTTTTCGTTTTGCGATTTTGTGTCGAATCACTCTGAATGTCCGTTTCACTTTTGAAACTGTTGCCACCAAATATTATCGCCCTGTATTATATTTTAAAAATTAAATAATGAAGAATCTGCATAAATATATGTATGTTTCTCGCATTGTGATAAAACAATGGTACCTAGTTTGGTTTATTGAGTTACGGCAAAGAAAAAAAATCCCCGAATTGCACAAAAATGGCATTGCGCACTCCTTTGACTTTATCCATGTACACGTCGACCTATTTTCACTTAAAAAGAAATTCTCGAATTGCACAAAAATGGCATTGAGCACTCTTTATCATGTACACGTCGACCTATTTTCACTTAAAAAAAAATCCCAGTATTGCACAAACTTGCATTGTGCCCTCCCTTTACTCTGTCCATGTACACATCGATATATTTTCACTTAAAAAGTCAAAGGAGCACCCAATTCTACAATATAGGCAAACAAAAAATACACAATCTCAATAAAATACATTTTAAACCAAACAATAAAATAACATTAAAAAGGAAAAACATGTTATACATTTAAGCACTACCAAAAGCAAATATTGACTTACCATGATTTTCGAGTTCGCTTCGTACACCCAGAGCCACGCAAAAATCAAAAAACAATCATGCACAAATGACTTTTTTCAAACCAGGTAACTCCTTCTGATCGAACCTTTCTTCCTACAAACCCATTCAAATCCATCTAAACGGTTTTTATGACCCCGGACAGACGAATGACCCCGGAAGCCTAATGGCAAACCGCACCTGAGTTGATCCATGTTAAACGAATTTCGCTTACTGCGCATGCCCAAAAGAGAATTTGGCGCAGTTAGGACTTTGGCGCAATTTTAAAAGAAGATAAATACGCTATATGGTTGTATTGTGTTATCTTGGGCGTAAACAGGTTTTAAAACGTGTCAGGTTCTAAGCTGCTTTATTACTTGGAGTGTAAATATCGATTGTAAACTATCCAAATTTTCTTTTAAAAAGGGTTTTAAAACAGGAAACAATACAAGATATATTAGCTGATTATACTTCTAAGGAATAAAAACAATTGAGTATTTAACATACGTTCCTTTCATGTATACTTTAAAAAATTAAGGATTAAATCTAGTTTAAATTATTGAATTAAAGGTCAAAAAATTAATGTTAGTAAATGAAATAGCCTGTTGCAATTGCAAACAGTCGATAAGACCTACATGACGAACAGGCTTGTGTAGGGTTGCTTATGCTTAGTCGCCAGTATTTTCTCCCACGCCAGCGGTACACCATTGAGCATGCCCAGTAAGCGAAATTCGTTAACATTGATCAACTCAATGTGCGGTTTGCCATTAAGCACCCCGGACAGACGAATCACGACTCAATTTCTTCCCTTCCCCACAAAAGACAAACTTCACATTCATCCAAAATTTCGCAACTTTGCTTGAGTTATTCGGACGTAAACTTTTTCTGACTTACGTTTGGCGACAGTTTCCCAAATTTAGCATATTAATTTATTAGCACTAATTATTATAGAGCACACCAGGCGCGTTTTTCGTCCATTCGATTAGATATCATCCAACTCAATTATTCATAACAGTAGAAATGATACAGATTTGACTGAGCTTAGAAACTAAATACTGAAAGCTTTCAGATTTTACATTACACCCAGGGGGACTTTTTTTTAACCACTTGTGTGTTACATTTAATTATTAAATGCTCTCTGCACTTAAACCATAAAATTCAATTCAACAGCAATGTTGCAAAATAATGATACATAGATGATAATTAATTAGTAATAATAAATAAAAGAATGTTAAAAATAAATAAAATAAGAAATGAATAAATAAATAAAAATGAGCATATCTTTAGAATTTCCGATATACAGTCTCCCGCGCTGGACATAATTTCCCCCCCCCGTACAGCTTTGTCATTGCTCGCTTTGAAAGCGTTGAGTTTGTTAATTAAAAACTCGTTGCAATTTTACAAAATATGAAATAGCTAATAAAACATATCCCAGAGTTGGGCTTCCCGATGCCCATATTCGAGTGGAGGACTACGTCATTCAAGATTTGATGTCTCTAGATGCTCTTGTTTTTTCACAATAGGAGAAAAACATATATCAGAAACACTCTTTTAAAGTTGATTATCGGGCATTTAAAAATGAAAAAAATGTGTATTGTAATTGTATGGGAAATTCGAGTAAAAAAAATGGTATCACAGAATTCTTGACGAATTTGACTTTCGACACCGGCAATCATATGTTTTAATACCATATACAGAGCTTAAATTGCGCCGGAGCCGGCTCGGGTACGGCTCATCTTTATTTATTAAATATCAAGGTCTTCGCACATAAACCATAAAATTCAGTTCAAGAGCAATATCGTAGAATAATTTTTAAATGAGCATATCTTTTATCTATATAATAGCATATCTTTAGAATTTCCGATATACATTCATCGCAACGCTGGAGGTAAAAATGTTTTTTTTTTTTTTTTCCTGTACAACATTGCCATTGCTCGCTTTGGAATCATCTCATTTTCTTAATCAAAAATTCGTTAAAGATTTACAAAATATGAAATCGATAATAAAACAAATTCCAAATTTGGGCTTCCACATGCCCATATTCGTAGGAGGATCACGTCAATCAAAATTCGATGGCTCTATGTACCGTTGTTTAATCACAGTGCGAGAAATCTGCATACATTTATGCAGATTTTTCATTATTTAATTTCTTCAAATATAATGCAGGACTCTAACATTCGGTGTCAACAGTTTGAAAAGTGAAAAGGACATTTATAGTGATTCAACGCAAAATCGCAAAACGAAAACAATAGTCCTACAAGGACAAAGCCCCTTTGGACTAAAAATAATTAATCTCTTTGAATATGATATTATTAATAAATAAATAAAACAAGCATTCCTGCTTCTAATTAAAAAAAAAACACCTAAAATTTTTTATTGAGTGGTTATAAAATTTGAAGAAAAAGAAATTATTATACGGGGGGAAAAGGTTTTTTAGAGTGTTTCCATTGCTCGCTTTGAAATCTTCAGTTTGTTAATCAAAAATTCGTTAAAGTTTTACAAATTATGAAATCGATAATAAAACATATGCCGAATTTGGGCTTCTAGATGCCGATATTCGCAGGAGGATTACGTTATTCAAAAATTGATGGCTATAGGTACCGTTGTTTTATCACAATGCGAGAAACATACATACATTTATGCAGGTTCTTCATTATTTATTTTCTTTAAATATAATACAACGCGATAATATTTGGTGGTAACAATTGGATAAGTGATTCAGACTTTTAAAGTTTTCGACGCAAAATGCCAAAACGAAATTAATAGTCTTCTGGGCTAACTAAAAA
This sequence comes from Stegodyphus dumicola, assembly GCF_044657685.1. Taxonomy (NCBI): domain Eukaryota; kingdom Metazoa; phylum Arthropoda; class Arachnida; order Araneae; family Eresidae; genus Stegodyphus; species Stegodyphus dumicola. The sequence goes on from NC_140770.1 coordinate 167,669,754, forward strand.
TTATCTTGCAACCTGAGAATTTTATATCAATAGCTCGAAAATGAGTTAACTTTTAAAACTATTTTTAATTTCAAAACTTAAAAAGGTTATTAAATCTTAATATCTGATGCCGTCAGCTCATAAAACTAAATTTTCAAGCAAAATTCCACCCTACTTTTTATGTGTTTTATTATTTATTGAATTCTTTATTTTTTTAATTATTATTATTATGTTAATTTAATTTTATTTTTCTAACAGATAAGTGAAAGTGAGATGTTGAGTTCGAAAAAAGTCGGAGAATGTTCTTCACATTCCGAATTAGAAATCGCTTCACACGAGTATTGTAGGAAAATAGAATTAGCTGTGAAAAAATATAATTAAACCCTCTGTTGAGTAAAAACGAAATTACTTTCCGAACAACCTAATAATTCATTAATTGCAAAATTAAAATTCTTTAAGTTATTAAGAACACTCTAATAAATATAATAAAAAAAATTGGGGGAGGACATTGAAAATTGTAGAAGATGAAAAATATTTTAATTGTTAAATTTTTCTTCAAAAAATTTTAATTTCAAAAGATTACTGAAAAAAGCAATTCAGCTTAAAATCATTTTGTTGTACAAAACCATTTAATAATATTCGTAATGATGAAAGTTCTTAAATAAGAAAAATGTCATTCAAAAGTTACCGCATCCCCTTAATTAAAGTACAACATTTTGGTTAATAATATAAGAAGGAACTTCTAAATCTTTCACGAATACTCGTAAGCTTTTCATAATATCAAGATGATGAGTATATAGCCTTGAATTCAGCTATATAGCGTGTTCTAGTTCCGTAAATTTATTCCTCAATGGAAACCTAACGCCTTGCATGATGGCTGCATTTTCATTTTACACTGAATTTAAGATTTTGCGATTCTATTGAGTAGTCAGCATTGAATTTGTTATTTGGGAAAAATACTGCCTTCAAACCAAACATTCAAAAAGTAATCTAGAATATTTATGAGGAAAAAAGGAACTTCTGAAAATTAATTTGGTTCGTCCAAGTTTTCGAAAGGAGTCTTTACCTTCACAACTGCCTGAATATCCAGAATATTTAGGAACTAAATCTTTAACTTTTGTGCTGATGATAGCACAGACAGAATTGATAGAAACAATTTACAGTTTGCACTCGTAATACTAGTAAAACACATTTATGATAAGAAAAATATATTTACACAGTTTCAATTTCTGTTGCGCATAAAACCTAAGAAACTTTCTAATACTCGGGCAATTTTTTTCAAAGATAAAATTTTTAGCTAAAGGGCCACTTTGCCCAGAAGGGCTACTAATTTCGTTTTGGCATTTTGCGTTGGTCCAACAACGTTTGTATGTATGTTTCTCGCACTGAAAAAAAAACAACGGTACCTAAAGTTTTTTTTTTTTCTTTTTACGGTGAGCACTTGCTTTTCTAGCATAGAGACATCAAATTTTGAATGACGTAATCCCCGATTCGAATATGGGTATCTGGAAGTCCAAATTTGGGATTTAGGATCTGTTTTAATACCTATTTCATATTCTGAAAACTTAATGAATTTTTGATTAACAAATTCAACGATTTCAAAGCGAGCAAAGGCAACACTGTACGGGGGAGGAAAAAAAAAAAAAAAAAAATCTCCAGCGTGCGAGATTGTGCATCGGAAATTCTAAAGATGTGCTCTTTTTAAAATTTTTTGTGGTATTGCTGTTAAATTGAATTTTATGGTTTAAATGCGAAGAACGTGATATTTAATAAGTAAAAATAAGGCACAAAACGTTAAAAGAAGTTCCTTTGAGTGTAATATAAAATCTGAAAGATGTTTTTTTTTTGAAAATATGTAGTGTAATTCTAAAAAAAATATTTAATATTTTTATTAGATATATCGTGAATTTAGGCATCATTTTAGACATTTAGGCATTTTTAGCCTAAAGGGCGTCAGCCCAGAAGGTCTGGTAATTTCGTTTTGGCATTTTGCGTTGGTTCACTATAAATGTCGGTTCACTTTTCAAATTGTTGCCACCAAATATTATCGTGCTGTATTATATTTAAAGAAATTAAATAATGAAGAATCTGAATAAATGTATGCATATTTCTCACGTTGTAATAAAACAACGTACCTAGAGACATCAAATTTTGAATAACGAAGTCCTTCACTCGAATATGGGCATCTGGAAGCCCAAATCTGAAATTTGGAATTTGTTTTATTATCTATTTCATATTTTGAGAGGCATTTATGAATTTTTGATTAAGAAACTCGACGATTTCAAAGCGAGCAATGGCAACATTGTATGAAAAAAAAAAAAAAAAAAACACCCTCCAGCGCGCGAAACTGTGTTTTGGAAATTCTAAAGATATGCTCAGTTTAAAATTACGTATTTTGCGGTATTGCTCTTGAATTGAATTTTATGGTTTCAGTGTTTTCGTTTTGCGATTTTGTGTCGAATCACTCTGAATGTCCGTTTCACTTTTGAAACTGTTGCCACCAAATATTATCGCCCTGTATTATATTTTAAAAATTAAATAATGAAGAATCTGCATAAATATATGTATGTTTCTCGCATTGTGATAAAACAATGGTACCTAGTTTGGTTTATTGAGTTACGGCAAAGAAAAAAAATCCCCGAATTGCACAAAAATGGCATTGCGCACTCCTTTGACTTTATCCATGTACACGTCGACCTATTTTCACTTAAAAAGAAATTCTCGAACTGCACAAAAATGGCATTGAGCACTCTTTATCATGTACACGTCGACCTATTTTCACTTAAAAAAAAATCCCAGTATTGCACAAACTTGCATTGTGCCCTCCCTTTACTCTGTCCATGTACACATCGATATATTTTCACTTAAAAAGTCAAAGGAGCACCCAATTCTACAATATAGGCAAACAAAAAATACACAATCTCAATAAAATACATTTTAAACCAAACAATAAAATAACATTAAAAAGGAAAAACATGTTATACATTTAAGCACTACCAAAAGCAAATATTGACTTACCATGATTTTCGAGTTCGCTTCGTACACCCAGAGCCACGCAAAAATCAAAAACAATCATACACAAATGACTTTTTTCAAACCAGGTAACTCCTTCTGATCGAACCTTTCTTCCTACAAACCCATTCAAATCCATCTAAACGGTTTTTATGACCCCGGACAGACGAATGACCCCGGACGCCTAATGGCAAACCGCACCTGAGTTGATCAATGTTAAACGAATTTCGCTTACTGCGCATGCCCAAAAGAGAATTTGGCGCAGTTAGGACTTTGGCGCAATTTTAAAAGAAGATAAATACGGTATATGGTTGTATTGTGTTATCTTGGGCGTAAACAGTTCGGGGTTTTAAAACGTGTCAGGTTCTAAGCTGCTTTATTACTTGGAGTGTAAATATCGATTGTAAACTATCCAAATTTTCTTTTAAAAAGTGTTTTAAAACAGGAAACAATACAAGATATATTAGCTGATTATACTTCTAAGGAATAAAAACAATTGAGTATTTAACATACGTTCCTTTCATGTATACTTTAAAAAATTAAGGATTAAATCTAGTTTAAATTATTGAATTAAAGGTCAAAAAATTAATGTTAGTAAATGAAATAGCCTGTTGCAATTGCAAACAGTCGATAAGACCTACATGACGAACAGGCTTGTGTAGGGTTGCTTATGCTTAGTCGCCAGTATTTTCTCCCACGCCAGCGGTACACCATTGAGCATGCCCAGTAAGCGAAATTCGTTAACATTGATCAACTCAATGTGCGGTTTGCCATTAAGCACCCCGGACAGACGAATCACGACTCAATTTCTTCCCTTCCCCACAAAAGACAAACTTCACATTCATCCAAAATTTCGCAACTTTGCTTGAGTTATTCGGACGTAAACTTTTTCTGACTTACGTTTGGCGACAGTTTCCCAAATTTAGCATATTAATTTATTAGCACTAATTATTATAGAGCACACCAGGCGCGTTTTTCGTCCATTCGATTAGATATCATCCAACTCAATTATTCATAACAGTAGAAATGATACAGATTTGACTGAGCTTAGAAACTAAATACTGAAAGCTTTCAGATTTTACATTACACCCAGGGGAACTTTTTTTTTAACCACTTGTGTGTTACATTTAATTATTAAATGCTCTCTGCACTTAAACCATAAAATTCAATTCAACAGCAATGTTGCAAAATAATGATACATAGATAATAATTAATTAGTAATAATAAATAAAAGAATGTTAAAAATAAATAAAATAAGAAATGAATAAATAAATAAAAATGAGCATATCTTTAGAATTTCCGATATACAGTCTCCCGCGCTGGACATAATTCCCCCCCCCGTACAGCTTTGTCATTGCTCGCTTTGAAAGCGTTGAGTTTGTTAATTAAAAACTCGTTGCAATTTTACAAAATATGAAATAGCTAAAAAAACATATCCCAGAGTTGGGCTTCCCGATGCCCATATTCGAGTGGAGGACTACGTCATTCAAGATTTGATGTCTCTAGATGCTCTTGTTTTTTCACAATAGGAGAAAAACATATATCAGAAACACTCTTTTAAAGTTGATTATCGGGCATTTAAAAATGAAAAAAATGTGTATTGTAATTGTATGGGAAATTCGAGTAAAAAAAATGGTATCACAGAATTCTTGACGAATTTGACTTTCGACACCGGCAATCATATGTTTTAATACCATATACAGAGCTTAAATTGCGCCGGAGCCGGCTCGGGTACGGCTCATCTTTATTTATTAAATATCAAGGTCTTCGCACATAAACCATAAAATTCAGTTCAAGAGCAATATCGTAGAATAATTTTTAAATGAGCATATCTTTTATCTATATAATAGCATATCTTTAGAATTTCCGATATACATTCATCGCAACGCTGGAGGTAAAAATGTTTTTTTTTTTTTTTCCTGTACAACATTGCCATTGCTCGCTTTGGAATCATCTCATTTTCTTAATCAAAAATTCGTTAAAGATTTACAAAATATGAAATCGATAATAAAACAAATTCCAAATTTGGGCTTCCACATGCCCATATTCGTAGGAGGATCACGTCAATCAAAATTCGATGGCTCTATGTACCGTTGTTTAATCACAGTGCGAGAAATGTGCATACATTTATGCAGATTTTTCATTATTTAATTTCTTCAAATATAATGCAGGACTCTAACATTCGGTGTCAACAGTTTGAAAAGTGAAAAGGACATTTATAGTGATTCAACGCAAAATCGCAAAACGAAAACAATAGTCCTACAAGGACAAAGCCCCTTTGGACTAAAAATAATTAATCTCTTTGAATATGATATTATTAATAAATAAATAAAACAAGCATTCCTGCTTCTAATTAAAAAAAAAAAAAAAAAAAAAAAAAAAAAAAAACACCTAAAATTTTTTATTGAGTGGTTATAAAATTTGAAGAAAAAGAAATTATTATACGGGGGGAAAAGGTTTTTTAGAGTGTTTCCATTGCTCGCTTTGAAATCTTCAGTTTGTTAATCAAAAATTCGTTAAAGTTTTACAAATTATGAAATCGATAATAAAACATATTCCAAATTTGGGCTTCTAGATGCCGATATTCGCAGGAGGATTACGTTATTCAAAAATTGATGGCTATAGGTACCGTTGTTTTATCACAATGCGAGAAACATACATACATTTATGCAGGTTCTTCATTATTTATTTTCTTTAAATATAATACAACGCGATAATATTTGGTGGTAACAATTGGATAAGTGATTCAGACTTTTAAAGTTTTCGACGCAAAATGCCAAAACGAAATTAATAGTCTTCTGGGCTAACTAAAAATTATCTTGAAACCTGAGAATTTTATATCAATAGCTCGAAAATGAGTTAACTTTTAAAACTATTTTTAATTTCAAAACTTAAAAAGGTTATTAAATCTTAATATCTGATGCCGTCAGCTCATAAAACTAAATTTTCAAGCAAAATTCCACCCTACTTTTTATGTGTTTTATTATTTATTGAATTCTTTATTTTTTTAATTATTATTATTATGTTAATTTAATTTTATTTTTCTAACAGATAAGTGAAAGTGAGATGTTGAGTTCGAAAAAAGTCGGAGAATGTTCTTCACATTCCGAATTAGAAATCGCTTCACACGAGTATTGTAGGAAAATAGAATTAGCTGTGAAAAAATATAATTAAACCCTCTGTTGAGTAAAAACGAAATTACTTTCCGAACAACCTAATAATTCATTAATTGCAAAATTAAAATTCTTTAAGTTATTAAGAACACTCTAATAAATATAATAAAAAAAATTGGGGGAGGACATTGAAAATTGTAGAAGATGAAAAATATTTTAATTGTTAAATTTTTCTTCAAAAAATTTTAATTTCAAAAGATTACTGAAAAAAGCAATTCAGCTTAAAATCATTTTGTTGTACAAAACCATTTAATAATATTCGTAATGATGAAAGTTCTTAAATAAGAAAAATGTCATTCAAAAGTTACCGCATCCCCTTAATTAAAGTACAACATTTTGGTTAATAATATAAGAAGGAACTTCTAAATCTTTCACGAATACTCGTAAGCTTTTCATAATATCAAGATGATGAGTATATAGCCTTGAATTCAGCTATATAGCGTGTTCTAGTTCCGTAAATTTATTCCTCAATGGAAACCTAACGCCTTGCATGATGGCTGCATTTTCATTTTACACTGAATTTAAGATTTTGCGATTCTATTGAGTAGTCAGCATTGAATTTGTTATTTGGGAAAAATACTGCCTTCAAACCAAACATTCAAAAAGTAATCTAGAATATTTATGAGGAAAAAAGGAACTTCTGAAAATTAATTTGGTTCGTCCAAGTTTTCGAAAGGAGTCTTTACCTTCACAACTGCCTGAATATCCAGAATATTTAGGAACTAAATCTTTAACTTTTGTGCTGATGATAGCACAGACAGAATTGATAGAAACAATTTACAGTTTGCACTCGTAATACTAGTAAAACACATTTATGATAAGAAAAATATATTTACACAGTTTCAATTTCTGTTGCGCATAAAACCTAAGAAACTTTCTAATACTCGGGCAATTTTTTTCAAAGATAAAATTTTTAGCTAAAGGGCCACTTTGCCCAGAAGGGCTACTAATTTCGTTTTGGCATTTTGCGTTGGTCCAACAACGTTTGTATGTATGTTTCTCGCACTGAAAAAAAAACAACGGTACCTAAAGTTTTTTTTTTTTTTTTTCTTTTTACGGTGAGCACTTGCTTTTCTAGCATAGAGACATCAAATTTTGAATAACGTAATCCCCGATTCGAATATGGGTATCTGGAAGTCCAAATTTGGGATTTAGGATCTGTTTTAATACCTATTTCATATTCTGAAAACTTAATGAATTTTTGATTAACAAATTCAACGATTTCAAAGCGAGCAAAGGCAACACTGTACGGGGGAGGGAAAAAAAAAAAAAAATCTCCAGCGTGCGAGATTGTGCATCGGAAATTCTAAAGATGTGCTCTTTTTAAAATTTTTTCTGGCATTGCTGTTAATTTGAATTTTATGGTTTAAATGCGAAGAACGTGATATTTAATAAGTAAAAATAATGCACAAAACGTTGAAAGAAATTCCTTTGAGTGTAATATAAAATCTGGAAGATGTTTTTTTTGAAAATATGTAGTGTAATTCTAAAAAAAATATTTAATAGTTTTATTAGATATATCGTGAATTTAGGCATCATTTTAGACATTTAGGCATTTTTAGCCTAAAGGGCGTCAGCCCAGAAGGTCTGGTAATTTCGTTTTGGCATTTTGCGTTGGTTCACTATAAATGTCGGTTCACTTTTCAAATTGTTGCCACCAAATATTATCGTGCTGTATTATATTTAAAGAAATTAAATAATGAAGAATCTGAATAAATGTATGCATATTTCTCACGTTGTAATAAAACAACGTACCTAGAGACATCAAATTTTGAATAACGAAGTCCTTCACTCGAATATGGGCATCTGGAAGCCCAAATCTGAAATTTGGAATTTGTTTTATTATCTATTTCATATTTTGAGAGGCATTTATGAATTTTTGATTAAGAAACTCGACGATTTCAAAGCGAGCAATGGCAACATTGTATGAAAAAAAAAAAAAAAAAAACACCCTCCAGCGCGCGAAACTGTGTATCGGAAATTCTAAAGATATGCTCAGTTTAAAATTACGTATTTTGCGGTATTGCTCTTGAATTGAATTTTATGGTTTCAGTGTTTTCGTTTTGCGATTTTGTGTCGAATCACTCTGAATGTCCGTTTCACTTTTGAAACTGTTGCCACCAAATATTATCGCCCTGTATTATATTTTAAAAATTAAATAATGAAGAATCTGCATAAATATATGTATGTTTCTCGCATTGTGATAAAACAATGGTACCTAGTTTGGTTTATTGAGTTACGGCAAAGAAAAAAAATCCCCGAATTGCACAAAAATGGCATTGCGCACTCCTTTGACTTTATCCATGTACACGTCGACCTATTTTCACTTAAAAAGAAATTCTCGAATTGCACAAAAATGGCATTGAGCACTCTTTATCATGTACACGTCGACCTATTTTCACTTAAAAAAAAATCCCAGTATTGCACAAACTTGCATTGTGCCCTCCCTTTACTCTGTCCATGTACACATCGATATATTTTCACTTAAAAAGTCAAAGGAGCACCCAATTCTACAATATAGGCAAACAAAAAATACACAATCTCAATAAAATACATTTTAAACCAAACAATAAAATAACATTAAAAAGGAAAAACATGTTATACATTTAAGCACTACCAAAAGCAAATATTGACTTACCATGATTTTCGAGTTCGCTTCGTACACCCAGAGCCACGCAAAAATCAAAAAACAATCATGCACAAATGACTTTTTTCAAACCAGGTAACTCCTTCTGATCGAACCTTTCTTCCTACAAACCCATTCAAATCCATCTAAACGGTTTTTATGACCCCGGACAGACGAATGACCCCGGAAGCCTAATGGCAAACCGCACCTGAGTTGATCCATGTTAAACGAATTTCGCTTACTGCGCATGCCCAAAAGAGAATTTGGCGCAGTTAGGACTTTGGCGCAATTTTAAAAGAAGATAAATACGCTATATGGTTGTATTGTGTTATCTTGGGCGTAAACAGTTCGAGGTTTTAAAACGTGTCAGGTTCTAAGCTGCTTTATTACTTGGAGTGTAAATATCGATTGTAAACTATCCAAATTTTCTTTTAAAAAGGGTTTTAAAACAGGAAACAATACAAGATATATTAGCTGATTATACTTCTAAGGAATAAAAACAATTGAGTATTTAACATACGTTCCTTTCATGTATACTTTAAAAAATTAAGGATTAAATCTAGTTTAAATTATTGAATTAAAGGTCAAAAAATTAATGTTAGTAAATGAAATAGCCTGTTGCAATTGCAAACAGTCGATAAGACCTACATGACGAACAGGCTTGTGTAGGGTTGCTTATGCTTAGTCGCCAGTATTTTCTCCCACGCCAGCGGTACACCATTGAGCATGCCCAGTAAGCGAAATTCGTTAACATTGATCAACTCAATGTGCGGTTTGCCATTAAGCACCCCGGACAGACGAATCACGACTCAATTTCTTCCCTTCCCCACAAAAGACAAACTTCACATTCATCCAAAATTTCGCAACTTTGCTTGAGTTATTCGGACGTAAACTTTTTCTGACTTACGTTTGGCGACAGTTTCCCAAATTTAGCATATTAATTTATTAGCACTAATTATTATAGAGCACACCAGGCGCGTTTTTCGTCCATTCGATTAGATATCATCCAACTCAATTATTCATAACAGTAGAAATGATACAGATTTGACTGAGCTTAGAAACTAAATACTGAAAGCTTTCAGATTTTACATTACACCCAGGGGGACTTTTTTTTTAACCACTTGTGTGTTACATTTAATTATTAAATGCTCTCTGCACTTAAACCATAAAATTCAATTCAACAGCAATGTTGCAAAATAATGATACATAGATGATAATTAATTAGTAATAATAAATAAAAGAATGTTAAAAATAAATAAAATAAGAAATGAATAAATAAATAAAAATGAGCATATCTTTAGAATTTCCGATATACAGTCTCCCGCGCTGGACATAATTCCCCCCCCCGTACAGCTTTGTCATTGCTCGCTTTGAAAGCGTTGAGTTTGTTAATTAAAAACTCGTTGCAATTTTACAAAATATGAAATAGCTAAAAAAACATATCCCAGAGTTGGGCTTCCCGATGCCCATATTCGAGTGGAGGACTACGTCATTCAAGATTTGATGTCTCTAGATGCTCTTGTTTTTTCACAATAGGAGAAAAACATATATCAGAAACACTCTTTTAAAGTTGATTATCGGGCATTTAAAAATGAAAAAAATGTGTATTGTAATTGTATGGGAAATTCGAGTAAAAAAAATGGTATCACAGAATTCTTGACGAATTTGACTTTCGACACCGGCAATCATATGTTTTAATACCATATACAGAGCTTAAATTGCGCCGGAGCCGGCTCGGGTACGGCTCATCTTTATTTATTAAATATCAAGGTCTTCGCACATAAACCATAAAATTCAGTTCAAGAGCAATATCGTAGAATAATTTTTAAATGAGCATATCTTTTATCTATATAATAGCATATCTTTAGAATTTCCGATATACATTCATCGCAACGCTGGAGGTAAAAATGTTTTTTTTTTTTTTTTCCTGTACAACATTGCCATTGCTCGCTTTGGAATCATCTCATTTTCTTAATCAAAAATTCGTTAAAGATTTACAAAATATGAAATCGATAATAAAACAAATTCCAAATTTGGGCTTCCACATGCCCATATTCGTAGGAGGATCACGTCAATCAAAATTCGATGGCTCTATGTACCGTTGTTTAATCACAGTGCGAGAAATCTGCATACATTTATGCAGATTTTTCATTATTTAATTTCTTCAAATATAATGCAGGACTCTAACATTCGGTGTCAACAGTTTGAAAAGTGAAAAGGACATTTATAGTGATTCAACGCAAAATCGCAAAACGAAAACAATAGTCCTACAAGGACAAAGCCCCTTTGGACTAAAAATAATTAATCTCTTTGAATATGATATTATTAATAAATAAATAAAACAAGCATTCCTGCTTCTAATTAAAAAAAAAACACCTAAAATTTTTTATTGAGTGGTTATAAAATTTGAAGAAAAAGAAATTATTATACGGGGGGAAAAGGTTTTTTAGAGTGTTTCCATTGCTCGCTTTGAAATCTTCAGTTTGTTAATCAAAAATTCGTTAAAGTTTTACAAATTATGAAATCGATAATAAAACATATGCCAAATTTGGGCTTCTAGATGCCGATATTCGCAGGAGGATTACGTTATTCAAAAATTGATGGCTATAGGTACCGTTGTTTTATCACAATGCGAGAAACATACATACATTTATGCAGGTTCTTCATTATTTATTTTCTTTAAATATAATACAACGCGATAATATTTGGTGGTAACAATTGGATAAGTGATTCAGACTTTTAAAGTTTTCGACGCAAAATGCCAAAACGAAATTAATAGTCTTCTGGGCTAACTAAAAATTATCTTGCAACCTGAGAATTTTATATCAATAGCTCGAAAATGAGTTAACTTTTAAAACTATTTTTAATTTCAAAACTTAAAAAGGTTATTAAATCTTAATATCTGATGCCGTCAGCTCATAAAACTAAATTTTCAAGCAAAATTCCACCCTACTTTTTATGTGTTTTATTATTTATTGAATTCTTTATTTTTTAATTATTATTATTATTTTAATTTAATTTTATTTTTCTAACAAATAAGTGAAAGTGAGACGTTGAGTTCGAAAAAAGTCGGAGAATGTTCTTCACATTCCGAATTAGAAATCGCTTCACACGAGTATTGTAGGAAAATAGAATTAGCTGTGAAAAAATATAATTAAACCCTCTGTTGAGTAAAAACGAAATTACTTTCCGAACAACCTAATAATTCATTAATTGCAAAATTAAAATTCTTTAAGTTATTAAGAACACTCTAATAAATATAATAAAAAAAATTGGGGGAGGACTTTGAAAATTGTAGAAGATGAAAAATATTTTAATTGTTAAATTTTTCTTCAAAAAATTTTAATTTCAAAAGATTACTGAAAAAAGCAATTCAGCTTAAAATCATTTTGTTGTACAAAACCATTTAATAATATTCGTAATGATGAAAGTTCTTAAATAAGAAAAATGTCATTCAAAAGTTACCGCATCCCCTTAATTAAAGTACAACATTTTGGTTAATAATATAAGAAGGAACTTCTAAATCTTTCACGAATACTCGTAAGCTTTTCATAATATCAAGATGATGAGTATATAGCCTTGAATTCAGCTATATAGCGTGTTCTAGTTCCGTAAATTTATTCCTCAATGGAAACCTAACGCCTTGCATGATGGCTGCATTTTCATTTTACACTGAATTTAAGATTTTGCGATTCTATTGAGTAGTCAGCATTGAATTTGTTATTTGGGAAAAATACTGCCTTCAAACCAAACATTCAAAAAGTAATCTAGAATATTTATGAGGAAAAAAGGAACTTCTGAAAATTAATTTGGTTCGTCCAAGTTTTCGAAAGGAGTCTTTACCTTCACAACTGCCTGAATATCCAGAATATTTAGGAACTAAATCTTTAACTTTTGTGCTGATGATAGCACAGACAGAATTGATAGAAACAATTTACAGTTTGCACTCGTAATACTAGTAAAACACATTTATGATAAGAAAAATATATTTACACAGTTTCAATTTCTGTTGCGCATAAAACCTAAGAAACTTTCTAATACTCGGGCAATTTTTTTCAAAGATAAAATTTTTAGCTAAAGGGCCACTTTGCCCAGAAGGGCTACTAATTTCGTTTTGGCATTTTGCGTTGGTCCAACAACGTTTGTATGTATGTTTCTCGCACTGAAAAAAAAACAACGGTACCTAAAGTTTTTTTTTTTTTTTTTTTCTTTTTACGGTGAGCACTTGCTTTTCTAGCATAGAGACATCAAATTTTGAATAACGTAATCTCCGATTCGAATATGGGTATCTGGAAGTCCAAATTTGGGATTTAGGATCTGTTTTAATACCTATTTCATATTCTGAAAACTTAATGAATTTTTGATTAACAAATTCAACGATTTCAAAGCGAGCAAAGGCAACACTGTACGGGGGAGGGAAAAAAAAAAAAATCTCCAGCGTGCGAGATTGTGCATCGGAAATTCTAAAGATGTGCTCTTTTAAAAATTTTTTGTGGCATTGCTGTTAATTTGAATTTTATGGTTTAAATGCGAAGAACGTGATATTTAATAAGTAAAAATAACGCACAAAACGTTAAAAGAAATTCCTTTGAGTGTAATATAAAATCTGGAAGATGTTTTTTTTGAAAATATGTAGTGTAATTCTAAAAAAAATATTTAATAGTTTTATTAGATATATCGTGAATTTAGGCATCATTTTAGACATTTAGAAATTTTTAGCCTAAAGGGCGTCAGCCCAGAAGGTCTGGTAATTTCGTTTTGGCATTTTGCGTTGGTTCACTATAAATGTCGGTTCACTTTTCAAATTGTTGCCACCAAATATTATCGTGCTGTATTATATTTAAAGAAATTAAATAATGAAGAATCTGAATACATGTATGCATATTTCTCACGTTGTAATAAAACAACGTACCTAGAGACATCAAATTTTGAATAACGAAGTCCTTCACTCGAATATGGGCATCTGGAAGCCCAAATCTGAAATTTGGAATTTGTTTTATTATCTATTTCATATTTTGAGAGGCATTTATGAATTTTTGATTAAGAAACTCGACGATTTCAAAGCGAGCAATGGCAACATTGTATGAAAAAAAAAAAAAAAAAAAAAACACCCTCGAGCGCGCGAAACTGTGTATCGGAAATTCTAAAGATATGCTCAGTTTAAAATTACGTATTTTGCGGTATTGCTCTTGAATTGAATTTTATGGTTTCAGTGTTTTCGTTTTGCGATTTTGTGTCGAATCACTCTGAATGTCCGTTTCACTTTTGAAACTGTTGCCACCAAATATTATCGCCCTGTATTATATTTTAAAAATTAAATAATGAAGAATCTGCATAAATATATGTATGTTTCTCGCATTGTGATAAAACAATGGTACCTAGTTTGGTTTATTGAGTTACGGCAAAGAAAAAAAATCCCCGAATTGCACAAAAATGGCATTGCGCACTCCTTTGACTTTATCCATGTACACGTCGACCTATTTTCACTTAAAAAGAAATTCTCGAACTGCACAAAAATGGCATTGAGCACTCTTTATCATGTACACGTCGACCTATTTTCACTTAAAAAAAAATCCCAGTATTGCACAAACTTGCATTGTGCCCTCCCTTTACTCTGTCCATGTACACATCGATATATTTTCACTTAAAAAGTCAAAGGAGCACCCAATTCTACAATATAGGCAAACAAAAAATACACAATCTCAATAAAATACATTTTAAACCAAACAATAAAATAACATTAAAAAGGAAAAACATGTTATACATTTAAGCACTACCAAAAGCAAATATTGACTTACCATGATTTTCGAGTTCGCTTCGTACACCCAGAGCCACGCAAAAATCAAAAAACAATCATGCACAAATGACTTTTTTCAAACCAGGTAACTCCTTCTGATCGAACCTTTCTTCCTACAAACCCATTCAAATCCATCTAAACGGTTTTTATGACCCCGGACAGACGAATGACCCCGGACGCCTAATGGCAAACCGCACCTGAGTTGATCAATCGAATTTCGCTTACTGCGCATGCCCAAAAGAGAATTTGGCGCAGTTAGGACTTTGGCGCAATTTTAAAAGAAGATAAATACGCTATATGGTTGTATTGTGTTATCTTGGGCGTAAACAGTTCGAGGTTTTAAAACGTGTCAGGTTCTAAGCTGCTTTATTACTTGGAGTGTAAATATCGATTGTAAACTATCCAAATTTTCTTTTAAAAAGGGTTTTAAAACAGGAAACAATACAAGATATATTAGCTGATTATACTTCTAAGGAATAAAAACAATTGAGTATTTAACATACGTTCCTTTCATGTATACTTTAAAAAATTAAGGATTAAATCTAGTTTAAATTATTGAATTAAAGGTCAAAAAATTAATGTTAGTAAATGAAATAGCCTGTTGCAATTGCAAACAGTCGATAAGACCTACATGACGAACAGGCTTGTGTAGGGTTGCTTATGCTTAGTCGCCAGTATTTTCTCCCACGCCAGCGGTACACCATTGAGCATGCCCAGTAAGCGAAATTCGTTAACATTGATCAACTCAATGTGCGGTTTGCCATTAAGCACCCCGGACAGACGAATCACGACTCAATTTCTTCCCTTCCCCACAAAAGACAAACTTCACATTCATCCAAAATTTCGCAACTTTGCTTGAGTTATTCGGACGTAAACTTTTTCCGACTTACGTTTGGCGACAGTTTCCCAAATTTAGCATATTAATTTATTAGCACTAATTATTATAGAGCACACCAGGCGCGTTTTTCGTCCATTCGATTAGATATCATCCAACTCAATTATTCATAACAGTAGAAATGATACAGATTTGACTGAGCTTAGAAACTAAATACTGAAAGCTTTCAGATTTTACATTACACCCAGGGGGACTTTTTTTTTAACCACTTGTGTGTTACATTTAATTATTAAATGCTCTCTGCACTTAAACCATAAAATTCAATTCAACAGCAATGTTGCAAAATAATGATACATAGATGATAATTAATTAGTAATAATAAATAAAAGAATGTTAAAAATAAATAAAATAAGAAATGAATAAATAAATAAAAATGAGCATATCTTTAGAATTTCCGATATACAGTCTCCCGCGCTGGACATAATTCCCCCCCCCGTACAGCTTTGTCATTGCTCGCTTTGAAAGCGTTGAGTTTGTTAATTAAAAACTCGTTGCAATTTTACAAAATATGAAATAGCTAATAAAACATATCCCAGAGTTGGGCTTCCCGATGCCCATATTCGAGTGGAGGACTACGTCATTCAAGATTTGATGTCTCTAGATGCTCTTGTTTTTTCACAATAGGAGAAAAACATATATCAGAAACACTCTTTTAAAGTTGATTATCGGGCATTTAAAAATGAAAAAAATGTGTATTGTAATTGTATGGGAAATTCGAGTAAAAAAAATGGTATCACAGAATTCTTGACGAATTTGACTTTCGACACCGGCAATCATATGTTTTAATACCATATACAGAGCTTAAATTGCGCCGGAGCCGGCTCGGGTACGGCTCATCTTTATTTATTAAATATCAAGGTCTTCGCACATAAACCATAAAATTCAGTTCAAGAGCAATATCGTAGAATAATTTTTAAATGAGCATATCTTTTATCTATATAATAGCATATCTTTAGAATTTCCGATATACATTCATCGCAACGCTGGAGGTAAAAAATTTTTTTTTTTTTTTTTTTTTTCCTGTACAACATTGCCATTGCTCGCTTTGGAATCATCTCATTTTCTTAATCAAAAATTCGTTAAAGATTTACAAAATATGAAATCGATAATAAAACAAATTCCAAATTTGGGCTTCCACATGCCCATATTCGTAGGAGGATCACGTCAATCAAAATTCGATGGCTCTATGTACCGTTGTTTAATCACAGTGCGAGAAATCTGCATACATTTATGCAGATTTTTCATTATTTAATTTCTTCAAATATAATGCAGGACTCTAACATTCGGTGTCAACAGTTTGAAAAGTGAAAAGGACATTTATAGTGATTCAACGCAAAATCGCAAAACGAAAACAATAGTCCTACAAGGACAAAGCCCCTTTGGACTAAAAATAATTAATCTCTTTGAATATGATATTATTAATAAATAAATAAAACAAGCATTCCTGCTTCTAATTAAAAAAAAAAAAAAAAAACACCTAAAATTTTTTATTGAGTGGTTATAAAATTTGAAGAAAAAGAAATTATTATACGGGGGGAAAAGGTTTTTTAGAGTGTTTCCATTGCTCGCTTTGAAATCTTCAGTTTGTTAATCAAAAATTCGTTAAAGTTTTACAAATTATGAAATCGATAATAAAACATATTCCAAATTTGGGCTTCTAGATGCCGATATTCGCAGGAGGATTACGTTATTCAAAAATTGATGGCTATAGGTACCGTTGTTTTATCACAATGCGAGAAACATACATACATTTATGCAGGTTCTTCATTATTTATTTTCTTTAAATATAATACAACGCGATAATATTTGGTGGTAACAATTGGATAAGTGATTCAGACTTTTAAAGTTTTCGACGCAAAATGCCAAAACGAAATTAATAGTCTTCTGGGCTAACTAAAAATTATCTTGCAACCTGAGAATTTTATATCAATATCTCGAAAATGAGTTAACTTTTAAAACTATTTTTAATTTCAAAACTTAAAAAGGTTATTAAATCTTAATATCTGATGCCTTCAGCTCATAAAACTAAATTTTCAAGCAAAATTCCACCCTACTTTTTATGTGTTTTATTATTTATTGAATTCTTTATTTTTTTAATTATTATTATTATTTTAATTTAATTTTATTTTTCTAACAAATAAGTGAAAGTGAGACGTTGAGTTCGAAAAAAGTCGGAGAATGTTCTTCACATTCCGAATTAGAAATCGCTTCACACGAGTATTGTAGGAAAATAGAATTAGCTGTGAAAAAATATAATTAAACCCTCTGTTGAGTAAAAACGAAATTACTTTCCGAACAACCTAATAATTCATTAATTGCAAAATTAAAATTCTTTAAGTTATTAAGAACACTCTAATAAATATAATAAAAAAAATTGGGGGAGGACATTGAAAATTGTAGAAGATGAAAACTATTTTAATTGTTAAATTTTTCATCAAAAAATTTTAATTTCAAAAGATTACTGAAAAAAGCAATTCAGCTTAAAATCATTTTGTTTTACAAAACCGTTTAATAATATTCGTAATGATGAAAGTTCTTAAATAAGAAAAAGGTCATTCAAAAGTTACCGCATCCTCTTAATTAAAGTACAACATTTTGGTTAATAATATAAGAAGGAACTTCTAAATCTTTCACGAATACTCGTAAGCTTTTCATAATATCAAGATGATGAGTATATAGCCTTGAATTCAGCTATATAGCGTGTTCTAGTTCCGTAAATTTATTCCTCAATGGAAACCTAACGCCTTGCATGATGGCTGCATTTTCATTTTACACTGAATTTAAGATTTTGCGATTCTATTGAGTAGTCAGCATTGAATTTGTTATTTGGGAAAAATACTGCCTTCAAACCAAACATTCAAAAAGTAATCTAGAATATTTATGAGGAAAAAAGGAACTTCTGAAAATTAATTTGGTTCGTCCAAGTTTTCGAAAGGAGTCTTTACCTTCACAACTGCCTGAATATCCAGAATATTTAGGAACTAAATCTTTAACTTTTGTGCTGATGATAGCACAGACAGAATTGATAGAAACAATTTACAGTTTGCACTCGTAATACTAGTAAAACACATTTATGATAAGAAAAATATATTTACACAGTTTCAATTTCTGTTGCGCATAAAACCTAAGAAACTTTCTAATACTCGGGCAATTTTTTTCAAAGATAAAATTTTTAGCTAAAGGGCCACTTTGCCCAGAAGGGCTACTAATTTCGTTTTGGCATTTTGCGTTGGTCCAACAACGTTTGTATGTATGTTTCTCGCACTGAAAAAAAAACAACGGTACCTAAAGTTTTTTTTTTTTCTTTTTACGGTGAGCACTTGCTTTTCTAGCATAGAGACATCAAATTTTGAATAACGTAATCTCCGATTCGAATATGGGTATCTGGAAGTCCAAATTTGGGATTTAGGATCTGTTTTAATACCTATTTCATATTCTGAAAACTTAATGAATTTTTGATTAACAAATTCAACGATTTCAAAGCGAGCAAAGGCAACACTGTACGGGGGAGGAAAAAAAAAAAAAAAAAAAAATCTCCAGCGTGCGAGATTGTGCATCGGAAATTCTAAAGATGTGCTCTTTTTAAAATTTTTTGTGGTATTGCTGTTAAATTGAATTTTATGGTTTAAATGCGAAGAACGTTATATTTAATAAGTAAAAATAAGGCACAAAACGTTAAAAGAAGTTCCTTTGAGTGTAATATAAAATCTGAAAGATTTTTTTTTTTGAAAATATGTAGTGTAATTCTAAAAAAAATATTTAATATTTTTATTAGATATATCGTGAATTTAGGCATCATTTTAGACATTTAGGCATTTTTAGCCTAAAGGGCGTCAGCCCAGAAGGTCTGGTAATTTCGTTTTGGCATTTTGCGTTGGTTCACTATAAATGTCGGTTCACTTTTCAAATTGTTGCCACCAAATATTATCGTGCTGTATTATATTTAAAGAAATTAAATAATGAAGAATCTGAATAAATGTATGCATATTTCTCACGTTGTAATAAAACAACGTACCTAGAGACATCAAATTTTGAATAACGAAGTCCTTCACTCGAATATGGGCATCTGGAAGCCCAAATCTGAAATTTGGAATTTGTTTTATTATCTATTTCATATTTTGAGAGGCATTTATGAATTTTTGATTAAGAAACTCGACGATTTCAAAGCGAGCAATGGCAACATTGTATGCAAAAAAAAAAAAAAAAAAAAACACCCTCCAGCGCGCGAAACTGTGTATCGGAAATTCTAAAGATATGCTCAGTTTAAAATTACGTATTTTGCGGTATTGCTCTTGAATTGAATTTTATGGTTTCAGTGTTTTCGTTTTGCGATTTTGTGTCGAATCACTCTGAATGTCCGTTTCACTTTTGAAACTGTTGCCACCAAATATTATCGCCCTGTATTATATTTTAAAAATTAAATAATGAAGAATCTGCATAAATATATGTATGTTTCTCGCATTGTGATAAAACAATGGTACCTAGTTTGGTTTATTGAGTTACGGCAAAGAAAAAAAATCCCCGAATTGCACAAAAATGGCATTGCGCACTCCTTTGACTTTATCCATGTACACGTCGACCTATTTTCACTTAAAAAGAAATTCTCGAACTGCACAAAAATGGCATTGAGCACTCTTTATCATGTACACGTCGACCTATTTTCACTTAAAAAAAAATCCCAGTATTGCACAAACTTGCATTGTGCCCTCCCTTTACTCTGTCCATGTACACATCGATATATTTTCACTTAAAAAGTCAAAGGAGCACCCAATTCTACAATATAGGCAAACAAAAAATACACAATCTCAATAAAATACATTTTAAACCAAACAATAAAATAACATTAAAAAGGAAAAACATGTTATACATTTAAGCACTACCAAAAGCAAATATTGACTTACCATGATTTTCGAGTTCGCTTCGTACACCCAGAGCCACGCAAAAATCAAAAACAATCATACACAAATGACTTTTTTCAAACCAGGTAACTCCTTCTGATCGAACCTTTCTTCCTACAAACCCATTCAAATCCATCTAAACGGTTTTTATGACCCCGGACAGACGAATGACCCCGGACGCCTAATGGCAAACCGCACCTGAGTTGATCAATGTTAAACGAATTTCGCTTACTGCGCATGCCCAAAAGAGAATTTGGCGCAGTTAGGACTTTGGCGCAATTTTAAAAGAAGATAAATACGGTATATGGTTGTATTGTGTTATCTTGGGCGTAAACAGTTCGAGGTTTTAAAACGTGTCAGGTTCTAAGCTGCTTTATTACTTGGAGTGTAAATATCGATTGTAAACTATCCAAATTTTCTTTTAAAAAGGGTTTTAAAACAGGAAACAATACAAGATATATTAGCTGATTATACTTCTAAGGAATAAAAAACAATTGAGTATTTAACATACGTTCCTTTCATGTATACTTTAAAAATTAAGGATTAAATCTAGTTTAAATTATTGAATTAAAGGTCAAAAAATTAATGTTAGTAAATGAAATAGCCTGTTGCAATTGCAAACAGTCGATAAGACCTACATGACGAACAGGCTTGTGTAGGGTTGCTTATGCTTAGTCGCCAGTATTTTCTCCCACGCCAGCGGTACACCATTGAGCATGCCCAGTAAGCGAAATTCGTTAACATTGATCAACTCAATGTGCGGTTTGCCATTAAGCACCCCGGACAGACGAATCACGACTCAATTTCTTCCCTTCCCCACAAAAGACAAACTTCACATTCATCCAAAATTTCGCAACTTTGCTTGAGTTATTCGGACGTAAACTTTTTCTGACTTACGTTTGGCGACAGTTTCCCAAATTTAGCATATTAATTTATTAGCACTAATTATTATAGAGCACACCAGGCGCGTTTTTCGTCCATTCGATTAGATATCATCCAACTCAATTATTCATAACAGTAGAAATGATACAGATTTGACTGAGCTTAGAAACTAAATACTGAAAGCTTTCAGATTTTACATTACACCCAGGGGGACTTTTTTTTTAACCACTTGTGTGTTACATTTAATTATTAAATGCTCTCTGCACTTAAACCATAAAATTCAATTCAACAGCAATGTTGCAAAATAATGATACATAGATGATAATTAATTAGTAATAATAAATAAAAGAATGTTAAAAATAAATAAAATAAGAAATGAATAAATAAATAAAAATGAGCATATCTTTAGAATTTCCGATATACAGTCTCCCGCGCTGGACATAATTCCCCCCCCCCGTACAGCTTTGTCATTGCTCGCTTTGAAAGCGTTGAGTTTGTTAATTAAAAACTCGTTGCAATTTTACAAAATATGAAATAGCTAAAAAAACATATCCCAGAGTTGGGCTTCCCGATGCCCATATTCGAGTGGAGGACTACGTCATTCAAGATTTGATGTCTCTAGATGCTCTTGTTTTTTCACAATAGGAGAAAAACATATATCAGAAACACTCTTTTAAAGTTGATTATCGGGCATTTAAAAATGAAAAAAATGTGTATTGTAATTGTATGGGAAATTCGAGTAAAAAAAATGGTATCACAGAATTCTTGACGAATTTGACTTTCGACACCGGCAATCATATGTTTTAATACCATATACAGAGCTTAAATTGCGCCGGAGCCGGCTCGGGTACGGCTCATCTTTATTTATTAAATATCAAGGTCTTCGCACATAAACCATAAAATTCAGTTCAAGAGCAATATCGTAGAATAATTTTTAAATGAGCATATCTTTTATCTATATAATAGCATATCTTTAGAATTTCCGATATACATTCATCGCAACGCTGGAGGTAAAAATGTTTTTTTTTTTTTTTTTTTTTTTTTTTTTTCCTGTACAACATTGCCATTGCTCGCTTTGGAATCATCTCATTTTCTTAATCAAAAATTCGTTAAAGATTTACAAAATATGAAATCGATAATAAAACAAATTCCAAATTTGGGCTTCCACATGGCCATATTCGTAGGAGGATCACGTCAATCAAAATTCGATGGCTCTATGTACCGTTGTTTAATCACAGTGCGAGAAATCTGCATACATTTATGCAGATTTTTCATTATTTAATTTCTTCAAATATAATGCAGGACTCTAACATTCGGTGTCAACAGTTTGAAAAGTGAAAAGGACATTTATAGTGATTCAACGCAAAATCGCAAAACGAAAACAATAGTCCTACAAGGACAAAGCCCCTTTGGACTAAAAATAATTAATCTCTTTGAATATGATATTATTAATAAATAAATAAAACAAGCATTCCTGCTTCTAATTAAAAAAAAAAACACCTAAAATTTTTTATTGAGTGGTTATAAAATTTGAAGAAAAAGAAATTATTATACGGGGGGAAAAGGTTTTTTAGAGTGTTTCCATTGCTCGCTTTGAAATCTTCAGTTTGTTAATCAAAAATTCGTTAAAGTTTTACAAATTATGAAATCGATAATAAAACATATTCCAAATTTGGGCTTCTAGATGCTGATACTCGCAGGAGGATTACGTTATTCAAAAATTGATGGCTATAGGTACCGTTGTTTTATCACAATGCGAGAAACATACATACATTTATGCAGGTTCTTCATTATTTAATTTCTTTAAATATAATACAACGCGATAATATTTGGTGGTAACACTTGGATAAGTGATTCAGACTTTTAAAGTTTTCGACGCAAAATGCCAAAACGAAATTAATAGTCTTCTGGGCTAACTAAAAATTATCTTGCAACCTGAGAATTTTATATCAATAGCTCGAAAATGAGTTAACTTTTAAAACTATTTTTAATTTCAAAACTTAAAAAGGTTATTAAATCTTAATATCTGATGCCGTCAGCTCATAAAACTAAATTTTCAAGCAAAATTCCACCCTACTTTTTATGTGTTTTATTATTTATTGAATTCTTTATTTTTTTAATTATTATTATTATGTTAATTTAATTTTATTTTTCTAACAGATAAGTGAAAGTGAGATGTTGAGTTCGAAAAAAGTCGGAGAATGTTCTTCACATTCCGAATTAGAAATCGCTTCACACGAGTATTGTAGGAAAATAGAATTAGCTGTGAAAAAATATAATTAAACCCTCTGTTGAGTAAAAACGAAATTACTTTCCGAACAACCTAATAATTCATTAATTGCAAAATTAAAATTCTTTAAGTTATTAAGAACACTCTAATAAATATAATAAAAAAAATTGGGGGAGGACATTGAAAATTGTAGAAGATGAAAACTATTTTAATTGTTAAATTTTTCATCAAAAAATTTTAATTTCAAAAGATTACTGAAAAAAGCAATTCAGCTTAAAATCATTTTGTTTTACAAAACCGTTTAATAATATTCGTAATGATGAAAGTTCTTAAATAAGAAAAAGGTCATTCAAAAGTTACCGCATCCTCTTAATTAAAGTACAACATTTTGGTTAATAATATAAGAAGGAACTTCTAAATCTTTCACGAATACTCGTAAGCTTTTCATAATATCAAGATGATGAGTATATAGCCTTGAATTCAGCTATATAGCGTGTTCTAGTTCCGTAAATTTATTCCTCAATGGAAACCTAACGCCTTGCATGATGGCTGCATTTTCATTTTACACTGAATTTAAGATTTTGCGATTCTATTGAGTAGTCAGCATTGAATTTGTTATTTGGGAAAAATACTGCCTTCAAACCAAACATTCAAAAAGTAATCTAGAATATTTATGAGGAAAAAAGGAACTTCTGAAAATTAATTTGGTTCGTCCAAGTTTTCGAAAGGAGACTTTACCTTCACAACTGCCTGAATATCCAGAATATTTAGGAACTAAATCTTTAACTTTTGTGCTGATGATAGCACAGACAGAATTGATAGAAACAATTTACAGTTTGCACTCGTAATACTAGTAAAACACATTTATGATAAGAAAAATATATTTACACAGTTTCAATTTCTGTTGCGCATAAAACCTAAGAAACTTTCTAATACTCGGGCAATTTTTTTCAAAGATAAAATTTTTAGCTAAAGGGCCACTTTGCCCAGAAGGGCTACTAATTTCGTTTTGGCATTTTGCGTTGGTCCAACAACGTTTGTATGTATGTTTCTCGCACTGAAAAAAAACAACGGTACCTAAAGTTTTTTTTTTTTTTTTTTTCTTTTTACGGTGAGCACTTGCTTTTCTAGCATAGAGACATCAAATTTTGATTGACGTAATCCCCGATTCGAATATGGGTATCTGGAAGTCCAAATTTGGGATTTAGGATCTGTTTTAATACCTATTTCATATTCTGAAAACTTAATGAATTTTTGATTAACAAATTCAACGATTTCAAAGCGAGCAAAGGCAACACTGTACGGGGGAGGAAAAAAAAAAAAAAAAAAAATCTCCAGCGTGCGAGATTGTGCATCGGAAATTCTAAAGATGTGCTCTTTTTAAAATTTTTTGTGGTATTGCTGTTAAATTGAATTTTATGGTTTAAATGCGAAGAACGTTATATTTAATAAGTAAAAATAAGGCACAAAACGTTAAAAGAAGTTCCTTTGAGTGTAATATAAAATCTGAAAGATGTTTTTTTTTTGAAAATATGTAGTGTAATTCTAAAAAAAATATTTAATATTTTTATTAGATATATCGTGAATTTAGGCATCATTTTAGACATTTAGGCATTTTTAGCCTAAAGGGCGTCAGCCCAGAAGGTCTGGTAATTTCGTTTTGGCATTTTGCGTTGGTTCACTATAAATGTCGGTTCACTTTTCAAATTGTTGCCACCAAATATTATCGTGCTGTATTATATTTAAAGAAATTAAATAATGAAGAATCTGAATAAATGTATACATATTTCTCACGTTGTAATAAAACAACGTACCTAGAGACATCAAATTTTGAATAACGAAGTCCTTCACTCGAATATGGGCATCTGGAAGCCCAAATCTGAAATTTGGAATTTGTTTTATTATCTATTTCATATTTTGAGAGGCATTTATGAATTTTTGATTAAGAAACTCGACGATTTCAAAGCGAGCAATGGCAACATTGTATGAAAAAAAAAAAAAAAAAAAAACACCCTCCAGCGCGCGAAACTGTGTTTTGGAAATTCTAAAGATATGCTCAGTTTAAAATTACGTATTTTGCGGTATTGCTGTTGAATTGAATTTTATGGTTTCAGTGTTTTCGTTTTGCGATTTTGTGTCGAATCACTCTGAATGTCCGTTTCACTTTTGAAACTG
The DNA here is from genome assembly GCF_044657685.1 of Stegodyphus dumicola. NCBI lineage: Eukaryota > Metazoa > Arthropoda > Arachnida > Araneae > Eresidae > Stegodyphus > Stegodyphus dumicola. Next base: position 167,695,421 of record NC_140770.1, read on the forward strand.
TTGCCACCAAATATTATCGCCCTGTATTATATTTTAAAAATTAAATAATGAAGAATCTGCATAAATATATGTATGTTTCTCGCATTGTGATAAAACAATGGTACCTAGTTTGGTTTATTGAGTTACGGCAAAGAAAAAAAATCCCCGAATTGCACAAAAATGGCATTGCGCACTCCTTTGACTTTATCCATGTACACGTCGACCTATTTTAACTTAAAAAGAAATTCTCGAACTGCACAAAAATGGCATTGAGCACTCTTTATCATGTACACGTCGACCTATTTTCACTTAAAAAAAAATCCCAGTATTGCACAAACTTGCATTGTGCCCTCCCTTTACTCTGTCCATGTACACATCGATATATTTTCACTTAAAAAGTCAAAGGAGCACCCAATTCTACAATATAGGCAAACAAAAAATACACAATCTCAATAAAATACATTTTAAACCAAACAATAAAATAACATTAAAAAGGAAAAACATGTTATACATTTAAGCACTACGAAAAGCAAATATTGACTTACCATGATTTTCGAGTTCGCTTCGTACACCCAGAGCCACGCAAAAATCAAAAACAATCATACACAAATGACTTTTTTCAAACCAGGTAACTCCTTCTGATCGAACCTTTCTTCCTACAAACCCATTCAAATCCATCTAAACGGTTTTTATGACCCCGGACAGACGAATGACCCCGGACGCCTAATGGCAAACCGCACCTGAGTTGATCAATGTTAAACGAATTCGCTTACTGCGCATGCCCAAAAGAGAATTTGGCGCAGTTAGGACTTTGGCGCAATTTTAAAAGAAGATAAATACGGTATATGGTTGTATTGTGTTATCTTGGGCGTAAACAGTTCGAGGTTTTAAAACGTGTCAGGTTCTAAGCTGCTTTATTACTTGGAGTGTAAATATCGATTGTAAACTATCCAAATTTTCTTTTAAAAAGGGTTTTAAAACAGGAAACAATACAAGATATATTAGCTGATTATACTTCTAAGGAATAAAAAACAATTGAGTATTTAACATACGTTCCTTTCATGTATACTTTAAAAATTAAGGATTAAATCTAGTTTAAATTATTGAATTAAAGGTCAAAAAATTAATGTTAGTAAATGAAATAGCCTGTTGCAATTGCAAACAGTCGATAAGACCTACATGACGAACAGGCTTGTGTAGGGTTGCTTATGCTTAGTCGCCAGTATTTTCTCCCACGCCAGCGGTACACCATTGAGCATGCCCAGTAAGCGAAATTCGTTAACATTGATCAACTCAATGTGCGGTTTGCCATTAAGCACCCCGGACAGACGAATCACGACTCAATTTCTTCCCTTCCCCACAAAAGACAAACTTCACATTCATCCAAAATTTCGCAACTTTGCTTGAGTTATTCGGACCTAAACTTTTTCTGACTTACGTTTGGCGACAGTTTCCCAAATTTAGCATATTAATTTATTAGCACTAATTATTATAGAGCACACCAGGCGCGTTTTTCGTCCATTCGATTAGATATCATCCAACTCAATTATTCATAACAGTAGAAATGATACAGATTTGACTGAGCTTAGAAACTAAATACTGAAAGCTTTCAGATTTTACATTACACCCAGGGGGACTTTTTTTTTAACCACTTGTGTGTTACATTTAATTATTAAATGCTCTCTGCACTTAAACCATAAAATTCAATTCAACAGCAATGTTGCAAAATAATGATACATAGATGATAATTAATTAGTAATAATAAATAAAAGAATGTTAAAAATAAATAAAATAAGAAATGAATAAATAAATAAAAATGAGCATATCTTTAGAATTTCCGATATACAGTCTCCCGCGCTGGACATAATTCCCCCCCCCCCGTACAGCTTTGTCATTGCTCGCTTTGAAAGCGTTGAGTTTGTTAATTAAAAACTCGTTGCAATTTTACAAAATATGAAATAGCTAAAAAAACATATCCCAGAGTTGGGCTTCCCGATGCCCATATTCGAGTGGAGGACTACGTCATTCAAGATTTGATGTCTCTAGATGCTCTTGTTTTTTCACAATAGGAGAAAAACATATATCAGAAACACTCTTTTAAAGTTGATTATCGGGCATTTAAAAATGAAAAAAATGTGTATTGTAATTGTATGGGAAATTCGAGTAAAAAAAATGGTATCACAGAATTCTTGACGAATTTGACTTTCGACACCGGCAATCATATGTTTTAATACCATATACAGAGCTTAAATTGCGCCGGAGCCGGCTCGGGTACGGCTCATCTTTATTTATTAAATATCAAGGTCTTCGCACATAAACCATAAAATTCAGTTCAAGAGCAATATCGTAGAATAATTTTTAAATGAGCATATCTTTTATCTATATAATAGCATATCTTTAGAATTTCCGATATACATTCATCGCAACGCTGGAGGTAAAAATGTTTTTTTTTTTTTTTTTTTTTTTTTCTCCTGTACAACATTGCCATTGCTCGCTTTGGAATCATCTCATTTTCTTAATCAAAAATTCGTTAAAGATTTACAAAATATGAAATCGATAATAAAACAAATTCCAAATTTGGGCTTCCACATGGCCATATTCGTAGGAGGATCACGTCAATCAAAATTCGATGGCTCTATGTACCGTTGTTTAATCACAGTGCGAGAAATCTGCATACATTTATGCAGATTTTTCATTATTTAATTTCTTCAAATATAATGCAGGACTCTAACATTCGGTGTCAACAGTTTGAAAAGTGAAAAGGACATTTATAGTGATTCAACGCAAAATCGCAAAACGAAAACAATAGTCCTACAAGGACAAAGCCCCTTTGGACTAAAAATAATTAATCTCTTTGAATATGATATTATTAATAAATAAATAAAACAAGCATTCCTGCTTCTAATTAAAAAAAAAAAAAAAAAACACCTAAAATTTTTTATTGAGTGGTTATAAAATTTGAAGAAAAAGAAATTATTATACGGGGGGAAAAGGTTTTTTAGAGTGTTTCCATTGCTCGCTTTGAAATCTTCAGTTTGTTAATCAAAAATTCGTTAAAGTTTTACAAATTATGAAATCGATAATAAAACATATTCCAAATTTGGGCTTCTAGATGCCGATATTCGCAGGAGGATTACGTTATTCAAAAATTGATGGCTATAGGTACCGTTGTTTTATCACAATGCGAGAAACATACATACATTTATGCAGGTTCTTCATTATTTATTTTCTTTAAATATAATACAACGCGATAATATTTGGTGGTAACAATTGGATAAGTGATTCAGACTTTTAAAGTTTTCGACGCAAAATGCCAAAACGAAATTAATAGTCTTCTGGGCTAACTAAAAATTATCTTGCAACCTGAGAATTTTATATCAATATCTCGAAAATGAGTTAACTTTTAAAACTATTTTTAATTTCAAAACTTAAAAAGGTTATTAAATCTTAATATCTGATGCCTTCAGCTCATAAAACTAAATTTTCAAGCAAAATTCCACCCTACTTTTTATGTGTTTTATTATTTATTGAATTCTTTATTTTTTTAATTATTATTATTATTTTAATTTAATTTTATTTTTCTAACAAATAAGTGAAAGTGAGACGTTGAGTTCGAAAAAAGTCGGAGAATGTTCTTCACATTCCGAATTAGAAATCGCTTCACACGAGTATTGTAGGAAAATAGAATTAGCTGTGAAAAAATATAATTAAACCCTCTGTTGAGTAAAAACGAAATTACTTTCCGAACAACCTAATAATTCATTAATTGCAAAATTAAAATTCTTTAAGTTATTAAGAACACTCTAATAAATATAATAAAAAAAATTGGGGGAGGACATTGAAAATTGTAGAAGATGAAAACTATTTTAATTGTTAAATTTTTCATCAAAAAATTTTAATTTCAAAAGATTACTGAAAAAAGCAATTCAGCTTAAAATCATTTTGTTTTACAAAACCGTTTAATAATATTCGTAATGATGAAAGTTCTTAAATAAGAAAAAGGTCATTCAAAAGTTACCGCATCCTCTTAATTAAAGTACAACATTTTGGTTAATAATATAAGAAGGAACTTCTAAATCTTTCACGAATACTCGTAAGCTTTTCATAATATCAAGATGATGAGTATATAGCCTTGAATTCAGCTATATAGCGTGTTCTAGTTCCGTAAATTTATTCCTCAATGGAAACCTAACGCCTTGCATGATGGCTGCATTTTCATTTTACACTGAATTTAAGATTTTGCGATTCTATTGAGTAGTCAGCATTGAATTTGTTATTTGGGAAAAATACTGCCTTCAAACCAAACATTCAAAAAGTAATCTAGAATATTTATGAGGAAAAAAGGAACTTCTGAAAATTAATTTGGTTCGTCCAAGTTTTCGAAAGGAGTCTTTACCTTCACAACTGCCTGAATATCCAGAATATTTAGGAACTAAATCTTTAACTTTTGTGCTGATGATAGCACAGACAGAATTGATAGAAACAATTTACAGTTTGCACTCGTAATACTAGTAAAACACATTTATGATAAGAAAAATATATTTACACAGTTTCAATTTCTGTTGCGCATAAAACCTAAGAAACTTTCTAATACTCGGGCAATTTTTTTCAAAGATAAAATTTTTAGCTAAAGGGCCACTTTGCCCAGAAGGGCTACTAATTTCGTTTTGGCATTTTGCGTTGGTCCAACAACGTTTGTATGTATGTTTCTCGCACTGAAAAAAAACAACGGTACCTAAAGTTTTTTTTTTTTTTTTTTTTTTTCTTTTTACGGTGAGCACTTGCTTTTCTAGCATAGAGACATCAAATTTTGAATAACGTAATCCCCGATTCGAATATGGGTATCTGGAAGTCCAACTTTGGGATTTAGGATCTGTTTTAATACCTATTTCATATTCTGAAAACTTAATGAATTTTTGATTAACAAATTCAACGATTTCAAAGCGAGCAAAGGCAACACTGTACGGGGGAGGAAAAAAAAAAAAAAAAAAATCTCCAGCGTGCGAGATTGTGCATTGGAAATTCTAAAGATGTGCTCTTTTTAAAATTTTTTGTGGTATTGCTGTTAAATTGAATTTTATGGTTTAAATGCGAAGAACGTGATATTTAATAAGTAAAAATAAGGCACAAAACGTTAAAAGAAGTTCCTTTGAGTGTAATATAAAATCTGAAAGATGTTTTTTTTTTTGAAAATATGTAGTGTAATTCTAAAAAAAATATTTAATATTTTTATTAGATATATCGTGAATTTAGGCATCATTTTAGACATTTAGGCATTTTTAGCCTAAAAGGCGTCAGCCCAGAAGGTCTGGTAATTTCGTTTTGGCATTTTGCGTTGGTTCACTATAAATGTCGGTTCACTTTTCAAATTGTTGCCACCAAATATTATCGTGCTGTATTATATTTAAAGAAATTAAATAATGAAGAATCTGAATAAATGTATGCATATTTCTCACGTTGTAATAAAACAACGTACCTAGAGACATCAAATTTTGAATAACGAAGTCCTTCACTCGAATATGGGCATCTGGAAGCCCAAATCTGAAATTTGGAATTTGTTTTATTATCTATTTCATATTTTGAGAGGCATTTATGAATTTTTGATTAAGAAACTCGACGATTTCAAAGCGAGCAATGGCAACATTGTATGAAAAAAAAAAAAAAAAAAACACCCTCCAGCGCGCGAAACTGTGTATCGGAAATTCTAAAGATATGCTCAGTTTAAAATTACGTATTTTGCGGTATTGCTCTTGAATTGAATTTTATGGTTTCAGTGTTTTCGTTTTGCGATTTTGTGTCGAATCACTCTGAATGTCCGTTTCACTTTTGAAACTGTTGCCACCAAATATTATCGCCCTGTATTATATTTTAAAAATTAAATAATGAAGAATCTGCATAAATATATGTATGTTTCTCGCATTGTGATAAAACAATGGTACCTAGTTTGGTTTATTGAGTTACGGCAAAGAAAAAAAATCCCCGAATTGCACAAAAATGGCATTGCGCACTCCTTTGACTTTATCCATGTACACGTCGACCTATTTTCACTTAAAAAGAAATTCTCGAATTGCACAAAAATGGCATTGAGCACTCTTTATCATGTACACGTCGACCTATTTTCACTTAAAAAAAAATCCCAGTATTGCACAAACTTGCATTGTGCCCTCCCTTTACTCTGTCCATGTACACATCGATATATTTTCACTTAAAAAGTCAAAGGAGCACCCAATTCTACAATATAGGCAAACAAAAAATACACAATCTCAATAAAATACATTTTAAACCAAACAATAAAATAACATTAAAAAGGAAAAACATGTTATACATTTAAGCACTACCAAAAGCAAATATTGACTTACCATGATTTTCGAGTTCGCTTCGTACACCCAGAGCCACGCAAAAATCAAAAAACAATCATGCACAAATGACTTTTTTCAAACCAGGTAACTCCTTCTGATCGAACCTTTCTTCCTACAAACCCATTCAAATCCATCTAAACGGTTTTTATGACCCCGGACAGACGAATGACCCCGGAAGCCTAATGGCAAACCGCACCTGAGTTGATCCATGTTAAACGAATTTCGCTTACTGCGCATGCCCAAAAGAGAATTTGGCGCAGTTAGGACTTTGGCGCAATTTTAAAAGAAGATAAATACGCTATATGGTTGTATTGTGTTATCTTGGGCGTAAACAGTTCGAGGTTTTAAAACGTGTCAGGTTCTAAGCTGCTTTATTACTTGGAGTGTAAATATCGATTGTAAACTATCCAAATTTTCTTTTAAAAAGGGTTTTAAAACAGGAAACAATACAAGATATATTAGCTGATTATACTTCTAAGGAATAAAAACAATTGAGTATTTAACATACGTTCCTTTCATGTATACTTTAAAAAATTAAGGATTAAATCTAGTTTAAATTATTGAATTAAAGGTCAAAAAATTAATGTTAGTAAATGAAATAGCCTGTTGCAATTGCAAACAGTCGATAAGACCTACATGACGAACAGGCTTGTGTAGGGTTGCTTATGCTTAGTCGCCAGTATTTTCTCCCACGCCAGCGGTACACCATTGAGCATGCCCAGTAAGCGAAATTCGTTAACATTGATCAACTCAATGTGCGGTTTGCCATTAAGCACCCCGGACAGACGAATCACGACTCAATTTCTTCCCTTCCCCACAAAAGACAAACTTCACATTCATCCAAAATTTCGCAACTTTGCTTGAGTTATTCGGACGTAAACTTTTTCTGACTTACGTTTGGCGACAGTTTCCCAAATTTAGCATATTAATTTATTAGCACTAATTATTATAGAGCACACCAGGCGCGTTTTTCGTCCATTCGATTAGATATCATCCAACTCAATTATTCATAACAGTAGAAATGATACAGATTTGACTGAGCTTAGAAACTAAATACTGAAAGCTTTCAGATTTTACATTACACCCAGGGGGACTTTTTTTTTAACCACTTGTGTGTTACATTTAATTATTAAATGCTCTCTGCACTTAAACCATAAAATTCAATTCAACAGCAATGTTGCAAAATAATGATACATAGATGATAATTAATTAGTAATAATAAATAAAAGAATGTTAAAAATAAATAAAATAAGAAATGAATAAATAAATAAAAATGAGCATATCTTTAGAATTTCCGATATACAGTCTCCCGCGCTGGACATAATTCCCCCCCCCCGTACAGCTTTGTCATTGCTCGCTTTGAAAGCGTTGAGTTTGTTAATTAAAAACTCGTTGCAATTTTACAAAATATGAAATAGCTAAAAAAACATATCCCAGAGTTGGGCTTCCCGATGCCCATATTCGAGTGGAGGACTACGTCATTCAAGATTTGATGTCTCTAGATGCTCTTGTTTTTTCACAATAGGAGAAAAACATATATCAGAAACACTCTTTTAAAGTTGATTATCGGGCATTTAAAAATGAAAAAAATGTGTATTGTAATTGTATGGGAAATTCGAGTAAAAAAAATGGTATCACAGAATTCTTGACGAATTTGACTTTCGACACCGGCAATCATATGTTTTAATACCATATACAGAGCTTAAATTGCGCCGGAGCCGGCTCGGGTACGGCTCATCTTTATTTATTAAATATCAAGGTCTTCGCACATAAACCATAAAATTCAGTTCAAGAGCAATATCGTAGAATAATTTTTAAATGAGCATATCTTTTATCTATATAATAGCATATCTTTAGAATTTCCGATATACATTCATCGCAACGCTGGAGGTAAAAATGTTTTTTTTTTTTTTTTTTTTTTTTTCTCCTGTACAACATTGCCATTGCTCGCTTTGGAATCATCTCATTTTCTTAATCAAAAATTCGTTAAAGATTTACAAAATATGAAATCGATAATAAAACAAATTCCAAATTTGGGCTTCCACATGGCCATATTCGTAGGAGGATCACGTCAATCAAAATTCGATGGCTCTATGTACCGTTGTTTAATCACAGTGCGAGAAATCTGCATACATTTATGCAGATTTTTCATTATTTAATTTCTTCAAATATAATGCAGGACTCTAACATTCGGTGTCAACAGTTTGAAAAGTGAAAAGGACATTTATAGTGATTCAACGCAAAATCGCAAAACGAAAACAATAGTCCTACAAGGACAAAGCCCCTTTGGACTAAAAATAATTAATCTCTTTGAATATGATATTATTAATAAATAAATAAAACAAGCATTCCTGCTTCTAATTAAAAAAAAAAAAAAAAAAAACACCTAAAATTTTTTATTGAGTGGTTATAAAATTTGAAGAAAAAGAAATTATTATACGGGGGGAAAAGGTTTTTTAGAGTGTTTCCATTGCTCGCTTTGAAATCTTCAGTTTGTTAATCAAAAATTCGTTAAAGTTTTACAAATTATGAAATCGATAATAAAACATATTCCAAATTTGGGCTTCTAGATGCCGATATTCGCAGGAGGATTACGTTATTCAAAAATTGATGGCTATAGGTACCGTTGTTTTATCACAATGCGAGAAACATACATACATTTATGCAGGTTCTTCATTATTTATTTTCTTTAAATATAATACAACGCGATAATATTTGGTGGTAACAATTGGATAAGTGATTCAGACTTTTAAAGTTTTCGACGCAAAATGCCAAAACGAAATTAATAGTCTTCTGGGCTAACTAAAAATTATCTTGCAACCTGAGAATTTTATATCAATATCTCGAAAATGAGTTAACTTTTAAAACTATTTTTAATTTCAAAACTTAAAAAGGTTATTAAATCTTAATATCTGATGCCTTCAGCTCATAAAACTAAATTTTCAAGCAAAATTCCACCCTACTTTTTATGTGTTTTATTATTTATTGAATTCTTTATTTTTTTAATTATTATTATTATTTTAATTTAATTTTATTTTTCTAACAAATAAGTGAAAGTGAGACGTTGAGTTCGAAAAAAGTCGGAGAATGTTCTTCACATTCCGAATTAGAAATCGCTTCACACGAGTATTGTAGGAAAATAGAATTAGCTGTGAAAAAATATAATTAAACCCTCTGTTGAGTAAAAACGAAATTACTTTCCGAACAACCTAATAATTCATTAATTGCAAAATTAAAATTCTTTAAGTTATTAAGAACACTCTAATAAATATAATAAAAAAAATTGGGGGAGGACATTGAAAATTGTAGAAGATGAAAACTATTTTAATTGTTAAATTTTTCATCAAAAAATTTTAATTTCAAAAGATTACTGAAAAAAGCAATTCAGCTTAAAATCATTTTGTTTTACAAAACCGTTTAATAATATTCGTAATGATGAAAGTTCTTAAATAAGAAAAAGGTCATTCAAAAGTTACCGCATCCTCTTAATTAAAGTACAACATTTTGGTTAATAATATAAGAAGGAACTTCTAAATCTTTCACGAATACTCGTAAGCTTTTCATAATATCAAGATGATGAGTATATAGCCTTGAATTCAGCTATATAGCGTGTTCTAGTTCCGTAAATTTATTCCTCAATGGAAACCTAACGCCTTGCATGATGGCTGCATTTTCATTTTACACTGAATTTAAGATTTTGCGATTCTATTGAGTAGTCAGCATTGAATTTGTTATTTGGGAAAAATACTGCCTTCAAACCAAACATTCAAAAAGTAATCTAGAATATTTATGAGGAAAAAAGGAACTTCTGAAAATTAATTTGGTTCGTCCAAGTTTTCGAAAGGAGTCTTTACCTTCACAACTGCCTGAATATCCAGAATATTTAGGAACTAAATCTTTAACTTTTGTGCTGATGATAGCACAGACAGAATTGATAGAAACAATTTACAGTTTGCACTCGTAATACTAGTAAAACACATTTATGATAAGAAAAATATATTTACACAGTTTCAATTTCTGTTGCGCATAAAACCTAAGAAACTTTCTAATACTCGGGCAATTTTTTTCAAAGATAAAATTTTTAGCTAAAGGGCCACTTTGCCCAGAAGGGCTACTAATTTCGTTTTGGCATTTTGCGTTGGTCCAACAACGTTTGTATGTATGTTTCTCGCACTGAAAAAAAACAACGGTACCTAAAGTTTTTTTTTTTTTTTTTTTTTTTTCTTTTTACGGTGAGCACTTGCTTTTCTAGCATAGAGACATCAAATTTTGAATAACGTAATCCCCGATTCGAATATGGGTATCTGGAAGTCCAACTTTGGGATTTAGGATCTGTTTTAATACCTATTTCATATTCTGAAAACTTAATGAATTTTTGATTAACAAATTCAACGATTTCAAAGCGAGCAAAGGCAACACTGTACGGGGGAGGAAAAAAAAAAAAAAAAAAATCTCCAGCGTGCGAGATTGTGCATTGGAAATTCCAAAGATGTGCTCTTTTTAAAATTTTTTGTGGTATTGCTGTTAAATTGAATTTTATGGTTTAAATGCGAAGAACGTGATATTTAATAAGTAAAAATAAGGCACAAAACGTTAAAAGAAGTTCCTTTGAGTGTAATATAAAATCTGAAAGATGTTTTTTTTTTTTGAAAATATGTAGTGTAATTCTAAAAAAAATATTTAATATTTTTATTAGATATATCGTGAATTTAGGCATCATTTTAGACATTTAGGCATTTTTAGCCTAAAAGGCGTCAGCCCAGAAGGTCTGGTAATTTCGTTTTGGCATTTTGCGTTGGTTCACTATAAATGTCGGTTCACTTTTCAAATTGTTGCCACCAAATATTATCGTGCTGTATTATATTTAAAGAAATTAAATAATGAAGAATCTGAATAAATGTATGCATATTTCTCACGTTGTAATAAAACAACGTACCTAGAGACATCAAATTTTGAATAACGAAGTCCTTCACTCGAATATGGGCATCTGGAAGCCCAAATCTGAAATTTGGAATTTGTTTTATTATCTATTTCATATTTTGAGAGGCATTTATGAATTTTTGATTAAGAAACTCGACGATTTCAAAGCGAGCAATGGCAACATTGTATGAAAAAAAAAAAAAAAAACACCCTCCAGCGCGCGAAACTGTGTATCGGAAATTCTAAAGATATGCTCAGTTTAAAATTACGTATTTTGCGGTATTGCTCTTGAATTGAATTTTATGGTTTCAGTGTTTTCGTTTTGCGATTTTGTGTCGAATCACTCTGAATGTCCGTTTCACTTTTGAAACTGTTGCCACCAAATATTATCGCCCTGTATTATATTTTAAAAATTAAATAATGAAGAATCTGCATAAATATATGTATGTTTCTCGCATTGTGATAAAACAATGGTACCTAGTTTGGTTTATTGAGTTACGGCAAAGAAAAAAAATCCCCGAATTGCACAAAAATGGCATTGCGCACTCCTTTGACTTTATCCATGTACACGTCGACCTATTTTCACTTAAAAAGAAATTCTCGAATTGCACAAAAATGGCATTGAGCACTCTTTATCATGTACACGTCGACCTATTTTCACTTAAAAAAAAATCCCAGTATTGCACAAACTTGCATTGTGCCCTCCCTTTACTCTGTCCATGTACACATCGATATATTTTCACTTAAAAAGTCAAAGGAGCACCCAATTCTACAATATAGGCAAACAAAAAATACACAATCTCAATAAAATACATTTTAAACCAAACAATAAAATAACATTAAAAAGGAAAAACATGTTATACATTTAAGCACTACCAAAAGCAAATATTGACTTACCATGATTTTCGAGTTCGCTTCGTACACCCAGAGCCACGCAAAAATCAAAAAACAATCATGCACAAATGACTTTTTTCAAACCAGGTAACTCCTTCTGATCGAACCTTTCTTCCTACAAACCCATTCAAATCCATCTAAACGGTTTTTATGACCCCGGACAGACGAATGACCCCGGAAGCCTAATGGCAAACCGCACCTGAGTTGATCCATGTTAAACGAATTTCGCTTACTGCGCATGCCCAAAAGAGAATTTGGCGCAGTTAGGACTTTGGCGCAATTTTAAAAGAAGATAAATACGCTATATGGTTGTATTGTGTTATCTTGGGCGTAAACAGTTCGAGGTTTTAAAACGTGTCAGGTTCTAAGCTGCTTTATTACTTGGAGTGTAAATATCGATTGTAAACTATCCAAATTTTCTTTTAAAAAGGGTTTTAAAACAGGAAACAATACAAGATATATTAGCTGATTATACTTCTAAGGAATAAAAACAATTGAGTATTTAACATACGTTCCTTTCATGTATACTTTAAAAAATTAAGGATTAAATCTAGTTTAAATTATTGAATTAAAGGTCAAAAAATTAATGTTAGTAAATGAAATAGCCTGTTGCAATTGCAAACAGTCGATAAGACCTACATGACGAACAGGCTTGTGTAGGGTTGCTTATGCTTAGTCGCCAGTATTTTCTCCCACGCCAGCGGTACACCATTGAGCATGCCCAGTAAGCGAAATTCGTTAACATTGATCAACTCAATGTGCGGTTTGCCATTAAGCACCCCGGACAGACGAATCACGACTCAATTTCTTCCCTTCCCCACAAAAGACAAACTTCACATTCATCCAAAATTTCGCAACTTTGCTTGAGTTATTCGGACGTAAACTTTTTCTGACTTACGTTTGGCGACAGTTTCCCAAATTTAGCATATTAATTTATTAGCACTAATTATTATAGAGCACACCAGGCGCGTTTTTCGTCCATTCGATTAGATATCATCCAACTCAATTATTCATAACAGTAGAAATGATACAGATTTGACTGAGCTTAGAAACTAAATACTGAAAGCTTTCAGATTTTACATTACACCCAGGGGGACTTTTTTTTTAACCACTTGTGTGTTACATTTAATTATTAAATGCTCTCTGCACTTAAACCATAAAATTCAATTCAACAGCAATGTTGCAAAATAATGATACATAGATGATAATTAATTAGTAATAATAAATAAAAGAATGTTAAAAATAAATAAAATAAGAAATGAATAAATAAATAAAAATGAGCATATCTTTAGAATTTCCGATATACAGTCTCCCGCGCTGGACATAATTCCCCCCCCCCGTACAGCTTTGTCATTGCTCGCTTTGAAAGCGTTGAGTTTGTTAATTAAAAACTCGTTGCAATTTTACAAAATATGAAATAGCTAAAAAAACATATCCCAGAGTTGGGCTTCCCGATGCCCATATTCGAGTGGAGGACTACGTCATTCAAGATTTGATGTCTCTAGATGCTCTTGTTTTTTCACAATAGGAGAAAAACATATATCAGAAACACTCTTTTAAAGTTGATTATCGGGCATTTAAAAATGAAAAAAATGTGTATTGTAATTGTATGGGAAATTCGAGTAAAAAAAATGGTATCACAGAATTCTTGACGAATTTGACTTTCGACACCGGCAATCATATGTTTTAATACCATATACAGAGCTTAAATTGCGCCGGAGCCGGCTCGGGTACGGCTCATCTTTATTTATTAAATATCAAGGTCTTCGCACATAAACCATAAAATTCAGTTCAAGAGCAATATCGTAGAATAATTTTTAAATGAGCATATCTTTTATCTATATAATAGCATATCTTTAGAATTTCCGATATACATTCATCGCAACGCTGGAGGTAAAAATGTTTTTTTTTTTTTTTTTTCCTGTACAACATTGCCATTGCTCGCTTTGGAATCATCTCATTTTCTTAATCAAAAATTCGTTAAAGATTTACAAAATATGAAATCGATAATAAAACAAATTCCAAATTTGGGCTTCCACATGCCCATATTCGTAGGAGGATCACGTCAATCAAAATTCGATGGCTCTATGTACCGTTGTTTAATCACAGTGCGAGAAATCTGCATACATTTATGCAGATTTTTCATTATTTAATTTCTTCAAATATAATGCAGGACTCTAACATTCGGTGTCAACAGTTTGAAAAGTGAAAAGGACATTTATAGTGATTCAACGCAAAATCGCAAAACGAAAACAATAGTCCTACAAGGACAAAGCCCCTTTGGACTAAAAATAATTAATCTCTTTGAATATGATATTATTAATAAATAAATAAAACAAGCATTCCTGCTTCTAATTTAAAAAAAAAAAAAAAAAAAAAAAAAAACACCTAAAATTTTTTATTGAGTGGTTATAAAATTTGAAGAAAAAGAAATTATTATACGGGGGGAAAAGGTTTTTTAGAGTGTTTCCATTGCTCGCTTTGAAATCTTCAGTTTGTTAATCAAAAATTCGTTAAAGTTTTACAAATTATGAAATCGATAATAAAACATATTCCAAATTTGGGCTTCTAGATGCTGATACTCGCAGGAGGATTACGTTATTCAAAAATTGATGGCTATAGGTACCGTTGTTTTATCACAATGCGAGAAACATACATACATTTATGCAGGTTCTTCATTATTTAATTTCTTTAAATATAATACAACGCGATAATATTTGGTGGTAACACTTGGATAAGTGATTCAGACTTTTAAAGTTTTCGACGCAAAATGCCAAAACGAAATTAATAGTCTTCTGGGCTAACTAAAAATTATCTTGCAACCTGAGAATTTTATATCAATATCTCGAAAATGAGTTAACTTTTAAAACTATTTTTAATTTCAAAACTTAAAAAGGTTATTAAATCTTAATATCTGATGCCTTCAGCTCATAAAACTAAATTTTCAAGCAAAATTCCACCCTACTTTTTATGTGTTTTATTATTTATTGAATTCTTTATTTTTTTAATTATTATTATTATTTTAATTTAATTTTATTTTTCTAACAAATAAGTGAAAGTGAGACGTTGAGTTCGAAAAAAGTCGGAGAATGTTCTTCACATTCCGAATTAGAAATCGCTTCACACGAGTATTGTAGGTAAATAGAATTAGCTGTGAAAAAATATAATTAAACCCTCTGTTGAGTAAAAACGAAATTACTTTCCGAACAACCTAATAATTCATTAATTGCAAAATTAAAATTCTTTAAGTTATTAAGAACACTCTAATAAATATAATAAAAAAAATTGGGGGAGGATATTGAAAATTGTAGAAGATGAAAAATATTTTAATTGTTAAATTTTTCATCAAAAAATTTTAATTTCAAAAGATTACTGAAAAAAGCAATTCAGCTTAAAATCATTTTGTTTTACAAAACCGTTTAATAATATTCGTAATGATGAAAGTTCTTAAATAAGAAAAAGGTCATTCAAAAGTTACCGCATCCTCTTAATTAAAGTACAACATTTTGGTTAATAATATAAGAAGGAACTTCTAAATCTTTCACGAATACTCGTAAGCTTTTCATAATATCAAGATGATGAGTATATAGCCTTGAATTCAGCTATATAGCGTGTTCTAGTTCCGTAAATTTATTCCTCAATGGAAACCTAACGCCTTGCATGATGGCTGCATTTTCATTTTACACTGAATTTAAGATTTTGCGATTCTATTGAGTAGTCAGCATTGAATTTGTTATTTGGGAAAAATACTGCCTTCAAACCAAACATTCAAAAAGTAATCTAGAATATTTATGAGGAAAAAAGGAACTTCTGAAAATTAATTTGGTTCGTCCAAGTTTTCGAAAGGAGTCTTTACCTTCACAACTGCCTGAATATCCAGAATATTTAGGAACTAAATCTTTAACTTTTGTGCTGATGATAGCACAGACAGAATTGATAGAAACAATTTACAGTTTGCACTCGTAATACTAGTAAAACACATTTATGATAAGAAAAATATATTTACACAGTTTCAATTTCTGTTGCGCATAAAACCTAAGAGACTTTCTAATACTCGGGCAATTTTTTTCAAAGATAAAATTTTTAGCTAAACGGCCACTTTGCCCAGAAGGGCTACTAATTTCGTTTTGGCATTTTGCGTTGGTCCAACAACGTTTGTATGTATGTTTCTCGCACTGAAAAAAAAACAACGGTACCTAAAGTTTTTTTTTTTTCTTTTTACGGTGAGCACTTGCTTTTCTAGCATAGAGACATCAAATTTTGAATAACGTAATCTCCGATTCGAATATGGGTATCTGGAAGTCCAAATTTGGGATTTAGGATCTGTTTTAATACCTATTTCATATTCTGAAAACTTAATGAATTTTTGATTAACAAATTCAACGATTTCAAAGCGAGCAAAGGCAACACTGTACGGGGGAGGGAAAAAAAAAAAAAAATCTCCAGCGTGCGAGATTGTGCATCGGAAATTCTAAAGATGTGCTCTTTTAAAAATTTTTTGTGGCATTGCTGTTAATTTGAATTTTATGGTTTAAATGCGAAGAACGTGATATTTAATAAGTAAAAATAACGCACAAAACGTTAAAAGAAATTCCTTTGAGTGTAATATAAAATCTGGAAGATGTTTTTTTTGAAAATATGTAGTGTAATTCTAAAAAAAATATTTAATAGTTTTATTAGATATATCGTGAATTTAGGCATCATTTTAGACATTTAGGCATTTTTAGCCTAAAGGGCGTCAGCCCAGAAGGTCTGGTAATTTCGTTTTGGCATTTTGCGTTGGTTCACTATAAATGTCGGTTCACTTTTAAAATTGTTGCCACCAAATATTATCGTGCTGTATTATATTTAAAGAAATCAAATAATGAAGAATCTGAATAAATGTATGCATATTTCTCACGTTGTAATAAAACAACGTACCTAGAGACATCAAATTTTGAATAACGAAGTCCTTCACTCGAATATGGGCATCTGGAAGCCCAAATCTGAAATTTGGAATTTCTTTTATTATCTATTTCATATTTTGTGAGGCATTTATGAATTTTTGATTAAGAAACTCGACGATTTCAAAGCGAGCAATGGCAACATTGTATGAAAAAAAAAAAAAAAAAAAAAAAAAAAACTGCAGCGCACTAGACTCTGCGTCGGAAATTCTAAACATATGCTCTTTTTAAATTATTTTGTGAATTAAATTTTATGGGTTAAGTGCGAAGAACGTGATATTTAATAAAGAAAGGTAATACACAAAGCGTATAGAGATATTAGGTTTTTCTTTTTTTTTCGGGGGGGGGGGAAGCAGGAGAAATGAAAAATTTGCAACTCCTTTGCCGGGAATCGGACCACGGACCTCTCAATTACGCCCTGAGCGTGCAGACCACCACACCGCGAAGGCATGCGAAGTAGACGGAAGAAATACCTTATAAGCCTTAAAAAAAAAAAAAAAAATTCTTTGGGCGTAATATAAAATTTGAAAGGCTGTTCTAACAAAGGATCTAACAAAGGAAGCAGGGATGGGCAAACCTTTTTGGTCGTCCCCCCCCCCAAGAAAAAAAAAAAAAAAAAAAAAAACGTTTAGCTGGCCAAGATAAATTTTTCATTAAAAACAATAGACAAGTACTATAACTTGAATATGTTAATGAGATAATTGAAATTGCGATTTCATTTTTAAAAGTTCCTTATATTTAGGTTCGTAGTGAGATGTACTGATTCTAAGGAACGAGGCTAAATGCTCATTTATCATTCTACTTCTAAAATAATTCTTTCTAAGGTTCATAGTTGAAAACACTTGTTCACATATATAATATGAAGCAAACAAAGCACTGATTTTCTGCGCGTGAGGTATTAAATTTGAGAAATCTACTTTCGATAACGATTTGTAAAATTTAACTTTGGCATATTTAGAAACAACTGCTTGAGATGGTTGTTGGATTGCAACTCATTTAATTCAAGCTGCAAATTTGACCTCACTGCTTCACAATTTACGTTGAAAGATATGGTAAAAATATCCAATTCTGTTTGAAATGCACTGAAATCTGCGTTCGAACTCAAAATGCAGTTTCATTAAGCCATCTTCATAATTCTTAAGCTTCTCTTCATTTACTGAGGGTATTGAATTTAACCTCCGGAAATGCGAGAAGTTGTTCTTAGCTAGCTGCCCACCAAACAGATTAAGTTTTAGTTTAAAAGCTTTGAAATGGGCCCAGATATCGTCGATAAATTGATTTTCCCCTTGAATCTTGATATTCAAGTTGCTCATATGACAAAGAAGATCTGTGACAAATGCAAAGTCCGAAAGCCATTCTGTATCTTCTAACACTTTGCAATCCGCAGAACACTGTTTCACACGGAAAAACGACGCAATGTCGTCTTTCAACTGTCAAAACTCGCTCAAGAACACATCCTGCACTAAGCCACCTTACTTTCGCGTAATACAGTACACCAGAGTAAAGAGATTGCACGGACTGAAAAAAATCTCTAAATTGCCTGTGAGTAAGCCCACGAGATCGAATAGTAGTATTTACAAGCTTCACGACTGCATCAAGCTCAGGTTTCATATTCAATGTAGATTTACACAGAGCATCTTAACACAATGTGAAAAAACAACTTTGTTCCCGGGATAGTTTTGATGAAAGAATCCAAGAAATCCAGATTTTTTCCTGTCATATTTGGTTCTCCATCAGTCGTAATATTACATATATTTGTTATAGGCACTTTCAAAGTTAAAAACCCTTCCTGAAATTCACGAATAATTCACTTTACCGATTGAAAGCTGTCTGTGCTTGCTATTTCTGTCGATTTATGTTTTGTAGAACAAAAACAGAGAAAGTAAAAAGATCATCAGTCCTTTGAAAAAAAGGAAGGGAAAAAAAATATTTAAACAAAGTAGAAAAGGAATTGGATATATAATATATAAATATATATTTCTTTTAATTTGCCTCAGATTGGCAAATTAAAATTGCATCCGCGGGCCAGATAGAATCTTCCGGCGGGCCGAAGTTGGCCCGCGGACCGTAATTTGCCCATTCCTGTCCTAAACACTCACTCTCCCACTCTTCATAAAATTAGCAGAATTGTTAATTAATTCTACATAAGAGCAAAGATCAAATACCAGCTAAGAGATTGCGGGGATTGATTTTGATCAAATGTCCACTTAGATTTTCAGGAGATTCATTTTATTTCTATTTAATATTTACGAAAAAATGTGATGTGGACAGGATACGGCTTCCTTTTGGCCTATTAAATTATAGACATTTTTTTTTTTGCTGCATTTCATTTAAACTTATTTCCTCGAATTTAATTACAGATACATTTCTCATTGAATTAATTCAGTTCTCACTTCGCGGTAAACACGGTACTTCGCGGTAAGCAAAAATGCATAAAAACTCCAAATATCTTCGTTAAAAATTGTAAAATACAGAAAAACATAAAACACCAAATACAGTTAAACAGTTAAGAAAAAATAATTTTTCTAATTAAAATTAGAGTTTCTGCTTAAAAAGAATCAAATGATAAAATGGATATTTTCGTTGAAATATGATATCCGAAATTTTTCGCGATTACAATACTTCCTTTACTTCGTGCAACGAACTAATAAACATTAATTACCGTATTTGCCGGCGTATAAGACGTGCCCCCCTCTTTATACACATTTTTGAAGGATAAACCTTATTACTAATCATTATATGAATTTACAGTATTTTATGTATAAAGTAATACGAATACAAAGCAATACTTTCTTCAAATACCCAAACTATCTGAAGAACCAAACTATCTGTTAAAAGAACACCTTTTAAGCCGCCCAACCTGTATAGTGGTCGCTGAGTGCCTTGCCGAAGGGCCCGGGTTTGAATCCCGGAGAAGTAATGTTGTTGTAAATGTATTCTGTTGGCGCGGCATAGCCAAAGAATCTTTGGAATGCGTCTATGGAAGCTTTCATTCTTCTCCTTAGAGATTCTTTGGCATAGCGGCGCTCTAAATATGCGACGAGCCGAAAGCTCCCGGACCCGTCCCCCCAGGGTGCTCTCCGTCAAAGTTGGGGGCGGAACTGAGCTAAATCGCTCTGTCATCTATCTGTAAGGTGCTCATATCTTGCGCTCCCTGCCACCAGGAATTTCGTGGGCTTAGGCTGATGTTATTGTCAGACAAGTGAGCATAAGTAACAACAACAACACACCTTTGAATCTTCTTCGTCAAAACCGAGACACTCATCACCAGAGCTAAATGAAGAGTCACTTGAAACCTCTTCTAAATCAAACATCTGAGTCCTCATACAACAAAGAAGACTGCATCCAGCTGTTTCAAAATGTTTGTCTTATACGCCGGCAAATACACTACATATTTGTGTTAGTAATTGATCATTTCAATTAAGAGGGGCCAAAACAGATTTCCTCCCGGCCCTCGGTAACTCTAGGTCTGTCATATTTACCAAACAAAAGATAAAAATAAGATGATTGATAATTATGAACGTAAATTTAGTGAGATGAGTGTAAATTCAGCGATGCTCATTTAAATACATTCAATTATACATGCATATATAATTATTTATATTTGGTAGTTATTTTCCTGAAAAAAAAAAAAGTTGAACTGTAAGGCTGATGTATATATTGCTTAAGTTATATAGATATTAAAAATACATATCTGGTATTTTATATCAAAATTAATATCAACTTATTAATAAAATAAAATATTGCTTTATAATTCTGTTTTTATATGAAATACTACTGAGTCAAAAGGAGTTATTTTTTTGCTTGTTCTCATAAAGATTTTTCAACATAAAATATACAAAGATCGTGACAATGTAATGAACATCAACGAACATGCTATAAAAAACTTATGAAAGAAGGAATATCTGATTCGATAAATATTCTCTATATATTTTCTGACACAGAAGAATAAAATACACATGCAATCTTAAGGAATAAAAAGTCTTGCAAGCTATTAGAATAATCTAAGATACTAATTAGTAGAGTAAAAATCATTCATTCACATCAGCAAGAAGTTAATTATTGGAATTTTTTAAATATTAATGCTAAAACAGATTTATTATTGGCGCCTCTGATGCGAGGTCACGCAAAAACAAATTTGATTTAGCAAATTTCTGAAAATAACTCATTATTTTATTTATTTAATAATAATACAGGGCTGTAACATTTGGTGGCAACAGTTTGAAAAGTGAATCGACGCAAAATGCCAAATAGCCCTTCTGGGCTAACAATAAGAAAATAAATACTAAAAAGGTTTTGACTTTAAGAGAAGGCACAGAGCAACAGCAAAATTTTCAGAATTTAGAATGAGTATATATTGGATCGAGAGGCAAAATGACTAGCACCGGGCGAAAGTGCGTTAAATAATTAGAATATTCTTATCCTTCCATTTCAAATGTAAAAACGTGGCCAGTGCTGTCCTCCAATGACGTAATGACTGATGCGGTCTATGCGATAAACGGCGGTTACAGTGAAAATAAGACAAGAGAACGTAACCTTGAACTACTGATCTTGATCCGCCTCTTCTCCCTTCTTTCCGGCGACCGGAAGTGGCAACAAACTATGTCTTGGAATACCAGGAAGTTGACATGGTCCACAAATGCTATCCATAATTGAAGTAACAGGTGCCGGTACCTCCCGTGGTTAATTGGAGGCGTTTCATTGAATAAAATGAAACATCTCTTTTTGATGGTTAAAGTATTAGATGCGTATAAAACATGAAGGATGTTTTTTTACATTGATCATTAACACGTAAACCCAGCTTTAGGTTCAAGGACTGTCACACATACTTCATTTATTTATTTATTTTATTCTTAACATCTTGCAGCCTTTAATAGCTTTTAGTAAATTTTTATTCTAATGTTTGATCCACGTATAAACCCTGCTTATAAAGATCTTTAAGGGGCCCAATTTTTGTTACGTTACATACACTCAATGCGATAAAAAAGGTCTGGTGTGGACACCACATGAGTTCCTTGTACGACCTATTAAATTATGCACATTTTTTTGCTGCACTTCATTTTAACTTATTTCTGGTTCCAATTAAATTTATTCGTACCGCCGATTGTAAATAAGATATTTGAAATTTTTGCGATTAAAATACTTCCTTTACTTTGTACAAGGAAGTAAAAATAGATTTCTCCCCCCCTAAAAAAAGGCATTATAAATATTTTTTAATTCTTCAGTTTTTTTTTCGGCTTCTGATGTCGTGAAGACTCATGAGATAAATCTTAATCCTCTGCAGAAGACTATCTGCGGAGATGCAGACTCCAAAACGGCAAAGTCCAAGGAAACAGCTACAGATTAAACGAAAACGAACATTACATATAATGTCTCTGAGCTAAAGGGACAACTACTTAATAAATAAATATATTGAATCCAAAATTGGGTAGACGATTCTAATTCTATAATAGAAAAATAAATGCAAAAATTCCAGCCTGAGACAGTTTAAATAAATAGAAAGAAATTTAATGGTTTATTTTACAACATCTCATTGTATTTCGATATACTTTCATATCGTTAGATGAGCAATATAATATTTCTGAATGTAATTTTAAGGTCTTTGAACAAAATGGTCCATAACTGCCCTTCTTACATCATCATTAAATATCTCTTCGCGAAATTAAGATTTCAATTTCAAGAAACATAAAGATTGTTTGGGAACCGAAAACTTTCGATGAACCAGCTTTAGAATAAAATATGAAAAGTGCCAGCAATAAAGAGAAAAGTACAAAAGTACAAAGTTGTGTTATAAAATTCTAGTCACCTAACAAGTGTATGGCAAATGGTCTTGCACATCGATCATTGTCCAGTACCCTGTAAATAATGACAGGCATACTTCATAGAGCAACTTACAGTCTTGTAAAAGAAATCTGATCGCATTTCAGCAAGTGTTCTGGAAATTTATTGCCAAATAGTTTTTTATAGTGAGGTCTTAAAACTTTAGATGAATCTGCTTTGGAATGAAATATGAAAAGTGCTAGAAACTCAGATTCAAACTCAGATGTACGAACGAATAGACTTGAATACACAACAAATGGTCATGTACAGCGATCATCGTCCAGTACCTTGCAATTAATGACTGACGCATAATTCCCAGAGCAACTTATAGCCTTGGTAAAGAAATCTGGTTGCATTTCAGTAAATATTCTGGCAATTTTTTAATCTTTACGTAACATAGAATTCCTCATGTACATGCAAAGCATAATTTAATCCGAAGAACATTGTTTCCGCTTATTTGGAACCATGCTATGTCAGCGAAAGAAGCAGCTTAACCAAGCGTCAAAGGCATAGCATGAAATTGGCCCAACAATTAAAAACTGTAAGCGGTTTTCCACATGAGCACCAAGATGTATCTAAAACCAATTACAGACATAAGTTGGTGAAATAATGAGTTTGACTTTTTGACATGTCGAACATGAAAATCTATTTGAGGTTCATTCTGAAGGTTTGGTTTACATGATTACGGCAAAGCCTCAAGGGCTATCTGCCTAAGAGGAGGGACGCCTTCGTGGAGGACTAAGAGGAGCATGAAGAAAAGCCCCGAAAACGGCAATGCAGCCAGCCCGTTCGCGGAATTCGAACCTCCCTAATAAAGGAATGTCTTCATTAAACTAATAACGTTTATTAAAATTACAACTTCTAGGTTTCTGGCAATATTGGCCAAGCCTGGTTGCGAGTTTCTGATACAACCTGTAATAGCAATAACATTCACATAGACAGCAAGAAGCTAGTTGTGGCTTAAAGAAATCCGCTATATAAAATACAACACATATCGTAAGCAAGAACGTTGCATTATTAAAGTTTAGAATCGTAGAACTAACTTTATCATGTTTGACCGTAAAGGTTTGTTCCTCTAGTAGAGACCTGATCATCAATGTAGGCTTTCTATTAAAATGAAAAGATAAATCAATAACACATTAAAAAGTCCCTTACAAGCGATAGCTTTTCCATGTATAGCACCAGAAGCTCACATCTTTTATTGTGATTAGTAGAAACTAGGAATTTATCTGAAGATAGGAGGTTCATCAGGAAGATAAGAGAAATACAATACCAGACTTCTCAGGATCAATCTTTTCAGCAATTTGTCAATTCCTAATTCTGCAAAAGCCGCAGCCTTATCGGCTGGTAGCCACCAACCAGGCTTCGTGAGATTATTTTCGAGTTTTAGCAGAAAAATGTTCATCATTCGAAATACAATGCTTACAAATGTAAGCTAGTAAAGTCTCACCCCCTCGTTACTGCGTCGCTTCGTGGTGACAATCGTAAGGTCCGGAATTCGGGGCCTGGCCAGGTCATTGCACATTTTCCCCGCCTTCTGCTCCAAATATACTAATGGCGTCTATCAGCTAGATGTCCCGAAACTTCCTAAAAAGACAGTCAGAAATATTTCATCCTCAAACCCTGTGTGAAATCTATATTAACTTGGTGACAGAGAAGTTAAGCAGCATTTTTTTGATAATCTTCATTGCATAGTGCGTTTTTTTATGTTCTGTTCCTTGATGAAATATTTAACTTTGTCTGGACGTGAAATCAATTCTGTTATTTGCCGTGAGGCATTCATTAATTGAATTGATCGCTTAATTGATGAAGTAAGGATTGGTCGGGGTAAGTTAGGGGTAAATGGATTCTCCAAACAGCTGGCACAAATTTCAACTTTGTAAACTTCCAAAGGAAAGTGTCTTGGGTATTAAAGTTACCAAATCTTTGCGATTTTTAGTTTAACAAACTTAAGAGATCCTGTAGATATTTCTTTTGAATTCAGGACCTCAGGTAACTTGATACTGCTGGTTGAGATGATTTCTTTGCTACATAAGCTTCTCACACATTTATAGTTCAGTCCAGGGCCGTATTAAGACTTAAGATGGATTTAAAGATATTTAAAAATTAGTCATTAAAGACAAAGATTTTGGTGCCCCACACATGTATTTACAACAGTTTTTTTTTTTTTTTTTTTTTGTTATTCTTTCTCTCTCGCTCTGCTGCGCTATGCATTCCATGATGTTTTCTTACACTTAAACGTTTCTTAAAGAGTGATCTCAGTTTCTTTATTCTTACATGTTTGTAAATTGTGCATTTTTTGCTTTAAAAATGATTGAACTATGTTGTTTTTATCTTCCAGTTAAGGTTTTTATGCCTTTAGTAAATCTGTATGCAATACTTTTAGAATTATCAACAATTTAAAAGTTGTGTACCGTTAAGCCTAATAATTTGCCATGGCGGCCATTGCTTGTTTATATTTAAAACAGCAGAATAGTAGATTTGTTGCCAATCTAGAGAAAGTAAGCTTCTCAGTAACAAATATAACGCCTCCTTTTATCATTGCGAGTTAAATCATGCTTAATCCATTCTGGAATTTATTCGAGGAAATAAGTGTTTAAGATTTACTTCCTAATTTTCAATACAGACAATTTGAGTTTTTATGTATTTTTACCTTGTAGCGAAGTGAGATCTGAATTAATTGAATGAGAAATACTGAATCGTCTGTGAAAAACTGTTTCTTTTTTGTTGTTGCTCTTTGCTTAATTTCTTTTATACATCGTTTTAGATTTATTATTATAGATTAGATAATTCTTAAGTTTTTTAGTCCCCTTTTTCTTGATGCCCTAAGCATGTGCTTATACTGTTTCATCTATCCTTATAAAATATAATTTGCAATACAGTACAGTTATAATCTCTTACAGATATTAAGCATTTCAATATTATCGGACAATTACTATTAACCTTTATCGAACATTGGCAATTTTCCGTCATTATAAAATATAATTTGCAATACAAAAGAGTAATAGTCCCTGCAGACGTTCGGCATTTCAGTACTTACGAGAAAGTTAAACTGTCTTTCAAGAAGAATGAAAAAATGCATAGACAACGCTCTTAAACTATATATCAGAAGAGATAGATAGAGTACTGGAATTCAAAGAATGGATACTGCCCGTCGAGACTGTAAATGTCTGTAGGTTATCCCATGGAAAAGTGCATTTTCTCTGATTATTTGACAGTGCTGCATAGGGCCTCTACATCTTTCGTTATCCACTTCGTTATTATTTCGTTATCTTGATCCAGAAAACTGTGCAATAAAGTTTAATAAATATACTATTATTTGATATATTTAATTTCTTAAAGTAATGCCCAGGGTCAATAATACTAATACAAAATTACTCGGTTCCCTAGCAATTGTCAAGAAAGACTTCAATGATGCAAACATACGTTTGATCTCCATATGTTAGGAGAAGTAGATTATTACTTCTTATGTAAAAGTTCTGGTAAGCTTGTAGTTTATCTAACAATAATATTCATATCTCAAACAACAATTTCTTTGCAGACCGCGCCATCCTCTGTCATTTGTTTTAATCTTTTTCAGGAGTGTGCGTGTGTGGGTTTAGAATAAAAAAAAGAACATAGTTTTATTTTTTAAACCACTGCTTTTATTCTTCAGTGTAATAATAAAGTTTTACATTATTATAAAGATCATTATTATATTTATCTTTAGTTTTCAATTAAAATTAAAAGTTCATTCAGTCATCTGCGGAACAGTCGCCGTCGTGAAGTCCAGCTACCTCTAGCTTATAGGATGAATCCTCAGTGCGGAAGTCAGGCAGCGCAGGCAGAACAGGAAACGGTTTGCTTGCCTCCAAAGACGCTCCAAAAGACGGGAAAGTCCAGGGAAACAGCTAAAGATTCAATGAACATAAACATATAATATCTACTGACAGATTAAAATACACATAACATAGACTAAAAACTAACAAATAAAAAAAATAAAAAATTATCGGAGAAGAAATATTTTTGTTTTTCTCCCTCCTCACAAAACGTTCCATAACATCTCTTCGGCTCAGGCAAACTCGATGAGTTATCGCAAAGTGGGTGCCCGCGTGACAACGCTATCCCGGGATAATATGTGCGACTTTCGATTCCATGAGACTTCGAACAATTGACATGAAGATTCGAACACAATGAAAGTTCATACACGAACCGATGACAGAGTCCAGAAGAAACAACCAGTGAAACTGATAAGCCTTTAGACGAAGGTAAGTGTGCAATGGCATGTAGAAGAAATTCCCTATTGCTAGTCCGAACAAGCGTCCGTGTGACCACTCGTAGTAACACATTTGGGTAATTTATAATAACACACATAGATACTTAAATACAAAATAAATCCAGAGATACTTAAATAATACATAGTAGGAAAACATAAATAAAATATAAAATAGGAATTATGTACATTATTTACAAAAATAAGAGTCAGGCAGCAGTACAAATCTATACTTAAAAAACAAAAACAAAGCTGAAGTAAGGAAGGGTGTTACATAATTGGTTGCCAGAAAAAGGGGTTAATTTAAATGTCTGAGAATCGCAAGCGGGCGCTTGCTATTAGCAGCAAGTGTATGGTCATATTGAGGTACAGTAATTGTATTGTTGTTTACATTAGGAATATTTTCATAAAATTTTTCAGCGAGGAGTGCAAAATAATTTGGGATTGTTGGAATTTCCAACTCCTCATGGATTACCGTGTTTCTGATGAACCATCGGCTTCTAGAAATTTGCCTAAGGGTGACATTCTGCAAGACTTGCAGTTTGTTGATATTAGTGTTGCTGGTATATCCCCAAACAGGGCAGGCATAAGAAAGTATGGGACGCAAAAGGGTCTTGTAAATGAGCAACTTATTATCAATAGAGAGAACGGAGTTCCGGCTAATTAAGGGGGTAAGTGTTCGTTTACGAACACGGAACTTGGCAATAAGTTGTGTAATGTGTGGGGTCCATGTGAGCCGCCTATCTAAAGTGATGCCTAGGTATCGGGCTTGCCTAGTCCACTGAATAGGGGTATTATACATGAGGATGTCCTCCAAGTCGATATGTACTTTTTTTGTAAACCAGATCGCCTCCGACTTGTCTACGTTGATTTTAAATTTCCAGGCAGTAAGCCAGGACTCGAGTGTGTGGATGTGAGATTGAAGTGCTTGTATAACTGGACCAGGAGATGCATTTTTTGAGAGTATTGCCGTGTCATCAGCGTACATAGCCAGGGTGGTGTGTGGTGTTTGTGGGATATCGTTCGTGTAAATATTGTAGTATATGGGCCCAAGGAGGCTCCCTTGTGGGACCCCAGCCCTGATAGCCCGTGTGGTTGAGTATGTGTTGTTTACACGAACGACAAAGTGTCTATCCTTAAGATAGGAGTAGGTGATGGCTGTGATGTAGTCTGGGAAACCCAGAGTGATGATTTTGTGCATGAGGCCCTCCAGCCAAACACGATCGAAGGCCTTAGCTACATCAAGGAAGATGGCACCTGTGGTCTGCCGCTCCTGCAGTCCTTTGGAGATGTAATCTGTCACCCGGTACAGCTGGTGGACAGAGGAATGTTTCTTCCTGAAACCATGTTGTTGAGGGATAATTAGATTTTTAAGATCCATGTAGGCATGGATTCTTGTCAGGATGATATGCTCTGCCACCTTGCTGAGCGAGGACAGAAGACTGATTGGTCTGTAGGAGGCTGGTTCTGTAGGAGTCTTTCCAGGCTTAAGGATGGGTACTATAATAGCAATCTTCCATGGCATTGGGTAGTGTCCAAGTCTTAGGATGGCATTGATGATAGAAGTAAGCTTCAGTAGCATGAGAGTTCCCATGTTTCTGATCATCTTGTTTGAGATCCTGTCAATGCCAGGGCTTTTCTTGATGAGCAGTTTTTCAATGTAGCCATAGACCTCCGAGGGTCTGACCGGAGTGATGTTGTTCGTGCATGGTTTTGAAAGGAATTCTGTGAGTGTGGTGTTAACAAGATGTTCTGTTTGAGGGTGAGAAATGTTGTTTGCGCAGAATTGAGAAGCATAGTGATCAGCTAGTGACTCAGCTTTCTCAATATCTGTGAGGGCAATATTTTGTTGGCCGTTAAGGGGCGGAATGTTTGTGTAGCATCTCTTGAGTTTAGCAGTCACCTTCCAGACAGAGCTAGGATCTGCTGAAAGGGACGTGAGATAGTTGGTCCAGTCTCGTTGTGTATGTTTGTAGGTTCGAGTCCTGACCAGATGATTCAGTCTATTGAGTATGGTTTTATCTGCCGGGAATCGATGCCTTTGCCAGATCTTTCTGGCAGCGTTTCTTTCTTGTATGAGTTTCTTGAGCTCTGGATCAGTTGCTTTGTGCCGGTGAGTAACTGGTATGCTGTTTGCATCCAAGGCAGTTGTTAAGTTAGCAGTAAAATCTTGGACTAAAGCATCTAACTCATCACCCGTGGTGGCTGTTGGAATGTGTAATGTGGTGTTGTTTAAGGCTTTGGCATATCCTGCCCAGTTAGTAATAAAGGCCTTTTTGTGTGGTGTGCTACAAACAGCAGTTCTCACCTGTATCATGACCGGATTATGGTCAGAGGATAACTCGGTGAGGGTTTGAATGGATCTGTGATAACAACCTTTTAGAAGGAAGAAATCCAGAACATTCGCTGATCTGGCACTGTAGCGTGTTGGTGTGTCTGGAGCTGCAATGGTAACACCGGCCTCAGTGGCAAATCGGTGAAGTACAGAGCCTAGGTAGTTTGATCTACTGCAGTTCCATGCGCGGTGGTGTGCGTTGAAGTCTCCGCCTATGATTGTTTTCCTGTTGAGTTGGAATAGCGCTTCAAAATCCTGCGCAATATTTGCTTGTGATCTTTTGTTGCTGGGTATATAGGCAGAGATAACAGTGAGTGGATGTGAGGTGAGTGTAGTGACTGTAATAGCTATGGCTTCTAGGCCTAAAAGCTGTGGCAGTGTTGTGTGATGGAGCGCTTAACGAGGATTAAAAGTCCACCTCCTGGGTGGCTGTTGGTCCTTTCCCGGTCGAGCCTGTAGACACAGTAGTTGGCGATCTGGACATTCGTGTGTGGACTAAGCTTGTGTTCCTGTAGGAGTAAAATATCAGGACAGTGCTCATTTACAAAAATGCGTAACTCATCTAATTTATGGTACAATCCGTTTGCGTTCCATGTTACAATTATAAGGTCATTATTCATGATCACTCATTTTCTGCGAGCCCGTGTATTTCTTCAAGCATAATATGCAGGACCTGGATCTTATCCAGGATGTGCAAGCATTTCCTGAGTTCAGGCAGCTTACTTTTATACACACTAATTATTTTGCTTAAATTACATCCGAATATATTTTCAATTTCTTTCATTATATTCATGAGTTCAAATATTAACATCTCTTCTGACATCATCATTAACTATCTTTCAGCGAAGGTCAGATTTCAGTTTAGAGAACGGATAATAATCACTCGGACCTAGATCTCCTCCAAACTCCTTAAATCCATGTTGCTGATTTTAAATTACTGAAAGAAATCAGGGTACCCATCTTGCAGAGACTTTTTTTCACGTCAAGACGTTGATGTAGAAGGCGCAAAACAGTCGGTTTTCGATAGATATAACCCTGCTCTAATCTCTCGTCATTCAACATTTCTTCCTGGATGCAAGTATTTTCTGGTGTAAATGTCTCCGAAGGAAAACCTACACAAAAAAATAAACTTCTACATATTCTCGGCCCTCGGAAAATTGCTTTCCTCATTTGTTCATTACAGAATCACTATACAGATACTGTCTAATTTTATTTTTATTTATTTTTATTTATTTATTTATTTATTTATTTATTTATTTTGGCATTTAAGACCTTTTCCAGTCAAAAATCTAATCACAGGAAGATATTCAACTTTAAATATTTCAGTACTAATTAGCACATCAATGCACTCAATAAACGATCAAGAAAGAAAGTATACGATTTCTACGGCAGCGCATTTGAAAGTCGCTGCCGGAAACTTTTGGATCTGCCTACCTTAGAAGGAAATATGACGGGGGCTAGATTGCTAAATCTGAAGGATACAAAATTACGAATATACAGTCAAGTAGCGATTATAGCTTGTAATTAATGATCGTGGAATAATTCTTAATAGAACAACTTAATCCAGGTAAAGAAGTTTTTACTGGTTTTCTGCAAGTCACAGACATTTTTAAATCTCTGCGTAGCGTAGAATTCTTCATATACATGCAAACATTAGTTAATTATCCAAAGGACATTGTTCCTGATGGTCTGGACTCTTTCAATGTCAGCATAAGCAGCAGCCACCCAGGCATCAGAGGATCTAAAACCTGTGGGCCAGTTGGATCTAAAACCAACTGCAAGCGTAAGTTTGCCTCACGTGAGAGTCTCATTCGAGATTGAAATAATCCCCAAATACTTAATACTAGATATTTTTCTTGGGACTTCTCGCTAAGCAGATAACGGTTATCCGATATATCTATATATATTTTAAAATATTAATATATGTTTTTTAAATGGCCAGACGCTTTATTAAATAGCCATTAGCCTTCGCCACTACAAGTGCGGAAGTGCTGGCCGTTTCATTATGGAAGCACCTAATAGGTAACCACCGCTGCCTCCTATGAAGGGACGGAATTCGAACCTGGGCAACAAAACATAATGTACAGGCTTGAGTTTTCGAACTGTCAAGATACTTGTTGATTCGACTTGTTGTTATCGATAGAAATTTTCCATTTGTGGAACCAGTCTTCGATTTCAAGAATTATAACTTACAGCTTGGCTGAAAATTTTTGATATATCGCAAGCACAGCGGGCAAGAAGCCAGCTGTGATCAATTCCTGGTTTATGGAAATCTGATGTATCAATGCAAGACAAGTTTTAAGGAAGAAGGCTTCCGTGTATCAGCATAAAAGCTTCTATTAGTAGGAAAAATGAACATCGTTTTAACTATTTA
Source organism: Stegodyphus dumicola (assembly GCF_044657685.1). Taxonomy (NCBI): domain Eukaryota; kingdom Metazoa; phylum Arthropoda; class Arachnida; order Araneae; family Eresidae; genus Stegodyphus; species Stegodyphus dumicola. The sequence goes on from NC_140770.1 coordinate 167,727,297, forward strand.
ACAGTAATATAGGTTCCTCCAGGAAAGACTTGATTATAAGAAAAATTTCCCTGCTAAATAAATATTCTCTCAGACGAAACGGTGAAACATTTTTGTCATGTTTTAACATAAGCAGAGTATAGCATCTTTTATTACGAAGATTGGGAGCAGGAATTCCGTAATCCGAATTAATTGCTTGGTAGCGTTTAGCTCTCTCTTAAAGCTATACAAGGTATAAGACAGGGATATTTAGTCTTTTACGGTACAGTACCTTCAGCAATTTGCCATCCTATAATATGGTCTACCAATTGGCAGGGGCGTAAGCTCTAGAGTTTCCAGCGCCCGGGGACAACTGAAGAATTTGCGCCCCTTTCTGTGTGCCAAGAACGGAAAACATTTCAATAAAAAAATTCGTAACCCTTGGATGCTGCGCCCGGGGAAAGATGTCCCCCCTTGCCACGCCACTGCCAATTGGGTAGCCATCAATTTCATGTGACATTTTTGAAGTTTAGGAAAAGAAGATTTATCATCTTCCATGACTATAAAAATACAAATTTATTCAGATTTAAAAAATCCTCATTATCTTGGTGACAAATTCAGCAGCATATTTTTTGTAATCATCAGTGCCTAGACTGGTGCCTTTTTCATGCTCATACTCTTGATGAACTCTTGAATTCGCCTGCAGATATGAAGTCATATGTGTTATCTGCTATGAAAATACAGATGTAGTCATTAGTTGAATTGTTCATATGATTGATAAAATCAGAATCGGATTCTTCATATACCAGGCCATCATTTCAATGTCCGTTGCATGGGCTTGTTACACATAAGTATTTTTTAAACTTCTAAAGGGAGTCGTATTAAGTTAAATTTTTCTTTCTAACCCTTTCTTGCTTGTCTTTCAGCTATCTTGAATTTAATAAATTAACTTGTATTGTTGATACGTGTGTATTCAACACACGTATCAACAATACAAGTTAAACTACTAGGATGCCAAGTAGTTAATATTGTTGAGACGATTTCCGTCAGATATAAATTTTTCTTAATTTGTCTGGGGATAATAAGAGAGTTACAGTAGAGGCCTCACTGCAGGCCAGGGTAATATTTTCTCTAACATTGTTCATAACAGCAAAATGCAAAGTTTTTTGTGCGGTTCTTCAAATTATGGAGGATTAAACTATAGCCAATTAGTACAGACTTCAATTCTGGGCATATTAGCCCGATAAAATAAATTATTTTCACTAGCAACAAACTGTGAAAGAGCTGAAGTTTTTAAACAGAGCTTTCTAACCAGAAACAAAATAATAATTCTGAAAAATAAACCAAAATTTGAAGGCTAAGCGTGTACGCTCCTCCACTGTACGCTGCTCAGAACATCACAACATAAGCACACAGATATAGCTATTTTAAATTACATTACAAATCTAGAGAAGACAGATTTACAAAATATAAAATTGCTACTAAAAACACCAGAACTTATTATTCAGTCGGAACTCACCAGAGTTAGGCTCTGGTGTTTTTCACTTTTTGCGTGAAATTCTAATTCCAATCGTAGTGCGCCGGATAACGAATTCCGGATCCCAAATACGGCAAGCTCCGGTATTTTCTTCGGTAATTCATTTAAATATCACCCTAATATTCTGCTATTATTGTAGCACTTCATTTAGCAGTTAAAAACTGATATTTGAACTCAAACATGTTTGACTTTCATGATAGCTTGAACAGCCGAGAACAAAAATTCTCGTCGAAATGCGTATAGTTTCAGAAAAAGGTATATATAGCTTATAGCTTCAATAGATTTTGGTTATCTGGTCAAGATAGCCTGTATTGTTATGTGATCGAGGCTTTAAACGGATTAAGCACTTTTGCCTGACACACACACACACACACACACACAAAAAAAAAAAAAAAAAAAAAAAAAAAAAAAAAAATTAAATCTTTGGTACATTAATTGGTTACTAAAAACTTCCTCATATGATATTTGTTTTACTTACAACTGTTTTTCAAAATATTTACCTTTAAAAAGAAATCCTCGGGATCATGTTTTGTTTATATTCAATAACCCATTTTTAATTTTTTTATTTATGGTAATTTGATTTTGACAGCGATTATTAACTTATTTTCTAATATTTCTTTTTACCTTTTCATTTTTTAGATTTTAATCATTCACTGGTTACAATTTTATTTACTTAACTTTGTTAGGGCTCCGACACTTCTAATATCAGAAATTAAGCTCTGAGAAGCATTATTACAGTGTTTACTGATGAAAAGCCATCAATATGGCAATTTTTTTAAAACCCTTAGGGAGACTGTGTTCGAAAATGCAGGCTTTCCTTCTGTAAGGATAATGTTAACCGTTTGAGTCCGGCGCGCGCTTCACTTGTCGTATGCCAAAAATACGGCGCAGCTGGATAGCGCTTTTTATGTTTTGTATCGAGAATGCGAAGACGCTGCTGTTAGTTAGTATACTTGAAAAAAAAAAAAAAAAAAAAAAAATCATTGTCACTTTCAAATGAATCAGAACTTGACATGAGCTACTTCGTAATGATCAGTATAACACTTGGTAAAAAAATGAAAACAATTTTCAATTCCTATAAAACAACTGCTACTGATATCACTTCAACTGCTCTCAATAATTGCGTAAAGTATACTAACCAACAGCAGCGTCTTCGCATTTCCCTCGATACAAAAGAAGCGCTATCGCGCTGCGCCGTATTTTTGGCATACGGGACAAGTGAAGCGCGATAGCGCTTCGCCGGACTCAAACGGTTAATTTTATTATCAGTTAAATTTCGAGTTCAACTTCTTTCCAGTCAAATTCTTAACTTCAACTTACTACTTCCGGCCAGAACGTAGTTTAGAATCACGTCTGAATACATAATGAGGAGCGGTATTAAATTATTAAGTTCTTCGGTCTTGGCGAGAGGGTTACCGGTGGCGTGGCAAATGCGGTCAAGAGCAGGAGACTGACGTTAATTACGGAAGGGGAAAGTAAACGGCTGTGTCAGGGATCATAAGGGGAGATATATTTTTTTTTTAAAAAGTGTTTTTTGGCTAGTTTATACATTCAAAGGAAAATACAAGTTACTCACTGAACTTCGCACATTAATCTGAATAACCTTTAAACCCGATGAACAGTACATTTGTGTGACAAGGCGAGCTTTCTGACTGTACAATCTGTTTTACATTTAGCGAGCTTGTGCCGAATAAGTTTATTCGCTATTTTATGTAATTTCTGCAATATTTTGTAATTCTTTTATTTTTTTCATTTAAATTTTATTTTTTTAAAGATAATTTCTTTTTATTCACAAATATTTATATTTTCTATTTTTCTAATAAGTGAAACATTTAATAAAATTCTGATATTTTGTTTTCATAAGATAAAGTACGAAACCTTTGTTAAAATTTTCATAGCTCACTGTAGTTCAGTGACCGTATTTTAATGTGCCATTTTATTCGCGAGTCCATTTATCCGATTTGAAACTTGGAAATGAATTAACAAATCGATCTGTCCATTCAATTGGTCCTATCGACTTGAATACAGTGAGCCTGAGTAAACGGGAAGTATCTTTCGTAAATATAAAAACCATTATAAGCGCATTTCTAAATAATAATTTTAAAATATAATTTTCACAGCTGTTTGACGCTGCTTTCATTTCTTAATTATAAATATAAATATATGTACTGAAAATTACGAAGAGAATAACACATACGTATCTGTTATTACGAGAATGAGTATTGCTAATGTATGCGATAGGGCTTGAAAACTAATTTTGATTCACCTTTCTTTTCTTTATGAATGACGAATATCTGTTTGCCATACACGTGATCAAATAGGGAATAAGTGTTTAATCCGTAAGATTATAAGTATTGATTAACATTTCATATAACTACTTTTAATTGAGGCTTTCTAAGAGCAATCCCCTTAATTTTGACTCGCAGCTTTTAATTTTAGACTAGGATATGAGCATAGAATCTACCTTTAAACAATGGGATTTTTTTTTAAACACTGTGGCATGACAGTGCCTAGTAATAATAGTTTTAGCATCACTAAGAATCATTTTCTGGATTCTCATATTGATTTTTTTTCAAAAGATATTAAAAGCTGCAATTGACGAGTATGAGCAATGCATAATACATACATATATAACGTAAGCATACCATAAAGAAAAATGAACCCCAACAAAAGCTGATCGACTGCTATTAAACTCTAAAGAGGGGTTTATCAGAGGGAAAATGGCAATTAAAATAAATTAAAATTCCATTTAATTGATTTTAATTATTTATTTACTGTATCGATTTATTATTAATTCTAATGGATTGGAATATTTGAATATGAATTAGCTGAATATTTAAGAAAAATATTATGACTGCGAGAATAGGAAAAAAAAAAAAACATTTTTTGAATATTTACTTTCTTATAGAATGCAGATAAATTCATTTCTACTCAATGAAAATCCAAATTTAGTAGCTAATTAATCTGTCCTGTATCGAGCACTTTAGTTCAGTGATCCGTATTAATGTGCGCTTTTTTTTAAAAAAATTTAAATGTTTCAAGAATAATTAGAAAAGGGCATAACTCTCTTCTTACCCTTAAATTCTTCAATAAAAAAACTGCATTTTCAGCTATAACCAAGTGAAATAATTTTCTAAATATAATTCAAAGCATGAAAAATAAGGTACATAAACAGCTTGGAAATGGAACTAGCATTGAGATTCTCTTTAAGAAATATGGTGAAGCTTAGCAGAAAGTCTACGAAGTGAAGTAATTCCGTAGAATATTTTCTCTTTATGATTAAATTGCACTCAATTATACTTTATAAACGACATGTAAATACTATTTAATGTATATGTGTGGATGTGTGTGTGTGTAGCTCACTAGCGGCTGAGCTGTAAAATCAAAAAAACCAGACCAAACAATAGATATAAGTAGCTTAAAAACTGCTATATTTTACGTATACTTATCAAGTAATATTTCAATATATATAATGATTAAAAGAAAGGAAAAGTAGGATCCTAACTGATTGTATATAATGTAATCCCTATGAAGGCCCTAACAATTCTTTCTCACTTAAAGTCGTAACCCAAAAAGAGAACAAGTAAAATTAAACTTCAGATACGTATACAATACTGAATCTAATACAAAAAATACAAAATATAAAAATAAATTATATATGTACGAAACCTAACTAACCATTTATATTGATATTACGTAAATATACGTATGGTAACGAACATTGTATAATAAAGATATTTTATACCTTGTTCTATATTTGGTTCCATTTATATATACCTATACATAGATATATATAATTTAAGGATTATAGTAGTAGTTAATACTACTACATATAAAACACAAAAGTGCATCAATAATGTATCTTTCTGTATTATTTAACTTCCTTCTTAAGAATTTTCTGCATTATAGTTTGCGTTATTTTATTCTAAGTCTCAAATAAAAACAACTATTGTTTATATGTTATTAGAAAATTAACCAAAAAGCAGCGACCACAATGTAATTGAGAAACAGTCCTTAGCCGTGAAAAGGTTGAAAGCCATTCGGTTATGACTATTATCTCACATACTGAGCTACTTCGCATACATGGAACATAGCATTCGAAATGAAAAACTCAATATTTACTACAAATTCATTCGTGTAACAAATATCTGTCTTTCTACACCTATGGCTTTAAAAAAAGATGTTATTTATCTTACAGTTTATCATTAAGTAATACATTTTCATTGTACAAAATTGCATTCATTCGAAGAATTCAATTTGTATTTTCCTCTGTATAAAACTGAATGTAGAGAAGTTAGATGTTTAAACGACCCCCAAGACCCCGAGCAAGATTCCTCCCTACTTTTCAGCCCCCCTGTGAAAAAAGGGGTTCTAAATTTACGACCTGACCGCATATAAGGGTATTTCGGGTTACCAGGTATTCTGTCTGTACGCGTCCGCCCTTTTTTTTTTTTAGGCTACCCTCTCGTACGCTGGGCCGTACTTAGGCCCTCGATAGCTTCGCAGTCAATTAGCGTTAAGGGGCCAACTCGGTTAGAATCTTGATAGCTTCGGCTATATCTCTTTAGTTTAGATTAGTTTACTTCTTAGCCTCTTAAGTTCAAGCCCAAGTGTCGGCTTTCATTGTACACTCCAAGACGGAGTTCTGTTAAATCTTATTTGAATAATAAAGGGCTATTTACCCTTCCAGCTTGTTGTTTCTTGTCACACGAACCCAAGCGATTACTCGCTTATCAGTTCTTAAGATTCTTGACGTTCAACTGTAACGTAGCATTTACAAGTGGGAAACTCTACACTTCTATTGCATTTTTGAAGGTCTAGCATTCCTTACTTTAGAGGTCCAGCTTTCCAGAGGACCCTGCTTGAAAAATCTGACCCTGGCTGCTAACCTAAAAATTCAAATAAATAATATAAGCACAAAAATAAATAAAAGTCTTTTTTTTAAATTTTTTTTTTTTAAAATTTTTTTTACGCATACTATAATAGCTTTATGTTTCCTTCCTCCCTCCCATTTTTGAAAAGGTTAGGTTGTCTGAACGCGGAAAAGTGTACGTAAGCTATCTACTTAAGAACCTAAGAGTTAGGTTATACTATTTGAACATGACAAAACACATATAAAGGCACTGCATAAGAAAAACGATGCTTTTGTGGAGGACTTTCTAAGAGAAACTAGCTCATATCCATATTAGACTTGGGAGGGGGAAAAAAAACCCACCTCTACAGCAGGCCTCCCGAATTTAAATTAACATGAATCAACAGTACTAATCAGCTGGCCACTGGCGTGGAGGCCTTCTCAGAAAACAAATTTCGAATTGTACATAACGGGATCAAAAGTTTTTTTTTTAAAATTATTATTAAGGTAAGCTGTCACGAATAATGACGCACGAGCTAAGTACGGCAAAACACACAAGGGCACTGCCTAAGAGAAGGGATAACTTTGTGAAGGACTTTCCTAGGGAAACTGGTAGGCGCAACAACTCAGAGACGAATTTCTTAATCTGTAGATTTAGGTACAGCTAATAAATAATGTGTTAGAAGAGAAAGGAGGGGATTTTTATATAATAAAGAAAAAAAAATAATAAGAAGTCATAAACATTTTCTGTAAACACGGTATTTTTTTCTAAGTAATGACATTAATACACATTTCGTAAAAAATAAATAAAAATTTTACATAATGATGAGACGCTGCCATTCAATTCCAATTTTCAGAAAGATTAACCTTCATAAAAAGATTTTGTTATTTTTTGCAAATATGGTATTTTTTCTCAGTAATGATATTAATGCATATTTTGTAAAAAACAAATAATTGTATCTAATGATGTGACTCTTCCATAATGGCTTCGGCATTTTCATAAAGATCAGCCTTCATAAGAGTGCTCCAGGAAAATCAGTTTCTAACTTGGGAGGGGGGGAAGGCTCGGTCACTTTTATCAACACTCCCTAGAACTTAACCCAGGGTTATCGAGAAGGGCTGCTTTTATGCAGGCGTAAGCTTGGTTGTTTGTGTATAACTTCTGTGCCCCAGACAGGATAGACAGATTCTTCTGATAAACATTCTTAATTGTTGCGGCACATTTTAAAATGCACATAATTAGTTAGAAGTGTCAGTAAAAATATGAAAAGTAAATGAGACCTGGATGGTTGGCGGAATTAATTCAGTGCTATGGTAATATTAGTAAAATTTTCTGCAGCGCTCTTGTTGGTGAAGTTGAGTTTTACTGCACAGATAAGAGAGTTTAAATACTAAGAAAAGAAAACAATAAATTTGATAACTGATTAGCTGCGTTCTTTTAATATACCACTTCATGAGTGATGCATGCCGACTATATTCAGTGGTCTCATCATCTTAGGTAGATCAAAATTACTGGTAATTTCCCGTAAATTAATTATTATTATTAATTTTCATGGCAAGAATTAGAAGAAAGGTTTAAGATTTTAATAATTTTAAGTCCAAATTTTATATTATTTTTATTAGCATCAAAATATAACCTTAGACTTGAAGATACATTTACATAATTGACCGATGAGCATTGTTTATTGATTAATTCAGTGTCATGATTATGTAATGTGCCAGTCAAAAAAATTAATATTTAGCTATAAATATAAATAGGTTTGAATTACAAAACTTCAAACAGGAAATAAATGTAAATTGAAACTTCTTTCTGAGTGATAAATTTAAAATTTAGTTTTTTTTTGAGGTGGGGGGGAAACCCTCCACTTTTGTTAAAAAATGAAAATGAAATTTCCGCCCCGTCTGCAATCTGAGTTTGAGGCTACTGCATCCGAACAAAGCAGTGTTCTATATCAAACATCGCCTTGGATGGTATTGTGGTTAGCACACGCGACTGCTATACGGAGGTTGCGGATTCGAAACCCATGTAAAATTTGTGTATACCCACTCATCCCTCCGTGTGCGTTACGTGCAACACTAACAGTGTTACAGTCTGGATATAATGCCGCAATTAGATTTCGCAATTTCTGACTAATCATTTGGAAGCAAGTATCGGGTCAATTGTCAATAAAGAGGAAATATTAATTTGGGCTAACTGATAAACATGTAAAGCTAATTAACTAATGAGGATATTATATATGATTGCTAAAACTCTGTCAACTTAAGGAAACCTTTTAGCAAGTTATTCTTTCGAAGAACTCCGCCTCAGTCTTAGAAAAATATATCTTAATATTTAAAGTCGATTCGTATGTTACAGGTATTTTATGTAAAGAACAGTACTGCACTTTTTTTATTAAAACATTTAATATAAAATTAATGTAATTAATGTAATTTACTTTCTAGTAATGTATCTTTATATTTTTTAGTTATTACACGTTTTTTTTGGCGAAAATTAAACAACCTAATCTTAGTAGAATGTAAGGGTTTAATCAAATTATTAACTGAATTGGATTATGGCAAAGAGAAGGAATACCTCCGTGAGGAGACTTTCTAAGGAAAACTGGTGCATTATCTTAAACCCCAGAAATTTTTAGTCATGTAAATCAAATCCAAACTTAGTGTAACGAATTGGATACATACTGTTTACCTTATATAGTTTTAGAAAGTTTCAGTGTGGTGGCACCACTAAGGGTGTAACGGTCATTATTGGAAATCCATATTACATGGAACAATGGTTGCCAGAGCGTACTCCGAAGAGAGGCTGGACATTCCCACCAATCCACACGAGAGGACTTTCGGCTCACCACATATTTAGAGTGCCGCCATGCCGCACCGACACTACATTTAGAAACATTCACTCACCAGCGACCGAGCGGTAAAGACGCTGAACACTGCTAGTTTAGTCCGAGGTTCGAATCATGAATTCGTCCGTGAACGAGCTGGCAGCATGGGTGTTTTCGTGGTTTTCCCCATGTGTAACGTGTATACGAGACAGTCTCCCTTAGAAAGTCCTCCATGAATGCATCCCTCCTCTTAGGCAGATAGCCCTTGACTTTGCTGTAATTAAATAACCTAACCTAGAAACATTCATATCTTCTCCGGGATTCGAACCGTAGTAGGCTCCCCTAACCACTATACATTATTGCGTGTTGATGTGTAGAGTATAGACATCATTTGTGTTTGTTGTTATTTTGATGTATTCAAAATTTTAAAATTGTTTGAACAAGAACATTGTTTGAAATTGTTATTACACATTTGCCTATATTGTTTTTGGCATAATGTAGCCATTTGGCAACAATAGCATTTTTCCAAAAATTGGAATAAAAATTTAGTTTAGAATTTTTTTATATATTAAGTATATTTCCTATTTTATTTGATATCAATTCTAATGTATTTTTGACTTTAGATGTTTTTTTTATCCATAAATGCATGAATTTTTATTTTTAAAATTTTCCCCTAAACAACTGCTTAGCTGTAGAATTACCATTTTGCAGTTAAAATTAGGAACCTTAAATGCAGCTAACAGAAAAGTGTTTTACGATGAAATTCCTTATACTTCACCGTTCAAAATAATTTACAAATTGGCATGAGTTTCTGCTTATCTTCCCGATGCGTCTGCGTCTTGATGGGGGGGGGGGGAAACACTTCCTTATAAGCGGGTCTACAAATTTTATTAAACATTAAATGCAATTTGAAGCTTATAAAGTATTTTTTCCAGCTTTTCTGCCTGCGTACTGTAACTGGGTAGCACGACCAACGCGTATTCGGGAGGTCCGGGGTTTGAATTCCGGCGACGGCCCTGCGGATTTCTTCAGTTTACTACTGACATCGAAAAAATTCTAAAAAATGTTATCTACAAGCCTCTATTAGAGTTTTACCTATTAGATATTAGATGCCACTTTCACACTCTTTTGTTGAGGCGAAAAGTTCTTGATTACGTATAAAAGAGGCTTAAGATGGGAAGATGATATATTTTCTTTTCTAAAAGATACTAAACTAAGGGTAACAACAAAACCCAACTAAGATTCGCCTATCAGAAAATTTCTTCTGCATTTATTTCTGTTTTGCTGGTTTCATTAGAAAATTGAAAAAGATGTCAACTAGATAACTGTAATAATCCAGTAAAATTTGATAGCATTTAAAAAATTGATATAAAGAGCCGATTTCTAGCAACAAAAGATGCTAAAAATCTTCTAACCTAATTCTATTCAAAGAGTAAATAAAAATCATGCGTTTATTTTTGAAATAAAACTTTAAAATTTCATCATTTTGAACTGTAGCAACATTCCCTATTAGAAAAACAGTCGATGGCATTTCAAAAATTCGTTTTATTACTCCAGTTGTTTCCTGTGAAGTTGCATGAGTTTTTCACAGTGTCAGAGTTGTTGTCCAAAAAACCTCCCTCCCCCCAAAATGGCCGGCCCTCAACCGTCTTCGGCTTGGCCACAACAAAGGCCAGAAGTGTTTGTCACTTTATTATGAAGGAACCTAATAAGAGGCTGGTCAAGCATGGCGACTTTTTTGCAAAATATGGTGACCAAAATTAGGAAGCCATTGCTAGCTTGGCAATATTTAACCAATTTGGCGAGATAGTGGTTTATTTTTTATTCTAATCGCGGGCACTATTCAACAATGGCCATTCCTAAGGTCCATTTTATTAGCGCTCCTAATAAGCGGCCACCGTTGTCGCCTACGAAGGGACGGACAGTTACAACCCTGCCTTCTCCGGGATTCGAACCCGGGTGTTGGAGTCGGCTGTCCCCCCCCCAAAAAAAAAATCTATAAAACAGCAAAACGAGACACATGCAAATAAGAAGAGTGAATACGGCCAATTCGACCTTTACCGGCGCTCTAAATGCACATCAGTAGGTTAGGTTATTTAATTACGGTAAAGCCTCAAGGGCTATCTGCCTAAAGAGAGGGATGCCTTCGTGGAGGACTTTCTAAGAGAACTGGCTCGTATACACGTTACACATGGGGGAAAAACACCCATGCAGACAGCCCGTTCGCGGGATTCGAACCTCGGACCGAACTACCAGCGTTCAGCAACTTTACCGCTCGGCCGCTGGCGGGCCCAGATGAGTAGAGTAGTCAGAGGTGTCGCTCCAAAATCTGTAAAATAGGGCAAAACGATACACAAGGAAATGAATAAAAGTGTTGTGTTTATTTTCGAAATAAAATTTCATTTCAACACTCTAAAGTGCTATTTTGTCTTGTTTTTCTATTAGCAAAATTGTGCTGACATTCTGGGAGATTTTTATCATTACTTCAGTTGCTCTATTATACACAATATACAAGATTTGTCAGGGTTCGCACACATTTCTGCACACGGAAATTAAGTACTTTTAAGGACCATTAATGAAAAAAATTAAGGACCTATGAGCAAATGGGAACTGAATAAATTCAATTGAAGATATTATCTATGCCTGAATACCTTTTTTGCAATACCATCCTAAAAATAAAATAGATCCCTAAGTAGAACGCATTATTGCTAAACATGAATTAATTAAGATAATTGTTAAGATAATTAAGATAATTGTTTGAGAATAAAATAAACTTTATGCAATTTATCAAGTAGCATTAAATATTTTACACTTATAATTGTAGGTCATATTTGAAAGAAGATAAGTGACATTTACGTTTTACTAAAAGTTAGCTTTATGTTGATTTTTTTTTATGTCTCTTTTTGTCACATACTTGGTCAGTCTAGAGATTTAGTAAATAATCAGGTAGATCTTATGTCAAACTACATAGGTTAAAATGAGAAGTAAGATCATAATCAGCATGATTCATAACAGAAGATTGAATGTTGTCACCGCTGCTGCTTGTCTATAGAGAAACCTGCTGATTAGAACAAACCTGAAAGGCTTGATGTAGGCAAGTGTTGAAAGTTAGTCAGGTTCTGTTTGATGAAGTTAGTGTCGTAGCTTCGTGTACAGTTCCAGAGGTTATAACCCAGTTAACATACTTTAGGGTTTCAATAAGCCATTAAAAACCAGACGTGATAAGTTGTTTTGTATTATTTTAAGTAGATGCATAGAATATGTTTTACTTGAATTTTTACATTTTTATAATTTATTTTGTGACCACAGTGAGTATTAATGAAAGGCGATAACTCGCTTTAATATGTAGAGATAATTTTTAAGGGTAAGCAGTTAGATATAAATAATTAAATTAGGTAAATAGGTAACCTTAGTCATGGATTTACATGGCCACTATTAAATTTTGTCCCTATTAAAATCAAAATCTAATAAAATTTCACAGTTGAAAATACATGTTATTTATGACACTGATTCTTAAACGATATTAGAATAATTACACATTAAAAGCTACAAAACATTTATGTTTTGTAACAACAACTATCTACAAAATATTTATCCGTCATTTTAATTTGAAGCCTTCCCAAACATTTTGGCTAGTTTATACCGATTTCCTTCTCTTTAAGCATATTTTCTAACAATAATTAGAGATTTGTCTCAATGTGCAAACCAATGCTCTTGCTAGTTTCTGCGTCTTCATCTTGTCAACCTCTCCACAATGTACCTATGAGGGTTTAATTGATCTGGTAAAAGTTAAATAGTCCAAAACCCCCGATAGACGTGAAGCAAATTATCACTATGTCTGAAAGTAACTACAATATAGGACAAAGGTTTAAATAAGCATCTTATTTGAAAAGAACTTAGAACAAACATAAACGCATGTTCTGATGCTAACAAAATCAATTATATCTCACGGTGACGTAATTAAACAAGAACAGTCAAATTCAAACTAAATAGGTGGACTAGTGGTCAAAAATTATACAATTTAATTTAAATTCAATCTGGCTCAGTAACTCTATCATATGAGGAAACAGAAATGGAAAATTATAGTAAAGGCTGAAATCATAAACAATTGCGTAATTTACATAATAATAACTGCACATATCTTTGAAGAATAATTTATAATGCATTCAGTTTCTTCAGTATGTTTCTTTTTCATTTTAGAATTTTTGGATTTAATTAAGGATTTCTGTTTTTCTAAAATCACTAAATGCATTTAGAATGTATAGAAAAAGTGAATAATTTAATTTCTTTAGTAATATGGAATTCAGAAGAAATATGAAATATATATATGGTAAAGGCCGGTTACAGAGCTGATGTGGCAGATTTTTTAGAATTTAGCGACACACCAAACAACAAAAGCTAGAAATGGCAAAACTTTTAGAATTTAGAGCAGGCATTGGAAGCAGAATTTAGATAGGCACTAGGCAGCAGAATTTAGGATACATAGAGATTGCATCAAATGGGAAAATGTGTATGATGTATAGCTCTGTGTATGATGCATTAAAACATATTAGATGGATCTTTGAAATTGTAAGTTTTCAATTTTTGTATTAATAAAAAAATCCCTTTCTATAATGTCTGCCCAAGTGATACGATTAGAAGCATTTTTGATATTTTCCGTGCATATTTCATGTAAAGGGAAGATAAACATATTAAGAAAAAGATTCTAGTATCAGGAATAAAACACTCAAATATTACTCATGTCTTCATTGTTCTTCCAGATGTTCTCCAAAAAGTAAGAAATTCATCGCAAACATTGTGTAAAATACGCGTTGATACCATGAAGGCATTTTTCACTTTGTCACATATTTCTTTAATCTTCTAGAATCGTGGGTATAAAGGGAAAAGTGTAAAATTACTTTTATAGATGAAACTGATGCATATTCTGAAAATTTTGAATATTCCGAGACAATTACATTTGAAAAACGCTTACTATGAAAAAAATTAAAAAGAAGATATTTTTAATTAATTACATAGAATTTTGCTTTTACTAAGAGTTGTTTCGGAAATTGTGCTTTATAGCATTATACCTCGTATATTTTTCAGATTCAAAATATTGTATAATAAGTTGCCAAAATAAAACTTTATAATATGACAGCAGAAAATAAAAATGTTTTATTTTAATGTTATTTATCAAAGTTATGATGTTTAAAAAAAAAAAAAAACCGTCGAAAAATTCTGATTTCAGAATTAAAAATTTTCTATAGAAACTGGTCTGAAAATCGCCAAAATGTTGACAAGTCCTCAAATTTAGAACCGTTTAATAAAAGAATTTACATTCTCAAAAGCGAAAATTGTTTAAGAGCTCTTTATTACAATAAATGAATTTCGAAATGCTTATGTTTCATTTCTTGCTTAGAAACTCGAGTATCCCGTCATTTATATTAAAAATAGAAACAAATTATAACCCATGAACCCATTCAAAAGATAACCATATATGCGGCAGTGAATCGCCAAAAATGTTCCTCAAAATGCTAATTCACACTCAAAATGACAGTCGTAAAAACAGACAGAAATTTCAGATGATTAAAATTAAGGACCTTTAGCTGATTTTGGCCAAAATTAAGGACTTTTAAGGACCAAAAATCGATTCAAAAAAATCTAAGGACTTTTAAGGTCTCTTAAGGACCGTACGAACCCTGTTTCTTAAATGCAAGGACTCGTTTTTAGGTCTTTGTGTGCTTCTTTTACCGATTTGAATTCAGAAAAATTCCTCTCAAAATAAAAATATATTTGCAGTAATTAGGAGGAAAATTGTCAGAAGTATTGTAATATGTAAAACTGCCTTCTAAACTGTATTTTAGAATAAACTAGAAAGTTACTATCTATTAAAATTTTGTTTTTCTAAACAATAATAGAAATAAAATTTTGAAATATTTATGTCATTCTGATCCTAATTTAATTTACATTCGTATTTTTCATTCAAAAGTGTCAGCGAAGCAACATTATAAAGCTGTTACATTCTCTGTGCAGTTTCCTAGAATACTCTGTCAAAACAATTCGCACATTTCAATTTGTTGGATAACACAAGTCCCCTAAGTTTATCTAAATCCCCCTAAGTATGTATTATAACACAGTATTCACACATTCTTGTCGCTTTAATCCTCCACGAAGGCAATAACATTCTTTCTGAGCTTTGCTACGAAAAGAAGGACTATAATTCAATAAAACCCAATCTTTCTTTTCTAATGACTAAACCTTATAAAATTATGTTTTACACAAAAAATACTACCCCCCAAAATTATATCACACAAATTATTTCACACAGTAGCACTGAAAGTAGGGCGGTCTACTGTGTTTTTCTATTTACACATATTATAAAATAATTATTATTTTATAACCTATTATAAAATTATAATTAGAAAAAAAATTCGAAACCAGGAAAAATGAATTTTCGGTAAACCATACAGAAGTTTAAAATTTGAGAATTTTAGAAACACTTTCCTGAACATGGCAAAACAGCAACGAGAATTATTTATATGTATACATATGTATGTACTTCATATAAATTATAAAATGTAATATTACGTTAAATAGCATGAAATAATTTTCCCTATTCAAAAACTGTTTCACTGCTTTCAAATGATATAAATATCTATAGCTGCAGCTCCTGACATAAAGTTTGTGTTCCCTTTATGATGTCCTATAATGGGCAAAATACTTTATTAATGATGCATAATTTCAGCGAAGGATTTATAAGCTACACAAGCTATAGCTGGCCCCCCCCCTAAAAAAAATTAAAATGTAGTACAACCGACTTATCAAGGGCCCCCAATATCTCAAATAGCTTAGGACCTTATCAAGTCTAAACCCGGCTCTGCATAATTTGTAAATTAATCGTGATTTATGTTATATGAATATCTTATTTTATGTAGCATTTGCTATTCCCGCGGATAGGACGCCATTATTGTAGTTATCTTCATTAAATCCCTTCAATCTCAATGCAATTTTTTTCGCAAAGACGCGTTTTCTTCTTAACTTTAGAATTGGTAAAGGTACCACATAGAGATAAGAGGAATTTCGAAGCCCGGAAACTACCTTCGGGCATCCAAGGTCATCCCCTCAAAAACTTGAATGAGCTAAAACCCCTTATCGCTTACAGATAGGAAGTCGGGAAAAGGAAAGTAAGTCAAGGTCAGGTTTTTGACCTTTCCAAATCTACAGATACATTAATTACTCTGAATTTTTTTCTTCACCATATTTCACGCACGTTAAAAAATTGATATAATTAAACGAATTTGTAGTTAATATACATTGGAGTATTCATTTAACAATAAAAATAGAACGTTACTTGAAATTCTGATAGTATAGGGAAAAATTCGTATCTTGAGATACAGAAACCGCCGCTATCATTTCCGTTTCAAACTTGAATCTATCTACTCAATGCCTGAGTTTAATATCAGGCGATCTAAAAATACCAAATACTGGATGAATTTTGAACTTATCTGGTAAGAAAGTAACTAAAATTAATACCCAAAATAATAATTAATAAATAAATATGAAAGTTTTGAGATTTTAAATTACGTCAACAGGGGCGTTTTTTTAACGTTTTGTGTGTTACCTTTATTTATTAAATATCATGTTCTATGTAATCAAAGCATAAAATTCAGTTCAACAGCAATATCGCAAAATAATTTTTAAATGATCATATCTTTAGAACTTCCGATACACAGTCTCGCGCGCTGAAGAAAATTTTTCCCCCGCCCGTACGGTGTTGCCATTGCTCGCTTTGAAATCGCTTAGTTTTTAAATCAAAAATTCGTTCATTACAAAATATGAAATCGACAATAAAAAAAATTTCAAATTAGGGCTTCCACATGCCCATATTCTGCGGAGGATTACGGTATTTAAATTTTGATGGCTCTAGGTACTATTGTTTATCACAATGTGAAAAAAATACATACATTGATGAAAATATTGACTGTACATTGCAAATGTTACTTATTATTTGATTGTACATTGTAAATGTTAGTAGTAAAATAAGTTACTTAGTTTTTATGTATTCTCAAGTATCTTATGTATTTATATGTTTTCTTATTTTGTATTTTTACTTATGTTTACGCATTAATTTTCAAGTTTGAATTTTCACTTCAAATTCTCACTGTACCCTCACAGCACACTAGGTCAACTGTTAGATTCACTATCTTGCATCTCCATTGTTCGCCTTCTATCTTGATTGGCTCTTAGAGCCTTTGTGATGCAGGGTCACCCCCTCTTCTCATCTTTGACCTTTCTGCCCCTTCGCCAGACTACTCTACGTCATCGGCCTATGGGTTACTGTGCCGAATACATCGCCGGCGATATCTGAACTAAACGAAAAATTACTGGAAACAGAATTTTATTTTTCTGAGTTTGTGATTCTACAATTTAACTCCATAAACCACTGCATTCCACCGAATTAACTGAATAATTCCCGCGCACAGGATTCAATACTTCATTCACAAAAAGTTGAGCCTCGCTTATTGTATTATTTGCAAGTTTCATTATTTTTTCAAAAACAATTTCAATTTAAATAAAAGATTTTTCTCCACTAAACCCCTTTTCCTATATCAGTGTATAACGTATTTTCTCCCTCGTCTCGTCGGTAGCACACTCGCCGCGTATTCGAGAGGTCCAGGTTCGAGTCCCGGCAATGGCAATTGCACATTTTTCACGTCTCCAGTATAAAAATAATTCCTAATTCCTCTACAAGTGTGAGAATAACATCTGTTCTAAATTGCTGTAAACCCTTGTAGAATTAAGCTGATATTAATTATATGTAACCGGCACTTTCAAAATTTTATTAAATAACCAGGATAAAATGACCAAATGGCCGGACCAACAATATGCTGATGTGGTCCCGACACTTTGATGTATCGAAACTATTTTTCTAGTAATTTTTCTTCTTTCCTATATTTTTTAATTATGGATTAACCGTAGATTGTTGTGCCCTCTATCGTCTAATTAATTGGCAGATAACTGTTTTACCCAACTTTATGACCCCATCAATGGCCGAATGGTCCAGAACCCTAAACACTGGGAGACCTGAATTCGATACCATGTTACATGGTTGGTTTCTATCGTTTTTCACCATGTTGAACGAGTATGTGTAATATGAATATGTATGTGTCCTTTACCATATCCAAATAACCAAACCTGATCGAATCTTCAGAGAAATGTTACGCTAAGGTGGCATTCGAAAAGATTGAAAATTTGTAACTAAATATAAAATATTTTCTCATAAGATTATAACAGTACTTACATATTACTTCAAATTATAATAGCCTAAAGTAAGTTAAAATTTTCTACTATATAAGTAATGTACAATGTTACAACGACTTATATTAAATTATATTAGTTTCACAAACCGGTATAGCCGTGCTCGAATCCCGAAGAAGACATGAATGTTTGCAAATGTATAGTTTCGTGAGCTTTAGCTGAGACTATAGGTCAAACAAGTGAGCAATAGCAACAACACTGCCACTAATCTTGTTTGAATTTTGCATTTTTAATTAATGGAAAATTCTTTCAAAATATATTTTCTCTGAGAGTCGATGAAGAGACAGTTCTAAAACAGTAAAAGTTTCATAATTCGAATAATTTTCCATTACGTCAAATTATGAGATTTATCAACATAATGCGGAGAAAATTCTTCGAAACTAAAAATTCCGTTTTTAAAGTTCTACATAAATAACGCTATAAATGCATTTAATAGCTGAAAAATGATATTTTATGTTAACTAATGTAGTCCTCATCTTAATACAAATGAGTTTTTTTTTTTTTTTTTGGTATATTTAGATAAAAGCAGACAACTGCCTTTTGTTGTTACTTGCTCTTGCTTAATTAGTACTCTAGCGTCTTGCTAGCAGAATTTTGGAATACGCGCCGTTAATTATCTCATCTAGCTTGAGTAGTCTATTTTAAATGTAGTAGACTACATTTAAAATCTACATTAATGTCTACGAGAGTTGCCGTTTTCTCCTGTTAGTATTCTTTGCTTAAACATTCCGCATCAATGACAGCACAAGTTTGTCCACTTCCGGACCACATTTGGCGGACAGCACAGCGGGGAAGGGGGGGCAGATTTCAGATTCTTCTACTTAACCCCTTTGCTTTACCACCAGCCACCAACCCTGGCCCAAGGCTAGGTTCTGACTCCCTTACTACCATGGCAACAAGTTCCAATAGAGCGATTACTGATAACAGAATTTTATTTTTCCGAGTTTGCCAGCCTACAATTTAACTCCACAAACGACTGCATTCCACCGTATTAACTCGAAATCAATAATTCCTGTGCACAGGAGTAAATATTACATTTATAGCATAGTATTTATCTTGAAGTATTTACTTAACGATTCCTCGTAAATATGAACACACCAGAATATATTCGCTACAGCTTTGAGTTAAAGAAAGAGGTTAAAAGAAGTCGAATTAATATATATATATATATATAAAAAAACACTTACGGGGGCCACTACTTTCTGAATTTTTATTTGTGATTTAAATGGTTAATTTTAAATTTCAGTTTGCCCTTTATTTGTATTAAATCTACAATTTAATTTCTACAAATTTACTTCGATAAACCAATGTCTCTCACATCTAGAGAGATGTTCTCAACCAGAGAAGTTTTTTTCCGGGGCCCGGGCGGGGGGAGGTATGTGGTCAGCTTTTTATTTATATTCTTAGGATTTAGTTTATAAAGCACGAATTTAAAAAGAACTACGTTTTTGTACTGGTAAGTATAAGTATCTGCTTAGTAGGTGTCATAAATACAGTGAAATTTTCATTTTATTTCTACTACTGAACAGTGTTTTTACTAAACCTTTGTTCAATAAGAAAGACATAGTCAGTGTCGTACCCCAGAGTCGGTGCACCCGGTACAGCAACACAGGGAAGCCAGATGCCTAGCACCGACCTTTTACACACTTTATTCTCATACATATTTTAATTTAAAAATCTATCACGATCTTCACAAATTCTTTCCCGCAGGTCGATGCAAGGGGTTTTATACTACAAATAAAGAATATGATTGGAACATTCAACTATGCAACACCGTTAAACATTTTAATACATAAACTTTGAAAATTAATGCTTTTAAAGGTATGATTAAGAACTCAACATATATATTAAAAGAAAGAAGAAATATTTAAAGATTAATATTAAGATTTTATATTTGATTAAAGATTAAGATTTTAAAATGTTATTAAAAAAGTATTTAAAGTCTTTTTGGAACTTCACCCCGATTTCAAGTTGACTTCCTCTCTCGCCAAGGAGACTCCACTTTTCAAATAACTCCAAATCCTCCTACAGTATTAAAAATACACAAAACATGTTTTATTTTCAATTTGAGATTTTTAAAAATATAAGATTAGAAGTAGAATTTTTTGTTTTGTTTTGTCTTTAAATGCCTTTAAAAATCATATATTAAGTCCGAAAAAATAATAATTTAAAAACTTTAAGAAAGAACTGCAGTATTTTTTATTTAAATTCATATTAAGCAAGATAACATATTATAAACAAATCCAAAATTTATTTTTAAAATTCAAGGCATAAAACACTCAGAATGACCCTATAAAAGCATTGTTTGATGCATTTTTTAATTCAGCAAGTAAAATGCTTCATTATTGAAGATATGAACGGATTTACGTTATACATACGGAAAATCAATGGGACGAGTCAAACTACCGGTGTTTACTGATTGTACAGCTCTGCCGCTGTTAGCCTAGTTTAGTTTGGCCCCCACCAGCGGCCGAAGTGTAAAATCCCTGAATATTGGTAGTTCAAACCTGGGGTCGATTCCAGACGTACGGGCGTCTTCGTGGTTTCCCCATGTGTAGCGTGTATACGAGCCAGTTTCCCTTAGAAAGTACCCCATGAAGGCATCCCTTCCTCTAGGTACATAGCTATAGTGAGTTATTATATCCTAAAGGTAGACCTGTGACAAGGGAAGAAAGAGACGCGAGTACTATAAAAACTTCAGAACAAACTGAAATTACGAAACCTCACATACTGCTGATGAAAAAGATATTTATATTCCTGATGAACAAATCACAAATAATATATTATAACAGAACTTATAATATTCATTTTTGCGAAAAATATGTAAGATAAATATAGCATAATAAACTTTTCCCGTAATAAAAAATTCAACACTGGATTTAACTTTGTTACTTTTGTCACTTGCCAAATTGATAGACTTCTCCAATCATATAAAAATTGTAACATTTCTGGCGGTTGCTTTTTGACTATTCTTTCTTATTCATTTTATATACCGTTAAAGGAAAGCTACATCTGTATACTACAGTATTTTTTTAAATATATATTATAAAGGGAACTTAAAAAAAAAAAAAAAAAAAAAAAAAAAAAAAAAAAAAAAAAAAAACAATGTACATTATTTCGTCGCATTTCTCCACTTTTATGGAGCTAATCGATTTGTGCAGTGAACGTCTCAAATGTAAATGCCGAAGATAATCAACTCTGGTAAGATAATCAGGATTATAATTCGTAAGATAATCAGATAAGATCAATATATTATTTTTAGATAATCTAAAGGTAAGATAACCAATCCCTCCTCTACTTTTAACACTGCACTTTTTTTTTTTTTTTTAATTTATACAGGCTTCGTACACATTTCTGCACACGGAAATTAAGTACTTTTAAGGACCATTAATGAAAAAAATTAAGGACCTATGAGCAGATGGGAACTGATTAAATTCAATTAAAAATATTATTTTATGCCTGAATTTCACTTTTCTAATACCATCCTAAAAATAAAATAGATCCATAAGTAGTATGCATTATAACTAAACGTAAATTAACATAATTATTAATAAGTTTGAGAATAAAATAAACTTCATGCAGTTTATCAAGTAGCATTAAATATTTTACAAGTAGCATTTATAATAAGTTGGACATATTTGAAAGAAAATAAGTGACGTTTACATTTTACTAATAGTTAGCTTAATGTTGATTTTTTTTTTTGTCTTATTTTGTCACATACTTGGTCAGTCTAAAGCAGAGGTTCTCAACCGGTGGTAGGCAAGAAAAAATAGGTGGTACACAAAGAAGCAAAGTATTTTTAACTATTTATTTCAAAAATTAAAACCCCAACATCCTGATCGAGTTTTTTCTCTAACACTCGTAAATTGATGCGATCTGAGCTTTGTTCACGAGTGGTGGTGGTAGTAGTACTTTGGTGGTACTAAAGGTTTTCAATTTTTATTTAGATGGTCCACATTAGTCAAAAGGTTGAGAACCGATTGTCTAGAGGTTTAGTAAATAGCAGGTAGATTTTATGTCAAACGGCATAGGTTAAAATGAGAAGTCTCATAATCAGCATTATTCATAATAAAAGACTGAATGTTATCACCGCTGCTGCTTGTCTAGAGAGAGACCTGCTGATTAGAACAAACCTGAAAGGCATGATATAGGCACGGTTGGTAAGTGTTAAAAGTTAGTCAGGCTCTGATACAGTAAGTGTCATAGCTTCGTGTAGAGTTCCAGGGGTTGTAACCCAGTTAATATACTTTCAGGTTCCAATAAGCCACCAGACGTGAGAAGCTGTTTTGTATTAAGTCTCACTAGATGCAAAGAAGAAGCTTTACTTGAATTTCTACATTTTTGTGTTTTATCTTGTGACCACAGTGAGTATTAATGATAGGCAATAACTCGCTTTAATATATAGAGATAATTTTTAAGGGTAAGCAATTAGTTATAAATAATTAAATTAGGTAAATAGGTAACCTCAGTCATGGATTTACATGGCCACTATTAAATTTTGTCCCTATTGAAATCAAAATCTAATAAAATTTCACAGTTGAAAATACATGTTATTTATGACACTGATACTTAAACGATATTAGAATAATTACACATTAAAAGCTACAAAACATTTATGTTTTGCAACAACAACACTCTACAAAAAATTTATCCGTCAATTTAATTTGAAGCCTTCCCAAACATTTTGGCTAGTTTATACCGATTTCCTTCTCTTTAAGCATATTTTCTAACAATAATTAGAGATTTGTCTCTGTGTGCAAACCAATACTCTTGCTAGTTTTTGCGTCTTTATCTTGTCAACCTCTCCACAATGTACCTATGAGGGTTTAACTGATCTGGTAAAAGTTAAATAGTCCAAAACCCCCGATAGACGTGAAGCAAATTATCACTATGTCTGAAAGTAACTACAATATAGGACAACGGTTTAAATAAGCGTCTTATTTGAAAAGAACTTAGAACAAACATAAACGCATGTTCTGATGCTAACAAAATCAATTATATCTCACGGTGACGTAATTAAACAAGAACAGTCAAATTCAAACTAAATACGTGGACTAGTGGTCAAAAATTATACAATTTAATTTAAATTTAATCTGGCTCAGTAACTCGTAATCATATGAGGAAACAGAAATGGAAAATTATAGTAAAGGCTGAAATCATAAACAATTGCGTAATTTACATAATAATAACTGCACATATCTTTGAAGAATAATTTATAATGCATTCAGTTTCTTCAGTATGTTTCTTTTTCATTTTAGAATTTTTGGATTTAATTAAGGATTTCTGTTTTTCTAAAATCACTAAATGCATTTAGAATGTATAGAAAAAGTGAATAATTTAATTTCTTTAGTAATATGGAATTCAGAAGAAATATGAAATATATATATGGTTAAGGCCGGTTACAGAGCTCATGTGGCAGAATTTTTAGAATTTAGATAGGCATTGGAAGCAGAATTTAGAAAGGCACTATGCAGTCGAATTTAGGATCCACAGAGATTGCATCAAATGGGAAAATGTGTATGATGTATAGCTCTGTGTATGATGCATTAAAACATATTAGATGGATCTTTGAAATTGTAAGTTTTCAATTTTTGTATTAATAAAAAAATCCCTTTCTATAATGCCTGCCCAAGTGATACGATTAGAAGCATTTTTGATATTTTCCTTGCATATTTCATGTAAAGGGAAGATAAACATATTAAGAAAAAGATTCTAGTATCAGGAATAAAACACTCAAATATTACTCATGTCTTCATTGTTCTTCCAGATGTTCTCCAAAAAGTAAGAAATTCATCGCAAACATTCTGTAAAATACGCGTTGATACCATGAAGGCATTTTTCACTTTGTCACATATTTCTTTAATCTTCTAGTAGAATCGTGGGTTTATAAATCTTGCTTTCAAATCCTTCTAAATTTTCTAAGTTGCAATGTCAAAAAAAGAGGGTAGGGAAAAGTGTAAAATTACTTTTATAGATGAAACTGATGCATATTCTGAGAATTTTGAATATTCCGAGACAATTACATGGGAAAAACGCTTACTATGAAAAAATTAAAAAGAAGATATTTTTAATTAATTACATAGAATTTTGCTTTTGCTAAGAGTTGTTTCGGAAATTGTGCTTTATAGCATTATACCTCGTATATTTTTCAGATTCAAAATATTGTATAATAAGTTGCCAAAATAAAACTTTATAATATGACAGCAGAAAATAAAAATGTTTTATTTTAATGTTATTTATCAAAGTTATGATGTTAAAAAAAAAAAAAAACCGTCGAAAAATTCTGATTTCAGAATTAAAAATTTTCTATAGAAACTGGTCTGAAAATCGCCAAAATGTTGACAAGTCCTCAAATTTAGAACCGTTTAATAAAAGAATTCACATTCCCAAAAGCGAAAATTATTTAAGAGCTTTTTATTACAATAAATGAATTTCGAAATGCTTATGTTTCACTTCTTACTTAGAAACTCGAGTATCCCGTCATTTATATTAAAAATAGAAACAAATTATAACCCATGAACCCATTCAAAAGATAACCATATACGTCAGTGAATTGCCAGAAATATTCCTCCAAAATGCTAATTCACACTCAAAATGGAAGTCGTAAAAACAGAGAGAAATTTCAGATGATTAAAATTAAGGACCTTCTACTGATTTTGGCCAAAATTAAGGACTTTTAAGGTCCAAAAAATCTAAGGACTTTTAAAGACTCTTAAGAACCGTATTTTTTATTTGGTACACTTATGGTCTTAGGTAGGAATAATTTTTACTTGAATTTGTTTAGGATACCAGCAAAATGGTGGATTACTCGACTGGAACATTCTGTGCCCAGGTACAACCTCTAGGCACAGAATTGTGAAATGCTATATCCACTTTGTTGTTAAGTCCAAACTGAGAACACCCTGACAATGGACGTTGGAACATTTGGAAGGATTTCATTCACAAGAATTTCCGTTTCTTGGAAAATATAGGGAAGGGGTGCATAAACAAGGTCGCAAAACACCTGCAGAGGTGTGGGGTTTCTTGTTTGAACAAAGAGCCCTAATGGCATTCATACGTTAATAGACAGCTCACCCTGTTGGATCTGCGGTTTGGAAGGACAATACGAAACAGAATTCGCTTCACAATTAGAAAGGAATTTCTTATCTCTAAGGGAGAAAGTTTCGCGGGTAAACAGTAACATGCAGCTTGTAAGGTTACCATTTTAAAAAATTTCTAAAAGGGTATTATAATAAAAGTTGTCACAATCGGCTAAAAACTGATCTTAAATATAATAGTTCTTCACTGATAAATTAACAGAATAATAGTAGTAATAATTTTAATAAAAATAATCTCCAAATATGAAAATCAGGGCAGCATGGCGACGCGAAGTAAAGGGTTCAAGAGAAAAA
The DNA here is from genome assembly GCF_044657685.1 of Stegodyphus dumicola. Classification (NCBI taxonomy): domain Eukaryota; kingdom Metazoa; phylum Arthropoda; class Arachnida; order Araneae; family Eresidae; genus Stegodyphus; species Stegodyphus dumicola. The sequence continues at coordinate 167,753,154 of NC_140770.1, forward strand.
TTAAAATGAATTCTAAATGGAAAATTCGGGTTACTAAACTAATTATAATATTTATATGTAAAATATATTAATTTAATATTTAATTTATTATTCTAAATTTCATTTTATTTCTAGCCCAAAGCCACAATTTGTCCAGAAGGGCTATTAATTTCGTTTTGACGTTTTGCGTCGAGCACTATAAAATGGCGTTTCTCTTTTCAAAGTGTCGCCACCAAATGTTACAGCCCTGCATTATACCTAAAGAAATTAAATGGTGAAAAATCTGCATGAATATGTTTCCCGCAATGTTAAAAAACAACGGTACATAGAGGAATCAAATTTTGAATAACGTAGTCCTTCACTCGAATATGGGCATCTGGAAAGCCCAAATTTGAAATTTGGTTTATCTGTTTCATATTTTATAAAACCAGCTAATTTTTTATTAACAAACTCACCGATTTCAAACGGAGCAACGTCAACACTGTACGGGGGGGATGAAATTACCTCCAGTGCGTGAAATTGTGTATGGGAAATTTTAAAGATATGCTCTTTTTAAATTATTTTGTGATACTGCTGTTGAATATTATGGTTAAGTGCGAAGAACATGTAAGCATTCGCACTTATATGTATAAAATATAAAAGCTTTCAGATTTTTTTTTATTACTGTTTACGATTTGACACAATTTTTGATAATTTTATCTCATTATTCAGTTCTTTTACGATAATTATAAATGAGTAAAATGCGAGTTAGGGAGTGGAAAAAATTGCTATCCTTTTTATAGCATGATTTTGTTCATGATGAAATTAATGTCAATAATTAATGTGTTTATGAGCACGGCAGATCAATTTGGGAATAAAGAATTTATAAATTTAAATATATTTAAAAAAAGATGAAAGAAAGCGATTATCAAATGGGCAAGAAAAAATTAATTTGCATTGTTGCATTTATTTAAAAAAATCTGATGTCGCCACCACGACTTCCTTGTATGACCTATTAAATTAAACACAATTTTTTTTGGCATTTCATTTAAACTTACTTCCTCGAATTTCATTCGAGATATACAGTTAAAAAATTTTTCATTTCTAATCAGCACCGATGTTAAAATATGTGCTTGTTGTAGTATTGAAATATGTATTTCGTATGTATATATTTCTAGTATTTTTATACTTCTGTAGAAAATTTCGTTTAATTCGTTACGATTCAGCCAAACATTTGCGGACTAATAAGAAGTGCCTACTGCAATCTAAATGTGTGTGTGTGTGTAATTATGGCAAAGCCTCGAGGGCTATGCGCCTAAGGGGAGGGGTGCCTTCGTTGAGGACTTTCTAAGGGAAACTGGCTCGTATACACGTTACACATGGGGAAAACCACGAAAACGCTCATGCAGCCAGCCCGTTCGCGGAATTCGAACCTCGGACCGAACTACCAATGTTCAGCGACTTTACCGCTCGACCGCTGGTGGGCGCAATCTAAATGTCAAGATACGACAACGCTCGAAACTTCCAACACAAATTTTGGAATTTGGAGTACATTGCGAGGGGTGGGGGAAATAGAGAACGAGACAGTTTTATAGTATCTCCAGTTCTACTGGTCATATTGACGAAATTCAACTTGCGTTTTTTATGTCTCGAAAGCATGACTTAGGATACGTATTAGATTTATATATAGCGTTTCTCTAATATAGTTATTTTGACAAAAATCGGACTTTTTCTGAAATGACATGCTGAATGGTATGTAAGGAATAATACAATACATGAAGAGTTAGGAGTTACTGCGCACTCATTATTATAAGTTGGCCAAAAAATTTCATGAAAGGCAGCAAAATATCGATAATCCCAGTATTAAAATCTGTGATTACGACTGTTCCGGTTTGACTAGAAACTTTCACTATGCCGATGTTCCGGTTTGATTAGAAACAAACTTTTCTCTGCCTCAGAATGGCAACAGCGAGAACTTGACTTTAGATTTGTTATGACGCAGCTTGAACGCTGCTCCTGAGATGTAACATTAGATTCGATTATAGATTAGATTAATTTTAGTATTTTAATAAATCCCTTTAAAACTAGATAAGTATTTGATCATAGAATTATAGCTGAACCACCGCTTGCAGAAATTTTTAGATGTGGCATTTAGATACGTCGTTAGATAGTTAGATGCGTGGGCAGCGACATTCGTGATTCGAATAGTGTACATTAGTGCGTACATAAACATTTTTTTGGTGCTATATGCCGGGAAGTCGGCTAATATTCGAAAATATGGATTAGCACGGTGTGAAGTGTGCGAAGCCTGCAAAAAACAGGTAGGATAAGTTTTCTATTTTAAAGTAATTATGGAAGATCGTGTGGCTAAGCTTAAATCGAAACGCAAAGTATTAAGGACAGCAGTGTTCAAGGTACTAAAGAAAATTGAGACAGAATTAAGCAAAGATGACTTTAGTATAAATGTAATAGAAGAAACTTTAGACATATTAAACGAAAAGGCAAAAACTCTGAGTGATTTAAACACTCAAATAGAACAAGATTTGAAGGTCCCAGAGGATGAATTTGAACTTGAAGTTTCATCCGCTCTAGAATATGAAGAAAAAATCCAACTGTGGCAATTTAGAGCAAGAAAAAAATTGAGGGAATTACACAAACTCGAAAATTCGGATCCTAATGAAACCGCTATAGATTCCAAACTTGAAAATAATAAAATTATTCGCCTTCGGAAATTGACTATCGCTAAATTTTTTGGTGATTCTAGCGATTGGCAGGAATTTTGGGAGTCAATTCGAGGCAGCTATCCCATAACAATGACTCATTATCAAAAGTAAATAAATAAGCACGTTTCCGGGCTCTCGCTTACAAATGACAACTACGATTCAGCTATAGAACTGTTAATTAGCAGGTTTGGGAGAAAAGATTTGGTAATAAATGCTCACATGAATAAACTGTTAAATCTTTCCCCTGTTAGAAATGTAAGGGATATAGAAAATCTTAGGAATTTATATGATCAGTGTGAAACTCTAATTAGATGCTTAAAGTCAATGAACGTCGTATCAGAAACTTACGGTAGTTTACTTTGCCCAATATTGTTAAAATTAATTCCATTAGAGATAACATTAGAATACAGTCGCAGTAGAAACAGTGACAAAACATGGAACGTTAACGAATTAATGGAATTTATTCGTAAAGAAATAGAAAGCCGCGAAAGAGCTACGCAGTTAAATGAAAGTAGAGAAACAAAACACCGAGCGGAAATGATTCATAACTGGAGGCATAAATCAAACGATCGTCTCCACTCCACTCACGATAATGTAAACAACAAGCGCAGTAAACAGTTTGAAAGAAGTTCGCCTAAAACGTATGAATATGTTGCTCCAGTAGCTAGCAGTAAATGCATATATTGTGACGAACTACACGATTCGGAGCGCTGCGAAATTAAAACCGTGGAGGAGAAAAGAAATATTTTAAAATCTCAAGCCCGATGTTTTTTGTGCCTAAAATCTCAGCATAAAATTAAGCAGTGTAAGGAAAGAAAAATGTGCGAAATATGTAATAAAAAACACAATAGGTCTATTTGTTTCCAACTCGAAACCAAATCGGAGAAAAACAAGGTCGTGTCGACAATTCCATCCAGTAAAGAAGATGTTCAGATTAGTCAATTAAAAACCGAAACTTTCCGCAGTGCATTGCTACAAACGTGTACTGTGATGATACGTCCATTGTCGGATAAGGATAATTTAGAACCAGTTCGTATTCTATTAGACAATGGATCGATGAGTTTTATAATTCGGGACATTTCAGAGAAGTGTAAATTACCTGTTATTCGAAAGGAGACTTTGTACGTATTTGCCTTTGGGGTTAACCAGGCAACAGAACAAACTCACAATGTTATTAAAGTCAAACTAGAAAACAGAAGTGAACCATCCCTAAATATAGAAATTGAAGCTTTAGAAACTAACCAAGTATGTGCAACTAATTTGCCTTTCCCTTATATCCAAGTTTCCAAAATTAACAAAAAGTTAATAGGACTCCAATTAGCTGATTCTTGTGAATTCAGTGACAAAAATGTTGCTGTTTTGATCGGAGCAGATTACTATCATGAAGTAATAACTGGTAGACTTAAACTTATAGCTTCCGAAATAGTATTCGGATGGTGCCTTCAAGGCCAGACTGATTCTAACGGTAAATTGTTAAACATGGACATTATTGTTGACGATAAATTGGTCTCAACACAGTTAAAGCAGTTTTGGGAATTAGAAACATTGGGAATTGAACAAGGGAAGGAAATTAGTAAAATAGATAATGACATTTTAGAGAATTTTAACAGAACTATCAAATTTAAAGAAAAGCTATATGAGGTTAAACTCACTTGGAATGAACATTCGTCTGAATTAAAAACGAATTACGTAAATGCAGAAGTTCGCTTTAATAAACTGGTCAAAAGGTTAAGAAATGATCCACTGCTTCATCAGCAGTATCACTCAGTTATAGAACAGCATTTAAAAATGGGTATAGCTGAGGAAATTGATCCAAGTTCTGAAGAAACAGGAAGAATTTATTACATGCCTCATCAGCCAGTTATCCGACCTGACAAACTCGTGAGAGTTGTATTTGATGCATCCAGCCATTCGAAAAACGAATACTCTTTAAACGATTGTCTCTATTCCGGTCCTGATTTAAATCCACCATTGTTAGAGATATTAATACAATTTCGTACACATAGCATAGCATTTACTGCCGATATTGAACAAGCCTTTCTCCAGATTTCTCTGTCACCTGAAGATAGGGATGCTGTAAGATTTTTGTGGGCAAATAACCTTACAGATAAGGATGGGAAACCTAACACGAAAATACTTAGGATGACTCGCGTTTTGTTTGGAGCTACATCCAGCCCATTTTTGCTTGCCGCTACTATCAAACATCACATAAATACCTTTAAAGAAACAAATCAGAAAGCAGTTAAACTATTGAACGAAAGTTTATACGTAGACGATTTGATAAGTGGGGATGAAGACGAAAACGAAGCTAAACTCATATATGAAGATATTAGATATATTTTGAAGGCTGCTGGTTTCAACATGCGAAAATGGAAAACAAATTGTGGGAATCTGCAGGAAGTTTTTGACGAATACGAAAATGGTGAAATCCAGAAAATTCTGGAACAGAAGGTATTGGGATATAAGTGGAATTACAAGGAAGACCTTCTGAAGATAGAATCACAAAATCTAACTAATAAAGGGAAAACAAAGTTAATGACAAAAAGAGAAGTTCTTAAAACCATTGGAAAGCTTTACGATCCCATTGGATTTATAAGTCCATTCACTATTAGGGCAAAAATACTAATGCAGGAAATTTGGCAACTTAGAGTAGATTGGGATGATCCGTTACCATTAGACTTTGAAAACAAAATGAAAAAATGGATTAATGAACTGTCAGCGATTCAGGATGTAAGCATTCCGCGACATTACTTCCGAAAGACTAACAAGTCTGAATTGAGAGACATTCAAATGCATTGCTTTACCGACGCAAGTCAGAAGACATATGGAACTGTGATATACCTGCGATACGTCACGACGGACAGTAAAATAGGAAGTAGTTTTGTCATTTCCAAAACCAGAGTAGCTCCACTGAAGAAGCTGTCCCTTCCAAGATTAGAGCTGATGGGGGCGCTCATCGGAGCACGATTAGCCTCGAATGTCAAGAACAGTTAGAGAAAAGACTCCAGATGAATGTATATTTTTGGTCAGACTCTTCTGTTACGTTACATTGGATAAAGGACGATTTAAATAAATGGAAGCCATTCATCCAACATCGAGTAATGGAAATACGAGAGAAAACATCACCTGAGTCCTGGAATTATTGCCCTGGAGATGAAAATCCGGCTGATATGCTGACCAGAGGAACAAAGACAAATTCCACGAAATGAATAACGTTCGTTATCTGAACTACGAAATAGTGACATGTGGTGGTATGGACCTAAGTGGCTATTACATAGCATCGATTCGTGGCCTAAACTTGCAGAATCAGTAAGAGATTTCAAGGATCATGAAGAGCTTGAACTTCGAAGGGGAGCTGTAGTGAACTCAACAGTCACAGGTGAAAATTCCATTGAAAACGAATTCATTAAAAGGTATTCGTCATTCAGCAAATTGATTAGAACTACTGCGTGGTGTTTAAGGTTTGTGAACAACTGTAGAACCAATCCACCATTAAGAAAAGAAAGTTTTTTGAGTGCTTCTGAACTACAGAATGCAACAAAGGTGCTAGTCAAATGTGTACAACATTCTGAATTTCAACTTGAAATTAAGTGCCTGCAGTCGAAACGATCAGTTCCGAGTAATAGTAAGGTTTATCCTTAAATGTATTTCTAGATGAAGATGAACTTTTACGAGTTGGTGGGAGACTACGTTACTCCAATCTTTCAGAAGACCACAAACATCAACTTCTTTTACCCAAAAGACATCATTTCACTGAATTACTCATAGATTATTATCATAAAAAATCTCTTCATTCGGGCTTTCAAACAACACTTTCTCTTATTAAACAATTATACTGGATACCTTCCGGACAAGATAGAGTTAGACGCGTTATAAGTAAATGCATGACGTGCTTTCGAACAAGGAACCAAACCATAAACCAAATGATGCGAGACTTACCTAGAGATAGAGTTGTAATAACTAGTGCAGGTCCAGTTATCACCAAGCCTAATTTGAAAAGATCTACAGTTACGTTAAAATCATACATCGCGATATTTGTTTGCTTTAGTACAAAGGCTATTCATCTAGAAGTAGTATCGGATTTGTCTACTGAAGCATTTGTAGCATGTCTTAGAAGGTTTATCGCCAGACCATCTAAACCATCCATTGTTTGGAGTGATAAAGCTACGAACTTCAAGGGAACGAAGAATGTTCTTGATAAACTCTTTAGAATTTGTAGATCGGATCCTATTCAGCGCTTTAGTTCCGAAGAAGGTATAACATGGAGATTTATTCCTCCTTCCTCCCCGCATTTTGGCGGGTTATGGGAGGCTAATATAAAATTAATGAAGAGAATTTTGACAAAGGTCGCGAAAACGACAATTTTGAACTTTGAAGAGCTGTATACATTAATTACACAAATAGAAGCCTGCTTGAACTCTCGACCTCTATCACCAATTTCGGCTGATCCAACAGATCTTCAGCCTTTGACTTCAGGTCATTTCCTAATAGGAGCTCCACTTTTGTCGATACCAGAACCGAATGATTCTGTAGATTCTTTGACCTTGTCTTCTAGATGGACCTTAATTCAAAAACTTAGAGCTAATTTCTGGAACCGTTGGAGCATGGAATATCTTAATCATTTGCAGAACCGCTCAAAATGGAATCAAGTGAGATCCAATCTCAAGGCAGGACAACTAGTCTTGTTAAAGGATAAAAACAAGACACCCATGAAGTGGACACTAGCTCGCATCGAGGAAACCTTTCCTGGTCCAGACGGACTAGTACGAGTCGTAGACGTCAGAACTTCAGATGGAATCTTTCGCCGAGCTGTCTCCTATATCAGTCCACTCCCATTTCCAAATGATGTTGGACAACGACTATAACAGTTTGGAAAATATGAATAGGCCTATGGCCCAATTAAATCTATGGTCATGTAATATGCAACTCTAATAATTTGACATATGTATTTATTTTCATTTCTTTTATCTGCTACACTTCGAATTTTATGTCTGCAGGGTTCGTACGGTCCTTAAGAGTCCTTAAAATTTTTTAAATCGATTTTTGGTCCTTAAAAGTCCTTAATTTTGGCCAAAATCAGTAGAAGGTCCTTAATTTTAATCATCTGAAATTTCTTTCTGTTTTTAAGACTGCCATTTTGAGTGTGAATTAGCATTTTGGAGAAATATTTTTGGCAATTCACTGACGTATATGGTTATCTTTTGAATGGGTTCTTGGGTTATAATTTGTTTCTATTTCTAACATAAATGATGGGACACTCAAATTTCTAAGCAAGAAGTGAACATAAGCATTTCGAAATTCATTTTTTCTAATAAAGAGCTCTTAAACAACTTTTCGCTTTTGGGGTTGTGATTTCTTTTATTAAATGGTTCTAAATTTGACAACTTGTCAACATTTTGGTGATTTTAAGATCAGTTTCTATAGAAAATTTTTAATTCCGAGATCTGAGAATTTTTCGGCGATTTTTTTAAAACATCATAACATTGATAAATTTCATTAAAATAATGGTAATGTATTAGAATTATATTTAATAAATAACATTCAAATAAAACATTTTTATTTTTCGCTGTCATATTATTAAGTTTCATTTTGGCAACTTATTCTACAATATTTTAAATCTGGGAAAAAAAAAAAAAAAAAAAAAAAAAAACAAGGTATATAGCTATAAAGCATAATTTACGAAACAGCTCTTAGTAAAAGTAATTTTACATTTTTTCCCCTCCTTTTTTATTCCAAAATATTTCTGGCTTTTTGCTGTTACAGAATTGGTTGGGATAATTTTTCTTTAGTATTTTTGACACTGCAGCTTGGAAAATTTAGAAGAATTTTAAGGCAAGATTTATGGACTCACGATTCTAGAAGATTCGAGAAATATGTGACAAAGTGAAAAATGTCTCCATGGTATCAACATATCAACACATAATGGATGCATTTTACAGAACGTTTGCGATGAATTTCTTATTTTTTGGAGAACGTCTGCAAGAACAATGGAAACATAATATTTGAATGTTTTACTGCTGATACTAGAATCTTTTTTCTTAACATGTTTATCTTCCCTTTATCTTCTCTACTTTTCACTAGACAAAAGCATGGAAAATATCAAAAATCTTATCACTTGGGCAGGCATTACAGAAAGAGATTTTTTTATTAATAAAGAAATTGAAAACTTACAATTTAAAATATTCATCTAATATGTTTTAATGAAAATTTTTAATTCTGAAATCAGAATTTTTCGACTTTTTTTTTTAAACATCATAACTTTGATAAATAACATTAAAATAAAACATTTTTATTTTCTGCTGTCATATTATAGTTTTATTTTGGCAACTTATTATACAATATTTTGAATCTGAAAAATATGAGGTATAATGCTATAAAGCACAATTTCCGAAACAACTCTTAGCAAAAGCAAAATTCTATGTAATTAATTAAAAATATCTTCTTTTTAATTTTTTCATAGTAAGCGTTTTTCCCATGTAATTGTCTCGGAATATTCAAAATTTTCAGAATATGCATCAGTTTCATCTATAAAAGTAATTTTACACTTTTCCCTTTATACCCACGATTCTAGAAGATTAAAGAAATATGTGACAAAGTGAAAAATGCCTTCATGGTATCAACGCGTATTTTACAGAATGTTTGCGATGAATTTCTTACTTTTTGGAGAACATCTGGAAGAACAATGAAGACATGAGTAATATTTGAGTGTTTTATTCCTGATACTAGAATTCTTTTCTTAATATGTTTATCTTCCCTTTACATGAAATATGCACGGAAAATATCAAAAATGCTTCTAATCGTATCACTTGGGCAGGCATTATAGAAAGGGATTTTTTTATTAATACAAAAATTGAAAACTTACAATTTCAAAGATCCATCTAATATGTTTTAATGCATCATACACAGAGCTATACACCATACACATTTTCCCACCTGATGCAATCTCTATGTATCCTAAATTCTGCTGCCTAGTGCCTATCTAAATTCTGCTTCCAATGCCTGCTCTAAATTCTAAAAGTTTTGCCATTTCTAGATTTTGTTGTTCTGTGTGTCACTAAATTCTAAAAATTCTGCCACACCTGCTTTGTAACCGGCTTTTACCATATATATTTCATATTTCTTCTGAATGTTCGTATTACTAAAAAATTAAATTAGCTGCTTTTTCTGTACATTCTAAATGCATTTAGTCTTTTTTAGAATAACAGAAATCCTTAATTAAATCCAAAAATTCTAAAATTAAAAGGAAACACGTTGAAGAAAGAAACCGAATACACAAAGAAAATTATTCTTCAAAGATATGTGCAGTTATTATTATGTAAATTACCTAATTGTTTATCATTTCAGCCTTTACTATAATTTCCCATTTCTGTTTCCTCATATGATACAGTTACTGAGCCAGATTAAATTGAAATTAAATTGTATTATTTTTGACCACTAGTCCACATTTTTAGTTTGAATTTGACTGTTCTTGTTTAATTACGTCACCGTGAGCTGTAGCTGACTTTGTTAGCATCAGAACATGCCTTTAAAGTTCATGCAAGTTCTTTGTCTGATATTGTAATTACTTTCAGATACAGTGATAATTTGCTTCACGTCTATCGGGGGGGGGGGCTATTTAACTTTTACCAGCTCAAGTAAATCCTCATAGGTACATTGTGGAGAGGTTTACAAGTTAGGAGATAAAGCACACAGAAACTAGCGAGAACATTGGTTTGCATATTGAGACAAATTTCTAATTATCGTGAGAAAATATCGATGATTAAAGATTAGAAAATCAATATAAACTAGCCAAAATGTTTGGGGCTTGTAGAGACATGAAAGCAGAAAAGATAAAAAATTAACAACGCCTTCGCCGGGAATCGAACCGCGGACCTCTGGAATACCGCTACCAGTGTGCAAACCACTACACCACGAAGGGTCGCCAAGAAGATGGGAGAAATACCTTATATACTCCCCCTTTTAAATGGCGACTGGGGTTTTTAGGGAATCCAATCGCCAAATCCTTTGTGTGGAGAACCCATCAAATAACCATCAACACCATCAAGTAAAACTTATTCTTTGCATGTACTGAGACTTATATATAAAACAACTTATCACCTCTGGCGCTTTAATGGCTTATTGGAACCTTAAAGTATATTAACTGGGTTACAACCCCTGGAACTCTACACAAAGCTATGACATTAACTGCATTAAGCAGAGCTTGGCTAGCTTCAACACTTGCCAACTTTGCCTACATCAGGCCTTTCAGGATTGTTCCAATCAGCAGGTCTCTCTATAGACAAGCAGCAGAGGGAGAACATTCAGTCGTTTGTTATGAATCATGCTGATTATGATCTAGCTTCTCATTTTAACGTATGCCATTTGACATAAAATCTCCCTACTATTTGCTAAATCTCTAGACTGACCAAGTATGTGACAAAATTAGACTTTAAAAAAAAAAAAAAAAAAAAAAACTATTAGTAAAACGTAAATGTCACTTAACTTTTTTTAAATATGCCCAACTATTTATTATAAGTGTAAAATATTTAGGGTTTATTAATGATAAACTGCATGAAATTTATTTTATTCTCAAACTTATTAATAATTATGTTAGTTAATTCATGTTTAGTAATAATGCATACTACTTAGGGATCTATTTTATGTTTAGGATGGTATTACAAAAGTGGAATTCAAGCATAGAATAATATTTTTAATTAAATTTATTCAGTTTCCATTTGCTCATAGGTCCTTAATTTTTTTCATTAATGGTCCTTAAAAGTCCTTAATTTCCGTGTGCAGAAATGTGTACGAACCCTAGTCTGCATTCTCACTTTTGTGTACTTGATAACTTTTAATGGATTCAATTTGCCTATGTTTGCACTACCTCATTTTTGTCACAGTCACTAGTTTCTCGGCTTTTCTGTTCTCACTAATTTAGACAACTCCATTGTTATTAATACGTTAACAAGTATTCCTATCTTACCTTAACAAAATTATATATATATAAAGCTATTCGACTTATCTTTCGGTTATTGTATACTACCTGTCGAAATGATCATACTGTTCTAGAAGGGGTAGAGCTTTGGCTCAGACACCTTGGTGTCTCAAACACCGTTCTACAGAGAGAAGACGGTATCCACTGTGTACTTTTCACTTTGAGCTATTTGTGTTCCTAGGTCGTATTCTAAACACCAGGTCTCATTTTTCATGCTAGGATGTACTTTTAAGAAGTTTTTTTTTTTTTTTTTTTTTTTTTTTTTTTGTCTCACAGTAGTCAGCAAATCTTCACAGCATGATTATACTTTGGTATTTTTTTATAAGTTGTCTTCTCAGTAAATGAAAATGACTTTTGAGCACCATGCTTTTATTATATAAACGACAAACTAACCAGTTTAAACTACCTTAAGAGTTGACATGTCCTTCTTTCTAAACATGCATTTATTCTTTTACTTTTTGACTTTGTCTTTTGGCCTTTTCATTTGTACGAATACTTAATGGATTTCGGTTCAGGGTTCGAATTCCGTGAATGGGCTGGCTGCATGGATGTTTTCGTCCTTTCTTCCACAGATGTGTAACGCGTACAGAAGGTGGTATCGCTTAGGAAGTTATCCACGAAGGCATCGCTCTCCTTAGGCAGACAGCCCTAGAGTGCTTTGGGTAATTAAATAAACCAAACCAAACCAAACACACAGGTTAAATACAGAATATCTCTACACATATCAGGAACAGAATGCCCTTGAATGATTGAATAATTAAATATCTCTTTGATGAAACTGGTGTAGATTTTCTTACTGTTGTTAAACTGGAAAGGACACAATCTGATCACGTACTTGTTCAATTTCCAGAAACGTAAAAATGACACGTTTATGAACGAAAATTTTGCATAGCTAAAAAAAGCTTTTTAACGATTTTTTAGCTTTAATTTCTAATTACTATTACATAAGAATATGCATTTATTGAGCTACGTAATGTATGTAAATATATTTCTAGGATATTGACGTTACTTTTTTTCTTAATTGTTTAATATTATTACTGTGTCTAACGCTGCATAAATCTAATCATATTTAAACAACGTCTACAGCAGGGCTTCTCAACTGGAGGGGGGATTTTATAATTTCAGGGAAGGGGGAATGCGGTGAGATTTTTATTTAACTGTTTAACACTTACTTAATTTATCAATATGAAAAACTACGCCTATCGAGACTTTTTATTTAACAATATTTTTTTAGTTTATAAAACACGTTAAAAACTCTTAACTTACATAAATGTATATGCATTTTTTTCGAGTTTTGGAATTTTTCAAGTGGGGAGGATAATTTTTTAGCAATGGTGAAACAGAGGCATGCAGCAAAATGGATTGAGAGGTAATAAGGGCCGTATTAAGAATTTTAGACGACGTAGTACTTACAAAAATTTTTGGTGCCATATTGGTGTTGTTCCACTCTTTTTCTCCTCCCTTCCCTCTCTCTTTCGGTTTTAGTTTAGCTGCACCGTGCCTTCCATGGTAAAACCGGCAACGGAAAATTTTTGGTGCGTCCTTTTTTTTCCTCAATACATAATGATCTTTTTGTGATGCCCCTTTCTCTTGATGCCCTAAATATAAGCTAATTTGGCCTAATGATTAATGCAGTCCTGGAAGCAATAGACTAGCAGATCTATAGTGTTTTAGATGATTAACAATAATAACGATATTCCAATTATTAGGGTAGGGTACGAACTGCGCCAAATTTGATCGAAGATATTCGTCCCCCTCTTATCTAATCCACGAACTGCGCAACGTTTCCTGTCCCCTATTTCTTTCCCAAGAATATTGGGTCCTACAAAAAGTCATTTATCGCCATTAATGGGACATTCTATTGAGACTGCAAGCTATTATTTTCGTTTATCAACATTGTAAAAATTGTGCATGCAAAATAAATATTACTTTAAAGTCTGACGTGTGCTAAAGTAAAAATAAGTTTCTTTTACACTCATTTTAAAGTTTCATGATGCTTAAAGGAATGAGGAGCCAGATCTCTTTTATTCTCTGCCAGAATTGAAAACTTTCCAAGTTGTAGATTTTAGTCGCAGATATATATATATATATATATATATATATATATCAGTTTTCAATAATAAAACTGATAGATTAATGGCATAACAAAACTGATACATAATCAACTTATAAAATTTCGGATTTGTAGCTCACCTTAAATAAGTTTCTTGTCTAGATTAATATTAACAAATCTTCTTAGATAGCAGAATGGTTTTAACTTTCAAATTTACCATTTTAGGTAAACAGTTCTAATTTAATTTAAAAAATTCTCTTTATTAAATCTAAAAATTGGACTTCTTAAGTCGTTCTAAATTCACACTAATATTATTGCAATATATTCCCGTATTAAGATTTCCATTTTTAATCATTGAAGTTATTTTAAGGTTATTTAACTTTGTTACAAATTTCATATTTTAATACTAGAAACGTTTAAATATTTATTCTGTTTTTCACCTGATGTACTTTGGCATACATTTAATTTCTAATTCACATTTAATTAATAAATTGATAATTATGAGCATCAGCAGAATTTTCATAATAATAATAAAAAAATAAATAAATAAAAAACACCTTATATTCATATCCTGGGATTTTCAGTTCCCTTTTAATCCATTCCTTTTTCACATATTGTTGCACTGTACTCAAGTTTGCATATATGTAGAATTTAGATACTTTGTATTGTATTTATGCCAATTTATATTTAAATGATAATTTTTACAAATTCTTGCATCACAACTCTAGTTAATAGAAGATGTTTCTAACACCTTGGCAAAGCTTAGTCTTCAGCATGTAGTTTATTGTCTAACCTAGTTTCAGGCTTAATTATTTGTAAAATTAATTACTTGAAATTATTTGTTAACAAAGATGGTCGCTAAATCACGCTAACTCACGCTCAAATATTTCTAACTGTTGTAATTTATAATGCAACGAGTTCTTGTGATTTATAATGCAATTCATTTATAATTTTTTCAGCAGTATTGAAATTAATAGCAGATACTCATAATGATATACATTTACATTACAATGATTTAGATTGCCATTGCTTTCTTCACTCACGCTTTTATGCTACATTCCTAATATTTCATAATGGCATACAGGTAAGTTTAACTCATTCACCAAACATGTCTTCTATTTTCTTTAATATATTGTTCAGCCTTATTTCAAAAGGTCTTGTGGAAAAGTCACTAAACATTGGTAGTTCGATTCGAGTTTCTAGTCCGAATGATCCTCCAGCTCTTTCTTTTTTTTGCACTTATTTATTGTATAAAAATGTAGCGTAAAAATTTCAGTTCATGAAGTAAGAATACTTTTTTAAATTTATCCTCCAGCTCTTTCTTTTTTTTGCACTTATTTATTGTATAAAAATGTAGCGTAAAAATTTCAGTTCATGAAGTAAGAATACTTTTTTAAATTTATTCTTTAAAAATATTGCAAAAACTTTTCACCTTTACCTTAGCATATCTTTTTACAAATCCCTCTAATAAGAAAAAATCTGGTGTGTACACCACATGACTTCCTTGTACGGAATATTAAATTATACGGATTTTTTTGTTGAATTTCATTTAAATTGATTGGATTGAATTAAATCTAGTTCGTCGACAGCGCATAAACCACAATAGAATAAATGCACTCTTTAAAATTCACTATATATGCTTACTATAACGACACTCTGAATGCACAAAATTTATATCATTTGAAGAATTATCGTTGCCACATGTTCTATTCAAATACTATAATAAAGCTAAAACGATGTATGAAAGAAATTAATTCAGTCCTCACTTCGCGACAAGGCAAAAATACATAAAAACTAAAAATATCTGCGTTAAAAATTACGAATTAAATCTTAAACACTTATTTTCTCGAAAAAATTTCAGAAAGGATTAAGCATGATTTAATTCGCAATAATAAATGAAGGCGTTATTTTTGTGTTGCGAAGCTTAGTCTCTCTAGATTGGCAACAAATCTACAATTCTGCTGTTTCAAATGTAAACAAATATGTCCGCCATGTTATTTAAAACTTAACCGCACTTAAACAGCTTTTAAATTGTTGATAATTGTACAAATATTGCTTCCAGAATTACGAAAGGCATAAAAACCTTAACCGGAAGATAAAAACAACATAATTCAATCATTTTTAAAGCAAAAAAATGTACAATTTACAAACATATAAGAGTAAAGAAACTGAGATCACTGAGCCGGGTAACAGAGTGGATATATATATAAATATATTTATATACGTTTGGTGCGGCCGATTGCAACCAAAATACGAGGTGCACATCTACATGTTATAGCAGTCCTATATACAAAATTTCAATGTTTTGAGGCTACTCGTTTTTGAGTTATGCGAGATACGTTCGTACGTACATACGTTCGTACAGACGCCACGAAAATTTCTCTTCAGAATTAATTTTAAAGCAGTTTTATAATTTTTTTGGAGGAAACGAGTCTTTTATTCTGTCCTTACGTACAGATATCACGCAAAAATATCGTTAAATTCCATTCGATAGCGGTCAAAATGGATATTTTCGTTGAAATATGTTGCCTGAAACTTTTCGCGATTACAATACTTCCTTTTACTTCGTACAAGGAAGTAAAAATAAGGAAAGAAATTAACTCGGTTTCGGTGATTGATATCTCGGTGCAAATTATATGTAACCTTTTCTAAAAGCATAGAGTTTATATTGGATATCAATAAATTAGCGATTATTTCTCCATCTAATTTTCTTAACATGTTTATTCCAAATTTTCTTTTCACACTGTAGCGCTTTACGAGTTTTCTATAATCATTCAATTTCTCTAGTTATGGCAACTTTGCATACCTTCTGACAAGTAGTCCTATTTTTAACCAATCTTATTTTAATTCCTGTTGACTATCAGTACATTATTCATTTGTTTCACAAATGCAGATATTCATTTTATACGCAAATCTACGTAAGATAGCAATAAAACTTCACTTTTTCGGAGCTCCTGATCGATTGCTTGTTTTAGATTGAATGAAATTAAGCTTGATTTTGCTGTTAATTAGCTTGTTATTAATTTAATTATACGTTTCTAATTAATTATGTGTTCAGATATTTCCAAGTATATTACACAAACTTTTGCATCCTAATTTTTAATTTTTGGTTAAAAAAATAAGCTTTTATTTATTGAGGGGCCTGATTGATTATATTAATTTGCAGTACTGTTTACTTAATCCTTTTCTTCTAGATAAATTTTAGAAAAAAGTTCTTAGCATAATAATTTAAATTTATTTACAATTTATAAGTCAGTGTTCAAACGCATAGTAATGTTGTTATAATAGATTTATAATAATAATATAATTTGTTATAATAGATTTATAATAATAATATAATTTGTTATAATAGATTTCATGATAAGCTTTTTTTAACTTAACTATTAATTTCTGCAAATATTTACATGATTACTTTAATTAACAAAAATATCTCTAGCACACTTTGATACGGAAAAATCTTTTGCACGCCACTGAGCTATACTAAATTTTCCAGTTTAATTCAGACATCTTGACTATAATATATGTAATTTATAAAAAGTATAGCTTTACAATTATTTGATTCGATATTATTGTAATACTCTTTCCTCCAATATTGTAATTAATGGATGTTTGTAATGCTAATATGTATGTTTATCAATACCTTTCATTTTCTTTGTTAGCTCTCGCATTTATTACTGTTATTCAAGTTAGCCTGCTTGTTAGATATTCTTTACTTGTTCTTGTGATTGTGATATGTAATTGTATTTCTTTATTTTTATTTTCCTCTTGGCTACAATTGGCTTTGAAAAGTAAAACTGTAACCCTGTAGGCAAAAGTGGGAAGAAACTTTGATTGGCGCAGTTGGACTATATCAGGACGAGGGGGGGGGATTTTAATTAGCACAGTTGGAGTACACCCATTATTAGGAATTTACCACAGATAGATAATATCTCAAATTTCAAAATATCTAGATCTATTTTCGTGATCTCAACAGATGCGTACATTTGGAATTCAGCTGTCATTTCCGGTGCAGAACAATCTTTTAGTTGCTTTCTTTGTTCAAGTGAATTTCCATGGCAAGAACAGCAAGCAACCTTTCAGAAGGTGACCAGTTATGTACTTTGATAACGGACAGTTCTGTTGTTGAGGTCACAGCTTTGGTGGCTGTCACCTTTTAGATACAAAAGAACCTTTTAGATTTTGTCAAGAATAGCTTCAGGAAAATTCAAGGTTTTGAAATGTAGGTTCTAAATGAATGCTCTTGAATTTTGGGTTACTATACTTTGATATACTGTTCCAAGTGTCTGGTGTGAAATACAAACATCACTGCTGGAAACAAAGCAAGACCCATTATATTTGAGGAGATACGTTTTGAATGGAACACAAAGGATAACAGTCTTGGGGGTTTTAAGGATTTGCGAGGTTATCTAGGTTTACCATATAGTAAGAAAACCAGGACAATTAACGAAAATTTAAAAATAAGTAATGAAGGATTAGAATTCGATCAAAAGAATTACTTAGAGAGAACGATTTTTAGAAGATGTGTTCATGAAATTACTACAAAAATGAGTTGATTTTGTCCTATAAAATTTGTAACCATGTAAAAACACTGCTGATGTTTAGGCTATTTCTTCCTTTCTGTAAAATAATAATAATTTCTTTTTCTTCAAATTTTATAACTACTTAATAAAAAATTGTAGGTTCTTATCCACGACGTGGTCCTGAAATAATTTAGGAGCCGGGGACAGTTTGGACCAATCCCAGAAGCCTGGTAATATCTCTGTCTATAACTATATAGATAAACGAATTCTTAACTTTTTATGAAAGAATTTTTCGACATTAAAAATGTGTAATAGCATACTGAATTTTTTTTTTCTACTTTTTATAATATAAAATTAGAAGCAGGAATGCTTGTTTAATTTTGTTTTATTTTTTTATTAGTAATATCATATTCAAAGAGATTCATTATTTTTAGTCTAAAGGGGCTTTGTTCTTGAAGGACTATTGTTTCGTTTTGCGACTTTGCGTTGAATCACTATAAATGTCCTTTTCACTTTTCAAACTGTTGACACCGAATGTTAGACATGACATGGAATTTTGAATGGCGTAATCCTCCTATGAATATGGGCATCTGGAAGACCAAATTTGAAATTTGTTTTATGATCTATTTCATATTTTGTAAAACTTTAACGAATTTTTGATTAAATGATTAACAAACTGAAGGATTTCAAAGCGAGCAATGGAAACACTCTACGGGGGGAGGAATCTTTTTATCTCCAGCGCGGGGAATTGTGTATCGGAAATTCTAAACATAGGCTCATTTTAAAAGTATTTTGTGACATTGCTATTGAACTGAATTTTATGGTTTAAGTGCAAAGAACTTGATATTTAATAAATAAAGGTAACACACAAAATGTTAAAAAAACCCCCCTTTGGACGTAATTTAAAATCTGAAACCTTTCAGATCCCCCCCTCCCCATTTAAAATTACAGACTTTAAATTGCGGTTTAGAAAGAGCAAGATGATATGATTTTTTTTAAACAGTTGGAAAATTAAATTTTAAGTTTGTCAGGATATAAATACAAAGAATTTGAATTTAAATATAAATTTAATTCATACACTTAATTACTGAATAGATAAGCAACTTAACTGCTTATCTATTTAGTCACATTTGTATAACTTACTTAAGGACTGCCGTAAATCAAGACGAATTCTTTACATTCTTCCCCATTTATTTATTTATTTATTTATTGCAAAAACAAGAGCTTGGTTAAAACTTAAGTGTTTGCATTTTATACAATACGTAACTAAACTGAAACAATAAAAACAAAACGCATAAAAGTGTGAAATGTAACTTTTTCGTTTAAATATAGCATCAGAAATTTGCCCAGGATTTTCTGTAACTAGTTTTTATCTTAATGACGATCACTGATAAATTTTAATTTAGTTTAATTAAAAAAATTTAATAAATGGGATTCCTTAGATTACATCCCAATTCTAAAAGTTTATTGTTATGCTACTTTTACAATTGTTATAAGTTTGCTGTTTAATCGTATATGGCATAAGTGCGAAAATAATTATGCTTAATAATAAAAGAAGTAAAAAAAAAGAAGTATAAGGGGGGGAAAATGCATTAGTAGGAGTGAGTGTGTAGACACATTAGGATTTTTTGAAAGCAAGAGAGATGAAAAATTAGCAACCGCCTTCGCCGGGAATCGAACCACAGACCTCTGAAATACCGGCTCAGTATGCTGACCACTACACCACGAAGGCACGCTAGGAAGGCGGGAAAAATACCTTATACACTATACTCCCTCTTTTAAAGGACGACTGGTGTTTTTAGGGTACCCAATCACCAAATCCTGGGTGAGGAAAATCATCATCTAACACTTTTAGTTCGGGCGCGACTGTACAGACGTTAGGATTTTTTAAAGCAAGAGAGATGAAAAGTTTACAACCGCCTTCGCCGGGAATCGAACCACGGACTTCTGAAATACCGGCTCAGTGTGCTGACCACGTAGGCACGCTAGGAAGGCGGGAGAAATACCATATAAGTGTAAAAACAGACTGGTAACCTGCGAGCTCAGCGAGAGCGTAAAAAAACCTTAACAAACCCTTTTCAGGGGACCATTAAATATGAAACCTTTCAGATATTTTTTTAATATACAAGAGGAATTATTTCAATTTAAATAAGCCTTGAAGCAATAGTGAAAATTAAAAATGTTGCTAACTACTAGTTTTGCTTAAGTTGTCTAAAAAAAAAAAAAAAAAAAAAAAAAAAACCAGTTTGTTGTTGTTTCAATTCCATCATTGATGAATCGCAGGTAAATTTTAATTCTTTTGGAGTTCGAAAACGACCATTGACCCATTGCAATGCCTACTATGGAAAATAGCCTTTTGTATTATAACCTTAGGGGAAAGATGCCTGGAAAAAAAAAAAAAAAAATGTTTCAGCACATTTCACTCTTTGATCCTAAGGGTATAGTGACAAAGAATACCTCCATACAACAGAAACACAAGAAATTCTTTAGATTGCAATACATTATAGGGGTGCAGAAATCATCCTGATTTTAAGCACTGACCGTTGGCGGTTAGGTACATACATCGAAACCTCCTTCTTCTTCCGGACCCAAGTCACCGTCCCATGGACACAATACCCTTCATGTAGATTACAAACTCAATTGCCGTTCTCCTGGCACTATTTTAGCAGAGCTGGTAACGTTGTCATAAACCAGCAATAATTCGTTATTGGTAGTGGTTACTGGTATTGTTTAGGTACATAATACCCATCAAAATAGCAGAGTCTTTGACAAAGAAATAAAAGTTTTGAGTCACGCTTAAAGAACAATATTCAACAGTACACATCTATCAATTTCGTGTGGGTAAAAGTCAGAAAATTAAAAATAAACAAATAAATAAACAAATAAACATCCGAAAGGTTTCAAATTTTAAATTACGTTAAAGGGGCGCTTTTTAAACATTTTGTGTGTTAGCTTTATTTATTAAAGATCATGCTTTCTTCGCACATAAACCATAAAATTCAGTTCAAGTGCAATATCGCAAAACAATTTTAAAATGAGCATATCTTTAGAATTTCCGATACACAGTCTCGCGCGTTGGAGATAAAAATGTTTTTTCTGTACAACGTTGCCATGGCTCGCTTTGAAATCCTTGAGTTTGTTAATCAAAAATTCGTTAAAGTTTTACAAAATATGAAATTGATAATAAAACATATTCCAAATTAGAGTTTCCAGATGTTCGCATTCGCAGGAGGATAAGGTTATTGAAAATTGGATGGCTCTAGGTACCGTTGTTTTATCATAATGCGAGAAACATACATACAGTTATGCACATTTTTCATTATTTAATTTCTTTAAATACAATTACAGGGCGACAATATTTGGTGGCAACAATGTTAAAAGTGAAACCACGCTTGTGGTGAATCAACTCAAAATGCCAAAACGAAAGTAATAGTCCTTGTGGGCAAACTGCCCCTTTGAACTAATAATAATAATAATAATAATAAAGAAAACGTGCAGATAAACTTTGAATATTTTGAAACAGTTACATGGAAAAAGGTCCCCGTACGAAAAAAAAAAAATTCGAAAATTGCTTTTTAAAACATTCATTGATATCGTTTAATTCAGAATGAAGGTATTCAAAAGCCACCAAAATGAAGGGTAATATTTTAAATCCTGTGTAGGGAGTGTCTCGTTTTAATATTAATTACACAAAATATGTCATTTTAATACACCGTTATTTAAAAAAAATATGGTAACAAGATCATGAATTCCGACTAATTATAACACAGTATTCGAGGTCCAATTACCCTCGGGGAGATATGCCTTTGTGGAAGGCGTTTGAAAGACAACTGGTTCATATTAACCGTCTGAAAATAAAAATATACATAAATGAAATTAGTTTTCACAAGTTTCATGGTAAGAAGAAACTCGGTAACTTTTCTTCAGAACATTTATCTTATTATTCAGTTTAATTTATTATTATTAGTTATTTGAGAATCAAGATCTTAAAAAACCAATCAAATGAAGAGCAACGTTTTAAAACATAAAACAAGGAAATAAAAATGATTCGCTATATATATTTAACGTATTTATTATTATTTATAACGTATTTTTAATTTTTAACGATTTTAATGTATCATAATCTCAATAATATCATAATATGTTACTGATTTTTTAAAAAATTTTAATGGAATTAATTCACAAATTAGTGGATGAAAATATCCTGTAAAGAAATTGCTTTTAAAATCACTAAAATGTTGATAAATCGCCAAAAATGGCGAAAAAAAATACATATGTCAAGACGAAAGAAACATACTCTTATGTTAACTCGAAAGTCTGGCAAACCCGATAGACAAGTCAACACAGCAAGTGCCATCTATTAACAAGAAATTGCGAGATTTTTTGTAAATAATCATAAAATGTGGTAATAATGCAATGTCTATGTTTTACTAAATAAAATACCGGATGGTAAAACTATTCGCTATTAGTCCTTTTCTTGTATTTTTAAAAACGATTTTGGGTTGGAAGATAATTTCTTTTATTACTTTCGCAAACTTAGCATTTAAATTTTAAAAAAAAAAAAAAATGTAAAACACGAATCACTGAAAATGAAGAATTAAGTTATAAGTAGCATTAAAAATAATATCAACAAGAAAACATTAATAATGACATTGGGATTTAATTCGCTGGGTAATTAAAATGTTTCTATTTTATACTAATGGTATGGCAACGGCAGTTTGTCTATCATTTCGCAACAAACATATTTAACTTTTCCTATCAGGCAAGATATAGTTTACCCACACGTTTGTTAATTTGTCCCTAGTAAGACAAGATGACACAGATGTTCAAAAATGACTATTTTAGATGCTTTAAATGTTTTGATGATTCTTAGATTTTTCACTTCTAATTTAAGTTTATTGAAAAACAGATGCATAGTTTAAAAACCTGAGCACAGTTTTTGTAAATGCGAAATATTTTTAAAGATATTCATAAAGCAAAAATTACATTACCCTTTAATGACAAAAATAATTAAACACAATGCTCTACTATGGCTATTATTACTATATTGTTTACATGCTAAATATTTATCTATGTAGTTGTAGCATTTAAATAATGTATTTATTTTGTATAGTATGAAAATCAAAGCAACTTCTACCTGCAATTTCATTGAAAAAAAATATCCATATTCAAGACCCTGCCAAGCCCAGATGTAACAGCCTTAAAAAAAAAAAAATCTTATTTTCGAATACATACGGTATATTATTTTAACCACATCGCAGCAATGTTATCAATTTAGAAAAATTGTAATGAAATTCATGAGAGATTAAAAATGACCAAATCGTTGATAATTCGCCAAATGTTGATAACTGGCGATGCATGAATTCGCTTTCTAGAAGAAAAAACCGAACTAAAACACTGTAACCCAACTGTTTTAGTTAGATAGTAAAAAATCAATACAGCAGCGCCATCTCTTAGCATGAAATTGCAACATGTGCAAAAAAAATTCTGCATAAGTAAAGTTAGTTAATATTCCTTGAAAAATCGTCAAAATTGGTAGAAATGGAATAGGCTTTTAAGATTTATTCTTCCATTATTTAATTTTTTTAATGTTTAATTTCAATTAACGCAATCAAATGAATTCCATCATTTTTTTGTTAATTTTAGTATAGGTTTTTTAATAAGGTTTATATAATCAAAAAATAGGTCTGCAGTTATTGCTTTTAAGTCGCTAACTTGCTAATCAATAACAGACAAATTATGTATAAAAGAAAAATTAAATAACTTATGCCATTCAGTAAAGCCTTACACAATTTCAAATTTAATCTGAAAGGTTACTGAATAAGAAATTAAGCGATTTAAAAGCGATAAACACAGTTCTTAAAAAAAAATTTCGCTACTTTTTAACATGATGGATTTAAATAAACATGTATTAAAATAATGGAATGTCTTATTAGAAATATTCAACATTATCATAAAATTACACTAGCTAGATTCATTAAAATTATGATATACATTTTCGTTTTTATGATAATTATTTTAGCCGGCTAGCAGCGCGAGCACCTAGTTTTTAAAGAAATGATGTAGCGAATATGGCAACCCCTAATATTCTTTGGGAAATTGTAAAAGATATGCTGCTTTTAAATATTTGGTGATTTGTAATAATAAAGCTAAAAGAAGGGAAAAAAAAGTGTGAACCGGAGTGAGTTCAAGAACAGATTATTAACCAGTGAGTGGAGGGGAAAAAAAAAAAAAAAAAAAAAAAAAAAAAACTGAACAAACCTTCTTGTGCGAAGAATCCTTTCAGATTTTCTTTCTCTCTTTTTTACATCTAATTTAATTTTAATTACTCTTATTTATTGTTTAATTAATTCCTATTTTAATTATTTACGTTCTCTATTTCTAATAGCCTTCCATAGGGTCCTGGCACTTTTAATAATCGAAAGCAAGCCCCAGTAGATATAAATTAAAATTTGCACAGCGATGCCAGACTTTTCCGTAAAAAATAATGGGTCATTAATTAACTATTACAGGGTGATCACTAATAATTTCTTCGAGTGTACAAAGATAGGAATGCACATATATAGGCATAACCTCCCGAAAATGCTTCCGCCACAGTTACGCCCCGAATCCCAGATGTCAATTCCCCCCTTAAAAAAAAAAAAAAAAAAAAAAACCCGAATTCTGGGGTCCCGATAAAATAGCTCTCGGATAAAAGAGTACAGTTTTGGCGGGAACTTTTTATTAACATATTTCTATCAGGTAAGTAGGTGAAAAAAAGCAGAAAAAAGTCCGCGCGCTTACACGCAGGTCAAGGTAAGATGTATGTTTCGGTGAGAAAGTTCCATCTTTCCTAAGCTGAGGAATTTATGTTACGCGCGCGCTTCCTGGGAGAATTTTAATAGCCTCTTACGAGCCCAAATTAAAGTAATAAAATGACAAGATAGCTTTCATGGAATAGTGAAATCTTAAGAATAAAAAGTTATAAGAAAATGAGCAAAAATATTAAATTTACTATCATAACGATCAAAGTAAAAGAAACTCATCTTAGGAAATTAAAAATAAACGGAAGGGCAATGAACGGAATCAGTATTAGCAGATTATGTTAACTGTATTTTTCGGAGTGACTTTTGTCTCTAACTTTGGTTTATTTGGTTACAGGAAAGCATGCAAGAGCTATCTGCGTAACAGAAGCGATGCCTTCGTGGAGGATTTTCTATGGAAAACTGGCTGGTATCTCGTTAAGCATAGGGAAAACCACGAAAACGCTCATCCAATCGGGCCAATTCGCCGGGATTCGAACTCAGGTCGAGCTACCAGTTTATCCGTAAGCTTAATAATTTAATTGTATGTAATGTGGAATATATAAACATTATGTAAACTGAAAGCTCTAACAGATTTCTTTCCATGTGACTATTACGCCCTAACAATGATCGAGTAGTTAAGACCACTGAATACAGGTAATTGGATAATTGAGCGATGAAGATTTTGAATCGTGTATAAGTATATAATAAGTCTACCTAGCTGACAGGAAGGACTGTCTTTCGTGGAGAACTTTCTAAGGAAATTCGGCTGATTTTAATGTTACATATAGGAAAAATCACGAAAACGGACCATGTAGCCTGCTCGTTCGCCCGGGACGAACTACCACTATTCAGCGTCTTTTGCTGCTCGACCACCTAAATAAGCTGGTTCACAATACGATTTAAAGGCTATATATATATGTTTAGTATGTTGTATATTTTAGGAATGAATCTTTCCAAGAATTAATTTATGGATAAAATATAAAGAAAGAAAGAAAAGTTACTCTGCTGATTTCAAATCGATTAATCAAGATTTTATGAAATCGGAACTTTCATCGGTTAGAGATAAATTCGAAGTTTTTTAAAAGTCGAGATAGTTAATATAAGGGCAGAGCACTCAAAAGTCATTTATTTAAATGAAGGGACACTTTCGTGGAAGGTTTCCGCCATCTTTGTTTAAATTAAATAGCATGAAAAATTATGCGGAAATTGTACGCAAAGTAAGTAACACAAAATTAGAAAGATGCTCTTTTTCAAATTGTCATGACTATAAAAATAGTCAAATGGACTAATCTTAATAAAAATTTCAGATAATAATAAAAAAAATGCATATGCTAATAGAATAAATAGCTTTATAAATTATTTAAAAATTCTCAAGTTTATTAGAAGTAATAAACCTTAATAATCAACCATGAATAATATATGGTTGATAATTCTTACAGAATAATCTAAAGCAATAGATTGTTGCGAGAAAATAGTGATCGATTTCGAAATCCCAGATTTTGAATTTTAAAAAAAAATATATCTACATCAATTTAAGATTGCTCCTTGTTGCCTAGTGGATAAAACGTTTTTATTAAGAAGTTGTATTGCGGGTTCGGGCCTTGCTTTTTCCTACCTTTGATGATAACGAGTGTTGACGAGTAAACCATTTGTTTAAAAGAAAACTGTTATTTATACGGAAAAGAAGCTCGCTCATATGTTGCTGATTTTATCGAATACTACCGTGCATTTTAATGGCTTCTTGTTTGTTTTTCTTAACATGCATGACCACTTTTCGACAGGTTTAATCTTGATGATAATTTTTCATTAATTTAAAGAATTTTTGCATGAGCATTAGCAAATTTGCTAATTATGGAATTCAATTTTGAACGCAGGAAAAGAAGTATATATTATAAAATGCAGTTACTTCAATGAGTTTTAGATAAAAGTGACCTTATAAAATAAGCCTTTAGATAGTGGCTGTTCATTAATATATGAATGACTAATTGAAGTAATTACTGTTACATTTAAGGTAAAAAATATGTACATAAGACAGAAACTAAAATATTTTTTTAAAAAATTGCTGTTTATTACCTTAAAAATAACTGCTTTTTTTAAGTGTGATATTTAATTTAGTAATGCTGTAGTAAATCCTACATATATTAAAACAAAATATGCTTTTTTATTGCATTATTTAAAGCGATTAAGGGATATTTATTTAAGGGAAGTTCATACGAGCATCATGCAAAAACATTTATGGTATTCTACACCATGAAAAATTTACACTCCAACATAGAATCATGCAATTAGGATTTTTTAAGTATCATTCAACAAAATTCATACATAAATTAAATTAGATATACACAGCTTTCGATATATACAACGATCCTTTTCTGGGATATCCTATTCCTATCGTCCAAACGATTCTTTTCTGCGATATTCTGACAAAAACTACTGTTCTGCTTTTGACTAAATAGTTCAATGAGCGCTAGAAATTCATTGAATTGATGATGTGTCATGCGAAAGTAATTAAAAGAAATTTCGTTTCTTTCACGCGCATTTCTTCAATTAAATTATTTGCTTCTCTTTGCTGCAGTCATCTCTCGCATATTAATACAAACCACTGCATTCTGCTTCTCTCACACAAAGCAAGAAGTAAAATAAGTTTTAATAGAGCAAAATTAAATCGATTTTAATTAAAAATATAATTGTAAAAAGTCAAAATACCACACAAAAAACGTTTCCCGTTCCCCCCCCCCAAGTTTCCGATGTGAAGCGCCATCTAGTGCGAGTATATGACAACTTTTAAAGCGAAAGTTGCCGCGCTGATGTGAACTGACGTATGCGGAAAGCGTTTTTCCGCGTTGACGCTTTTCGCCCCAACGGGACGCATATTTCACAAGTACACATCTCTGTAGCCACCGAGGGAGTGGCTTCTAGGATGGACCAATGAGCATCCAGTAATATTTCTGTCATGTCACATGACCTTTTGCACGTTTTAAGATTTAAGCAAGCGGGTTGAAAATACTTTGTCACGCAATTTTCTGTACAAATTTCTGTACATCGTCTATTTCTTCTGAAAATTTTCATTGCGAAGTTAGATCAAATATAAGCAATTATGAAGATTTCACTACCTGGTTGAAAGAATTTGAAACAAAATACAAACACATGTTGGATACTCCGCAAAAATATTCATGCGAAATATTAATTAATAAGTGATAAAAAGATTTCACTACCTGGTTGAAAAAATTTGAAATAAATACAAGCATATGTTGGATACTCCACGAAAATATTCCTGCGAAATATTACTTAATAAGTGATAAATAAGGCGAAAGAAATATGTGATGAACATCTGAGCCCAAATGCTATCTCTACATAAAACTATGCATATGAGAAAAATATTTACACCAGTTAGTTATATATGTAAATAGAAGTCAGCACTTTTTAGTTCAGTCTATGTGAAAAAGATGTTATAATAATAGCCAATGCAGAATTTTATTCAAATTGAACTTCATTAATTTGCATTTGTAATTTACTAATTTGCAATTAGTGTGTTAAATTTCACATTTAATAACTGCTCACTCATAAATATACTGTCTACACAAGAAGTACTCATCAAACAGAATAAATTTATCTATTCGCAACGAATATATTCAATTTATTCACATATAACTTTTAATGTTAACAATGGATATAATCAGATCATACACAATATGTATTCTGAATCAAATGAAATCAAGCACTTTCAAAACCAAATGAATGCAAGCACTGAAATAAGAAAACACTACATTCATTGTAGCACTTCCAAAACTTTTTAGCTCAATAATAATAATAATAATAAAATCTATATACATGAATTCTCTTAATCCACATTTGTTAGTAAATGCATAATATTTGAAGCTTATTGTAGCTTGAGTCATTTTCTCGGTGTAAAGAGCGATAATATGCCGTGAATATCAATCCAAATATCAAAGCGTGATCAAAATCGCGAAAGTAAAATGTCAGCGATTAATTAAACTCATAAAACGAAAGCACTACGAGATTTTCTACTTTCACGCCATACATTTATAACTGCGAAACAAATGCAAATTAAAATGTAAACAACATACGCTCACATGCACACGAAGATTTAGCGTCACAAGAGCAATAGAAGTTCATTGGTCTATTTTCGAAACCCCTCCCTCGGTGGCTACGCTGATGTGCACTTGTGAAATATGCCAACGGGATCAGTGTGAACGCAGCTTTATAGTCGCAAATGGGGAGGACTGCTTAAGACTTGAGGTACCTAATTCAAAGTAACAGAGTATCACGCCTTAAACCGCTTGTAACTGACAAATTATTTGATTAATGGATTATAACAGAGCACACAAAGGCTGTTTACTGAAGAAAGGCATGCTTTCCTGGAGTACTTCGAGGAGGAAAGGTTACCATATTACTGGAATTAGAAATTATACGTCCCGGACGTGTCCGGAATTTCTCTTGTAGTTTCGCCAGTTAATATCTTTAGTTATACTTCAGCCACCTAAAAATTCATGCATATCCATGATTATTAATTAGATCGTTCCATCGCAGCGCCCTCTTGTGGCAGAGGAGAAGTAGTTTTTAGATGAATGAAAGAAAAAAATTGCCAAGGATTTTCAGGATAGCTGCACTGTAGCGCTCTCTTGCGGCAAGAATGTTTATTAGGCGAATCGACCTTAGCAAGATTTTATTTGAAAGATTTTATTACTTATTTTAAAATTTATTTAGAACGTGTCGTTTTATAAAGTTAAAAAATTTTGTGGCCAAAAGTTGAATGTTGATGCAATAAAGAGGATATTAAAGTAACAAAACATGACGCAAAAAACACAATTTAAAGTCAATACGATGTTTATAAATTGAGCGTTACGTATAATAAATTCTGCACAGTTGCCGGTAAAAACAAATCTCAAATATTTCTTTTCTCATTATTTCTTATCACTTGTTATCTTGCACATTTTGCATAGAGAGTTTTATGCTGATGTTTTGTGAAATTAATGTTGCCATCTTTAAGCAATAAACTTTAAAAAAAGGGGGGGGGGAAATGAACGATCACTCAGAAGGGTTTGTTACGGTCTTGCTGAGCTCCCAGTCTACCAGTCAATTGTTGCAATCACTCCTGTTCAACAATTGCCCCCTTTTTAGCTTTATTACTAAATATCATTTCCTTCGCGCTTACGCCACATATAATTCTACAGCAAAATCACAAAAATTTTAAAAGCATCATACATTTAGAATTCCCAGTACAGTTTTAAGTGTTGGCATATACTTTCCCTGATTTTTCACTCTTTTCTCAGTTTATCATAAAAATCATATCATTTTTCTTTAAAAGATAACTTTTTTTTTCATTATTAATGTATTGTATGTTAACTTCATTTATTACATATCTTGTTCTTCGCACTTATGGCACATAAAATTAAATTCGACAGGGAAAAAAAAATTAAAAAACAGGATATCTTTAGAATTTCCGACAGACAGTCTCGTGCTCTGGAGATAAAAATGTTTTATTCCCCACAGTTCCCTGCCAACTATTCGCTTTCAAATCGTTGAGTTTCTTTATCAAAAAGTCATTAAAGTTTTACAAAATATAAAATAAATAACATAAAATTATATCTATGAAAGTAATGAAAATTGTTAATTAGATAGATCGAGAATTAAATGTATTTTTATTATTTCAATTAACGGATTCTAAAGAAACGAATACTGTTCAGAACTGCGTCTCTTCCTTTCAAACAACTTAGTTTGTTAATTTATAAGTATCTTATGTTTTACCGAATGGCAACATATGAACGAAAAGTGAAACAACGCATTTAGACTGATTCAATGGAAAATCCCATAAATATAAATAAATAAAAAGAGGACAGGGCCGGGCTAATGAGGAGTTGACTGTTCATCAATTGATACATCCAATCGATCAGCAATGTTTACGGCGGCGGTTATTCTTTCAGCGCCGCGATTTAACAGCTGACCGCCGATGCCAATAACCCGAATACTAAACCAGGAAATTAAATATACAGGCCATATGAGCAAATATTTGCAGCCAACGCCCATCGAGGCCATCATAAAAGGAAAAGAAAAGACGGAAAGGTTTCGATACCAAACATGTGACCATCCCTGTTCCTCAAGTTGAACAAAATACCAGAAGTGGGTCATCAAATGGAGCCTGAAAAGTCCAATTACGTATAAAATACTTTGGTTATGTTCCATTCCGTGCTGCTGTTCCTTCACATATTTCGCAGATTGCTTGCTTCCTGGCTATTTTCAGATCGGACAAACTGTTGTAGCCATTTTTATTTTTCGAGAGCAGTGATGCGTTGTATTGCGTAACGCGGCATGCAACAAACAGACACGTGACAATACTTTTAATAAGCGATTCACGTGCGAGTCGCCTGGGGTGTCAGACTAAACAGAATTGGGCAATTATTGTTACAACAAATCACTTTTTGAACATTATCATTAAATAAAAAAAAATTATCATTGTTTTCTTATATAAGAAAATAAACTACGAAGAGCGTCTCGTCTGCAGAACGTAAAGAAAACCGATTACACAGGAAACCAACTTCGAAACCTAATATTCAAGCCTTTTATCTTCAGTTTTCAGTGCATTTAGAAATATACACCTTGAATAATTAATTATAAGGTGTCCAGCAGGGAACCTCCTACATCAATGATTCTTAATCCTTTTTTCGCCGCTCTACACTTTAAAAAATATTACGGATTTTGTATATATGTAAATAACTTTAGTGACATTACATGTGAAATTGTAGTTTTTTTTTTCGGGGGGGGGGGGGGGTTTATAATGTAACATCAAATGCTTGAAAGAGACGATGCTCTACCGGGAAAAAAAGGGGCATGCCTATTTAACATTGAGTAAATGGCTATCTCGCTAAATTGGCGATAATCGCGAAGTTGGCAATGATTTTGGTAACATCATCATCTTGACAGAGCTTCACGCATTTGCGTACCCGATTCAAAAGAGAATCTGTGGGTATAAGTAACTAATTAATAGTAGTAAATAGTATTACTGAAATGTTCATTGCGGCACAATGAAAAAATCATTATTAAGCATTAGCGTACAATAAACTATCTACGTAAATTACAGAAAAGGAAAAGAAAAAAATTCTGATGTGCACACCACATGACTTCCTTATACGGCCTATTAAATTATATACACTTTTTGCTGCACTTCATTTAAACTTATTTCCTCAAATTTCATTACAGATATAGTTCTCATTCAATCGGTTCAGTTCTCACTTCGCGGCAAGGCAAAAATACATAAAAACTGAAAACATATTCATTAAAAATTGCATAATACAGAAAAACATAAAACACCAAATATTGTTAAAAAGAGTTTAAAATTTTTTTTTTAACAATTAAAATTAAAGTTTCTACGCAAAACGAGTCAGAAAGACCAAATTTTCGGTGCACAAAACTGAAAGTTAACTTTTGGTCCCATTGTACAAAAGGACACTGACGTTGGTGCACCAAGTGATTTAATTCACTGTTCAACTAAGAGTTTCAAATTTTAAAAATGACGGCTTCGTTAGCCTGGCGCTATTTAAACCTTTAAATTGCTATCATTCTGTAACTATTGCTTGCAGATAAACTAAATGCACAAAAACCTTAACAGGAGCATAACAACAACATAAGGCAACCACTTTTAAAGCAAAAAATACAAATTACATGTTATAGCAGTGCCATATACAAACTTTCAGCGTTCTACGGCTACTCGAGTTATCAGAGATACATACATACGTACGTACAGACGTCAGGAAAAAAACTCTGGCGTTATTTTGATAAAAGACGAACCATGCTGTTCTATTCTCTTCAAGGTAAAAATTATTCTGTGCTATTTCGTCGAAACTTCGTCATCAAAAATAAGAAATAAACATAATAAGTAATAATTGTAGCGTCATCTGTTGAACAATGTAACTACCTCTTTAAAAAAAAAGGAAATCTATAGTCCCAAAATTGCATTGTTCGCAAGTAAGCAGTCACATAAGCCCTTTCGAATCCAGTTTAAAATCCGTTACTCTGTCCGTACGTATAAACGTCACGGGGGGGGGGGAATCGTCCGAATGAGTTCGGGAACAGTCGAAATGGATTAACTGCTTGACTGGGAAGCTAGCGCCATCTATTGCTAGACACTAAAACTTTTCCCGAGCAACCCTTTAAATCGCTCCACGTGACAGCTAAAGAGCTCGGTTCTGTGCGGAACTTCAAGCTGTCAGTTCAAATCGAGGAGCACTTAACTTTTATTTTTTTCACTGAGAACAAGTATTTCATCCTAAACCTTATTACTAGTGATTTTATTAGTTTGTACGATAAAAATTATTATAAATAAATAGCATCACTTTGTGACTTCATATAAAGTTATCCAAATTTCTTTTTTCTCTTTTATGTACTTTACTAAAAATTTAATAATTATCAATATAAATTAAATTTTATACTAATCCCGATGCGATAAATTTATTTTTTTTTGAGTAAACTGGTAGTTTTTACACAATGCAGTTTTAGAATTGAAGTTTTTACACACATTGCACAATGCAGGAAGTTTTTACAGTAGCAATGTAAATTGCATTTATTTCTCTTTTATTCTATTACTTAAAATAAATTAATATCTTAATATATATCTAATTCCAACATTAATGTAAATTGTTGTCTGTGTTACTTAAGTGTGTTAAGAAAGGCTTTTCCATGAACTGAATTGTTATCGTTAAATCACACGCAAGATACTGGAATCTTGCATCTCCGATTACTTTTCTTTGTTTTGACGTTTCGTTTTTATTACTTTTTTCTAGGTAACTTTTAAATTATTTTTCAATATAGATGCAGTTTAAATTTCATTCTTTTCTGTTTGTATTTGAATCATTTTATAATAGATGAAAATACATATCATAACGAAGTTCTCGGGGATGCACATCTTAGAATTTTGAAATTTAATTTATCAAAGGAAAAAACTATTTTATAAATGTGTAGGAAGTCGCCGAATTATATCGCTGTAAAATAAAAGTTAGAGTAGTCTTAACATCAATTTTTTTTATTAAAATATTGTACAACTGAGCTTCTGTTCAGTTGTACTTCCCGATAAATCATTCATATTCTATAATTATAATTTTATATACAGCAACTTTATTCTAAAATTTGTGCTTAATTGCTTAATTTAGTATAAATTTATACGTGCCCTTTTACACTTTCTCAGTTGAAACTTTTTAAAAAATCGTACCATTTCAGCCTCTCCTAATAAGGTAAGAATGATTCCCCCTGTCAGCCTTTTTTTTTTTTTATTCAGAGTCAACGTGAAATCCGAAAGCTCACCTGACTATGAAATGTATATAAAGTGACGTCAGAAGAATGTTTCCATGCACCTTATAAGAAATAGACTAACCCAATTGCGTTTCTCCCTTTTCTGGCGCGTTCCCGGCTGTCACCTTGATCACATCCGGAGGAGTAGGGACGACTTCCAGAAATTAGCAATGGTTGGCTATTGCAGCGCGTACAATTGTCACGAAAAAGCTGGTGGTAGTGCCTCATTTCACAAGTAAGAATTTTTAAATATTTTTATTTTTGACACTGAGATTGCTTTTTAAATACTTAGCATACTTTTCAAGCATAATTAACGTTCTAAATAATTATAAAGCTGTTGCATGCTTTCAGGCTTGTATATATTTTTACCTTTTCCTATGATGTAAGCGAATTTGTAACTTCTTCTTTTAGAAAATAATATTTTAAATCTGAACTAACAGAAAAATTCAACCAAGTAATTTTCTCTTACAATTACTAAAACTATAACTAATACTAAATTATAGCTAAATACTAAAATGCCTAAAAATGAATTTTTGAAAGTTTTTCTTTAAAATTTATAATTTTTTGCTGCTTTTTTAAATTATAGGTAAATTTTAATTCCTAGCATTATAACTAATCAAAAATAAGAATATTTAAGAACGAAAAGTATACATCTTATATAGCTGGTTTTGTTGTTAAAAGCTTAGCTTATAAAGTAAAATGTAATATCTGTTTCTCAGCTTTAGTTTCAACAGAACCATATGATGGTTTGCTAGGTTTCAAATATTATAAATCTGGATGTAAAGGTTTGACTTCTCCTTCCAGTGACGTCCGAATGATCTGCAAAAATGCAGAAATAATTTTTAGCCAGACTGAAAAGGAGTTTAAATTGAATAAAAAAAAATATTATAAATTTCATGACTCTAAAAGTCTTAAAAAGCGTAGGAACACATATATTTCCTTCTCTTCAAGACCATATTTATGATGACGAGCCAGATAAAAACCACCTGATTAAATTAATTAAAGCAGTGATATTTCAATATTTAAAAATCAGAATGCATCATGCAGTTGCATGTTACAATGAATCTAAACAGAGAGAAAATATTCGAAGCAGATTTACTAAATTAATTTTATTTAAGCATCAATAAATCATATTATCTGTTTCTCTTCCTCTCTCTCTCTAAATATATATATATATATATATATATATAGGTGTGTGTCTCTTCCTCTCTCTCTATAAATATATATATATAAGTGTATTTACATTAATAGATCTTGTTTTCACAAAAATTTGAAATAAAAAGTGGAGTAAGCGAATTTTTCAATGCAACAAATATCCTAAATTGCTTACTTTCATACATATGTATTTATGGATGTATAGTCATTCTGCTTAAAGTATTTACAGGTATATAAAATTACAAGGTTACTTTAGGCGCATTAATAAAAATTTAAGATTGGACATATAATATCTTGTATTTTATAGTAATTATTTTTTTTAATTTATTTCTAGTCCCGCATAAGATTTTTTTATTTACTGCGAATTTTTTTTTAAAATTTTTCATTACACTCAAAAAAGTTTATGCTTCGAATTTTATGAGTTATTAATATTGTCATAAATGATCATCTTTTAATACCATAATAATTTTGAAAACAGAAAAAATAAATAAAACAATCCTTGGTTTCTATAAACATTTGAAATGATAAATATATGCTACTACTGCCTGAAAAAGTTCATAAAATTAAAAAAAAAAAATTACCAAATCTTGTTTAATTTTACCTTATTTGTTTCATAGCATCATGTACTATCAATCTTACTTAATTTTACTTTATTTGTAGGCAAAAGTAAATTCATAAATTTTTTGTTTAGAGTTTTTACCGTTTTATCAAAGTAATGATGTTTAGACAAGAATTACGCTTATGCTCAAAATGCAGTAAAAAAAAAATACTCAAAATGCCCTAAAAAGTGGTTTTATGAGATATATAAAATCTTATTAGCAAAACCTGTGATTTTTATTACCTCATCATTTATACAACGTATCACATTTAATAATTAAAAAGAGTTATGTGATACAAACGCCATATGTTTCAATGTTACGATAAACTAAATCGTCTCTACTCTCTCTTCCCGACATGTGTGTGACGCACGCCCCGCCCACTGGGTTAGTCTATTTCTTATAAGGTCCATGAATGTTTCATCTTCTAAATTTAGTTTAGGCATTGCTTTAGATAAGCTAGTAGACCTCGGTGATCACACTCAAAAAAAGATGATTTTTAAATTTGATTACAATATAGGACGGTATCACTTTTAATGAATAACTGCGGTTAAAATATTTTGAGAATTCTACATCTTGAAAATTGAAACTTTTGAGGATTCGGCTATCATTAAATCTGTATAAGAAATACAATGCGCCGAAGAATCGTGAAAATTGACAGTAATACTGTTTTTAATACTAATAATACTGTTACTGTTGACAGTAATATAGTTTTACTGTTTTTAAGTTTTTAATAAAATAATATAATCATTACTTATTAATCATTACAGATTATTAAAAATGTGACTTTCATCATAGAGGAGAATATTAAGCCATATATAGAAAATAGATTTTTTACAACTATCTGTCGAACGGAGTTAATATGTATATGGTTACTAAAACAAAGATTAAAGATTATATCCGTATCTTGGTGGTTCTCATCCTTTTTTTTTTTTTTTGCTTCATGCACCTCTTTCGCCATTAATAGAAGATCATTCGCATCTCCTTTCTCAAACTCGAAAAATAACTATAACACTTGTTACTATTTAGATTATTTTAAATTTTTTTTTATAAAGATATAGAAAATGTCGATAAATACTAAATTTTAAATAAAAATAGTTTTTATATCCATAAATTAAAATTAACAGGTAATTAATTAATTAAAAAACTTGAAAAGGCACAACTTTTATTGCCACCTACAGAAAGCCTGAAATACGACATCACATATAAAACTGTAGAGAATTCAACCCCAAACCGAGAGTATCCCGGTAAAACCGGTAGAGTTGGCGGCTATGAATTAGTAATTCAAACGGGACTAGGCTTGCATTAACAGTGCCAGCACCTTTATTAAATGTTGCTTTTCTCCCCTAGTGATAAACTGATCTTCAAAAGATATGCACACACCTTTATGCTGGGGCTCCCTTATGAAGGTTTTTTTTTTTTTAAATCTTTTCGAAGAGCTGCCGACTTGCATAAAGTTGCGTGAACTTTTATGACGTGACACTCTTGCGAAACGACTCCGAAACAGTACCGGATCGACAGTGTATAATCGATATTTTCATAGCGTAGCCAAGGCTTATGATTAGCAATGATTCATAATCAAGAGGAAAAGAGTATCAAGTACAGGTGTAAGTGGGGGGGGGACACCAGAATTTACCATAGGTTCTAATGGCATAGTCTCAATACACTAACTGTGTATCTATGCTCAAATTTTGAGGAAAAACATCCCGGGGGAAGCGTTCCAATGGTTTCTACTCCGCTCTCCATACTATCAACCACCTGAGAGAACATCCGGCTCGCCGTATATTTTCAGTGCCCTCTTGTAGCACAGGCACTATACGCTAACAAACATCCATATCTTCTCCAGGATTCGAATCCGGGATCATCCGTACGACAGTCAGCTTCACTAAACACTGTACCGGCTGGGGACACTGCACTAATATTTTAGCTCAATTGTCAATTTTATGGCTTATTCTCGGTTGAAATACCAATCTTTATAACAGGTATATTATCAAACGTTTTTATTAAAGTAACATTACAGTATGACCAAATACACATCTTAAAATGCGACCCAATAGTCTTATGGTACGCGTAATCAGGTTCAGAAAACGCAGTTAAAAGCTACAAGTCTTTTTTTTTAAAGACAAAAAGGAAACTCTCGACAATGAAACTTAAGCTTCAAAATGTCAACGACCGGTGATGAAATTCTATTAAAACGCATCTACTTCTATTCAATTGCCGCTGTTAAATGGCCACGACCGAATCAAAATTGACAACTAGTTATATCTGGTCCTCTCTCTCTCTCTGTGTGTGTGACGTACGTATATTTTACGCCACCCTTCTATATTCAGGGTTGTCAAGGTCTCGGTTGACTAAATGCGGAGAATAAAAGAACAAAAGGTTGCCAAAAAGTTTCTTCCCTTCGCCATAAATCTTTTTATTGCTAAAATTATCTTTTCTGGAGAGTTCTCGGTTTCTTTTTCTTTTTCTTTTTTTTTTTTTTTTTTTTTGAATCCGGAATATTTTTGAGCGGAAACTTACTAAAAAATTATTCAATTTAATTCTAAAAGATAAACTAAGTAGAACTAAGTAGGTAATTAATAAGTTTACTTAACGACTGTTTTATTTAGGATACATCAACACAAAACAATGAACTTAAAATTTTAAAATTCTGGGAACATTTGAAAAAGGTACAGTAATTACCGATTCCAATTTTTTTTTTTTTTTTACTAATTTCATCGTCCGAAAATCGAGAGAGGAAAATTGTACGAATAACTTAATCTCTTAAAGGAAGCGATTTCGTTAGGAATATAACGAGTAATCATCGACAAACTACAGTAACTACCACAATATTATTTCTTTAAAAGAAACCTACATATAATAAAAGTAATGGTAATATTATCTAAGATATCTTCATTTCCCTTTCCCTATAACTTGAATCTCGCTAGTCCTTTTTCTTATCTCTGCTACTCTTTAGGCCTTAACTGTAGACTAACATGAACTCGTGTTTGCTTCGTTGCAATGGGTCGGTTCTAGGCTAGGATAAAGGTCAACAGTTAGGAGGGAAAGTTAGGCCGACCTTTGCAGGTAGTTTGCGAGGATTTGTCTTTATTAGTGAGAATAAAATAATTCCTATGTAGACGAATCTGCTTTAAAATTTGGGGAAGCTTTTTCTTTGAAAAATTACGCGACTGCTTTTGAAATTTTCATAATCTGGCGGTAAAAATCTGGGGGTGAATATGCGAAAAAATACCTTCCAATTGATAGCTGAAGGTCCTAACGACTTACATCACTACATTGCGCACGAAGGCCCTCCTTACATATTTTCCCAATGAAATGACGACTGAGGAAATGTATGGGAGCTATTGTTCAAATCATGTTACTTTTAATGACAGCTTTAAGCGGGATTTAAGGAATCACGTGACGCGCTGATGTGTCATAAATCGTTAAATCTGCTATTATGGTGATTTTGCTTCAATCGTTAAATTTCAATTTTAAATTTAGCAGTTTAATTTTTTTGCTTATAATTGTTAAATTTTATTAAATTATTATTAAGCGGGAAAAGCCAGCTGGTAAAACAACTGGGGTTATTTCTTTAAAAGCTTCGGATTCTTCCCCCCCCCCAAGTGAAATTGCAAGTGTCAGGAGTCAATTTTTTATGCTTAAATTTCACGAGTTAAAAAAATAATTAAACTAGCGGAGTAGGAAAACTATTTATGCACTATAAAGTTTGCTTTTATAGTGAAATATAACCAATCAAGGAAATTTTCGCTTTCAATTCTAATTTATTTGTTCTATTATTTGTTAAAACAGCATTTTAATTCTAAATGTAATTATAAAAGTAAATATGCATTCTGATAATAAAATTCCTCATAGTGTTCATTATCTTATTCTCAAACATGATAAGGCCTACATCACACTTACTCACTATCAGGACTTCACTTTCCTTTTACACTCTGGGGAAGGTCGTTGAATATCTCAGAAATAATTTAAATATCCAGTTAATACATGTTTCTATTATAGATCTTGTACCGGGGAACCAGATCGATTTACATTCATAGATCGACATTGGGTGGAATTGAAACTGATACAGGATCGACAGTGCGTTAAAACTGAAGCTGATACTGGCATATCCACCCTGCGTAGAACCGAAACTGCAAAAAATCAGCACATTATAAAACTGACATGATACAGGATCGACACTGACACATTCACATTGCATAGAACCCACACCGTGCACGATCGACGCTCCGTAAAACCGACACTGCACAAGATCAACGCTGTGTAGAAACGTCACTGTACAGCAGGGTTTCTTAAACTTTTTTCAGTCGCGACCCCTTTTTATCACTGAAATTTTTTTCGCGACCCCGAGGACTCCATAATATTTACAAAAATTCTGTGTTATCCCATAAATATTGCACAAATCCGAAACACGCGTGAGTGAAACTGTCCATTTTTTCACTTGTACTGTAATATACTATTGCAGTTTTAGGTGATTAACTTTAATATCTATTTTTAAGACATGGAACAATGTGAAAATTTTAAATAAGTAACAGACGAAATGGCAGCGTCACGTGCAAAGCAAGGAAAATGAACGCTTAGATTAAAAGAGTGCGTCGAAACGTTTTCGTTTTTTTCTTCGTCTGTATTGTCTTATCTTTATTTATTTTTAGATACCTTGTATAAAAATATTTGGTAATTGTAAAATTATTATAATAAGTTAAAGAAATATCAAAACTTAAAATTTTTGGCGACTCCCTGCCGCAGGTCCCGCGACCCCCAGTTTAAGAAATCCTGTTGTACAAGATCAATACTGACACATTCACACTGCGTAGAACCCAACTCTATGACACTGACGTTCACACTGAGTAGAACCGACATTGTAGAACCCAAAGATGCACAGGAATGACACTGACATTCACATTGCGTAGAACAGACGGTACAGGGTGCCGACGTTGACGCATTCACATTGCGTACAACCAACATAACACAGGATCTACGCTCCATGGAACCGACACTGCACAGTAGCGTGTAGAACAGTTATTGACATAGGATTGACATTGCGTAGAACTGACACTGCCTAGCCACGATAGTAGTCACCTAGTGACCAACACATGAGAAATGATAAAAAGAAATTAGGAAGATAAAGTTCTTAATATTAACTCAAGTTTTTCAGACCCTATTAGATTGCCACGCGATTTAATCGTTCTCTTAAAATGTACGACAGTCTTATGAAAGTTTTGAATAAGTATATTTATGTATGAACTGAACAGAAGACACAACTTATGCGTACAATCAAAATTCCGCCGTTTGCGTGTATTAAAGCAATAAGAAGTTGAATTTACAATTTAAAAGACATCACAGCCGCAGACTACGCAAATCTGGCCTAACTAAGCTGGCTCAAACTTTAATGGCGCGATTTAACGCCATTAAAGGCAATAGCCATTTGTTATTAATTTTTAATAGCAAATGGCTCTTGCCGGAATTTTAACTAGCAGAGCTGGGCTGTAGAAAATAAAGATGCAAGAGCCGCGGCTATAAGATCTATGTTTAAAACATTAAAAAACTTTTAAACTCATCTGCATCCTGATGAGGCCTAACCGAAATTTAAAATTATAGTAAGATGCAGATCATAAAAAAATTAGTTAAGATAAAATACCTTATATAGTGACTTTGGATCTTCGATGTTCGCAGTATCTCTTCTACTGTCACTATTTAAACTTAAATAGTTTTATTATTTTTGCAAGAGCATGTTTCCTCCTATAATATAGGACAAAACACATTTATGAACTGCACAGAGTCAACATCGGCATATAATCGACATGTGTTCTCTCCTATAGTATAGACAAAGCACATTTATTTCCTGCATATTTCGCAAAGGGGCTCGATCGATACTGGGTAGCAGCAACCGGCATACAGTCGACATTTCCACAACGTAGACAAGACTTATAATTAACAACATACCACCACTGACAGTGGTTAAGATCGAAATAGGCATACAATCCACATTTTCCCTTATATAAATATAGACGAAATCTCATTTATCACATGCACAGCCCACACAGAGACACGATTGAAACCGGCATACAACCGACACTTTCAAAACGTAGATTAGGCTTACAATTAGAAACAAGAGATCACAATGGCCACTGGGTAGATCGACATACAATGGACATTCTCATAACGCAGATAAGGCTCACCATTAGCAACAGCACATTATTAAGGGCAAAAGTGTTTGATTATATCATTAATTTTTAGAGTACGTACAGAGGATTGAAATTGTTGTTTTGATAGCATGTGCCAATTGAGTCTACGCCACGCAGATACTGTGCGGCATTCTCTTTAATCACATATTTTCAAGGACCTGCCTCTATCATAGAGTCAAGAGGGCTCGAAAACAGACAGCTAGGATTCAAGCCAAGGTTTATTGGTATGGTAGCTCTTAGCTAATCATCTTACCCTCTGTGTAGTAATCATTCATGTGGGAAAAATATTACATAAAAGAATGTCTTAAATGATATAATAATTTAGAACGCTAACACAGAACGAGGTTCTTTTCCCGTCGCGGAAGTCCTAAAAATGTCTCTTCATTTCTGGGGTGTAACTTTTAACACCTCAGTGAATCTAATGAAGCGAAAACTGCACAACAAATCAATTGGAAGGCCATTTAAGACAGTTTTGGCACCGTTCTAGGAAGAAACTGTTACAAATAATCAAAATGGGGAATACACTCGCTTACTATTTTAAACAGAATATTGTGTCTATTCGACAAGGTCTTCAGACACCA
Source organism: Stegodyphus dumicola (assembly GCF_044657685.1). Classification (NCBI taxonomy): domain Eukaryota; kingdom Metazoa; phylum Arthropoda; class Arachnida; order Araneae; family Eresidae; genus Stegodyphus; species Stegodyphus dumicola. The sequence continues at coordinate 167,795,987 of NC_140770.1, forward strand.
GAACTCCCAAGTTTTTTAGGGTCATGCGTTGGCGTCTATTTTAGGACTTTCAGAAAATATAGTCAAGGACACTGCATCTTTCGTTATGTAACTGTTTCAAAAGAATATGTAGGAAAAACAAAATTGGCAAGGATATTAAGACAGCAGATTTATATTGAAAGAGGAAAATAACTCAAATAACAAAGATTGTGTTAAATACATTAGTATGGTTTATGTAAGCCTTTTGATTTAGATGCAGAACAACTCCGACGAAAAAATTCCTTTTGGCATTTCCATGCCTCTATTTCATTTGCATTGCTGCCAACCTTCAAATCTTAAAAAACTTGATGTTTCTGCGAGAAAAAAAAAAGGGGAGGGGAGAAGTTGGAAGGTTTTTTTTTTTTTTTTTTTTTTACGCTGAGCAGCGACACCATTTCAAATTAACTCCAAATTGACTTTAATTCACTTTATATTGCACGATTAAGGTTGTCGAACTGTTTGTAATATAATTCTGATGTAATATATATTACCATTCAATTAGATATTCGAAATTTTATATTCGTATGCTGATTTTTAGTCCAAAGGGACAATTTGTTCCGAAGGACTATCAATTTCGTTCACTTGCAACTCTAATCTTGCCTATTTTCAGAACATTTACATATTTGAATACAATTGCGACATGAACAGAACACAGCGAAATTACGTCTAAGCAGCAACAGTTACAATCGAAGTAAGCATTAATCCAACATGGCAGCTCACCAAAAAGGAAGGTTATGGTTTACGAAGGTTTTAGTTCTCAAGAATTTAGGTTCCGAAATAACTATATCATAAGTGTTACGCAAGCTTTGTGGCATTGTTTAATCCAGAAATGACGCAGTCCAGAAACGTTATTATTATTTTTATAATAAGGAGAAAATAAAATTAAAAATGAGGAATTAAGGCTATTATTAAATTAGACTATAAAGCTGGTTTACATATTTTTTGGAATATGTAAAATAATAAATATGCAAATCAAAATTATAACTTAAAATTATCTTAATTGCTCTTTTTTAATTGGGTGCTTCCTCTCTAGAAATAATTTTCTCGAAACTGCGTCATATCTGAAAACTAATTCCGCATTGCGTCATCTTAATTTCCTGCACTGCCTATTAAGTTTTAGCTAATAAGATTAACGAAAAATTTAATATAAATACTGCTGCAATCCAACTACCCTCCCTCTTGATTACCAACGCTCAGTATTTTGTTCAGAACGAAGGACTGCTTCATAAGGACTTGAGAATTTAGCCACTGGATATCTTCATCCATAAAACAAATGACAAATTCTCCAGGAAAGCTAAAGACTGTGAACATATGAATTTGTTGAAGTTATTTCGTTACAAAATATTGGATGAAGGCATACATCTCCGTCCTTTTGCTGCATTCATTTTGAACAGCAACTAGAACTTTCCCACTTAATTGCTATGTATTATTTCATTACTGCTTGATTGTACGAACTCTTGTACAAACGAAGCAGTATCCTCTGAGGCTGCACTTGGGAGGGTGATCTGCCACGTGACCGCTACATTACAGACGTTCTGCTATTTTTCCTGAAAATACTAGCTTTCCAGAAACATTCTATACGAGTAAATATCGAACATGTAATCGAGAAGATTATCTTGCATGTGTTTCTTTTTTACAATTTTATATTACTTTCTCTTGTATTTTTACTTTAGTTTAATTTTCAGGTCGAATGTAAGCAGCCAATCAGATGTCAAGTCGTGCCCGCGTGACTTGATCACACCCCTTCTCCTAGCTTAATCGCATGCTAATAGCGGCACTTGAGCTACCTTCCCTCTTGCCTGCGATTGCTAGCTTGAGAACCTCTCTTGCTTAGCCGCTTATGCTTTATGATTCTTCAAAAATTCTTCCACTCGGTAAATGATATTTTCATTCATCAACCTCAATCTACTCGCGACTGCAAAATAATTGCTTCCCTTGTCAAACATATCAAATTACTGCAGGAAACTAAATTATATATATATATATATATCCGAGACTCTCCCAAACTTTACTTTTGGCAACCCTTAGCGTCTAAAGCTTGTTGCTATGGCGCCATTTAGAAATCATCTTTTGCTACGGTAAAATGTAAGTAAAATTTTAATTAATTCTGTGCTCTTAATATGTAAAAATTACATGTTTATTTTTTTCACTTCATTTGCATCTTGATTTTTATTTGCTTTTTTAAATATATTTTCATTTATTATTATTTTAAGTATTTTCTGTATGAATACTGTATCTATTTTAAAAATTAATTGAAATTAACTGTCTCTTCGTGCGTAGGAGAATTATTTCACATTCTTGAACTACTTTAAGAGTTATATTCGAATTTTATAAAACTGAATAGAAAATTTTAAATTAGCATTGGAATTTTGTTCAGAAATGCGAAATAACGAAACGCGTTTCTCGTTAGAAAGGTATCAGTTCCCCTTGATAAGTCGGGATCTTTCTATCGAATCAGCAATAATCCTACTTTTTTATTCTTTAGTTCAGCAATTTAACTATTCGCATATTCAAATTATTAATTTTCACAATAGTACACACTTGTATACTTCCTATTAAATTAAATTTTTATCTTTGCAGCAATAGCGCAAAGTTCATTAATGAAAAATGTTTCTACTTTTTTTTATTTTCAAATTATAATACATATCATCGTGATAATGAGCATATCACCGCGATACATGACAAACGAATTCATGTTTTATTATAAATCGAAATAATAACTATTACCCATTGAATCTGTGTTCTACGTTTTTTTATAAATCGAAATAACCACTATTTCCTACTGAATCACTTATCTCAAGAAATGAAAGCGGCGAGTTGCAAGGATAATCATCGGCGGAAACGAAAGAGAAAACAACGCTTAAACTTTCAAACATCCTCTTTTAAATGACTTACTTGTATGACGTATCTAATTCAAATCAGCTTACGGTCACGGATCTTATTCAAATAGTTTTCGGTTAATGATTTAAGAGACAATAAAGAGAAAATAACTCTATTTACTTTTATTATGTATTTTTAAGATTATAGTTATTTTTGTAGCTCTTCAATGATTATTATTCATTCTTTCTGTACCAAAAAGCTGAATAAATACATGCCATTTTTAAACGAGACATTTTATAATCTCTCGTTTAAAAATGCGTAATGTCTCTGGAATTAATTTCTACTTTTAAAAGTAAGTAAAAAAGGCAACCTTAGATTGGCTTAGATTTTGAATAAAACTTAATCAATTTTAAGGTAGAATCCCGTATAGGTCCCTTTTCAGAGACAAAAAATTGTTTGCAAAGACAGAAGGAAAAACAATCATATTTATAAAGAAATCAATCCTATTTATAAGCTAACGTAACGCCATCTATCGAAGATAATCTAATGAAAAACTAGATGCTAGAATTTTGAAAAAATTCTGGAAGATTACATCAATTTCATTAACTAATGACGGTATATTTTTATGGAAGTTAAAGACTACTTAAGTCATCTAAAGAACTTTGTGGATACAAAGCCAAAATCGAAATTTTGGAACTAACAAACTATGATTAACTTTATTAGGCCAATAGCCTCGAAATACGATTTTCCGTTGTTTCACTTTTCATTCGAGTCTGTTGCCATTCAGAAAAACGCAAGATATTATTCTTTAATCTATCTGTTACTAATTAACAAATGAAGTTATTTAAAAGCAATATATGCAGTTCTTAATATTATTTTTTTACTTTTTAATCTGATTGATTTAAATAAAAGGCATTTAATTTATGACATATATTTAATATTTTTATAGAATTGCATAACATTTTTTCACTTTTTAAATATAGAGAATATACATAACGCTCTCTTGTTAGCATACTCATCTAATTTACTATAAAATGTTTCGCTGATATACTATTAAATATTCCAGAGCCATCTCTGTTCATAATTCTGCTGATAAATTAAATTTTAAAAGAGCCCCTTTTTCTGCAAACTTTGAAATCAGAACCCTTTCAGGATTTATTTTATTTTATTTTTAAATTTTTCTCTATAAAAAAATGCCACCCAGGGTTGTACTTCAATCCTCTAACTACGCTACTGTCTTTACTTGGAAGCTTACGATCATCCTACCCATTCCTCTTGTTAAAAGCATCTTTAATAAGTATCAGTATTTTGCCTTCTTTTTTGCAGATATGATAAGTATATTTTTAGTCATTTCACACATTCACTAATGTGATTTTATCACGCGACATTAAACGTTGCTAACATCTACACGTAATTTGAAGCATTCTATTGCTAGCTTATCTATAAAAAATGAATAAATAAAAAAAATGCATATAAATAACAGACTTTCAAGCTGATACTTAATGTTTCACTAAAAAATAAAGAACACTTAAGAATGATAATATTAACTTATTATAAAAGGACAGCCTTCTTCGGAAGATAAGCATATATAGATTTCCCAAAGGCCTTGATAGATAGATCATTTTCCTCGTTTTTCTTACTCGTCAATTGACTAAACATATGTCAAACGATTATACTAAATGCGAAGTCATTAGATATAAATGAAAACGATAACAAGTTATCCGGTTATCGTATTAAGATTATTGCAAAGCAAACTAGCGTCATCTGTTTATTTTTAGGGGTGCCTTCATGGAGGACTTTTTAGAGAACTGGTTTTTATTAACGAAAAAAGACCACGAAAACTCCCATACCTGTGGCGTTTAGTTGGTATCCCATTTATCCCATTCATAGGGAGTTAAAATCAGGTCAAACTACGAGTGTTCAGCGTTCTCATCCCCTCGGCCGCTAAAGGAGCCAAAAGTTTTTTTAAAAGAAAACCATCTCCTTTACATAGTTGCCAACCATTAAATATGAAAAATGAGAAGTTTTTCCCCCGTACTTTACGGTGGCATCACTTCCAAAGAATTCGAAATTGATTTGAATTAGCTTTACACTGCATGATATAGGTTATTCAGGTTATATAGATATTGTATATATATTCAGGTGATACAGATATAGATTTCTGATATAGGTTGTTATTAATGATTCTAATGTAAAATATATTAATATTTAATTAGATATTCTAAATTTTGTGTTCTTTGGTTAATTTTCTTGTATTTTAAACTGAGAAAATCGTCAGTTAGGAAAGAAGAGGTTTAATTTTTCAAAGTAGCAACTACATTCAATTTATAAACTAAAACTTTCGGGAGGCTGCAGCTCCTTCAGCCCCCCCCCCCAAATCCAGCCATACACTGATGGCACATTACTATTTCATACGTGGCAAGGCAGAAATAAAAGATTTAATCCTGTCCAGATTCGGCCCTCTTAAACCACCTTGCAGTACCCGGATGGGTCCCATTATTTAGTTTTTTGACATCAACGGAAAACTGAATTTTATTTGTTAGTATCCAAAGTGGAGAAAGATATAAATTCCTAATTGTTTGCGAATGCTTAAAAAAAAGACTCGAATATATCATAAAGCATAGATACTCAATTAGGCAGGCCATATTACATCAATAAAAATCTTGAATAAATAGAAGCACTCTTGAATATGATAATGAAATAAATTTACTGAGAAAATGGAATCACTCCAAAATCGATTTACACGGCGATTATTGCGCTTTTACATATGTACAGTATATCGAATTAGGTTTTCAGCACACCTGGCTTTTAGAGGTGGAGATTTGCCAAATATATTGAGATCGGAATTCTTTATTATTACCTACACCTTAACAAGAATGGACAAACTCAATTAAAATTTCACCAACGTAAAGGCTGGGTCGTATTTTTTCGCCTGTGAGCATTCCCGCAAGAAAACAATAGACATTTATAAAATAAATAAACAAACAAATAACGGGGCATGGCAGTTCATGCTCTCGAGAAAGAGATCCCCCGGTTAGGGAAATCTCATCGTCAAGAAAAAAGAGAAAAAAAAAAGAGAAAAGTGTAACAAGGAAGTCAGCACAACGAACTTGTCTCCCGATAGGGTTGTTGTAACTTCCAGAGATGACGTCTGCAAAGCGGTTGCCAGCAGACATGAAAAGGGAAAAGAAAAAAAGACACAGCCGTACGAACAAAACTATTTTTAGAAAACGCTCTGAATAAATTAAGCAGCATCATCACAATTCATGCAAACGGTTTTCGGCGATCTGAGCTTCAATGAAAGTAATTAAGGGTAATACATGACGAGCTGAATTATTCCAAAAGATTAAAAAAAAAAAAGAGGGTCCTCTGACAAAAACATTCGAAGAATTTGAGTAATGCAATTGTTCAAGTCTTAGTAAAGGAGGCGTTTTGTAGAAGGATTCGGGAGTAAGTTTACAAAGCAAAATGAGAAATGTTTCTAAAACTGAAGCTCCTGGAGACACAGTTCCAAGTATCGCATTGCTTCCTCCTCCTCCCACCACCATCAGGAAAAGCTCACGAAATAGCTCGTTTTTTAAAAACACACATCTTTAACCCAATGTTTTCCCTTCTCATAATCCTCTCCGTTCATCGTCTGCCAACCTTCCTTCATCGAATTATCATTCTCGTTATATTACCGTATAATTATGGCATTTAGTTCGTATTTCCGCCGTTTTATATTTCTGCTCGGGGTTTGGCCTTCCAGTGCAATCTCTGCAGGTCATAGATTCTGCTGCTCGATGTCTTTCCTAAATTTTAGAAATTGTGCTTCCCCTTAATTACTTTCACCGTGGCTCCACTAAATTCTAAAAATTTTATCATGACTAAATTTTGCTGCTTGGTGCTTCTCTAAATTAAAAAAATGTTGCCACTCTTAAATTCTGCTGCTCTGTCGTTCCTTTAAATTCTACAAAGTGTGCCATCTCTAAATTTTGTTTCTTGGAGCTACTCTAAATTCTAAAAATTTTGTTGCCCCTAAATTTTTTCAGCCCCGTGTCTTTCCTAAGTTCTCAAAAATTCACCCTCCTTAAATCTTTTCACTTGGTGCATCTCTAAATATAAAACATTTTTCCACTGCTAAATTCTCAAAATTTTACCATCCGTAAATTGTTTTGCTCGGTGCTTTATAAATTCTAAAAATTTTGTTGCCCGACAATGACTCTGATGCTGAGATATCAAATGAAATTTGTGGTGAAATTTCGCTTCATCCTAATTTAACCGTGCTGCTGATTTATCCGCTGCTATCATCCATCCCCCTCATCTAATATCCCTCACGAGGGAATCTTTCCTGTTTTCTCACTTTTAATTCCTCGTACGAACTAAAAAGTACTATAATCGCGAAAAATTTCGGGTATCATATTTCAAAGGAAATATCCATTTCGACATTTCTGAATAATACATTTGGATAGCTCTTTTGCGTGATGTCTGATTACGGACATATTAAATCTGCTTTTTCCCAAAACAGATTGTAAAATGGGTTTCAAAAGGGACTTTACCATGACGCTTATATGTAAGTATCTCGAAGAAACGATTAGCCAAAGAATGTTGAAATTGTATATGAGAAAACTATAACGTCTAGTTCTGCACCTCCGATTTTTTTTTAATCGGCAGTACAAAACATTATATATAATTACAAAAAATTTAAATTATATAATCATGCGTAGTATTTTCGCGTATTAAACTACTAAAAAATTATCAGTAAAGACATAAAGTAATAAATTTACAACCAGTTTTACAAAGTTTTTTTGTTAATTAATTTTTTGAATTAGGGTTTTACTTGTTTCAAGTATTTTAGTTTTAACATTTATTAAATTCTTTTATACATTTATAGGATTTTCTTGAAATTTATTAATTATGAATTTCAATTTTTGGTCTTTGTGTGAAACCGGTTTTTTAAATTTCTTACCATATATAACTTAAACTATAAAGTTCAATTCAACAACAATATCACAAAACATTTAAAAGAGCATATCTAGAATTTTCGATACACAGTCTCGCACGCTGGAGATAAAAAATGTCCCCCCTTCCCGTACAGTTTTTGCACTGCTTGCTATAAAATCACTGAGTTTGTTAATTTCTTTAATGTTTGAGAAAATATGTAACAGATAATAAAACAAATTCCAAATTGTGGCTTCCAGATGCCCATGTTCGAGTAGAGGACTACGTTACTGAGCACCATGAGAAGCAGAGAAACCGAAGAACAATGAAATGAAGAATCAAGAAGTGCGACACAATCTGATAATAAAGACTGCAAACGCAAGTCACCCATGAAAATCTCACCTTAGGAGAAGCGCTGACGAGGCCATGTAAACAATACAACCTAACAAAGGAAGCATTCCGCTACGAACCCAACGAAACACAAACACACCAATCTGAAGTGGCTATTTCAAACAGCAATTTAGGCAATTAAAAATAATATTGTCGATGATATCAACTTTTAATAGTCAAAAGAAAATTCCCGCGAAGAGAGAATATACAAATCGATTGACACTATGGTGAACGTTGAAGAAAGTGTTAACTTCCCTACACAATTTTAAAATTCTTTGCAAGTACCAGGAATGTCATTAAACTACCTTCGACTGAAAAATGGATCTCCGATGATACTACTCAGAAATCTCAACTCACCGAAACTACGTAATGGAACAAGGATGGTCGTCAAACAGCTATCGAATAACATCATCGAAGCCGAACTTGTGACGGGGAGAGTCACAGTACTTATTCCCCAGAATACCACTGATATCTACTGACCTGCTATTCGAATTTAAAAAACTGCAAATTCCAATCAAATTAGCCTATAGTTTTACAATTAATAAAGCGCAAGGACCAACATAAAAAAATTGCGGCGTCAACCTCAAAGACTGGCCCACCAGCGGCCAAGCGGTAAAAGCCACTGAACACTAGTAGTTCGATCAGGGGTTCGAATCCCGGCGAACGGGCTGTCTGCATGGCCGTTTTCATGGTTTTCCCCATGTTTAACGTGGATACAAGCCAGTTTCCCTTAAAAAGACCTCCACAGGGCATCCCTCCCTTTCCGTGTAGTGCCTAAGGGCGAAGCACGTAATAAGAAAAATGTGGTCACGTGTTTTAAAAACAACATCCGCATGTGCTATGTTTACAGTGGAGTCGATAGCAGATATTCCGCTGAAATTAATTGATTTTCCGAATTTACAAATTTATGGCTATTGCGAGAAGTTAAAAAATATGCTTGTAAAGGATTTTTCTTTCCTTGATGTCAACAAAAAGGGTCTTTTGTTATTCTACGAAAAACATGTGAACAATGTTTGTTTCAGAGTAATGCCGGATAACACAGTACTTATAACAAGCTAAGTTAAGACCGAAATGAAGAAATCAATTAATTATGAAACATCAGTGCAAATTTCTGCAGAAAACGATGTAAGATTTATAATTTTTTCTTATGCATGATGCTTACCAGTATAAATAATGTTTTCATTAAGAATATTAAGTGTATATCAGTTAATTGATAACTATTCCCGAGACCCTGAATAACATTTTCCAAACTTTTAAATGTAAATGTAATAATAGTATATTCATAGTTCATGAATAGTTGTTCTAAATTACTGAAATAGCCGAATTCGTGAAAAGTCTGTTTATCTGCAAGAACATAAATACAAAGCCAATTTTCTCTTATTAATATTAATTAGTGTCATAGAATATTTTATGTAGCTAAAATTTTATTAATTTCATCAGGATATGTTATAATAATTTAGCTGTTGTAATCAATTTTAATGAATACACATAAATATCGGAATGTTAATTTTTTAATACCTTCTATTGTAGATATTAAGGATACCAACAGCTGTAATATTAGAAACATCAGTAATACTGAAACGCTTTAATATAAAAGGATGCTTTTATAAGATTTTATACTTCTAAATTTTCATGGGAGATTTTCCTTTTTGACATTTATATTATACTATACAAAATGTGTTCATTTGCAGTTTATACTATCAACAGGATAATAGTCAGTTGCTAAAAATTAAATTTTAAGTTGCATAAAATTATATATTAATTTTGAACTGCGCAGAACATTGGCATCGTTATCCTTACATGATTTAAGGGTCAACTGCATTTACAGTGCTTCGGAAATTTGGCTATTACGATTTTCAGAAACCAGCTATTTATATTTACTACTCTGCTTGTTAAGCTGATAAAATTATGACTTAAAAATATTTATAGTAACTTTCTTTTCAGTGTAGAAGAGCAATATATGTAAATATGATTTCATGTGTTCATTTTTTATAAATGAATTAATTATCAGATCAAGGAAAGAGTTCAAAAATAAATATTAACCATTAAAACATGGTAAGGCAGCGAACAAAAGAGTATATCGTGAAGATAACAATAACATATAAGAGTTACCAAAATTATCCTAACGAAATGAATGAACAGTTAATTAATGGATGAAATAATAATTAAAAGATGAAATGCAAATTTCATAACTTTAAGGGGAAGGGGAAGAATCACCCTCTGCTTGGCGTGTTTTTAAGAATTGCACATACTCGGTATCCATGTACACATCGACCTATTTTCACTTGAAAAAAATCTCAGAATTGCACAAAAATGGTATTGCGCACTCCCTTGTATTTATCTATGTACACACCGACCTATTTTCACTTAAAACGTCGAAGAAAATTGATAAAAATCCAAGTCTTCTTACTCTTGCAAAAAGCACAAATAATAATAATAATAATAATAATAATAATAAGTTGGCGATTCTGCACCTTATCCCTAATTAAAAATAAAGAAAGTTTCCGAATTTTCAACATCTACCGCAGCACAAGCTTGTTTGTTTACATTAGCATTTCTTACATCACGTAACCTCCGACGTCACTGGAATGTATCTATCTCATTGCAGATAGTTAGAATATGTTTTCAATTAAAAAAGAAAATTTACCTCTTCCTTTTACTCCAACTACCACACAAGCTCACATCAACTCTCTGAGCGAAAGCCGCTATACCACCTAGTAATAATACTAATTTAATTAATAATTTCGTAATCTCTTTGGAACAACTAAATCTTAATACTGTAAAATTAGACATCGAAAAAGAAACAAAGGAAAATAATTCAAAGGCAAAAATAAGTATTACAGTTTCTCGTAACACCTCGTGGTGCTAAAGGAATTATGTTGGCATCGTGTAGCCATCGTAATTTTTCTAATTTTTTATGCTTCATACTGTATAATAATAAATAAAAAGAATAAATTTAAAATCTTTTCGGAATAGTAAGTACTTAATGTTGTAAAGTAAGAAATTGAGAGGAGAATTAAACAAATAATCCAAAAGAATTTTTAAATTAAATGAAAATTACATATCTCGTAATACAACTATTCAGACTGATGCACCAAATGAGCAATGTAACTAAGCCAAAACAATTTACAAGTCAACATATTCTTACAATTAAAGCAAAATGAAGTAAATTATTAACGTAGCTTAGCTCTATCGAGCTAAAAGAAGAAACGTGGTTCAACTTAAACCAAAAACATTAACTACACAGAGTGTTGCTTTTTCCCTTCTTAGTCTGTATATTAACGATATGCCTTCACTTACCGTACACATTACAGGCATGCTACGCAGACAACACAGTTATCTTATGCAATTCATTTAAACTTCAACACGCAAAAGAAAGATTGCAAAAAGCAATCAATCTAATTTCAAAATGGTTTCGAGCTTGGAAGATACTAATAAATTGTCAGAATGCCGTTTTTTATAGTGAACGACGCAACATGCCAAAACGAAATTAACAGCCCTTCTGGGTAAATTTGCCCATTTGGACTAATAAAAGGTTTAGCCGAAGAAAACGCACATTTACTAATAAAGGCAGTAAATCAAAAGCAACTACAGGGAATAAATAATTAAATATTTTTAAAATCAAAAGCAACTATTGCGACTCAAACGTAAGTAAATACATTCTAAAGTTAAAACTCTGAGGAAATGTTTTTTATTTTAGAGGGAAATTTACTTAAAAGTAATATTATAAATAAGAAAGTTTAATGATCATTTATGTATAAAAGTTTCCAGTTGCATTAAATATTTATTCTTTTTTTTTTTTTTTTTAATTTACCCAGTGTTTTTTTTTTTTTTCCTTTCTTTTTATTGGTTTTTTATTTCGATAATTGTTATTTTATACCGTGAATTTTAAAAGTATTTTTTTGGTTTAGGGTCCCGCCGGAACAGATTATAACTTGATGATTACCGTACATTTTTTAATCTTTGGGTACATCGTGGTATCGTGGTTATAAGCAGAACTGCTAAAAACGTTTCAAATCAAAAGCAACTGTTATTAAATAAATAAACGTCAAAATTATATAGAAACATCTTTTTTCAGAATAACTGAATTTATTTAATTTTGATTTACTATTATCTCCTGATTAATTCATTTTGCAGTATATTGCACGACTTTAATAATATAAATCATCTTAATTTGAAATTTCTCAGCGTTGTGTAAATATTTATATATACTAAAGCGTTACACGTACTCGAAAATTTTAAACGAAGGGAAAAAAAAAAAAAAAAAAAAAAAAAATCGCAATCATTTTTATATTTTCAGTGGAATTAAAATTTTTTTTTGAAAATTTTATTTATTTATTGTGCGCGTATTCTTATTTAATTTCTTTTTAAAATTTCTACGAATAATTTTTTATTGTAATGTAGTAAATTTTCATTGCTCATAGTCGATCTTTTGATTAATTAATTAACTAGATCAGTTCATAATAAGACTTCAAATAAAACGAACTAAATAATGCACTAAAAGAAAGTAGTTGTTGCACGAAGCTAATACTAAAGCAAAATGTCAAAACCTATGGCTAATGCCCAACTAAAAATACAATTTTTGAATTTATGAAATACACCATATGAGTAGTGTATTAACAATTAAATCAGTTAAACAAGCAAACCAAAGGGCACAAAAGTGATTTGAAACAGCAGTTGCAATTTTAAAATTGGCCTTTTTAGGAGCTTTTCCTTTTTGAATTCATGCTCTAATTTTAAAATAGTAAAAGATTTTGAATTCTGTATAAAATTATATCTAAAATGGTGTATTAAGTTATGAATTGAAATTAATTTTGAAAATATGATTTATTTTCAAAATACATGTTTCTAAGATGTGTTCTAGAACTTTTGCATAAACCTAGCAATAAAGCAAAATGGCGAAACACGTGGCTGAAGTCCAACGGTAAAAAATAAAATGACTGAACTTTCCATAAAGAAGCAATGCCAATTAAATAAAATAAATCAACAGTAGTTATCCTTTTGCAAATCATTTCATTAATTAATCTAATTAATTAATCAAAAGATCGACTATGATACATGCTGAACAATGAAAATTTATTACATTACACTAAAAAATACTCCATAGAAATTTTAAAAAGAAATTAAATAAGAATTCAAGCACAATAAATAAATAAAATAAAAAAAATTCCACTGAAATGTAAATAAGATTGTGATTTTTGCTTCGGTTAAAACTTAAATTTGGAGCAAAAGCAAAAAACTGACTACATTGATAGAACTAAGATGAAATAATGAGTAAATACAATAATACTAGTCGAGATAAAAAGATAAATCTTTAGTAAATTAAAATTCATGAAGTTTAAATTACGCATTGTAAAATAGCAAAATAACAGCGATAATTTTAAACTAAAAATGAATATGGAAAAGACAACTAAGGCACCTATAAGAAGACAAAACGTACCTTGAAACAAATCCGCTATGGTAGTCTTCTGTTTCTCCTACTATAGCAGTCTACTATATAAGACTGCTGTAAAAATAAGCGTACATCGATTAACCAATATTTCAATGAACTACAATACGAAGAATATTTACCATGAGAAGTCATGGCAAAGAAATTAAATAAGAATACACGCACAATAAATAATATAAAAATTTTAAAAAATTCCACTGAAATGTAAAGATGATTGCGATTTTTTTTTTTTTTTTCGGTTAAAACTTAAGTTTGTAGCACGTGTAACGCTCCAGGAGCAAAAGCAAAAAACTTAGCATATTGATATAACTAAGATAAAATAATGAGTAAATACAATAATACCAATCGAAAGATAAAAGCTTTAATAAATTAAAATCCATTAGGTTTAAATTACGCATTGTAAAAAAGCAAAATAACAGATAATTTTTAACTAAAAATTAATATGGAAAAGACAACTATAAAAAGATTAAACGTACCTTCAACAAGTCTGTTTCTCCTATTATAGTAGTCTTGTATATTTGCTCTACTATACAAGACTACTATAAAAATAAACGCACATCGATCAACCAATATTTCAATGAACTACAACAGAAGAATATTTACCACGAGGAGTGGTGGGTAATTTGCAACAATCTACAAGACGAAGAATATTTACCACGAGGAAGGGCGAGTAATCTGCATCAACATGGTTTGGCGTCAATTACAAGCTGTGTATCTATCTGGTTTGGTCCGAAATAATTTAACACGTGGCTTCAAGAAATTTCTGATTTGTCGAGCCGCTAGTTTTCCAATCATAGTTTTGTACGATATATTGGTGCATGCATGTGCATGCACTTTGCTTTATTATTAATTATTACTTAATTCATATTGTTACGGATTTCATAGTTATTTATTTAGTCAGTTTTTTTATTTAGAATTGTAATTAGATTTGCTTCATGTTGCCTTAGCAACGCAGACGATTTTTGAAAACACAGCTGCGTTGGAAGTTTAAAAATAGAACAGCGCGTGCATTTAATACCTAATAAATAAATATCTCGTAATTGCTGTTGCCATCCACAAAAATCCAGATATTTATAGATGTTTCCAGTATATTCGAGAAATTAATTATAAAGCTTATAAAAGCCGAGAACAAACAACTCATCTAGTAGTAGCTGTAGTTCTAGCGAACTGTTTGTTTACTTAATGCTGTGATTGATTTGTAGCGATTTCGCTGTGAGATAGAATTAGTTTCTCTGTTTTGAATTGATTTTTGCTAAACGTTTGACATTTTGTGATATTGTTAGAATATTTTTGAAGAAATATTTCAGCATTTTGATTTATCTCTTGTGGAAAGAATAAATTTTTGTTAACTTTTTAACGTTAACCGTGTTTATTCCAGCCCTTTGTATTCAGTATCTCTATATCAAAACGAAAAATCGTTTTGATATAGACATGTGGTAGTACATTAGTGGTAGTAAAATTAAACGAAAAATCGCTGACGAACATAGAATATCCCAAGTAAAATGGGAATTAGAATATTTTTGCTGTGAAATAAAAGATAAAATAATCTGCTTGATATGTAATAATACTATTAATGTACCAAAGTTATATAATATTAAACGTCATTACGAACAACACAAATCGAAATATAACAATTACGAAGGATTAATGAGAGAGGAAAAGTTGAAAGGGCTCAAGTTAGGAGTGAAAAAGCAACAGTCCATGTTTAGTAAAGTATTGCAAGAAAGTGAAGCAGCGGTACATGCAAGCTACGTCTTGTCCGAGTTTATAGCTAAACATTCGAAGCCTTTTACTGACGGTGATTTCATCAAGGAATGCCTAATGAAAGCTGGAGAAATTGTTTGTTCTGGAAATGTGAAGGCTTTTCAATCAATTTCATTGTCTCGAAATACAGTTGCGGAAAGAATTACTGATTTAGCCGCGAATTTAAGTGATCAGATCAAAGCAAAATCATCTAGTTTAGAAAGTTTCTCCATTGCCTGTGACGAGAGCACGGACATTAGTGGCAAAGCTCAATTAGCAGTGTTTCTTCGTTCTTGTGACAAGAATTTTAACATTTTTGAGGAGTTACTGGAACTAATACCGATGCCTGGTACTACCAGAGGAGAAGATATATTTACTTGTGTTTTTGGACTTCTGCAGAAATACAATCTACCTTTGGCAAAATTAAATTCTGTAGCTACAGATGGCGCACCATCAATGACCGGGAAAAACAAGGGCTTCGTAGCATTACTAAGAAAAAAACTTAGTGAAATTCACGGTTCAAACATTCATCATATGCATTGTATTATACATCAAGAAGTTCTATGCACGAAAGTAATAAATATGGAGAATGTTTTGTCATATATAAAAAAGTGATAAATTTTATAAGATCTCGAGGTTTAAATCAGCGTCAATTCACTGCTTTCTTTATTCACTGCTTTTCGTCAATTCACTTCTTTAAGTGAGTTAGATAGTGAATATTCGGGTTTGTCCTACTATACCGAGGTACGTTGGTTATCTTGCTCCAAGATTCTCAAACAATTCTGGGATTTGAAAGAAGAAATATGTCAGTTTTTAAAAACGAAAAATCAAGACGTAAGTTTGTTTTACGATCCAATATGGATACAAGATTTATCTTTCTTGGTTGATATAACCAAACACTTAACCGATTTAAATTTATCGTTACAAGGAAATGATCATATCATTACAAACATGTTTGACATAATTAAAGCATTCAAATGTCAACTAGTTCTTTGGGAACAACAACTTAAAAATGAAGATTTGACGCACTTCCCGACGTGGAGCATGAACAAATCAAGTTTAGATGATACTTGTTCGTATCAAAAATACGCAGAAAAAATTGCAAATTTAACAACTGAATTTGAAACGAGGTTTAATGATTTTAGTTCCCTCGAAGACATTTTTTTTGTTTGTTTGTTTTCTTCGATTTTCTCAATAAGTATTGACTCAGTACCCAGCCATATGCAAATGGAGGTGATCGAGATTCAATGCAACTCAAATTTGAAAGCAAAATTCATTGAAGAGGGCGTGCCTGAATTTTACAAATATTTACCAGCCAGGTTTAAAAATACTCGAAAATTCGCATATGAAATTATTTCCATGTTTGGTAGCACTTATCGGTGCGAGCAGTTATTTTCAGTCATGAAAAGTAATAAGTCTCCTATTAGAAACCGTATTAATGATGCTCACCTTGGGTCAGCGTTGAAAGTTATCATTGCAAACAAAATTTCTCCCGAAATAGGAAAGATAATAGCAGAGAAGAGATGTCAAGTATTAGGACGTAAACATTAAATTTTTCTTGTTCTTTTCTATATAAATATATATATATGTTTATTATTGTATTATTCGAAATAAATCTACGTTTCTATAAATATTGATTTTTTTTTTTTTTTTTTTTTTTGTCGGCCCGCGTAAAGTTAAACCTTGTTTGTTTGGCCCAAGTGTACCTATGAGTTTGACATGCCTGGTGTACAGAGTACTACATTGGCGACAATTACAGACTTAGGTTCCAATTTACTTGTAGATTTACCTGCCCATGATCATTAGGATGCAACTTGATTTATTCAAGTCTCGCGACATGATTTATTCATGCCCGCCCCTTACTCTCCTTTTTCTGCATCCCCCTGAGGTTTCACGATGCAGATAGCTTCATGTCACCTTTTGGATCATCAAACTGAGCCGAACAAACTGCACTTTTGTGCAGTATTCACGGCGATATCGGACCAGCCAGTTTAGTGGCCTTATAGTAATTTCAAAGGAAGACTTGCTATCACTTCAATAACACTTTAAAAGGAATGCGCAAACATGAATACGAAGCTCAGATGAGAAACAAAAAAAAAAAAAAAAAAAAAAAAAAATTTTTTTTTTTTTTTCTAAACCAAAGTAATAGATGATTACCGTATATACCCGCGTATAAGTCGAGATATTTTGGACAAAAAAAAAAAAAAAAAAAAAAACTTCAAAGTGTGTGTGGGGGGTTGACTTATACGCGGGGCCATAAAAAATTAAAAGAATCGGAAGTTCAAAAATTTCTTTATATAATGCAGTTGTTTTCTTCCCGCACTCAAATCGGACGACTTATCAAATAAGTCACTTACTTGAAGTAATTTCATGACTTAAATTATCTGGCGAACTAATCACAGAGTTTCATACTTTAACTAGAGTAAGTTTCGATTAAACCAAAGAATTTTCGGCCCCCGAACAATAAAAAGCCCGATATTACATTAATTGTTCAGTGGGTTAAAGATGCTTGGAACGAAATACTCTCTGAAATGATTATAAAATCATTTAAAAAATGTTGTATTATCAGGTTCAGTGTTCCTCCTTACTTGCTTGGGGAACATTCAATGACCTGACTCGGAACAGGGAGCTTACTAAAGCTATGTTCAATAAATGTGGGAAGTAGACAAGATACACAGGAAGGGTATACGAAACCCTTTATTTTTCTCTCTTTACAATAATTTCCGGACTTCGGAATACAGGGACCAACCACTTGTGGTCTGAACGTAAGAATATAAAAATATTAACTAAATTCTAACTAAACTAACTTTGGATTAATAAACAAGGGTCTACTTGAAGATTGGCCGCATATTAACAAAAAGGCCGTATGTAGTACAGAGAACTGTTAACACTACATGACATGAATTTTTCTTAAAATAAAGCTTGAGAGATTTTAAATTCGTTTCTGGTATATGCTGAAAAGTTCCGTTTCTAATTTTGCACGATCCCTTACGACAGGGAAGGCTTTTACTAGGGAAGTCTTGAAATTTTCGTAAGTATAGGTGGGACTTCCCGCTTGACCCAAGAGACTTCTGCCTATACATTTGAACCAATTAAGCGCTTGGCCCCTCAAAGCGCTGGTAGCTAAGGGGACTTTCTGGAACTCCTGCACGGGATACATCACGGGTCCTCCAATTTTTCCAAAAAACTGGTTACCTGTGAGTTTCCATTAAATGTTGCTTCTGGTTTCATTGATGCGCGCATGGTCTGGACGATGTAACCAAATCCTTCCAGGGCGGCAGCTGGCATTTCTGGATTCTGAGCCGCTTCTGCAGGCAGCACAGGTTCTTCTTGAAACTCGGCCATGGTTATTCTTCTTCGTCGGGCGCCACTATCAGGTTCAGTGTTCCTCCTTACTTGCTTGCGGAACATTCAATGACCTGACTCGGAACAGGGAGCTTACTAAAGCTATGTTCAATAAATGTGGGAAGTAGACAAGATACACAGGAAGGGTATACGAAACCCTTTATTTTTCTCTCTTTACAATAATTTCCGGACTTCGGAATACAGAGACCAACCACTTGTGGTCCGAACGTAAGAATATAAAAATATTAACTAAATTCTAACTAAACTAACTTTGGATTAATAAACAAGGGTCTACTTGAAGATTGGCCGTATATTAACAGAAAGGCTGTATGTAGTACAGAGAACTGTTAACACTACGATACGTTTCAAATTATCAAGAGGATTAAACCTCTGGCCTTGAAGGCAACCAGCAACCGAGTAAAACTGCTAAGGCAAGCGGCCTGCTTCTACTAACTCCTTCCTCTCTCTCTTGCTTGGCAAAAAGCCACAACTTAAGTACTTGGCGTTCGCAAGACAAATTTGCATAAATAATTTAAAGCTTTTAATTCTGGACGGAAGTAGAAAATAAGAAGTGATAGTAAAGATTTAAAATAAAATAAACGTTAGTAAAACTTAAGATCCTTACAGTATTAGCCATGAACTAGACTGCACGGAAGATGATGCTGTTTTTGAAAGTGAAAATGACGACGAAGGGTCTAGTAGTGATTGTAACAATACAGAGTTCGAGACTGAAAATAGGTATGATGGCGAGTCAATGACGACACAAGAGTTCTATGAAATGTTAGGCGAATCTGATCATGAATCGGACGTTGAAGGATTTTGATTTTCTTTATTTACCAAAGTATTTTTTATCGTACATTTGCTTTTTTCTCAGATGATTTTGAATAAATGCAGTACTTAGAAAAAATGTTTCGAAGTTTCTCGATAGATTTCGGAAGTGGGGGGTCGACTTATACGCGGGTTTCTTATTTTCTGCGAATATTTTATGTCGAAGTGGGGGGGGTCGACTTATACGCGGGTATATACGGTATCTTAATATCGTAGATTTCCTGGAGAAGAAAAAGATGAAATTTCCACACGCACCAGCCCGACAGCGAAAAATCAACTGAAATCCATTTCAGAAGAAGCACTCTTCCAAACACCGATAGAAATTTCCCGTAATTAAAGTAAAGAAATTTACAAGGAAAATAGAACAGTCCATAATGAAGCTGCTAATGCATTTCATTCAACTGTCGCAATCTTAAAAAGGAAAGGCCATTAACAACTTAAACGATATCTTTATTTTTAATGTACATATTGAGGTGCTCAATAAGAAAAACAAATGTCACATCCAGTGCTATAAATGTCAGTGGTTCAGACACACCCAGCATAAATGTTTTAGTGATAAAAAAAAATGTTGCAAATGTGGTAAAAATAACAGGACTTCTCAATGTAATCTAGACCCAGGCGAAAAACCAACCATCAGTTCCTACAGAAGTTCTATGTATCAAGAGATTCGTTAAAAACCAAAAATCTGAAGAAAAGGGGGGGGGGAACTACCTCTAATAAGACTAAAGAAAATTTTTATCACAATTCCAAATTTTACAGTATCAGCTACAGCGAAATGCTAAAAAAGAATTTAAGAAAGCTAAAGAAGAAGGCTGTTTCACTTTTCAAACTGTTGCCACGAAATATTACCGCCACGTTTAAAGAAATTAAATAAGGAAGAATCTGCATAAATATATGTATGTTTCTCGCATTGTGATAAAACACAGGTACCTAGAGCCATCAAATTTTGCATAACGTAACCCTCCACCCGAATATGGGAACTAGTAAGCTCAAATTTGAAATTTGTTTTATTATCTGTTTTATATTTTGTAAAACTTTAACGAATTTTGGTTAACAGACTCAACGATTTCAAAGCGAGCAATGGCAACACTGTAGGAAAGAAAAACCACTTTTATCTCCAACGGAGACTATTGTAAATTCTAAAGATATGCGCTTTAAAAATTATTTTGCGATATTGAATTGAATTTTATGGTTTACGTGCGAAGAACATATTTAATAAAAAAAAAGTAACACACAAAACGTTAAAAAAAGCCTCTTTGAACATAATATAAAATTGAAAAACTTTCAGATTTTATATGACGCCCAAATAGTACGTTTATTGTGAAGACTTAGTTTATGCAAATCTATAAATGCACGTGCGAATCTACAAATGCACGTTATGTTTCTGAAAATGAAATAAGAAAACTAATACTTTCCTTATCTATGAGAACGATGATGTATTTCTAATATAGGATATAAGTAATAAGAGACTTTGGATGTAAATAAGTTATTATAAAAATGTTTGATTCTGGTAAAATTCGGATATCTAAGGCCTTTGTAGAGTTCAAAAATAAATTGTCTTTTAATCAGAAATTTCATTCTGAGTTGTCTCAGTGTTTCATAGTTTTTGCTGTGTTTTTAAAAAAATGTTTTGGAAAATAATGGTATTAAGGGGAGTCTGAACCTTCTATACCGACAATGTTAAATTGGCTATTTTCGATGTATCTTTTCTCAAAATCTGTTATAGATTTTACGTTTGAAATTAATAATTAGATTAATATGTCTGAAATTTTTTGTGTAAATTAAGTACACCTATCTGATTATACTGGAAAAAAAAAGTCATTTTTTTTTTCTTAGTTTATCACAAAAAGCTCATTTCAGTAAATATTAGGAAACATTGTTAAGTAAGTCCTAAAAAATATACATACCTGTAAAGTTACCTGCAATAGTTCCTGAGAAAAGGTATATCGAGTATAAAAAAAAAATCACATTTGGAGAAAAAAGCACTTTTAATGTAAAAATCCTCATTTATCAAAGCATTCGATGATAAATTAAAACTAGATTTATAGCAGTTCTAATTTTCATAAGATTAAAGTGTGGTATTTTTAGAAAGCTAAAAGTGTAGAGAATTTGGAAATGCAAAAATCCCAAATCACCATTTTCTGAAAATTTTTTGACTTCCAACATCCCGTAAGATCTTTCTGCTATTGTGTTTATTGTTAAGATTTGATTTCTATGAATCTATTCATGCGCATTATGTTTTTGCAAATAAAATAAGAAAACTAATGTCCTCCTTTTATGATTCTGGTAAAATTTGGATATTGAAGGTTTTTAAAGCGTTTAAAGCAAATGCTATTATTAGCTTAATTCAATGGTATTCAAACTTCACGGCAGCGTCGACCCTTAGTTATATACCATCAATTCAGATATTTTAGGATTTTTATTATTATCCACCTTACGACCACGCTACAAATTTTCGAGCCCCATAGTTTGAAACCACTGGCTTAAATCAATAAGGTTTTTTTCAAATTGCATATGCCATGTTCCAATGTATGATTTACGAAAATGACATAAGAAAATGAAATACCTGCTAATTTATTTTCATGAAGGTATATATCTAACCTATATAATTATATTATGTTATAAATGTATGAAGAGCTAATGTAAAAAGTGCTTTAGCGTTTGTGGTAAAAGTTGGATGTTTGAAGCTTTTGCTTTAAAACTATCTAAAACCTTTCATGCACATTATGTTTCAGAAAATGAAATGAAAAAACTAATATCCTTCTTATGATAATGATATATTTTACAGTAGTATCTAGTAGTTTCTAATAAATTAGATATAAACTTCCGACGTATATACATTTTGTTTGTTTATTTGATTACGGCAAAGCCTCCAGAGCTGTCTACCTATGGGAAGGGATACCTTCGTGGAGGACTTTCTAATCGAAACTGGCTCGTACACACGTTACAAATAGGAAAAACCACGAAAGCGCCCATGCAGCCAGCCCGATCGCGGAATTCGAACCTCAAACTGAAATTTTTGAACCGCTGAGCACTACCGCTCGGCTCCTGGGGGGGGGATGTAAATAGAATTATTTTTAAAAAAATGTTTTATGATTCTGGTAAAATCTGAATAAAGGCCCTTACAGTGTTTCAAACAATGCTGTGGTTATTTTCAAATTGGTAAGGTTCTTTCAAATCAGTAAGGTTCTTTTCAAATTGTAAGTGCCATGTTCAGATGAAATATTTATGTGAATGTAATCTCAAATTGAAAATAAACGCCTGAAAATGACATGAAAAAATGAATGTTTATGGTAAAAGTTAGATGTTGAAGCTTTTGCTTTGAAACAATTTAAAACTTTAAAAACAATTTTGGTGTTACTCGTGTAAATTATAAGAACGCTGTAAACCTCAGTTTAGCATTGAAATATTTGACTTATTATATAGATGAAATTTATAACTAGTTATGATATTTATATTTTGTGCTTTGGTAACGTTAAAAAATAAAGTTATGGTTACATGTTAGAGGCATGAGAATCTTTTCAAACTATGTGTCTAACATTCAGATGTTTGGTTTAAATCAGTTTATTCAAAAATGAAACTAGGAAATTGATTGCTTGTTTATTTGTTACCATGAAGATCTAGTTATTACTAATGTAATAATAGTGTGTTGTAACTGAAAAATCAAGTAAAAAACATATTCTGATAAAATCCATGCATATGAAACAGCAAGATAACTTTTTTCACTCTCCTGTAATTTATTATACATTTTCCTTTATTACTAAATTAAAACTTGTTTCTCAGTTCTTTTATCTGCTTATTTTTTAACTGATAAATTACTATATAAAATTTTCCTTCAAATAATTGTTTTTTAGTGAACATTTAAAATTTGTTTTTGATTTGTGTTTTATAAATTTGTTTAATTTTCTTACTTTATGAAAGGAATATTTCTCAGTAAGTTTTGCAAAAATCATTCAAGAACATCTTGTTATAAACAGTTTTTAACCAACTTTTAGATATTTAAAGTTTCGAAAATACATTTATGGGTGATGAAAGCATAAAAAGGAGTGTTTGATACTTAATGACAATATGTTAAAGAAAGTCAATAAACATGTACTTTGTAAGGATCCTAAGTTTTACTTACGTTTATTTTGTTTTAAATCTTTACTATCACTTCTTATTTTCTACTTCCGGCCAGAATTAAAAGCTTTAACTTATTTATGCAAATTTGTCTTGCTAACGCCAAGTACTTAAGTTGTGGCTTTTTGCCAAGCAAGAGAGAGGAAGGAGTTATTAGAAGCAGGCCGCTTGCCATAGTAGTTTTACTCGGTTGCTGGTTGCCTTCAAGGCCAGAGGTTTAGTCCTCTTGATAATTTCAAACGTATCGTAGTTTTAGCAGCTCTCTGCACTACATACGGATTTTGTTAAATAACGGCCAATCTTGAAGTTAGGCACTTGTATATTAATCCAAAGTTAGTTTTAGTTAGTATTTTTATATTCTTACGTTCAGACCACAAGTGGTTGGTCTCTGTATTCCGAAGTTCCGGAAATCGCTGTAAAGATAGAAAAATAAAGGGTTTTGTATACCCTTCCTGTGTGTATTGTCTACTTCACAATTTATTGAACATAGCTTGAGTAAGCTCCCTGTTCCGAGTCAGGACAGTTCATGTTTCCAAAGCAAGTAAAGAGGAATACAAGTCCTGATAACTTTACCACACATTAGGATCTATATAAAGCTGTTTAAATGTTAAGTAAGAAGGCAGTTTTACGCTACAAAGTTCGAGCGTCCGGATGGAAGGGTCGAGTTCTGACGGAGCTAGTGACGTTATGCCAGAACTTACTTGGCCGATCTACTGTTGGCCATTGGTCAATAACCTCCTTGGTCTTTTTTTTTAACGAACTCGTATATGAAGTAAATAATGCCTGATTAGAATTACCAAGGAATCAAAGATATGACATCCAGGATGAAAAAGTGTGACAGAAGCATATTATTGCCGGTGGTTGCCAAAAACTGAGTCAAAAAAAGATCCCAAAGCCACCTGACTTCCTTAGAGATGGACAGATCTGTTATGACAGATCTGGTGACCAAGTACGAGTGGGAAATTTCACCATGTAAGGCTGTATGTTACTGGTAAACTATGAAACACCGGCAAAGGTGAAAAAAAGGTCATGATAAGCGTAGTTCATGCCTCAAAACTGCAAACGTTATTTTGGAAAAATAATGAAAGACTGTCATTAAAAAACTTTTATTCAAAATGCGTTAAAAAATTATATGCTCTTGGTACACCATAATACATGTGTATTCTCTCTCTCTCTGGCTCAGACTGGAAATCAATAAGATTTAACCACGGGAATTAAAGTCAGAAAAATTTATAGGTACCTTTTTTTCTGGTAGGGCTCACAAAAGTGGATGTACAGTTCCATAGTATAGTAATGCAATGTACAGTTCAATTTGTAAAGTGTTTGTATTTGGTTGACAGTTCTTTCAACATTCTGTCATGGCCTCAGAGTGCAACAGCTAAATGAGTTTCATAAATTACGTGAAATAACTCAGTGTCCAGTACAGAATCCTTTTTTACCGGGCTCATCATTGGCCTAGTGGTAAAGTCGCTGAACACTGGTTAAAATATAATAGGTCATATAAGGAAGTCATTTGATGTCCATATCAGATTTTTTTGTAAAAGAAATAAACTCATCTAATATGCATAAAAACTAATAGTATGGATTATTCGCGTTTTTCAGCATTAGCCCGAGATATTTATCTATATTTAGATGATTTTTAACATTTTTTTATATAAATTAAACAAGAAAAAGTGTAGAAAATGTTGATAAATATCAAAACGTAAATAAAGGTATTTTTTATATTAATAAATTAAATTCTTAGCAGGTAAAAAAGAGGCTGACCGCATTAGCCCCCCTTTTATTTGTTCCTATTTCTAATATAAATGGTGGGGTACTCGAGTTTCTGAGCAAGAAGTAAAACATAAAGCATTTCGAAATTATTTCATTTTTTCTAATGAGAGCTCTTAAACAACTTTTAGGGATGTGAATTCCTTTATTAAACGGTTCTAAATTTAATGACTTATGAACATTTTGGCGATTTTAAGATCAGTTTCTATAGAAAAATTTTAATTCCGAGATCTGGGAATTTTTCGACGATTTTTTTTAAACATTGTAGCTTTGATAAATTTCTTTAAAATAATGGTAATATATTGAAATTATATTTAAAAAATCCGATCAAAATAAAACATTTTTATTTTTCGCTCTTACTATAAAGTTCCATTTTGGCCACTTATTATATAATATTTTGAATCCGCAAATAAACAAGGTATAATGCTATGCACAATTTACGAAACAGTTCTTAGCAAATAGAAAATAGGTACGTAATTAATTTAAAATGTCTTTTTTTAAATTTATTCAAAGTAAGAGTTTTTCCCATGTAATTGTCTCAGAATATTCAGAATTCTGAGAATATGCATAATTTTTCTCTGTAAAATTAATTTTACTTTTCCCCTCTGTTTTTTCCTGCAAAATATTTCTATCTTTTTGCTCTTACAGAATTGGTAGGGGTAATTTTTCTTTAGGATTTTAGGCATTGCAGCTTGGAAAGTTTAGTAGAATTTGAAGGCAAGATTTATAGACCCACAATTCTAGAAGATTCCAGAAAAATGTGACAAAATAAAAAAATGTCTCCATGATATTAACATGTAATGGATGTATTTTACAGAAAGTTTGTGATGAATTTCTTACTTTTTGGAGAACGCCTGGAAGAATAATGAGAACATAATATTTGAATGTTCTGATACTAGAATCTTCTTTTTAACATGCTTATCTTCCCTTTATTTTCTCTACTTTTCACCAGACACAAGCATGGAAAATGTCAAGAATGCTTCTAAACTTATCACATGGACAGGAATTTTATAGAAAGGAATTTTTTTATTAATAAAGAAATTGAAAACTCACAATTTAAAAGATTTATCTAATATGTTTTAATGCATCATACATAGGAGCCTAACATTTTACAAAAGGATGCAATCTGTGTGGATTCTAAATTCTGCTTCCAATGCCTGCTCAAAATTCTAAAGGTTTTCCCAATTCTCGATTTTGTTACTCAATGTGTGACTAAATTAAAAAAATTCTGCAACACAAGCTCTGTAACCGGCCCTTACCATCTATATTTCATATTTCTTCTGCATGTTCATATGACTAAAGAAATAAAATTAGCAGCTTTTTCTATGCAGTTTAAAGGCATTTGGCTACTTATTTATTAGAATTACTAATTTTTTAAAATAACAGAAATCTTTAATTAAATACGAAAATTCTAAAATGAAAACGTGTTGAAGAAAGAAACTAAATTTGTGAAGAGAAACAAAATTATTCTTCAAAGATACGAACAGTTATTATTATGTAAATTACGCAGTTGTTTATAATTTCAGCCTTTACTATAGTTTCCCATTTCTACTTCCTCACCAGAATGCAAATCACTTAAACAGTTTTTAAACCGAGGTTTTTGGAGTGTAAGACAGAGTGTGTTTCTGACCTTCGCTTGCTCGCTGCGTTAGTTCCTGCCAGCTCTGATAATTTATAATTATTCGATGCCGACATTAGAATTTGTTATGACGATAGTTACTAAACCAGCTTAAATTAAAATTAAATTGTACAGTCTTTGACCAATAGTCTACATTTTTAGTTTGAATTTGACTGTTCTTATTTAATATTACATCACCACGAACTGTAATTGATTTTGTTAGCATCGGAACATGCCTTTATATTCTAAGTTCTTTTTAAATAAATTTATTTAAATCTTAGATTTTGTAGTTACTTTCAGGCATGCGATAATTTGCTTCGCGTCTGTCGGGGAGTTTTGGACTTTTACCAGATCAAGTAAACCCTCAAAGTCAAGTAAGTACATTGTGGAGAGATCGACAAGTTAGGAGATAAAGCACGCAGAAACTAGTGAGAATATTGGTTTGCATATTGAGACCAATATCTAATTGTTAGAATAGGTGCTTAAAGGAAAGGAAATAGATATAAATAAGACAAAATGTCTGAGAAGGCTTCAAATTAAAAAGACGCGAAATATTTTGTCAAGTGTTGTTGTTAGAAAACATAAATGTTTGTAGCTTTTAAAATGTGTAATTATCCTAATATCGTTTAGGAATCAATATCATAAATTACATGTATTTTAAACTGCGAAATTTTATTAGCTAGTGATTTTAATAGTGCTTTTTTAACAAACATTCTTAAAAAATAAATAAAACTTAATAGTGGATAATATGTAAATCCATAATGACTAAGATTATCTAACTACCTAATTTAATTACTTATAACTAACTACTTACCCTTAAAAATCATCTATGCATATTAAAGCGAGTTATTGCCTTTCATTAATCCTTATCGTGGTCACAAGATAAAACACATAATTGTAAGAATTCATGTAAAACTTATTCTTATTTAGTGAGACTTAAAATAATGCAAAACATTTCATCACCTCCGATGCTTTAGTTGCTTATTGTAACCTTAAAGTTTATTAACTGGATTACAAGCCCTGGAACTTTACACAAAGCTACGACACTAACTGCGTCAGACAAACCCCAACTAACTTTCAAAACTTCCCAACCTACTTCAGGCCTTTCAGATTTGTTCTGAAAGGCCTGAAGTAGCCTTTCAGATCTCTAGGCAAGCAGCAGTGGTGACAGTAGCCAGTCTTTTGTTAAGAATCATGCTCATTTTGATTTTATATCTCATTTTAAACTATGCCGCTTGACATAAAATCTACCTGTTATTTATTAAATCTCTAGACTGAGAAAGTATGTGACAAAATGAGACATAAAATAAAATTAACATAAAGCTGTTAGTAAAACGAAAATAAAATGTCACTTATCTTCTTTCAAATATTTCCAACATAAGTGTAAAACATGTAAATCTATTTGATACATTTCATAAGTTTATTTATTCTCAAACTTATTAATAATTACGTTAATTAATTTATGTTTAATAATAATACAGCCTACTTATGGATCTATTTTATTTTTAGGATGGTATTACAAAAGCGCTCATAGGTCCTTAATTTTTTTCGTTGATGATCTTTAAAAGTACTTAATTTCGGTGTTCAGTAACGTTTACAGTCTGTCTATCATAAGAAAAACTCTCGCCAGTTAGTCTGCAGCTGTCTGTTGCCATGGAAACG
Organism: Stegodyphus dumicola; assembly: GCF_044657685.1. Lineage (NCBI taxonomy): Eukaryota > Metazoa > Arthropoda > Arachnida > Araneae > Eresidae > Stegodyphus > Stegodyphus dumicola. The sequence goes on from NC_140770.1 coordinate 167,824,669, forward strand.
AGCCTGGACCCATTTTCCATAGGGGTGTTTTGAAGATTTACTTTTCACTTTGCCATCTTGGCGCATTTAAAGATGAATTGGCAACCCTTGGTTGGCCTCCATTTGAAATGTACTAGCCGTGTTGCTATAGCGACCGTGGCGGGACGTGTTCTTCTCGTAGACACACAGTACGTAATCTGTAAGGTCTCAAAATTATCCATAAATAATTAGAGAAGGCGAATGTGCGACTATGCGATATCGTAGAATTATTATTACTGAATATTAGTTCGTGTTTGCTCTGACAGAATAGAATGCAAAAATTAGAAGGAAAAGGTTCGGCTTGGTCTTAGAAGATAGTTTGAGAGAGGTGTCTTTGTTAGTAAGGCGAAAATAAACACTACGTGGACAAATCATTTTATCTAAACGCATTCAGAAAGGGGAAAATTACATGAATATTTTTTAAATTTTCAGAACATTAATTAAACAGCCCCGAATTCGTTTTAAAAATGTGTAAACACCATCTGTGCATTAATTCTCGACCTATGAGCAGGCTGTTCACTAATACGAAAAGCTATGGGAAGCCACCATGAGTCTTTTCTGCTGCAGATTGAAGAAGATGGTTGTCTCGAGGAGCCACCGGCTGAATTGATTATCCACAGTACTTTTTCCCAGGTGCCGAAGGTACAAAAAAAGTCACACAATTATCTGGTGTTGACGTGCACACATTTTCCCAAGCGCGTTATGAGTCGTGGGAGGGCGGAAGGTCAAGCAAAGCACGAAGTTTGAAGAAGCAGAAGGATCTGGAGAAGCAGGAGGATCACTGATAACGAAATTTTATAATCAAATTATTATTAATAATCAAAATTAGATATGCAATAATGTAATAAAAATGTTTACTAATTCACATATGTAAACAATTCGTAATAATTCAGACATATCGGAAGTACAAATAAGTTTCCGCCGTTACTTTATAAAAACTTGGCCATTCAGTGTGAAAAAACGATACGTTATGTTTTATTCAAAATACTGTCCTCTGTAGCGATTACTTTTTCCAATATTTCTGACAGCCCGCGTCAGAGAAACGCTTCATCTTTCGAGGCAATCCACAATCAACCCAATTTTTGGTATTTTCATATGATGAGAAACGCTGCTTAGACAGACCATGCGTTATCAGTCGGAACAAGTAATAATCAGAAGAAACAATGTTCGTGAATACAAGGGGTGGGAGGAAAAACTTCTCGTCTGAGTGTTTCCGAGTAAATTTTGACCGGCGCCGCAACATGTGGATAAACTAAGCGCTTATCATGCCAGAAGAATACTTTTGTCATAACTGGAGTAGTTGTGGGTGTATTTTTCTCTCATCAGTACTGTTCGGTAGAAAGCCCCAGGAACGGATTCGCTCGGCTTGGCTGTCGATGTTGAAGCACGACCAGGTGGTCCCTATGATTTCTTCTCAGGATAAAAAAACGTAGTGGATCCATTGTGCAAGTTCAATAACGTCTCGCACGAATCTTCATCCAATAATGCTTCCCGTACACTTTCGTCTTTCCTTTACGTTGCCTTGGATGTCAAATTCACCATTCTTAAACTTTTGAAACCACTCACGACAACCTTACTATATGCTTCTTCAAGCAATTGGTGCGCCTTTCTTCAAATTAAAGAAATAAATATTTCGCACGAAAAAGTATATGATGCTGACACAAAACCCTTATTTCCCGGTTATATAGTTAACAGATATGACATAAAGAGATGTTTCTTATGATATGACATTTTGCTCGTACATCAGATATTTTTTATTATAACTTACTTGTGACGTCATTTTTTGTCAAACGGTGGAGACTTATTTGTTATCCCAGTATTAATTTTGGCACATATCACACTTGACATCGAATTTGCCTAGCATTTTAGAATATGAAGCACTTTATTAATAATACATCGATGCAGATATTCGCTCATACTAACCAATAAAGTCAACAACACGTCAAAAAAATAAAGGATTACACTTTTCCCGTTTTAATTTAAATGCATTTTCTTCGTTTTTTGATAAAAGATACAAGTGCATTTTTATTTTAAATAAACGTATTATAATAATTGTATGTAAGTCATTTATAGACTTTTATACAATTATTGAAAATTAAGCCAAGCCAAAAAAATGCTTTTGAAATTATGATTTTTCTGATGCATAGTTTTTACTTCACTTGATGCCTACGATATTGCCTTATCAAAATTCTTATGAAATTTTATATTGTTACTAGAGGGCTGCAGCCAAAATGAAATTTATAAGTTCTATGTACACCTGAAAAGAAAATGCATAAAATCATTTCGTTAAGAATGAAATGAGTTCATTCTTTCCAAGCACCAATGAATTCATAAATAATATTTTGCTATCCAACAAGGAAACAAACTTTTGACACTTCCGGTTAATATGTATGGCGTCGTGATTTAAATTTAATCTAATAACTTTTCTCAATATCAGTACTAAAAAATTGAAGTGGCAATAATATATCGTGTCAAATATCTTAACCTGAAACAAAAAAAGTGTCAAACAGCAGTTATTTATTTAAGATGCTGACATTAACGAAACATTTTGAACATACAATGACGTCACATGAAATGCGTGCTTTCTTCAATGTCAGAGCATGATCTTATATAATAATAACATATTTAATGTTTGGCAATGCTATTTGTATTCATATTTTGTAAAACTTAAGATATTTTTCGTTAAGAAACTCTACGTTTGGAAGCGAACAGTGGCAACACTTTTCGAAATAAAGCATTTTTATCTTCTGCGACTACCGAGATTGCTACCACTCGGAAAAATGAGTGCAAAAATTAGGGTTTTCGGAGTTTTTAATTAATATCTCGGCTGATTAAAGTCGTACGAGGATGAGACGGGTCGAAATGGCTTCCTACGAATTTTTGGAATCCCAGGCGGGGGGGGGGGGGTACATCTCTCGAAACTGCACTTTCCGCCGTTCTGGAGGAGATAATGACACAAAGAAACAGACAGATGCGTACATATTTTATTAGTATAGATAATACTAATCGAAAAGTTGAAAAGAAGAAAGAAACTAATGCCCAAACAGACAGACACACGCGCACATATTTTAATAGTATAGATAATAATAATCGAAAAGCTGAAAAGAAGAAAGAAACTACGAAGTCACATGATACTATAAGCTTTTATAATTAAGTAATTCAGTTATCTTATCGTTCTCAGTTTTACTTTCATGTCTTCTTGCCGGCGTAAAGTTTAACAGTTAGAAGGGAAAGGTTCGGCGTGATCTTCGCTGGCAGTCTGTGTGGATTTGCCTTTGTGAGTAAGACGAAAACAATCGCTACATAGACGAATCCATTTTAAAATCTAAGGGTGTTCATTCTCTGAACGCATTGAGGAAAGAGATAATAATGCGAATATTTTTTTTTAATTTTTCAGTGTCTAGTACTAAAACCCTAGATGGAAAATACGCAAGGAAAAATAGTAATTGCATAGGTTTTCGTGTGGTTAAGGTAAATAATGAAGGCTAATGATACTGAAGCAAAATAATATTAAATAAATATATTAACCGATTAACCATTGCTTGAATTTTCATATAAAAATCTACAAATGTCTGCAGTAGATCACGACATTTCAGATCAACTATTTAATACGCTAAATAAAAGGTAATAAAAAATTCAATACAGATTAAATCGAATTTAATAAGAAAAAATTATTCTGAAAATCCCCCGAGGTTTGAGTATGGAAAATTAGTTGTTTTAATTCATTTTTATTTCTTTATTTCCCAGCAATAAATTTCGGAAATATTTTCCTTAGCAAAGGCTAAAAATTTTAAAAACCGGAAGAATCAACAATTACGCATTGTGTAACATCGAATGGTCATTTCCGTGATTTTTTTATGCTGACAGCGTGAAATAATTCAGCAGAAAGCTAGGAGATGATGCTCCATAGGAATGTCTCCATGAAGATACTTTCGCGACGGGAGAAGACACCGTCTCGAACTTGTCTAGCCCACTTAAAAAAAAAATTTCCCTATTGTCTACCTTACCATAAGCACACCTCCCTACAGAAAACCTGCAGGCGTCTGTTGCCATAGAAACGAACTCTAAGCCATTTTTCGTATGACTTTCAGAAGAAATATATTTAACTTGGCCATCTTGGCGCATTTAATGATGAATTCGCGATACACATTTTTTTATTTTTGCTTATGTGCAGTATGTGTAATATACGGTGGTTTCAAGGTGATGGCCCGCGGCCTCTGAAGTAATTTTGCGCGGTCCACGAATACATTTCCAGTAAGACATGGATTTGAGGAAAATCTTTAAAATTTTAATGATTTGGATGAATTGGATTGGATTGATTATCAGTTATGGCAAAGCACACGAGTGCTTTTTGCCTAAAGGTAGGGATGGCTTTCGTGGAGGACTTTCTAAGGGAAACTGGCTCGTATACACGTTATGAATGGGGAAAACCCCCAAAAATACCCATGCAGCCAGCCCGTTCGCGGGATTCGACCCTCGGACCGAACTACCAGTGTTCAGCGTCTTTACCGCTCGGCCGCTGGTGGGCTTATGATTTGGAGTCTAATTTTGCTTTATTTTCATTACCATTTAAAACGAATTAAGTGCCGCTCAGACAGTACAATTGTTAGGGGAGCTTACTGCGGTACCGAAGGCCCGGGTTCGAATCCCGGAGAAGGCATGGATGTTGTAAATGTATAGTCTTTGCAGCATGGGTACACTAAATATATGGCGAGCCGAAAGTCTTCTTGTGTGCTTTGATGGTAGGGGAGAGAGGTGGGAGACCCCGGGGGCGTAATGGAAAACCGCACATTGAGTTGATCAATGTTATATGAATTTCGCTTACTGCGCATGCTCAGAATAGAATTTGGCGCAACGACAACTATTTTAAAAGAAGATAAATACGATATATGATTGATATTGTGTTATCTGGGCGTAAACCGTTCAGGGTTTTAAAAACTTGTTAGGCTGTAAGTTTCTTCATTATTTAGATTGTAACTATCGATTGTAAACTACGCAAATTTTCGTTTAAGAAGGATAACAAAACGGGAAACATTACAAGATATATTAGCTGAATGCTTATTGATTATACTTCTGAGGAATAAAAGCAATTGAGTATTTACCATATTTTCCATTCGTATATACGTTATTAATTTAAGGAATAAATTCAGTTCAAATTGCCGAATTAAAGTCAAATAGCTGATATTAATTGTAATATTTCTGAACAAAATAAGCCAAAATTAAATGAAACAGAAGCACATCAATAAGCTGATAACAAATTTCTATAGTAATGCAATTGTAAAAAAAAGGTACCCCCTCCAACAAAGCTAACAAACAGCCTTCTGTAGGGTTGCTTATGCTTAATCGCCAGGATTTCCTCCCACGCCAGCGGTATACTATTGAGCATGCGCAGTAAGCAAAATTCGGTAACATTGATCAACTAAATGTGCGGTTTGCCATTACGCTTTCCGGGGTGCTTTCTCTCAAAACCAACCTCCTTCAGACTCTGGTAACCATTCTTCCATGAAATACATAGACAATACAACAACGAATATAAGTAACGTCTCAAATGTATAAAGATAGTTAATTTATACTGTGATACAAATGCTATTAAAAGATTTAAAGATGCAGATTTAATTAGCTTTTTCTTGTACTTGTCAAAAGATAAATACCCTCCGTTACAAATTTTTCCAATAAAAGCAATAGTTTTGCATTCACATTGACATGTGAACAGAGTTTCCTGCGGTTGAAAATTAACATTTCTAAGAAAAGAACTAGCTAGACCGACGGACATTTACAAATTGTGATGAATGTTTTTCTTATTATTTTTAATTTCTAATAACAGATTATAAAGACAGATGCAGACAAAACAAGCAAAGAAAAAACATCAAAACTAAACAGATGCAGACAAAACAAGCAAAGAAAAAACATCAAAACTAAACAGAGTCCACAGTATAATCTACAAATCTAATTTGTCTCTCGCCTCCTAATATCTCTTCCAGAGTGATCCAGCATTATTCCTCTTACTCTGAAAAAAATCAGGGCTGTGGAGTTCGAGTCGGAGTCGGACAGATTTTGGGGTAAAAAGAGGAGTCGCTAAAAAACAGGTCGACTCCGACTCCAGTTTTTGTTGGTCAGTTTGAACTTGAAATGAAATTTAAATGAATTAAAAAAAATATTAATGACAAACTGAGTTATTATTTTTATTAATGGACTATATTCATTAATAAATAAATAGTTATTTTCTATTTTATTGACACATTAATAAATAAATATAAGGGAGGAGGATGGATGTAATATTTGCTGTTAGTGATGAAACTGATTCATTTAGTTATGAATCTCACTGGTAAATTTAGGTAAGCAGCAATAGCAGCAAAGAACTCCCAAAATTGATGCCATTCTTAGGAAGCGAGCAAGAAAAGGAGCAGTTATTGATCAAGAAACGCGATAAGGAAGAGATAAAGATGTTGTTAGAATTAAGAACTTCTTTTAAGAAGATGTAGATAACCCTAATATTTCATTAACAGAAAGACTGTGGAATGATCTTGCAGAATTGTAAACTTCTTTCTACACCGTACATAGCCATAAAAAAGCTGCAATCTGAAGAATTGACAGGAGGCGAGAATGGATGAATGAGATGTTTGTTCCTTCTGAAATGGAGGGTTTCTTGCTGAAGGAATCATTTCTTCAATGAAGAAAAATTGTTTGCTAGACAATGAGATCTTGCAGGGTTCAATAAATGTAGATCCGAAACACCGAATTTTCTTGGATGACGAACAAATTAAAAAGACAAAGAAAGACATCTATGAACTTTCATTAAGAATTAAATTATTCTCAGAACAATTGGAGAGTTCGAATCAGGACAGTCAAACTGCAGGGATTGCAATTGAGCCTCTACCATCCTCTTCCAAAGATGAATTAGATTCTTAGAAATATTTTTCGATAATATTGAAAAGGCTAAGCGAATTAAATTAAAGAACCAAGAGCCTTTAGATATAAAAATGAAAAAATACAAACAAGATTTCTACACGGCCTTTGAAGAAATAGAGAAATGATTGCGCTTGCAAGACCTCTTTTAGAACTTATAAAAAATCTACCCTGAAAAGTTAAAAGAAGTAGCCCTAACAGTAAGAGCTCTTCCTCCTACTCAAGTTAGTGTGGAAAGACTCTTCTCAGCTCTGAAGTTTATCAAATTGAATCTATGGCTCACCAGCAAAGATCTTGCCAAAGTTTCTTAGAAATAACTAATGCCAGTTTTTCCATTTCACAATAAATGGTAATTAATATAAATAATTTGCTATGACATCAATTTTTTTCTGTAGCATCTATTACTTCTTTTATATTAAAAAATAAGCTGTAACCCATGTGTATATGTTTACATATATGTATATGTGTGAATGTTTACACATGTGAGGGAGTAGGAGTCGGTCATTTTCTCTACCAACTCCACAGCCCTGAAAAAAAAACCACCTGCATTCCACTGGAAAACCCGTAGAGAAGAAGTCTGCAGGCGACACACGCCGAGTTGGCAGATTACTTAACGGTATTTCTACGTTACCGGCTGCAACCCTAGCAGGTAGATAGACCTACATTGCACCCCTTGTGATGAACATAGTTTGTCGAAATTTTTCTTCAGGGTTACCAAAATCGAAACGGCGTCAGGTTTTTGTAGCTGAAAGTTGTAGTAAGAAGTAAAGATTATAATAATTAACGCACTTTTTTACATTTTTTTATCTATTTCATGAATTTATAATCATGCAGATATAATTTAGCTATCAAACATGTTTGAATTACAAAGTGCAATCAACAAAAATATCTTGTGATGTGAACAATCCCCAAAGTTATAGAGAGAAAAATGTTACTAAGGCCGGGTTTTTCAGTATTTTGCAGCTGAATGCGGAATAAATAGCAGTAAAAATGTTTTCTTTAAACTACACATGGCAACATTTATAAAAGTTATTTAATACAGCTGCATATTTTTATGAATTTTTAGCTGCATGCATTATCAAATTTGCAAAATTATCAACTTTTATGATCAAATATAGAGTTTTATTCTTAATTTAAGCCAAATTAAGTTCCTGCATTATTCCTTTACCCAAATGGACGTTAGCCCAGTCTCTAAACGGCATTTTGCGTCGGTTCTCTCCCAAATATTATCACCCTGTATTATATTTAAAGAAACTAAATGATGAAGAATCTCCATGTATGTTCCTCGCACTGTGAAAAAACGGCGGTAACTAGCGTCATCAAATTTTGAATAACATAGTCCTCCACCTGAACATGCGCACCTGTAAGACAGAATTTGTTGTATTATCTATTTCATATTTTGCAAAACTTTAACGAATTTTTTAATAAAACTACTCAACGATTTCAAAGCGAGCACTGTGGCAACACTGTAGGGAATAATTATCTATTCCCTACATATCCCTACAGCGCATTTTTATGTCTAGCCCGCTAGACTGTCTACCAAAAATTCTAAAGATATGCCATTTTTAAATATTTTTAGCCGAACGTGTCGTTAGCCCAAATGCTCGCAATACGTGTATGTGTGTGTAAATGAAAAAAAAAAAAAAAAAAGTCCGTTTGGGCGTAATATAAAATCTGAAAGCTTTTAGATTTTTGTGTTTTTACTCTACTTTGTACTTTTTTGTTTCTTCACTTATATTTAGTTTCTGTTTACTTTAAATTCCTGCAGTAGCTGAGGAGCCCCTGAAAAGTTCAATCCGGGCGCTTTTCTGCACATAGATAGGAACGGAAAGAACTCCTGAATATTGATAAACAAAACTGAAAATATGGTTAAGAATCAAACCACATTTGGAAGATATATAAAGAAATGTGTAATGCACAATCGAGGAGGGGGAAAAAAAAGACTAATGAGCAAACTTTTCTCAACAAAATTAAAGATTTAATTAATAAAATGAAAAATATTTAAAATAAATTTTACTTTTCTCTTACTAAATATTGGGTCGGCAAGAAGTAACTTCAAGTTTGCTCAAATAGTTAGCGTTATGCTTGTTTTGTTCTTCATCTGTCAACCTTATTTTATTTTTTATTTTATTTTATTTATTTATTTATTTATTTTTGAGATATGGTAGCTGACATTTTTAGGTCGCAATAGAAAGAAATTTCGTGTATTTTTATTTATAACTCTTAGTCAACGGTCAGTTTTTACATGGGGTGAAAAAATTAACATTTTTTATATATTTTACTTTTTTTTTTTTTTCATAAAGGCAAGAAAGGTGAGGCTTACAAAGAGATATGTAAATATTACGGTTAGAGAATAAAATTGCGCCGGAGCCCACCGGAGTGCGGCTCCGGTACTTCTTAGTTTTGGGGATATATTCTAATTCTAGTCGGAGCACATCAGAGCCCTAAATAAGAAGGCTCCGGCACTTTTCTATGTAACAGAACAATTATTTTAGTAGAAATTTGATCTAGAAAATTTTATTTTTAGCAATAAAATTATATAAAAAATCACTTATTACATTTTTATTTATCTCTTTACATTTTATTTAATTTTAATTATTTAATTAATAATTATATTTAATAAATAATAAATTAATAATAAATTGTGAATTAGTTCAACAATAATTACAAATTAAATAATAATTGATTAATTTGATACTCATTAACTATTTAATTTTTAAATTATTAATGATTTTAATAGTCATTTTGTTTATTTATTTACTCTTGTTCCTCTTTCGTGATGGTCTATCATAGGGCTCCGGCACTTCTACTTTTAGAAATTAAGCCCTGATTAGGGTGTTCATTATTTAACACAGCGCATGTGTCACAATTGGTTTAACAAATTTCGCTCCGGAGATTTTTCACTTGAAGATGGCCAACGTTTTTGCCGACCTCCTAAGTTGATGATGACAAAAATTAAGTCACAACTGAATCAAATTCTCACCTAATTACGCGAAAGATTCCAAAAGGATAAATGTAATCAATCACACACAATAACTGAAAATCACATAAGATGTCACTCCTTAACAAGCTCGATATTTGTGTTCCGCATGAACTGAAAAAAATTCACTTAACGAATCAGTATTTGCCGTACGCATTTCAAACGTAATGCAATCGACCCTTTTTTGAGGCGAAGTATGACTTTCAATCAAAAAATGATCACCTACAATAACATTAATCGAACGAGATCATGGTCCAAGCATGATAAATCAGCAGAAAACATCGAAAATTAACTTGCATCAGAAAAAGATTATGCTATCAATTTGTTGGGTTACAAAATGGTTACGTATTTTGAGCTGCTTCCAAGCAACCAAACGATCAACTGAGATATTTATTGGCAATAACTTACGGAACTAGAGGAAGCAATCAAAGAAAAAAATCCAGATTTGGCAAATCGCAAAGGAATCGTGTTTCCCCACGTTAAGGACAGGCCTCACATATATTTAGCAACACATACAAAATTACTGGAGCTGGGTTGGATGTGATGTCGCATCCCCCGTATAGCCCCGATTTTGTACCATCAGGTCTTAAATGGTAAAACTTTCCGTAATAGTGATGACCTCAGATCGCATTTGGTTGAGTTTTTTGTTGATAAAGGCAAGAAGTTTTATGAGCGTGGAATCATTAAGTTACCAGAAAGATGGCAAAAGGTCATCGAACAGAATGGAAGATAAGATTTGACTGATTAGAGTTAATTTTTTGTACAGAAAAAAAAAATTGACTTTTATTTCACACTAAAAAATCGAAATTACTCTCCAGCCAACTCGACATGTATCAAAGCTTTAAAAATAAATAAAAAACATAAACAATAATAATAAAGCTAAGGGGAAAAAATTCAAATTTAAATATATTTTCTGGCTGAAATCTGAAAAGTTTAGTATCAATAAGTTGTCTATTGGTTAAACTTTGCAATTCAAGTATATTCACAACTAAACATTAAATTTCTCAAATGACATTTCTTAAGATTTCCAACATATTTAATTAATTATTCAATAATTACTTTAACTTAAACTAAATATAAACAAATTATGAAAACATCCTAAATCTTCAGAAAACATTGACCAAATCGGGGGGAAAAAAAAAACACATGAGAATAAATAACAACTTTATTCTGTATTTTTAGTATGCAAAACTTCTTTTTTTTTTATATAACGTGAGACTTATGGCTTTTAGACGCTGATAAAGTTTGTAAGGTATATAAGGGTATATAAATATATGTTTATATATACCCACTCTGTTACCCGGTCGGTGACCTAAGTTTTTTATTCTTAAAATATTAGTAAATTGTTTGAATTATATGGTTATGTTCCGGTTAAGATTTTTATGCCTTTAGTTAATCTGCATGCAATAGAATTATCAATAATTTAAAAATTTTTAAGTTCCACTAAGCCTAACGACGCGGCCATTTGTTTACGTTTGAAACTCAACAGCATGCTGATTTAAGTCAGTTTCTGCACTAAGCGCAGAGTCTTTTTGCCGAGTGGGGGCCAAAAGTTTTGTGCACAGAAAAATCTGTCTTTCTGCCTCATTTTAATTAATTTAAACTTAAATTTTAACTATCAATTTTTTAACGGTTTTGACTGACTTGGTGTTTTAGGTTTTTCTATGTTTTAGAATTTTAGATGTTTTGAGTTTTTATGTATTTTTTCCTTGCCGGGAAATGAGAATTGAATTGATTCAATGAGAAATATATCTCTAATGAAATTTAAGGAATTAAATTTAAATGAAATGCAGCAATTTTTTTTAATCAAAGGAAATATAGAAAAGGATTATTTCAAGAACCAATATAGATAAATACTACACAGGAAACACTAAATTCTTTCCATGAAATAGGGGGAAAAAAAATCAAAACTTGCTTATTTTAAGAATTGATGAAAACCACTGATGCTGAATACTTTTAAACTGATACTGATGCTATCACTAAAATTGCAAGAATCACATATATATATATATATATATATATATAACTTTGGGGAATGACTAACAGCTCATTTTTTTCCCGGATTTTCAATTCTCTTTTTAATGTTTTTTTCCTCCCCCCTCTGCAAATTTTAAGAAAGTAAGGAAAGAACAAGGCTATTTCAAGTATGAGTGCAAATAAACACTACATATAAACTGCTGAATTCCCTCCAGGAAATCATGAGAGTTAAATTAAATTAAGAAAAATCAAAAACTTATTTATTTTAAAATTTCAAAACAGCATACCTTTCAAGCCACAAGGTGATACTGGTTATATATATATCATTAAAACTGCAATAATGGTTTTTGGATGTGTATGTATTTACTGCGCAACCACGCAGTATATACATACACATCCAAAAACCATTATTTGGTGTAATAAAATAAAAGGCATAAGCTCTAGGATGACTATAAAATTGATTAGTATTGCATGTCTCACTGAAATATTGCACATTTTTTTTTATAAAGGCTTTTGTCAAATTTCAATGAATGTAACTTACCTAAAGTTTTGAGTTACAATTTTTTTAGGTTCTGATTTAGAAAGATTCCAATGATGAAAAAAGCTTGAAAATTCCGAGTTTTCAGATCTTTATCAAAATCAGAAACATTTGAAGATTTGAATGGTGCACTCTTAATAATAAAATTGTTTAATGTTACGACTGTAAATAAATTCTCTTACCAAAGATGTTACATCTACCCTTATTAATAATTTAACAGAATTCGATGTGATATAAACTACACAATATGTTGCTAATTATTTCTAAAATATGCTGATGTAATGTGAAAATGTTTTACATATTTATTCGAAAGTAACCCCCTTTTTACTTCCTTGTACGAAAAAAGCATGTATTGTAATCGCGAAAAGTTTCAGGCAGCACATTCCAACGAAAATATCCATTTTGACCGCTATCGAATGCAATTTAACGATGTTTTTGCGTGATATCTGTACGTAAGGACAGAATAAAAGACTCTTTTCCTCCAAAAAAATTATAAAACTGCTTTAAAATGAATTCTGAAGAGAATATTTCGTGACGTCTGTACGAACGTATGTATCTCGCATAACTCAAAAACGAGTAGCCTCAGAACGTTGAAATTTTGTATATAAGACTGCTATAACATGTAGATGTGCACCTCGTATTTTGGTTGCAATCGGCCGCAACAAACATATATAAATATATTTATATATATATATCCACTCTGTTACCCGGCTCAGTAATCTCAGGTTCTTTACTCTTATATGTTTGTAAATTGTACATTTTTTGCTTTAAAAATGACTGAATTATGTTGTTCTTATCTTCCGGTTAAGGTTTTCATGCCTTTAGTAAATCTGTATGCAATATTTTTAGAATTATCAACAATTTTAAAGTTGTTTAAGTGCCGCTAAGCCTAATAATGTTTTTGATGGCGGCCATTGCTCGTTTACATTTGAAACAGCAGGATAGTGAATTTGTTGCCAATCTAGAGGAACTTAGCTTTAACAAAAATAACGCCTTCATTTATTATAGCGAATTAAATCATGTTTAATCCTTTCTGGAATTTTTTCGAGGAAATAAGTGTTTAAGATTTACTTCGTAATTTTTAATACAGGTATTTTGAGTTTTTATGTATTTTTGTCTTCTCGCGAAGTGAGAACTGAATTAATTGAATGAGAAATACTCAGTCGTCTGTGAAAAACTGTTTCTTTTTTGTTTTGTTTGCTTAATTTTTTTCATCCATCATTCTAGCTTTATTATAGTATTTGATTAGAACATGTGGCAACGATTAGATAATTCTATTCTTTAAATGATATAAATTTTGTGCATTATGAATTATAATATGAACGAAATATAATACTGTTGTGGATCTGATTCTAAATTTCTTATCTATAATTGATTAATTTTCAGCAGCATATTGCGCAGATATAATATTTGGATAATTTTGCTAAAGAATAAAAAAAAAATTTTTTTGATACTCTCTCTACATATATATTACAAATGAGGAAAAAAAAAAAAAAAAACTCACTAAGGATGAGAATAACAAAATGCGAGGTACTAACGGGGGCGGCGCTAGTCTTTATTGTAACTCAAGTGCAAACTCAAAATTCTGCTACCCGGTTGTTTAAATTTTAAAAATTTTGTCGCCTGTAAATTTCGCCGCCCGGTGCGGTCGCACAATTTCTGAAGCCGGCCCTGGGTGTTAATAAAAATATATAAAAAATGTGAATTCAAAAAATGGGAACTGGACTGTAAAATCAGAGATCAATGATAATTTGTTAAACGCAGTTATTAAAAAAAGATTTATATACATTTTTCTCTCACCACGTGCTAAGTCAACCCTAATAAGAAAACACCCAACAATATAGCAATGTTCTTTATTCTTTTTTCCCTTTAATATAAAACGAGGGCATATATAATTGCTGTAGAGAAAAACCAAAGAACTGATAGGTTGGAGGAAATATGAAAAACAGATCTACGAGGTCCATATGCTCTCCGATGGGTATTTTTATATTTTTTTTTTTTTTTTCAAAATCGTTAAAGCTTTTAAAAACTATATATACGTCAGAAATGCAAAACAGGGAAAGCTGTATAAGAAAAAAAATAAATAAAATACGCAGGTTCATAAAAATTTCTTAAAAAGTGGGAATCGAAATCGGTATGAGAAACATATCAATGATAATTAATTTGTCAAAAATTTAATTTCTCAAAAATTATCTAAAATTCATTAAATAGGAATCAATGAAGATCTATAACTCTTTGCAACACGTAACTAAACATAATTATTAAAAATCATATTAAAACTTTTCATTTTCTGTCACCACGTGTTGACTGCGAACACTAATGAGAAAACACCCAGAAATGTTAGTTTTCCTTTCCATTTCGTTTTTTTTCCTTAATAAGAACATAAATAATTACTTACTTGGTTAAAAGCATATCCGATTTCTGGTATTTTTCGAGGAGATCGAAATGATTCCGTATAAATACTTCTTTCATATTTTGAAAATAATAATCCATAGAGAGATTCTGCACGTGTCGGACCACAGGAGAGACATCGAAGGCATTTTCACAGTGTAACATAGGTGGCGCTGTGTTCGCCGAAGGCGATGACGTAAAAGTTGTTGTGAGTAGGGGAGTCGGAAAAGTTCAAAACAAGTATCGCGCAAGATATACACGTGTCGGTTATTAGTCTACCTGTCATTTACAAAAATTTGTACATTTTTTTTAAATTCGTAGCATAAATTTATTAATAAAAGACACCTTTTCTTTAATTTTTTTCCTTTAATAGCATTAACATCAAAAGAAAGGGGAAAAAAAAAAAAAAAAAAAAAAAAACCTTCACGAATGAATGCCGTTTCGAACCCGGGGGGGGGGAGGCTTTGTTAGATAGAATTGGCTATATTTAATATTCAGAATTAAGGTATAAAATCTTAGTCATATTTGGATAAATTAAAATAAAAAACTTTATTTTCATTTTTAATTTATTCATTGATTATTATTTTAGAAATTTACACATTATAATTAGACTTGATCTCATGCCTCAGTGATAAAAATTCATTGTGGTAAGTTTAAAAGAAACCACAAGGTAGGTTTTCCATTTGTCAAGAGTCATGATATTGAGCATATCAGGGAAGAGTTTAGACCATTAAAATTCAGATTTATAGCTAATGGAACTAATAATTACAAGAAAAATGTAGGCTATTATTTTACAATTCAACTTAATGAAATCTGTAAATTTATTTTCAATGATTGTAACACTAATCATAACTATTGCTAGATCATCCATAATAACACTCCTGTCATTAATACCATTCAAACAATTAACATCCAAAACATTAACTGCTATTACTTTAAAAACTTATATACCTCACTTCCTCTAGAAGAAATCTATACCAGTCTACTTGATCTGCCTAAACTCTTCCCTGATATGCTCAATATCATGACTTTTGACAAATGGAAAAATGCACAGTTTTTCATAACTACATCAAGTTTCAAAATCAACTTTTTAAACAAGTCAGAGTATTGCCAATGGGCTTACATTCCAGCTCCTCGATCTGTAATATCTTTTTATTTGTCAAAGAATTTAACTTCCAAAAACATCTACAACCACAAGAGTTAAATTACTACAAACACACCTACAGATATATTGATGACTTTATTACACTTAATAATTTTGGTAAAATTGAACACTCCGAGATTTATCCGAATTGTCTTACACTTAATAAAACTAATAATTCACAAAATAGCATAGACTTTCTAGATCTTCAAATCATTAACTACAAAAAAATTTTACTTTTTGACAAAACAAGAAACTTCAATTTCAATACTAACAAATTAATAAATTGGAACTCCAACATATCCAAAAAAGTAATTAACAATACAATAATTAATCAAATACAACGAATTAAAATTATATGCACAGATACAATACATTTACAACGCGAAATTTTGCTCCTTATTAAAATTCTCAAAAATAATCTAATTCCCTTTCAATTTATCAACCATTGCCTTAAAAGAGCAGGCGTTAAATACTCACTCTAAATCATTTAACTGATAGGGATATGATAATTTGTTCCTAAATCTGAGAAGGCGGTATAAGTTGGATGACTATCAGTTGAAGGATTTGTATATAGTGTAATTACTCAGTTGTACATATTGTAAAAAGCTAATTGTCTTCAGACTTATGCTGTTACTGAAAAAATGGGCCTATTTCATGACTTTAGTCTGTCTAATAGCTCTTGGACAGTGAAAATTCCTTTTTTCCTTTCTTAAATTCTTAATAATTGCAACACAACAATTAGCCAGAAATTAATTAATTTCCATTCACTAGTATTTAAAAAAAAAAAATCTTAACAGACAGTTTCACTCAAATAAGAACTCCACATAATACATCCCTCAAGAATTCCGAGTCCCACCCACTACCATAAATTACTTCACCTAAGTCTTACCGACTGATATTATTCAAAGACCCCACTGCCGCTAAGAATTTTCGGACACCCTACACTTATGAGTCAGACACGAAGAGAACACTTTGCCAACTTCCCACTAGAAAGAATGTAAATTACTTAATACCTTTCTGGCCTTTATATCTTCATGTACATTCACTGATCTTATTTATATTATTTTCTATTTTATTTTTATATTATTTTTATGTTCTCTTTGATTTGTTTTTACAAAGTTTGCATTATTTATCTTTTTTATAATCTTATATGTTTATTTCAACTTTACTTTGAATACTATTTCATAATGACAATTTCCAATGTTTAATTTTTACAAATAATATAGAACTCAAATGCATAAACATGAAGGTGTCGGGGACGATTACTCGAGTTTTTTCGGATTTCTCTACAGAAATTGCTTTTTACTCCAAATTGAATTGATTAAAATGCTTCATAAGAATAAGTTCTTTGAGTATCAGCATTGTTTCGTAATCCCTTCTATTCGCGGAAATATTTGGCCTGACTAGAACTGCTGGTTTGGCTTTACCTTATAACTCGAGTAAAGACGAAACACCTTCGTATTTGCGTATTTTTATCAATTATTGTTCATTGAACGGGAATTGGTTCCTTGAAAAGTCAACTAATTTCCGATCAATGACAATGATTACATGTTTTTAATTTTTCCTTTTACAATTGAAATTTTGTTCTTCATGATGATTTAACTCCAGTCCCCGTTAAAACATTATTAACATTTTGCTTTCGAATTACTTCAAAACATCTTTCAAAATATAACTTACCAGTATGGATTCACTCTTTTAAAATAATTCTACTTTAATTAAACTTAGGAGATAATATAATCAATTAATCAATATTGTTTAGGAAATAAATTATTATATATATATATATATATATATATATATATATATATATATATATAAATGTTGTATGATCTTAAATCCTATATATTACTGTTGAATTGAATTTCATGGTTTAAGTTGATAAGAGCACGATACGAAGAACATATTTAAGAAATAATGGTAACACAAAAGAGTTAAAAAAATGCGTCTTTGCGCATAATATGAAATTCCTGCCTGTTTTGATTTGATCCAAATGGTAGGCATTAATCCTGATTTTTTAAACAAATTGAGACTAGAGAATGAACTTTAGTAACTGACACAGAAATGGCAATTATTTGTTTAGGTTAGAGAAGGTTCACCCTATGCATGAGCATTTTTCATTTATTTATTTATTTATTTATTTTTTTTTAGTTCAAAAGGGCGTTAACTCAGAAGGGCTATTAATTTCGCTTTGGGCATTTTGCGCTGAAAACTTTAAAAGGTTGTATCGCTTTTCAAATTGTTGCCACCAAATATTATCGCCTTGTGCTAATTTAAAGAGTTGCTTAAGGAAATACATGCATGTTTCTCGCAGTGGGATAAATCAAAGCTACTTAGAACCATCAAATTCTGAATAACGTAAACCTCTACCCGAATATGGGCATCTAGAAGCCTTAATTTGGAATATTTTTTTTTTATCTATTTCAATTTTGTAAAATTTAACGAATTCTTTGTTAAGAAACTCAACAATTTCAAAACGAATAGGGCAACACTGTACGAAAGGGAAAAAAAGGGACAAGCAAACATTTTTACTTCCAGCGCGCGAGACTATGTATTGGAAATTCTAAAGCTATGCTGTTTTTAAATATTTTGTGATATTGTTGTTGAACTGAATTTTATCGTTTACGTGTGAAGAACATGACATTTAATAACTAAAGGTTTCTTTCAGTCTTTGTTTTATAATTATTATATGCTTTATGTATTTGCGGTTTATGATGATTTTGGAGTTCTATGGAAGCGGTCACCATAGAAGACTGCTGTATTTATATATATATATATATATATGTTTAAATATATTTATTTGTTCCCAACGGCACGTAGCTTAACTCTAGAACAATAATATATAAATAATGTTAAATCATCTTTTATTAATAAATTGCTAATCGTAAAACCCTTATCTCGTTGATTCCTACCAAATTTTTGGTTCACCAGCGGCCGAGCGGTAAAACCGCCGAGCACTGTTATTTCTGTTCGGTGTTCGATTCCAGTCGAACGGGCTGGCTTTGTGGTCGTTTTCATGGTTTTGCCGATGTGTAACGTGTGGGCCGTAAAAGAGCAATATAAAATAAAGTTCCTCCTTTCTAAAATTTGTTTGCTCTTGTTTTGAATGCTGATTTAACTTATGTAACCGAATGAACTTATTCTTCTACAAAGTGCGACGAGTGCACTATTTCGACGAGTGCAAATCGGGCACATGCCATATTTTCAAGAAGGTTTCTAATCTCGATAGAGTATTTAAAAAATAAAATTTTAGGCATTTTTTGTAAAGAATTTTATTTAAAAAAATATATTATTAAAAGCAGGAATAAGATATTGAAATTGAATTTTTTCGACTGGAGAATTTTTATTTGAATTATTTTAATATTTTTTATGAATTTATTTTTATTTAATATATTTACAATAAAAATAAATCAGTGATTTTACAAGAATAATTTTTCTTTTGGTTATATAATTTCTGAGAAATAAAAAAAATAATCGTTAAAATAAATCTTCAAATAAAGTTAAAATCATAGGTTATTAAAATAAATAGGATTTATAATGAGACAAGTTAGGTTAAGGTAATGAATATGGCAAAGCACACAAGGAAAATATGGATGCAGGGATGTCTTCCTGGAGGGCTTTCTAAGGCAACTGGCTGTATTTAAGTTACATATGGGACAAACCACGAAAACCAACAAGCTGCCAGTGGGTTAGCCTGAACTTGAAGCCAGGTCAAACTGCTGGTGTACGGGTGTATTTTATTATCGCAAAGATCTCGATGGCTATCTGTCCAAAGGAAGGCGGCCTTTGTGGAAGGCTTTCCTAAGAAAAATTGGCTCGTGTACTTGTTACACGCAGCCAGCCTAGTCTGCAATATTGAGTACAAAGGAAAGGTTTACTCATGATTTTACACTGCAAATTCCTCTTCACATTCCATTTTTCCCCCTTACTGATCATATAAAATGTCAATTATTAAACTGTTTTCGATTTATAGCTTATAACAGTTCAGCAGGTTTCCTCATGAGTTACGGAGAGCTTGCATTAAGCGAAAAGGCAGCTATGATTTAAATCACTTTCAAATTAAAAAAAAGTGTATTAAATGTAAGTTCATCTGTCTTCAGAATTTGATTTGATTGCCCTGAATGACTCACTAATCGTGACAATGGTTTTGAGCAGTGGTTTGTGATTCCTAATCTTTTATACTTCCTAGTATTAAACAAGCAAAGAATTTCATTGGGAATTCCTATTGAAATGCTTTGTTAAGAACGAAGGTGAGGAAACGGTCTGTAAAAGGTCAATGTCCGCTTTGCCCACAAATTTTGAATTGTTCTCCTTGCTTACGTAACTCAAATCAACACAAGAAGAGTATCAGAACCCATATTTTATCAAAGCAGCCCTGAATAAAGAGGTAAAAATTCTCGGAATTCATTCTTTTGTTGTCCTTGTTCTTATCTGAGAGTATCCTTAAAATAACAAGTACACAACGAGTGATGGCGTACCACCGTGGTGGCTGGGTCAAAGGACCCTACACCTAATCAAAAATATGCTAGTTCGAACAGAATGCAAACTAAAAATATGCCCAAGATTTCTAATACACAATTTTTCCCTTTTCTTTTTTTTCTTTTTTTAATTTTAATTTTTATTTATTTATTTATTTATTTATTTTTATACATTAAAATAACAGTAAACATGCTTTCAAAATATTAGGTTTGAGCAATCTGCGTATGTGTAAAATATACTGTAAGATACAGCACATAAATTTATAAGCATTTTCTCATATATATTTGAAATAATAAACGGCATTTTGCATGGAATCACTATAAACGGCTACATCACTTTTCAGATTCTTGCCACCAAATATTATCGCCCTGTATTATATTTTAAAGAAATTAAATAATAAAGAAGTTGCATGAATGCATATATGTTTCTCGCGTTGTGAAAAATAACGATACATGGAGTTATCAAATTCTGAATAACGTATTCCTCCACCCGAACATGGGCACCTGGGAGCCCGAATGTGGAATTTCGAATTTTTTTCATAATGTACTTCATATTTTTTAAACTTTAACGAATTTTTGATTAACACACTCAACGATTTCAAAACGAGCAATGGCATCACACTGTGCGGAATAAAATATTTTTATCTTCCGCGCGAGACTGTTTATCGGAAATTCTAAAGATATGCTGTTTCCAAATATGTTTACCCAGAAGGGGCGTTAGCCCAAATCTTCTCGAAACGTGTAGGTATATGTAAATGAAAGAAATGCGCCTTTGCGCGTAATATAAAATCTGAAAGTTTTCAGAAATTTTTTTTTTTTTTTTCCCCGAACTTTTAGTTAATTGAACGCCAGGTATAGGTCAACAGAAAAAAATTACCAAAATTCTAAAAGGAGCATAGCAGTGTACGTTTAGAATTCCTGATGCAGCGTTCAGTGTTGGCATTTATTTTTATATTTTTTTTTTTCTTCAGTTTTTTTCTTAGTTCATCATTTTTTTTTTTTTTTTTTTTTTTTAACTAAGATGGCTTTTCTTTGCAGTTACGCCACATAAAATTAAATTCATCAGTAAAATCGCGAAACAATTAAAAGCAGCAAATCTTTAGAATTTGCGATAGGCAGAGGGAGATAAAAATGTTTTATTCCGCATAGTGTTGCCATTTCTCATTTAGAAACCGATGAGCTTGTTAAACGAAAATTCGTTGAATTTTACAATATATGAAATCGATAATAAAACAAATTCCAAATTACGGCTTCCAGATGCCCATATTCGCAGGAGGATTACGTTATTCAAAATTGGATGGCTCTTGGTACCGTTGTTTTATCACAATGCGAGAAACATACATACATTTATGCAGATTCTTCATTATTGAATATCTTTAGATAAATTTCGGACGATAATATTTGGTGGCAACAATTTGAAGCATTAAGTGGCAACAATTTGAAGTATTAAGTGGCAACAATTTGAAGTATTAGGCAGGTGAAACAACACTTGTAGTGAATCAACGCAAAATGCCAAAACGAAATTAATAGTCCTTCTGGGCTGTTTCTCCTTTGGATTAAAAAAATGGGTTTTATATTATTAATACACTGGGCGTGCAGCAAAACGACGTTTGACAAGGTTAATATTCCATGGAAAAAGTGTTTTAGGTATAATTGAAATTAAGAAATATTTATTATTTAAAGAAACCTAAATGTTGTTGTAATTATAAGAAAAAAACGAAAAAAAAAAAAAAAAAATGTTAGTTGAAAGGATTTCTATTATTTCTTCATAAGGAGGTACATGATACAATTATTTTTTTAAATAGCTGGTGATTTTTGCTCGGTGATCTGATCCAACTCATTAAACGTTTCGCAGTAAAAAGTTTTTATTGTCTCTCCTCCTCTTTTGCTTTATTTGGATGAATCTCTTAAAACCTGCATTTTTTTTTCAGTAATTGGTTTAACTTATTGTAAGTAAAAAGACCTTTCCTTCTTCTTTATTATTACTGCTTTTGTAGGTTTTATCTTATAAGGTATTTCTCCCGCCTTCTTAGCATGCCTTCGTAGTGTAGTGGTCTGCACGCTGGGCGCGTATTCCAGAGGTCCGTGGTTGGATTCCCGGCGAAGGCGTTGCTCATTTTTCATCACTCCTGCTTCCAATTAACGTAATGTCTCTACAATCTTACTTCATTAAACAGTTAGTATTTAGATGTATTTTCTGAATTTAGGTGTATTTTCTGAATTTCCCCTCGCATTTTCTTGCCAAGATACAAATTAAGTAGGTGAGCGAGAGTATTTAATCGGCTGAAACGAGAAGGTTAGAGAGAGCGTGATTTCGCTAGTGTAACGCACGTTTGCTATCTTTGCCTCCAGCTGTTAATCTTTGTAGCGACTACGCATTCTGGCTGTCTACTTAGTACATCGCCGGTGTAGGTTTCTGAGTCATCCTGTTAGATTAAATTAAATAGTGTAATCTAGCCCTACTTCTTAACTTTTGAATTTACTATTAAATTATCTTAATTATTAAGTTCTCACCGCAAGTATTCGGTGCTATAGTAAGCAAGAAGTCCGTGCCTTTCTGTTAAACAGTTGCGACTAATAAAAAGTGTCTTTTACACCCTTTCCCTTTAGGGTTTTAACTAACATTTATTTTAAGTTTAAGCTATTTTTCCGGTCAAGCCTTTACTTGCCCCTAGAATTGCCAATGCTAGAGTATGTAAATTGTAGTAGAGCGCACAGTATATTCAAATTTAGCAGAAGTAAGTTGAGTTTAAATAGAAGGAAAACGAGTTTGTACGTGTGCTTCTTGAATCGCGAACGTGAAGGATGCTAGGTAGAAATTTAAGAACCGCGCCCGCGCGTTTCGGCCTGTGTGCCTATCTCGGCAGTTTTTGCTGAATCCTTCAACTGCTTAATTAGTAAGCTCGCTGAATCTCAGCTGTATTTTAGAACGCGGTTAGGTTAGTTAAGATCTCAGAGCCTCGTGTGTAGTGAGTGATCTAGCTATTTATTCATCCAGTCATTATTTTTCAGTTTTACATTCTGTTTCTGTTAAACCGCCGGGTCAGCGCAGTTTGTGAGTGTCAAGTGGACGCAACTGTTATTTTTAAAGTTGAATAAAAAGGACTTTAAACACTTCTTACGTGTCTGTGTAAATTTACACTTCGTAGCAGTCACTACCACAGTTGCTGACAAGTTGGGGCCACATGATACTACACCTTGTTGTGTTCATCTTCATGCCTGTGCAACAAGTCGCCAGGTTAGACACTGAAATTTAACCCATTGCATGATAGCTATAAATGTTAGATCTTAAACTTTCACTGTCAGCTGATGTTGTAATATCCTCCGTTCTTCAGTCATCGACCCTTCAGCGGCCGAGCAGTAAAGTCGCTAAACACTGGTAATTCGTTCTGGGAATCCCGCTCATTGGGCTTTTTGGTTTGCTTTCCCCATATGTAACGTGTATACAAGCCGGTTTCGCTTAGAAAGTTCTCCACGAAGGTATCCCTTCCCTTAGTCAGATAGCCTTCGAGTGTTGCTATAATTAAATTAAATTAAAGTAACCAATCTCTTCGGAAAGTGGAAAATCCTATCCTTCATTCACAGCTTGTGTAGTTGCGATATTTTGAAAGAAGAATGAATTTAAAAGTAGCAAAAGAAATTTCTGATTTCAGATAATAAGCTGTTGCCTCAAATTTTTATTCCAAAGCATTTGCTTTTTCTTCTTTATCGAAATCGTTGTAAAATGTAGAAATACCCTTTGTAATATGAATATTGTTTAAAAAAATTTAGGCCCGATTTTCTCGCTAATGTCCAGACAGAGCGATCTAAGCTTCGGCTAAGTTATTCACTTTACTTTTAATAGTAATTATACGCGATTTGTGTGAAATCGGTGAGTTCGAGGTTATACCCTACGTTGCTAATCAAGACACGAACGTTCTTTGAAGTATTTGTACTATCGCTCGCAGACAAACGCATTCTCTTCCTTTGTTTCATTGTTATGGGTACCTCTGTCTGTTGCAACTACCTCGATATCTACAAAGCACCTCATTAGTTATGACTGCAGAGGAAAATTTCTTCCGCAGACGACAAAGCACCCTTTCTTATAAACTTGGGAGAGTGAATGGTGAAATATTTCGTTATTTTCCAGTCAGTTCCGGAAAATTTGAAACTTTCTGTCCAAATTTTACATTTTAGAAGGGAAATAATGAACGGAAAGATAAAGAACTTGCGTTCATTAAAAAGGATGAAGGTGCAATTTCAAATTCGTAAATCACATCAAAAATTAACGTCACTTGTAACCTCTCTGATCACTATAATAGTTAGTACTGCTAATACTGAAAAAGGTTCGAATCGCGAAAAAAGGATATCTGTAGATATGTGTGGTGTGGAGGCACTTAATACACAAGGCGAGCCGAAAGTCTTCTCGAGTGGTGTTGTTGTGCAGCCAGAGAGAGGTAGATCCTTGGATCTGCATGGATCTGTCTCCAGAACGTTTTAAAAAAAAAAACTGGGACCGAATTTTGGATCTGTGTCCTGGGTGTTTTCAATAAAACCTGGGACAAAAATTCCTCGTTCTCGCGGATGTAAAACCAGTCGCCTGCTGTGGTACATCTTGGCAACGTTCTCGGTGAAGAGAAGAGTCCAGCGATATGAAACACGACAAGTTCTGTATGCTACGTTTCAAGAACAAAGTGCCACACGAATGGCCGAGTAGTTAAGACCTCTGAAAACTGGTAGTTTGACCTGCTTTGGGCTCGAACACAGGCTAACGGGCTACCTGTATGGTTAGTTTTTCCCATTTGCAACGTGAATAAGAGCCAATTTCCCTGGAAAGTCCTTCATGAAGGTATCAGTCTTCTTAAGCAGATAGCCCTCATAGATTTGCCATATTCAAATCACTTGACATAACCAAGACCTATGCTGTCGTTCTTAAGAATGAACAGTTTGTAAGTGGGAAGTTCGTAGAAATGGAAGCCTGCTGTATTCTTTCTTATCTTCTTCTTTACATATGTAAATTTACACGTTCATCTAGGAGGAAATAAGATGTGAAATAACAGAGTGAAAATTAAAGATTACCGATACAAAACTCAAACTGGACGAATAAAATTTGTCTTTGAAAGAATAATTAAGGGAAGAGTTATGTTATATTATAATAATAAGGTTTTTTCGTGTACTTCTATTGTTTTGCTTACTCCACCGGAGATGTAAATAAAAACAGCTATAAATCAAAGCTTGAATTTTAAGTTAGGAAGATGGTTGGGAATCCGGGTGGGTTCCCGATGTGGTGAAACTCCTCTCTTATTATCTGCTTTTAAGTGCCACTGCTAAAGCTTGCTTAGTGATTATGAATGAAACTGCGTTAGACGTGAAATAGCTGAACCAGGTTGTTAGGCTTCACATTAAAATTCTTTATTTTATTTTTTATCTGTAAGTTACACTGGTGTGCAAAAATTAAGAACGAAACGGTTTTTTCAATATAACTTTGTACAAAAGGTTTCCAAATTAACACATTTAATACCGTAAGATCCCCAATACGTAAGAACATTAGTAATGTAAGCAACACTTACTAAAAGAGAAATCAGAAGGATAAAAGGAAGCTTTATTGAAAAAGTAGCATGGAGCGCAATGCGACTGAAGGCCGAAACATCCCTGTGATGGGTGTCCAGCAAGAAACATCCGGTCTTTAATAGGGGATATGATCTCCCCTGACTGCTAGGCAGGTTTCACAGCGTCTGCCCATGCTGAGAATGAGGGTGTCAATGAGTTGTTGAGGCATTGCTGCCCATTCGTTTTGCAGCGCCAATCGAAGATCCGGAATCGTTACTGGTGGTAAGGTACGAGCTGCCAAGCGTCTGCCTAGAAAATCCCATACATGCTCGATGGGATTAAGATCGGGAGATCGGGCCGGCCAATCCATACGTTCATATCCTCACTCTCTAAGAGCTGTTCGGCAGCTACTGTGCGATGACATGATGCATTGTCGTCCATGAAAAGGAACTGCGGACCCATAGCGCCTCTAAAAAGACGCACATATGGAAGAAGAATCTCGTTACAATAACGGGTCCCGTTGACTGAAGCTGCGTCGAAGATGTGAAGGTCTGTACGACTACCAAGCATGATGCTTCCCCAAACGAGAACACCGCCACCTCCATACCTGTCTCTTTCAATGATGTTCGAGGGATGATTGCGGCTTCCCCGCTCTCTCCAGATGAGTATGTAATGAGAATCGCTACTCAGACTGAATCTGCTCTCATCTGTAAAGAGTACTCGTCCCCCTTCATTGTCTCTCAAATTCCGGTGTTCCCGGCACCACAGTGAACGCCTTCTCCGATGGGCAGGCGTTAAGGCCCGTCCACACGAGTACGCTCAAAAGATAGCTGACGAACGCGCTTTTACGTTACCAGCGTAAAAGCGTCCAAACGAGTACGCTTGCGAAGAGTGCGTTTAACCAATAGAATTATTTTGCGCAAAAATCACGTGAAGCTGTAATATAGCGTCAACAGAGCTGTATCTTATTACTTCGCTGTGCTTCTGTATGTTTTTTGCGGCAAGTTGTCCGAATCAGATGATTTTTTTTTTTTTTTTTTTTTTTTTTTTAATAGCTGAAACTTAACTATTAAGTGATATTATTAAGCAGAGGCAAAACCGCAAAAAATGGCAAGAATGGGTCCGAAAGATTTATTTAGAGCGACCTGTTCAAAGAGATTTTTTTTTTTTTTTTACTGCCTTGTTTGCGAAAAGAATATCCGGAATTATTAAATTCCTACTATTAGCTCACACTCTCCCTATATCTTGTTGAAATTTTCAGTACATAAAATGCTTTTTATTCATCCACTCAAGTTCAAATACAATTTTTTAAACTTGTAGTGAATGACACTTAATGTTAATACAGCTTTTTCACATATTAATTTTTTTAAATTTTTAATTTAAAAAATATTCTGTTTGAATTTTTATTTATTTATTTATTTATTTTTGTATTTTTTAAATTTTTCTTTGTGGACCTAAGTAGGAATTGACTTATTTTTTTTTTTTTTTTTTTTTTTTTGGTATATTACTTGTTTTTTAATTACTTCATGATGAGTATCGACCGGTTTGACAGACTTGCAGATTCTATATTGTATGAAAATTAGGATTTATAAAATTGGTTTGGAATACAGTATATAAAGAGAATTAAATTACTTATTTCTCTTTATATACACCATCCACCATATAATAAAACCAACTTCATATTTTTTTAACTCCCCCTCCCTTGGCCTTTTATTTTTCTTTTTATTTATTTTTGAATTTAGAATGAGGTTCAAACTTTGGACAGTTTATGAGAAATTATGTGCATGATAAAATATGCAATAAAGTAAAAATAAAGAGAGAATTTATAGATGATATATGATAAAGAGATGCAGATATATTATAACATAAGGATTTTTATTTGCACTGCACATTTTTAAACTAAATTAAAAACAATAATAATAATGAATAAAATAAGAAATGAAAACAATAATAATAGGTAAAATAAGAATATAATGATTCATGATTAAATATAAGAAACACGTTTAAAAATGAGAATAGCTAACTGTATTATATATCCGTTTACGGGTGAGAATCGAACTCGCCACCTTTCAATTCCTCCGCCACCAAAGCAGCGCGCTGACCACTCAGCTATCTGTGATAGAAGTGCTTGTGAAAAATAATGTAACAAGTAGAAGTCGCTGCAAAGGTAATTTAATTAAATTTCAATAAATGATTGCTGTATGACACAAGTTGTAACTTTCCTCCAAAATTTCGTAATTTTATTTTATTGAATACTCTTTCACAGTCAACTGCTTTATTTTAGAAGTTGTTATATTGCTGAAGTTAGTTTTTGGTGTATTTAATATTGAGATATTTATAGAGCTTTTTATTACACATGATATAGCCAATATTTATAATAATTAAGGAGAATTTTGTAAGGCAGAAACTTTGATTTCGTAGAAACTGTAATTTATTTAGGTTCTTATTACTTACGGTGTTATAAATAGGTGAAGCATATGGATATACTGGTCGGATCATTGCTTTATAAATGTAGTTTTTCCCTTTAATGAGAATTTTAAATGTATACCAATATGTACGGTTTGAGAAATCTGAAGATGGCGTGAACAATGCTGATTATTTTATTGCTATATATAGTTATGATATTTCTAAGCAAAAACTCATCTTTGTGTGATCCTGACGCCATATTGAAACGGGTAAGCGAGAAGATTTTCTGATTATGACAGAAACAACAGTGATAAGAACTCGGTCGGCTATTGGCTATACGCGCGCGTCGCGGGCGAAAAAGCTGAACAGGAGCGTTCTCAGTTTTACGTCTTCTGCGTCACGCGAATTTACGCCGGCGTCAAAAAAGTTATGTCAACTGCGTCGGGAGCGTCCTCGTGTGGACGGGCCTTTAGAGGTACACACCGTACAGGGCGTCGTGCAAACAGACCACCACCGTGCAGTCTTCTGTCCACGGTAAAACGCGACATTGGTCGTCCAGTCGCCTGTGTCGTGTGTCTAGCGATTTCTCCCGCTGTCTGCCGCCTGTTTCTTCTGGCCTGTAAGGCAATATACCGGTCATCTGCGGGTGTGGTTCCTCGTGGACGACCACTACTAAACCCCCGGATAGCTGTTCCTATAGTTTGAAATTGTCTCCAAAGTCGTGAAACGATGCTGTGAGCAATTCCGAACTCTGCAACCACACTTGTCACACTGCGGCCTTCCTCCAACTTCCCAATGATTCGACCTCGGGTAAAAGCATCCAGATGTCGTCTAACAGATTGATTATTCGCCATTTCTCGCTGAGGCAGCAACTCGGTGTGATTTTAACTGCTATACGGCGTGCAATCTCTTTGCCAGAAATACTGATCTTACACCGACAACATGCTTTATACTACTCAGACACTCCCCCATTACCTCTACCTGCATATCTGCGCATGTGCTACCGTACATCACCTTACTTAATCTCCTGATTGGTGTTTCTGTCCGCTCTGCCTCTTCGTTCAGCTGATATGCTAATTTTTCGACTTCGTCCTTAATTTTTGTACACCAATGTATTTGAAACATTGTTAGCTGTCCAACAATGCAAAAATCTGAAGTAACTTTTGTTCATTGTTTTATTTCTGCGACGTTGAGCTGAAATTCTAAGAAATTATTTAATTATTTTACATTGTCGTACTAACTTAATGTTTCCTTTAATTGAAAGGTAAAAGCGAGACGAGAATTTGTCCGGCAGTCTAGAAGTTAAGACTATTGATTGGTAGAAGATTGGTAGAATTCATGTCTTCTTACTGATGAGTTGGAGCACACATTACCTTTGAACTTCATTTAAATTTAGTAGCAATTTGCGCTAATTTTTTTACTTTTAGTACAATCGTACTTACTTCTTACCTCGTTAACTGCTTCTTTTCTCTTTTCAACAGATTTACAGAAATATGGTGAAAATTTTAAGATCACTGCATTTCGGTTTCACTGCAATGATGTAAGCTTTGCTGCAAAAATCATTAAACAATTAATGAATTTTCATTATACAATAATTAATTTTAATTCATAATTATTATACAATAAATGAATATTTAATATTTGAAAAAGGGAAAAATTATTTGGAAGAAGATTAAATTCGGAGGGGGCTAAAAATTTAGGAAGGGTAGGGCCAGAAGTAGAGTTTCTATTAAGTAAGATCTGAAATAAAAGGAAATTTAAAAAGGGAGGGGTAAAGGAAATTGAAATTAAAAAGCAATCTATGCAAAATTTAATGAAATAATTGCAAATAAAAAAAAGTTAAGGAAAAATTAATTTCAATTATTAAGAAATCAATTTTTCCATCACACTGATCATACTGAAACAGAAGCGAAGGCGCAACATCCATACATTAGAATAAGATTATAAACATTTGTTTGAACATTGCTATATGCATATTTCATCTTATATAGTATGGTAACACAACTGTAGGGCAAGCGTAATGAAGCAAAACATGCATCTTAATATTAGGTTGTCCGGAAAATAATGCAGGTTTTAAACTTATATCTTTAAAATATCATAACTCAGTTAAAAACAATTTTATTAATCAAAATAAGCACCAGCCGAATCAACGAATTTTTGCCAACGAGATAGAAGTTTATTTATGCCGGTAGAATAAAATTCTGGAGTTCTGGACTCGATAAAGTTGTCAAATGAGTTTTTGACGTCGTCTGGGTTTCTGAAGCATTTCTTCTGCAGAATGTTATCCAGATATTTGGGGTAAAAAAAAAAAAAAAAAAAAAAAAAAAAAAAAAAAAAAAAAAAAAAAAAATGATAATCGGTCGGCGAGAGGTCAGGCGAATATGGGGGAAGAGGAAGAGTCTCGTATCCCAATTTGTTCAATTTCTGTAGGGTCAATTGCACGACGTGCGGCCGACCTTCGTCATGGAGAAGAACTGGTCGCTTTCTGTTGACCGATGCCGAACACATGCGTTGCAATTTGTGGTGCATTTCGTTGATTTGCGACTGTATTTATCTGCCGTAATCGTTTCGCCCAGATTTAGGATGATGGATTTGTGGTGGAGGAGACCGTCCGCAGACCACCAAATAGTCGCCATAATCCGCTGTCCAACCACTGAACTGAATGTCGCCAGTTGTTGGAGAGAATCCACTTTTCATCGCACGTAACAATTGGATCAAGAAAAAGGTCGTTTTTGTTGCGAAGAAGAAGAGCAGACGACACTTCAAAACGGCGATTTTTTTCGTTTTCGCTTCAGTTCGTGAGGCACCCACTTATCGAGCTTCTTTGACTTTCCTACGCGATTCAAGTGATCAGAAATCATTGTTTTGCTTACGCCAAGCTCTCGAACAGTTATGCACGGGTTTGTTTCAACTAAAGTCTTCAAATCATCGTCATCAACAGCTGAAGAGCGTCCACTATGCTCTTGATCTTCCAGGTCAAATTCTCCACGACGAAACTTTTGCTATCACCGCTGAACTGTAGATTCATTAACACGTTTCTCACTCCATACTTCGTTGACATTTCGGGCCGTTTGTGCTGCGCTGTGGCCTAGCTTGTACTCGTGAAAGTAAATTTGCAGAAAATCTCGTTTTGACATCTAAACAAAAACACGTAGTAAATATTTTTGAAAGTAGTTTTGGAACAAAATGATTAGTATAGATATATAGAGCGAAAATACAGCTTCAAAAAGATATATAAACCAATGTAATCCAAAATATTTTTATTGCTAAAAATGTACAGGAAAGGTAAAGAATTGCAAAAACCTGCATTATTTTCCGGACAACCTGATATTTACAATAAAGCAATGAGAAAGTACAAGATGGCTAACAAAATGGCGACAAATACTTTCTTGACATAATTTAAGAAGCGTAAAACATTATAATAGGGTAAAATTGCGAAAAAAATTAGCAATTTCATAATTAAAACAAATCCGATGCGGACACTACATGACTTCCTTGTAAGGAATAATAAATTATATGCATTTTTTGCAGCATTTCATTTAAACTTTTTTCCTCAAAATTCATTAGAGATGTATTGCTCACTGGCTACTCATTTGCATTCTGGTATAGAATACGGAAAGGAGAAGGTATGGTAAATACTGAAATCATAATAACTGGTTAATTTAAAACAATAACCCTACAACTAAAAACACACCTCTAGGTAAGTACGGGGGGGCGGAGTTAAAAAAACATTCCGAAAGTTTTCAGATTTTATTTGTTTCAGATTTTTAGATTCAAAGGAGAGTTTTTTTTAACGTTTTGTGTATCACCTTTATTTCTTAAATATCATGTTCTTTGCACATAAACCATAAAAGTCAAATCAACAGTAATATCACAAGATATTTAAAAAGAGCACATCTTTAGAATTTCGGATACAAAGTCTCGCGTGCTGGAGATAATTTTTTTTTTTTCCCGTGCAGTGTTGCCATTGCTCGCTTTAAAATCGTTGAGTTTGTTAATGAAAAATTCGTTAAAATACGAAACTGATAATAAAAGAAATTCCAAATTCGAAATTTGGGCTTCCAGATGCCCATCAGGGCTAAAGGGCTAGTTCATCAGCTTCTCGCGGCTGAAACCGAAAGAAGAGACTGATGACGTAGTTGGGTTCGCTTGCTCAGTTCTGCTGTTCAGTTTCTTAAGCAATTGCACGAGAGTCAAAACGCTTTGAAGAATAGTTTAATAACCAATATGAGCCGAGATTTTAGCTCATGAAATTGCAATATACACATGCATCTATTTATGAACTAGTAATGTATTTACGTCATACTAAATTAAACTCTAATATGCGTAAAACATAAGTAAAACATGCATAAACATAACTAATTTTTTAATTAACGCATATGCGTAAAATAACTAATTTTTAGGTCGAGTATACCCTAAATATAGTAACTCTTTTTCGTAATCATATTTTTAAATATATGTAAATAGTAACCCACCGATAACACGTAAATTTCTACATTTACGAAGAATTTTTTTTTGCGTTAAAATATCAGTTAGTCTCAAATGAGAATACATGCTAAAGACTTTACACATCTATCTGATTAAAAATTACTTAATGCTAATAATAGATTTCATAACACATTAAAACGAAACAAATTTCACTTCTTTCATTTTTGATTATCAATTAACGTTGATAATGAGAAGTAGAATTTTGTAAGCTTTTGCAATGACTATTATGAAAGCATAATTATGGAACATCAGCATTATTATTTAACGTCAATTACTCAAAAAATAATTTAAATATTTTTAAGTAGTATTTATATATTTTGTAATAATAGCATATATTCTTACATTTTAAAAGTATATGCTCTGATACTAATTTATGTTTATGCAGAATTTCATGGTTTATTTTATATAGTAAAATTTAGCAGTTTAAATTAGTATATAATAATATATAATATTTTATATAGTAGTCCAAATAATTAGCTGAAACGTGCATAAATTAGGTGACAAATTAAATGAATAATAAACCAAGTAATGATTCAAATTATTATTTTTGATAGGAATAATATGAATCAACTTACATGATTTTGTTTTCCTATATAGTTTAGTTCGATAATCCTCTGTTAGTTTTCATCCATTTATTTGCTTTCTGGTCAGCTTTTCTTGCCGATACACGGGTTGCATTCCTATTCAAGTGCCGAACCCTTATAAATGTTCGTAAACGGCAAAATAAACGAATTGCACTCTTATTCATGGAGGGAAAACGTTTCTCAAGTTCAGAAATAAGATTCTGAATTACACCTCTACCTTTTCAGAAAGAACTGCCATGAAAAGAACGGAAAACATTTTCTATTTTCATCATCGTTTCCATCCAAACTGGTGATGGTACAGTTAATTCTCCTTTAGATAATAAAAATATCCAATTTGAATCGTTAGGAATATCTACGAATTTTTTTGATATTTCACCCAAAGTAAGATGCAATATAACCTGCCAAATAAGTGAGCGATTCTTGTTCATATGCAGATATATCTCTCGTTGAATCATAAATTTCGGTTTCCCAAGGAAGTGACGTACATTCATCATAGATATCTTCGTAATTAATTAAATAATCTTCGTATAAGGAAGACTCAAACATTTGTGTTTTTTCATTTGAAGAAAAAGCTATTTCTAACAGCTCTTTTGTCAAATATGCTTCAACTTTCTTCACATCTTCACAGTCAATTTAGACAATTTGTTTTCCCAATAGCAACCTTTTCAGGCGAATTATTACGTCTGGTGGAGACGGATGGTCATTAAAACGCCCTAGACACCGTATCTGGCTAAACAAGCTTTCTAATACATCTTGAGTCAGTCTTAAAATATCTTAAAATATATTTCACATTTATAGATTTTACGTCATCAAATAAACCGAAAAGCGAATTTATCGATATGATAATACTTTTCTGGAAATTGTCTTCTTTCCGCATACTCTGAGATCAAAAATCATTTGCTTGATCGCATTTACTTTTTCTTTTTGTACTTCATAATAGCTTTCTAGGCAGAAAACAGCTTTTAAAGGCTTATTGCTAGGGGTAATGGTACACTACAATTCATAATATCAAAAAATACCATCAACTACTGAAAAAAAAAAATTACTTGTTGCAGCATTACCAGTCAAATGCATAATTGCTTTAGCCGTTGTGGAGGAAAATAATGCTTTTGCTGGTGCTACTTTCTGTCTCTCGTTTCCTTTTACAGATAAAAATTGAGGTTTCAGTTTATAGCACAGTTTAATTTCTCCGATATTTTTATTAGTACTTCATATATAACGTCTTTATTTATAATTGTACCATTTCCGAGAATAAAACCTTTATCAAGAAAATGGTTTCTCAAAAGTTTTATGCAATGCGGCATATCAGCGAAAACCCATATTTTGGTACTGAACTTGGGAATGTAAAAGAAAGATTGAACTGTTGAAATTTGTAATTCTTTCCAAAGGGTCTGACTACCTCCCATGTCAGATACACTTGCTTTGACTCGAAGCCCAGACGATACAAGTGCAAACAAAATGGAAGACAGAAGATTTTCCTTCATTTGACGATCAAAATCAAAATAAATGGGCTGTTTCCATTGCAAAATGAGTCCTCGAACCAATACAAATTGAGTCTTTTTAAAAGGACCTAATATCTGATCTAATTTTGAATCATAACAGAATCTTGAATCTATATGAATTTCATCGAAACTTAATACGCATAATCTTTCTTCGTCAGTTGCATTTTGGCAAATTTTTTTATTAATAACAGTACATAATTTAAAATGCCAGGAATGCAATTGAACCTTGAGCACCATCTTTTCAGTGTACTTGCACTTGAAAGCGGAATACCCATTTTTTCTTTCTAGAAGTCATAAGACTTTAAGGATAATGACCTGATTGCTATGCTTTTTGAAATGTCGTCTGGAGACCATTTAATTCGCTCATTTTTTCATTAATGCATTTATTTTTGAGTTTCGGTAAATATGTTTTGAACATATGTTTTCATTTTTCTTAGTTTTTCATTTTATTGATTCACTTTTTTAATTTCTTTCCTCAGTTTCTGAACTTTTTCTAATATTAGTTTTCTGTTCCTTTTAAATCTTTTTCTTTGCTGGAAGATAGCTTTTAAATGCTGCTTTCTCTCAGTCTGTAAAATAGTTTTGTGATTAAATTATTCACATTTTTCTGGAGGTTGGAACAGTTGCAACATTGCTGAGTAATATTATTTTCAGTGAGCTTCTCATAGCTATTATTGTTATAGTTTTGAAATTCCAGACATGCCTTTTTAGGACTTAAATTCTTTCTTTCAAATGCACTTTGTAAATTTTTTCTTTTTTGTTGCCTTTGCTGCCTTGGTGTATTCTGATAAATAACCAAGTCAAGAATACAAACAGTTGGAATAGCAGTTGACTTCAGTAACTTTTTTGTCAGCAATCCCAGCTATTGTTCATATCATCCTCATAATCAGATTCAGTGAAGTGATTGCTGCATGTTCGAGCACTCTTTGTGTTGACAATATTCGCTCTTCGACAACTATGCAACCATTCTTTCGTTAACCGAATATTTTTGTACGAAAATCTATGAAATACCACGTTAGTTTCTTTCGTATTATGATATATATTACTACAGGTAGCAACGGCACACGATACTATTTTTTCAATGATTTCTCATTACAAGAACTTTCTAAATACAAAATCCCTTTAAAAGTATCATCAGTTATAACTTTCAAGTAAAAAATAATAATAATAATAATAATAAGTAAAATAAAATAAAAAAATAAAAAAATAAATAAAAAAACCACCTCTTTCTCTGAAACTAACAGGGCTAAAGAAAGAGAATCTAAGAACTAAAGATTCAATCTTTCGCACTTGATGCTCTGGTCAGTCGACGACGGGACGAACCGTGGCCTTCGAGATTAGATGGCCTGGTCAGCTGCAGAATCACGTGATTTGACGTCACGTAAGGCGTCTGAACTTTCACCCTTCGCACTGCAAGCGAAGACTTCTTATTACGTTGATTGCGTGCTGTATATTTTTATTATTCATGTCTTTTTTATTGCTAAATTTAAGTAATGTTGTTAAGGGTATTTTCGTTTTTAAATTGAGATTACTAGTTAACTTATTTATTAACAAGAATGACGATCGACGTTCTAGGTAGAGCTGTCTTCATCGTGCCTGCACGATGTTGCGTTCCAACATGCAAATCCAATTACGATGGCACTAATGAATATGTATCAGTATTCAAATTTCCAAAAGATACAGTAAAAACGGGATTTATGGATCAAAAAAATTCCAAGGAAAAATTTTATTTCAAGTGATCGCAGATGAATTCAAGTGAAAAACATTATTCAATGTGAAAAACATTTCGAAAAGATGATATTATTCGCTATGATTATTTACCAGCAAACGAAGGTACTTTTATTCAGATGTGTAGAGGGCATCCTAAATTAAATAACGATTCTTACCCATGCATTTTTTCTCGTTGTCCAAAATACTTATTTGAAAGTCCAACCCCTCAGAGGATGAGCAGGGAGGAAAAAAGAGCTAAGATGGAGAAGCATATTTTTAATGAATTTTTGAGAAAGAACAAAATAGCATCATTTGAGGATTTTTCTTCTATGTTACCAAATAAATTAAATATTTCAGATACTTCAAATATTATTTTACACAAATCTGTTGCTGGTATTTATATTTTATTGCTCAGTTTTCATCCATATCCTAAAATTGAAAAAGTATCTTTGTATCGCTTCATATAGATATAGCAGTTTATCTAGGAGATAAAGTTGTTCCAGTTGAAAGTAAAGAACCAGTAAAGAAGTTGAACAGCATTCTTTACTGGTCAAACTTACCGAGATATATGTTCAAAACATTAACATGTTTGATGTTCATGAAACTTGTTTAATGTGTGGAATTCCCTTTTTTAGCAGATTAAAAAAAAATAATGAGCACCGTTTCAAATATTTGTTTAAACAATTATACTAAAGTTCTTCAAAATAATATGCATACAAAAATCGATGAAAGGAAACTTAAAAGAATCAAGAATACGTGATGAAAAGATATGAGTATGTAAATGACATTGTTTTATTTTTTAAAAATAGTGTACTAAATATGATGCAGTTCAAATATATTTTCAATAATGTATCTTTTAAATTTAAATTTATTAATCCTTTTGCTGTTTCCTTATTATTTGATAATACTTCATAATTTTTCAAAATAAATTATCAATCGCGATTAATTATTGCTTCAGTATACTAGTACAACTTGCACAGTATTTCCTAATTAGACAGAAATCATGGTTTGTTCTATGTATAGTTGTTTTGAGGTTTTCGTTGGCAAATTTATTGATTTTACGCTGTGAAACATTATATGGATGGCTTTTATTTGTAAATATATTATTTATTATGCATCTACATATAACTAATAATGTAAATATTATTAAATGATGTAAATATCCTTATAATTATTGCTATAAATAACATAAATATGTGAAAATTATTCGTTTTCTGTAATGTTGCAGCAAAATTGTAATTTATTTAATTTACAAAGGTTTGAGATTTAAATTTTTTCTGTGGCTTTTCTGTTCATTTTATTAGATAGTAATTTAAATGAATTAAAAATACATTTGCATAATGTTTGGAAGCTCTGAAATATTTATAGTTTTAAGGAAAAATTATTTTTTATGTCTTTTAATTTGCTAAATTATATTTACTTTTGTTAGTGAATTATTTATATTTCTAAATCTTTTCATTCCTTTCATTCCTCTCCTTCTCAAACTGTAAAGACATTTTTATGTTAATAAATAACAGCCTTTTTATTTACTTATTTCAATACTTTCTTTTTTGAGTGTATTCTAACAAATTATTACAATACATTGTAAAAAAAAAATGCACAAGATAACCTAAAACATGGCATAGAATATTTCGTGAATATTTCTTAAAAAATAATATTTATTAAGTTATTAATCTTAACTGCAAATGAATATACGACCTTTTATATACGTTTTCAAGTCTCTGGAAATTTAATTATTATGCATTATTAAAAACAAAACACTCTAAACATCGAACGAAACGCTCGCATTCAAATCTGAAGCAAAGAAAGTCACGGAAGAATCGGACGCCTTTCGTGACGTCATTCGTAGCTAACCAGGCCATGTTATCTCGAAGGCCACGGACGAACCCAGTGACGTCACATAACATCGGGTATGCTCCCCCAAGAGGGTTCGTGTCGGCATCGTTATTCTCAAACGGATGACCCAGCCCTTCTCTTTCTTTAGCCCTGGATGCCCATATTCTAGTGAAGGACTACGTTATTCAAAATTTGATGTCTTTAGGTACGTCGTTTTCCCACAATGCGCGAAACATACATACATTCATGCAGATTCTTCATTAGTTAATTTCTTTAAATACAATGCAGGACTCTTAACGTTTAGTGATAAGCATTTGAAAAGTGAAACGCCGTTTTATAGCGGACGTTGCAAAATGCCAAAACGAAACTAATACCCCTTCTGTGCAAATTGCCCCTTTGGGCTAAAAAAAAACTCCTTTCATTTCTCGAGGCCCTAGCACCATCTAGTGAAGGAAAGAAATACTTTAGCTGGATTCCTAACAGAATGCATAGGAAGTAGTAATTATCGTTTCCTCACAAAAGTAGTATAAATGGAGACTACAACGAAGAATTATGCACAATTTCGAATAAGAATAGTTCGACATAATTCGAAAAAAATATATATATTTATCTGCACAAAAATAACACACAATTCAGAACTAAAAGAGTATGCCACGTCAACTACACTGAATTATTATTTACCACGAAATACTGGTGCGGTGAAATCGACGCGATCTGTGAGTATAAAATATCAGAGTATCGGAAGAGATTCATCTGATGAACAACATGCAGCAGTTAATGAATCAAGATTACTTAATGATATAAAAAATTAAAATACGAAAATTAAATGAAATAATAAAATAAATAGAAGTGCAAAATGAAGCTCGGGCCATAATGAAGCTTGTTTATCTTGTGATTTACTATATACGTAAATTCACTGGCTGTTGTCAATTAAGTTGCCAGCAGACGCCGGAAGGACTGGTGCAGGCGTCGTAGACATTCAGGAGAAACTTGTTCGGAAATATGTTTCTTTTTGTAGATGGAGCTTTAGAAAACATGAATATAGGTAATGTTCAAAATCGATATAAGGTTTATGTTCTTCGTAACAAGTCCACTTTCAGAAGAGATAATCTATGAAGTTGGCCACCAAGAGATGCAATTTGTGGACATTATCGGTTTGTAGAACACAACTATCAATGATGTTCAACACTAGTGCTTATTTGTGCACTCAAAAATACTGCTTACTTTAAGAGATGCCTGCTACAAGAAACGGTTACTATGAAAAGTTTCAATCATAAAAGTTTCCATTTAGAGATTAAGCAAGAGCTAAGTGAACTATCGATATGAGATCTTATTGGTGATCAATAACATAATTGCACTTGGAACGGTGCACAAGCGAAATTTAATAGACATAAAGGTATATCTGAAAGATAAACTTCATCTCAAAAACAGAGCAATTAGTTAAAACTTTGTGGGTTTAATCTAGTTCTCGTTAACTTGGCGTAACTAACTGTCATGCAGGCAGGGCAGGGCAAATAGGAATGATCCAACCGGCTCGGCCTGTAAGATCTTGTTCTCTTCAATGTCAAAGTAAAATGATCTTACTAGAAAACCTTTCGACTTCTCGCACAGGCATGAATAACACCAGCACAGAAGAAGAGTAAAATAAACCCTTTCTTATTCGTCAAACTCTTAAACAAATGCACGTACTTCGTGCTCACAATAACACCAACGACTTGCGGTGGAACTTCAGAATAATTTAACTATAAATTCAAAGATAAATAGTAGGGCTGGACTAACAATTTAGTTTAAGGCTAAATAGGCTGTCTTAACAACTTACCTGGCGATATACTTATGGCCACAAGGCGTATCAGCAACTCTGCGTAACAACAGCAGGGACAAAATAGTAACGTGCGCTGGTCAGCGAAATAGCGCTCTGAATAAACTACTAGCTTTGTCTGTTTTTATATTCCCTTCACATAACTTTAAATTTGCATCCTGGCGAGGAAATGCGAGGGAAAAATTAAGAGGTTGAGAAAAGATATCAAACTTTATAAGGTATTTCTCCCACCTTCTTTGCGTGCCTTCGTGATGTGGTGCACGCTGGGCGCGTATTCCAGAAGCCCACGGTTAGATTCCCGGCGAAGGCGTTTGCTAATTTTTCATACTTCCTGCTTTTAATCAACCTAATGTCTCTACAAATGGCGCCCGAACTAAAAGAGTGGTGGATGATGACTCTCCAAACCCAGGATTTGGGGATTGAGTCCCCTAGAAACCCCATTTGCCCTTTAAAAGGGGGAGTATTTAAGGTATTTCTCTCACCTTCTTGGCTCGCTTTCGTGGTGTGGTGGTCTGCACGATGGGCGCGTATTCCAGAGGTCCGCAGTTCGATTCTCGGCGAAGGTGTTAGCTAATTTTTCATCCTTCCTGATTCCAATTAACCCAATGTCTCTACAACTTAAAATACTTTATTATGCAGACTAAAGGAAACCCTGACCTCAATTTGAGACCTCAATTCAGAGAAATAAT
Source organism: Stegodyphus dumicola (assembly GCF_044657685.1). Lineage (NCBI taxonomy): Eukaryota > Metazoa > Arthropoda > Arachnida > Araneae > Eresidae > Stegodyphus > Stegodyphus dumicola. Next base: position 167,865,661 of record NC_140770.1, read on the forward strand.
GTCTGTTGGACGTACAGTAAAACACATATTATCCACGCTCAAGACGTGTGCTGTTGGATTTAAGCGGATCGTTTTGTTTCATCCTTCTAAGTCAGCAATCTCCAAACATTTTTGATTTCGTACACCATGAAAAAAATGATTATGCTGGTTAATGCACAAATACCAAAATAAGTTAAGCATTTTATTTTGCGCTGATAAATAGTAATTCCTTTTTTTTTTTTTAATTTTTGTGTTAAAAAAAAAAAAAAGGAGTCACATTTTAACTTTTCACCAGAGGGTTTTTTAAAGGCTTTTATGCTTTTTCTGAACTTGCAGTTTACCACTTTGCTCTTGGACTCACTCCTGCTAACAAAACTTTTTTTATTCTTTTTAATGTAATTAATAGAATTCGTTTTCTTCCCACTTACGCCCCATTAAATTCAACAGTGAAATCATAGTTTTTTTTAAAATCATAATTTGTGAATAAGTGAAATCATAATTTTTTTAAAAAGCAGCATATATTTAGAATTCAAGATCGAGAGTTAAAATGTTGCCATACAATTTTCTTCTTCTTTTTTTTTTTTTTTTTTTTTTTTTCCCAGTTCATCGCACCAATACTCAGTTTTGTTAACAAGACGATCTACGTAACTTCCCCCCTTTTTAACTTTCTTATTAAACATTAACATTCTTTACACTTACGCCACATTAAATTCAACGGTGAAATCACAAAATTTTCAAAAGCAGCATATATTTAGAATTTTCAATACAATGTTAAGTGTTGCCATTTCTTTGTGTTTGCCGCATTATTTCTTTAAAAAAATACATGGCAAAGACATTTGGTGGCAATTTCCTTTTATTTGAAAAACGGTACGGAGGAAAAAGTGAGGATTCAGACTGAGAGTACCTCTGCTAAAATAAATAAATATACTCGCATTGCTTTAGAATCAGCTCAAATAAAAATTAATTTCATTGTTTTTATTTTAACTCGAGTAGAGATGTTGTGGGTTTCAGAAAACTTCATTACTTAATTATGCTAAATATTTTACGGGACCAAAAACTTTACGTTTTTTAACTGTATAAATTTATTCAAATAAAACATGATACACGAAATAAAATGGAATTCCCCCATTTTCATTGCAGTATACGTATTTGTACTGCCGGCTGTACCGACTGTGTAACCCATATATTCATACAGCGTGGCAAAATTGACCTATACATACAATTATTGTATCTTGCTTTCATTTAGTTTTGTAAAAGGAAGCGAAGGAATAGAATTTTAGCACAAAAGGCCAAGATAGGATATTAGTTTGGAAACGGCATTTTGTGTTGAAGCACTTAAAGGCGTTTTATTACATTTCAAATTGTTGCTTCCAAAATTATCGCCCTGTACTATATTTAAAGAAATTATATATTATTATCGCCCTGTACTATATTTAAAGAAATTATATATTATTAGCGCCCTGTACTATATTTAAAGAAATTATATATTGCAGAATTTGCATAAATGTACGTATGTTTCTCGCGATGTGAAAAAACAACGGTACTTATAGCCATCAAATTCCGAATAACGTAGCCCTCCATCCGAACATAGGCACCTGGAAGTCTGAATTTTGAATTTCGAATTTTATAGTTCATATTTTGTGAAATTTTAACGAATTTTTCATTAATAAACTCAACGATTTGAACGCTAGCAGTGGCAACACTGTATGGAATTAAACATCTTTATCTCTAGCGCACGAGACTGCCCATAGGATATTCTGAAGATAAGCTATTTTTAAATATTTTATGATTTTATTGTTGAATCGAGTTTTATGTGGTGTAAGTGCCTAGAGTGTGATATTTAATAAATAAAGTACACACACAAAACGTTAATAATAAAAAGACAAAAAAAAAAGTTTTGTAAAGCCATCTTACTAAAAAAACGAACAGTGATATGGTGAATTGAGAAAAGACTGAAAAGAAGATAAAAATGTATGCGAACACTTAACGCTGTATCGGGAATTCTAAGCGCATACTGCTACGCTGCTTTTGAAATTTTTGTAATTTTGCTGTTGAACTGTGTACGACGTAAGTGCGAAGAAAATGATGATTGAGAATAAAGCTGAAAAGACAAAAAAAAAAAAAAAAAAAGTAGAAGTGAGTGTAACATGAGACTGGTAGACTGCGAGCTCTGTGAAAGCGTAAAAAATCTTTTGGGCCACCGTTAAAATCTTAAAACCTTTCACATTTTTTTAAAACCTTAATTTACAAAAATTACAAAATTATTATTTTAAAACTTATATAAAAAAATAATTGCTGAACGAAAGACCAGATTTAAGCAAATTTAAAAACTTTTTTTAACAAAAATGTTTTCAATTACTTTATTCTGGCACTCAGTTTAAAATTCTGTATTATATTTTAAATTATGCTGTTTACATAATTAATAAATTACATTTTTATGTAGGTCTTTCCCGGTATTTTCTTTTCATTTTTATTTGTTAAGCATTCTACTTAAGGCTTTTTTTTTTTTTTTCGTTTAAATATTGAAGGATAAGGTCGCTTATGTTTGTGCTTTTGGCCAATTAAAACTTTTTTATTATCCTTCTATTTTTCTATTTTTCTCCCTTAAATTTTCTATTTTTCTCCCTTAAATGTAAATAATTACTATAAATAAAACTAACTGTAAGTAATTGCTATAAATTCAGTTTTATAAGCTGGATTAGTATGAAAAGGAATCATTCCATAACATGTGCTTTTCAAACCCGTTCAATTTCTTTTTAATCAATTTTTTTAATCAAAATAGCTCTTTCAAAAGTAAATGCGTTATCAGAGAGAAAGCAAAAAGAAAAGGTTCCACCGAGATTTGAACTCGGATCGCTGGATTCAGAGTCCAGAGTGCTAACCGTTACACCATGGAACCTCCAACTTTCCATGCCGGGAATCGAAGCCATGTATCCTAACCACTAGACCACATGGGACTCGACTCGGATAATATGGCAGTCATAACCGATAATATGGCAGTCATAACTGAAGATAATATGGCAGTCTACTCTGATTGTAGTAGTTGCTGGTTGTAGAATTTCTTTCCGCTAATCAGGCATTATTCCTGTTGTGTATGACTGACGAAAGCCTGGTTAGTGGCGTAAAATACAGCTAGAAAAGTACAGTACAGCTCGAAATATCTCGATAATTTGGATAACGTATTTATTTCGCGCGAGGTTAGTATACTACAAAGTTTATTCTTCTTGACCAAGGTCAACCAACGTCCTGCACCAAAGCAAGATTTTTTCTAAGTCAAGTGACGTCACTGTCTTGAGCATCAGAAAGAGAATATTTGACCTTGAAACGGCATTACAAACTACATCATTGCCGGCCGCATATTCACAAAGCCTATAAACTTTTTTTTTTTTTTTTCTTCCTGCGATTTGCTCTGAGTGGATGTAACGTATCTTTCGTGCTCATACATAGAATGGCAAGTTATAGTTCTATATTCATGTTTTTACAGGCTTTGTAACCGCCGTGATCACCGATCAACAATCAATAAGGATTCAATTAAAAATTTACAGCACCAAACAGAAGAATTTAGCAAACATAAAAATTTTAGACAAACAAAAAAATTTAGCGTCGAAAGAAATGCCCAAATTAAATCTGTAGTGACTTTGTTGCGTAGAAGTCATTCAGAATCCAGAAGTATGTTGCATCAAAATGTAGAAGGATGTCTTCAGAATGCAGAAGAATATTGTGTTGTCTACCTTCCGTTGTGTAGAATCAATGTCCTTCAGACCTCGCTAGATAGACAACTGAATTGTCACTCTAGTTTCCCTTAATATGAAGAAAGTTAAATAAACTTTCTACTAACTCTTTAAATTTAACAGAAGGAACCACTTGTGTTTACAAAACTCACGCCACTTGCAGATATTTAAAATAACGTAGGTTGAAATTCCAGTTCGAGTGATACAGTCGGAGATTACGCAATGGTCTATTTAAGCGGACCCAAATATTTTAATGGCACATTTTAAACATCGGCTAGCAAAATGGCTAAAGTCGGAATAATCTCTCACAGAGATGGAGACAGGACGTAAACTGTAAGTAAGGCTGCCAAAAGCTGTGACACTAAAACATTAAAAACTCTCGACTTAAATATTGAAACATCTATTTTGTATTCTGTCGCAGACTACGGAAAGGAGAAGCTGTAGACAAGGTTTAAATCATAATAATTGGTTAATAAAATTAATAATTGGTTAATAAAGTATCTCGTAATTTCATAACACTGCTGCCTTCTGCAGGAAAATATATAAAAACACCCCTATACATGATTAATATTTTATTTGTAATTTTGAGTTGAATGTCACGACAATATTTCCTTGGCATGACCGCCGAATAGATGTTTCATACAGTGAGAGCAAGAGTAGACGAAAAGGTATGTAGGCTTTGGTGAATATGTGGTTGGTCATGAGCATTTGGTGGTAAAAGTATATTTTAGCGTACCCCTTGGCGATTTTTGGCGGTACATGGGTACCGAGTTTGTGCAATTCTTTGACTTGTTATTTTAGCTTGTGTAAAAAATCGCCGCTCTACAAAGCCAAGATAACTAGAGAAAGAATTGCACAAACTCGGTATCCATGTACACATCGACCTATTTTCACTTAAACAAAATCCCAGAATTTCACAAAAATGGCATTGCGCACTCCCTTGACTTTATTCGTGTACACACCGACCTATTTTCACATAAAAAAAAATTCCCAGAATTGCACAAAAATGGATTTGCGCATTCCCAACAAAAAATATATAATCGAAATAAACTACATTTTAAGTCAAACAATGAAATAAGATAAAAAAAAGGAAATTCATCTTAGCACTACACGAAGGAAACATCCACTTACCTTATTTACGCGTCTTCAGTCAAACAAAATTTCTTAACAGCATCCAAACATTTCCTAAAATTATCTGAACTAGAATCTGTATCCTTGTGTCGCTACATAAATTCACAAAAATAAGAGTAAAAAATATCCTCCGTTCGAAAATATCTGATGTTCAACCATACTCATTTCCTTCCTCCAAACAGGACACTTTATAATGGCTAAGTAAACCTTCATTTACTTACCAGTCAATTAATGCTTTTTTTCCCTTTCATTCCAAATCCTACAGAAACTTCAAATTCATCTTACCACATTCAGCCAATTTACCGTGTAAACCACAAAATAACAACGTACTTATCCAATACACACAAGTCCTTACCCAAAATCCGATACACACTTTCCAAATTTTTTCCCGTGATTCAAATTCACCGCAACCAATTACGTCATAATAGGGTTTCCATTTTTTTCCAGCTACTCAGGTTAGCTTGGCGATAAATGAAACAACAACTTCGCGGTAATACAAGGGGGTACCCTAAAGTCAACTCTAACCCATTTGGTTGGCCCACAAGCGGCCGAGCGTTAAAAGCCGCTAAACACTGGTAGTTCGGTCCGGGGTTCGAGTCCTGGCTGACGGGCTGGCTCCATGGCCATTTTCGTGGTTTTCCCTGTGTGTAACGTGGATACGAGCCAGCTTCCCTTAAAAAGACCTCCGCGGGGCATTCCACCCCTTCCGGAGCACGTAATAAGAGGAAAAAAAAAAACATTTGGTTTACAGGCTTTGATACTTTCATACCTTTCACGTAGACTGGCTTTCAGCAAGTGATAATTTACCCCTACCAGTTTTGTGGAGAATCCCATTTTTTAAAGCCTTACATATACATATATAATATTCGGAAAGAACGTTTCTCTAAATGAGGCAAATCTGAAGAGTAAGAGAATTTAAAGCACTCTGCCTAGGTCAAAAAAAAAAAAAAAAAAAAAAAAAAAAACCGACTTTGATTTACAGGCAGATCGGGATGAACAATTAAGCAAAATAATCACACGCTTAGGGCATCAAGAAAAAAAGCGTATCAGGAAAGGGCCACGAAAATGTCTCTTTGCGGGCTTTATCATGGAATGTACAGTGCAGTAAACAAGACTGAGAGTGAAGGAATTTGGGAGGAGGGTAACTATATATATGTAGTGCTTAGGGTCTCTAGATGTCATAATCCGGCCCTCTTTACAGGGAAGGGGGCGGAAGGAATCCATATTTCCAAATTATACAGATTTTTTAAGCTGTAGTTTATTATCTCTAGTTAAGGGGACGGTGGAACTTTAAAAATGAGTTTTTTAAGTTAGTGTTTTCAACAAGAAATTTTATACATATACGTATTATAACATCAGTTTATAAAATATATGCTCAAAATTTCAATTTATTTTAAATTAAATTTTTTTAAACAAATAATTAATTATTTTAATTAAAGATTTAAAATGCTCCTTGCGCGATAATTTTCAATATTTTTTCCTAATTTTTCCTTTAAGTTAATTTTAAAGACTTGACAAAAGATTTTAAGTATCCGCTATTGAATATGATGGATCATAAAATTTTAAAAATAATTTTATGAACTTAAACCCAATTTTTCGGAAAAATGTCACCTTTTGTTAAACATTATCACAAGTTTAAACTTCTTAATAACCTCATATCCAAAAATGCATACACAGATCTACTGTAACATCTAACAAGATGGTTTCTTCCAAATATCATTCATGTTTAACTAAAAATGAGACGCATGGAGCATTTTCAAGACATAACGAACTGCGAACAAATTTGTTTTGAGAAAACCGAATTTAAAGTTTTTCTTCAAACTTACCTTTAAAACATGGTCATGTGAAACAGAAAATTAACTTTAAATATGAATATATAGACACTAGATAACATTTTCGTACCATTTAACTATTTTTAATCTCATAATATTAAATACGAGAAAAATCAACATATCGCAACTTGGTATGTGATTTGAAGTTAGTGGTAGAAACAATTTATGCATTATGTCCAAAGAAACTTTTAAAATTTACTCGCATCATATGTTTTATCGATACTATTCGGTTTCGAGGGCCGTAAAAAATCGCCAAACTATTGTTGATGCCAATGCTGCCAAAAATAATTGCGGCAACCTTAATAATTGCGGCAAGAAAGGAAGTATAATAGTAAATAACTATCTAAGATTGATGTTTTTATTTAGATGAAAGGTTAATTTTATATAATACTTTTTTATTATTATAATTTATATGAAAAAGGCTAAACATGACTGAATGGAAGCATAAGAGTGAATAATTATTTCAGATCATTATTATAATTTATATAAAAATTGCTAAACATAACTGAATGGATGCCTGCATCGCTATTTCGCTACCGACTTATCGCTAAAGCATATTTTCATCTCGTTGGTTGTTCAAACGTAATTTTCTATAATGAATGATGCCTCTTTTTTTTTTTTTTTGGAAAATATTCTCGGTAAAGTGCAGATTCGCTCACGTATTTGTTTGCCGCTTTTTACAAGGGTAAAAACAACTGAATTTTTGTCAATTTTCTTTTACTTTTTAAGTGAAAATAGGTCGATGTGTACGTAGATAAAGTCAAGGGTGGGCGCAGTGCCATTTTTGTGCAATTCTATGATTTTTTATTAAGTGAAAATAGGTCGATGTGCACATGGATACCGAGTATGCGCAATCTTAAAAATGCGTTAAGCAGTGGGTGATTCTGCACTTAACCCAAAATTCTATTGCCGAATTTTCGTCATGGGCAATTCCCAAATTGTTAAATCCATAGGATATCAAAAAAGGATTTAAAATCAAAAAAGGATTTAAAAATTAATCTAGTATGTCAATGGCGTCTTAAGAAATATAGAACTATATAAACTTACGCAATCAGAAATCAACGCGTACGCTAGATTTGGCGCGCTGTTTAAATGGGCGCGTTTGCTAGATTTGGCGCTTTTGCGCATACATATTAGCTGCAATTTTTTACGACCCTCAAAACCGAATAGTACCCTTTTTACCTTCCTTTGTTACATTTACATTATCTTTTAATGCTTTAAAATATATTTTACTACTTCTGTTTTTTTCCAAGCAGGTAAACTTCTCTTTTTGCTTTGGCTCAAGCGACATTGTTCACGCGTTTTTGCAAACAAGTAGGGAAAACGAGTTTGTTTCCTCCTCTTCTACGCGTGTAGCATTTGTAGAACCGAAGTTAAATGCACTAATAGTTGTCGATACCGACATTTCTAGCCTTTTTTTTAGAAATAAACACTTCTTTTGGAAAAATATATAAATTATAACATGAGTAAATAACTGCTGAAATACATTTTTTTTTTTTTTTTTTTACATTTTTTCCAAAATTTGAAGGGCAAAGTTTGCGTTGTTTACACATTTTAAATGCTTGTAACTTCTTTAAAAATTAGAATATTTGAACTCGTTTTTTTTTACATACGATGTAGTTACATATATGGAATAATACGAGAGGGGAAAAAAATCAATATTTTCGTTGTTTCTTGGATATTTTAAAGTCCACCGTCCTCTTAAAAGCGAGTCCTCTTAAAACCTAGTGGTTAGTTTCCCGGGTTCGTTTCCCGGCGTGGAAAGTTGGAGGTTCCATGGTGTAACGGTTAGTACTCTGGACTCTGAATCCAGCGATCCGAGTTCAAATCTCGGTGGAACCTTTACTTTTTAAAATTTCTCTGATAGCGCAATTACTTCTGTAAGAGATTTATTTTATTTTATAATATTTAAATTTAATATTTTATTAATACCAAATATAAATGGGTTTTAAAAGGAAAACATGCATAGCTCGTAACATGGCATTTTGCCATTTCTTGCTATTAATACATCCTTCTCTATAGTTTTTATAAAAAAGAGTCAAAAATGTTAAGGATAAATAATAATAATGATCTTTTACTATTACATCGGGTAATCTTAAAAATGAAATTTCTTCGTAAGTCCTTCCTACTACGTGCCATTCGACGCAAGATTCAAAAAATAAATAAATAAAGTAAACCATCAATTGCATGTACAGAAAATAAATATGAAAAAGAATGCACATAAAGTTCTATATAAAAATATGATCTATTAATTATTTAAATAGTGTAATTAAAAAAAATCAATCTGAAAGTTTTCAGATTTTAACGGTCTCCCAAAAGGGTTTGTTAAGGTTTTTTACGCTCTCGTTTAGTTCACAGTCTACCAGTCTGCTGTTACACTCACACCTACTAACTTTTTTTTTTTTTAAAAAAAAGCTTTATTACTAAGCATAATTTTCTTTCCACTTACGCGATATACAATTTAACAGCAAAATTACAAGAATTTCAAAAGCAGCATAGCAGTACACGTTTAAGAATTCCCAATGCAGCGTTAAGTGTTGGCATAACATTTTTCTGCTTTTTTCAGTCTTTTCTCAGTTCAGCCTATTCAATGTTCAGCTTTCTTACTTTACAAAACTTTTTTCTTTTTATTCTTAAAGTTTCGTGTGTTTACCTTATTTATTAAACATCAAGATGTTTATTAAATACCCTTTTTATGTGTTAAATATCAAGAGGTTTATTAAATATCATTTTTATTTGTTAAATATCAAGAGGTTCCATATCCTCTTAATAGAGGAAATGGAACCTCTCCATACAAATACTACGACCAATTCATTAAGAACGCGTTTCGTCAGTTCGCATTTCTGAACAAAATTTCAATTCCATTTTTTGTAGTTTCTACTGAAATTTTATAAAATTCGAGTTTAAATGTACAAGAAATTCAGAAATGGGAAATAATTCCCCGACAAGCGGATAGACAATTAATTATAATTATTTAAAAAATTAAATATAATATTCATATACAACAATACTTAAATTAAAAAGCAAGAAGAAATGAAAAATATAGGAAAAAAAGAAATAAAATCAAGATGCAAATTAAATGAAAGAAATAAACAAATAAACATTAAATTTTTACATATTAATAGGCCAAAATTAATTTAAGATTTTACTCACATTTTACCCTAACCAACGGAGATTTCAAAATGGCGCTATCACTGCGACAAGCTTCAAACGCTATTTATATATTGTTGTACCGGATGACCCAAAAGTCTATTAACATTTGAAAATTCAATGATTCACGGAATAATGTATGTAGGGACGTAAAAATTGATACACATGCTTGAAATGACGTGAGGTTTTCAGGAAAGCAAAGCAAAGGAAAAAAAAAAAAACCGTATGGTGCTAGGCAGCAAAATGTTAGTGACGCCGCCTGAGAATCCTGCAGGAAATTATCTGTGATGAGAGAGGGAATTAATCCCTTCATGACTTTGTCGCTTGTCTAGCTTTGCCTCCGGGCGGTAGTCACATTGTGATGCGGATTTATAACGTTAATCGTGATCGGACACTTTTCCTTAGAGGAAGTGCGAGATTCTGATATTCAGTCTGTCAGTGTGATGGGTGCGAGGTAGGCTGATATGTTACAGAATCGCATCATCCCTAGTCTGGCTCACCCGTTGGAAGGTACGACTTTATTGCAGGATGGTGCTCTACCCCATATTGCTTACACGTGTGAAAGATCTCTTGCACACATCGTTTGGTGAGGATCGCGTGCATCTTCCTTTATGTTTCGCCTCTCGGGTCCCCAGATCTCAATCCGTGTGCTTATTGGTTGTGGGGTTACATTAAATCGCAAGTCTACCACGATCTTCCGACCTCATTAGGGACGTTAAAAGACAACACCGGACAGCAATTTCTCACCATACCTACAGATATGCTGCACAGTGCTGTCCACAACATTGTCCTTCGACAACATGTATTGTTGATGAATAACAGCGGACATGTTGAACATTTGTTTTAAAGAACAGAGTCTTTGCTAAAAATCAATTGTTATGCTAATTATTGCTTTTGTTATCATATGAAGCGCCATCTGTTGGCCGCTTTAAGCACTTTTTGGCTTTAAAAAAAACCATGACATTTCAAGCATGTGTGCCAGTATTCCACCTCTATACCTACATTATTCAGTGAATTATTGAATTTTCAAATGTTAACGGGCTTCTGGATCACCTGGTGTATCAGTTATATATCATTTGTAAGTTTGTATATTCAAGCCATAAATAACGGAAATTAATTTTATTATGCGTTTTAGTTCTATAATTTTGAACTTGAGTTCAAATAAATATTTAGAAATAATCAGAGATCACAATGTCTTTTATTGTCTTATAGTCTGAAGATTATTTCTCTTTTTTATTATTTCCCTTCTGAATAAATGGCATGAAGAAAAACTAACAGAGACTTTCACACATGAGTGAATCTACCAAATGAAAATTCCGTTCTTATATCTTTCAAGCTCGATGCAGGGTATAAAAATAAATAAATAAATAAATAAAAGCATTGACTGACCGGTTCATTTAAAAAAAAATTAGACGAAATAACTACGCAAGTCCACGCAAGTTAAAACCAGAAATGAAAGGTATTAACAGATATCCACCGACGCCGAAACATAAACAAACTATCACCACACATGAATTTATGGCAGCCGCGTCATCAAATCGAAACCATGGACCTTATCAGAGATAGACTAACCCAGTGGGCGGGGCGCGCGTCACCGACATGTCGGCAAGAAAGAGTAGGGACGATCTGGTTTACTTTAACACTGAAACCTATGGCGTTTGTATCACATAAATCTTTTTAATTATTAAATGTGATACATTGTATAGTGATGAGATTATGAAAGCCACAGTTTTTTCCAAATAGAATTTAATATATCTCATTAAAGCACTTTTTACTGCATTTTCGCGCATTTTTGCGCATTGCATTTCGCGCATTGAAATTTTCTATTAGTTCAGATTTAAAATATTATTTTCTAAAAGAAGTAGTTACAAATTTCCTTACGGCATAGGAAAAGCTAAAAAAATATCCTGCCCTGAAAGCATGCAATAGCTTCATAATTATTTGGAACGTTAATTATGCTTGATAAATATGCTAAATTTTTAAAAATCAATCTCAATTTCAAAAATAAAAGTATGTAGAAATTCTAATTTGTGAAATGAGGCGCTACAACCAACTTTTTCTTGACAATTATACACGCTGCAATAGGCAACCAATGTTAAATTTCTGAAAGTTGTCCCTACTCCTCCGGATGTGATCAAGGTGACAGCCGGCAACGCCTCAGACGAGGGAGAAAATTCGTTTGGGTTAGTCTATTTCTTATAAGGTCCATGATCGAAACTGCATTTTTTGTTTTCAAAACCATGACTCAGAGTCTTGTTTAAGCCTTACTGTTAATGAGAAGAGAGATATTTTGAAGAACCAAGCGCGTAGTTTTCTTTGCCTGGCCCCTAAGCACAAAATCTCACAATGCTGGCAACGTCAAACTAAAGTTTGTAAAATTTGCAAAAGTAAACATTCGGAAGCCATATGTTTTAAATCCAGTTCGATAGTTAAAAATACACCAAGTGATAAAAAGGATAGTATAATGATACACAAACTAAGGAACAGAAAGAAGAAATTGTTTTGGCCGTTTCACATAGTGCAAATAACACAATTCTTTTACAGACTTGCACGATAAACGTTAAAACAGCTAAGGAAAAGGTGTTTGCCAGACTTCTCTTGGATAGTGGAAGTATGTAAAAATTGTCTGTCTACACTTTTGGGAATACCTCACCCATCCAAAAAAATTATGACGTAGTTAAATTAACTTTAGAACATAGAAGTTCTCCCGATTCTAGAATAGAAGTTGAATTATTAGTAACTAATCATATATCAGGTACAGATATTCCTCCTCCTAAATCAGAAGAAATTAAGCAAAACAGACAATTAAAAAATTTGATGCTTGCAGATTTTCCAGATTGTAAAAAACCCATTGCCATTCTAATTGGTGCAGATTATTATTACAACATAGTAATGGGACACGTTAAATACTTAAGCAAAAATCTTGTTGCAGTGGAAACTATTTTCGGCTGGTGCCTACATGGACGAAAAGGTGATGATGATGTCTCTTTAGCTTTCAATGTAGTTGTAGGAGAAGATTTGATTTCCAAACAAATAACAAAATTTTGGGACTTGGAAAACCCAGGACTTATTGATAAGAGGGAAAACTTCGATTCAACTGAAAATGAAGTCGTCGAATATTTCGAATCAAATATAACATATGAAAATTCTCGCTATAAAGTTAGATTACCTTGGAAACATGACACATCAAATCAAAACAATAATAGGGAAATCGGAGAACAAAGATCTTATCTACTTAGAAGATGATTTTAAAAAAATCCTAATCTATTTTCCGAATACAGGAACGTATTAAGAGATCAGTTAAAACAAAGTATTATCGAACCAGTTACAGAAATTTCAAATGGAGAGGTTGTCGTGTTTTACTTACCACATAGGGAAGTTATACGCGAGGATCGAGCTACAAGTAAATTACGTATTGTTTATGATGCATCATCGCATGCCCCAGGATCCATTTCTTTAAATGACTGTCTACATGTTGGGCCAGATTTGCACGCTGAAATATTCGAAATATTGTTAAGATTTCGGTATAATCCAATAGCCTTTACCGCAGATATAAAACAACCCTTTTTACGGATTCTCATACATGAAAAAGATCGAGACGCAACCAGGTTTCTGTTTTCCGAATTCCCTAATGATGAAACCATTTCTCCTGACATATATAGGTTCACTAGAGTTTTATTCGGAATAAATAGTAGTCCATTTCTATTAGCCGCTACCGTTAAACATCATCTGAAAAAATATAATAAACTTTATCCTACAACGGTTGACTTTTTGAATGAGAACGTATATGTAGATGATGTGATTGGAAGCCAACCAACGATCAATGAAGCATTAACTACGAGTCTAGAATCGGTCCAAATATTTAAGGAAGCAAGCATGCAGCTTCACAATTGGCATAGTAGCTCAAGACAATTACATGAATTGTGGGTAAAACAGGGTATCGTTCCAGATGAAAATCCTGAAGATTTTAATAGAGAAAATTTCCCATTTAAGGTCTTAGGTATGGCGTGGAATAATTCAAAGGACTTACTCTATTTTGATGTTTGGAACTTATTGTCTTTCAAACCAATAGAAACAAAACGATTTCTTTTACAAGTGTTGGGTCGGATATTCGATCCGATTGGAATTTTAGGACCTTTCACTGTTAGAATAAAGTGCTTAATACAGAAGATTTGGTTGTCACAAATAGATTGGAATGAACCGTTGCCTAAAGATTTTTCCTCTGAATGGAGAAAGTGGTGTTAAGAGCTACCTCAAATGACTGAATTCTCCATCTCTCGTTACTTTTTCATGCCCTCAAACATTAATGTCGAAAATCTCGAACTACATTGCTTTTCAGATGCAAGTGTCAAAGCCTATGGTACAGTCGCATATTTACGTTTCACGACAGAAAATAAAGAAATCAAAACGGCCTTTGTCTCTTCTAAAAATAGGGTAGCCTCACTAAAATCCCTTACTTTACCGAGGTTAGAATTAATGGGGGCATTGTTATCAGTTAAGTTAGTCAGCAATATTCTGAAAGCACTGAAATTGAAAATTCCGTGCTATTTTTGGACAGATTCAACAATTACTTATTTTTGGACCCAAAAACAACCTGAAGCCTTCAAACCCTTTGTCAGGAATCGTGTCGAAGAAATACAAAAATTGAGTTCATCTCAAAATTGGCATTATTGCCCAGGTGTCGACAATCCTGCAGATCTCGTATCTCGGGGAACGAAGATTTCCAAGTTAATAACGAGACCATTTGGACGCAAGGTCCCCAGTGGCTTCAACTCCCTCACGAACTTTGGCTAAGATTAGATATTAAAGAAACAATAGATGAAAACAAATTGGAATACCGAAAGGGATCCGGTAATATACTACATCAACTTGAATGTACAATCGAAAAAAGTTCAGATGATCTTTTTGACGTATCAAAATATAGCAAATTAGAGAAGGTGTTGAGAGTCACTGCTTGAACAACACGTTTCATTAAAAAATTAGGAAAAACTAGCGACATTCAAGGAACTCTCACAGCTGAAGAGTTACAAGAAGCAGAAAATTTCTAGATAAGATCAGAGCAAAAGAAGTTTTTTGCCGAAGAATATAAATCCCTCAAAGAAGGTAATTCGGTTGGAAAAAATTCTCCTTTGTACAATTTTCTTCCTTACATTGATGAAAAGGAAATCATGAGGTTGAGAGGAAGACTGGAATTTTCTGACTTCTCACTAGATAATAAACATCCAATAATCTTACCTAAAAATTCTGGACTAACGATTCTAATTGTATGCAAAGAACATGAGAAGATAATGCATGGAGGAATTGCTGCAATAGCTAAAGTCAGATCACGCTTCTGGATTCCTAAAGGACGACAGTTAGTCAAAAAAGCATTAAAAGGTTGTATGATTTGCCAAAAATATTTAGCTAAACCAGCAGACCAGATGACAGCACCCTTACCAAAGGATAGAATCCAAGAATCGCCTCCATTTGCAGTCTGTGGAATTGATTTCGCCCGACCAGTTTACGTAAAGAATTCTAAAGACACTCGAAAATCCTACATTGTTTTGTTCATTTGTGCAGTGAAACGAGTTGTACACTTAGAACTTGTATCAGATATGTCAACAGAATCCTTTTTACTTGCATTTCGTAGATTTTTGAGCAGAAGAGGAAACTGCGTAATCATCTACTCTGACAACGCCAAGACCTTTAAGAGGACAAAGAAAGAACTTGAGAAATTTTCAAAAGTTTTAAAAGATGACAAATTCAAGAATTTCTTTGCCAAAGGAAGAATCCATTGGAAATTTATAATCGAGCGAGCCCCATGGTGGGGAGGGTTTTATGAGAGACTTGTTCGATCTGTTAAAGAATGTTTAAGAAAAATCGTAGGAAAAGCTTTGTTGACTTTCGAAGAAATGTCTACACTACTTGTCGAAGTGGAGTCAGTTCTTAATTCACGACCTCTAAGTTACGTTTACAACGACAATGACGAGCCACAACCGCTGCATCCAATGCACTTCCTAAACATTGGACAAACTGATTTGAAGTATCCTTTGACTTTTGCTAGAATCATCGGTAGCGAAACGACAAGAAAAACGCTGTTAAAAAGAAAGCGTTATCAAGAATTGCTGTTAAAACCGTTGTGGTGGAAATGAAAGCAACAATATTTATTAGATCTTAGAACTGCCCATTTCTTGAAGAATCTGAAACTTCAACCAGAACTAAAAGTAGGAGATGTTGTTTTAGTTGAAGGAGATAATAAAAAATAAACTATCGTGGAAACTTGGTAGAATCATAAAAACTATTCCTGGACGTGATGGTAAAGTCCGATCATTCGAATTAAAAACTGATAATGGGACTTTAAAACGTACTGTTCAACATCTATATCCTCTTGAACTTTAGATATTTTGAACTTTAACGATTTAGTTATGCATTTTTTCTTTTTTGCCTATTAATGATTAAATTGAATATCGTTAGTTAAGTTTGTTCAGTTAAGCGGAAAATATTTTAAAATTTAGTTCATTTATTAGTTATGACATTTATTATTTGATACATGAAGTGTATAACCTTTTTTGGAATTGAAGTGCTTGACTACTTAGTATTTTTAAATATTTTTATAGAATAGTGATTTATGTACTTGATTGTATGTATAACTGAGTTAGATGAACTCTTGTCAGAGTTCAGGTGGGGAGTGTGTTAAGGAATATTCTTTGATATCGCCAAGAGATGGCGTTAGGAGTCCATCTATTGGCTTACTTAACCTTTCCCCTTCTGAACACGTGACTTGAAAAAATATTCTTCTTCTTGAAGGTAGATTTCGATGCACTACGCAATAAAATTCGATTTACATTCTTAGATGGAACTATTCAGTTCTTGCCTTTTGAGCCTTAAATATTCGATTCAGGCATTTTAGCCTACATTGTATATATGTAAATATTAAGTTTAATTAAAATTTATGGAAAACCCTCCAGGCCATGCATCTCATTTTTGGATTATGAGTGATTCGACTTTGAGCTAGAACCTTTCGTTTCACTATCAAGTAAGAATCCTAGGTATTTTAAAGTAACTTCATTTTTTAGTGCACGGCCCTGCCATTTAATACGGGGTGGGCTATTTACAAGTTTATTACCCTTTGGAAAGGTGATCATTTTTGTCTTATCGATACTGAATTTAAGCTTGAGTTTGAGGCAAATAAAACACTTGTGTAACCTGATTTGTAAACTTATTGACTCCTTTCACTATTTTGTGTTTCATGACACTAACAGAAATATTTCTAGTTCGCAATTGGCAAAGCTGAAAAATTGTCAAGGTTTCAATTAACGATAACTTACAGTCGTATCAAACAAAATCCCTAAAGCGTATCTAATGATAATTCTAGTTTTAATTAAGAATATGTCTGCATAATAAACACTTTGCATTGTGAGAAAAGAAAAATAAATTGGGTCGAAACTGATAATTAGGTTACATGCCAACTCAAAAGCGAAAGAATGGAAGGTGCGCCTTGCAGACACAATAGCACTGTATAATGAATTGAATTTTAAGAAATAACGGATTTGCTGGAATTATATTATTTAATCATGATGTACTTACTATACTGAAACGTATCGTGGCGACCACATCCTTAAGACAACCGCCTTTAAAAGTGGATAGTGTTTCTGAAAATATAAATCAAAATTCGTAATATATGTTAGGGGCCTTAAACTGGCAGCCCACGAGCCGCATACGGCCTTCGAATCAATTTTATGCGGACCGCGAATGCATTTCAGTTCTGCATTTGCTGTAAATACGCTGTTGCAAAGATTTCAAGATTTTAGATATTTGAAGCACGAGTTTATATTAGTTTTCAGCCCAAAAGGGCTATTAATCTCAAAATGTGATTTTGCATATATTCACTTTTCGTTCGAGTCTATTGCCATTCGGAAAAACTGAGATATGTTCTTTCATATTTAATCTGTCTGTTATTAATTAATAAACTAAATTATTTAAAAGAAATAGATACAGTTCTTAAGAATATTATTATTTTTTTTAATCTGATTGATTGTTAATAAAAATACATTTAATTCAGAAGACACCTAATTAAAATTTTCAATATTTTTAATGAATTACGTTGCACATTTTCTAGTCTTGATGTGCTGTTTCGCGTGGCTCACTGTGAATTTTTGTTTCACTTTTTATTCGAGTCTATTGCCATTCGACAAAAGTATAAGTTATTAGTCCTTATTAATTAACAAAATAAACTTTTTAAAAGTAATTGATTTTAAATATTAACTATTTAAAAGCGATTAACACTATTTCTTAAAAAAACATGTAGAGAATTTAGGTTATTTTTTGGAAGCAGGAGAGGTGAAAAATGAGCAACGCCTTCGCCGGGAATCGAACCACTGACCTCTGGAATACGCGCCCAGCGTGCAGACCATCACACTAGGAAGGCATGCTATTATTTGATGATAAGGCGCACGATTTTCTGAAAATCATTATCATGCTTATTGAAAGAATCCGCAAAACTAGGACTGTTGCTGATAAACTTTCTTCAGGTTTTAAAGCTGTTACGTACCTTATGAGAATTGCGGAGGAAGAAAATTGAACAGCGTTCTGAGTAAGTCACATTCTTCCTTACTTTCATGATTTTTCCAACTGTCGCCTGTTGTTTATTATTATTGCTCACCAGCTCGTTGGTTTACTGACCTGCAGTTACTGTTTATTGCCTATCTTAAATTTGTGTCATATACAGCTTTCCCATTCCATAATCCATCTTCGATGCTTAATGTGTCACATGTTATTACTCTACTCTTCAAATCTCATTCAAGACCATCACCAGGTTCTTTTTGCATCAACTTTAGAACTTCCTAAATTGTTCTACAAGGGGTAGGGCCTTTGGCCCAGGTACCCTGGTGCACCGAAGCACCGTTCTACTGGAAGAAGGCATGCTAAGAAGGCGAGAGAAATACCTTATATACTCCCCCTTTTAAAGGACGACTGGGATTTTAAGGCACCCAATCGCCAAATCCTGAGTGTGGAGAATCATCATCCACTAGTCTTTTGGTTCGGGCGCCACTGTAAAGACAGTAGGTATTTTTTGGAAGCAGGAGACTTGAAAAATGAGAAACGCCTTCGCCGGGAATTGAACCACGGACCTCTGCAATACGCACACAGCGTGCAGACCACCACACTACGAAGGCATGCTAAGAAGGCGGGAGAAATACCTTATAAATATTTAGTATTTTTACAGAATTACGTTCTATATTTTTTCACTTTTTAATATATAGAAGATATGCGGAGGGTGTTCACGTATTTTTGAGACGGTTTTGCAGACATTTATATATAAGCAAACCTTAGAGTTTTATTTTCTAATATGTTCAATTTGTAAGCCCTTTTGTTGAACTATCCTATTGTTTTTTGATTTCCAAAATAAAAGTCCTTTTCCTAAAACATCAATGTTGATTTTATTCCACTCCTCCTTCACAATCTTCCAGAGTCCATCCAATGTTTTGGGATGCCGCATTAAAGAGCTTGTTTTAAAAGTCCAGATGCACAGTAAGCCATAGAAGGCGCATTAGGAGACTTGGGTGGGATACATTTAAAAGGAATAGCTTCAATTCCGGTTTCATTTCTCATTTTTCTTTCAAAAAACAGAGCAGTAGATTTAGAGCTATGGTTTGGAGCCTTATCCTGATGGAACTTAACACTGTGAAGATTGTTTGGATGAGGAGAGGGAATTTCTTCTTTGAAAACATATTTCTGATAGTAATCCGAATTAATTTTGACATTTTTTTCTACTTTCCTTATTTTTTCCGTTGTAAGAAAATCCAGTAATAATCATAAAAACCTCTAGAAAAACTTTCCTTTTTTCCTCTGAACCGACATATTAAGTATTTTTCTCTAATTTTTGGGTAGTAAATCGATTTTTTCTATTGCAATCAGATAAGTATATCCAAGCCTCATCAATTGTAACTATATATTTCCATTCTTAACCTGCCAAATAATTTTCATGCAGCAGTCTGCAGATAGTCTTCGCCGAGAAACATGTTTCGGCGTTAGGTGATAAACATCATGTTTTTTTTTTATTTTGATCAACTTTAAATCAGCGCATTATCGTATAGCAGAAACTAATTATTCGATTAAGTTTTCTCGTGTCTAACGTGATGAAGTCTCTGTTCGAAAATCTCTGTATTACGTCTTTATACTAAAACAGAGGTCACCGTCTGTCCTTGAGATATAAATTCTACGTGAATTACCCACGTTCTGTTAAAAAAAATCAAAACTCATTCAAATTCATTTAAAAACGAAAAATTGAATCTCAAATGTATCCAGAATTTTCCCTACACGTTTCCGAAACATTTGGAAAAAAAGAATAAATCATTGCATTGTGCGAAACTAACTACTAAAAAAAAATATATATATATATATATATATATATATATATATGTAGTATCCGTAAGTGCGACACAACCACCAGAGGGCCTCACCGATGCGCCAGCAGCGAGGTGAAAGATGAGTATGACATAGACAGAGAGACTCTTGTGCTATCCCACGCGAAGGTGGTGAGCTGCACGTGAAGGTGTAGAATAAGGAACTGTAGTTTTCCACGCGAAGGTGGTAAATTGGACTGTACTGTTTAATACATCAGCAAATGCGAGTAGGCACTAATCGGTTATGTGATAAGACTGGTAAAAGCTATCATAATCCTCTTTGTATCAAACGGCACTTGTATTTAATCTAATTTGTACCTTTTCTGATTATCTTTATTAAATGTTCTGTGGTGTGGAAAACAAAGTTGGAACTGTTATTTAGCATTTTCAACTCCCCTACTACATATATATATACCATTATGCAAATTGACCATTCAGAAGAACAAATTGGTCAAATAACATTATATGCAAATCCGGCATTCAAAAACAATTACAAATTACAGAACAAAACAAATATACTTTAAATTTAATTGTCATTTAAACAACACTCACAAATTGGGTGGTCCCCGATTGTGCGATCCTAAGCTTTTAATGCCAAGAAAACGAAAAACTTTTCAGTAGAGATTTCTGTAAGTAATATAAAATCTAATCTGAGCCTTGAACTGAAAACCTATTTGAAACAAAAATTGAACAAAACGTAAACTTACTGAATTCTTAAGACGATGATCTTTTTCCAAACTGTGTTCCTTGGAAAAGAAAGTTGATTTCCTTTTTGCATTTTTTATTTTCTGAGTTTGTTCTACTGATGAATTCTTTTTTTTTATTTGAATTTTGATATGTTTAGATACAGTGTTCAGCCTCTTACCCCCGGTTGCAATTATTAATATTGTTGAGGAATTGCCTTGCTTTGATTCCAATTTATTTTCAACTTTATATAAATATTTGGTGTATTATATAAATATATTTGGTGTCTTTATATAAAACTTTATATAAAATTTTAGTTATATAAATATTTGGTGTGACCGATTGCAACCCAAAAGGGAGGTGCACAACTACTTATTATTTCAACGTTCTGAGGCTACTCGTTTTGAGTTATGCGAGGTTCGTACGCACAGACATCACAAAAAAAAAAAAAAAATTCCTCCTGAAACCATTTTAAGTCAATTTAAAATCCGTTTGGAGAAAAGGAGTCCTTTATTCTGTGCTTACCTACAGATGTCACGCAAAAACCTCATTAAATTGCATTCGATAGCGGTCAAAATGGATATTTTCATTGAAATATGATACCCGGAATTTTTCGTAATTGCAATACTTCTTTTATTTCGCACAAGGAAGTGTAGAGTCATTAGGATTTTTTAAAGCGGAAGACATGAAAAACGAGCAATGCCCTCGCTGGGACTCGAACCTGGACCTCTCGAATACGTGCCGAGTGTGTTAGAGTTACACCACAAAGGCATACAGAAAAGAGGGAGAAAATACCTTATATACTCCCCCTTTTAAAGGGCGACTGATCGCCAAATCCTAGTGGTGAAGAATCAAAATCCACCATCTTTTAGTTCGGTCGCCACTGTAGAGTTATTAGAATATTTTGAAGCAAGAGACAGGAAAAATGAGCAGTGCCCTTGCCGGAATTCGGTGCTACCGTTATATCACGAAAGCATGCAGAAAGGATCGAGAAAATACCTTATAGAAGTAAAAATGCATTCTTTAATATTTTGATCCTTTTAACTGAAATGTTGATCACAACAAACGATGCATTTTCCATCTTTCCCGTATACAAACGAAGATAACTTCAGCAATTTGATAGTAATATCCGAATAATAATACTGAGCGTCGTTTGCTGTAAAATATAAATTCTTTGAGTATTTTTTATCACATATTATTAACGTAAAAACTGAAAATTTACTAGAACAGGTGGACTGTTAAAGACTAAACTAAAAACAAAAGTAAAAATAAAATATAATAAAAGCAATATCTGACCTAAAAATCCCTTAACGTAGTCTATTCGTGTAGAAAATAATTAACCCAATTTCGGTTTATATTAGCTCCACCTCTTCTTCCTAAAATGGTAAATGTATCATTAACCCAGTCAGCCGGGGTATTTCTCCGTGCCAAGTACATACACATTTCCATAAATTTAATACTATAAAAGTAAAGCATTAGTGACCTCATATAAATGAGTAACATATTTCATTCATTATGAATTCTCATATTTTTCATAGCATTTCGCTATGATTTTTTTAAATTTTAATATTATTTGTAAAACTCTATTTTCAGGATGGATTTCAGATTTAGTTTCTATTTATTTTTATTATTCTTATTTTTCATAACTATATATATTTTTTGTGCTTTCGATTTAGTGTATGTTAGTAAGCTTCCAATACTCTTACGAATCGAATAAACTACGGTAAGAATTGGATGGAAATGAGAATGACAGAATTAAAATGTAGTGAATGATAATAACTAACCTACCAATAACTAACAATAATAAATGATCTCACTGGAGTAATCATGCTTTAAAGCTAATTATCTCAACTTTAAACTAATAGTAAAACAGTTCGTAGAATAGAAATCATAAAATTATATCAAAATAAATAATAATAATAATAAATTTTATATTTATAATCAGATTTTTATATTGCGCCTTTTTTTTTTTTTTTTTTTTTTTTTTTTTAGTCCAAAGAGGCTTGGTTCCTGAAGCACTATTGTTTTTGCGATTTTGCGTTGAATCACTATAAACGACGAATCACATTTCAAACTGTTGCCACCAAATGTTTGAGTCCTGTATTATAGTATTTGAAGAAATTAAATAATGAAAAATCTGCATAAAGGTATGTATACTTCTCGTATATTGTGATAAAACAACGGTAGAGCCATGGAATTTTGAATGACGTAATCCTCCTATGAATATGGGCATCTGGGAAGTCCAGTCCATATTTGAAATTTGTTTTATGATCTATTTCATACTTTATAAAACTTTTTACGAATTTTTGAGTAACAAACGCAACGATTTCAAAGTGACCAATAGCAACACTCTGCGGGGGGGGGGGGACTTTTTATCTTCAGCGCGCGGAATTGCGTATCGGAAATTCTAAAGGTTTTTTTGAAATTGGTTTCCAGAAAGCTCGGGAAATTAAGAAAAGCTTCTCCTGCATTTAAAAAATTTTTATTTTGATCAACTTTTAATGGATCAAAACCTCTCAATTCAGTTTGTTTAGAAAACTTCTGTCGTTTACCGTAGTGGTCAAATCGGATTAGCTTTCTATGTTTTGAATTTTCCATTGAACGTTTTAGTAGTTTAAAAGATAACTACTGCGAGATTTTGCGATATTGTACGAATATCTCTAAGGAAATTTAAGCATTTTGTTTTTATTTGTTGTGAAAGAATAAATTTGATTCACTTTTCATCGGACTTGTGCATACAATTTACTACGAACCCGTACGCATGCAACAATATAATACAGGAGGATAATTATTTGGTGGCAACTATCTAAAAAGTGATTAAAAAATTTGAAGTGATTCAATGCAAAATGCCGTTTTGGCCTAATAAGGCTTATAACATTTATTTTTGTATTATCATACAACTGCTTTGAAATACGTCCAACTTGGTATGCGTCCTGTATGGGCGCGAAAATTTTTGCTTTGCGTACCGGATTTGTTTAGAATACGACTGCGCTCCCTCTTTCTTGTTCGCCTCTTTCGAAATAATGTTACGACTACCCTCAAATGTCAGGATGTCTGTTGCTACTTACTACTCAGTAAACTACCCGCGCTATAACTTTGAGTTTTCAACTGATTTTGTGTTTTTTTTTTTTTTTTTTCGTGTAATTTCTTTGTAAATTTATTAATATTTAGTTTTAGAAACGTTAATGAGAACAGTCACAAACGAAGAAAATTGTTAGGATCACCATGCAGGTGAAAAAAAGAGGTGATTGGAAAGTATGAAGATGGCATGCGTATCCGGGACTTGGTTCATGCATATGCGGAGTACGATGGTGTCTGCGATTGTGAAAAACAAAGACTGAATTAAATCGGTTAACGTTGCGGGGAGGATGAAATCGATGACCAAACAAAGGTCAGAGGTGTTAGAAAGTATTGAAAAATTGCTTTTCATATGAATAGTATAAAAGCATTTATATGTACAGTGTCAGGTGCAGTGCTCCATTTATGCGCAGTGTTATATTTTACCCGCTGCATTTTTGTCTTAGTATTAAAGAGTGTTGTAATGATAAAAATAGCATTTTTCTAAGAACCAATTAATTATTTTTCCTTTATTTCTTATTGGAAAAGTTATTTTGTTTGCGTCCAGTCTGGTAAAGTCCAAGGATCTGGAACGGTTTAAAGATATATACTGAGGTTATAAACACAGGGTTTAAATTCAGCCGAAGCCCAAAATAAAATGTGTTCCGGTCTTTAGTTTAATTCCTTAGATATTTAATTCATGTATTTTTGTTTTTGTTGATCTTTTTCTTTAATTTGCTTTATAACTATTTATTATTTGCTATTTTGCTTTAAAATGTTTTCCGGTCTTTTAATTTATTACTGAATAATTCGTAAGATATTTAATTCATTTATTTTTTTCATGACTTTGCTTTATAACTATTTATTATTTGCTACTTTGCACTGAAATGTGTTCCGGTCTTTTAATTTATTATTAAATAATTCGTTAGATATTTAATTCATTTATTTTTTTGTTTACATTTTTCGTGAATTTGCTTTATATCAACTGAAAATAATGGGAAAATTATTATTTTCTGCGTGACATATATATTCGTATCGGCTTTGGTCAATGGGCTTTTAACAATATATGCTTATATCGGTGAAGGTTTTTATCAATAGGGGCTTTTTTCTGTGCGGGTTTTTTTTTTTATCCAGGTGCATCCATATGAGTATTTTTCGCGAGGACAAATATCACCTGGGGGTTATTTTTATCGTCTTGCGCGCTTTCGTCCAGTGGCTCCTATTCGGTTAGCCCGATATGAAATTAATCCCTGCAAGATCAGTTTGACGGAACTTCACAGCAAGACTGCAAATGTTTGAATTTGGAATGCCTATTTCCAGCAGGAAGGAAATCCGATCGTGTATGGACTGGCTGACTTCTTGTAGATTTAAAGGGCAATTATAGATAACCACCCTCCTCCTTAAGGTATGATAAAACGTCATTCCTCAAAGGGGGGTAGAATTTTGGGAGGGGCAGCAACGTACCTCATTTGACGCCGGTGAGTCTCTTCAAAGATAAAACTTTCCTGTTAAATACGACTTTGACCTTGTTGGTTGAAGAGGCAGATATTCATCCAAGACGTTAGGTACACACTCGCCAGTGACAATGCGCCCCTACTTCGCTTACCTCAGCGGAACTGAGCTTCCCTCGCGAGGTCTGTTCCTTATCTTATTTGCGTTACAACTGGCGGAATCAGATGATAAGAATTCCGATTTAAGAGTAGTTTCGCTCTTAAAGACGTTTTATCGATTTCATTCAAAAGCGAAAAAGGCGATATAAGACGTGAAATGTTACTAGCGTCAGTTCAGAGGTCAGGAAATAAATAACGCTATTGCAGCTGCCCTCTTCAATGAAAGTGAATTCTTTCTCTATGGCACCTGCGGTTTCACTATGTAAATAAATGTAATATAGCTGCACCTGTTTCTGGATGAGGACAATTTTTTTTTTTTTTTAATTTAAATGTTTTTTTTTTTTTTTTTTTTTTTTTTTTTTTTAAGGTGTTTGACTACTGTTTGGTTATTTATCTCATTACATTTATTATACATGGCAGCCGTCTCCAACTCAGATAGCATGTGAATCGAATGCACAATCTGAAAACAACTGACGGGCCATAATTTTAGCCCAAAAAAGCAATTTGGCTGGAAGGACTATTAATTTCGTTTTGGCATTTTGCGTTGGTTCACTATAAAAGTCTGAATCACGTTACATATTATTGCCACCAAATATTAGAGCCCTGCGTTATAGTTAAAAAATTAAATAATGAAGAATCTGCATAAATGCGTGTATGTTTCCAGCACTGTGAAAAAACAACGGCACCTAGAGACATCAAATTCTGAATAACGTAGTCCTCCACTCGAATAAGGGAATCTGAAAGCCCAAATTTGGAATTTGTTTTATTATCTATTTCATATTTTATAAAACTTTAACGAATTTTTGATTAACGAATTCAACGATTTTAAAGCGTGTAATGGCAACACTGCACGGAAGAAAAAACATTCTTATCTCCAGCGTATGGGAAAATAACTGTGTATAAACTGTGTATGGGAAATTCTAAAGATACGATCTTTTTATATTATTTTGTTATATTGCTGCTGAATTGAATGTTACGGTTTAGTTGCGAAAAACATGACATTTAATAAATAAAAGAAACGCACAATAAATTTTAAAAAAAGTCCCTTTGATTGCAATATAAAATCTGAAAACTTTCAGATTTTTTTTTTTTTTTTTTTTTTTTTTTACAAAAGGAAATTTTTCTCCCTGACAAAATTAAAAATATTTTAATTGAGTTTTAAATTTCGATTACTAAATATTTGCCAAACGATAATAATAACGCAAAAGAAACAATTCAAATTAATATTTATTTTCTATTTGACGTTTGTGTTGATTATACGTGTTATTTAAACATACTGACAGACAAATATTAAATTTTCGGACTGGAATTTGCATAAAATAATTCTAATATGCTTAAATAAACATTAAATAACCTATTTTAATTTAAACTTAAAATAACAAATTACAGAAGCTTTTAGTTTTCGGAGAAAACGTCAAAAATGGGGCAAAACGTGAGAATAAATAATGGCAACTTAGTGTCTTTCTCTTATTTATTAAAATTTTCTTGGGCACATAAATAAAAATACATATGCTTAGAAGTAATAATAAGCTTCTTTGCTTCTTGCTACCATTTGACGTTTGATGGCGTTTCGGTTTTGATAAAACTTGTGGCCTTCGAGAAAAATGACAAGAAATGATCTTCTTCACAGATTGTAGATGCTCGTCGGTCAGTTGGGTTCTCTTGTTCATATTAAGCTGTGAGGGGGGAAAAAGAGGCTGTTCATATATATCTGTGTTTCCACCGAGATAATATAATTATACTTGGTGCAAAATTTAATAACTGAGCGTATTTATTTTTTGACAAGTAAGAATGAAAGTTATCAAATCTTAGACTTACCAAGAAACGATAGCTAGCTTCCTTGTGGCATATCTTAGAAATGTATAAAACGTAGTTAAAATGTTTTCCTAAAATGATACAAAATAAAGAAGTGTTATACCATGGAAAACACTGACTTAAATGTTCTTTTATTTATAGAAAGGAAGTAGAATAGGAATTAGTTTTGTTTTCACGATTCCTCTTTCCGCGTTTTTCAAAATTCTTCCTGTTCCCGCGAAATCGGAAAGTACAGTACCCCTCCCACAGCTCCTCAGGAGATGTCATGATGAGTCATTAAGAAGAGCTGGGCAGTTTGTGAATAAATTCTTACTGACTTTCTGACTCTTTCTGACTTCTTCTTAGTTTAGGCTTTTCTTGAAATCTTAAGTTTCATTCCATTTGTAATTCTGCTACACTATTAGTTGTAATTTTTTTCACATCTTATGTTAATCAATATGGATGTTTTAGACATTATTAGAACTAAAAGGAAAAAGCCTTTAGCCTTTTATGAAGGTTATCATTATTGAATTCAGAATAAAAATAATGAAAATGTTGTTTATTGGATTTGCATAAATGAAAGAATTAAAAGCTGCAAAAGCGCAACTAATACCAAAGTTGTTGTTTTAGAAAAAGAACGTCGTTTTAGAACGAATATTTATTCTGAAAGATTTTATTATAACTCACCTTTATGCAGAGTTTTGGAAGAATACTGTTTTTTACTCTAGGAAACAATCTTTTAGTTCATTACCAAAATCATCGCAGAGTTTGAACACCTCTCTCTCCTTTTAAATGCAGTATTATCTTCATTCATGCAAAGATATGAGATCGTAAATATTTATCGATTATTTTTTTTTTAAATTCTTTTTTTAAATTAAATTTTTTTTTCCTACCTTTCGGGAGAGGCCAAGTTCCTCTTGCCCCCCCCATCTATGTAACCCCTTTGGGATTGGATTGGATTATTCATTTATGGCAAAGCACACGAGGGCTATCTGCCTAAAGGGAGGGATGTCTTCGTGGAGGACTTTCTAAGCGAAAGTGGCTAGTATGCACGTTACACATGGAGAAAACCACGAAAACGCCCATGTAGCCAGCCCGTTCGCGGGATTCGAACCTCGGACCGAACTACCAGTGTTCAGTGTCTTTACCGCTCGGCCGCTGGTGGGCTTAACCCCTTTGGGAAGGACGTAATGAAGACTGATGATTTCGCGGAAACAGGAATGATTTTGACAACCGCGGAAACAGAAATCGCGGGAAAAGGAATGCACCGTAGAATAGGACTTAAATGGGAGTTAAATTACTGAATCCCCCCCCTTTTTACCCAAATAGCACATTTTTTTATGTAAGTCTGAGTAGTGGACCTTTAAAAGATAATATAATAAATAAAACAAACGTACAATCTAGAGTTTTTTTGATAATAAACATTTTTAAAGGTTCAGTCATATTATGTACAAAACAAAAATGAATAATTTGAAACATTTAATTCTAAATAACTGTTACTAATTAATGCGGTTTTTTTTAATATGCAATTCTTTTACCAATTCTTTTATATTAGGATTAATTCTTAATGATGCTAACAAAATTAAGTGTTTTGAGAGCATTTCAATTAATCTTGAACAATATTTGATTTTATTACGTTCATAAAAGAAAGCATTTGTTCATAAAAATATGTCGATCCAAACCTATAACAATATCTGATAGCCATATCGTAAAAATTTGGAAATTTGCTTGTTGGTACATCATTTTGCAGTTGAAATAAGTTTTTTATATTTGTTTTTCAGTGTAATAGGTTGCTGTAGGTCAATACTTTTGATTTGGATTTCAGTTGGGTAATAATTAACGTCCTGCAGAAAAACTGAATTATTATATTTATTCTAATGTGATTATGTGTGCTTCTATCGATGGAGTTGATGCAGACGATATTATTATAATTTCAAATCTTTTAATTCAGTAAGTCTTCGCGTACCACAGTTAAATTTCCGCCGTGCCACAGTGTGGCACGCGTGCTACGGGTCGGCCATACCTGCTCTAAATATTCATCGACAATCTGCTTCTTTTCTTAGCTCAGTTTTAATCGACGGGAAAAACTGTTCACATGTAAATGTATTCCCAAACGTAGTGAATATTCACATTCCAAAAATTCGTAATTGAAGGTGCGGGAAAAAAGTCACAATAGGTACGAAAAAGGTGCCAGGGCTTAATTTCTAAAATTAGAAGTGCCGGAGCCCTACGGAAGATCGTCAGGAAAGAGGAGCAAGAGTAAATAAATAAATAAAAATTACTATTAGAATTATTAATAATTTAAAAATTAAATAGTTAATTATTATCAAATTAATAAATAATTTTTAATTATTATTAAAAATTAATATTTATTAACTATTATATAATCATTAATTAATTAATGACTGGTTATTATTTATTAAATTAATTAAATAATTAAAGTGATTAAAATGAAATAAAATGTAAAGAGGTAAATTAAATTTTAATAAGCGATTTTTAATATAGTTTTATTGCTGCTAAAAATAAAATTTTTGAGATCAAATTTCTACTGAAATTGTTGTTCCGTAATTACATAAAATAAGTGGAGTCGTCTATTTACGGCTCCGGCTAGAATTACGATTTATCCCACAAACTGAGAAGTAGCCGGGCTCCGGCGCAATTTAAGCTCTGAAAGGTCTAATCAAATCTGTATCTTCAAATCTTCGAATAAAATTTATATCACAGTGTAAATGAATCAGCCGTATTTGTAGATTCTTTGGCGGTGTGATTCACGTTCATTTTTTTTTTTGGGGGGGGGGTAATGAAAATAATATAAAATAGGTCTCGAAATAATTAAAATCTTAAATTCTGATCATACTATTCTGATAATCTTAAATTCTGATCATTCTGATCAACTGTATTCACGGCCGCTATTTTGAGATCACTTTTGAATAATACCGTACAAGATGACAGGGAAAAAAAAAAAAAAAAAACCCTTTCATCTAAGTACATAGCTCTGTATTCTCTGGCGCCAACACGTTCTTTGAAGCATATTCCTCGTGAGGTATGACCTTGAGAAAAACGAAGGGAGAGAGGCATCCCTGCATACTTTTCTCCAGTCCCCAGAAAAATTCACATAATTCCCCCCCCCCCTTTTAAGGCGATTTTAGGAACTGGACTTCCCGCGGTAACGCTTTTTTTTTTCCAAGAACGAATACAATAAATACTACAGTTCCGGATTTTTGAAAAAGACGTAAGGCGTTCATTGAAGAATGTGTGGAAATCCTAAGGGGCTGTCTGCTAAACATTCAGTTTTATTTGAAGCAGTCGTTTAAAATTTCAACAGTAATATATTTAAATGAACTTTCCTGAACAATTTATTCTTTAAGAATTATTCAGGATTGATTTAATATATTTTTTTAATTTGTGAATACCGAAATGCGATCAGAAGGGCAGGAGCTTCTCAACGCATGGGCCAACAGGGAATAGCATAGGGGCCGCATGATAATCCATTTATATTTCACTTACATTTCATTTTTATGAGTGGTTGTGATAGGGCCTGAAGCACAGTGGTTTCTCTGGTGGCCCACAATGCCGATAAGACAGCCCTGTAGAAATGTCAAATCAAGATGAAGTCGTGTTTTGGTATCTAACATAAAATGGTCACAAACTGGCTACGGGATTGGATGGTGCAGCGAATTCGTCCATCCACAGATAAAAATGCTCCATGTTCGAGCTCCATTCTAAAACGAGATTTTACAGTTATTTTCATGTACGTATTACCGTTACAGCGAATAATTCCGTTATTTCATAGAATGACGTGGCGATTCATGAAAGAACTGGTCAAGTCGCTTGAAGTGTGTAATAAATTAATAATTTCGCGCTTTACTTAGTTATTCTATAAATTAACTGATGATAGACAATTAAAGTGAAAAATAAACAATTTTATATTGAAATAAGTCGAATGTTTAATAAATTAAGTGATGCTAATTTGTTCGCCTTTCGAAAAATGTATTTCATATTGCGGGTAGATTAATCGATAAGTAATAAAAGAACAGAACATATATAGCCGTCCAATGGGGATAGTGGTTAGTGACTCTGACTACCGTACTGAAAAGCCCAGGCTCGCTCGAATCTCGGAGAAGGATTGTAAATGTATAGTGTCTTCGCCGCATAGGGGCACTCCAAATATATGGCAAGCCGAAAGTCCTCTTGTGTGGTTTGATGGTAAGGGAAAAGGGATAGAAAACCCTTGGATCCACCCCCGGCCAGAGTTGTTTCCCTAATGCTGATTTTTGTAATATATCAGTATGTGCAATGCTATGTACGTTTTGTATGCACTTTATATAATTGTTCGTATAACGCAGTAAATGTCTCGTAATTGTATGGGCCTACGTGGTATAGCTCAGGTATGTTATTGCATGCATGCCACTATACGCCCTACAGCATACTATGTAAGCAAAATAATGTCAAGAATAAGCATTTATATGTATCTGTATAGGCTTCATATTTGAAAATGTAACGCAGTAGCCGTAACGTTGAAAATGTAACGTAGTAAGTAATACCTATACAATCGTATGCAAAGTCAAATGGAAACCAATAGAGTATATATCAGTATGTAAAACAGCGCGTACACACGCAGCGGGAATGATACGGACGCTCTAGATAAGGGTACGCTCTAGATAAGGGTGGACGTGGTGCTGTATTGATTAACCGCTACGGTAAAGGGACAGTGCCCACGTCCACCGTCACTTGTCACTTGTTAAAATTGGGCGGAACTGGGCGAACTCGTACTGTCCCCTATATAATGCCCAAGGCATAATATTGTACTCCTTGCCACAATAAGGCACAAACGACAGGCATAATCTTGTAATGACAGGCATAATCTTGCGAACGACAAGCATAATCTTGTACTCCTTGCCAAAATTTCGTGCGCTTGTTCTGGTGAAGTCAGACAAGCGAGATTAGTCGTAACAGAATATGTAATACAATATTATTGCTAGATTAATGTATTTTCTCCCTCCTTTTTGCATGCCTTCGTGGTGTAACGGTTAGCACACTCGGCGCGTACTCGAGAGGTCAAAGTTCCAGCCCCGGCGAAGGCATTGCTCAATTTTCATGTCTCCTGCTTCAAAATAACCTAATGACGCTGCAGTGGCGCCCGAATTAAAAGGTGGTGCATGATGATTCCTCATCACCAGAATTTGGCGTTTGAGTCCCCTAATCCCCAGTTGCCCTTCAAGGGGGGGGGAATTTTATCCCTTCTTCTAGTATGCCTTAGTGGTGTAACGGTATTCGAGAGATCCAGGTTCGAGCCCCGGCGAGGACATTATTCATTTTTCACTTCTTCTGCTTAAAAAATAACCTAATGTTTCTATACAGTAAAAAAAAAAAAAGAAAAAAATAACAGGATATAGTGGAGGAATAGTTATATTTAAATTTTTACAATTGATGCATTAGGCTGCTTAGTCTTGTTGGGGGGGGGGAAATGTACACCGTTTAAAAAGGTATTATAAAAATTTAATCCAAAACGCAAAATATGTAAATATTGCTTATAATACAAATAATATAATAATAATAATGCCGCGTAGTTGATATAGTAGTCAGGGAAGCTGACTGCGATACCGAAGGGCCTGGGTTCGAGTCCCGGAGAAGGCATGGTTGCAACTGCCCGTCCCTTCATAGGAAAGGTGAGAGTTATCCACCTATTAGGTGCCTCCATAATAAAGAGACCACCACATCTGGCCTTGTATAGATTAATGAACTAGGTTACATGTGTAATTGTTGACAATCTGCCATTGGAAATATATATATAATTCTAAATATTATTAAGCAATTACATTTGGGGGGAAAATTATGCTGCCTAATAAAAACATTGCATTAACTTTTTTCAAAATAAGAATGACAGAGCATATTAACTTCAAGTTTATGAAAGACCTTCACTTTATTTCTCATTGTTTATTAGACCAAAGATAGCTGTAATGACACTTGGAATTTCATTAAATATCATTTCTGAAACATTTCACACTTTTTATTATCACACAGCATCACTGCACGATCATCTTTTAGATCCTTTTCCAGTACCACAACTTTGAGCTGTTACAACAAATCGAAGCGTTGTTTCCTTATTTGGAACTTCTTCAATGGAAAATAATTCTTGCTCACCATACACATAGCCTCCATATTACACTATACACACATATTACACCATACACATACTGAACATATTCTAGGTATATATACTGAACTCAGACCTAGAGTACCATGCAGTTACACAACGGAAGGTATGCGGAAAAAGGGAAGAAAATACGTTATAACTCAAAATGAAATTTTTGGAATTCAGATTTCGGGGTAAATAATCTAGACATTATTTACCATGCATTCAAATGCTTTATAAAACCACTCAGAAAATCTGGTTTGTCTAATTATGGAAAAGCAAGCAAGGATACTTTCACGATTGTTCTTTTAAAAGAAACTGTTTCTCATTCAAGTCACAAATGGAAAAAAACCTGCTTGCAGCCAACCGGTTCACAAGGAACCGAATTCTTATAATTTACCAGCGTAGCAGAAGTGTTACTAAATAGCGACAATGGAATGTTGTTTGATGTAACATGCGAGAATGCTGTAAACTGCTTTTAATCCAATGAAATTTACGTACAGGCTTAGCTGTATGTGTGAGTCTTACTGGGAATTGGTGAACTTTTCATCTGCTATATAATTTTTATATAACGAAGCATTTTTTAGAGAAGTTAAGAGCAAATCGTTATTATTAGCAAGGTAAAATATCCAATCCGTGAGTTTGACTTCCCTTTATTTTAACGAAGAGTTAATAAATACATGAAAAAATGAAAATCGTATTAATATTGAAGTATTTTCCGAGATATTCAGGCACTGCTTGAAGAAAGGAAATGAGCCTTTACAGCAAAAATATTGTCATAAGATTTCACTTAGTAAATTTGCAAAAATAATGCAAATACGAATTAACATTAAAGTATGTAAGATTCCTGTCTTTTAATTTACAGCTAAAGTTGGGGAATCTTAAGAACAGGAAAGCGAATAATCTCTTTATTTCAGTAGACAGAGAACAGAACTCGAGAAGGGTTAAAAACCCTTTATTATTCCAAATAAAGTTCACAAACGACTCCTTCTTGCAGTTTTAAAATAAACCCTCCACTCCGGCTTGAACTCAGGAAACTAAAAAATAAAACTTAAATAATCTTAACTAAAAAGATATAGCCGAAGCTATGAAGATTCTAACAGAGTTGGCCCCTTAACGCTAACTGAGGGCGAAGCTATCAAGGGTCTAAAGTACGGTCGAGTGTAATAATAGCTTGCGAGAGAGTATCGCCAAAAGGCTAACGCGTGCTGATCAGAGTTGCTGGTTCTCTAACGAAGCCAGTAGAACTTCACCGTTAAATACTGCTTCTCCTCATTTGCATTCAACCACGATTCTGAAAATACGTTCTGGCCGGAAGTTGTAAGCTGAAATTCAGGAAAGACAAGAAAGTAGCTTTTAACTAAAAATTAACTGTTAGAAAAATTAAGATAAACCTTACAAGGAGATACAGTGGTACAGTATACATCCGTTTTGAAATATGTAAAACTTGGTATCCGCCCTGTCTGGAAATGAAAATTTTGTTTGACAAAAAACATTTGTTTAGAATACACATCGAGTTCAATGAGTCACGACTGCACTCATTATACTTTGTAAGGCATTCTCTCCCTCCTTCCAGCATGCCTTCGTGGTGCAACGGTTAGCACACTCGGCGCGTACTCGAGAGATCCAGGTTCGAGTCCCGGGAAGGCGTTGTTCATTTTGCACATCTCCTGCTTAAGAAACAGCCTAATGACTTTACAACGTGTTCACCTATTTCTAGACATTGATAAGACTGCTTATAAGCGTCAGTACGCCTGTTGCGACTCTTCGGTAAATAGCCCGCGTTGTATATTTGAATTTCAAGTAAACTTGTGTTTTTCGCGTAGTTATTTTTTGTAAATTCATTAACAATCTTTTTAAGAATGTTAATCAGAAGAAACGAGCAACGAAGAATATTGTTAGGATCACAATGGAAGTGAAAAAAGAGATCGTGGAAAAGCATGATAATTGCTTGTGTATCGGAGACTTATCTATTGCATGACGTATGTCGAATATGATGGTGTCTACGACTGTGAAGAACAAAGACGCTAACTTTGCGAAGATGGTAAAACTGATGACCAAACTGATGATGATGATTTTAATCTGGATATCAGAAAAACATTTCTGTGCAGCATACATTTCTCTACTTGCACCTGTATTTTGGTATTAAACAGTGTTATAAAAGGCATAAGAATTTTTTTATATGAATTGGTTACTCTTTATCTTGCAGAGACATTAGGATATTTTTTAAAGCAAGAGAGATTGAAAAATTAGCAATGCCTTCGCCGGGAATCGAACCGCAGACCTCTAGAATACGAGCCCAGCGTGCAGATCACCACACCACGAAGGCAGGAGAAATACCTTATAATTTCTTATTGGAAAAGTTCGTTTGGTTATCCGTCCAAGGATTTGGAACGGATTAATGATGTATATCCAAGTACAATTGTAGTCTAAGGTTCATGAACTTAAGCCTTTTTAAGACCGCATCTAATTTTATTTTTTTAAATCTGATGTGAACAAACACTTCATGTCTTCCTTGTACAACGTATTAAATTATATACGTTTTGCTTAATTTCATTCAAATTTATTTCTTCGAATCATTATAATTTAATTTACCAGTCCCTCAAAGTAAGTTGAAAATGATATAAAAAATTGCAAATTTTGACATTAAATATCCCGGTCAATTTTTGTCGTACGGGAATGAAACTTCTAATCGTATTTTCTCATAACGAGTATAAGACTTTCCCAAATATAAGTACAGGAACCGGTCTTTATCAAAAATTCGCTCAAATTTTCATTCAAATATCAAATTTTCGCTCTGCAATCATACCTAGCACAGATGAACTAAATATAGGTGAACATGTACTAATTTTGGTGAACCAGGGGCTTATAAAAAGTTGCAGAACAACACTAATGACGAAGATTCTTCTGAAGTGTCTGCACCAGAATAAACTGCCCAACAACAATTAAAAACTATCAGAATCTTTGAAATTTTGTTACTGTATGTTATAGAAGTTGATTGCAATAACTATCGCAATTTATTGCTACGAAGAATGGTGTGAAGGGGGAAAAAAAAAAAAAAAAAAAAAGCTGAAGAGAGAAAATGTGCAGACATACAGCATTTTTTAGATTTTTTTTTTTTTTTTTTTTTTTTTTTAAATTTTACGAAAAACGTGCATTTTTAAAAACTGTTTCAAGAAAGACACTTGGATTTGTTGACTGCACTTTATTTATTAGGAAAGGGGGATTTTTTTTTAAATAATTATTTTTTTGCCGGTATTTAATTCCTTCAATTTCAGGCTTTCCACTGTGGCCGAGTGCTTAGGCCGAATGCTAAATACTGCGAGTTCGACTTGAGTTTGATGCTAGGTGAACAGGCTGGTTGTATGTTGGTTTTCGTAGTTTTCCCCATGTCTAACATACTCGTAAATACTAGCCATTTCCCCTTAGAAAGGCCTTCCACGAAGGCATCTCTTTCCGCAGGCAGAAAGCTAACGTAACTTTACCCAGACCATGCCAGATATCCCTGTATGTGATTAACAAAATGACTCGAAAAGAATAATTGAAAGTAACATCTCGTAATGGCCTACTTACAGTTTTTTTACATGTTTTCCAAATGGAAGAAAATTTTTAGAAAAATGTTTGACTCAATTAAAAACTTAGTGCGCATTTTGAATGAGACTTAGCTACTATTAAGCATTTAAGCGCATTTTAAAAGTAAATGCAATACATGTAATTTAAAGCTATATATAAAGAGCTTTTAATTACGTGATATATTGTATATAATTGTAAAATGTAAAATATGAAACAAAATTATTAAACTTAATTAGAACCAACTGGCAATAGACCATCAAATTCAGAAATTTTAATAAAGCACATTCCCTCTTTAACGGATACACTAAGCACAAGTTTACTCTTCAACATGTTACATCACTCTTTCCCTGCAATTTTTCTGCACTGCGAAATCTTTAGCTCAGTCGCTGCTCAGGATTAACAAAAAGACCTTCCGGCTATAAATACCACCGAATTTAATGCGCACTGCTTTTTCTCTCCTGCTGCTGCTTGAATGAACCGCGTTTCTGGTTTATCCTTCTTTCCATATCATCTGGAATGTAAACGTCGTACAGTGTTCCCTCGCCACTTCGTGCTTCATGTTTTGCGGCTTCAGTGCTTCGCGGGTTTTCCCAAAATATTCATCAAAAAATAAAAATGAAAACATAAACCAAACAAAGAGATGAGTTGACTCAGAGTACATACCACGGGCTCTCATAAAGGCGCGTGATTGGTTTCCTGTGCGACATGGACCAATACGAGTACGAGTGGATTTATCCCTGCGCATCTTCGCAGCCTCAGCTAGCATATTCTCTTGTTGTATCTCGCCAGTCTTGTCCATGATGTTGAGTGTCTCACATACTGTATTTTAGTGCTGTGTTGGCGATAGCGTTTTTGTTCAAGCGTTAACTTTTTTTATTAATTAAGCCCTTATAATGCCGCCTAAGCGCTGCGCCCCTGCGAAAGCTTTCTCCGGGGCGCCCAAGAGAAAGACAATGATGACCATCAGCGAAAAAGTGAAACTTTTAGATATGATCAAAGAGGGCAGAAGTTATGCATCTGTGGCACGCCATTACGGGGTGAAGGAATCTACAGTGCGGTACATCAAGAAAGAGGAAGCAAACATCCGCAAAACTGCTTAAGGGGACTCATACACCTTAAAACCCATAAGATCTTCGAATAGGTGACTGTTGCAAGAATTGGAATAACTTATTTATTTTAAAAGCAATTACTTCCAACTTTTTACAGCTGACTACATAATATAGCTGATTTCTGAAATAGTCATCAGAAAGTTTGTGTTGCCACAAATATTTTTATAATTTAATCCGCTTTGTGACAACATTTTTCGTCATGTTTCCACCTTGCGCGCACAGTTTAAAATATTCTGTTGCATAATTTAATTCCATATTTAATATATAGCTTTTATAACATTTGGAAACTACTGTGAACCTAAAATTCTATAAATGTCTTGTTAAATTTTTATTTTATTTGGAGTTGTTATAAAATGTATTTTATTAAAAAAATTTGTAATGTTTTCGTCCATAAAATTTTTCAGTATTAAAATATTTATCATACTTTTGGTTCAGTTAGAACATAGTGCCCATATAAAGAATTCCATCCAATTTCAAGTATGTACCATTAGCCATTTTTAAAATATCATGCGCGCAAGGTGGAAACATGGCGAAATATTTTGTCACAAAGAAAATTAAATTACAAAAATATTTGTGGCAACACAAACTTTCTGGTTACTAGTTTCCAACGAAGCTATATTATGTAGTCAGTTGTAAAAGGTTGGAAGTAAGTGCTTTTAAAATAAATAAAATATCCCAATTCTTGCAAAAGTCACATATTTGAAGTTCATGAGGGGCTTAAGGTGTATGAGCCCCCTTAAAAAACCTTCAATAAAGAAGCGAAACGTGTGGTAACTCCGCGTAATAACAGAATTGTGAAAATGGAAGCTGCACTGGCATTGTGGAAAAAGACAGTAAGTTTAGACGCTACTATGATCAGGACAAAGGCCAAAGCTCTCTACGACCAAATCTTGCCCGATGACGTCAATGAAGCGGCTGAAGAAGGTGCTGATGAACTTCCAAGCCAGTAATGGCGCTGCCAGGAGTGATTCGCCTCCTCGAGGGCGAGGCTTTTCAGCCAGCAAAGGCTGGTTCGAAAAATTTCAAAAAGATACGGCCTCAGAAACGTGCTTCAGTATTGTGAGACTTCCTCTGCTGATAACGATGCTGCTTGTCGTTACGTGGAGGAAGAGTTTCCTAACCTCATCAGTAAGGGAGGCTACCTCTCTGTACACGTTTTCAACATGGATGAAACATGCCTTTTTCGGAAGAGGATGCCTTCGAGTACATTTCTCTTCAAGGACGAAGTGAAGAGGCCAGGCTTCAAGGCTCACAAAGACCGTGTGACTGTCATCATGGCTGTCAATGCTGCAGGTTCTATGCTTAAGCCAGGCCTTATTTATAAAAGCAAAAAACAAAAATACGGTTCTCTTGCCCGTGCATAACTCCAAGGCCTGGATAACGAAAGCTCTGACCCTTGAATTGTTCCTCCATTGTATCATTCCCCAGGTGAAGCTGTATCTGGCTGAGAAGGGCCTCCCTTTTAAGGTCCTCCTGATGGACTGTGCAGGAGGCCATGCAAGGGACCTGCAATATGATGGTGTGTAGATAGTTTCTACTCCCGAACACTATATCTCTAATTCAGCCGATGGATGAAGGTGTCATTCGTATCTTTAAGGCACTCAACACTCGCTCCACGATGGAGGGTCTAATCTCGGCAGTTGACAATGTCAATGACGAATTCATCTTGAAAGCATACTGGCGCAGTTACTACATTACCTCAAGTTTGTCTAATATTCAGCGAGCATTAAAGGACATGAAGAGTGGGACCATAAATTCTAGCTGGAAGAAATTATGTCCGAACGTGATGCACGACTATCCAGGCTTCACTTCTGAAGCAGTTCATCACTCAGCGGTGGAGATGGCAGTGAGGTTGGCTCACATCATAAAGAATGAAGATTTGTCGACATGACAAAAGAAGACATCAGCGCCCTTATCGATTGCCCCTCGGACCCAAAGACCGATGAAGACCTCCTTGAGATGACAAAGTCTGCAAGTGAGGAAAAAAAAAAGAAGACGAAGACGAAGAAGAAACTGAAAAGCGTGGCCTTAACCCTGGAGAATCTGCAACAATTGTGCGACATGGCAAGAGCAATACAACAATTTCCACACGACATTAACGACAATATGGTTGGAGCTGTCGAGTTCAGTAATCGCGTTAACGGGGTTATGTCCTTGTACAGGGAAATTTTGAAGGAAAAGAAAACATCAAAGACAATAACTACCCGTCACCATGTTTCTCTCGAAGATATAGCTCCCGGCTCTACCGTCAGCGCCTCCAGTAGAACAGTCTCCGAGTGAGCGTAAAGGGCTGTTCCCTCTGGGGTTTATTTGAGCTGACGGAGTCAGTTCCATGTGTCGCTTAGCTCCGCTATGCCTGCAGTTCAGATTTTTCAACTTGCTGCCCTACGGTAAAAAACTGGTTTTGGAGATGGATCGGCTATGTTAGTTGTCCCCGTTAGCTCAGATAAACCCCAGTGGAAACGGCGCTTAAAGCTTCTACGATGAAATGAGAGCCTCTCCTTCGCTACCAACACAAGACTCTTCGCCTCTCTCAGAAAGCAATGTTGATTAATGTTTATTACTGTATAAGGTTTTGTAATTAACCTTATTATTTAGCACTGACACGTTTAAGCAAATACATATACTGTTGTAATTTTTGTCTTAAATGCGTAAAGTATAAATACTGCTTACATATTTAAAACATTCTCATACCCGCATACACGAAAATTCCTAAAGGCAAATCCTACTTCGCGGTTTTTCAGCTTTCGCGGAAGGTTCTGGTCCCCATTAACCGCGAAAAACGAGGGATCACTGTATATGGAAATTGTGGTGCGCGTTTAACACCCCTAGTATTGTACCAGTTTTAAGCAACAATGTATTATTTCTAAATGATTGTTCATGTGAAAAAAAAAATGTTTTAACCATTAAGCCAGTTATGATTTTTGCATCAGTGGGCATGTAAGCTACAGTTTTCTGGGCCACGACTAAAGAGAGAATTGGTTTCATCTTCCGGATAAACCACAGCTTCACAGAGAGCTGGTAGGATAAAACCTATAAAGGCTGACTCCACTGAAAAAGTATCCGCAAGTTTACAAGTAAACGAGTAGAGAGTTATCTCGAAAGTTTGTCATCCAAAGTTGGGTTAATTTCAGTGCATTATCAGCGATTTTGAGTTAGTGTTTCAAAAGGAAACTGGGTCAAGGTCGGTGCGCGAAAGTTTTCAGATGTGCGTTGCAAAACTGTTGCAAAACTGAAGTGTGTCTGCTAAAAGCGATCTGTTTCGTTGTTGTTCCGTATATTAATTTGAGAAATGAAAGTTCATTCAGTAATAAAAAGTGAAAGAAGTTATGTACTCCGCCTAAGTAAGTTGAAAAGCATCAACTAGTTGTTTTCAGTGTGATCATCCTTTTTTTAAGTTTATTCAAAAAGTGAAGTAATTTTAATGTTTTATGAATAATGTTTTAATGGTGTTTTTTATTTTTACGCAAATAATTTGCAGTCATTAGGTTTTTTTTGTTTAAAGCAGGAGATATGAAAACTGTGCAATGCCCTTTTCGGGACTCGAACATAGAGCTCTCGAATACATGCAGAGCGTGTTGCCGTTGCACCACATAAACATGCAGAAAGGTGGGAGAAAATACCTCATAGATTTATTAATTTTACCAAAATTTTAAATGCAAACAAGTTATCAGTCCCAAATGTCTCAATTTAAAATTTTTTCTCAAATTGTCTCGGTGGACAAAGATAAATTCACATGTCCGAATTTTGACGAAACAAAAGATTTTTCCTTTAACCCTTTCCGGCACGCTACTTTTTAAAGTTGGAGTTTTGATTAAAAAAAAAAAAAAGAGGTAGGCAATCTAATTAGGCCTAGAGGAGTACACGATACATGAGTAAAATGTTGTGAAGATAGCACTTATCGTTTTAATTCTATGCGTGTGCCCAAAGTGGCACATGGCACACTGATTGAATAGAGCTTCGAAAAGAGTTGAAACGAGCCTTGTTGTCAATGAGCTGACTGATGAGATGCGGAGAAACAAAGAATACAGACTCTCAGTTGTCCTAGATTATCGGTGAGCCCGGTCTGGGCACACCTAGGGTTCGCCGTTTGATTTTAG
Organism: Stegodyphus dumicola; assembly: GCF_044657685.1. Classification (NCBI taxonomy): domain Eukaryota; kingdom Metazoa; phylum Arthropoda; class Arachnida; order Araneae; family Eresidae; genus Stegodyphus; species Stegodyphus dumicola. The sequence continues at coordinate 167,907,932 of NC_140770.1, forward strand.
GAAAGATTTCAAGGTAAAAAATTAAAACTAATATAGAATAAGGAGATTAGCATACAGCCAAAAAAATAACATAGAAATTTCTTTTCAAACAATTTCTTTTTATACCCTAAAAAAAAATCTGGAAGATTTCGTTGAAAAATGAGGGTCTTAAAAAACTAAAAAACATGGTTAAAATATATGGACTGGTTTTTGTTGAGCTGCCATCTACTATAAATAAAGAAGTTTCAGAGTAACCTATTAGTAACCTATAAATCCTTTTTCATTCAATTTTTCTGTGCGTACAGAAGGAAATTTTTAGGTGCGTCCAGACCGGACACACTGTGCCGCAAAGGGTTAATCGGTATTTAATATTCTTTGAGAAACGCCGTAGTCTAAAAAAACTTTCTGAAACATAAAAATTAGCCTTTGTGATTAGCCTTTGCTGGCAAATTCTGTAATTTATTTCAAATTTTAAAACTAAGTTTTACGCAAAAAATATTACGATTTGTTTATAAAACCCGCTGGAACTTGGAATACAACAAAAAAGAACATATACGAAAATGGCGGCGTTACTTGACTGTTATGTGTGTGTGTGATTATGGCAAAGCCTCGAGGGCTATCTGCCTAAGAGGAGGGATGCCTTCGTGGAGGACTTTCTAAGGGAAACTGGCTCGTATACACGGTACACATGGGGAAAACCACGAAAACGCCCATGCAGCCAGCCCGTTCGCGGGATTCGAACCTCGGACCGAACTACCAGTGTTCAGCGACTTTACCGCTTGGCCGCTGGTGGGCACTTGACTGTTATGAGGATGCTTGATGGAATGATATAAGAAGGTTATATGCTTGGTTGCCAGAGTTTGGCCCATTCCGAAAATTTGGCGATTTCTACTAAGTTGGTTGCGTTAATACGTAAGTACCAGTTATTTAAGCAGAGTTCTACATATCTAAATCAGGGGCGGCCAACCTTTCGGGAAAGAGTGCCACTATCTGGAAAATAAAGTCATGCGTGCCACTTCGAATTCTTCCAACACACTAAAAAATACCAAAGGCGAAAGAAATGTTTTTTATAGGCCTGATTATGGGATTTTTTAACAAACAGTACATTTTTTGATGTAGATCTGAGTAGTAGGTACTTAAAAAATAATATAATAAATAAAACAAACATACAAACTAGGGTTTTATTGTTGATAAAACATTTTTAAAGGGTCAGTCAGTTAAGTTACTTACAAAATAAAAAATGAATAATTTGAAACATTTAATTTAAAATAGCTATTTAACAGACAGGACTTAACTAACGTGGTTTTTGAATATGCAGTTTTTTTTACTAAGTCATCTATATTAGGATTACTTCTTGAAGATGCTAACAAAATTAGGTGTTTTAGTTGCATATCAGTTAATCTTGAACGATATTTTGATTTTATTATGTTCAAAATAGAAAATATTTGTTCACAAACGTATGTTCATCCAAACCTACAACAGTATCTGACAGCTAAATCATGAAAATTTGGAAAATTGCTTGTTCATACAAATTTTCAACATTCAACATAATTTGGATCACTTGTAGTTGAAATAGTTCTTTATATTTGCTTTTCAGTGTAGTATGCTGCTGTAGGTCAATACTTTCGATTTGGATTTCAGTTGGGTAACAATGAATGTCTTGCAGAGAAATCGAATTATTATATTTATTCTAATGTGCTTATGTGTGTATCTATCGACGAGGTTGATACAGAAGACAGAAGACCATCAATGGAGCAGCCGCACCATCATTACAACTTTCGGCCAACAGATCCTCCATCGATGGATACTATCTACTATCTGCTACATAAAGCAAGGAGGTGGCTTGGTGGTCAGCGGGCATTTATTGAGATTTTTACGTAAGTTTTTGCATGAATAATGATTTACAGTTTTACATTAGAGAATGTGTACAAAGACATTTAAAAAATTATACAGATAAATGTAGTTAAAAGTGTAAGAATTTAGACATCAAAAGATTTTTTTAAATATATAAAATAAAAATAAACCAATGAAATCAGGATGAAACTTAGAATTTTGACAACTATTGCCTAGAATTAATTAATGAATGGTCAGCAAAATTTTTATATAGTCAGAGAGAATATGAAGTTGATACAGATGATATTAGCTCATCTCAAATCTTTTAATTTTTCAATAAATCTTCGCGTGCCACACCGTGCCGCAGATTGCCCATCCCTGATCTAAATTATTCATCAAATTCAAAATTTCAAAATGCATCTGCGAAATTGAGAAATTTTCACGCGACCCCCTAGTTTAAAATGACAAAGTTCAACGATTTATTAACTTGTCTTATTATAATACGTTTTTATGTTCCTCGATATGCACAATGCCATTATATTGATCGTCAATATTTGTCTCACAGGGATATTAACTAATTTGCCAGTGCATATGCAATAAAAATTAGTTTCACTGTACGCTTACGCATGCTTAATAGAAGACTTACTGAAGAATGTCAGATATCTTTACAAGTTCTTCAGTATCATAAAGGATACAACCATTACCGTAATACTCTTAACTCATTCCACTTATTGTTTGTTGACTCTCAGCGTGCAACAATAAAGAGTGTGAACAAGAAGCTGAGTTTAATTTTACACCTGTGTATTTGGAATTCAAGGCAAAACACACTCTCTTTTCCATTTCGATCCACAAAATGGGCATCGGCAATGAAAGGTAGAATTGGCTTTTCCCTGCTGAGGGCAGGGTAACAAAGAACTCAACACACCCCTCCTCCCGGTACCAGGATTGATGTATGAACTCAAATTGCCACCCCCCGTCACCTGGGGTTGCGGAACCTTTTGATTCCTGAACCGCCCGAAAACTGCAGGTTGTTTGTTTTTTTGTTCGGATTTAAATAACCAGAGGCTATGTGGGAAGGAAGAAACGGACATGTTGACTCAAAACGTAGTTCTAACAATTCTCAGAATCCTTCTTTGCTTTATTTGTTAGGTATTTATGTGTCATGCTGCTGACAGAAATTTTGGAGTGGTATTTGGTAAAGAGATTTTGACACTATTTTCTACCATTGAGGTGGCATAGAATCTGTCACCGCTTTGCGAAGGATTTTTAATTCTTTAAGATATACATCTTTTTGATGAAGAGAGGTGTTGGATCTTTTCGGTTATAGGGAAATAGGCAGCAAGCAGTTTCTGTAGAAAGTTCGTTTATTTTCCTATGGCAAAGAACTGATGCCTCGGTTGGTCATCATCCCAAAACAGATATGATTATTTTATTCCTACTTCGGTCCGAACCGGAAATGTTCCTTGAACATTATTCCCATTCAGGCTTCGTTTCTCACTCCCTTTCATTTGCTGTTGATTATCGTTTGGTGGGTTTGAGGATCCTTCTCCAGATGATATGGGTAAAAATTATTCCCATTTCAGCCTTTTCATTTAACGTCAAGTCAAATCCGAAAGCGCGATAGATCACGTGAGGGTGATATGTATGAAGTTATGTCATCCAGACCGCAATTCAATCAAATAATACATTTTCCTTTTCGGCTGAAATATGTGTTGTTTAATCTTTCCATAACTATAATGAAAAGTAAAAAACAGAAAGCCTGAGATGACATAATTTTTGATATTCTCATCTAGAACACTATCCAGTCAAAAAATGTACCTTCCTTTTCAGCTGAAATAAGTATCTTTTATGCAGCTTAATCTCTAAACAACTATAATGAAAGGTTAAAAATAGGCAGGCTGAAATGGTACGATTTTTGATGTTTTCATCTCCCACTTATAGAAGGAGAGAAAAAAGCCTGAAATGGCATGATATAGCCAACTTAAGAAAGCCTGAATCGGGAAGAATCATTCAAAGCAGACGATACTGTAGGAAAAGCAAGTTGAGATGTCGTATGCTGTCGACTGTCGTTTGGTAGGTTTACTGGAATTTGTTTTTTTAAAAAAAATAAGTAATCCGAAATTTTTGCAGATGCACTTTGTAACATTAATAGACAAGACTTAGACAAGTAATGCATTTTACAAGAAAAACAAGATGTTATATCCGTGCCAGTTATGTAATAAAGGGATTATTTTGAGGTACTCATCCAGAATCGTGTCACTGAGAATGTATTTTATCTGCTTCCTTGTCTATTACGTGCTCCCAAAGCACAGATATGACACGAGTATACTACACAAGCAAGATAACGCAGATTAAATAGAAAGTTTGGTGATAATGTTGAAAAGGCCGTCATTAATAAATCACACAAACTTTGCCCGTGCGTTATCAATTTTTTTCCACGTTAAAAAAGCATGGGAAATCTTTAATTGCGCTTACATTCATAGCTATGTTATCACCGCCTAAAAATAATAAGAACAAAACTTTCTTGTCTGTAATCATTGTTTACATCTAAAATAATATTTTTTTTTTTTTCTTTTGTTTTCGAACACCAGAAAATTGAATTTATGGCGAAATTGAAAGAAGTCTGCTTTCACCAAAATGCTTTTATCCGGCCATGAAATTGTTTTGTTTTGTTTGATATTTATTCTTTTTCGATAAAGACGGAAGGACGTATTTGCTGTCGTCATCGAAGTAGACTAGTTTCGAATTCTGTTTCTTTGCTTGTTCTTCAGATGGTGACAGGGTTTAATCAAAGGTTTTCAACCTAACCTACTGCTCTACATAACCTGTCAAACTTTTTTATTACATTTAATACTATTTAAAGACCTCTTGAAGTTTCATTAGGCGAAATATAACAGGAAGCGTATAACAGAAGAAATAACTTTTGGGATGCTACTGGAGATACCGTATAAGGTATTTTCTCCGTGCTCTCTGCATGCCTTCGTGGTGTAATGGTAGCACACTCGGCGCGTATTCGAGAGGTCGAGGTTCGAGTCCCGGGGAGAGCATTGCTCATTTTTCACGTCTCCTGCTTCAAAATAACCTAACGACTGTACAACCGTATTTCCTCGCGTTTTTTTTTTTTTTTTTTTTTCCTCTCTCTAGCTTTTCAGTTAGTTTTGAAATTTTAAAAAATATTCCTATAATTCTTCCCTTCTTCTGTTGTACCTAGTTTTTCGCCGCCCAACCGAGACTATAGCAAAGAATCTCTAAGATACTGTGGTTAGCGACGCTGACTGCCGTACCGAAGGAGCCGGGTTCGAATCACGAAGAAGACATGGATGTTCGTAAATGTTTAGTGTTTGTGCGGGGTGGAAGCACTTTAAATATGGGGCTAACCGAAAATTCTCGACAGGTTGGTGGTAGGGGAAGAGGGAATGGGAGACCCTCGGATTCGTTCCCTCGGGGTGCTGTCTCTCAAAATCGGGGGGGGGGATGAGCTAAAGTCCGGCTATTCCCAATATGTTACTCAAGGCTTTCGCCAACGGCAGACGAATTTTATCCGTTGCCACGATGAATGTCGTGGGTTATTCTGACATTTGTCAGACAAGTGAGATTTGTAACAACAACAACAACAACAACAACATAGTTTTTCTCTCCGAGGGCTAGTTTATTGGTTAATTGCATTTATTTCCTTGATTATTTTTATTTTTATTGATTTTATTCAATTTGTATTTGCAATTTTGTATAAGCATTTCATCCATTTTATTTTCTCTTGCACTATTATTTGAAACTTTTGTGCAGATTCTTCGTTAAGCTACCTTGATGCGGCTAGTGTAATTACACAAAGAAATTTTCCAAACATATGCCTTCACCTTACTTCTGTTATTTACGTTCCAGCTCATTACAGCCTTATCTACTGGCCTGCTGGCCATTGTAGCTTCTACTATCTTTTAAATTGGAATTGGGCAATCGCTTCTCTTAAAATGACTACAATACCTGACAACATAATACCGAACCAAAGAATTTATAATCCCATTTGACGATTTCTCGGAGGGAAAATTAAAAAAGAAATGACAACTTAAAACAGCAAAATGTCTTTGTTACATACATTTATGTTATTACAAGCATTTTTATCTGTGTGAAGTATGTTTTATGTTTTAATTGGGTACTTATTTATTCCGAAAATTATTCAGTAAATCTAATTATGAGCTTTTCCTTTGTGGGAAAAATCGTGATGATCGCTTTGAGAATTCGTAGCAGTTGTTCGCTTGAACGATGCTGTGTATTCCCGCAGAAATGTTGCTGTAGTTTCTTTCACTCTAGGTAAATTCTACAAGCGCATATTTTAAAATTTCATTTAAGGCAGAAAAAATATCACGATTTGTTTATGAAAACTACTTTCACTTCGAAAACGACAAAGACAACGCTCATAAAAATGTCGAAGTTGGGCCACAGGTCGGCTACCTAGAATTCGAGAAATTTTGCGAGGCGGCCATAAGTCTGCCTTGTCACTAAATATGCCGGCATCTTTATACAATTCTGCGACTGTTCGCTATTACAAAAGTCACCAAAAAGATGATGGCACCTCGTCGAAAGATGCTTTCACCACCATATAAACTGAAGCTCATCAATAGTTAATTATTGTAGCTTTATAAATTAAACGTCAAACCCCCAGCCTGGTGCGGATATCCTTATAAGGGGATTTTTGCCAAAATTCCTAATAAAAGTGCTCTAATAAGCACTGCCACAAAAGTTGCTTTCATTAAGTCATAAACTGAATAAATATGTCGACTTCATAAGGGGCGGGTTCATTTATGCCAGAGTAGCCTTGGCAGAACGCGGCCCACGCGTATAAAGGTGCCGGCACCTTTACAATGAAGATTTACCCTAGACAGAAACCATAATAAAAGTACAGCACTTTGGCGGAAGCTGCTTTCTAGAAGTTCTAAACCAGGGGTAGTTAACCATTTTATACCTACCGCCCACTCTGCTGGTAGTAAAATTACCTTACCGCCCATCGGTTTCGCAATAACTTAGTTTAGCATAAATGCAAAGTAATTTTTTGAGTGGAGACTCAGTACAAATATATATAGCTAAATTTATCCTTTTTTTAAAAAAAAATTTCTTGTATTTGTAAGAGACAGAAAATTTATGTCTCCCGTAGCTAGCCGGGACATCAGTTCCAGCGAAACTGTTTCGACTAGGAAACCTTCAGTGGTAGGAAAAAGAGAAGTTCTTTGCTTGGAAAAATGTATGCTAGCCTCACACTTTCTTAAAGATGTGATAATCCGATTATGCGCTTTAGAATCACAGAGCAACACCTAACAGAAGTGGCAAAGTCTTATTAAAATATATGGAAACAGGAAAGAGCTGTGCGCGGACGAACGGACTTTCATCATCGGATGGACAAAAGCCTCCATCGCCCACCATTAAAGCAGTTAAGCTTTTTCACGTCAGTGACTATTCAGGACAACAAAGACCCGACCATGGACGTTCCGGCATTTTGATGAAGATTGCATTTTTCGTGGTGTAAACAGAGCTTCATTAGAGTGCCAGTGCTTCATTCTTTTATATCTTGATACCATTGTTCAGTGCAGGAACTGAGCAATAAAGCTCAATTTTACAATAAATTGAACAATAAAGGTGCTGGCACAATGCAAAAAGTGCCAGCACCTTTACTGAAGTGGGCGACTACTCACTTAGATCTTTAAAGAGACGTCCCGGAGTCTTAATGAAGGTTGCATTCTTCACATTAGATGCTGCATTTCAAAAAGGTGCCGGCAGCTTTGTGTTTTATGCTGATGTACCCTTTGGAAAACAATTTCGCAAAGGTGCCGACACACTTACTCAAATTGGCCGCACCGTTCAACATCAGCCCCTGGACATTTCAATGCCAAAACGTAATTAACCTGAGAAATTTTGTATAATTTTAAAGTTAAAAAAATCGGAAGTTAATTTGTCGTTATCTCTTTTTTCTTCCCTCTGCTATTTTAGTTTTCTATTTCTTGTTTTAATTGGTATTTATGCCTTTCGTGCCACGCTTGCTGCGCCTTCCTTAATCCATTCGAGGCTCGAGTAGACCTAAATTGCCTTGAGCTTCTAAACCACGTTCTTTGTTAAGAGATTGCTATAATTAATGTGATTTTTTAAACTGATGGATGTAGTTTAATTTTCGCTTTTGTGCTTAAACGGCCGCTCAAATTGAGAGGTCTAATTCCATGTTAGAACAGACCAGTTTAAATGTTATTATGCATAATGATACTGTAATATTTTACGGAAAATAAATAAATAGCCGTATAGAGAAATTACAGATGCTTACTATCTATCATCTTCAATATATTCAAGATTTTGTCATTATAAAAAAATTACTTTCAATATGCTACAGAAAGTTTACACATTTTTAGAACGTTTTCGGAACCATTTTTATAATGTTAAAAATGTAAAGAGTATTTTTTATATATTTGATATGATAGCCTTTTTTCTGAACTATAAGTCTGCATCATCATTTCCACGATAGAAGAGCTTTTCGTAAAATTTCCAGCAGTACTGATTTCCATTGCTCTTCAACTACTTTCCAGTGTCCATCCACCGTTGTGAGTTTGCGCTTAGAAAGAGCTGTTTTCAAAAGACCAAAGACACAATAGTTCATATGTGAAACGTCAGGGAAAGTTGCAGGAATATGTTGAAGAAGTAAATATGCAATACCTGTATCAGTCTTCATTTTTTTCAAGAAATGCGGTGGTGCTTTTCGAGGTATGACTTATTGTTTTGTCTCGATGAAGTTTCAGTCTTTAAAGTCATTGGGATATAGAAATGCACTTCTTCTGTAAGTGTCGCATAACTTTCCCTTGCTGAGTTGATTTTAACGCTTTTTCCTGCTCTTCTTATTACTAATGTGGAGAAAGGCAACAACCATAGTTGATAACACACATTTATTACTATTTACAAATATAGATTACATTAGGATTACAATTAATGAAAATGGTATACGAGCGATCGAGCGACGTCTGCTCCGCTCTCCAGCTAATCCTCGTCTTCTCCCGAAGGCGGGAAACACATGCTGACACAATGCATACGTCACACAGTAGGGGATTAGGGAATATCATGACATAACATTTCCCACATTCGGCCATCATGACCGGACAGGCGACCTCGCCTGAAGCAACATAGTATATCATCAAATTAAAAAAAATTATTATAAATATAGTAACATAGGTATGAAAAAAATAATCTGTAGATACAAAGCTGAGGATACTTACACAAATGGAGCAAAAAAATAGATTAAACACACCACAGCAGTTAACTAAAAATAAAAAGAACATTAGTATAACAAAATGAATTAAAAAGTTGATATGAGGTAGAAAAAAATATTAGAAAGTTCTCAGGTGTCATCTGTCCAAACTCAGGAGGACCTATAATGCTGATAGTTGTATAAAAATCAAGTGATATGTTGGACCAGGGCTTCATGTATTTAGCACAAGTGGATGTTTTGGATGGTCCGTCGAAAAATGCACACTTTTCCACATCATATGTGTCATTTTGTTTGAGCCTGGTGACTTTATAAGGTCCGAGAAATTTCTGTTTGAGTTTTAGACCAAGGCCAAACTGAGTTCGTTTGATAGCCGCGAGGTCATGAAGTTGAAATTTTTGTGCCTGTTTTCGTCGCAAATTATAAGTACGGCGATTTTCGTCTTGCACTTTAAAGATTTGCTGTTTTGCGTCCTTACGGAGATCGTCACGTTGCTGAATGAATGCAGATTTGATCTCCTCGTCGATTAGAGCAGCGATGTTTATGTCGTTTAGCGATTTCATTTTAGTCCCAAAGAGAAGTTCAAAGGAAGTGGAATTGATGCTACGTTGAAAAGTTGAATTAATAATTTGTTGCACGGCGGGAACATGGCGGTACCATTGCTCAGGGTTGGTTATGGAGAGTTTAGAAAGGACAGCAATAATAATGGAGTTCAAACGCTCAACTTGACCGTTCGATCGTGGGAGGCCAGCTGTAATAAGAACGTGCTTTATTCTCTGTGTGTCACAATAGTTTGCAAATGCAGTGGATTTGAATGCAGAGCCTCGATCAGAGATAATCCGTGAAGGATTTCCGAAGACTGATCTTTGAGATTCCAGCCGACTGATAACTTCATCTGCGTCTGTAGACTTTGTCGGATAAAGCCACACGAATTTAGTAAACGAGTCTATAACTGCCAAAATATGTTTGTATTTCTTTGATGTGGTGGCAAGGGAACCTAAGTGGTCGATATGGTACGTGTGCAAGGGTGCGTCGTCTTTGTCAATGGGGTGCAGAAGTCCACGCTTTCGTTTGCCACGCTTTCGATTATTGAGGATGCATGGGATGCAGTTATGGATACACCGCTCAATTTTTTCTTTCAGATTTGGGATAAAATATTCGTTGTTTAAAAGTTCTTGAGTGCGGATTACGGCGAAGTGGCCTCGTTCGTGAACTGTTTTAACGACATTTGCCTGCATATCCTCAGGCACCACAAGTAATTCAATGCCATTGACGTTTTTGTACATGAGATTGTTCTTAACGAGAAAGTTATCATACGAAGGCGTTGTTTGAAGGAGTGCTTTAATAGCCGTAATATGCTCGTCGGTTTCTTGTGCTTTGCGAAATTGGAGAAGGCCACTGTCTTGGATAGTCATGCAACATGGACTGCGACTGAGAGCATCCACGTGAGCCATCTTTGAGCCGGTATGGTGCTCAATTTCGTAGTCAAAATCTTGGAAGTATAAAACCCATCGGGCTATTCTCGAATTCAGTTCCTTTTTATTTAAAGTTTGCACAAAAGCGTTGCAGTCAGTGGTAATTTTAAAATGTGAACCAAGGACGTAAATACGGAACTTTTTTAAAGCTTCAACAATTGCAAGGACTTCGAGTTCATAACTGGTGTATTTACGCTCGTTGTAAGATGTTTTCTTTGACATGTAGTAGACAGGGTGAAAGCTGTTATCGTTCATAGATTTTTGTAGTAGGACTGCCCCCAAGCCATTAATGGATGCGTCGGTATGAATTTCGATAGGACTCTTTTGATTAAAAATACTTAAAACTGGTTGTTGAGAAAGCAAATATTTTAATCTGTGAAATGCGACTTTCTGATCAGCATGAAATTGAAAGGGGGTGTCCTTACGAAGGAGATCACTAAGGGGTTTTGCAATGGTAGAATATGAGGGAATGAATCTCCTAAAATATCCCGTGAGACCGAGAAAGCGTTGGACGTCTTTCGTACTCTTAGGTTCGGGGTAGTTAATTACAGATTTTGTTTTCGAAGGGGAAGGAAAAAGTTTACCGTCTTCAACTATATTACAATTAATGAAAATGGTATACGAGTGATCGAGCGACGTCTGCTCCGTCGCCAGCTAATCCTCGTCTTCTCCCGAAGGCGGGAAACACATGCTGACGCAATGCATACGTCACACAGTAGGGGATTAGGGAATATCATGACATAACATTTCCCACACTAATCTCAATAGTTTTCATACCGGGCAAATTCTTCTGCGTTAAGCGACAAGTGTCGTAAGTTACAAGTGTTTAAGCCACAAGTTTTGGCAAAAGTTGGTGAGCATTTTATTTTTTAACTATTTTAAATTGTAAATATTCGTTTATTATTTTATTTATTGTTGCTGCAGATATGTTTAAAAACTTTGCAGCTGATTTTTCAACGTGTCAGAATACGTAGAAAATATTCAAAAGATAATATTCATCACCTAAAATATAAATCAGAAATATATTTTAATTATCACTTCCAAATCAACCTTGCCTATTGCGGTAAAATCGCTGAACACGGGTATTTCGACCCAAATTCAAATTCTGGAAAAGCAGCCTGGATGCTTGTGCCGCATCGCAATTTTGCGCAGGCGTAACGTGAATGGGAGCCAGTTTTTCTTAAAACCTTTTCCATGAAAGTATACCTTCCCTTAGACAAATAACCTTCGTGTGCTTAGCAATAATCCAAACTACCCTAGGCTGATAGATATACACCTTTCGTGTTTTGTCATAATCCAATTCAATCACAACTCAGCCTTCGTTTCCCAGCCCTTATAAAAATGCAAAGTTTGTCTTCCGTTTTTATTATACCCTTTTATTTATTTAACTCTTGGTGTTTGTCGCTACAATCAAAAGTTTGTCATCGATTTTTAAGCTACTTTCTTATAAGTGACTGAGTTCAGATTTTGTACACACACTGTTTTTGGATAACAGTACAATGTGGTGAAGCGATTGTTTCAAATTTAATGTTTTATATATATATTTTTTAAATTTAATGTTGAAACAGTCCTTTACAGTCTTGGAACTTTCCGCAGGAATACTCGTAGAGCTCTTCTCAGTAACACAGAATGCAATCAGTAGTTACACTTCAGACTACTAAGAACGTTAAACACAGCGTAATGCAAAGCGCACCTAAAAAGGGCGACGCTCCTACGGAGATCTATCATGTACGAGCTGAAGTCGGAAAACTTTGTTGACGTATTATGTATATCCGAATTCACGTTGAACTATACTGCTCAAAAACTGCTCTCGGGTTTTATATTGATTTCCCTCGTCCGCCGTAAAATCTCCAGTACCTTTCACTTCTCGAAATTACTAGAAGGCATATGAGGGTCGAATACAGTTACAGTTACATAGAGGATCTTTTAAGTTGATGTGGTTATTCATTACCCATTATAGTTATACAGGGACTAGACCAGAATCTTGTCAAAATGGTCGCCAAATTTGGGGACAAAAATTAGTCGCCATAACAATTAGTCAGAAACTTTTAAAGAAGTAATAGAAATTTCGTATGCGCTAAAAAGTAAAAATTAATTACATTAACGCTTATGTTTTACTTCTAAAATAGCTAAAAGAATTATAAATCAGAATTCTGGTTGTTGGAAGTCCAGATTTTAAACTTGGTACTCTACCATAAACACTTACCTTATTATTGTAATTAATGAAAGATATTTCTAATCCAAACTTTTTGGTCTACTAGCAGCTTTCTAGTTATTGTGCTTTATTTTATAATTCTCTGTCTGTGTTTTTCTTTTCCTGTTATGTAGTTGGGCTATTAATTAATTTCAAAAAGTTGAATTTGGTAGCAACCTCTGCCTTTTTTTTAAAGGGGGAATTTGCTTAGATATCTCTTTTAGAAAGTATGAAGTTGAAGGGAAACCTTCTTCGTGCTTTATGAGGTCGTCAAAATTCGTCGTGGAAATGGACCATTTTCACACGTCTATCGAGTAGTTGTATGACAGTGACTTACAGACTTCTGAAGAGAATGTCGCACGATATGCTTGAAAAAGCTCAGTCAAATAACTGTTTTTTACTGCCGTGCGCAGTCAAACAACTACATTATCGTCAACCAAAGAAAAATGTTATTCACTCAACACTGTTAAACGCCAGATTTGGCAAACGTAAACCACATTATCTTCCCTCACCTTTGGTACGCGGATAAAAAGTCACCTGCAAAAAAAGGAAACGGAAAGAAGGGCACCGAAAAATAAGGAACGGAAAAGAGCCTGAGGAGATTCTAAGGAGGAATCAGATGTATCACGTATATTGCAAGGACGACATATTGTCGTGTACATGACATATATACAGTGATGATGCAGGGGTAAATGATGCGATAATCAGTCTGTAAGAAAGTATCTTCAATTTTACATGCACGTGGTTTTGATTTGAGGGAGGGGAATTCCAATTCTGTAGAATTCTTAACCGCATTTAAGGAACATTGTTCACTGAATTCCGATTTCCAGATATCTCCTAATTTGAGTTCTAAAGCTTTAGGACTTTTTTGGAATTCAACTACTGATACCTTCAAGTTTGAATGATTTCAGTAATGATTCAGATTCAGGAAAGTAACCAGAAATTAATACAGAATTTCAGAAGATGAGTTCTACAAAAGAAACGAACAGCTGCATGACACATGCCACTTGTTGCGTAGATTATTTTTATACGAGCTGAAGTCGGAAAACTTTGTTGACGTATTATGTATATCTATCCCCCACTAAAGTCCACAATAAGACGTCATCAAAAAATATCATGCCTACTCTATCGTAGTCAAAGATATTTCTATCTTCGGATAATACTCGTGAGATTATGACGGATATTTCCAGTATCGGTGAGATAATGACGGATATTTCTCTCTTCGGATAAGTGAGCTTATGATGACGCTTAAACCATCAATTTCTCTCAAAGCAAATAAAGATAGATGCTGAGCGCGAATTTCCCCTGCACCTGTTGGAACTTGCAAGATAGCGAAAGAAATATAACGCCAATAAAAATGATTGTGGTAAAAGTATTTTCTTCGCCAGGGCCTAACACTTGCGGCGAAGACATAGACCTAAGAGCAACCCTGTAGATATCTGCAGGTGGTTAGCTGGTGAGGAACGCATCGTGTGGGGGCAAGACGCCTAGGGCCCTTTATGGGCGAATTCAAGACAAGGTTGCCAGAAGGTATTTTTTAGGGGAAATTCACCCCCTCAGCACCACTGCATAAATTGTAAAGCAGGTGTTTTCTTTTTTTGGTGTTTTAGTTTTACTTTCTGTTTGAAGTCTGACAACAGTATCAGCCGCCTGTGAATGTAGTTTCTTTTCGAAGGTTCAGAGGAATGAAAGGAAGTAGGATGACACTCAGAGAGCGGTCTTTTGAAGTGTATGACTCTACAAATATTAGAGGAAATGAATTGTCTTTTGTTATGTAAGCGGTTGTTTACATTTTGCGGAAGCAAAAAACAATTGTTATTTATTTTTCTTTTTGAAAAATCATGCCTTATGGAATAATTTCTAAAGCAGCTGCTCTGTGACCCTTCGTAAAGTTAATAGCATTTATTAATGTCATTACCGGAGCTTTTTCGTAGACCTTAGTAAAGTTAATAACATTTATTATTGCAGTTGCTGGATCTTTCCAGGCAGCGCGAGTTGAGTAGGTCAAAGACCTTACCCCCAGTCGAATGAAGTATGAATTTCGAATAAATACTGCCAAAATGACCAGACAAAATATGGTAATAAAATAATTTGGTAAATTTATGGTATTATAGCTATTATATATATATATATATATATATATTTTGTTTAAACACGATTGATTAAATCTTATGCAAAATTATTTTAGGTGATTCAAAACTCTGTTTAAATAATTGTCTATTATCAACAAAAAATGAATATTTCTGCGTAACTGTTTACTGATTCATTTCAGACAGCAGAAAATGCCAAAGAACCTAATCGAATTGGTGACGGTTCTGAAAACACTGGTAAGTAAAGAGCTAATAATGAAGTGCGAATTTTTGGTGCATTACGGCTATAGATACAATTACAAAAATAGATACATAAATGCAGAATATGCATATAAAAATGGATGATGTAGTTTCGATTTTAAATATCCTATAATAAATTCAGCCATTCTCGGTCTATTTAAACCAAACTGAATACATTTAGTAATAAAACATTATACGTAAACATTTAGTAATAATTCAGCGATACAGATAAGCTTTAAAATAAGAATTACAACAGTTACAAGCAGCTACGCTTTCAGCGACCGAATTCTACGAACGACAAATCTCAAAAGCGTGTTGCCAACGCAGGGCAACGAAAAGGTGGAAATTAATTCGATAGGTGTGGAAGTGAACAGACGGAGCAAGAACATTCTAGAACAATTCTTACCGGTTTTTCCCAGAATATTCTCGAAGGCAGGTCAAAAGCTATATAAACCTTGCTAGTACGCGGAGTAGCAGTGTATCCTGAATTTTATCGTGAAGAGTATCTTGAGTGTGTTCAGTTCAGTAGCAGTGGGAGCGACCGAGCAGAGGCGGGAACTGTAACTTTAATGCTTTGTTATGAAGCTGTCTTCACCGTTATAGCCTGAAGGCTGTGTCGCTGATGTTTTCAGCGTGTTTAGGATAGTTTTTCGACTACTGTAACGCTTCTTCGGAACTGTCCTGTGAAATACTGACGAATAAATTGTGTTTTGATTCTTCATCAAGAGTTGTCGTCAATGACTCCAAATCCACGAAACCGTAAAACACAACAATATACTGGGACTACAAGATCTAATCTATTTGTTCATTTAAAATGGGCATAGGTCTTTGACAATAACTGGGATCATTTACATCGTAATTAAAAATATTGATAATTGTCAGTGAGTCAATTGATAATTGCCGTGTTGTCAGAGAGTTTTTGTTTTTCAAAAAATTTCCTAGTCAAGCTACAGTAATATGTTCTCAGCTGTTCTATATGCAACTCTTTGTGAATTCTGCTGTTCCTCACGTACCAAGGTGAGTTCCTTATTTGCCTCAAAACCCAGTTCTGTGCAGTTTGTAATTTGTTACGACTGAAACGGCATGAGTAAGCCTAAAACGGTCAAGCACCACACAAACAAACGCAATATGGATTTATAAATGAGTAACGTGTTGTCTATAGAAAGAACATTGTTTCGAGCAATTAAGTGGAAGACGCATGCTAATATAGCTCGGCGGGTAGAATGTGTACCAGAAACCTGAACAACGAAGTATCTACCTGTTAGGTAGGATTTAATTAAGTTAGTGATGTAACCAGGACAGCCAGGTTGTGTAATTTGTATATGAGAGCATTCAGCCGTACACGGTCGAAAGCCTTTGCAATGTTCGATCTTTCCCGTTATTGGACAGCACGGAACAACGAAGAATTTTCTCCTGGAAGTTGCATTCGCCAACTGAATATTTGCAATATACGTAGAGGAAATATACGTCTTTCAAAACTTCGTCTTGACTATAGTAAGATTTTTCTAAAATATATATCAGGGTGTTATAGAAGACATTTAATTTAACTATATCGTTATAAGAAAACATGGTATTTAATTTAACAGTAGCCAGTAGGCAACGTCAGGGTTTATCCATTTCTGCAGAAAATTGTTTGCTTCATGTTGCTCCGTAGAGAAAATGATTCAAAATATTATTGATTACACGCTTCCTGATATAGGCACGCTTTCATTTGATTATGTCCAATCCACAGCGCGAAACTAGTTTCCAAGCGGTTAAACCCGTTAGAATAGGCACGTCAAGGCCATTTCATCTTTTTGACTTGCCCCGTGCTCATGGTAACGACCACTGCGGAAGCTGGTTGAGTCCTCTCTAATTTGTTATCTCCTAATACCTTTTGGTGAGATGACAAAATCTCACTCTGGCCATAAAGTTTGTTATAACTTAAAGTGTCTCTGTTTTTGAGCAGGTGGTACTAAAAACTGATCGTCATCTGGCTACATGCATTTCGTGGTTTTGCCCTTATATAACTTAAATAACAGTTTCCGTGGTTTTGCTCTTATGTAACTTGAATAACAGTCAGTTTCTGCACGAATGCATACTCCTTCATTTAGGCAGTCCCTGCGCGCTTTAATTTGATTAAAACAAGCAAACCAATGTGGGGTATAGCTAGAGTATTAAAAAGATAGAAGGTTAATTAATTAAAGCAAAACGACTAGAGGACTTCTTGAGAATAGAGAGGGATGCCTTCGTGGAGGACGTTGCAAGGGAAACTGGCTCGTATTTACGTTACGCTTGCGCAACACCGCGAAAACTCCCATACAGCTAGCAGATTCGCTGCCATGCGAATTCGGATACAACTACCAATGTTCACTTATTTTACCACTCGCCAGCTGGTGAGCTTGTGCAAGGGACGATTTCATATCAGGTATGGAGCTGAAATTTTCGGTCAATTCTTTACTTTATATGAGTACGGATGACGGTATCCTTAACTCATATTACATTTTTGTTATTTGAAATTTTAGAACAATAATATTTTACAGGGAAATGCTTTCAAAAGGAAAACGAATTCAATTTCTTTGGTGTGTAATCTTACATTTGATCATGGTGTTGTTATAGTTGCAAAATAGTTCTGAAGATAATTTAAAGGTTAGGTTAGGTTAGGTTATTTGAATATGGCAAAGTACAAGACAGCTATCTGCCTAGAAGGATGACTGCCCTCGTTGAGAACTTTCTAAGGGATCTGTCTCGTTTTCATGTTACACCGGGAGAAGCATGGAGGTAGGAAGTAAGATGGAGTCGCCCTAAACAAGTTTCTCCGTACCCTGCTCTGAAGCACCGGCGATCTCTACGTGGTGACCAAAACATTGGGTCATTTACCATTGAGTTCTATGGGATTTGACGCGTTCGGGTGTAAATATTTTGTAATTACGTCGCAAATATGCATATAAATGTATATATTTTCTTTTCTACAACACTTCAGAGTCCTAAGTATGTGAAAACAACATATTTTTAAACAACATTTCATTCTGAACGGAATTAAATGCTATTCTTTTCACAGGACAGTTTTCTCAGAATGGTTTAATTTGAATGAAATATTTTCACAAGTTTTCGTTAATTACATTAGAAAAAAAATTAAGGTAATTCGATTTTATTCGGTTAAGGTACAAAAATTAAGATCAAAGTTTATTGTATTATTAATATTAAAATTATGCATTATTTCTTTTCAATTTATAGAGCTTCTTCCTAAAATACTTTCTTAAATATGACATGATTTTTTGGCTTCTTTTAAATCTAAAAATGTAAGTCAATTTATAATTAATGCTCTATTCGGTTCATTTTAAATTAGAGAATTATTAGGAATTAGCGAAATACTTTAAATAAGTATTTCGCTAATTCCTAATAATTAAATAGGTATTAAATTGTATTTGACTTTCTCTGAACATTTCTGAAAGAGAATAAAAAAAGTGTTTTTTTTTTTTTTTTTTTTTTTTTTTTTTAAGTATTATTTAAAACTTGTAACTGAGTTATTATAAAATGTAAAGGGAATAATTCTTTTAATTATACTTATCAGATTTTTTTTTTTTACCCTTCATTTCAACAATACATATTCCAAAACTCTTTATTACGTTCTTAAGTGCGCATCTCATAGCATTTGCTTTACAATACCTTTTAACAGATTGCTTTCCAATACGAACAATTCTTGCTTAAATAGTTTTATAACGTATTTGTCAACAGGATTTCAATTTATGTTTACAATTCAATATTAAGGTTATTATATATTTAGATAACATTTATAATCATTATAAATTAGATACATTTAATCATTAGATTTCTTCACAGTACTTTCACAGTTGTTTATAAGTGAATAAATTCTTCATTTCAAATACATTTATAAATAATTTTATGAATATTTAAGTATTTTGTCAAATGCTTTTTGCAAGCACATGCATAAATACCCATACATATTTCCTATTTATCATTTCCGGCATGTGCAAATCTTTAATTTCTGTGCATTCACTATATTTTTCGTGTAAAGTAATTTACACTAATTTAGCATACACCCGAAAGTTTTACATAATATATATGAATATAATTTGAATGAAAATTATAAGTATTATTTTTAATACCCACTCAAAGGTCAGTTTTTCTTTAAAATTCCTCCACGATGGCATCTCTGTCTTTAGGCAGATAGCCCTTGCATGCGTTACTCTATTTAATAAAAACTTTATCTGACCTATGTGCCTAATTACAAATATTTTAACATACATAATATTATATTTACATTTAGCCATCAAGCTTCAAACTTTTCAAATCTTCTAGAAAATAAATTTTGGCAGATCTCTTTTAGCAATTTTCTTAAAATCTATATTTTTGTAGTGCAACTGCTTAGAATTTTATGAAACAAATTCATAATCAAAATCGCTGTTGTTAGTTATCGAAAAATAACCAAGACGTGATTTTTGCGTAAATGTCAGTAAACTATACAAATTGCTATTATCCATCACACTATGAATGTTTCTTTCATGCGAGAGTGTCCCTTTTTCGATTTCTATGGAACTGTCATGTGTCGAAATACTATCAGAATCTTGTCAAGCGAGCTTCTGAATGTAAAGAAAGAACACCCCGTCTGGTGACCCAAGCTTCAAAGCAGTACTTCACTTCTAGCACGGAATGGCCATCCTCCCTTTCCTACCTCCATGGGGAGAAGCCACGAAAACCAACCAGCCCGTTTCCCTGGAATCAAACCCAGGTCGAACTCCCTACATTCAAACCACTCGGCTACTGGTGAGGCAAAGTTAATTTGAAGTACATACAATGTTAGATGCTCCAAAATAACTATCTTAAAAAAAAAAAAAAAAAAAAAAAAAAATCTCTTAAATATTGGCAAAACAAAGCATATTGTGCTACCTTCCAAAGCTAGCTCACATCTTGAACTGTCCTTCCATATGTACAAAAACGGGTCACCTACTTGTGATGAGCATCAAAGAGAGTGAAGCACAGCTAAAGCTGTTTGTTTACATCTCTTTAAACATCTCATCAACTGTGAAGTGCTCAGAATTTTCGTCCTTTCATTTCTTAGAATAAACATAGTGATCCAGCATAAGAAAGGGAGTACTGTTACCTCATTATATGTACTAATAATGTAAAAATTGGTCATAGAGGCAGATGGGGAAGATCCGACCGGAGCGGCCAGTTCGCGTAATTGGGAGTGTTGGCACCTTGATGCAAGTTAACTATTATTCTCCGAGGTACAAGAGTGCCTCAGCATTAAGACAAAGATGTGTTCGGTACCTTTATGAAGTGCAGTACATAATATGAAAAATATAACCTTCATCAACATTTCGGAACGTTCCTTTGAAGACCTAAGTGAATAGTCGCCCAATTCAGCAAATATGCCGTCACTTTTTGCAAGTTAGCTATTGTTCTTCAAGACATAAGAGATGCCGGAACCCTTATGAAGTTCAATCTGCATCATGAAGAATGCAGACTACATCAAAACACCGAGACGCCCATGGTCAGGTTTTTATTTTAGTGAATAGTCACTGACATTCAAAACGGTGCCAGCACACTTATGAAGCTCACTTTAGAACATATAGAAAGAAACTTCCATCAGAGTACCGTACCTTTATAACGGTTTCTGTCTTGGCGAATTCTCCGTCATACAATACCTTTATACAAATACCTTTATACAAGTGGATATCTGTTTCCCAAGGCTGCCTTGCATAACAGTGCGGGCACTGTTATTAAGTTCAGTTTATGACTTGAAGAAAGTATCTTTCATCGAGGTGCTGGCACATTTATATCACGTTACCTTTCTTGGGAGTCTCGGTAAGACCCCTCATAAATGTACCGGCACCGTCATGAAATTTAATTTACGACGTAGAGAAAACACCTTTTTGACTAGAAGCCGGGAATGGTGGCTTCTGTCTTGTCGAACAATTGCCAAATTGCTCAAAATTGCCAGCGTCTTTGGTGAAGAGGCCATCGGCACCTGAGAAATTACCCGAATTCCGGATAGTCTCATTCGCTGCTGATTATAATATGTGTTATTCCTCTTTCCTATGTTTTTTATACCATCTTCGGATTAACCGTAATTTCGAATTAACCGCGACCGTCGTCCGTGGTATTACAGCGGTTAATCGGAAGCTGATTATAACCAACATTTTTCCTACGCTATCCCTATGTCTGGTAGCGCATTAATTTGTGCCGCTGCATTTACTTTCCGCACACACATCAGACTGAAGGACATCTGCATAAAAAACATTCATGACAATCCATGATACTTCAGTTGACCTGAATCAACGGGTACAGAATATGGAAAAAAAAAAAAAAAAAAAAAAAACTTTAAAAAGATTATATTAAAGGAATACAAATAACGAAAACTATGCCGATTAACTCTGCTTTAAAAATGTTGCAATACTACTACATATGTATTTCTGCTTCGTTCGATGGTGAGATTGTGTACATAATATATTGCTTACAACAAGACTCGGATGCGTCTTGATTCAACAATGACTTTTTTTTTTCCGCTTCTCATATACGAAGGGAAATTACGAAGTATGTGTGAAATATTTTTTAATCTTTATGTTTCATACCATTACAAGAATGAATTATTCATAAAACATACATGATGACTTGCATAGAAATGTCTTGAAAATCATTTTTAGTTACGTAATGCATTTAAATAGTAGCATCAACGAATAGTCTAACTGTCATATGCAGTTCAGCTGCAAGAGCCAGCAAAAGAAAATATATATAAAAATATTATTCGCTTAATTATAAGGTTTAATGTATAAAATCATCCTGTTTAAATATTTTTCACAAGCGTGTTTAATTGATAGGAGAAAAAAAAAAAAAAAAAAAAAGCTTGCAATATGGGAATTTCAGATTGCAGAGTTAACAAATCAAGCTATTTCAAAATTAAAATTAAAAAAAAAAATCTGAAATGTTTCAGATTTTAAATTACGTCCAAAGGGACGTTTAATTTCCAAAAGGACGTCCAATCAAGTTTTTTTTTTAACGTTTTGTGTGTTATCTTTATTTATTAAATATCATGTTCTTCGTACTCAAACCATAAAATTCAATTCAACAGCAATATCGCAAAATAATTTTAAAATGAGCATATAGCTTTAGAATTTCCGATACAGAGTTTCGAGCGATAGAGATGAAAATGTTTTTTTGGGGGGGGTACAGCATTGCCATTAATAGATTGGGAATCGTTTAATTTTTTAATCAAAAATTCATTGAAGTGTTACAAAACATGAAATCCATAATAAAACAAATTTCAAATTCAAATTAGGGCTTCCACATGCCCATATTCTATGGAACAGAGGTTCTCAATTTTTCGACTAACGCGTACTATCTAAATAAAAACTGAAAAGTACCACCGCTACACTTTACAATGATTATTTTTCAATTCCTCAATAGAAATATTAAAAATAAATATATTTTGCCATTTGCACAACCTACTGGCTATTTGTATTAAATATGCATACATAAAAAATATTTAAGATTAAAAATGGGTTGCCATTTTTATTATCAAAATTTAAGTTATAATACTTTAATTCTAAAATTTAGTGCGAAATTTGAGCCCGTTTAAGAGAGACAAAATTTCTTTGTGTCTGGTCTTATCTCACTTAGTTTTAACAGGAAATTAGGATCCACTTTTAATTTTGTTCTGCATTTAATTTTTAAACATAACATGGAAGAAAATCCTTGCTCACTCAAATAGGTTGTGCGAAAAGGCAATAAAATTTAATAGCTTTATTTGAAATGCCTTTTAAGTTATTTTTCGGTTCAGACAAAAGTTAGTGTATAATTTTTGAAATCTTCAGTTCGAGTTCGATCACAGGAAATTTCTATCAATTTTGCATTTTCTTTACGAGACTTTTAAATTTAATAGTTAAAAATACTTTTTCTTTGCGTACCACCTACTTGCGTACCACCAGCGGTACGCGTACCACCGGTTGAGAACCCCCTACTATGAAAGATTACGTTATTGAAATTTTGATGGCTCTAGGTACCGTTGTTTTATCACAATGTTAGAAACTTACATACATTCATGCAGCTTCTTCATTATTTAATTTCTTTAAGTATAATACAAGGCCATAATATTTGGTAGCAACAATTTGAAAAGTGATTCGTCGTTTATAGTTTTCAACCCAAAATGCCAAAATGAAATTAATAGTCCTTCATGGCAAATTGGCCCTTTGGACTAATATGCACTGAAAGCAAGTGCGTTTTAGCATATATACGTAAAATTATAAAAGAACGAAAATACACGGAAATTATCTCTCCAATGAGACTCTCTCTTTAACT
Organism: Stegodyphus dumicola; assembly: GCF_044657685.1. Classification (NCBI taxonomy): domain Eukaryota; kingdom Metazoa; phylum Arthropoda; class Arachnida; order Araneae; family Eresidae; genus Stegodyphus; species Stegodyphus dumicola. Next base: position 167,931,275 of record NC_140770.1, read on the forward strand.
GACCAGTATTTTTAAAAACATAAAAAAAAAAAAAAAAAAAAAAAAAAAAATTTAAAAAAATTGAGTTTTTAATGTTGTACCAGAGAATTTGCTAAGGTCTTTTTATGCTCTCGCAGGGCATCTCGGATTACCAATCTGCTCTTAGACACACTCCTGTTCCCACATTTTTTTTTTCCCCATTTAGCTTTATTCTTAAGCATCGCTGTCTTTGCACTTACGCCGCATAAAATTCAAGTGCAAAATCACAAAATTTTTAGAAACAGCATATCTTTAGAATTCTCGATAGAATGTTAGCAGTTGCCATTAAATATTTATATAAAAATGATAACATTGTTGTTTTTTTATACTGTTGTAATAGTGTGTGTTATTTTATTTATTTATTTGTTGTTTTTAGGATGATAGTTTTTGGGGTTTATTTTGAGGGAATTGATAGTAACATGTTTTACATGTAAATATTGATTTCTTATATGGACTGATATCTACGAATTCGAAGTCCAACAACGCTTAAATTCTAAAAACAGTCCAATTAGAATGCGAGATAGAGCAAATACGCTCATGACAAACCTTAGCGACGATTTTGATAGCTAAGCTAGCAACGTTTGGCGATTTCTCGCCAACTTTATGCGACTTTCTGCGAGATTCAGAAAAATTCATTTTCAAAGTCATACGACCGATTTTTCTCGAAGCTCCTAGAAGCTGGTGCTGCATTATACGAAAAAGACTCTTAATCAGCTGCGATATTTACAGTTATTGTAATTAGAAGTCGAGAAGCGATCTGGAGAAATGACGATATTTCTCTCTAAGGAAGAACTCTTAATTGTCACTTACCTTTGAGTTATTTATTTTGCTGTTTGTCATTAAATTTTATAATAAATTGTCAATTTCTTTTTGCTTATGTGAAGTGATAAATTAAAGAGCCACTGGAGAGTCATTAGCTTCATTCGGTGCAAGAAAGTGAAAAATGGGCAATGATCTTGCCGGGATTCGAACTCCGAACCTCCCGATTACGCGCCGGAAGTGCTTCCCGTTACATCACGAAGGCCCGCGGAAAGGAAGGTGAAAAGTACTTTAATACTTTTATATTGATCTTTCGGCTGGTGTTAGCGAGAATTAGATCACGCTATTACCAGCACCTCAGGTGACCCCGGTTAGAGGAAACCTCACATGTACAACCTGAAGTAAAACCGCTAGTGCGTGACTTGCAGATATATAACGAAAAGGCCGTAGCTTATGAGAAATAATGTACAGTAAATTACACACTTTAATGTAAAATGGTGTGATTCATGTCATCAGTGCGACAAAATGTGCTTGTGGTCTTTGAGATCAAACTACAAATGGAAAACTCCGGCCAACGAATCGGGAAGCAGAGAGGACAGCGACTGTTTATTCGCCGGCGTCAGTCATGTGGGTGTCACCCACCCAAGTCCTGATCGCCGTGAGTGCTGCTTGATAAAGGCAGCTCCGTATTGGAGAGAAGCAAAAATTAAGTATTAAATATCGTAAGTCATTAGATGCCTATCATCGGATATAGTTGAAATCCGTTTCTAAAAACCCAAATTTTGAATAATCTGCTTAGTTTACGATATCAGTATTAATTGCCTTGCAGTAAAAGTTGTTATTGATCCTCCCTATATAGGTTTTTAAATCTTCAACGTTTAAGGCTCTGTGTATGTCCACATTTGTGAACATACCTTATACACTCCTCCTTTTAAAGAGCGACTGGGGATGAGGGGGCCCAGTTACCAAATACTGGTTCATTCACTAACTGCGGCTTGTGTTTGGACGCTTTCTTTGACTTACCTTTTTCCCGACCATCAAACTATTGACTTCGGTCATGAACTTTTTCTCACTTGCGGGCGTTAGGCGCAAATGAGCACCTTCTTTTCTTCACATACGCAAAAGGTATTTGGCAAACTTAAACCGATCTGGCTAATCGTAGTTGTCTACCAGAATGGCAATGTTATGATCCTGATTCTATCTGGAAATACGGATAAATTGTTAGCAATGTTTTTTTTCAGTTTTATATTAACAATGTTTTCCCATTAATTCTCTTTATGGTTACCTTTTCTTTTTTATTCTTTCTTTTTAGCTCAAAAGGGATAGTCCCAAATGGGATATTAGTCTCCAGAGGGCATTTTGCGTTGAATCAGTATAAACGGCGTGTTAGTTGTTGACACGAAATACTGTCGCCCTGTATTATATGTAAAGAAATTAAATAATGAAGAATCTATATGAATGTATGCATTTTTCTCGTGTAAAAATAAACGGGACCTAGAGCTATCCAATTTTGAGTAACGTAGTCTTCCACCCAAATATTGGCACACGGAAACTCGAAACTTAATTTCGAATTTGTTTTATTAACTTTTTCATATTTTGGAACACTTTAACGAATTTTGATCAACAAACTCAACGATCAACAAACTAGATGTGGCAAAACTGTACGGAAAAAAAAAAAAAAAATATTATAATTTTGATTTGCACCTTTTTTTTTTTGTCTTACATAGACTGTCTATCGGAAATTCTAAGCGTATGCTGTTTTTAAATATTTTATGATTTTGCTATTGAATTTAATTTTATGTGGCATAAACGGCAGGAATGTGATATTTAATAAATAAAATAAACACACAAAACGTTAGTAAGAAAAAGAGAAAAAATTTTCTGTAAGCCATCTTAGTAATAAAAAGGAACATTAATATGATGAAGTGAGAAAAGACAAAATAACAGAAAATGCCTGCAAACACTTAACGTTGCATCGGGAATTCTAAATGTATACTGCTCTGCTGCTTTTAAAATCTTTGTAATTTTGTTGTTGAATTTTCTATGGCGTAAGTGTGAAGAAAATGATGGTTAAAAATAAAGCTAAAAAGAAAAAAAAAAAAAAAAAAAGGGGGGGGGGTTCTGAATGGGCGTGAGTGTAACTGGTAAACTGTGAACCCAAAAAAAGAGGAAAAAAAAAAAAGTAACAAATCTTTCTGTGCGACCGTTAAAGTCTTATATTATTCAGATTCCTCTTCTGTCTTCCGTTTTGAGATAACTGTGAACGACGGTGTTGTTATGAGTTCCGCGTAAAGTTTTATTAGGAGTTAACCGTAAATAATAAAAGTAGGGATGATCTGACCGGTGGGGCCAATTCGCATAAATGTGCCGGCACACTTTTATGCGAGTTGATCGTTATTCACCAAGGAATAAAGATGCTTCAGCATTAAGACAGAAAGGTGTCCGGCACCCTTAAGAAGTTCAGTGTGAAGAATGTAACCTTTATCAAGATTCCGGGACGTTCTTTTGAAGATTTAAATGAGTAGTTGCTGACTTCAAAAAAGGTGCCGGTACCTTTTGTAAATTAGCCATTGTTCAACAAGACATAAGGGGTGAACTCTTATGAAGTCCAATTTACACCAGGAAGAATATAGATCCATGGTTCAGTCTTTACTTTAGTGAATAGTTACCGACGTAAATAAAGGTACCTGCACCTTCTTATAACGTTTAGTTTACAAATTGGAGAAAGCAACTTCCATCAAAGTGGCGTACATTTATGATGATTTTTGTCTTGGGAAATTCTCCATTATAAAATTGTCGGCACCTTTAAATATAAGGGTAGCTATCCGCTGGTGAAAACATGGCAGAAAAGGTGCCAGCACCGTACGGAGCTGGAGCTGTAATTAAGTTCATTTTACGATTTGAAGAAAACAGCTTACGTGGAGGTGCCGGTATCTTTAACAAAATCTATAACATAGCATTTTTTTCAAGAGTCTGGGCAAAATCCCTGATGAAGATACTGGCATCATTATGAAGTTCCATTTATAACGTGGAGGATTTTTTGGGGCTTGGTTAAGTACAGGCAAAGCCTCGAGGGCTATCTATCTGTCTAATGGGAGGTGTGCCATCGTGGAGGAGGTTCTAAGGCAAACTGACTCGTATACATGTTACACATAGGGAAAAATCAGGAAAACGCCCATACAGCCAGCCCATTCCCGGGATTCGACCAGTGTTCAGCGACTTTACCCCTCGCCATTGGTGGGCCTATAATGTTGAGGAAGCATCTTTCGTGGAGGTGCTGGCACCGCTATGGTGTCTTCTATCTCAGCGAAGAATCGCCGAATTGCATAAATGTACTGTTATCTTTAACGATAATGTCGACGTACAGGCATTGGCGCATCGGAAAATTTTCCGAAATTTCGATAGTCTCATCGACCCCTGACCGTAAATCTTTCTAAAGATTCTTTTATAAGAAAAAGACTCGAAATTTCTGGCTTGAACAGCTTATGTCATTTAGGAAATAAATTTCGGAAAGAGGAAAAAAGTGAGTAAAGCTATACAGCTAGTAGATTTGTAAATATTTTAAGCGCTTGAAGATAACTTCCATCTGTTAGTAGAAGAGGATAACATGCCGGCACTCCTCTCAGTCCCGATAAGTTAGGATGGTGATAAGATTTCCCGACTAATTTTAGGGAAGTGGAATTGGTATACACCCGTTAACATTATTGACTGTTTTATCATCTTAGTACCATTTTCCGGTTTTCCCAACTTCTTGATAACATTTGCCCAGTGGGAGGTTAGTTTCCATTTGCTTATGAAGATACCTTGCCGTTATTGAAAAGAAACATTTTTTCTCCATTGACTTTTCATTGTAGTGAAAACATTTTATAGTGCAATTTCTGCAAGTCCTAAATTCTGTTTGTCCTCTGCCTCCTAAGTTCTAAACATTTTACCATCTCTAAAAAGATTTTGTTTTATTTTCTAGCCCAGTCCTTTTTCCAAATTAGAAAAACTGTCACCCGTAAATTTTGTTGTTCGGTAATTTTTCTAAATTAAAAAAAATTCCGCCCCTTGATTCTGCTCCCCAGTGCCTTTCGCATGTTACAAATATTTTGCCATCTCATGGTACTGTTTCTCTAAATTCGAAAAATTTTGCAGTCTTTCAGTATTGTTGCTCTGTTTCTTTAAAGTCTAAAAATTTTGCCCTCCTTCAGTATTGCTGCTCTAAATTCTAAAAATTCTCTAAACTCTAAAAATGAATTAATTAATTGACCAATTAAATGAATTATTTAATAAACAAATTGCTTTTCTTTAATTAATCGTTAAAGCAATTGATTAAGAGACTTCATTAATTACCTTCTGTGATTTACTATGAAGGTAAAGCACACCTAAGAGGAGGAATGCCTTTATGAGGCACTTTCTAAGAAAAATTAACTCGTATAAGAGTCACACATAAGTAAAACCAAGAAATTCCCGTTATTTCAATTCGTCGATATATTGCTTTTTTATTTATTAAATTTTACGAAAAAAACCTGCTAAATTAGTCGCTCATTTGAAATAACCTTCATATATCGGCTTCCAGTTTCTTTGCACAATTATTTATTCTTTCTCACGCATTTCAAAAATAAGAAAAATTTATCTAAACTGAATCTGTTTCTCAAATTACTATGTCATTCTTCATTCGAATTAAATGTTTTTCACATTATTGTAAAGACCTTTTTATTTATGAATTTTTTATTTACATATTTATTTATATTTTGTTTTATTTTTATTATTTACTATTTATTCCTTGCTAACCCGATTAAAATCAGTTAACAGTTATAATTAGGTTTAGGTTATTCGAATATGGCAAAGCACACAAAGGCTATCTGCTTAAGGAAAAGGATGCCTTCATGTAGGACCTTCTAAGGGAAATTCGCTAGTATTCATGCCACTCATGCGGAAAAACACTAAAACGAACCCTGCACCCAGCACGTTCGCCAGCACGGTCTTAACCAATTGGCTACTGCCAAATTTTGTTTTTTTTTTTTTTTAAATTTTATTACGGGCACTAGCCATTTTTTGGCTTTTAGCACTACTAAGGCCAGAAGTGGTGATCATTTTATTATGGAGGTAAATAACCCTAACGATACTGTATGTGCGGCTTCTACTGCCAATTATAATTAGAAAGAAAACATTTTTTGAAACAAGAAGAAAAAATTTGGTTTTGTGACTGAAAAGAGAAAATTTTTTAATTTATGTCAGTACCTCGCACATAAATTTAAAATTTGGGGATTGTACGAAATTTTCGCATGTAGTGCACGAAAAACGAGAATAATTTGTTTATATTTACGCTAAGTACCTACACTAACAATTTTTAAATAACACGAAACTTTTTCTTCTATTCGAAAACTGTTTCATTGCCTTCAAATGATACTACAAATATCTAGTTGCAGTTCTTGGTAAATCTAGCAGCGACTCAGTTGATTTCGTGAATTCTAAAGTGCGATTCGTGCTGTCATGAAGTTTTGCTACCCTTGGTCTAGATTTAAAAAGAGAAAGAAAGAAGAAAAAATCTTTTTCAGCGACTCCAGCCTGTTAAGTATATACTATGATCCAGACAGTTACGGCAGCCTTTTTTTACGTAGAACGTGAAATTTATATCTGAAATATCAAAAGCGGTGTGTCCGGAAAAGCCGCATAATTCAATGACGTTATGTCTGGGGAGGAGGAAGGGGAAAGCAAAAACCGGTAATTAAGGTTAACTGGAAAAAAGAAAACAATTCGTGGGTGAAGTTCACGAAGAACTAACTCAGCAGCCCCTTGCAAGTAGTCTAACATGTAAATTTTACTTCCTTTTTATCTGCTGCCTTTTTTCTTTCAGTTTTATCTCGTGGCATGACAATGAGTAAAAGATGGCCTCTTTTATTCATTTCCGCTTCCGAGTACCTAGAACCTTTTTCCGTTATTATAAAGGCGGGGCGAGGTTATACGTTGATGAGAATAACTTTTTCTCAGAAAGAACTATCCTTGGCTCATGAAAGGAAAGCCATCGTCCAGCCATTTCTAAAGTACCGAGAAAGATCTTATTAAAGAAATCATTTCGGACTATATTAAAGAAATACTGAACTAAAAACATACAAAATATTGCTTATCGTATAGGGCAGGACTTCCCAACTGCAAGGACGGATGGACGTGATTTCACCGAAGCGGCCAATTTGCACAAGTGTGCCCGCACTAACTGCAATTTGTTTGCCAAGGTACAAGTGTGTTTCAGTATCAAGTTGTGAAGTTCTGTCCTTCATCAAGATTTTAGGATGCTCCTCTGAAGATCTAAGCGATCAGTGACAGACTTCGTTTGCAGTTTACATCACGAAGAATGCAACTTTTGTCGAGATGCCGGAACGCTGTTGGTGGGCTCTTTATTTTCCTGAATAGACACCGACGTGCATAAATGTGTCTGCACGCTTACCGAAGTTCAGTTTAGAACTCGGAGCAAGCAACTTCCATGAAAGTGCCTCGCCTTTATGATGGTTTCTATTCTGAATGTTCTTCATAAGGGTGCCGGCACACTTATGAAATTGGATTTATTATCAATTTCAGTTTATGACTCGAAGAAAGCAGCCTTCATACAGTTACGGCACCTTTATATCAGAGTATCTTTATTAAAACTCTAGGCAAAATCCCCTCTTAAAAGTACCGATACCATTACAAAGTTTAATTTATGATGTGGTGAAGAAGTTTTCGTCAAGGTGCCGGCATCTGCACGGTGGCTTCTACCTAGGCAAATAATAGCCGAACTTCGTAAAAGTACCGGTACACCTAAGGAATTGAATTTATTATCAATTTTAGTTTATGACTCGAAGAAAGCAGCTTTCATACAGGTGACGGTCAGAGTCGTAGCTTGGGTTTTCAGAGTCCAGGGACAACTGAAGATTTCGCGCCCCCTACTGCTTGCCAAGGATGGAAAACATTTAATTCTAAAATGTCGTAACATCAGTTTGGCGCCCCTTGGATTCTGCGCCCGGGGACAAATGCCCCCTTGCCCCCTTCTAGCTACGACCCTGGTGACGGTACCTTTATATCAGAGTATTTTTATTAAAAGTCTTGGCAAAATCCCCTCTTAAAGGTACCGGTACCTTTATGAAGCTTAATTTATGATCTGGTGAAGAAGCTTTGGTGGAGGTTCTACCTTTGGGGAATAATAGCCGAATTTCATAAAGGTGCCAGCATCTTTATTGATAAAGGACACCTACATCCATCGACGCCTCGGGAAATTTCCAGAATACCCAACAACCCCACCGATTCCTGACTTCAGTGGGTGAATGATGATCAAGGGGTCGATAGCACGGTAAATGATTGGCATAATCAAGGTCCTAATAATTACTAAATAGAATTATTAATAAAATTGGCATTTAATTGTTTATTGCCATAAAGCTGTACGAAATAGGAAAACATATAAAATAAACATAATGGAAAATTTACAAAAGTTGTTAGATTTTTAATACCAGTAATATTTAAAAATATATATATATTCCCTTTTTATGCAATAAAAATGCAACATAAGAAAAGCAAAACGCAGAAATACAAAACACGGCGAAAAAGATACGGAAAACGTAAAACTTCCCCAGAAGATATATTATTATATACAAGCCACTTGCAAAATATAAAAGAAGAATTTAATGTTCACCTCCATAACACTGAAAATCTGAATTTTCTAGATAGGTTAACAAAATTGCTGAAATGTGATATATCTAATCTTGATACTATAATGCCATTAGAACTATTGAAACATTTTAAACGTGAGTCTAGTATATAATTAACAGGCTGGAGTCGCTGAAAAAGATTTCAAGCATGAGTCTTATTTAAGACGCATTGATACGCTAAGTTTTAGAATTTAAGTCATCCGAGGGAATTATCCCAAAATAAAATTTGTTACCGAACCAGCATTATTGACTTTTATCTCTTCTTACTCTAGTGGAAAGAGATTTTATTCAAATCAATAATTTAATACCGAAAACAAGAAACAGGTTGAATATTTTTGAACAAGATGATTTTAAGAATTAAGTTAAGCAGTTTTAAGCCAAATATTAAAAAATATTGCATCATTTTAAGCGCAACTATTACGTTAATCAAAATCGAACTTTTGTGCAATTAGAATCTGTGATTTTTGTTTCTGCAAACTGTTTTATATTAATAAAATTAATAATAATAATAATAATACAACAAATCCAGTATACCATTTTTTTCAAATCTTTCAGTCACGTTCTAAGTCTAATGGTTATCTTAAAGTTATTTATATGCAATTATTTACATTATGATTACGTTGTATGTTGCATATTGGAGATAAATAAATATACATATATATATATAAGTAGGACTTTAAATCCTAATGACATCCGATACGCTGTCGATGGGACCTAGATAGGATGTTCTGAGGATATAATGGGATATGTTTAGGAGGTTAGTGGGATATTCTGGAATGTTTTGAGAATGTGGTAAGTAGAACTTCAGATCCTGATAACATCCCATACGCTGTCGATGGAACTTTTTTTTTTTTTGTTGTCTATTTCATATTTTCTAAAACTTTAACTAATTTTTTATGAACAAACTCAACGATTTCAAAGCGAACCGTGGCAATTCTGTACGGAATAAAACATGTTTTATCTCCAGCGCGCGAGACTGTTTATCGGAAATTTTAAAGATATGTTGTTTTTAAATATTTTGTGATTTTGCTGTTGAATCAAATTTTGTGCAGCGTAAGCGCCAAGACCGTGATATTTATAAAATAAAGTAAAAACACAAAACGATAACAATAAAAAGACGCAAAATGTTTTGTAAAGCCGTCTTAGTAATAAAACTGAACATAGATATGATAAACTGAAAAAAGATTGAAAAGAAAAAAAAAAAAAAAAAAAGTATGCTAACATTTGACGCTACATCAGCAGTTCTAAACGTATATACTGCTATGCTGCTTTTAAAATATTTGTAATTTTGCTGTTTGTGGTGTAAGTGCGAAGAAAATGATGCTTAATAATAAAGCTAAAAAAACAACAACAATAACAAAATGGGTTAGTAAGAGTGAGTATAACAGCACACTGGTAGAGCTCAGCGAGAGAGTAAAAAACTTAACAAACTATTTTAGGCGACCGGTAAAATCTGAAACCTATCAGATTCCTTTGTTTTTCCATAATAACTATTTTAAGCAGTTAATTATATAAAAAATCAAAAGTGGTGCTAATGATAACTCAATGGGTGGCTGTACGGATGCTTAATACGCTTTACTTAGGTAACGTGTATTCAGCTGCAAGGATAGTAAACGCCCAATCAGATTGCGAAACGTAGATATTGGATTCCAGCCTAATAACTGCTAAAAAAAAATAAAATAAAATAAAACACTCTAAGATTAAACTGTAGATATCTAGCCTGGTTAGGAAAGAAACACTATGTAGTTGCATAACAAGATCGATGCAGACCACAGATACAATTAATGTACATTCTACAAATGTGTGCCTTAATTACATTTCATTAATTTTTTAATCATTTAATCTGAATGAATAGTTCTTAATGAATAATTTAAATCTGTTTGATTGCGAATGAAAAAGAAAACGTAAAAACACAAACAAAAGCCCAAGCCAGGCTAGAAGTCTTATAAAAAATTAAAATAAACTTTGTATTTAAGTCTTAAAGGAAAGAAGACACTTTGCTTGTGCTATAACTGAGCCTCCGCTACTTGCGGGTATTTAAATTAATATGAAAAATTTATTAAATTCAAATGTAGGTAACGTAGTGCAAGACTACACACGCACAATAGACTACTAAGCTGGCTCAAAATACTTAACGACGCCTATTTAAAACGTCGGCTAAATGCTAAAGGCGGGATAATTTTGTCAAAGCTGTCGATAATATGTAACAACAAGGCCAAACTGTCAGAAGCTTTAACTCAAAAGATTCGAACCCTCGGCTTAAGCGCACAACAACTCATTTATATTCTTTTGAAGACTACAGAAAGAAGAAGTTAATATAACATTCGGATCATAATAATTGGTTAATTAACATTAAATCCTGCTAATTAAACTGATACGAAGATAATTTTTAAATTGTTTCACGAAGATAATTTTTTAATTGTTAGTTTTCATTTTACAAATACCAGTCATTTGAAATGCTAGATCATTAAACTTCTGGCTACGCGGTAGTTTTCGACATCATAGTTATGTTCTGCCAAGAAAATGTAACCTACGTAAGAGGATGGGTGCCTTCGTGAAGAACTTTCTAAGAGAAATTGGCTCGTATTGGCGTTACACATGAAGACAACCACTTATGCAGCAATAAGGGTAGGGACGTGATGATGCTTACTATATATTTTGAAGAACCATGCGTTAACGTTCACTTTCGGTTTTGCCGACTACGTTGGCCATGCAGAAAGCTGAATAGTTAGTTCGTAAAATAAGGGTCGATCAATGAAAATACTAGCTTGACGATAACGTATTTTTATTGTATATACACACACCCACAAAAGTATTACAATTGTTTTTAATGTATTAGAATATGGGCAGAATAATCTATCGGCAATGATGTGCATATATCCGCACCGATTCAGCTGTTCTTTTTGGCGAAGATCTCCACTGGAACCTCCCCGCCTGAGCCCACAGTTCTCAAAGTTCTCTTTCTTGGCTTCTGTTCTTACAGCACCTAACCCGTTCACCCAGACTCGAACTCAGAACGAACCATTAGCAGCCAGCACTCTTCGAATCGACGAGTTTAAACTGGTGAAGAAAACCTATAGCCAGTGATGGCCGTCATCAGATTTGCGGTCTATCGTCATAGATAGACCGCAAGTCTGAAGCTTGCAGGAGCACCATGTCCTGGACCAAAGACCAAGGCGTTGGCTTATGGAGTACCTTTGCTTAAATAAGCAATACCTCCACATCATCGTTAAGAAAAATGAAATGATTCAGAGAAAGCATAGCTAAAAATTGAACAAGTACCATTACGGGTTTAAAGAGTCATCATGTCCTGGAGAATTCTGAAAAACAAATGGATTTGTTCAAAAGACAGGATTCATTCCACAAAAACCAATAAACTCATGGAATAAAATAATTTAATGCCATTAAAAATGCTATGAACTAAGATAAATGAAAAATTTTAAAGATAAGTTAATGGTAAACGTATTAACCTCGTCGCCTTAACCCAAGCTCGTCTCAGATTCACAACTAATGGATATCATTCTTTATTCCATAGCATAAAAGTGGAGAATTTTCATATGACTCTATCCCGATGATTTCATAACGATGCCGGCACCTTTATGGAAGTCTTTATGGAATGCACCTAGATCTTAACATGGGAGCCAGACATCTTGATCAAAGTTGCAGTCTTTATTGTATAAACTGAACTTCATAAGGCTGCCAAGCATCCCTTGTGTTTTGGCGAACAACGGCAAACTAGCAAAAGGGTTCCGGCACTTTTATGCAAGTTCCCACTGTTCACTTACCTCTTGAAATGGGCGTCCCGGTATCTTCACGGAGGCTGCATTCTATATGGTATCAACTGAACTTCGCAAGTTTGCCTGGTATACCTTGTGTCTTGAAGAACAATAGCCAACTTGCAAAAAGTTGCAAGCACTTTTATGCAAGCCAGCCGCACCGAGCAGACCAGCCTTATCTGCCCCTGGCTGCAATCCGAAAGACTCTGCATGAAAATTCTATTTGTAATTGAAATTTACAAAGATACAAAGTTAAATTTATAAAGCTTAATAAATAAAATAGTTTACAAAATACTCAACAAATATGTGGAAGAAGTATACTAACAGCAAAGCTAAAATCTTTCAAGGCCCACAAACAGTAAAAAGCTTAAGATTAAGGAATATCAATCTTGACTTATTCTAAATATACAAATATTTTGAAATTTATTGTCTTTCTTATTTGAATGGGCAATAAAGGTAACCATTTTTCTCAATAATTTAATATCATTTATGTAAGAAAAAATTTCTGCTTACTTTTCTGTAACCTTAACCGAAATGAAATCGTCAAGGGTCATGGACGAAGCAAGCTTTCAAAATATATCAAGAAAAGAAAAAACATACACTGACAAAAATAGTAATTCTTCCTCAGTGGTGCATATATTGAACATAAGAAAGAAGATATTAAAAACATAAAAATCTATACTAAGAAAAAACTTTTTTCCTTAATAAAATTTTCTTGACAATCATTTTTCCTCATGAGCACAAATCAAAAATTATGAAGCAGATTTCATATATTTTCCTTTTGGATAAAAAGGCTGAAGTACCAAGGCTAAGTAATCACTTTAAATTAATATAAAATGGAAACACAATGGAGGCAAAAATGAATACCCCATTTAAATAAACTTTGAAATAGCCACCAAAACAATGGTAAAAATGAAGAAGAAATAAAAATTTAAAAATATTTTACAGTTTTATTTACGCTTTCCAGTGTTTCTATTGCTATTCGCAGATGAATAAATTTAAATAGTAATTCTGAAAGTAAAACACGTTTAGTGTTATACAAATTGTAAAGCAATTTTTTTCTTCAACTGTGTAGATAACAGTTTGGTATTCATTAAATATGTGAAATAAGCATATTTATTAATAATCTTAACTTTTAATGTAGTATGAGTTCAATAAACGACGCACGTGTATCCGAAACAAGAGGCTACGAATGTGTCATTCGGAAATAATCGGAAGCTTTCAGCATTTGCTTTGGGGCAGAACTAGGGGCCATAGCCAAGTGCTGCTAATTTGCACAAGTGTGCCGGCACCTTTATAAAAATGCCGCGACTGTCGTGCTCGAGTTTATATTTTAGTGAATATTCACCGGTGTATGATGTACGTATTTTAGTGTATTTTAATGAACAGTCATCAATGTCGCCGATGTAAATAAAGATGCATGTACCCTTATAAAGTTCAACGTAAAACTTAGAGAAAGCAATTTCCAGCTTTCCAGTGCCGTACCTTTATGATGGTTTCTGTCTTGGCGCATTCTTCATCAAGAAGGTGCTGGCACGTTTACACATGTGAGTTGATCTTTATCGATGATACCCTGGCATAAAGGTGTCAGCACTCTTGTGACACAGCCACTGTTATTCAGTTTATGACTTGAAGGAAGTAACTTTTGGGGAGGTGCTGGTACCTTTAAATCAAAGCACATTTATTAGGAATCTCGGCAAAATCCCGTCGCAAAGATACCGGCACCATTATGAGGTTCAATTTATGGCGTAGGGAAAGCACTTTCATGGTGTTTTGGCAAACAAACACCGAATCGCACGAATTTTATAAAGGTGCGGCGAATTGCAAGTCCTACCTATAGCCATCGGCGCTTATTGAAACAGCAAGATTCTGTTGTAGAAAACTAAATATGGATAGTCCTGAGATTAATTATTCTAAACTACTGAACTCAGATCAAAGGGTTTCTTTGAAAAGTTTTCTAGCCATACCTCTCTGGAGACGAAATTTTCGAAACGAAATTAGATAACTAGTAATTAGTCCCAGTTATAGAAAAACTCCACAAGTGTCAAAAGAGAAGAGTGAGGAGGAGGAAGGTAACATGATGTAAGGCAGCTGAAACTTCAAATGAAATTGTTAAATTTATAGAACATATTACAAAGTAGGGAAGAAGTAATAAATTTTTATATTCACCTCAATGCGCCGCATGATTTTTTACAGTGTTTTAACTGTTGGTTATCAATAAAGTTAGGCTTGGCTTCGAATCGCGGAGGAGGCATGGATACCATAAATGTATAGTGTCTTTTGCGGCATGAGGGCACTCCATATGTATGACTAACCGAAAGTCCTCTCGTGTGGATTCGTGGCAGGGGAAAAGATCTCGTGTGGACTGGTGGGAGACTCTCGGACCTCCGCTCCGGCATGCTCTTCCTTAAAATTGCGGTTGAGCTAAGCAAAATCATACTATCACCTATATGCTGCCATAGGGTGTTGCCAACGACATACGTAATCGCGTACTCCTTGGCGCGATGAATTTCGAGTTATGTTCTGACATGTGTCATGACTTATAGCAATCCGGAAAGCAATTAATCTTTCACGTAGCCTACCAGTACCAGTACTGACTACCTTCTTGACTGGCCATGGGCCCTTTCGAACTTATCTCAAGAGATTCGCTAGAATTGAAAACGATACATGTGAATGTGGTGAACTTGGTTCACCTGATCATTATGTACACTCTCGTCCCATGACAGCTCAGCTCCACCTTGCAAGACCTGCAGATGCTCACAGAACTGCCTGGTTCAAACGCCTGATGGGACACTCTGGTAACTTAAATACGTTTAATAACATTTTACAGTGGTGCTCAGACCACACGCTTCATTTAAGCTCTCTGGAGGCACAGAACTACATTAGGGGCCGACTTATTTAAATGCAGTTTCATTATTTGTCTTACACTGCACTGCAGTATTTGTAATCATCTCCCAATTCTTTGAATTGCGTAACTATTTATGTAGCCTAATTGTAAATAATCTAGGATAACACTGCAGCTCAATTGCTTTATTGTTTTTACTTAACTTTATTACATTATATTTTTTATTAATTTTGTATTGATATCCTTATAATACTTAAAATGTGTATATTTATATTGTACTAAACTTCTTATGCTGTCTTACTTATGATATCTTGAGGTATGGGGGTGTTATGCATTAACGACTCTCGCACACTTAATATTACCATGTTTTATTGCACGATAAATCTCTGTAGTAACTAGGTAAGCACATTTATAAGTATGACCAGTTAAATCAAATTCGATTAAAGATTGTTTAGTATTCTCTGATGATCTTGACAGTCTAATATATAGTTTTGTATCCCTTGACTATTCTGATAATACAATATATAGTTCTTATTTTACTACCCCAGTAAGCAAATCAATGTATACTGTGACGGCAATTTGTAAATCACTGTCATATTTGTGATCTATCTTTGCCTAGGTACGTCCTGTTATGTCCTTACTTTATTGTACTTGCTGCATCTCTATTGCAATTTCCTTCCATTACTGTTTAAAATCTATTGGTTATACTTATTTTTGTTAATGTATATATCTTGCACACTAAATATGAATGATCTATAAACTGTAAATAACACAGTACCTTTCGTCATGTAAAAATATTAGATCAAACTATTTTTCTGTACTTAAACTATTATATCATCTTGTTATTATTTTAAAGAGACCCCGCCTGCCTTTCATTCCTATTACGCCTTCACATTATATACTCTTTGCAAAGATGGTTGAAGTTGATGTGAATCTTGTGTGGATACAATATGCTATTATATTTAATGTATACAATTAATGAATGTATTCGTAACTATTGGCACAGATGATTATGTGTACTTCAAGTTGTTGTGACTCTATAACTCTTGAATTTTGAATTTAAATGCCGCTGGTAAGTGGGGTACGCTGATGGAGAGGTTGAATATTTCCATTGACCAGGCACTAATTCCGTTTGGCAATTCTCACAATTACCTTATGTCGGAAGCTTGTATCACTGGCGAAAAGTCATGTTCTGATGTCAGACAAGCGAGATTAGTCACATTATAAGGTATTTCTCCCACCTTCTTAGCGTGCCTTCGTGGTGTAGTGGTCTGCATGCTGGGCGCGTATTTCGGAGGTCCGTGGTTCGATTCCCGGCAAAGGCGTTTCTCATTTTTCACTTCTCCTGCTTCCAAAAAATACCTAATGTCTCTACAACATCAAAAACAACTTTTCTAATTTATAAAGTGTTGTCCTTGACAGCTTTTTGCAGCATGTCAGACGATTTTGTGCGAGAACCTGATTCACCTCTACCTTCCTTTAACATCGCTTATACGCTTATCGCTTTAACATCGGATTATTACTGGATGCCAATGAAAGTTATAATCAGGTCTGAGGTTAAAGTGTGACTTTTTTCATTTAGTTCAAAATGCAATATTTCAAATGTTTGTGATATTACTTAATTGCAATTGCATTACATTAATAACTAGCATAAGATTATGCATACATTCAACTAAATTTATAAAATTTTATTTAGTACACGCAGGGTGTTTCACTGAGTGGAATTTTGTCACCTATTTTTATCTTCTTTCGTGTTAAAGTTCTTTCCTAACTATCTTCCTGTTAAAAATAAACTATATTTTTAACTTCTTTCCTGATAAACTATTTGAACTATCGAGTTCAAATTTTGTACATACACTTTTGATCGACGACATTGCAATGTAGTGAAGCGATTATTTCAAAATTCAAATTAGAATTAATTTAAAAAAAAAAATTAGCACGTACCTTCGTTTAATGGACGTGTAGAGTCATTAGGTTATTTCGAAGCAGGAGAGGTGAAAAATGAGCAATGCCTTCGCCGGGACTCGAACCACTGACCTCTCGAATACGCAGCGAGAGTGCTGACCACTACAAACCGAATGCATTCTAAGAAGGCACCTTATATACTCCTTATATACTTTTGAAGGGCGAATGGGAATTAGGGGACCCAATCATCAAATCCTGGTGGTGAAGAATCATCATTCGCCACCTTTCTAGTTCGGGCGTCACTGTAGAGTCACTAGGTTATTTTGAAGGAGGAGAGGTGAAAAATGAGCAACGCCCTCGCCAGAACTCGAGCCACGGACCTCTCGAATACGCGTCGAGCGTGCTAACCACTACACCACGAAGGCATGCTAAGAAGGATACCTTATAAACGTAACTATGCATATGAGAATTTTACTGTTTGTATCGTCGAATAAGAGGAAAAAAAAATCATTGAAACTTGTACGAAAGTTATAGCTCAATTCCTGTACTTTTGGCAATTTTTTTAATATTGCTTGATTTTTTTTAGACTGTTTGATATTTAGGACTTAAACTTTCAACATCTAAAAATGTAATGGATATAAAACTGAAATTTTCGAAGATCATAAAACAAACTTTTCGTTCTCTTTTAAAACATGGATGAGAAAACATATATTTTGAGTGATTTTTTATATTTTTTTATCTGAGCGATTTTCCACATAATGTGTTGCAATTTGAAGCAGAAGTAGGAAAAAGCGTTTTCTGTTTGCCATCTTTTGGTGCACCTAATGACGAAGTTTGCCATCGTGGCTCGCTTAATGACAAAGTATTGATATTCTTCTTTACATTTTAACTCCAAGTAAAATGCTTTTTGTTATTACATCCGATTTCCCAAACTGAATATTTAAAGCGATTTCTTCATTCCCTGAACGGCCTTCGGTTATTTTTCTTTATTTCACAATTTCCTTTTAATTTATTGCTTGTCTTTTAATAATGACGAAAAATTTCATCATTGAGAAAGTATAACTGAAACTAGGAAACAGAAAATAGAATATAGTTGAAAAACGTTTTTATACAATAAGCTTTTCCTCTTTCAATGAGCTTTTTCTAAAATGGATATGATAATTAATGATGCACTAAAAGGGGGAAAATAATTTAATATATAATTTAATGGGAATAATACATTAATAAACATATTTACAGAATTCATCTACAATTTTATATCGCGAATAATGAAAGCGGGAGCTTCCATGATAAATTAAAAAAGATTATGACTTATGCATTTGACATTACAACTAAATTTATAGATTTTATTATCTAGGCGCTTCAGGTTTTTATTATTTCCAATATAAAATTGTAGATGAATTTTGTAAAGAGACTTACTTATTATTCGCATTCAACTATATGATAAATTATTTTTCGCGATTTAGTGCATTAATTATCAAACCCATTTTAAATAAAGCATATTATATAAAAACTTATTAAATTATATTTTATTAATAAGAAAATATGCACTTAATCAGAATTTTTACCGCTTAAAGAAATTAAATAATGAAAAATCTGTATGTATGTATGCATGTCTCTCACACTGTCAAAAAAACGACGGTACATAGGGCGATCAAATTTTGAATAACGTAGTCCTTTACCCGAACATGGGCACCTGGAAGCCCGAATTTTAAATTTCATCTTTTGTAAAATTTTAATGAATTTTTGATTAAGATACTCAGATAAGATATCTGAAAGGGAGTAGTGACAATATTGTATGGAATAAAACATTTTTATTTCCAGCAAGAATAAAAAAAAATTTTTTTTGCAAGCTAGCTTAATAAGAAAACTGAGATTGGTGTGATGAACTGAGTAAAGACTGAAAAAAATATATAAATGTGTAGCCAACACTTAATGCTGCATCGGGAATTCTAAACATATGCATTTATGCAGCTTTTAAAATGTTTGTAATTTTGTTGTTGAATTGTATAGGGCGATTAATTGTATAATGATTAGTCGAGGGCGTAAAAAAAACCTTAACAAACCCTTTTGGACTAGTGTTAAAATCTAAGCCCTTTCAGAATTTTCTTTCTATTCAGGTTATTAAGACTAGTTACACCTCCAGTTGTTACGGATAATTAAAGCCCCATCGCGATGTTTTAATCAAATAGTTTTTTTGTTCGAAACATCCCTAAAGAATACATTTCTTTTGTAACTTTGCAAATTACCATGACATGTGGAATTCCGGATCTAAATATTTGGCGTATCGCACGAAAAAACTCTTCACTTCTTACCAACAAATTTCACATACTTCTAAAACGGAAAAACAGGTTTAACCATCTTCAAATGATTAGTATGTGAACAAAAAAAAGTTTCACCGTCTGATACAGATTCCCCCAGAAACTTTTTTCTGCAACAGTTACTTCAGTAGACCAACTGATACAGAGCACTCAAGTGAGGCATAGTTCTCATGGGATGACTGGACAGACCAGACCCTCTTTGAGCGGCGTGAGCTGCCGTGACGTGCATCATTTAACCCGAGTTTGTTATTTCAGATCAACCATCCGTGATACCCCAAAGAGATGTTACGAAATACTTATTGCCTCAGCGCATGGACACAAAAGATCTTGAACGCCATAAAGCAAGAAATCTGATCTAAAGTTTATACGAGTTAGCAGATAGAAGTAATGAAAATTTATGAGTAAAAAATCGAAAGATCTACATGGCATTAGAGTACTTTATGTTATGGCTACATCCAGGTTTAAGGACAATAAATGTATTGAACTTATTGTGGGCAGGAGCGAATGGGACTATTAGCAATTCGGGAAATTTCCCGAGGCGAGTCATGGCAATATGATTAAAGATGCCAGCACCTTTATGCAATTCGGCGATTATTCACAGGACAGAAGCTACCACAAAGATGCCGGCATCTAGATGAAAGGTGTTTTCTCCGCGTTATAAATTGAGCTTCATATTGGCGCTAATACTTTTACGGTGGGATTTTACCAAACTCCTAATAAAGATGCTCGGATATAAAAGTACCAGCACCTTCATGAAATGCACTTTCTTTAAGTGACAAACTGAATTTAATAATAATCCCAGATTTACAAGGGTGCAGGCCGACCTGGCCATCTCGGCAAACACGCGCATAAATGTTCTGGCACCCCTGATGAAGATTTCGTCAGGACAGAAGTCATCATAAAGGTACGGCACTTTGATGGAAGTTTGCTTTCTCTAAGTTCTATACTGAAGTTCGTAAGAGTGCAGGCATCATTTTTTTATGTCGATGATTATTCACGAAAATAAAGATTTGACTGGGGAGCGTTCCAACATCTCTATGAAGAATGCACTCTTTACGTTGTAAACTTAACTTCGTAAGCGTGCAAAGCACTTTCTATGTCTTGACGAACAACAGATAACTTGCAAAAGGTGGCAGAACCTTTCTTGAAGCCGGTGACTACTCACTTAGATCTTCAAGGGAACGTCCAGGAATCTTGACGAAGATTACATTTTTCATGGTATATGCTGAATTTAATAAGATATAGATAACAAGCATGTCTTAATGCTGAGGCATTCTTGAACAATAGTGAACTTGGTCATAGTGGTCAACTTGGAACAATGGCCAACTTAGCGAAGGCTGGCCAACTTGTATAAAGTTCCGGTACACTCTGCTAACTGGCCGCATTGTACAGATCACCTTTATTCCCCCCTTAATGATTCAAATTTTATCCCTGTCTTCCATAGAAGACAGATAGGATAAGTTTTGAACAAAACGTTGAAATTAAAGTACTGATTATTTCCAAATATAAGCTGATTCAGGTACACCTTATTTCCTCGTGCATTCCCCCCTATCGTTTTAGCGCCACGTTCTGAAAAATCTTAAAAATATTCACATAATTTTCCTCCTTCCTCGATGCGCTTAGAGAACCAGCTCCCTTAAATTTTAAAATGGATTCGTTCACGTAATGATTATTTTCATTTGATTAACAAAGACAAATCCTCCCAAAGTACCTGCGAAGGTCACAGCGAACGTTTCCCTTCTAACTGTTTGAACTTGATGCTAGCCTAATACAAGATCCAACCCATCACAAGCAAATACGAACTAACATTCAGTCTACGATTTCGTCAACTTACATATTCACCATCTCTAATTATTTATTGATGGCTTAAGGCCTAAGGAATAGCAGAGATAACAATAAGAAGGACGAGATTCAACTTAAAGGGAAGCAGAAATGAAAATGCGACATCTTATTAGATACTGTAATGTTAATATTACATACTATCTATTGTTATTGGAATTTAGGTTTCTTTTAAAGAAATAATATTATGATTCTGACCTCTAATTTATCCATGAGTGGCTTTAATTTGTTATGTGCTTACTGCAATCGTGGCTGATCAGTGGCCTAGCGGTAAAATCGCTAAACACTGGTAGTTTGGTTCAAAGTTTGAATCCCGGCAAACGGGCTAGCTGCATGCGCGTTTTCGTGGTTTTCCCCGTGTGTAACGAGTATATGAGCCACTTTCCCTTGAAAAGTTCTCCACGAAGACATCCCTCCGCATAGGCAGATAGCCCAAGTGTTTTGCTATTAAACCAAACCAAACCAATCTTACTGTAACTGCATCCTTCGGCAGGGGCGTAGCAAGAGGGGTATCTGTCCCCGGGCGCAGAATCCAAGGGGCGCCAAACTGATGTTACGACATTTTAGAATTAAATGTTTTCCATCCTTGGCAAGCAGTAGGGGGCGCGAAATCTTCAGTTGTCCCTGGGCGCTGAAAACCCTAGCTACGACTCTGTCCTTCGGAAAATAAATGAGTCGCATAATTTTTCCCTATCGATTTTTCAGGCGATAAAATTAGTAAAAAAAGGGGGAAAATAAGAAAGGTAAGATTTTGCTGCAGAAGTTCGCCGAAAATTGAAAATTTGTTACAAGCAGAATTTTTAATTAGCCTATAAATCTTGCTATGTGTATTTCCAAATGTGCAAATAATTTATTGTTCAAAGCTTAGTTCGACCTTAGGGACCTGGTGAAGATGTCTGCCAGTTCACCTTCGTAAATATGAGATTGAGATGAGTGCATTGTGGAATTAAAAGGTAATTTTGTCGTTTTACTTTCTCAGCTTTTTTTTCATACATTGCGATATTTTGTTGCAAGGGTGTAACTTAGTGAAGTTCAGCTTCAATTTTAAAAGAGATAAATTAATGTGCCTGCAAAGCGAACACCAAGAACACCCATGGTAAAATCTCGCCCTTCAAGAGGCTTTATGTTCTGAAAAATTACCGAAACCTGCTGGAGGTGGATAATATGAGAAGTTGTTGTCTTGTCCTTGAGATCCGTAGTAAAGGAAAGCGATGCGTAAATTTAAAGCTCCGCTACCGAGAGAAGAAAGAACATTCCTAGGTGTTAGCAAACATAAATTTCTGCCATTAATTTTCATCGCCCAAGGATGCCGCGTCAAAGATTTCGGATCCCAGCAGGTGCTCCATTCGAGAGTAAACATCTCCGTTTCGCTCATTAGAAAAGGAATAAGCGCTTAACTCCCCCCCCCACCGATTAAAGAGTTGTAGTTCACATACGTAGATACCAAATATACAAAATGCATGTACCTTGTATATTTGTTGCAGCATTCTTCTTTCCTTTAGCTAACTTAATAGCGAGGTGCAGATGCGATCTTCGCGGCCAAGTTTGCTCAAATTTTCCGGCACCTTTGTGGAAGCTGAGCATTTTTCACCAAGGTACAAGAATGACTCGGCATTAAACATAGAGATGTAAGCACTTTTATGAAGATCAGTTCCCACCATGAAGCATGCAGCCTTCATCAAATTCCAGGAAACCCATGGGAAACTATAGAAGACGTCAGCGAATACTCGCATAAAAGTTGCGGTACCCTTATGAAGTTCAGTTTAGAGCGGGGAGAAAGGAACTTGCATTAAAAGGACGTACCTTTATCATGATTTCTGTCGGCGAAATTTTCATCGTAAAGGAAACGCCACCTTTACACACGCAAACTCTGTTTGCCAAGAATGATCTGACAGAAAAGTGCCAGCTTCCTTATGAATCCGGTACTGTTATTAAGTACGATTTATGACTTGAAGAAAGCAACTTTCGTGGAGGTACTGGTACCTTTATATCAGAACATCATTATTAAAAGTCTTGACAAATTTCTCTCATAAAATTCCCGGCACTATTACGGAGTTCAATTTATAACATGAAGTAAGCATGTTTCGTCGAGGTGCAGGTAACTTTGTGGTGACTTCTATCTTGGCGAACAATTCCCGAATTGCATAAAGGTGTTGGCATCTTTAGTGACAAAGCGAACCTACAGCCATCGGCGCCTCGGGAAATTTCCTGAGTGCCGGATAGCCCATTAGCCTCTGTTAATTGCAAATTAATTGCAAACCTTGCAAAAGATTTTTTTGCAGAGTGGGATAAAACCGTATAGAGACTTTTATAGAAATTTACAGGTAACCCTGTAAATTTCTATAAAATTCTAGATTCGCAGATGCTTCTTTATAAAATTCTATAGAAATTTTATAAAGCTTTTACTGCAGAAATTCTTTAAAAATGTTGCTTTCCACATGGTATAGAAATTTTATACAGCATTCATAGAATAGGATTCCATACAAATCTGCAAAGTGTGCAGTGTGTAATAAAGACACATTTTTAGTTTCTTATATACTATACGAGATATAGAAGAGTAAGAATATACACGCTATATTCGGAAGTGCTGAAGCATTTTCGAATGGAATTTTTTGCCTTTCTCTATCTAGATTAGCTTGTATATTAAATTGTATGCAACAATTTTTGCAAAGTACTTTGTAAAAGCAATTTTTGCAAAGTACTTTGTAAACTTTGTAAAAGCATAACATCAATTTAAATCATAAAGTGAGTTAAATTCACAACTCAAAATGTTTACAACAAAGTTTAATTCACATGTTTTTAATTATTTTATATATATGTAGGATAACAGAAATTGTTTTTTTAGTTTTAAAATTTTAATATTACCATTACCTATTTTTTAAAATGTATTTATTTTTTTTAAATCAAAGCGATAATAAAATTTTTCTGGGGAAAAAATTCACATCTGTTCTAAAAGTACCTGCATCACCTTTATTCCACATCCTATCCATTTCAAAGATCATATCAAAATTTAGATTGAAAAATTCTATTAAAAATGAAAATTTAATTCATTCTTTTTAATCTGAAAAGAAAATTTTGTTGATTTTATAATGCCTTTAAATATTCATAATAATGTACAGCATCTTTTATAGAAAATTAAAGCAAAGAAACTTGTTTAGAATTCTTTAGAATTAAGCCCAATTTATCTTAAATTTGATCTATTACATTTTCAGTAGAATTCAGTTAGTTGATTCTGTACTCATTAGATATGATTCCATCCTTGAGACTTTTAGAATACAAATTATTATGGAACCTCTACAGCAATCTCCATAGACACATATTTCTCCAGAATTTCTACATATAACATCATAGAAACGGAATCTAAAATTCTACAGAATTTAATAATACTATTCTGACCTAATTGATAGAAAATTCAGCCATGATTTTAAAGGAGTCTAAAGAAATTTAACATTGGATTTTTTTATAAAATTATATAAGCCATTTTCGTAAGGTTTCCTTCTGAACAGGATAACAAGTCTTGTTATTTTTTTTAGATCCAGTTATCAATCCATATCTCTGTTAATAATATTGCGTGCGTAATAGACTGAATGCGCACAGGTCCGATTTCAGATTAATAAAATTTATTTTTATCGAAAGAAATAGTTCAGAGTTCTGGAATTTTTCACAGAAATATTAGTGTTCACAGTTTCACAGAATGCAATCAGTAGTTACACTTCAAACTACTAAGAATGTTAAACACAACACAATGCAAAGGGCATCTAAAGAGAAAGCTAACACAGAGATATCTCAGTAATCCAATCTCCCGTTGAACTAACAACTCGCAACAATAACAACAACAGCTGAAAGCAGATGCTCTCTCTGGCTTTATATAGTTTTCACCCGGCCGCCGAGATATTTCTAGTACTTTTTGCTTCTCGAAAATACTGCAAGGCAATATGAGGGTCGAGTTACGGTTACAGCTAATATAGTGATGAATTGCCTTTATTCAATGCCATCAAATGGTTGCCAAGTTTGGTGACTTTTGGCGATTTTTCTTTAAGTTTGGTGGCAAAATAAGTCGCCAAAACCGTTGCCAGCTTGGCGATATCTCGTTAAATTACCGAGATACCCATTTAGTCTATGTTAAATGGACTTGCCTCTGTATTCTTAGTATTCCGGAATAGTTCGTCTCTTTATTTTTCATACTACATTATACAAAAGAAATACAACAATTTTACTTATAATTCCACTAAAATTATCTGTCTGAATACAAAATTCGTAACACTATTTATTTATATTTCTGAATTTATAAAGCAAAATGTGCCAAATATGCTTCTTTGTCACTTCCATTTAGCGTTGGAAAAAATCACTTTCATACTAAACTGCGCTCTTCAAAACTTGCATTAAAAACAAAAGTAAGAGAAAATGCTGCTTTTATTGTACGGTGATGCAGGTAATTTAGCACATCCCTCTTCGATTTTTAATATTAGTGTTAAAGAAACCGCATTATTCATAGAATGATCCAATAAAAGCAGAAAACTATTTTCAGCCGCTCAGATGGATAATGGTTACTGACGCTGATTACCGTGCTGAAAGGCGCGGGTTCGAATTTTGGAGAAGGCCTAGATTTTTGTAAGTGTAGTGTATAGATGTAGTAGTGATGTTTGTATAGTGTCTGTGCGGCAAGGGAATATCCAAAATATGTGGCGCGAGCCGAAGCTCCTCTCGAGCTGTTTGGTGGAAAGAGGATTGAGAGACCATCGGACGTATTCCCCAAGGTGCTCTTCTTTATAACCGAAGCGGGACTGGGGAAAGTCGTTTATTGTCACCTACATGGTCCTCAAGGCTCATGCCAGGGACAGATGTAGTCTTGTATTCCTTGTCACGATAAAATTCGTGGGCTGCTTAGATTAGACAATTCTTCTGATTAGGTTAGGCAAATGAGATTAGCCATAACAACACAAGATTACGAATTATTTTCATTATTTATAAATACTTAAATCTCCAAGCTCAGAATATTTACCGTGGCAATTGTTCCTTAATTATTTCGCTTGCTGTACCAAAAAACGCGAAGCCGAATCATAAAAATATTGCGAAATTTGTTTATAGCTTCATGAAAGTTATCAGGAAGTGAATTTATTTTTCAACTGTAGCTTTACTTAATTCCTTCTTTCATATTCTGCTCTTCGAAATAAAAGGAAGACAGTTTACTTTGCTTAGACAAACTAATTACAAAGAAAGATGTCGCCAGTTTAGAACATCCACTTGCAAAATTACTGAAAACTGAAAACCTGCGTCAGACATTTTGGCGTCGAATGAGGAAATATTAGCAAAATTTCTTTGCTTTTTTTTTTTTTTTTTTTTGTTTGTTAAATTCGGTGAAATGCTACGCAATTCAGTTTCAGTTTCGTGGATTTCTTAATTTTCTTCCTCTTCATTATTTGAAACAATTCCCACCTAAATCTTTAATTATCGTGAAGAACTTAGCTATGAGAAAATTACTGTACTCAAAGCATGCAATCAAAGGTATTAGACAAGAAATATTTACAGTCCGAATCAAGATTTATTGTTAATAAACGAAGTGTATTTTTTACTGGTTGCTTACGCATTAGAGCAGTTCCGAATCTTATGCTCCCTCCCACCAGTGAACGAGCGGTAAAAGTCGCTGAACATTGGTAGTTCGTTTCGGGGTTCGAGTTCCGGCGAACGGTCTGGCGGGCATGGGCGTTTTCGTGGTTTTCCTCATGTTTAACGTGGATACGAACTAGTTTCCCTAAAAAAGACCTCCTGGGGACATCCCTTCCTTTCCATGTAATTCTTAAGTAATAAGTGGGGGGAAAAATCTGTGCCTGCAACTGTTTAACGTAAGCTCGCTGCTGTGCAACAACGATGAAAAATTATAAAAAATTTCAATAATATGATATTTAAAGTTTATAACAGTTAGTAAATAATTAGAGAAACATAGGCGTATGTATTAAAACAAAGGGCGTTAACCCCAAAGGACTATTAGTCCAAAACAGCATTTTGCGTCGTTTCACTTTCTGCGTTGATTCACCTTTCAAACTGTTGCCACCAAACAGTATTATCGCCATGTATTATATTTAAAGAAACTGAATAGTAAAGAATGAACGCATGAATGTTCCCAAAGGACGTTAGCAATTTCGTTTTCGCATTTTGTGTCGAAAACTTTAAATATTCGTTTCACTTTTCAAATTGTTGTCATCCAATATTATCGCCCTGTGTTATATTTAAAGAAATTAAATAATGAAGAATCTGCATAAATAGTGTATGTTTCTCGCATTGTGAAAAAACAACGGTACCTAGAGCCATCCAATTTTGAATAACGTAGTCCTCCAAGCAAACATGGGCACTTGGAAGCCCGAATTTTGAATTTCGAATTCTTTTTATTACCTATTTCAAATTTTGTAATTAACTAATTTTTGATTAACAAACTCAACGATTTCAAAGCGAGCAACGGCAAAACTGTACGAAGAAAAAACTTTTTTATCTCCAGCGCGCGAGACTGCGTACCGGAAATTCTAAAGATACGCTCATTTTAAAATTATTTTGTAATATTGCTGTTGAAGTGAGAAGAACATGATATTTAATAAAGGTAACACAGAAAACGTTAAAAAAAGGCGCTTTTTGTAATAGCATATCCGAAAAAGCTTTGAAATTTTCTCTTTTTTTTTTTTTTTTTTTTTTTTTTTTTTTTTTTTTGGTTTAAAAAATTTCTTTTCTTTATAATTTTAAATGGGTTGACCAGACATCCTGGTTTGATCGGGATTGCCTCAGTCTGAAGGTATAATATTGGCATCCCGGCTAGTTTGTCATTTTGACCCGATTATTTTTAAAAATTAAAAAAAGGCAAATAACTTTGTTCTCAAGAATGTATATCACAAAATCAAAGAACAGTTCTCGATTTACAGATGAATATCTTGATGTTTGCTTACGAACAGAATATCATCATACTCGTCTAATTACGTATGAAGCAATGGCCTATGAAATGCAATGGCAAATATCACATTGACTTCACGCGTTATAGTTTTATAAACAAATATTTTACGAACGAATTATAAACCAAAGATTTTGTAAACTTTTATCTGTACTATTTAGAAATTATTTATTTTACCTAAGAATACCATCACTAAATTTATATCTTCAAATAGTATATTTAGAATAATTTTTTGCATGTTATGTATATTATTAAATATATCAACCTATAATTAAAAGAATAAATGTGTCCGTACCCCGCAGATATTCTAGCTCTAGATTCTAGATATTCTAGAACTAGGTTTGGTTAGGTTTATGTGATTGCGGCAAAGCCTCGAGGGCTATCTGCCTAAGGTGATGGAGGCCTTCGGGGAGGACTTTCTAAGGCAAACTGGCTCGTATACACGTTACACATGGGGAAAGCCACGAAAACGCCCATGCAGCGAAACCATTCGGTGGGATTCGAACATCAGACCGAACTACCAGTGTTCATCGACTTTACGCCTGGGCCGTTGCTGGGCTGGCAATTTTTTATAGAAGGGAAAAAAATGATGCGTACTTGCGTGCTATCTCGTAAGCATGAAAGCTGGCTACCATCGAACCAAGAAAGATGGTGGAGTTACCACCAAAGTTGCACCAATGTTTCGTGCGGGATTCTGAAGGATGTTTAATAATTAGTATTTACTACTTTTAAGCGCATCACAAAAACGTTTTCGTCGACTTCCATTATTCTGTTAGGCCCTCCGATTCTACTGAAAGTTCAGTCTGGAACGCTGTGAACACAAACCTCCGGTTGGCAATACTTCTAGTCGGCAATACTTCCAGTTCTTTATCGGCCATCTTCAATTGACAATATTGTGTTTTAATACACACATTTTACTTCATTGTGCGAAGTCAAGTATTGTAATTGCGAAAAGTTTCGGATATCATATTTGAACGAAAATACCCATTTTGACCGCTTTCGATTACATTTGAACAATTATTTTGCGTGACGCATAGAATAAGGATTCTTTTTTTTTAAAAAAATAATATATATATATATATATAAGGGCTTTAAAATGGATTCAGAAGAGATTTTTTTTTCCTACGTCGGTACGTACGTACATACATGTATGTATACATATATCTCGCATAACTCAAAATCGAGTAGCTGTAGAACGCCGTGTGTTATTTGTATACGAGACAGTTCCCTTGCACGAGACATCCTCCCATTGGCAGATACCATTATGTGAGGCACTGCAATCGATTAAAAAACAGCCCAACTTTCACGTAACTTTTAAACAGAGCAAAATTTGAAATCTGAGTTTCATGTAAAACAAATTTAAGAACAGCTTTTTGAAATGCATCTTTATTATTAAAAAGATTAAGAATATGAAAATAAAATTTAGCAAGTGAAGTATGTGATTAAATACAATTCTTCATCCTTCTTAACAGCCTTCCAGAGGTACTTCAAATTTTAATAATCAAACCTTGATTTAGATGCCGTAAAAAAGAGTGAAAATTCGAATTAATGAATCACGAATGTTCAGGATTGGAATATTCCATGTGTAATTTTTTCGAAGAAAATGACAGTTTACCAGAATCGCTTAACAACATGACTAAAATTTCTTCAATAAATGTCAAATGCCAACGCCCTAAACGTGCAGTCAAATTTAATTGCTTATTTAAGTTAAAACATCTGCAATGAGAAAAGAGTAAAAAATTTCCCACTGAGAATCAGCTGCGAGTTTAGCTTTCAATTCAATATTACTTTTGTGCTTTGTTTCAGATAGCTTTGATTCAGTTTCAGACAAATGATTCAGACATCAGATAGCACATTAATGTTCTCGCGTGATCATGCATAAGACTAAATATGAGTATCTCTGAGACTTCACTATTTTTGCGTACGCATCTCCCGCCTGGGCTGCAGTTCAGAAAAAGGAGTTATGCAAGCTTCAAATTATTCAAAATAAAGTTTTAAGAATGATTACTAACGCGCATTATTATGTCTCCAATCAGACCCTGCATCGTGACCTTAAAATGGAGTCCATTGAAACGTATCTGCATAAGGCCAATGTTAAATTCTTTGAAAAGGCTCAAGAATGTAATCCTATGTCTGATCTTAAAGTTTTGAACTATGGAATTCTTGAGGAGGATGCATCGTTACGACCACTCGCGGCCCACCTCGCCCGTGACTTAAATTTCCCCACGTAATCTTTCATGAAAATTATGCACAGTTCTTGTACATAGTGTATATAGTGTATATAATTTTATTTTAGGTTCTCAATTGTTTTTGCATCAATATTTTGTATCTTTTAATTTTAGTTTTTTTGTAGTATTATTGACAATATTGCACGATTATGTTTATTTTATTATGTTATGTATTACTTCACATGTCATGATAGAAATTGTCGGATTTTGTCTGTGTCTTCTTTTATGATACAACACAAACATGTCACACAGATTCCTCACGGCTCCTGTTTCGTGAATTTCTCGCTGCGCTCGCCTCTCAATGGCTTTGCGACTCATGGTCGCCCCCTGTAACCACCTTTGACCTCTCCAAATTGTCATGAATGATCAACGTCATGCGCCCTTCGGGCTTATTTTCAAGAGCCGGATAAGTTGTGCAGTAGCGCGACATTTCGGCAATAGCCGTACAGACTAGACTAGACTCAGACTTCAATAAATTTAATAGATCTTTTCCTACTGTCTGTTGTTTGTTATATAATTTCTGTTACCATGAAAAATACTGAAGTGAAAATTGGAATAAAAAAAGTCTCTTAACCTTACTTTACTTGAAATTTCGTAATTTTTGGACAAATGTCCAAACGGAAATATTTCTGATCTTGCTTTTTATTTCACGACGTGAAACATGGGAAAGTTGTTTCAAATTGAATGGGACGAGAGGAATAGCATAGTACGAATTCTATTATTGACTTATTAAGCCGAAACTTAATTCTGGAACTACAATTATGCAAGATTTAGCTGGAAACAAAGGAAAATCTTTCGATTACTAAATAGCCGTTAGAGGCAAAGTTAACCAAAATGGCTCCATCCATGTAGGAGAAAGCGCATTGTGTTTTTGGAATACGGCAAAACATCACCGTTTATCGTCGATCAAAGACATTTTTGCGAGAAATTTGGTAAAGAACCACCGACCGCATCGTCACAACTTCGAATGCTGTGTGAAGCAGTTTTCAGAACACGGACTTGCTACTCCAGCCCAGTACGCTAACCGAAGTCCGAAGTGGTCGAAGAAATTCGTGAAATGGTTTAACGAAGTCCACAAAACGTGCGAGTCGTACGAGTTCCGAACTCGCTATGTCTCACGTAACGGTGTGGCGTGTGTTACGGAAACATTTACAATTCCGGCAATACACCTTTCAAATGGGGCAGGCGTTAAACCTTCCGACAAACCGTTGCGAAAAGTTTTTTGTTAGAATTTATCAGATAAGCTGGAGGCATATGGTTTCGTGAGGTGATTGTCGAAAGATAAATGCTTTCTGCGCTATTTCCAACAGTTGTGTTTTGGGTCCTTTTATTGTTTTGGAAAAAATCGATTAACGAGTGCATTTACCAAAAATAGGCTATCTGAATGGTTATACCCTCTGCTGGAGGAAGTGGTTCCCGGTTTCATTCTGCAGAACGGTGCATTGGCATAAAAAAAGTATGGACCAGTACCTAAACGATACTCTACCGCATCGCTGGATTGACCGTTCTGAGTCAAATTGCTTTGTTGGCCACCGAGGTCCCCAGATTTAACACCTTGAGATTTTTTTTGTTTGGGCTTCGTTAAGGACAAAGTGTTCGTGCTTGCATTTGACCAGAACTTACAGCAACTGAAGCAGCGAATAATAGTGCTCGAATCATTAACAAAGGATATTCCATCAGGAGGGGGACAGGAACTGGAATACCACATAGACATTTGCCGTGTCACCGAAGGGACACGCATAGAACATCTATAGGAACTTGGATAACTGTAGTTTCACTGTAAATTTAATATATAAAAATTAAGTAATTACAGGATTCACATGCATGCTTTCTTTTTGTCCCGTTCTATGGGAAAATCCGAAAATTCAAAATTCGGGCTTTCCGCAGGTGACCATGTTAAAGTGGAGGATTGCGTTATTCAAAATTTGTTGGTCTAGGTACCGTCGTTTTTTTCACAATGCGGGAAATATACACACATTAAATGCAGATTCTTCATTATTTAATTTCTTTAAACGTAATACAGGGCGATAATATTTGATGGAAACAATTAAAAAAAAATGATACGCCATTTATAGTGAACCGGCGAGAGTTTCGAGACTAATAGCCCTTCTGAGCTAACGCTCCTTTGGGCTATTAATTTTTCTACAAGTAAGTCCTGTAAACTTTATCAGAATCGAAATGAAATCAAGTTTCAAGATGTAGTAAACAATTAAAGAAGCTTATATTTATTTAAATACAAACATATATGTTTTTACTTGTGCATCGAAGAAAAATTTAATGAATAAAAGAAAGATACTAAGCTATTATTACTTATTCTCAAGTTTAATCCCCCTTTTTTAAATTTCCTTCAAAAACTGAAAAAGTTTTCATAATATGTTTATTTTTGGTTTAAATTAAAGTAAGTTACCTAAGAATTAAAAAGTGTAACCAACGAAAATTTCTCATAGGTATCAAATTTAAGATTTCAAACAGAATTATAAACATAAATTATAATTTTTTCCTTTGCAATATTATTATTGTTGTTTGTGTATTATTTAGTAAACGAAACTGAAAATTTATGACAAATAAATTTTATTTTGTTAATAAAAACTTTCATTATGTTAAAAAAAAAATTCTGGCCCATACGCTGTTTTCAGATTGTGCATTTAATGATTTCGCATGCAGTTTGAGTTGTAGAAAATCGCAAAGATTTAAAAGTTTTCTTCTTGATCCTTTTAGTGATTTTTATGTTACTTACCATTTGTCTCTAATTCTTAATAAGCATTTCTTTTTAATAGGTTTTCTACGCGAAGAAGATAATCTTTTGGCTCTGGAAATGTTCTGCTAATATGATAAATCATAAGGATCGATTTGTAGGACTAGGATCAGAATATTATGTAGGGAATAATTGCGATGGATACTGAAAAAATGGCAAGCGAGAAACAACGAAGTTAAAAAAAAAAAAAAAAAAAAAAAAAAAAAAGAAAGCTGGAGCTAGTTGCCTGATAAAGGTGAAAATTGCAAAATGTTCGTCGTAAAAATAAGTATCACTCCTCAAATCAAATTTATTGCTTGTTTACAGGAACAAAGAAAAAAAATAATAAAAGAGTAATTTTGTAACTTTTTTATCAGATATTTATTTGTCAACATTCGATTACACGACCTTTTAAAGTGGAGATAGCGAGAAAAGGAGCACAAGCTACTATTAATTTTTTTTGGAAAGCAAAGTTTGGTATTTCATTTTGCGCTTGGCAACAGGAACTGTCGTAGAACTGATCCGAATACTCGAACAAAGAGACACGAAGATAGGCAAAGCACTCCAGGAAGGAAGAAAGGAGTGGTTCGTTAGAAAGAAATAGAATAGAATTGCCCGAATTGTAGATTAAGAACTTCATAAAGAAGAAAAAGACGGAAGGAAAAAAATAGCAATCTCAAAAGACTTCAGATTACCTAGAATTTCGACTCCTTATGAATTCTGTTACTTCACATATCATAACTTAAAAGTGAATACCGCGAACGCTCTCTAAGACGACCATCTACGGCTCCAGATGATTTACAGCTCAATAACAGTATTTAGGTTTCCATTCTGTTCCTTCGTAGGAGGCAACGGTGGCCTTTGTAGTGGCCCAAGCCTAAAATAGCTAGTGCCCGCCATTAAAAAAAAACTCTGAAGAGTTTCAGACATAAACGGTAACCCAAAAGAAGTTTGTTAAGGTTTTTTTACGTTCTCGCTGACCTTGCAGTTTACCAGTCTGCTATTACACTCACTCTAACTACTCCATTACTTTTTTGTCTTTTAGCTTTATTATCAAGCATCATTTTTTTCGCAGTTCAGCAGGAAAATTACAAAAATTTTAAAAGCAGCATAGCAGCATGCGTTTAGAATTTCTGATGCAGCGCTAAGCATTAGCATACTTTTTTTTTTTTTTTTAGTCCAAAGCGGCTTTGTTCCTGAAGGACTATTGTTTTCGCTTTGCGATTTGCGTTGGTTCACTATAAATGTACGTTTCACTTTTCCAACTGTTGCCACTGAATGTTAAAGTCCTGCATTATATTTGAAGATATTAAATAATGGAAAATCTGCATAAATGTATGTCTATTTCTCGCATTGTGATAAAACAATATTAGGTACCTAGAGCTATCGAATTTTGAATGACGTAATCCTCTTATGAATATGGGCATGTGGAAGCCCAAATTTGAAATTTGAAATTTGTTTTATTATCGGTTTCTTTTTTTTTAGTCCAAAGGGATTTCAGTCCCGAAGGACTATTGCTTTCGTTTTGGCATTTTGCGTCGGACTCATAAACGTCGGTTCACTTTTCAAACTGTTGCCACAAAATGTTAGAGTCCTGCATTATATTTGAAGAAATTAAATAATGAAAAATCTGCATAAATGATTGTCTATTTCTCGCATTGTGATAAAACAATGGTACATAGAGCCATCGAATTTTGAATGACGAAATCCTACTGCGAATATGGGCATCTGAAATCCCAAATTTGGAATTTGTTTTATTATAGATTTTATATTTTGTAAAACTTTAACGAATTTTTGATTTACAAACTCAATGCTTTAAAAGCGAGAAATGGCAACGTTATATAGAAAAAAAAAAAAAAAAAATACTTTTATCTCCAGCTCGCGAGACTGTGTATATCGGAAATTCTAAAGATATGCTTAATTTAACATTATTTTGCGATATTGCTCTTGAACTGAATTTTATGGTTTAAGTGCAAAGAACATGTTATTTAATAAATAAAGGTAACACTCAAAACGTTAAAAAAACGCCCCTTTGGACGTAATTTAAAATCTGAAAAATTTTTGATTTTTTTGATTTTTTTTTTCTTTTGTAAAACTTAAACGAATTTTTGATTAACATACTCAAGGATTTCAAAGCCAGCCATGGCAGCATTGTACAGAAAAAACATTTTAATCTCCAACGCGTGAGTCTATGTATCGGAAATTTAAAGATATGTTCATTTTAAAACTATTTTGCGATATTGCCGTTGAACTGAATTTTATGGTTTTAGTGCGAAGAACTTGATATTTAATAAATAAAGGTAACAGACAAAATGTTAAAAAAACGCCTTCTTTGGACGTAATTTAAAATCTGATTTATTATTTATTTATTTATTTAATTTTGTTTTATTTTTAGTTTATCACATCAATGTTCAGTTTTCTTACTAAAATGACATTACAAAACATTTTTGCGTCTTTTTATTATAAACGTTTGTGTTTTCTTTATCTATTAAATATCACATTCTTGGCGTTTGCGCAACGTAAAATTCGATTGAACCACAAAATCATAAAATATTTAAGAACAGCAAACCTTTAGGATATCTTATAGACGGTCTCGGGGGGGGGGGGTAAAAATAAAAATGTTCCATTCCGTACGGTATAGCCACTGCTCGCTTCGAAATCGTTGAGTTTGTTAATCAAAAACTCGTCAAAGTTTCACAAAATATGAAATATGTAATAAAACAAATTCGAAATTAAAAATTCGGGGTTCCAGTTGCTCGTTTTTGGGTGGAAGACTGTTGAATTCAAAATTTGATGACTCTAGGTA
Source organism: Stegodyphus dumicola (assembly GCF_044657685.1). Taxonomy (NCBI): domain Eukaryota; kingdom Metazoa; phylum Arthropoda; class Arachnida; order Araneae; family Eresidae; genus Stegodyphus; species Stegodyphus dumicola. The sequence goes on from NC_140770.1 coordinate 167,967,104, forward strand.
CCTTTCTTTTTCACAATGCGAAATTCTTCATTATTTAATTTCTTTAAATATAATACAGGGAGATAATATTTGGTGGCAACAATTTGAAAAGTGATTCGGACTTTTATAGTGACTCAACGGAAAACCCCGCTATGAGATTAATCGCTCTTCTGGCCTAACGCTGCTTTGGGCCAAAAAAAATGAGAAAATATTCGAAGACATACGGTAAATGTCCGAAAGGTTCAGAAGTTAACATTTCAAAAATATTCAGTTTTATGATGTTTCTGGTGCTATCATTTCCGTATACTTTTTTCAGAATGATTATTTAAATTCCGTATTGCTGGCAACGATATTGGACGAATAAAAAAAAAAAAAAAAAATTCCTCAAATCGTTTTCATATGCAATCGTATCTCTTTCTGTTCTAGATTTGTAGAAGAAAAATGGAAACTAAATGGACATTTTAAACCGCTTTTTCCTGCTTTCGAAATAACTTCTAACCAGTTGCACGTCAATCTATTATTATTTTATTACGATTGTTTTCTTATATATTTTATTCATGATGAAATATATTGTTTCTTTCGTATTTACACATAAAGCAGTAACTATCAAAGTTTGAAAGGAACTCTTGCTTTTTCACTGCGTGCGTTTTCGAAGACATATTAAATATTTAAGTTCAATAAATCCTAGACATACTCTGTATTGCTCGAAACAGTTGCTTAGTAGTAGACTAAATTTTTTAAAACTTTGTCACTTGCGTGGCCAGCGCCTAAAATGCTCGTAGAATTATAAAAGAAAATAGGTATGTAATAACTTTACAATGTCCTGCTAGCAATTAATTATAATTTAGATAAAGACCTATGTTTACTGCTTTTAAATCGCTTTTCTTGTTAATCAATATCAGACCGTTTAAATTTCAAAGTAAAACTAAATTTTGCTATTTGCCGAATGGCAAAACACTGCCGCGTGGTAAATAAAAATATTTTATTCAGGACAGCTGCAATATAGCCGTTTTTATTGTTTAAATTTGAAAGATATATAAATATAGCTCATAGCTTTGCTTATAAGATATTTCTCTCGCCTTCTTAACGTGCCTTCGTAGTGTAGTGGTCAGCACGCTCGACGCGTATTCAAGAGGTCCGTGGTTTGATTCTTGGTGAGAGCATTGCTCATTTTTCACGTCTCCTGTTTCGAAATAACATAATGACTCTACAGTGGCGCCCGAACTAAAAGGTGGTGAATGACGATTCTTCAACACTAGGACTTGGCGATTGTTTCTCCTAAAAACCCAGTTGCCCTTTAAAAGGGGAAGTAATTAGGTATTTCTCCCACCTTCTTTGCATGCCTTCGTAGTGTAGTGGTCAGCAAACTCGGCGCATATTCGAGAGGTCGTGGTTCGATTCCCAGCGAGGGCATTGTACATTTTTCACGTCACCTGCTTCGAAATAACCTAATGACTCTATATGCTTAGTGGAGAGGGACTGCTTTTAAGTCGTTGAACTTCCTAATCCAAATTTGATTAAATTTTCACAAAACATTAGAAAATTTAGGAGGCACATGTTCCGGAGGGCTATTTTTTGAAAATTTGGTGGCTTTAGATGCGTTTGCTTTGCCACAATGTGAGGAATATACATACTTTCATACATACAGAATCATACATACATACATATTCTTCACAATCTAATAATAGTGATATGTTGAGAAAGGAAAAGTAACTTCAGCAATAAATCTTCATTTTTATTGGAATTTATGTAATTACAGCAAATTCTAAGATTTTCTCTTCCTGTTCTAGATGATTTTTTCATGTAGAGAACAAATGTTTTAGAATGCATGTCTTAGAATACAATCTACTGTTTTAGATTTTAAGTTGTCTCAGAATACATTGTTCCTTCTTTCGTTTCCGAAAAAAATACTTTTATCTTCTTCGGCTTAACTTATAAATGTAAAAATGCTTTTTACGGCAGAATAGTCCTTACTTTTCTCACTTTATGTAAGTTTTTTTTCCCGCTATGAAAACATAAAAGATTCTTAAAAAACTTACGTAAACTAAAATGAAGTAATAGCCTGTGATGTAATGGCGTAATGTGATAAAAATTACATAAAGTGACAAAGCATTCAGAAGCTGATAATACATACATAAGACAAGAACACAAACATAGGACATTATTAACATTTTATCATCGTTCAAGTTCTTCAGAACAGTTAGATCACTCGTATCTTTAACTTAGAAGAGTCTAATGTCTATAAACCTTAAAGACTACAATTTAAAACACTTTGGTCATTATTGTTAGCCGAAAGAGGGAATTTGCCTAGAAAGGCTATTAGTTTCGTTTTCGCATTTGCGTTGATTCACTAAAAACGGCGTTTCACTTTTCAAATTGTTGCCACCAAATATTATCTCTCTGTATTATAGTTAAAGAAATGAAATAATGAAGAATCTGCATGAATGTATGCATGTTTCTTGCACTGTGGAAAAACAACAGTACCTAGACACATCCAATTTTGAATAACATAATCCTCCACTCGAATATGGGCATCTGGAAATCCAAATTTGGAATCTGCTTTATTATCTATTCCCTATTTTGTAAATATTTAACGAATTTTTGATTAACAAATTCAACGATTTCAAAGCGACCAATGGCAATACTGTACGAAAAAAAAAAAATAATTTTTATCTGCAGCGGGCGAGACTGCGTATCGGAAATTCTAAAAATATGCTCATTTAAAAATTATTTTGCAATATTGCTGTTGAATTGAATTTTATGATTTAAGTGCGAAGAACATGATATTTAATAAATAAAGGTAATGCACAAAACGAAAAAAAAAAAAAAAAAAACAACATTGGAAGTAATGTAAAATCTGAAAGCTTTCAAATTTTTACATTCATTTTTTTAATATATATATTATTTATTGTCTGTAATCCTGTGTGGAAGGTTGGTATTCTTCCTCTGCAGTGACTGATGTTGACAGTCTAAATTGAAGTAGTCCCCTTTCCTGGTACAACCACTTATTTTTCTGTTATGTAATTTTCTACGAGTGTTAAGTCCCTCTGAAGCCAGATGGCGCTGCCATCGTTACTGTTTACAAAAAGAATGTTAATTACTTTAGAGTTGGCTTCAATGGCGAAGCAGAGAGTGATTGTGGGAGCCTGAGCGTCTTCCAAAAATTAGTATAATAAAGATAAAGGTATGTTACAGAGTAGTTTGTTAATTAGTTTAATTGAGAGTTACTGTCCATTTAAAAATCGCCGGACCATTTGAGTGGTCCAGTAGAGCCGCAGAGATATCAGCTAAATAAATAATCAATCTAGTGTAAAACAGTGAGTTTGCCATTTTGTTTCAATGGAATTCGTGTTTGTGGATTATAGCCAGTTGCTGAAAGAAAGGGGTAAGTAAAAAACCCTTGACACTCTATTCATTATTAACTGTTGCATTTAGTAAATTCTGAATTAAGTTTGTGTGATAATTTGTTATTGATAAGTGAAGCGAAAATGGCTACGAAACTGAAAGATGTTCTCACTAAAAAGAGAACTCAAAAAACTATCTTATCGAAGTTGCAAAAGAAACTTTGTGAGCCAGATTTAAGTGTTAGTGATTTAGAATTGTTAAAAACTAAATTTAACAATCTGCAAAATGAATTCGATAATATTTTTGATTCTATTATCAATTTAACTAGTGAAGAAAATATCGAAAAAATCTTGAGCAAGATGAAATCAATAGTAGTATTATTGATATAGAATTTGAAATAAATAATAGATTGTCGAACGTTGTTAAAGGAAATAAAGTAGAAAATGCAGTAATTTCTGAAAATACTGTTGTGCGTTTACCTAAGATTTCGTTACCGACATTTTCAGGAGAAATGCATTCTTGGCTTTCCTTTAAGGACATTTTTAAAGCGAGTATTGATCAAAACCCAAATTTATCAGATGCTGTAAAATTGCAATATTTGAAATCAGCACTGAAAGGAGATGCTTTTAGAATTATCCAAACGATAGCTATAACGGATAATAATTATAAGTTAGCGTGGTCTCTTCTTGAAGAAAGATACTCGAATCCTAGAGAACAAGTGTATGCTCATCTTAAAAGATGTACGAGTATCCCCGTTATTCAAAACGAGTCAGCTTCTGAGATTCTAAATTTAATTGATGTTACAAGTGAAGTTGTAAGATCGTTAGAATGTTTAGAACAAAAGTTAGATGGGGTTTCATCCGCTATATTTGCCTTTATTCTTAGCCAGAAACTTGATCAGAATACTAAGTTATGGTGGGAAAGGAATTTAAAGAAAGAAAAAATACCGAACATTACAGAGTTATTAGAATTTCTAAAGGATCACGCGAGGACATTAAACGCTTCTAGAATTCCAGTAATGTCTAAATCAAAAGCTTCAGTAAGTCAATCAAAGGTTTCTTCAATGGTTTCATGTGTGACTGAAAAACGTGCTTTAATTTGTAAACTGTGTAATGTGGAACATAAATTATTTAAATGCCCTAAATTTCAAAAATTCAGCTTAAAGGATAGTGTCGAGTATGTTAAAAAGCACAACTTATGTTTCTGCTGTTTTGGAAATCATGGAGTGAGAAATTGCCCTTCAAATTACTCTTGTAGGCTATGCAGAAAAAAGCACAATTCGTTACTGTGTTATCAGCGAGAAAAAATTTCTTATTTCCCAAAATAGAGAGAGTTGCGAAATCGCCTCTCTGTCGGATCAAAAGTCAGACGCCAGTTCGTCTACAGAAGTAGCGAAACTGAACGCTCACGCAAAGCCATTTATAAGTAAGGATAGCGAGTGTTTTATGACAGCTAATGTAAATAAAAATTGTAATGCAGTTAATAGAGTCCTACTATCGACAGCGATTGTTTATATTAAGGGAAATGGAGGAGAAATATTTCCAGCCAGAACTTTGCTTGACAGTGGAAGTATGATTCATCTTTGTTCATCGGAATTAGCTGAGAAGCTTCATTTGCAAAGAGAAAATGTAAACCTATCAGTAGGATGTTTATCTGGGATTTCAACAACGGTGAAATCAAAAATAAGTGCGGTTATTTTAAATAAAGGAAACACATACAGTCGTAAACTAGATTTTTTCGTAATTCCGAGAATTACTCATTTGATGCCTTCTAGACAAATTGATGTCTGTAATATTGAGATTCCACAAGGAGTTACGTTAGCTGATCCAGACTTTCACAAACCGGGTAAAATTCAGTTACTTTTAGGATCTGAAATATTTTTCGATTTGATAAGATCCGGGCAAGTTTATGTACCAAATACAAATTTAGTGTTACAAAACTCAGCATTTGGGTATTTGGTAAGCGGTAGCATTGAAGATTTACCACATGAGAAACAATTAATGCATTGTGGGTTAATTTATGACAATGTCGAAGCACAGTTGAAGAAGTTTTTTGATTTGGAATCAATTGGTATCAGAGATGATTCCAATTCTTACGATGAAGATAAAGCATTAGAGATATTCAACAAAACTGTTAGTTTCAAAGATGGTCGTTATATTGTTAGTTTGCCTTGGAAGAAACGTTGGGAACATTTAGGCGACAATTTTGGTGTCGCAGAAAAAAGAATAAAAATCCTGATGAGAAAAATGCAGCATGATAATACATTATACCTGAAATATAGAGAAACTTTAGAAGTGTACCTAAATCAAGGGATAATAGAAAGAGTATTAGATTCTACAAAACCAGTAAACAAGCCAGTTTTTTATATGCCGCATCAGGCAGTTTATAGAGAAGAAAGCATTACAACAAAAATGCGTAATATTTGATGCGAGCTCACATGAAATAGGTAGTCTGTCCCTGAATGATTGTTTGTGGCCAGGTATTAATCTGAATGAAAATATATTTCACTTGCTGATATATTTTAGACTTAATAGAGTTGCAATCTTAGGAGATATCGAAAAGGCATTTTTACAGATAGCTGAGAAAGATCGAGATGCAGTTAGATTTTTATTTGTTAAGAATATTGATACACCTTTGCAGAATACCGACGATCAGCTAGAAGTGTATAGATTTAAGCGTGTGCTCTTTGGTGTTAATTCCAGTCCTTTTTTGTTAGCGGCAACTATAAAGCTGCATATCCAAAAGTACAGAAATGTGTATCCCGATACCTTTCAAATTCTTGATACATGTATGTATGTTGATGATCTTGTTACAGGAGCAGATGATGTATCAGAAGCCTTAAAAACTTCAAGTGAAGCAAAGGAAATTATGCGTGGAGCTGGGATGAATCTACGCAAATGGGTGACGAATGATTATCATTTAGCTAAAAAATGGGAAGAAGAAAATTTTGATATTCATCCCCTAAGCTCAAATGAAAGGATACTGAAGGTATTAGAAATTCAATGGAACATTCAGGAAGATAGTTTGAGTATAGAGACTTCTTGTTTGACGAAAATTTCGAGGAGAAAGAAAAGTACCAAACGCTTCATCCTCCAAACAGCTGGAAAAATATATGATCCTCTTGGACACATCACACCATTCACTGTTAGAATAAAACTTTTACTACAAAAGCTATGGTTACGTAAATTACCATGGGATGAAGAGCTTCCTTCTGATTTGAACGTCGAGTGGTCTGAGTGGTGTAGCGAGCTTTCAGAACTTAGTAACATTAGTGTTCCAAGATTTGCTTTGGATTCATGTCATGAAAATATAGAGATCCATGTTTTTTCTGACGCAAGTCAAAAGTTGTATGGTGCAGCCGTTTACGTAAAGGTACAGAATCAAGAAAAAATTTCTGTGAATTTGCTGGCTTCCAAGAGCAGAGTTTCACCTGTCAAAAAAGTTTCCTTGCCTCGACTTGAATTGCTGGGTGCACTGATTGCTGCAAGATTGGGAACGGAAGTTAAAAAAGTTCTAGATCGTAAAGGTTCATCTAATATCTTTTTTTGGAGTGATTCTAAAGTTACACTGTATTGGATCAAAGGATCAAGCAGGAGATGGAAGTCTTTCGTTCAAAATCGCGTCGACGAGATTCAGAAGTTGACTAATCCAGATTCATGGTTTTATTGTTCAACCAAAGACAATCCAGCCAATCTTCTAACGCGTGGAGTTAGTGCCTATTCTCTAGTGAACAATTCTAAGTGGTGGACTTGTGCAGAATTTTTTACAGAGCCGCATCCTCCCTACAAGTGCTTACAACCAATAGTTCCAGAGGTTGAGAACCTAACACCAAATGAAAGGGAGTCCTTTGTGCAAGAAAGCAAAAGTTCTAGTGACATTAATGACATTTCTGAGAGAACTATGTTGATTGACATGAACTCTAACGTTTTAGACGAACTCTTGAATATTAGTAACAATTATTATAGAATAATTAATGTTCTTTCTTATATTTTTAGGTTTATTTGTAATTGCAGGAAAGGTGAATCAAGAAAGGTAGGCCCTCTTCAACTAGAGGAGGTAAGAATAGCTGAGGAAATGCTTATTAAGCATGAGCAGAAAGTTCTATTTTGTAAAAAGGACATAACAGGTAACTTAAAAAATTTACATCCCTTTGTTGATCGTAAAGGAATAATTCGCGTTGGTGGCCGTCTTGAAAAAGCTTCTTTACCTTTTCTCAGAAATATCCTGCAATCCTACCAAAAAATTCTAAGCTAAGTAAGATTTATTTTTCTAGTGTGCACAGAAGATTATTGCATGTTGGCCCCCAAGGATTATTGAATGCAGTACGTTTAAAATTTTGGCCATTAGGTGGTAGAGATTTGGCGCGAAAAACAGTACATCTTTGTGTGACATGCTTTAAATGCAAACCGATTTTGTCTTCACAGATTATGGGCAATTTGCCATACGAGAGAGTTAATAGATCACCCCCATTTAGTGTTTCAGGTTTGGATCTATGCGGTCCCTTTTATGTGACTTACAAGCATCAGAGAAAGGGCGTGCTAAATAAAATTTACATTTGTGTATGTATATGTTTTGTGACACGAGCTATTCATCTTGAGCCTTTGTCAGATTTAACTTCTAGTGCTTTAATTGCCACTCTTAAGCGTTTCATGGCCAGATGTGGCAAATGTGCGAAAATATTCACTGATAATGCCTCTAATTTTGTAGGAGCAAATTCTCTGTTGAAGAAATTTTACAATGTAATTAATTTTCCTGATAAAACTTTGGCCTCATATTTCGCGTCCGAAAGAATAGACTGGAACTTTATACCTCCCAAGTCCCCTCATTTCGGAGGGCTATGGGAAGCCGGTGTAAAGTCCGTAAAGTATCATTTAAAGAGAACGATAGGAAATTTGCGTTTTACATATGAGGAGTTTGAAACCATAATTGTGCAGGTAGAAGGAATACTAAATTCGAGACCTCTGACACCTATTTCCAATGATTTTGATTGTTATGACGTTTTGACCCCAGGTCATTTTTTAATAGGGAGATCAATACAGACGATTCCGGAGCCAATGATAATAGACGTAAATGAAAATCGGTTAAGCCGGTGGCAGAGAACAACGAAAGTAGTTCAAATTATTTGGAAGAAATGGTCAAATGACTATTTAGGAACACTGCAGCAGAGAAACAAGTGGATGATAGAGAAGGACAATATTTCTGTTGGTACTATGGTACTCGTCAAGGAGGATTATCTACCAATTTGCAAATGGATATTAGGTCGGGTTATTAAAGTCTATCATGGATCTGACAATAAAGTAAGAACGGTTAAAATCAAAACAAAATCAGGAGAATTAAAAAGAGCGATAACAAAGATCGCCGTTCTTCCTGAACTGAAATAGAAAACTGAAATGATATTTTTGCATATGTATTGTATTGTTATAGTATTGTAATAGCTGTAGTTATAGTAATAGTATATTATGTTGTTTATAAGTATATTAACTTTGTTAAGAATGTTTGTATAATTTCTTGAAATTTTGTAATTTCAATCCGGGGGAGTGTTAAGTCCCTCTGAAGCCAGATGGCGCTGCCATCGTTACTGTTTACAAAAAGAATGTTAATTACTTTAGAGTTGGCTTCAATGGCGAAGCAGAGAGTGATTGTGGGAGCCTGAGCGTCTTCCAAAAATTAGTATAATAAAGATAAAGATATGTTACAGAGTAGTTTGTTAATTAGTTTAATTGAGAGTTACAGTCCATTTAAAAATCGCCAGATCAACGAGCAGGAAATGTAGCCTTCAAACTTGGTCACAATCTATCGTTGCGTGCTTACGGGTAATACACTGAATACACACAGAACCGCTCATAGCTTGATAAAACTTATTTTCCCTAAAGAAACCTTTTACAGTTCAGGAACTTTTCAGAAAAATACTCGTACAGCTGAGTATAATACAGCACAATCAGTACAGAGTTTGTCTATCATAAGAAAAGCTCTAGCCAGTTAGACTGCAGCTGTCTGTTGCTGTAGAACTTGACGTAGAGTCTTGACCCATTTTCCTTAGACGTGTCTTGAAGACGAATGATAAACTCTAACCTCTGCAAACATTCGCGAAAAACAAAATAACAATAAAGCAACCCTTGATTCGGCCCTATCTGAAATATACTATCCCTGTTGCTATAGCGACCGCCACCCGCCAGACATTGTGGTGGATGCTGTTCTTCTCATAGACAGACAGTAGTTACCACTTCAAAGTAATGTTAAACATAACGCAAACGCAGCTAAGAGCGAAGCTCGCATTGAGATCTCTCAATACGCCGAAGACAACGTGTAGGGAGGGACATTAGGTTATTTTTTTGGAAGCAGGAGAGATGAAAAATTAGCAATGCCTTCGCCGGGAATCGAACCACGGAATTCTGGAATACGCGCTCAGCGTGCAGACCACTTCACCTCGAAGACATGCCACGAAGTTGGGAGAAATACCTTATATACTTCCCCTTTTAAAGGACAACTGGTGTTTTTAGAGGACCCAATCGCCAAATACTGGCTGGGAAGAATTATCATTCACCACTTTTTTTTTTTTTTTAGTTCGGGCGCCAGTTGTAGGGACATTAGGTATATTTGAAAGCAGGCAAGATGAAAAATGAGCCATGCCTTCGTCAAGAACTGAACCACGGACATCTGGAATACGCGCCGAGCGTGCAGACCACCACACCACGAAGCCATGCCAAGAAGGTAGGAGAAATACCTTTAAACTCTGAACTAAAAACTGAGAACTGATACTCTCTCCGGTCTTATATAGTTTTCTTCGGCCACCGAGAAATTTCCAGGACCTTCCATTTCTCGAAATAACTGGAAGACATATACATATGATTGCGAGGTTACGGTTACAGTAACATATAGGGAGCAATTACAGTTACACAAGGACTGAACCAAAATGTTATCAGATGGTCGCCAAGCCTGCCAACAAAAATTAGTCGCCAAAACCAAGGCCAGCTTTGCGTTATCTCGCAAATTTGGCATAATACTCATTTACCTCGATGTTAAATAAACTTGAAACCTGCAACATTATTTTTATACGGGAATCTTCAATGTTGAGGCCTTTCATGTTACATTATACAAGAGCTACTACAATTTGAAGCAAACTTCACTAAAAGTGTTTACATACATGCAAAATTCATAACACTACGTATGCTTCCAAATTTTAAATCAGAAATTTTTTCAAACTATATATAACAGGAATCTGCTTCAGCTGAATCACTACAGAAATTCTTGATTCATAGAGTTATGCTCATTGAATGACAGTTAAAACTCACTATTCCGTGTGATATATGGCTCCGTTGAAATTTTAACCCCCCCATGCCCCGAGTGTAATTAAGCTAAAGAAAAATTTATGATGAAATTCTTTTTACTGTATAATGAAAATATCATTTTCTATGTGCAGGTGATGATAAACTAATGTAAATTACGTGATTGGGGGGATGTGGGGATCTCATCAGTGCTGCCAATTCGGGTAAGTGTTCCGGCACCTTTGTTTAAGTTATCATTGTTCGCCAGGGTACAAACGTGCCTCAACTTTAAGAGAAATGTATGGCAGTCCCTAACACTCTATCAGGAATGCTAAAGATATGCTGTTTTTAAATATTTTGTGATTGAATTTTATGCGGGATAAATGCGAAGCAAGAGATGCTTAATAATAGAGCCAAAAAGAAGACAAAAAATTGCGTTAAAAGGAATGAGTGCAACAGGAAATTGGTACTTAGCAAGAGCATAAAAAACCTTAACTACTCCTGTGGTGCAGCATTAAAATCTGAAGCCTTTCAGATTTCCTTTCTTAATTCCCCTTTTTCCTACCTCCCTTTATTTTTATTTTTCCTTCCACTTTTTTTGAACTACATTTAATGAACTGTGATTTGCAAATCATTTTTTTTCCGAAGATGATAGTAATTTCTATTTATTTGAAAAGCAGAATAAAAGATTGTTAGCTTCAGCTGCAATTTACTTTTTTTACGAATTGCTAAAATGTGTCTTTTATTATGGAAGAATGTTTCCAATAGAAGATAATACGGATAATTAAGCATTTATTTATCATTTGTTAACTGCTACTTCAAATGCCGCAAAATTAACGGTTTTTATTATCAGGATGTTAAGAATTGGGAGATATTTTCGATGCGCTGGCGCCGCCACAATCTTTCCAAATTAAATGCGGTTTCCTGTTGCACTTCCTCCACCCATTTCCGGTGCATTTTGCAGCGACTTTATCACTTCAGATTTATATCAACATTTATCCGTAACAGATAACAAACAGTTGTAAAAGTCCTTGCTACACTTTTATGACGAGTTGGAAGTTTTGCGGCTATGATTTTTACCGGGATTTTGAAATTCCGAGTTATGAAATTTATATTTTAGGGGAGTGGTCTTCAAACCGTGTTCCTCAGAATCTCAAGGTTCAAAGAGTCAAACTTCAGGGTTCCGTGAGTCAATATAAAAATTCGAAAAGAAAACTTGAGAGGCGAGGGAATGAAAGTTTTCAAATTATATTACGCCCAAAAGGGCATTTTTTTTATTTTTTCCTTTTGTTTGTTACTTTTATTTATTGAATATCATGTTCTTAACAATTAAATCTTAAAATTCGGTTCAACAGCAATATCACAAAATCATTTAAAAAGAGCATATCTTTAGAATTTCGGATACGCAGTCTCGCGCGCTGCAGATAATTTTTTTTTTTTTTTTTTGTACAGGGTTGCCACTGCTCGCTTTGAAATTCTCGAGCTTTTTTAATCAAAAATTCGTTAAAGTTTTACAAAATTTGAAATAGGTAATAAAACAAATTCCACATTTTGGGCTTCCAGATGCCCATATTAGAGTGGAGGACTACGTTATTCAAAATTGGATGTCTCTAGGTACCGTTGCTTTATCACAATGCGAGAAACATACATACATTTATGCAGATTCTTCATTATTTAATTTCTTTAAACATAACACACGGCTCTAATATTTGGTGTCAACAATACTTCTTTATTTATTAGTACCGCTTGACAATTGATGACGTTTCGATTTGGATAATGTTTTTAGCCTTGGAACTGAATTACTAGAAATTATATTCATAACGGATTGTAGATGCTCATCTATCTGTCAGCCGCGGGTTCTTTAATTTTTTTAAATTAATTTTAAACCATTGAAAAATTGGCTATTACATATAAATGTGTTCCCAAGCAAAACAGTTGTTATTAGTGAAAAACTTCGTAACCGAATTTATTTATTTTTTAACAAGTACGTTTAGAAATTGGTAAAATCTGTATCTTCAAATCTTTGAATAAGATTTATATCACATTGCAAATTAATTAGCTTCAGTTATAGACTTCCTGGCGCATTGTCATGTTCGTTTCTAATGGTTAAATGTAAAATAATGTAAAAATCAGACTTAAAATAGCTAAAATCTTCAAATCTTTGCAGCATCGTTTTTACAAGCTACGTAAATGGAATGTTTTCGCCGGCCGCATAAAATTGCTTCGGGGCCGCATGTTGCTGAGCGCCTACCTGCCTGAGTGCAAAAATCAAGAGGTATTTCAAGAAATCAGTTATACTAGAAGCGCCATCTGACGGCTGGAAACATTAATTCATAACAGAAGTTACTTACCAATCTATGATTGGGCTTTTGCTCACGAATCATCAACTTATAAATTATTTTCCAATTAGCGTTAATTACCATGACGCATTCATCGACAAGCATGTTACACATCAAGAGGCAAACGCCCATTCATCAATGATGAATAAGAAAACATACACCGGCATTCAATCATCTCACAGAGATAGAACGTAAACACACTTAGAAAGTCCTCCACGAAGGCATCCCTCCCCTTTAGGCAGATAGCACTAGTGTGCTTTGCCATAATTAAATACACCAGAACGTAAGCACGCGGGTGTCGGTCGTGATTTCACCACATTCCGCAACTCAACTCAACTCTACTCTTCCCCAGCTTACAAAGATGTGCGGAAATTAAGCTGCAGACGAAACAAAAACCGCAAAAGATTCATATTCCCATCCTGGTCTAGAAAAGAAAGAAATCAGCTTCAGAGGGAGGGGTTAAACGAGCTTCTGGTGAGATGCGAGAATGAATGAAGGATTTGCAGATGTAATTTTTTTTAAATTGCTTTTTGCAGCTTACACCCGCCGTAAAACTGTCATAAAGATGTCGTAATATGCAATCAAGCGGCAACGTTTCGAGTGAAGTTGAAAGACTTGAATGAAAAGGGGCAATTGGGGGGGGGGAGGAAAGGACAAAGAAAAGATGAAAACAGCTGTTGCTATTAGTTCCTAGTGGTTTCTTTATCTATTTTTCTGGTTTGTAGTATAGTACCGTTTTTTTTTAATTAATTTTTCATGGTGTAATTATGTTCTTTTTGATAGTAGAGGTTTAAAATTATTTCATCTAGTTTCTGTCAAACATATTTATTAAACTTCAGTTACCTTTCTTCTGTTATTTTTATTTCAAGAATGTTGTCTGAGAATGCTGTGGTTTTGTGGCTCGTTCTCTGTTTCTTCTTTGCTCGCCATTATTGTAATCTTCGCGCAAAGATGAGCTTGATGTTTATGGCGTGCTTACTGTAAAGATGGGCATTTTGTTTTCCATCGGATGTGACTTAAAAAATGTGCGTTATTTCCCTTCAAAAAACATTTCATCTTAGATACGTAGGATGATTTCGGGGCCGTTTAATTAATACTTGAAATGTAAAGATTATTCCCCCAAAGGAGCAATTTGCCCAGAAGGGCTATTAATTTCGTTTTGGCATTTTGCGTTAGTTCACTATAAACGACGTTTCACTTATAAGGTATTTCTTCTTGGCATGTCTTCGTGGTGTGGTGGTCTGCACGCTGGGCGCGTATTCCAGAGGTCCGCGGTTCGATTCCCGGCGAAGGCGTTGCTAATTTTTCATCTCTTCTGCTTCCAAAAAATACCTAATGTCTCTTCACACTTTTCAAATTGTTGCCATCAAATATTAGAGCCCTGCATTATATTAAAAAAATAAATAATGAAGAATCTGCATGAAACTATGCATGTTTCTCACACTGTGTAAAAATAACGGTACCTATAAACATCCAATTTTGAATTACGTAGTTCTCCACTCGAATATGGGCACCTAAGCCAGAATTTTGAAATTCGAATTTGTTTTATTAACTATTTCATATTTTGAAAAACTTTCTGATTAACAAAGTCAAGGATTTCAAAGTGAGCAATGGCAACACTGTAAAAAAAAAAAAAAAAAAAAAAAAAAAAAAAAAGAACATTTTTTTCTTCAGCGGGCGAGACTACTGTCCATAGGAAATTCTAGAGATATGCGGTTTATAAATATTTTATGGTATTTCTGTTGAATTGTATGTTGTTTAAGAGCGAAGAATATGCTATTTAATAAATAAAGGTAACACACAAACCGTTAAACAAAAGCTCCTTTGGGCGTAATATAAAATCTGAAAGCTTTCAGACTCCCCCCTCCCTTTTTATGTATTTCATTTCATTAAAAACAAGAAAATTTAAACTGAAAAATATTGCAAAATAATCTTGAGTATAAATGTAAGCCTTTTTGTGCTAATTATGGTACTATATTATCATTTTAGTGTTGTTTGTTATTTATCTAAGAAGTACTTTAGGGCTATCATTTAAAATTGATAAATTACAATGTGTATTATCTTTCTAAACGCACAACTTTATGACTGAAAATATTATAAGGGTGTAGGATTCCCCACTGTGTAATTCTAAGTTACAGTTGAAAGTGAAGAATCTTAAGAATTAGTAAGCGAATAACCGCTGAGTTCGTGAGATAATAAATAAACTTAGAAAGAGTTAAAAAAACCTTTATTATTCAAATAATATTTAACAGAATTCCGTCTTGGAGTCGTACAATAAAGCCGACACTTGGGCTTGAGCTTAAGAGACTAATAATCAAACTAAACTAATCTTAATATATAGTCGAAGCTATCAAGATTCTAACAATGTTGGTCTCTTAACGCTAACTGATTGCGAAGCTATCAAGGACCTAAAGTACGGCCGAGCGTAACAATAGCTTAAGAGAGAGTAGCCTAAAAAGGTGGACGCGTGCTAGCCAGAATATCTAGTATCTCTCTGCCTAAGACAGTGGAACTTCGCGGTTAAATACCCCTCTTCCCCATTAGCATACAGACGGGATTCTAAAACTACGTTCTGACCGGAAGTGGTAAGTTGAAATTAAGAAGCGATAGAAAAGGATGATTAACTTAAAATTTAACTGTTCATAAAATTAACATAATCCTTACAAGAGTTATGATTAGAAATGTTATAAGAATTATGGTATCTGCACAAGCGTGCTTACATCTTTAGTGAAAATGTGTGCCTGTAGCCATGGACTTCTTGGGAAATTTTCTGAATTTCCGGTACCTCTATCAGCCCCTAAATTTTCTTTGGTATCCTTATTACCCTAAACTTGAATGAGCGGACATTGGCCTTGATCAGGGATTCTCAACCAGTGGTACGTGGTACGCAAAGAAGCAAAGTATTTTTAACAATTAAATTCAAAAACCTCGTGAAGGAAAAGAACGATTGATAGAAATTTCCTGTGATCCAACTCTAACTGAAGATTTCAAAAATAAAACACTTGTTAACTTTTGGCTGAACCGAAAAAAAGAATATAAAGGCATTTCAAATAAAGTTATTATATTTTGTTACTTTTCTGCACAACCTATTTGCGTGAACAAGGATTTTCTTCCGTGTCATATTGAAAAATAAATGCAGAATAAAATTAAAAGTGGATCCTAATTTAAAGCTAAGCGAAATAAGACCAGACGTAAAAGAAATTGATCTCTCTTAAACAGGCCCAAATTTTGCATTAAATTTTAGAATTAAAATATTATAACTTCAAACTTCATAATTAAAATGGTTACCCATTTTTAATCTAATATTTTTAATATGTGCATATTTAATACAAAGAGCCAACGGGTTGTGCAAATGGCAAAGTATATTTTTTTAAATATTTCTATTAACAAATTGAAAAATAATCATTGTAAAATGCTTTGGTGGTACTAAAGTTTTTCAAGTTTTGTTTAGATAGTACGCCTTAGTCAAAAGGTTGAGAACCGCTGGCCTTGACGGTTTCTGGAGGAGTTTGAAACCCTTTCTTGACGTTTTTCTAGAGATCATGACATCAGTTTTTGTTGAAATGTCAGTTCTCACATTTTTATAGATCCCACAGTGTGTCGGCACCTACTGAGGAAATTTTATCCATCGTATCCCCTCCCTCCAGGAGTGCTGTGCATTCCAGAATATATGTACTATTCTTAACACTGACGGTTTTAATTCAGTGCCTGTAGGGCAGATTATGAATCAGAGAAGATTACTGACCTTTTGCTAGAAGAATCACGAAGTAAGTTTGTTGGAATTCTACTGTATAAATTCCTCATCAAAAGAGCTGCAAAAGCTGTAACTGGTTAACGAAAGGTGAAAAGTTCATCTAAAACTTCCTCTAGGATGCCGCGAGCTTTATCCAACAAGCAACTATAAATACAAATGGACAGCTAACTAACTATCTTTTGCGAAGCGATATTGCACCAACCTGTTCTACGTAGGCATCACCCTCTTACCACCTTCCAATGTCGAGGCCTTTATTCTGATAAATACATATTCTTAAAGTAAAATATAAAAGGTGTGTTTTAAAATGCTTACGGAAAAGTTTTTGAGCGCATGAAACATAGTAAGTAATGGCCGTTAATGTTGTGTTTAAAATTGCATGGTAAAAATAAAATGTATTGGCATAATGTTTTGTGTTATTCCAAAGAGAAGCTTTTCTTTTACAAGACGGCGTATTTGATTGTTTTTCTGAGCTAATTTTTGTGATTTTTCAGATCATTAAAATGGAGTGCCAAGTCGACAAAAATAAGCATTTTCGACACCTTCTACTTTTTGCGTTTAATCGCGGCGCCTATGCTGCTGCCCGAGAGATTCGTGAAGTGTATGAAGAAAGTGCAATGCCTAAACGAACTGCAAGAAATTGCTTTGCCAAATTCAGTTTGTAGCCAAATGACTATAGTTCGACATCTTGGGTCTATGGGTAAAGTCCAAAAACTCGGATATGATTGACTAATTTATTGTTTTTTGTTTTGTTCAGATAAAAAATTTTAAATTAAAAAAAAAGGTCAATACTTATGTTTCAATCCAATATAACAAATCCTTGTTGCATTCTCATATTGCATGCTTGCTATGTATGCTTGTGCATATTTGCAGTAAATAACTAATGCGTTGATTGAATTTGCTTCTGTGCTGAAAGTTTGCTTGAAAAGTTATAATTTTTTTGCATATTCCCTTTTTGCCTAATTTCATGTACAGGAAACAAGCAGGCAACTTGTTTGTTATTTTCTCCATAGAACTTTCTTTTAGTGGCGGATGCATTCTTTGCGCGTCTTCCGTTTTACATTTAAAAAAGCGCCATGTTCATTTCTCAGGTGACCTTATTTGTAATGCATGCGTATGACACTTCATTAATATATAACAATATAAGGCATTTTCTCCCTCCTTCTGGCATGCCTTCGTGGTGTAACGGTAGCACACCCGCCGAGTGTGCTACCGTGACACCACAAAAGTCCACTACCGTTACACTCGAGAGGTCCAGGTTCGAGTTCCGACGAGGACAATGCCCATTTTTCAAGTCTCCTGCTTTAAAAGAAACTTAACGACTTTACAATGCCGCTTAAAAGGGGCAGTATATAAGGTGTTTCCCCCTCCTTTCTGCATGCCTTCGTGGTGTAATTGGAAGCATACTCGACGCGTATTCGAGACGTCCAGGGTTCGAGTCCTGGTGTCGCATTGCACATTTTTTGCCTCTTTTGCTTAAAAAAAACTCTACAGTAATGACTCTACAATGGCGCCCGAACTAAAAAAAAAAAAAAAAAAAAAAAAAAAAACGGTTATAGACCGTAATTTGTCACCGCCGGGTTTTGGCAGTTGGGTCCCATCATCCCCAGTCTCCCTTTAAAAGGAGAAATTTATATAGGGTATTTTCTCCCTTCTATCCGCATGCCTTCGTAGTGTAATTGGAAGCATGCTCGACAGGTCCAAGGTTCGAGTCTTCAGGCGAGGGCATTGCACATTTTTCACGTCTCCAACATTAAAACAACTTAATGACTCTACAATTGGCGCCCGAACTAAAAGGTGGTGAATAATAATTTATCACCACTAGGATTTAGCGACTGGGTCCCCTAATGCACTGTCGCCCCTTGAAGGAAGAGTATATAAGGTATTTTATCCCTCCTTCTAGCCTGCCTTCGTGGTGTAACGGTAGCACACTTCGCGTGTATTAGAGGTCAGAGCTCGGGGCCCGGTGAGGGAACTGCGCGTTTTCCACGTCTTCTGCTTAAAAAGAACCTAATGACTGTATACCTTTATTCATCAAATTTACCATCTGCAGACTATTATCTGTTTCCCAAGTGAAGTGTGACTTCAAAGATTATTATTTCAGCATGACTGAAGAGAGTCAGAAGACCACGACCAGACTTCGGAAGACTTATCACTCTTCCAAAAGATCAATTAGATGAAGGAATCAAGTATTGTATGTTAATTGAAGATTAAAAGGCAAGAACTGTTTTCGATTTTACACGAATTTAATTTTAAATGTATAGCTGCATTATGTGTTTACTTTAAAAATTCCGGTTTTAGCGTGTACCTTGCCTATAAATACTACAAAAGCGATCACCTGTAAAAATATGCTTTAAATTGCTTATAGTCAGACTGTGAATTCGCAGGTGCGAAACGTAATATTAAAGGCAACTTTCCTCTTCCAAAAGCCTATTCGGCTAGTTTAAAGCTTTCAAAAAAAAAAAAAAAAACTGAAATGTTTCAGATTTTAAATTACGTCCAAAGGGGCGTTTTTTTAACGTTTTGAGTGTTACCTTTATTTATTAAATATCATGTTCTTTGCACTTAAACCATAAAATTCAGTTCAAGAGCAATATCGCAAAATAATGTTAAATTAAGCATATCTTTAGAATTTCCGATATACACAGTCTCGCGAGCTGGAGATAAAAGTATTTTTTTTCTATATAACGTTGCCATTTCTCGCTTTTAAAGCATTGAGTTTGTAAATCAAAAATTCGTTAATGTTTTACAAAATATAAAATCTATAATAAAACAAATTCCAAATTTGGGATTTCAGATGCCCATATTCGCAGTAGGATTTCGTCATTCAAAATTCGATGGCTCTATGTACCATTGTTTTATCACAATGCGAGAAATAGACAATCATTTATGCAGATTTTTCATTATTTAATTTCTTCAAATATAATGCAGGACTCTAACATTTTGTGGCAACAGTTTGAAAAGTGAACCGACGTTTATGAGTCCGACGCAAAATCGCAAAACGAAAACAATAGTCCTTCAGGGACAAAGCCCCTTTGGACTAAAAAAAAAAAAAAAAAAAAAAAAAAAAAAATCAGCAATTTCTACATCTTGTACTTATTATACAATCTTGAAGCATTTTATGGATCTTAACAGTATGAGATATAAATTGAACAAATATTTTAGAGAATAAATTGATTTTCAAAATATTTCAAGCCAAAATATTAGAATTCATAATAAATGAATAACTGAATAAAAATTATAGAAATATACAAACTTGTTACAAAACCCTAAAGTATAAAAATATCCGGTATGTTTCTATCTACATTAGAATGTTTTAAGAGCATTTCGATCAAAGTGAATAATGTACATCTCTGTTCTAGTTAAAAAAATCAATTGCAAAAATAGCAATGACGAAAAAGGCGGGAATAAACTCTTTAGCGTTACGACGCTCTTGCGAAGTTACACGAATTCACAATAAACTGGTAAAATTTAAACTGAATGGTAGCTGTGCGATGACTTTGAAGCAAGTTAAGTGGATACGAAGAAACTTAGGGTATTAATTTTCAAGCGAACAATAGTTCTGTTTTAAATTTTATTTGATTTTTGACCTTTTTTTTTTTTTTTTTTTTTTTTTTTTTTAACTTCTGTTGAATTTTATTTTCATTTCTTTCCCCTCCCTTCTTTTTAAATATGCCTGTAAACGTTTTTTACTCGTAAAAGCAATCTAAAAAAAAATTTGAATGCTTTTATATTACGCCCAATAGTTCAGATTATATATTACACAAAAAGGAGCAATATTTTTCCCCTTTGTTTTTCATTTACACATACATACATACACGCTTCGAGAGCATTTGAGCTCAAAATTGTAGAGACATTAGGCCTTTTGGAAGCAGGAAAGATAAAAAATGAGCAAACGCCTTCGCTGGGAATCGAACCACGGACATCTGAAATACCGACCCAGCGTGTAGAACCACTACACCACGAAGGCACGCTAGGAAGGCTGGAGAAATACCTTATAAAATATTTAAAAACAGCATCATATCTTTAGAATTTCCGATAGACAGCCCCGCGCGCTGGATTAAAAATGGTTTATTCCGTACACTGTGTTGCCAATGGTCGCTTCAAAATCGTTGAGTTTTTTTTTTTTTTTTTTTTTAAATCAAAAATTCATTAAAGCTTCAAAAATATGAAATAGATAACAAAACAAATTCAAAATTCAAAATTCGGGCTTTCAGGTGCCCGTATTCGGGTGGAAGACTACGTTATTCAAAACTTGATAGCTCCAGGTATCGATGTTTTTTCACAATGCGAGAAATATACATACATTCAAGCAGATTCTTCATTATTTAAGTTATTTAATGCCGTTTTCGAGACTAATAGCCCTTCTGGGCTAACGCCTCTTTAATTTTAAGCCTTTAATAACGCCTAAAATTTTTGCAAACGAAAAAGGTTAAGTGGAAAATAATTTTGCAATTACAAAGGAAATGCACTCTTATGAATAAGAGTTGGTCCCTGTAATCTGATCGGCATGACCAATTTGCATATTTCTTTCGACACCTTCATGCAAGTTGAGCATTGTTCGCCAAGGTACAAGGCTGCCTCAGCTTCAAGAAACAAACGGGCCCAAACTTCAAAGAGAACGCATATGAACTTCGGCATATGAACTTCGGCATTCCGTATGCCGCTGTTTGCAGTGCCATGATGAAATTCCATTTATAACCGGAAGAAAGCACCCTTCGTCTAGGTGCTGGCACAAACCATCGGTGCCTCGGGAAATTTCCTGAATTTCCGATATCCCCTTCTGCCCTGCTTTCAAAGGGTGTGTTTTTCTGAATAACGGTCAACTTGTAATAAAAGTGGCGACACATTTATCACAGAGCACTAACATGAAGGCCATCTTGAAGAGTCTGTAAGAGTATATCAGTTTCCGTAAATTTATAAGATGCATATTATATCTGTTTATATCTAAAGGTCAATTCTCTATCACTTTTTAGTTTTTAAAGTAAACAATAATAAAAATAATGAAATAAGTATAAAAATGAGTTTATTAATGCTCTGTAGTATCTTATCTTAAGCAAATCTAGTGCACTGTATGTTTTATCCGGCATTATGCCATGGCATTGTTTAATACTTTTTATTTCAATCTCAAAGCAATGTTATACATTTTTCATTCCATGAAACACTAAAATTTTTGTTTAGCTAAAAGATACTAGTTGAAGAATGAAAGTGAGACCTCTGCAACAGAGGCGGATGGAGCTTTCGGGAATCTGGGAAAACTTCCGATGCGCCGATGGCTATAGTTTCGCCTGTTTACTAAAAATACAAGCACCTTTATACTATTCAGCGATTGTTCGCAAGGCAGCATAATACTGTCGACACCTCGACGAAATATGCTTTCCCCTACTGTAAACTGAACTTTACAATGGTGCCGTTACTATTTAAATCCCTTTTAGAATCGGGGTCTTAAATATTGGCAAAATCCACTTATAAATTGCAGACTTCTTATAAAGATGCTGTGATATAAATGTAGCAGGGCCTCGGAAAAAGTCGCTTTTTTAAGTCATAAAACTGAACTTAATAATAGTGCCGCCTTTATAAAGTTTCGGTTCTTTATAAGCTTAAGATTATGCCAGAGCATCCTCACTAAATAGCCACCCATGTGTATAAAGGTGGAAGTTTTATGGTGAAAATTTTGCCAAGATAGAAACCATCATAAAAGTATGATATTTTGATGGAAGTGGTTTTCTTCTTCAAGTTCCAAATTGAAATTCATGAAGTGGAGCCTTATTAATTGAAAGGGTTCATGAGGGTGGCCCTTATGAGTTGAAATTCATAGGGGGTCATGCCTCGTTAGTGCCTATTCGATAAAATAAAGACCCCATCATGGGCGTCGGGATATTTTGATGACGGTTGCATTCTTCGTAGTGCAAACTGAACTTCATAAAGGCACAGCTTATGTGTTCCTGAACTTGCAAAAGGTGCCGGGATGTTTATTGGAGTCGGCGAAAACTCGACTACGGCAAGATCTTCTCGGCGTCTTGATGTTTCCGGCGTCAAGGAACATTCCGGAGTCTTGATGGAGGTTGCTTTGTTTATGGTATGTACTGAAGTTTCAGTACTATAAGTACAGAAATTATTTAAGTTTCAGTACTACTGAAAGTTCTACAAGTTCAGTACCTTGCTTGGAAGGTCTGTGTCTTAATTCTAAGGCACCTCTATACTTTGGTTAACAATAGCCAACTTGGATAAACGTACCGGCACACTGATGCAAATTGGCAACGCTGGTCAGATCACCCTCATCCTCCGCTGTTCTTTAATTCTTCGCAGCAGTAAATAATTAATCACATAGTCTGGAGTAACCCTGGATGGTTTACAAATTTCATTAAAAAAATTTAAATTCAGTTTCATAAAAATAATAGTGTTTCCTTATTAGGCCTTAACACGAAAAGTACAACGGAAAATCTGTAGTAATTAAGAGCTTTTAGAGGCAAAAAAAAAATAGTATAACGCATGTTTAAGAAAAAGCCGTTGAGCTTCGAGTATAGAAAGAAGAAAAATAAAATAATTTCCTTTATGTTGGCAATACCAACAGACTAGAACGTAATGGCCATAAAGACAGGCGTGGTCATTTCCTGTATGCTTACATTCTTCAAGATGCATGTATGAGTGCGAATTTGAATACTTCTGATAAATATTAAGAATTTTTGTCTTCTTTAAATATATTTGTCGTGACTCATATTCGGATTACTATCTGCACTCCGCTGCTTTAGAATGATCGTTTATATTATTCATTTGCAAGTTAATGAAGGAACTGATGAATATAAAATGAATAATTTTATTTAGAAAATTAAAATTCGCCTCGTATTTTCTAGTATGGGTACTAAAATGAGCATATTATGATAGTTTTTAATTGTATTCATTAAATTTTAATATTTATTATTAGAATTTCCGAATATATTTCCTTAATTGTAATCATGTTAGAGTCTCATTAGTTTTATGAATGTATGTGAGCTGGAACTTTAGCTGCGATAATTATTTATTTGCATCTCAAACAAAAGAGATACCTTCTTTGGCATACTTTACGTTTATGTCACTCTGGCAATGTGTTTAATAAATACTTCTTCTTTAACAAGGGAGATTCTTCATGACAGTCACTAAGAAATTTCCAGAGGCTTAGCACGTGGATGAAACAACATGAGCGTGTTTGACCCTAACAAATTAGTGTTCAGAAATACTAAGTATGTTGCACATTTAGCGAAATGGTTTGTAACCCTCATGTAGTAGCACAAATATTAGTGATGGAGAGAGGCGAAAAATTCCAGATTTGGGAGCATTTTCAGAATTAGCGATGGTTATAGGTCCGCCTGGTTACTAAAGATGCTGGCACCTTTATGCAACTCGGTGAAGACAGAAGACAGCATAAAGATACCTGCACATCCACGAAAAGTGCTTTTTCCGCATTATAAATTCAACTAATTCTATAGTGGTGCCGGTACATTTATGAGGGAATTTGGCAATACTTCCTTCTGTTCTGTGCAAGAAATTCTGTGTAAAGATACCAACACATCGACTCAAGATGCTTTCTTTAAGTCATAAACTGACTTAATGACTGCTTGCTTTATAAGGGCGCGAGTATCTCTGTGCATTGGCATGTTGGGCGAATATAGGCCCACGCGTATAAAGGTGTCAGTACCTTTATTATGAAAATTTTGCCAAGATAGAAACCCTCATAAAGGTATTGCACGGACGTTGGTTTTGATGGAAGTTGCTTTTTTTCAAGTTCTAAACTATTCATAAGGTTCCTGGCATCTTTATCCACGTCGGCGACTATTAACTAAAACAGAAATTCGGCCATGGGCGTTCTGGTATCTTGATGATGGTTTCATTCTTCATAATGTAACCTGAACTTCATGAGCGAGCCGGAACCTCTTATTTATGTCTTGATGAACAGTTACCAACTTGCGAAAGGTACCGGTACTTTTCTGGAAGTTGAAGACTACTCAGTTATGTCCTGGAATCCTGGTGAAGCGTTTACTCTTCATGGTAAGTAATGAACTTCAAAAAGGAGCCGGGCACTTTTTGTGTCTTGATGCTGAAACACCTTTGTGATTTGAAGGTGAATTTGAAGAAAGTGCCAGCACTTTTATGTAAATTGCAGCGCCTGTCAAATCATCCCCATCCGTCCATGGGGACGGAAGTGAAATAGATGTACCCGACAGAAACATGTTTCCAGAGTTTATTGACAAGAAATTTGAGCTGGAGTTGCTTATTCCATGGAAGTGACAAATTTTTCTTAGCAGTGATTGTTCGAAAATGCAAGGCAGCACGAAATAAAGTATGGCAAATACTCACGGCCCTTGAGAACACGAAGTAGCTTGAATTCACCATCATATGTACATCATTCTCCGGAAGGTATATGACATGAGACTGACTGACGATAAAACTTCAGATATGTTATAAGGTATTTCTCCCGCTTTCTTAGCTTGCCTTTGTGGTTTAGTGGTCAGCACGCTCGACGCGTATTCGAGAAGTCCTGGTTCGAGTACCGGTGAGGGCACTGCTTATTTTTCATGTCTCCTTGCTTCTAAATAACCTAATGTCTGTACAATGTTACGTTTGCCAAACTATTTGCGATCGCGCGCGACATCTTATATGCCATGTTATGGGGGATTAGGAGCGATTGCAAAAG
This sequence comes from Stegodyphus dumicola, assembly GCF_044657685.1. NCBI lineage: Eukaryota > Metazoa > Arthropoda > Arachnida > Araneae > Eresidae > Stegodyphus > Stegodyphus dumicola. The sequence continues at coordinate 167,992,454 of NC_140770.1, forward strand.
ATTCACTTTATACCTGTTATTTTATTCACATGCTTGCTTCATTATTTCTGAAATTTTCATGCCCGTCTGTCTTCGAGAAGTTCAAAAACTTTGCCAGTTAAACAATTATACATGGTTCCAGAATTAGAACACGATGATTCTCCGTGGTGGCAGCCGTGTTAGAAAATGATGTTCAATACTGATGTCCATTTAATACAGCTTCTGAAGTTATCATTTATGGGATATAGCCTATAAGAAAAGTTATTCGTTTTGGAGAGATTCGGTGTGTCAGTCAGGATGTTATTTATGCGTTTCACTGAAAAGAAATTACGATTGGAAGCTAAAATAAGACTATAACAAACTTTCGCTAAGGAGAACGCTCTTGTTGATTTTCATCTTCTCTGAAGATGGTCGCCTTAGAGAGGTGATATTGATTTTCCTAGAAATACTGGTCGCTTTCAGAGATGACCGTCTTAAAGAAATGAACGCCTTTTGTGCAAGTTCAAAACTAATGTGTATTTAGATTCTCAGAATTACTGGTCATTTTCATAGGTGGTCGCCACGAGAGGTTTTACTGTAGATTGTCATTTTTAAGGTTTTGTTTGTAATTTTCCAAAGATGCCTGTACTGAGATTTACAGTAAAATATATAAATGGAACGCAGATCTCTCTCACCTTTCGACAATCTATTGTCTCAAGCATTTTCATATATGATCCAAACATTTCTGGAGTTTTTACCTTTTGAGGATGGTCTGCCGCCTAATTTCTCAGATAATGGCAGGATGTAAACATTAATTTACTGGTTATTTCAACAAAATAAGTTATTAGCATTTATTTATTTTGCAAAAGTACTAAATAAAGCAATATTATGTTACTACTTCACGGCATTACATTAATTATTTTCAGATACATCTGTTCAAATTCTCAGTCACATCTATAACCCGTAGAGTAACTACTAAAGCGCACCCGTAGAGTACTTAATTTTTTTTTCTGCTCTACTAAATAGTTTTAAATGATTTCCTGTATTATTATTAAGATAATGATCATCATTACTTTTATTGATTATCACAATGGGTATTAATAGAGACTAGAGAAGTAAATAATAATACCTTTTAAAACTTAAGAAGTAAAAAGTTGCTGAGCAAGTTTTTTCACGGTTCGAGCATTTTTTATGCAGTAATAAACATTGATCTTTGTTTCTTTTTTAACCTTTCCTTTTCGCCTTTTAATTTATAAAGAAGAAAAGTAATAAAACTGAAAGGAAAGAAAGAAAAAAAATGGCATAATACCAAGGTAAGAAAAAAGCAGGATCTATCACATGTTGTGTTATTTGGGTAAGATCAAGTTTACACAGTAAAATGCCGGGATTGCTTTGTGAATGGGGCAGTATGTTCTCTAAACATCTGACCCACAGTTCTTTTCAAATAAGGTTCTCATTTTCAAATAATTCTCATTTTCAAATAAGGTCATCTTACGAAATTGTCTTCTTATAAGGAAGATGTTCAGTAACGATATTTATTCATGTTTTCAGAAGTACGGGTCTTTTCAGATATGGTCATCTGACGAAATGGTCTTCTTAAGCAGAAGATGTTCAACAAGCATGTTTTCATTTATGTTCTCAGAAGTACGGGTCACAGATATGGCCATCTTGCCAAATGGTCTTCTTAGAGTGAAGATGTTTAGTAAGGGCGTTCATGGTCCTCAGAAGTACTGGTCATTTTTAGCACTGGACGGCACGGAATCCTTGCGTCTCGGCGAACGAAGTATAACTTTGAAAAGATGTCAGTACACTGCGCAAAAAAAAAAAAAAAAAAAAAAAAGGGGGGGGGGGACAGTTCTATATCTCTCGTTCTACTGTGGCGATTGACGGAATTCAAATTGTGTTTTCTATGTCTCGAAAGCGCGACTTAGGATATGTATTAGATTTTTATATAGCATTGTCTTAACATAGATATTTTGACACAAAATCAGACTTTTTACTGAAATAACATACCATTTTTTTTTTTTTTTCATGTTTCGAATCTACGACTCAATTTATGCCTAAATATTAAATTTTGTAATTTTTAGTGAGAAATTTATGGATAAATTAAAAAATTTATCTTGGGAAATTTTTTTTTTTTCAGTTTGCACCAAGAATAATTCACTTGGCGAACTTCTTAATTTATAGCAACCTAATTTTACTTTCCCTTTTTCTTCATTGTCATTGAGCGGAAAAAATGTCATCGTTCTTACTTTCAAATAATTTTAACAAAGTGCGTAAACCACATTTTCGTTACTATCGCTTATAGTAAATACGCCAAATTTCAAAACGCACCAAAATGTAAATTCACGTATTTCTTAGGAAATTTTGGATTTGCAGGTATGCTTAGAAATACATAACTTTAAGATGATGGCAAAACTTTTATAGGTTTAATTCAATGTTATTTTTCGAAAAATTTATAAAAATTATTTTAAAATACAAATTTTAAAAATAAATCATTAAAATAGGCGAGTTTTATTTGGAATGAACCTAAATTTCGAAATATGAAAAGAAGAATCGAATAAGTTTAATAAAAAAGGAGATGTTAATAAATATATATAAAATTCTATTAGCATTGAGGAGCTAAAATTTTGAGAGCTAATTTTTTTAAAAACACTCTTGCGATATTTACAAAACTTTTTGTTTTTTTTTAAGTTTTTTTGAAGCAGTTTGGCATAATTTGAATTTTAGAATCTAAATATGGGAAAACATTGGCATGCCATTTCAGAAAAAGACCGATTTTGTGTCAAAATACCTATATTAGAAAAATGATATATAAATCTAATACATATCCTGAGTCGCGCTTTCGAGATATGAAAAACGCAAGTTGAATTTCGTCAATCGGTCCAGGGATATATAGAACGGGAAATATAGGGTACTGTGACACTTTTTTTTCTAATTACAAACAATAAGTACTTTTAATGCTAAGTTATACTTTGTAAATGCTAAGTTACAGTTGCTATATTTATGTAACATACTTTTTCACTTTTCAAATATACAGAAGACATATAAAACGTTTCTATGCTAGTTTAAATATATATTCCTTTGGAATCTTAAAAAAGGTGTCGCTATTCCACTTAAGCCATTTTTATCGATAATATCTTCTGATACACCATATTAAACTTTGCAAGAGCTCTTTCGGGCGACCACTAAAATCTAAACCCTTTCAGATTTTTTATTAGTCCAAAGGGTCAATTTGCCCAGAAGGACTATTAATTTCGTTTTGGAATTTTGCGTTGATTCACTACTAGCGTTGTTTCACTTTTAAAATTGTTGCCACCAAATATTATCGCCCTGTATTATATTTAAAAAAATTAAATAATGAAGAGTCTGCATTAAATGTATGTATGTATGTTTCTCGCATTGTGATACAACAACGGTACCTAGAGCCATCCAATTTCGAATGACGTAATCCTAAAGAAGCCCGAATTTGAAATTTGGTATTTGTTTTAGTATCGATTTCATATTTTGTAAAACTTTAACGAATTTTTGATTAACAAACTTAAGGATTTCAAAGCGAGCCATGTCAACGTTGTACAGAAAAAACATTTTTATCACCAGCGCCCGAGACTGTATCAAAAATTCTAAAGATATAGTCATTTTAAAATTATTTCGAGATATTACTCTTGAACTGAATTTTATGGTTTAAGTGCGAAGAACATGATATTTAATAAGTAAAGGTAACACATCGTAGAGTTCCTCACTTTGTAAATGCTAAGTTACAGCTGAACGCGAAGAATCTTAAGAACTGATAAGCGAATAATCGCTTGAGTTCGTGTGACAGGAAACAACAAGATGGAAGGATAAAATAACCCTTTATCATTCAAAATAAGATTTGACAGAACACCGTCTTGGAGTGTACAATAAAAGCCGACACTTGGGCTTGAACTTAAGAGGCTAAGAAGTAAACTAAAACTAATTTAAACTAAAGAGATATAGACGAAGCTATCAAGATTCTAACTGATTTGGCCCCTTAACGCTAATTGACTGCGAAGCTATCAAGGGCCTAAGTACGACCGAGCGTAATAATAGTTTGCGAGAGAGTAGCCTAAAAAGGCCGAAGCCTGCAGAAAGAATACCTGGTAACTTTTTCCCTAGGACCAAAGAACTTCGCGGTTAAATACCACTCTTCCTCATTATTTATTCAGATGTAATTCTAAAACTACTTTCTGGCCGGCAGTAATAAGTTGAAGTTAAGAATTGCCAGGAAAGGAACTGTAATTTAAAATTTAACTGTTGACAAAATGCTAAAAAAAACACCCCTTTGGACGTAATCTAAAATCTGAAACCTTTTAGAGTTTTTCCTTTCCTCTTTTTATTCATTTATTTTTAATTTAGAATTACAGGGAAATTTCCTAACATGATTAATCATTGTTGCAGAATCTCCCACTGGTAGCCAAACGATAAAACCGCCTATCATTGCTTTGATCCGGATTTAAATTTCAATCAGTGAGCTAGCTGCATGCGAGTTTTTATGGATTTCCTCTGCTTAAGGTCTGTTCATTACGAGCCAGTTTTGCTTAAAAAGTTCTCTACGAATCACTTTTCTCTTACGCAGATGGGCCTCGAGTGTTTTGCTATAATCTGAATAAAACCTAATCCCGAATGTTCCAGATGATTTTGATCTTCTATAAATTCTTCTTTATTTATTTCATATGTTTAGCATCGCTAATTAATCATCTATAGTCATCAGTTTCAACTACGTATGACTATAAGGTCAATAGTCATATATAGTCACCAGTTTCCGATGCACTCGTCTTAGAAAGCTTTGGGAGAAGTTTCATTGTATCTGAAAAATCACTTTGAATAGATGATGAGATTGTCGCCATAAAAGATTATAGAAAGTTCTAGCTTTGAATTGCGTTTTTATCAGATAAGAAAGAAAGTTGTCAAAGGAAAAGAATTCAATAATAAATTAAAGCAAAAAATTTTTCTCTGTTCGGTGACATAACGGCGCCAGTTCCTATTTCGTATAAACAATCGATTAAAATTCTTTGAATCGTAGTCTTCTTGTACAAGATATGTTGCCACTGCCCCGGCAGAAGATCGCTTCATATAATACTGTTTCCACAATGTATAAAAACCACGAAACACCATTAATTTTGCTCACTTCTTTCGTTGCCTCCGTTTCTCCTTAGAGAGAATACCATGCCAGAAAACTCTTATCGTCATGTGTTTTTAGGCTTCATTCTCATTGAGGCGGCAAAATTACACTTCTGTGTAATAGTTCCGGCGCTATGTTTATAAGTTGAAATTTAAGTTTTTAAGTTTGAAGTTAATTTTGTTCAATGCTCGATTCGTGACAGGGCGAGCTATAAGCGCATATAATATAAGTACGAGCGAGTTTGTGTTACAAAGACTTCTAACGAGGCTAAAGAACACTTTTCGGAACAGAAAACTGTTAAAGTGGTTTCCTGGTCAACAAATCTAACCTAAACAAAACACAAGTTCTCTTCTATTCAGCTGATGACTTTTGTTCTTTCCTGTTTTAAAATTTAAACAAATTACAGTTTTTGTTTATTTACGTCAATGAATATTTTTAAGATTTTGTATCTGGTATTTGCCTGTAAACTTGCTTATCAGACCGCGTGGATAAGAATGTCAAACACTGGCAGTTCGAACAGGGTTCAATTACCGATTAACTGTCTGGCTGTACAGCCATTTTCTTCTCTTTCCTAATCAGTAATGTCAATACCAGGCAGTTTCTCTTACAAAAATTTCACGGAAGCATCCCTTTCCTGGGCAGATAGCTCTAATAGGTTTTGTCAAAATCAAATAAAGCTCTTATTAAAATCTATACTTCGTTTCAAGTATTTTCCAGCAGGAAACACTTTGAACGGATATAATGGAACTTATAATTGGAGACTGTAAACTATACTTTTTTTGCATTGTGTTTTAGATTGTTTACGTTAATGAAAGCCACCCAACCGTTTGAGCGTTTAGCGTCACTGACTGCCGTGCCCAAGGGCCCGGGTTCGAATCTCAGAGAAGGCATGGATGTTTGCAAGTGTATAGTGTCCGTGTAGCATGGGGGCACTCTAAATGACGGGCGAGCAGAAAGTCCTCTCGAGAGTTGGTGGTAGGGAAAAATGGGTGGGAGGCCCCCCACCGGGGGCTCTCCATTAAAATTGGGGACGAAACTGAGCTTAATCGGTGTTCAAGGCTTTTGCCAACGGCAGGCATATTTTATGTTCCTTGCCGCGAGAAATGGCTTAGGCTGACTATAAGGTCAGACAACTTAGTCAACAACAACAGTCAGCTTTAATAAAAAATTAACAACTAAATATTAAACTTTTTTAGGTTAATGTCACAAACTCATTAAAACGGTCTTAAAGGCAAACTTTTCTTGAGGGCACACCGTGCCCACGTTTTTCATTACATGGTATGCATTCGCAGGACTGACATCACGTCATATCGACATCGACACAAGATAGATACGATGAAAGAGAAATTTTAATAATGATGTAATAATACGTAAAAGGATTAATGCGTATTTTTCTCCTTTATACAGTTATCACAAGCGTACGATTGATATTGCATAAAGTTCGATACTGAGACCGTATCGACACGGCATACGACTGACTCTATTTCAAGACATATGATTAACACGACCAAAAAAAAAAAAAAAAAAAAAAAAAAAAAAAAAACCTTTGATGATGAAGTAATAATACGTAAAAGGATTAATGCTTATTTTTCTCCTTTGTATAGCTGTCACAAATGTAGGATTGATATTGCATAGCGTTCGACACTGGGATCGCATCGACACGGCATATATGACTAACACTAATTACAGACATATGATCGACACGACAAAAAAGAAATTTTAATAATGACGTACTATTACCTAAATGGTTTAATGACTATTTTTTACTTTTATACAGTCGTCTCAACCCTCCGATCGACAATGCGTAGTAGTCGACCATGAGATTACATCGACTCGGCATATGACCAGGTCTAGATAGTGGCATGCGATCGACACGTTGAAAAATAAATTTTGATAATGATGTTATAAGGAGCAAGAGAATTTGTGAGCATTTATCATCTTCATAGAATTGCTATTAGCATATAATATTGACACTGCATAGGAGTCGACACGGGCATCATATCGAAAAGGTGCAGCATCGAGACTGCATAGGACAAACACTATGTAGAATCGACTTTAGCATACGACTGATTAACAGGGCATCGAATCGACACTGGCACAGATTCGACAAGCCGTGAGATAGACATCTGGAAGTAATCGACATTACACGTTGTAACCAAGGATTAGCAACGGCACATATTGAAGATGGAAAGAATTTGATGAAATTATTATTAGTGGGGTTCTTTGTACAGGATCGAAATCGGTTTTGCAAATGCCGTGCCGATCAAATCTTGTACCGACAGAAAGCCTGTTAATTCTAAGCAATGTGAATGCGCAGCATTCCTGTTTTTATAATAATAATGATAATAATAAAAACAGAATTTTAAGAAATTATAGGACACTTTTCAGCTGCTTAAAACATGGGTTTTAAGTGACAATTAAGCATTGTGCGAAAATAATGATAACGATAATAATAAAACCAGAATTTTAACAAAGTGTACAACAGTTTTCAGCTGCTTAAAACATGGATTTTAAGTTATAATTAAGCACTGAAGAGGAGTGATAATAATAATAAAACTAGAATTTTAAGAAAGTATAGGACAGTTTTAGCTGCTTAAAACATGGATATTAAGTTATAATTAAGCCCTGAAGAGATGCGAAATTTAATTATAACAACTTTTATATAAATCTATTGCAACATATACCACATTTCACCACGTATTTTCCCTTTTAGCTGTTTAGGGCCAGGTTCTGAAAATTTTTGAAATATTCGCGCAATTTTCTGTTTCTTTAACGCTTTGAGAGAACGAGCAAATTTAAAAATAGATTCGTCCACGAAGTGATTTTTTTCGTCTTACTAACACACCCTTTCAAACTACCTTCAAAAATCACGCTGAACAATTTCCTTCTAACTGTTGAACTTCATGCCAGCCTAATATAAGAGCTGATTCTTCACAGCTAAAAGTAATCACGAATTGACATTCAATCTACGATCTCTCTGAGTCAACTGCACCTTCACCTTCTTTAGTTGTCTATAGATGATTTGAGGCCTAAGGAGTAGCACAGACAACAATAAAAGCGACTTCAAGTTATCGGGAAAATAAAAATTAAGATATTGCAACGGATTTTGTACATATGTAAATAACTTTAGTGAAATTATATGTGAGTGTGTGTCATTATTATTAATGAATTATATGTCTGTAGTATTTTTTGTAAAATGTAACATGAAATGCTAGAAAGAGATGATGCTCTGTCGGAAAAATATTACAGAGGGTAAAGTCTATTTAACATTAAGTAAACAGCTATCTCGCTAAATTGGGCAAGTATCGCTAAGCTGGCGATAGTTTTGGCGACTAATTTTTAATCTCCAAATTTGGCGAGAAATCGCCAAAAGTCTCCAACTTGGGGACCATTTGACGATTTTTTGCTCGGTCCTTCTATCACTGTAATTGGATTTTAATTGAATAAATTCAATAAATCTGTATATGTAACTGTAACCGTATAGGGCCCTCATATGCTTTTTGTAATTTCGAGAAGTGGAAGGTAATAGAGATTTCTCGGTGGCCAGGGAAAAACTGTATAAAACTGAAAAGAGTATCAGCTTCTCAGTTGTTTAATTCAGCGTGAGTTCGGAGTACTGAGAGATCTCTGTGTGAGCTTCTCCTTTTTAGATGCGCTTTGCATTACCGTGTGTTTAACGTCCTTAGTAGTTTTCAGTGTAACTACTGATTGTGCTCTGTGGTACTAAAAAATTTATACGAGTATTGTTGCGGAAAGTTTCAAAGGTGTATATAAAGTATTTCTTTTGGAAAATACATTTTATCAAGCTATCATCGGCTCTGTGCGCATTCAATCTATTACGAACCTGTTCGCACGCAACAGAACCTGAATAAATATCGATATGTTACTGTGTACTGTAACTGTTATTAGAAAGTAGGTTTCTTTTAAGGGCATAATATTGGGATAGTTTCCTGTAGTTTTTATCCGTAACTGTTTTTTATTTGTTATTCTTACACTTCCTTTCGGAAATTAAATTATTCACGTTATTTATCCCTCTCGATTTTCATACAATAAAATTAGTAAAAAGAAGTAGAAAATACCCGAAAAAACACGTAAGTGGAGAACAAAAAAACTTCCTAGTTAAAAAAACTGGAAAAAAAAAAAAGTTTTTTTAAATGAAGAAAACGCAGAAATTGAAAGGTAGTCTTTTTTTTTCCCTTGGTAAGCCAGATATTACTATTGTGAAAGTTTATTTTCACTCGGCGTGATTTCAGTCGCTTATTTATCCTTGATTTTTATCTTTGCAAACAATGTGGCAACATCCTTGCGATCTTCTCAGCGACCTCTAAAACACTTGCGATCACATTTTTTGGAGGGAGAGAGGGGGGTAGGGATACGTATCATTAATAGCAACTTGGTCTGGAAACATAAGTCAACGCAGTTATCTCAGCTAAGTAGAAAGAACTTTCCCGCTCTAACCTATTTTGATTAGAGTGACAAAGCAGAAAGCCTTGCAGTGAAACACTCCGTTTACTTTTTTCTATTGTTCTTTCTATCTCTCAATCTGAAACAGATTACTGCTGAATTAATAAAAATGGAAGAGATTAAACACGAATGCTGCAGAATCAATTATTGCGACCCGTATGCGTAATCTGCTTATTTCAGTATCGACGAAATAACTCATCAATTCTTCATGATACAGTCAGTAAAAAGACACAAGTGCAGTGAAGATTGAGTGCAAATTGAGCTCATATTGTGTAATTCGTTTTAAAATCGTGCCTCTCAAGAACAATGAAGAATCGGTGTTTAATCCGTTGAACTGCAACTACACATTTACGAGTTTTCATCATCGGCTATAAGGCAAGTGTGTACCTGAATGCTTATTAAACAAATTGTAGGAAAAGAATATATGATAGCATTTAACTGAAAAATTCATGCGCTCTATCTCCAGAGAATTAAGTTAAAGGCTCTTATTAAAATAAGGAATTTATTCATTAAAAAATGTTTTTAGGCTAAAGGGGTAATTGCCACAGAAGGGCTATTAATTTCGTTTTGGCATTTTGCGTCGTCCACTACGAAACGGCGTTTCACTTTTTAAATTTTTGCCTCCAAATATTAGAGCCTGCATTATATTTAAAGAAATTAAATAAAGAAGAATATGCACAAATGTATGTATGTTTCTATGAAAAAACAACGGTACCTAAGGCCCATATCACACGACATTTGTTTCACACGAACAACTGTTTCGGACAATTTTTCTGCCTGGTTTACTACTGAAAGAAAGACGTGCGTCTTTTGCCTTCCTTTCCAAAAAAATTGCAAGTTGTTCGTTTTCAATCAATCAGCTATCAGCTTGTTTGTAATGGGGAACCATTTTCCCCAAGGAGGTTAGTTTCCTCAAGGAGGTTCTATTCTAACCTCCTTGAGTTTTCTTTGTGTTAACCCCAAAGCGATCTATGGTAAAGGACTGTTGTTACAAAGCAGTTGTTCTTCCGAAACAAACCGACAGTGTTTGTGTTCCAAACAGTTGTTCTTCCGCAACAAACATACGTGTGATAGCAGCCTAAAGACAGCAAATTTTAAATAATGTAGTCCTCCACTCGAATATGGGCATCTCGGAGCCCAAATCTGGAGTCTGGAATTTGTTTTATTATCGATTTCATATTTTGTAAATTTTTAACGAATTTTTGATTAGCAAACTTAACTATTTCAGAGCGAGCAATAGCAACTGTGTACGGAAAAAAAAAAAAAAAAAAAAAAATTAATATTGCTGTTGAATTGAATTAATTTTATGGTTTAAGTGCGAAGAACATGATATGAATAAATAAAGGTAACACAAAAACGTTAAAATAAGGCTCTTTGGGCGTAGTATAAAATCTAAAAGTTTTCAGATTATATATATATATTATTTTTAGTCCAAAAGGGGCATTAGTCCCAAATGGGATATTTTAGTCTCGAAACGGCATTGTCGTTGAATCACTATAATCAGCGTATCACTTATCAAATTGTTTCCACCAAATATTATCCTCTTGCATTATATTTAAAGAAATTAAATGATGAAGAATCTGCATGAATGTATGCATCTTTCTCGCATTGGTTAAATTCAACGGTACCGGAGCCATATAGTTTTGAATAACGTAGTCCTCCACCCGAGGATGGGAAACTGGAAGCTCGAATTTTAATTTTCGAATTTCTTTTATTACCTATTTAATATTTTGTAAAACTTTAACAAATTTTCCATTAACAAAACAAGGAGGTTAGAATAGATGGTGCGGTGTATTGAGAATACGGCAAAGCACACTAGGGCTATCTGCCTAAGGTAAGGGAGGCCTTCGTGGAGGACTTTCTAAGGGAAACTGGCTCGTATACACGTTACACATGGGAAAAACTACGATAACGCCCATGCAGCCAGCCCGTTCGCGGGATTCGAATCTCGGACAGAACTACCAGTGTTTTACCATGGGCCGTCATAGAGCGCAGCAAATATCAACGTCAGGAGGCTTATCAAAGTGTCTTTAAGCAAACTCTGCGTAAAATACAGTTTGAACTTCCACTAATCTTGTAGGTTTTATCGTGTCGTATAGTTACTATTTACACATTTTCATATATCTAGATTTTATTGCATTTGGAACATTTTCAATCCTTGTGATTTTTCTTAAGTACTAAATAGAAAATCATTTACGGTAAGTAGGAAAATTAGAACGGGAGACTTATAAAAATTCAATGATGAAAGTTAACATGTAGAAAACACCGATTAAAATGTAAACAAAACTAACCAGAACTCCGCTTACGGCAGCTGCCATGATAAGTCGGCACATCATAGCGTGACTTGACACGGCCTCATTTTCATTGCAAGGTCTTATGGGGGAGGCTTACTCGATTTATTCTAACCTCCTTGTAACCAATTCAAGGATTTCAAAGAGAGCAGTGGCAACCACTGCACGGAATAACATATTTTTATGTCGAGCGCGTAAGACTGTGTATCGGAAATTCTAAAGAGATACTGTTTTTAAATATTTTGTGATTTTGCCGTTGAATTGGAAAAAAAAAAAAAAAGTTAGTAAGAGTGAGTGTAGCACCAGAGTGGTGGACTGCGAGTTCAGCGACAGTGTAAAAAACCTTACAAAACAAACTCTTTTGGGTGACCTTTAAAATCTGAAATTTTCCAGATTTTTTTTTTTTTTTTTTTTTTTTTTTTCTTTAAAGCCCAAAGAGAAAATTTGCCCAGAAAGGCTATTAATTTCGTTCCGGTATTTTGCGTTGATTCACTAATCAAATCGAATCATTTTTAAATTTTGCAAATATTTTTTTTAAAATTGTTACCACCAAATAGCCCTGTATTATATTAAAAAAAATTAAATAATGAAGCATCTGCATACATGTATGTATGGTTCTCACATTGTGATAAAACAACGGTACCAAGAGTCATCCAGTATGTCCCCACCCGAATATGGGCATCTGGAAGCCCAAATTTGGAATTTGTTCTGTTACCTATTTCATATTTTGTAAAGCATTTCTGAGTTTCTGATTAAGAAACTCAACGATATCAAAGCGAGCAATGGCAAAACTATGCGGAAAATAATAATAATAATAAAAGTTTTTATTTCCAGCGTGCGAGACTGTGTATCGGAAATTCTAAAGATATGCTCTTTTTAAATTATTTTGTGATATTGCTGTTGAAATGATTTTTATGGTTTAAGTGCGAAGAAATGATAATAATAATAAGAAATAAAGGTAAGACACAAAACGTTAAAAAAAAAAAAAAAAAAAAAAAAAAAAAAAAAAACGCCTCTTTGGGCTTAATGTAAAATTTGAAATCCTTCAGTTTTTTTTTTTTTTTTTTTTTTTTTTTTTGTCAAAAAGAGAGTCTTATGTCTGATCGCTCTCATAGTCGATAGAGTTATGGAAAACCTACTTCAAACTAAAGTTTTTTTTTTTTTTTTTTTTTCAAAAAGAGGGTCTTATGTCTGATCGCCCTCATAATCGATAGAGTTATTGAAAACCTACTTCAAACTAAAGTTTTTTTTTTTTTAACTTGATTTTAAATGATCGATTAAAATTGAAACCAAGCTGTTTGGCGGCTGAGTCCATTTCTCGACGAATATTTCTGCTTTATTTTTATGTCAGTTTTGAGCTTCTTTGGCGACGTTAATTGAATTAAAAAAATTTATTCTATACTACTTCGATCACGTCAACGGAATTCTCGGTCACACTAAGCGACCTATGTTCCCCGGCAATTCGATAACGATATCCGAATGATAGTATTAACCGCCACCACGTTAAGCAGCATCTTTTTTAAAAATCTGTTAAGAAGCAAAGACAAATATGTCATGCACAAATGTCGAGTCTATTTATTATTCTTCCCATGTGTCTCAGAAATCAATTACAGGATAACCATCTGTTGCTGATAGAGATTATCCATCTATTATTATATAACAGCAGCAGCCAAAAACAGATACGAAAATGAAAATATATGCTTCAAGGATGTGGTAGGTTATCGGAAGTCAAGTTAGGGTAAGGGTAGTCTAATCTGTACTCGATTAAAGCAAAATCCACATTAAGTAATTCCACATTTGGCCCATTTCCGGTGAATCACAATCAGCTGATATTGCTCATTTACTTTACAAGCGTGACTCAAGCACAATAAGGAGGTATGTCCCATCCACTTAAACATTGGCTGCAGTCCGCTATGACGTCACTGGTTTGAAGTACAACGGCTGGGGATTCCTGTAACGAATCCGGTGTACTTTGTTTGACACAGACGGACATCTCGTGCGGCTTCTGGAAATCGAAGGCGTGTAGGCAAGGGGAGAGAAGGAGATAATAGGCATATAGATGTAACGATTATACGCGCAACCGCGCGAGAATAAGGGAGATAGATTATATTCCCACGCCTCAAAGAGGATGGGGAGTGTATTTTCCGCTTTCTGTCTGGAAAATAAATTTTTTGAAGGACCGCAGCGTATGGACTGTGTCAATAATTATTTAATTTGTACGATCGAGGGTAGATGTACGAAATTCGACTCGGGTTTGGATGACTGGTTAATGCCCTTAACAGAACTTAAAAAGAACTAATCTCGTTATATTACTTTTGCGTACAATGGTCTATTGTGGTAATTCTCAAAGGGTGAGTCGCGAACCCTCCTGTAGGTACGGAGAGATGTTGGGGAGACTGGGAAAAATTTTAAACACTCTTTTGCTTTTTGTGTAATTATACATCTTTATATTTAATTAAGAAATTCTTCACAATTACTAATTAATTACTAATAATTCTGTCTGAATATTAATTGCTAATAATTATAAACAAAATGTTAATTTATTATAAATTTATAATTATTTTAATCTAAGCTTTCAGAGTAATTTTTATGTACGTGACAAAAATTTTTATATAGTAATTTTCAGAGTAATTTTTATGTATGTGGTAATAGTCGCAACTACGAATATTAACAAAATAATACGAAAATAATCTCGCTATATTACATTTTAGGTATATATATATCTGCTACAATGGTTCTCAAAGGGCTGCGACTTTCCATCTCCAGTAGGTGGGCACACAAATTTTGATGAATTTCAAAGAAAAGTAATTAAGAATTTATCTACAATTACCAATTAATTATTCATAATTATTGTATGTTTCAAACTAGAAGAGAAACATGTCAATGTAAAATTTAAAATTAAGCGAAAACAGTAGCTTTATTTTGGCGTAAATTTTAAATAAAACCCTATCAATGATTTCGATGGCATTCAGACACAAATTCCTTTTCTTCAGGAGCAAAACAAACTTTTTCTCCGACTAACGTGTTAATACCACAAACGGCTGGCAGCTTAGAACGCATTTTATTTTCATCAGTAAGTAACTCTTTGCCTTGATGATGTATCTGAAGTCTTATTGAATGTTTAATTGTAACTTACGCAATACATTGCAGAGATCAAAATATATCTCATAATATTATAAAGTATTTCTTCCGCCTTCTTAGCATGCCTCCGTAGTTTAGTTGTCAGCACGCTCGACGCGTATTCGAGAGATCCGTGGTTCGAGTCCCGGCGAAGGCATTGCTCATTTTTCATGTTTCCTGCTTCGAAATAACCTAATGTCTCTACAATATAACCAGTTTGCATTTAATGAGATAATTAAATAATTTAGCGTTACATTTTATCCCCGTATCTTCGGCCTCTCGTTAGCTGTGTAATAAAACCAATTTTTTTTTTTTTTTAATGGAAAAATCCTACAAAGTTGATACTTTATTTTAAATAATTTAGAATTAGAAGGGGTGGTCTCTAGTTCTGTTTTTCTTCACAAGAAGAAAAAGCTTTTTTCTCCCCTAAATTTCTAAAATTTTAGAAAAAAAAAAAAAAAAAAAAGAATTAAAAAAGAAGTTTCTAAAATCAAGCGCTCGGGAGAAGTCAAGAAACTCTGAAAAGCAGTCAAGAGAAGTTAAAAAAATAAATAATGATGTTACAAATAATGAATATATAAAATTAAATGAAATGGTAAAGCCATAAATAAATAAATAAATAAATAATAACAATAGTAAGCAGAACCTGAAAGAGTTCAGATTTTAACGGTAGCTCAAAAGAGTTTGTTAAGGTTTTTTACGCTCTAGCTGAGCTCGCAGTCTAGCAGTCTGCTGTTGTACTGACTCCTGTTGACCCATTTCTTTTTATATTTTTAGCTTCATTATTAAGCATAAACATTATTTTCTTCGTACTTACGCCATATACAATTCAACAACAAAATTGCAAAAATAGCATAACAGCATGCTCATATGATTAGAATCCCCGATGCAGCATTAATAAGTGTTGGCATACATTTTAATATTTTTTCAGTTTTTTCTCATTTCATCTGCAGAATCATTAGATTTTTTGAAGCAGAAGACATGAAAAATTAGCAATGCCTTGCCGGGACTCGAACCTGGATCTCTCGAATACGCCCCCAGTGTGCTACCGTTATACCACTAAGGCATGCTGGAAGGAGGAAGAAAGTACCTTCCTTTTAAAGGACGACTGGGGATTAGGGGACACAATAGCCAGATTTTGATGGTGACGAATTATTTTGTTCGGGCACCACTCTATAGTTATTAAGTTTTTTGAAACAGGACACATGAGAAATGAGCAATTACTGTCCACCACCTTTTAAGTTCGGGTATTCTATAGTTATTAGGTTTTTTTGAAGCAGGACACATGAGAAATGAGTAAAGCCCTCACCGGGACTCGAACCAGGGCCTCTCGAATACGCGCCGAGAGATCTATCGTTACACCACGAATGCATACTGGAAGTAGGGAGAAAAAACCTTATACATCATATGAATATTCAGTTTTTTTTTTTTTTTTTTTTTTTTTTTTTAGTAAGATTGCTTGCAATAATCTTCTTTTTTTAGTCCAAAGGGGCTTTGTCCCTGAAGGACTATCGTTTTCGTTTTGCGATTTTGGGTTGAATCACTATAAATGTCCGTTTCACTTTTCAAATTGTTGTTCAAACTGTTGTTGTTAACACCCCTTGTTAGAGGTCTGCGTTTTATTTGAAAAAATTAAATAATGAAAAATCTGCATAAATGTATGTCTACTTCTCGCATTGTGATAAAACAACGGTACATAGAGCCATCGGATTTTGAATGATTTACTGCGAATATGGGCATGTGGAAGCCCAAATCTGAAATTTGTTTTATTATCGATTTCATATTTTGTAAACTTTAACGAATTTTTGATTACCAAACTCAAGGATTTCAAAGCGAGCCATGGCAACGTTGTACAGAAAAAACATTTTTATCTCGAACGCGCGAGACTATGTATCGGAAATTCTAAAGATATGCTCAATTTGTAGAGACATTAGGTATATTTTTGTAAGCAAGAAATCGAACCACGGACCTCTGGAATACCGGCCCAGCGTGCAGAACCACTACACCGCGAAGGCATGCTAGGAAAGTGGGAGAAATACCTTATAAATTTAAAACTATTTTGCGATATCGCTCTTGAACTGAATTTTATGGTTCAAGTGCGAAGAACGTGATATTTGATAAAAAGAAGGTAACAGACAAAATGTTAAAAAAACGTTCCTTTGGACGTAATTTAAAATATGAAACCCTTCAGATTTTCTTTCTTTCTTTTTTTTTTTCTCTTTTTATTATTAACGGTTTATTAATTCAAACTCGTGTTCTTCTCATTCACCTCATATACAGTTCAATTCAACAGCAAAATCAAAAAAGATTTGCGAACAGCATTTCCGATGAAGAGTCTCGAGCGCTGGAGATAACAATGTTTTATTCCGCAGAGTATTGCCACTAGTCGCTTTCAAATTGTTGAGTTTGTTAATCAAAAATTCATTAATGTTTAAAAAAAATATGAAGTACGGAATTCAGAATTCGGGCTTAAGGTGCACATATTTAGGTGAAAGACTACGTTAATCAAAAATAGATGGCCCTGTGTACTGTCGTTTTTTCACAGTGCGAGGAAATACATACATATTTACATACTTTATTATTTAATTTTTTTAAAAATAATACAAGGCCATTATATTTGGTGGCAACAATTTGAAAGGTGATTCGGCGTTTATAATGGATGACGTAAAGTCCCGTTTGGAGATTAATAGCCCATTCGGACTAATAAAATAAAATTAATGGAAATAGTTAAATGTTGAATTTAATTGCCAGAGCTCATCTGATCTGAGGCTTCAATTTTAATTTCACCTCAAGACCAGGAGGCATCGAACTTTGTCTTTTAAATTAAAATCAGAGCAAATTTTTGGAAATTAGAGGAAAAAGCTTTTTTTTTTTTCTCTGCGTGGAAAGAGAATGCTGAGAACATCACACAAGATTTTAAAATCTGTATTTCGTGGAACCCGAACATAGAGTAAGGGCAACAAGAAATATGTATATAACTACCTTTAATTATAAAATGCAATATCATTATTAAATTATTTGAAAATAATTCAAAAACTGCTTGACTGTTTTCAAAAAAGATACAAATATCTAGTTTCGCATCTTCGTTGCTGTCATAAATTTTGACCGCCAATTTTACATATATTACTTATATACACACTGTTAGAATTAAGTAATCAAATTTTTATTTAACGATGAAAAAATTTTTATTTTTAGTGAATAAAGACAATGCCAAAGACTGAAAATGTGATGAAAAAAGTGCTCGAAACATTTTTTTAGTTTGTTGATTTAATTTATGTCAAACCTTAGCACTTACAATGTGCACGAGAGGTTCAGGAGCGCCATCTAGTGATGCATTTTTCGACTGTCCATTGTGGACTCCATTATTATCCAACAAACGCTGATGAAAATTTCAGCTTATTTATTTATCATTAGAACATTCACTTCATAATATTTTTGAGGTATTTTCAAATCGGGAGAAAAGCCTCATAATAAATCGGTTCCAATAACTAAATAATAATTATGATAACAGTGATAGCTAAATAATAATTACTGAAATTCATTTCCATTTAAGAATGGATTTTAGATTAGTATTTTGAAAGAAGAAAAAAAAAAAAAAAATGCTTTAATCATGAAAGAATTTTCGTTTCTCAAGAATTGCTTCTAGTGGGAATATTATTTTATGGTGTGCGGGAAAAATGTCACCCGGAAAAAAGGGAAACGGAAAGAATGTCCCCGGAAAATAAGGAACGGAAAAAATGTCATCCGGAAAGTAAGGAACGGTAAAAAAATCTAAAATCTAAAACTCTAAAATCTCGCCAAATAATGTCGCCAGTCGGTATTGGGGAAAACCTGCGGAATTCTAATTTAACCGGCAGGGTTATGGCAAGCTCTCTTGAGAGAGGCTTTAAGGGTAAGACGTTGAGCTGGCTGCAGCCGAGCAAGGTCATTTCCATAGCAGGTTCTTCCAACTTGCCTGCGGGAAAATCGTCTGTTCTCCCCCGCGTTTGCTTCATGGAATGGAGGTAGGAAAGGGAGGAGGGGCCAACCCGCGCTAAAAGTGAAGCACTGCTTTGAGGCTTGGGTCACCAAATGGGGTGTTCTTTGTTTACATTCAGAAGCTCGCTTGACAAGATTCTGATAGTATTTCGACACACGACAGTTCCATAGAAATCGAAAAAGGGACACTTTCGCATGAAAGAAACATTCATAGTGGGATGGATAATAGCAATTTGTATAGTTTAGTGACATTTACGCAAAAATCACATCTTGGTTATTTTTCGATAACTAACAACAGCGATTTTGATTATGAATTTGTTTTATAAAATTATAAGCTGTTGCACTACAAAAATATAGATTTTAAGAAAAATGTTATGCTTAAGGAATGAAAAATACCTTACGGTACATTTAAAATTGTATACGTCTTTCGATACCCTTGATAGAGTATTCGCTACTTTTATTTTATTTTCCAAACGTCAAAATGTTTTAAATAAAACAAATTTTTTTCACATCCATATATTATTGTAACATGTACCTTTCAAAATTTTTTAGAGGAGAGGCTTTACTGCTCCTCATTTTAATTTCATATATCTGAAAAATAATCACTTTGGGCTTACACGCTTTATAAATATAAAATTATGTACGTTAAAATATTTGTAATTAGGCACATAGGTCAGATTAAATAGAGTAACGCATGCAAGGGCTATCTGCCTAAAGAGAGAGATGCCATAGTGGAAGAATTTTGAAGAAAAACTGACCTTTGAGTGGGTATTAAAAATAATACTTATAATTTTCATTCAAATTATATTCACATATATTTTTTATGTAAAACTTTCGGGTGTATGCTAAATTAGTGTAAATTACTTTACACGAAAAATATAGTGAATGCACAGAAATTAAAGATTTGCACATGCCGGAAATGAAAAATAGGAAATATGTATGGGTATTATTGCATGTGCTTGCAAAAAGCATGTATCTGCCTTTGACAAAATACTTAAATATTCATTAAGTTATTTATAAATGCATTTGAAATGAAGAATTTATTCACTTATAAACAACTGTAAAATCTAATGATTAAATGTATCTAATTTATAATGATTATAAATGTTATCTAAATATATAATAACCTTAATATTGAATTGTAAACATAAATTGAAATCCTGTTGACAAATACGTTATAAAACTATTTAAGCAAGAATTGTTCGTATTGGAAAACAATCTGTTAAAAGGTATTGTAAAGCAAATGCTATGAGATGCGCACTTAAGAACGTAATAAAGAGTTTTGGAATATGTATTGTTGAAATGAAGGGTAAAAAAAAAAAAATCTGATAAGTATAATTAAAAGAATTATTTCCCTTACATTTTATAATAACTCAGTTACAAGTTTTAAATAATACTTTAAAAAAAAAAAAAACTTATTTTATTCCTTTTCAGAAATGTTCAGAGAAAGTCAAGTACTAATTAATACTTATTTAAAGTATTTCGCTAATTCCTAATAATTATCTAATTTAAAATGAACCGAATAGAGCATTAATTATAAATTGACTTGCATTTTTCGATCTAAAAGAAGCCAAAAAATCATGTCATATTTAAGAAAGTATTTTAGGAAGAAGCTCTATAAATTGAAAAGAAATAATGCATAATTTTAATATTAATAATACAATAAACTTTGATCTTAATTTTTGTACCTTAACCGAATAAAATCGAATTACCTTAATTTTTTTTCTATTGTAATTAACGAAAACTTGTGAAAATATTTCATTCAAATTAAACCATTCTGAGAAAACTGTCCTGTGAAAAGTATAGCATTTAATTCCGTTCAGAATGAAATGTTGTTTAAAAATATGTTGTTTTCACATACTTAGGACTCTGAAGTGTTGTAGAAAAAGAAAATATATACATTTATATGTATATTTACGACGTAATTACAAAATATTTACATCCGAACGCGTCAAATCCCATATGGTAAATGACCCAATGTTTTGGTCACCACGTAGGGATCGCCGGTGCTTCAAAGCAGGGTACGGGAGAAACCTGTTTAGGGCGACTCCATCTTACTTCCTACCTCCATGGTTTGCTTCACCCGTTTCATTTAGGAAACCGACCCATGTCACCCGGAAGGAAAGAATTCATAGGGAGCAAATGTTTCTCCTCTGCTTTAAAAGAAAAAAAAAAAAAAAAAAATTGTTGCCCGGCCTTGAAACTAAATTTCATCCATCTCTAACTGGAAGCTAACAGTTTTTTCACATTAAAGTGTTGATAAATGACGAATTGTCAGTAAAGACGGCACGCGAAAGCTGCTTGTTTGCAGGACTAAATAGTTTAATATTTTGATAAGCTGTAAAAATTTAAACAGAACTATTGGCGTAGTGAAGTCTGTTATTTTTTATTACGGTTTAACGAATCTAGCAATAATATTATATTATGCATTCCTTTATTACTTAATCTATGCGTAATATGAAATATAATTTTCTAAACAATAACGATTTATCCTCAGTTAATTTATAAAACGACAGATATTTTAGTGTCAATTTTTGTGTGGATTTTTTTGTAATATTTGCGTTGGTTCACTATAAATGTCCGTTTCACTTTTCCAACTGTTGCTACTGAATGTTAAAGTCCTGCATTATATTTGAAGAAATTAAATAATGAAAAATCTTCATAAATGTATGTATATTTCTCGCACTGTGATAAAACAACGGTACATAGAGCCATCTAATTTTGAATGACGTAATCCTCCTACGAATATGGGCATGTGGAAGACCAAATTTGAAATTTGGAATTTGTTTTGTTATCGATTTCATATTTTGTAAAACTTTAACGAATTTTTGATTCTCAACGATTTAAAAAGGAGCAACTCAACGATATAAACTCAACGATTTAAAAGGGAGCAATGGCAACACTCTAAGGGGGAAAAAAACCTTTTTGTCTCCAGCGCGCGGAACTGTGTATGGGAAATTCTGTGTATGGGATATGCTGCGACTTTGCTATTGAACTGAATTCTGTGGTTTAAGTAGAAAGAACATGATATTTAATAAATATAGGTAACACACAAAACGTTAAAAAAACGCCCCTTTGGACGTAATTTAAAATCTGAAAACTTTCAGAATTTTTTTTTTTCCCCCAATAGCGTGGTAAAATGAATCATTAAAAACGAAGCTGAGCTTCTTAATAGCATTTTGCAGTTTTAGAATGATACGCTAATTTGATTATCCAGAACTCGAAATATTGAATAAATTTGAGTTAAATAAAATTCAAAATTAATACGAAAGAATTCGTTTTAGCAAATTTCATATGCGTTTTTAAGTTATAAACTATATTTTTTCTTTCTGCGTTTGTTGCGAGTGAAACAGGTTATGTTCTGCTGTTCTGTAATTTTTAATTAGGATCGTAACAGAAATGTTTCTTGACGGAGAGGTGAAAACTGGTGAAAACAGTCAATTTTCTATATGTGAGAAGACTTTATTATGACTTTGGAGATTAAAATGTACTATAAATATTATATTTCTCATTTTTCATGTTCTAAATAATTAGTAAGAAATATGGATTCGAATGCAGCAATTGTAGTTGTAATTCTAAATGAACTATTTATAGCATTGTTATCAATGAAGCAACAATCGTATAATTAAAAAAAATGAATGCAAAATTCTATTCTTATTGTTTTGAGTTCAAGTTCTATGTTTCAAAAGATTTCAAGTCTGAATTAATTAATTTAAAATTCCAGTATAACTTTTGTATTTCAAATTTTGTTAACAGTTTCTTAGCAGTTCTAAAACAAATATTATGCAGACTTTTAGCAGTATTAGAAAAGGACTCAAAGAGAGCTGATAAGGAAACTTCCCCCTATCTTTTAGGTTTTTTAATTGTTGAAGTGTATAGAGTCAAAATTAAAGCTACTAACAACCAGTTTTGAAGGTTGTCATTACTTAAAACATTTGTAATTTTCAATTATAAAGCGTTCGTGGCAGTTATTAATTATGAATGAAATAAATCATAATAAGCAGATTTCGTAGCATTGCCCGCTTTTATATTTGAATACAAATACGAAAGTGTTACATTAGGTAAATATTTGATTAAAGGTATAATTTACAACTAAGTGAGAACCATGAATCAAAAGTAATGTTATACAATGTCATTTCTCAAAAATTGTAAGTAGAACAAAATGATTTCTGAAAAAGCAATCAAATTTCAAGTTATTCTGAAAATGTTTTCTACAACAAAATTTACTTGACAGAGCCATCGCATAAATGCTGCTTACTATTAAATCGTCATTTTGAGGAGCTGGATTAGAATTTCATATTTCTTTTTCATCAGTGGTATTTTGTTGTTCACCTTATGCCATTTGGTGATCAAAATATTTAGACCGAGTTAGACTTTTCGGCAAATATTCAGTGATTGCTATAAAACTTGGCCAGAGAACGGGAGACCACTAGATAGGAAAAATAAGCAATGAAAAGAGTCACACTGGCAAAATTTATTATGGAATACACCCCTTAGATTAATTAGAACTGATTTATAGGAATTTAGCAAAACTACGCTACAGTAACATATCATTGATAAAAGTATATCCCAGAAGAAAATGTTCATATTATATAATGTTCCCTTAAAAAGAATGTAATATTTAGCCATCATACTTAGTATTGCCGATTTTTCAAGAAAGACAAAATTCAGAAGGTTTTGCAAGCGAGTACACCATTCAATACTTTTCAAATGAGTCGCACTTGATCAAACAAACCATAGGCTTATGCACAACCGTCCAGGAGTAATTTAGTCAGGTATTTTTTTTTAATGTTAATATGCAAAATATAGAATTAGTACTAAATATGCATAAATTTTAGACTTGATTTTATTTTAATTATGTTCTAAGATCAAGGACACTTATAACATAATATTCACGTCAAGAATGATCCCGCCTTCTTGATGTGCTTTCGTGGTGTAGTGGTCTGCACGCTGGGCACGTATTCTAGAGCTCCGCTGTTCGATTCCAGGAGAGGGAGTTGCTCATTTTTCAACTCTCCTGTTTCCATAAAATATCGAATGTCTCTACAATGTAAGTAAAGAAATATGCGACATAACAGACATTTAACTTTTCCTTATAATATAAATTTTGCGTGGGAACAGTTTTACATTGAGCTGGAAATAAGGTTATGTATTCTGCAGTAAAAAATTACGTTCATTCAATTAATTATTTATGTGTACTGAAAATTGTTTTTTCATTTTATGTAAAATTTATCTGGCGAAATTGAATTTAGAAATTTTCTGCATTGGCTAAATTTTCTTCCTTCTGCAGAGATTGGTATATAAACGAGACATATTTTGTCGAATGCTGTTACAGCACTGCCGTAGCACAGTGTCCGTTTATTTATACGATGTTCCCATCATCGCATTTTTTGCGATCCTTTTGTGTTAATATATTCAAAAATTTAAAGGGCTATTACGTAAATTACAGCATTATATGTTACATGAAGGGGATTAAATTGAATTCAAATTAAACATATTTACATGTCTTTTCACTCATATTTCTAGCAATTTTATTTTCATAGGGAAAGTTACCAAACACTGATGATATAATAAGATTGACAGTCATTTGTGTTCTATATTCTTAAGCAGAATACATAATGCAGCTCATCAGCGCTCCAGCGGTCGCTTAACACTGATAGTTCGACAGGGGCTCAAATCTAGCTGGTTGCAAGATAATTTAGTTATTTCTTCACGTGTAAGGTAAATACGATCAAGTTTTCCTTTCTCATCCTTCGTGAAAGCCTCCAAGAAGGCATCCCTTCTCTTAGACAGACAGTTCACGTGCTTTGCCATGATTCAAATAACCAAAGAAGAAAATGAGGAGAAAATGCAGTAGATACTACTAGCTATTCAAGGGATAGAACAATTAATAATAGATGTAGTTTTTGAAATCATTTCTTGAGCATCAATTCCGGGAAGTTCTAAATCACCGAGAGTTTTTAAATGTAAATAACTTCAGTGCCTTTAATTGAGTAGGAAAATTGGAATGACGGAGTTGAATTTTTTTAATTTTAAAATTTGCAATTGGCTAGTAAAGACGAATCTTCTGCTCAAGTGCTTGCAACAGCTTTGAAAATTCAAAATTTACGAATCTGTGGGCGACGTGCGTGATTAATTACATCAAACGCTTCTAATAATTCTTCTAATAACTATTTTAGAGTATAACATAAATCTCTAAAATTGTGGGGAACTGTAAAATAATCTAAATATATTTAGAAACACAACAAGATTTGAGAGTTGAGGAAAATACACTAATTATGATAAAAGATGAACAGAAAATAATTATAATGTAAGAAAGAAAAATTTTCTCTTTTTTTTTCCACAATTTTAAAAAAATGATATAAATCTAAAATTTGGTTACTTAGGGACTCTGCTATAAATTAAACATAAAACAAATCAGTGCGAGAATAGTTTTGCATACGAAACTGAGACTGCAACACATTTCAACCAGTTTCAACCAGCTCCAGATGTTAAAATGTTCTATAATTAAGATCTTCTCATTGTAAATGCACAATGTTTAAATCTTGGCATAAAATTAAATAAGTTGGGCATTTAAAGTCCGAATATTGGAAATTATCATAATTAAGAATTTTTAAATTTTTGCAGTAGCATACGTACAAAATAATGATCAACAATTGATTCAAGGCTTTCATACGAATACAATAATTCGAATGGAATGTAAAAGATTATTACTATTCTAATTTATATTGAAAGTTGTTACACGACCTTGAAAAATCAATATTATAATTTATTAGGCAGACATGTAACTGAAATTATTAAATGCCACAAAAATGCAAATATAATGAGACTTTTCTAATGCGACCACTAACGGCGGCTTCAGGCGATGTAGGCCATTTATGATAAGCCACTTATATAGATGTTGCATTAGAGAGGCAAATGTACAAAAGCCTGTTTATTTATGTTGTAGGAAACACTTTTAGAGTTCACCGTCATGAGATTCTCTGTAATTATATGTAAAACAGTTACAAACAATACGTCTTACTAAAACGATCTGACATATTTAGGCTTCTAAAATGATGTCAAAAATTTAAAAAAGGAAATCTAACAGAAAAAAATGATTTGGTTAATTTAAAGCAGTTAACACAGTTTACGATTAATAAAACATCAATTAAAACATCACAGGCTTCAGTATGAGAGTAGATTAGCATGTTCATCAAATCAGATTATTTAGGTTATGGCAAAGTATCATAAGATTATCTGCCGAAGGGGATAAGGATGCCTTCATGGAGGACTGTTTATAGCGGGAAGTTGATACAAAAATTATTTCATACGTCTCGAAACTTAGGACTCGTAT
Source organism: Stegodyphus dumicola (assembly GCF_044657685.1). NCBI lineage: Eukaryota > Metazoa > Arthropoda > Arachnida > Araneae > Eresidae > Stegodyphus > Stegodyphus dumicola. The sequence continues at coordinate 168,018,744 of NC_140770.1, forward strand.
TTATGTTACACATGGAGAAAACCACGAAAATTTCCTGGTAAGCAACACATCCGCCATGGTTTGAACGCCAGTCGAACTACCAATATTCAAAAATTTTTACCTCTCGGCTGCTAGTGGTCGAAGGTCATCCAAGTTATTCCCTGAATTTGAAAGTTATCGGTCTATGCTTCATTACGCGATTATTCATGCTCAGATTTTTGGAAACTAGTGATAAATTAAAAACTGGAATTCTGGATAACCAAGTTAAGTAATTAAATTTATTTAACTTTCCATTTTGATACGTTTTAGGTTATGAATACGAAAAGCTCCCACGTATGATTTATATGGAGCGCAATTTAGAGAGTAGAATAAATAAGTTTCTTAATAATAAGGAAATAATATTAATAAGGAAAACTAACTCGTAACCACATTATATAGGGGAAAAACCACGAAAAGCTGCGTTGCTAGGAATCAAACCCAGATCTAACAACCAGTATTCAGCAACTTAACCGGTCGGCCGCTTTTAAGTTTCCATAAGCTTTACACGTAATTATAATTAATATAACTACTATGAGTAAAAATCCTTTCTAAGATATCCATCCACGTTACAGCCCATCAGCGGGCGAGCGGTAAAGACGCTGAACACTGGTAGTTCGATCCGAGGTTCGAATCGAGCGAACGGGCTGGCTGCTTGGGCATTTTCGTGGTTTTCTCCATGTGTAATGTGTATACGAGCCAGTTTCCCTTAGAAAGTTCTCCACGAAGGCATTCTCTCTTTAGGTAGATAGCCCTCGTGCGCTTTGCCATAATTGAATAATCCTAATCCATCCATGTTTCTAGTTGATTTTTGGAATTCTGTGGAGGTGATCCCCCTAGAAAGATGACGTTCAGTGCAAGTGTTTGTTTATATCTAGAAATGCTGGTCACTTTTGGAAGTGATCGTCTTAGGAAGATGGTCGCCAATCGTGTATGGGCTAGTAGATGGTCCGGCTCTGAGTGGATCACGCATTGGTGCATTGTAAAATGTATTAAATCCTCTCTAAGACGATCATCCACATTTCTAATTATTTTGGTCTTTGGTGGAAGTGGTCGTCTTAAAGAGATAACGCTCGGCACAAGTGTTAATTTCTACTCTTGGAAATTCTTTTGGAAGAGGTCGCCATAAGAGGGTTCATTGCATATTAAATGTTTAAATCCAGATCACGTGGTTATAGGATCCATTTCAATTAGATTTTAAAATTTTAATAAAATAAAAAATCTGAAAGATTTCAGATTTTAAATTACGTCCAAAGGGGCCTTTTTTTTAACATTTTGTGTGTTACCTTTTTATTAAATATCATGTTCTTCCCACTTTAACCATAAAATTCAGTTCAAGAGCAATATCGCAAAATAATTTTAAATTGAGCATATTTTTAGAATTTCCGATTCAGTCTCACGCGCTGGAAATAAAAATGTTTTTTTTTTGTACAACGTTGCCATGGCTCGCTTTGAAATTCTTGAGTTTGTTAATCAAAAATTCGTTAACGTTTTACAAAATATGAAAACGATAATAAAACAAATTCCAAATTTCAAATTAGGGCTTCCAGTTGCCCATATTCGTAGTAGGATTACGTCGTTCGAAACTCGATGGCTCTAGGTACCGATCTTTTATCACAATATTTGGTGGCAACAGTTTGAAAAGTGAAACGGACATTCAGAGTGATTCGAGCAAAATCGCAAAATGAAAACAATAGTCCCTCAGGGACAAAGCCCCTTTGGACTAATAATTTTGAAATAAACCTCTTAATTTTAATAACTGTGATATTTTTGTTTTCAAACTTAAGTGCAAAATTAAACAATTGCAGATACGTTACTTTTAATTAAAATAAAATGAGAAAGAAAATTATGCGAAAATTAATTAGCTAAAAAATTTAGTACTATTCTTATCTCAAACCGTAACTTGAAATTGCATCTACAACTGTTTCTTATACCAAAGCTCCGATGAATTCGTTTTCTGTTATGCATCAATCAATGTTTCACTAAACCGCAGCTTAAGGCTATAACTACATGCGGTGCGAGGAGAGTAATTACTAAAGACCTGACAATGACAAACGCTGGACAACCTGCCTTCCTCCGCTGGTTTCATAGCAAAAGCTTCTCCCGCTAAACACCATGGAGGTAGGAAGTAAGTAGAGTAACTTTCTTACCTCCCCATGCTAAACACCCCTCTATTTTTAACCTAAACGGAGAAAACAGCAGCTAACAAATCTTCTTGCTTCTACTCGCACATGTTTCCGGTAATCCGAAGTTAGGGTTTTTGAGATAAAACTTTTATCACCCAGCTTGGCGATCTTTCTAAACGTGCCTTATATTTCCCATTGCAAACGAAAGGGTGACATTTTTTTCCGTTCCTTATTTTCCGGGGATATTCTTTCCGTTTCCCTTTTTTCCGGGTGACATTTTTTCCTACAATTTTATTTTATAATGCTGTAAAGTCTGCCTAAGACGAAATTCAAAGTTTCAGGATGTTTTTGGACTTCTGTTCGCTACGGATGTTCATTTTTGTTTTTAGAAATGCTGCTTTCTGACAGATGTGGTCATCTTAGGAAGAGATAATCACCTCGATAGTATTCAATACATTTCTAACCTAATCGGCCTAGAAATAGATTTTGATTAATATTTCGAAGGAAAATATTTGAATCATTGACAGGATCTTTCTTTAGTCAAAAACAGTTCTTAATCGAAAGATTATATTATAATATAGTAAACTGCCTCGAAGACAATCATTTATAGTTGCATATTATTCTGGTCTTCTGTAGAACCACCTTTTTGTCTTAGAGAGGTGTTGTTCAGTACATTTGTTTATTTATGTTCATAGACATACTGGTCTCTTTCAAAGGTGGTCGTCTTAGGAAGATGCCCTTTTCCGTTTCCTTTTTTTCTACGCTCCTTTTCACACCATTTCTCTCTAGACATGGACCACCTATAATTCAAACAACTACACTTTTTCATCCAGTACAAATCAATTTTCTATACATATCACTCAATGTTTTATAATTAATTTTTACTACAATAATTTTTAGAAAACCACAGAAAGGTTTCTTTGTGCAACAATACTTTTTTCCACGTTTGGCACTTATCCAAGGTTTGAAAATTTTAAAATTACCTTCAAATACGTTATAAAAATTATTTTAAGCCAGATAAGAATTAAAAATATTTTTAACTCCCACAAAGACATATCAGCACGTTATCTTTCACTACATCCCTTTCAACTAAATAGGACAGTAGAAAATTCTACCTTTCGCAATGTCATACTTGATTTATTTATTTTCGGTTTTAGGTATACCAAATCATAAAAGATTTTTTCATTTTGAGTCATTTTTCGTTTGATTTGATTTTTCATTTTGAAAAAGACAATTATAAAAATCCCACATAACATAACTCATCACAGAAATCCTGTATGCCTTTCGAATTTGTCAATATCTTGTTTTCCTTGCATAGCTTTTCCAATTTAAGAATCTGTCGCATTCATCAGTTAGGTTTGATTTAGAAGGAATATAATATTGTTGAATTTATGGTGGGATGAAACTTTCATAGCCTTTCAACATGGCTTACTACCCTCGGTTGTTAATATTGCACATCAGTCAAGACGGTGGTCAAGAACCATAACTACTCCGTTTGCCCTGCAAATAATTAAGCTAATGTGAAGGATTATTAGAATATTCAAACACACCTGCTAAGCAGATTTCCTTCTAACCGTTTAAAGCCACTGGATATGCTCGTCACGAAACGTGGCAAGTTCTTGGAAAAGCGAGAAAAAAGTTGGTCCTGGCACAGATAAAGGCTGATGGTGAAGCGGGAGTTTTGTTCTGCTGTCTTATAAGATAAATAAAACAAGTTGACGGCTTTTGTTCAGGTGGTTCTAATAGTGTCTCCTGAGGGAGCAACTTCCGGCCTAACTGGAGTCCTTGAAGGGCCACCGATGTAGGTTAATGGGTGGCGAGATGGGCCCAAGGCGAGGTCGTATTGTGTACAGGCGTGAATCTGCATTACTCCCCCTTTCTCCGAAGCAAATTCGTACGCTCTTTTATCAGGGTTACCTTAATCTTTGAACTGTCCACTATCCGCCCTCATTCAGTTCGAAACTACCTACTGTGCTGTCATGATTGTTAAAGGTCCTTTCCTGTTTCTAAGGTTTCGGTTAGCTGAGGGTTGTTTTAGTTTGTAAACTATAGGGACCAACTTTAAATTAAACATGCAGCTCCCATCGTTCCCTTTATGATCTTTATTTTCATGTATAATTGGAACAGTAGTCCACTCCAATTATCCGAATCAACTGGGACCGGACCAATTTCGATAATTGGATTTTTTCCGAAGAAAGGGTCTACGTACACGTGCACTTCAATTAATTACTGTATGTACTGTATCTTGAAAATGGGAGAAAAAACTATTTTTAAAGAAATTAATTAATTGAACACTTTTACGTACATGTTATATAGCATACTGTAGTGTACTTACAAGTGCTGAAAGTCATTGCTTGCTGAACATCTCGGTCAAAGTAAACTGATTGACTGTCTTCATCCGTTTTCGGACAACTAAGTCACGCATCCATTTGACAATGAGAACGTGCATGTGGCCACACTCTTGATTTTTTTAGTCTTAATTTATTTCTTAAATTCTGAAAGCGATTCGGATAGTTCGGATAATTGGAGCGGTACTGACTTTTAGTTCCAAATGAAGTTCTGTTTCTTTTTTTCCGTTCCTTATTTTCCGGGGGGGGGCCTTCTTTCCGTTTCCCTTTTATCCGGGTGACATTTTTTCTGTGCACCTTAAAAAAATAATAACATTGGATAAATTTTTCCTTTCTCCTCCATTTAAAATTTTTGAATATTTCAGTACCGTCAATAACGATAAAACGAATTTAACTTCGTTAGTTTTGGTTCCATTTTTAATTTCCCTACCATTCTATAATTCCTTTTATTCTCCTTATTTTTGAGACCAATATTAGTTCACAAATAATTTCTTAAAGTGAGGATTATAGTGCTATCAAGCAAGTTAGTTTTAATCGTCTTCGTTAAATTTAACATACACTGGTAGATGGATTAATCGCGTACCAGTGTATTATCATCATTGCCAACCATCCTTCAAAAGTACTCCCAAATTTTTTTTATACATCTTCCCTAAACAAAGATCGTCTTTTCCCCGGATTTGTTGGCCCCTGCCGCAAAGAGAAGAAACGGAAAGATTTATGTGCAGTATAATCATTAAAGGGGGCCAAAGCAAAGCCATTTGAGTAAAGAGGGAAACTAAGAATCGGTGGTCAAAACTGTATAAATTTCTCTGACTTTAGACCTCTGTTTAACATCTTGTTGATATTTCTCATATTTTAATAATTTTAACATGATATTATAATGAATATAATTTTAATACTATTATTAAGAATGCAAATTTAACATTGCAGTAAAAATCTAAATGAAATATGAGGGGGAGATTAATACATTAGTTAATAATGAATACTAGTTAATAAGTAAATTTGCTTCTTATATTCGTGAAAGCAAGACCTGCGCGATGATGAGAATTCATATAATTTCATCGCCTTGTAATTTCTTTCGGTGACAATTTTTTCTGTCATATATCCTATTTCCTCGCATATTTCCTCCTCTCGTGCATTCTCCCCCCCTCAGCTTTTTAGCGCCAGATTAAAAAAATTTTTTAAATATTCATGTAAAAGTCTTCTCCCTTAATGTCTTTAGAGAACAAACTCTTCAAAATTTTAAAATGGATTTGCCCACGTAATGATTGTTTTCGTTTTACTAACTAGGACGAACCCTCCAAAACTACCTGCGAAGATCACGCCGAAACTTTCCCATCTAACAGTTGAAGGTTTTGCCTGTCTAATTCAAGAACTGATCGAAGCAAACACGAACTGACTTTCAGACTACGATTTCGCCGAGTAGTCAGCTGCACATTCAACTTCTGTAATTATTTATGGATGATTTGAAGCCTAAGAAGTAGCAGATACAAGGCAGGATACCAGTTACAGGGAAGTCGAAATGAAGCTATCTTATCAGATATCGTAATATTAATGTTACTGTGCATTATACTACAATAAGTCGGTAATAAGTTTGATTAATGCAAAATTGGAAAAGTTGGAAAAAATAGTTATAATTGTATTTTGAATTTTTAATTTTATAACAAATTCGAGTTGCATAAAAGTTACTGATTGGTGCTTTCTCCTACCATCACACCTTGAGATCATTCCTTATTTTCATAATAATATTAATAATAATAAAATCTGAAAGGCTGCAGATTTTAACAGTCACCCAAAAGGGTTTGTTAAGGTTTTTACGCTCTCGGTGGGCTCGCACTCTACCAATCTGCTGTTCCACTCGCTCCTATTACAATTTTTTTTTTTCCTTTTCAGCTTTATTATTACGAACCATAGAACCATTTTCTTCGCACTTAGCACTTAGCACAATTCAACACGAAATTTACTAAAATTTCAAACGTAGCATAGCAATATATGTTCAGAATTCTTAATGCACCGTTAAGTGTTATTGGAATAATTTTTTTTTTTTTTTTTTTTTTTTTTTTTTCCCCCAGTTTGTAGTCTTTTCTCAGTTTATCCTGTCAATGTTCAATTTTCTAAGATGGTTCTACAAAACGTTTTTGTCTTTTTACTACTAATGTTTTGTGTGTTTACTTTATTTAAGCGGCCATTCGTTCAGATTTGAGACTCTTAAAGTCCCAATCATATTATGTTTCGGCTACGAGGGACTTGACGTCGAAATAGACAATTCTCAGAACCCGCCCACATTTTCAGGTAACACGCGTAGCTGTTACCATTTTCACTTACTACAAAGACTTGAACGCCAAACAGTAATCGATTCTCGCTCAGCTTGGGATCACGTGATCCTTCAAAAGCAGAACTTTTGTCTGATTGGTTGATCTCTACGCGGGATAAAGCTCCAGCCAAAACATTTTCGGTGAAGTCTAAAAAAATCTCGCGTAGCTGGTACATCGTTTCCGTAGCTAGGCGGGTCTTCGCTTCAAGCGAAGCTCTTTTTACTAGGTGGTGTGGTGTGGTGTGGTGTATTTAATTATGGCAAAGCACACTAGGGCTATCTGTCTAAGGGATGCCTTCGTGGAGGACTTTCTAAGGGAAACTGGCTAGTATACACGTTACACATGGGAAAAACGACGAAAACACCCATGCAGCCAGCCCGTTCGCGGGATTCGAACCTCCTTTTTACTAGGAATCCTCCCGTTTAAACCAGTGTTACCAGAATCTTGTTTCTCAGAAAAGTCTCGTCTAGCAGGGACCGTCGCTAGAAGTGATAATCTCTTTTAGTAGAATAGTAAATGAAGTCAGTTTATGCACCAACTTGAGTGCCTTTTTGCCCAATGGGACCGTAAGTTAAATTTCAAATTTGTGCACCAAAAATTACGTCTTCCTGCTCTTTGGCCGAACTGCTTCTTTTCGCGTAGAAGCTCTAAATTTAATTCTAAAAATTATTTTTTTAAACTGTCTTTAACTGTATTTGGTGTTTTAAATTTTTCTGTATTTTGCAAATTATTAAAAGATGTTTTGAGTTTTTATGTGTTTTTGTCGCGTTGTCATGTGAAAACTGATTTGATTGAATAAGAAATATATCTCTAGTGAAATTCAAGGAAATAAATTTAAGTGAAGCGCAGAAAAAAATGTGTATAACTTAATAGACCGTACTCGTGTCACCAGAATTTTATTCATTTGTTATCCTGATGACTATACAAAACTGTTAATAACAACAGATCAAATCCCCGCAGCTTGAGAGAAATGGTCTAGTTAAATTAAAATATTAAATATAAAGTTACAGGCGTCTAAATAAGCATTAACTCAGTCCTGAATACTTAAATGAATACTCCATAATATTCCCTGCATGTAATTACAGCTTCCGAAGCTAAAAGCCTATTAAATAATTCAGTAGGAGAGAGAAGGTTACATGAAAAAGACACTGGAAAAAAAGGAGACTTAAAATTTCGCCAAACGCAGATGGGAAAAGCTGCCAGTTCTCATTTAAACATATAAAAAAGGAAATATAACAGGCTTTCTTGAGGTAGATGTTAATAGTGGGACTCTGAACTAGCTGCAGGTAATCAAGATGGTTTAGTGGCACTTGCACACAAATCGAAAAGCGGAGACACTTTCGCACAAGAAAAATTCGGCACTACTTTGGTAGACGATTGCACGGATTTTTTGGCGATTTACATTGGCGTAATTGTTGGCGCGGTTTTTACACTCGTCAGCCATCTTGGTAAACGCTGTTTTTACGTATTTTACGCATAGCAAAGTATTCGAAATTAAAAAAAAAATAATAAATAAATAAATAAAGTAAATAAATATCACTAAAAATAATGGATTAATGTTTTGTTGAAAACGTTGTTTTTTTAAGATGGCTGGCAAATGTAAATAAATACATTTACTAAGAGTATAAAATACTAAAGTAAAGTTAAATTGTTACTTTTATATAGCAAAGAAATAGAATAAAATCACGGCTATAAAAACATTGCGCCATTGTTTAATTGGATTAAAATATTAATTAAATTGAATATCGAATTAAAACATCATACCAACGTTTAAAAGAATTAAAATATTACTTAAATTCAAAAACTTTAAAATAAGTTTTACAGGATATAATTATTTAACATTAAAACATATGTGGCAATAAATATCTCAACAATTTTTGAAAAGAGTGTATTAATTTTTTAATAAAAATTGAAGTGTACAATTATAAAGTAAAAGAAAAATATGTACTTACATTTTTTTTTACAGTATTTTACCTGTCGTAAATCGGTAAGTAAAAAAAAAAAAAAAAAAAAAAAAAAAATCCGAACCATAATTTAGATATCAATGAAAAAAATTTGTCGGTAAAAAAGGAGGAATGTCTAATATTTTTTTTACCGTTACAGCGGTTATTTCTTCCACCGTGACCACAATACCATATACGGCCGTCCTCAGAATCGGCTCTTTTAACGATCTTCATCTGTGATCCACATTTCTCGCACTTCATTGAAGAAGCAATTAGCGAGGTTTCCTTCAAAAATTTAAAATAAATTTCCTCTGACCCTTCTAAAATTTATAAATAAATCTTTGATTAGAAAAGCCAGATTGGCCAAAATAAGGTCTCAAAGGACAGTTTTTTGATTCCGATACCAATAATTCATTTAACGATCTTCATCTGTGATCCACATTTCTCGCACTTCATTGAAGAAGCAATTAGCGAGGTTTCCTTCAAAAATTTAAAATAAATTTCCTCTGACCCTTCTAAAATTTATAAATAAATCTTTGATTAGAAAAGCCAGATTGGCCAAAATAAGGTCTCAAAGGACAGTTTTTTGATTCCGATACCAATAATTCATGGTAATAACCAATAACAACATTCATCTTCGAAACGGACATATCCATTAGCTTTGAAATCTAAGGAATTCGAAGAGATGAATAATAAAATTTTAAAATGGCGCGATAATGCTCAGGTAACCAATTAGCGAGCCGATTACATCACGCATAGAATTAAAATTATTTAAATAATCATTGATAATAAAATCACTTTAAAAAATGCAAAATAAATTTTATTTTAATATTTAACAGCCATAAATAATTTTTAAAACATTAGATTAAATTTATAGATTTTAAAACCAATTACTTTTACAGTAAGGTGACGTCATTGATTACATCATCCATAACATAAAATTATATAAAATATAAACAATAAGATTTTTATTTCAAATAAAAATGCTAAATTAAATCGACTTTTAATATTTAGAAATCATAAATAATATTTAAAACACGGAATTTATGCATAATAAAACGCATTTTTTTTAAAAATAAAATGACAACAAAGTATGGGTTACCATAAATAATTTGTCCAGCAGTGGGTTTACCATAAGTCGTACCGCTCGCCAAAAAACAAATCGCCAAAATCCGTGCAACCGTCTACCAAAGTGGCACCAAAAATTCATTGTTGGATGGGGAATATTTTGTGTAATTTAGCGATAATTCCGCACAAAACCACATCTTCTTGATTATCTCCCGATAATATGGAAAACCGATTTGTTTTATTAATCTGCGTAAAAAAATTTTAAGCTGCTGGACTGCACAACTATAGATAGTAACAATTAATTATTAATTATGAAATATTAAAATATACATATTAACAATGATAAATACCTTACGGAATCAGGCACCTTTAAAACGAGCAGTCCAGTAAATGTCTTGCCAGGTAACCTCCTATTCCCAACCCTACTCCCTGTTCTGTAACTTACAAAACTAATTCATTTTGAGTCATCATCGCCATCTTTCGGTTTTGCTTTTAATACATCTCCACGTTGCCATTATAGAATTTGCTTTAACGCGAAACTGCCTATACGTAGAGACTGTGTATGGTTTGCTTTCAGATGTTTCAATAAGGAAATACTCAGATTTTCTGTAAAAAAAAAAAAAAACTGAAAGCCTTTTTTAGATTTTTACATTACTCCCTAAGGGGCGTATTTTTCAATCACACACATATACACGTTTCAAGAGCATTTGGGATAAAAAATATTTAAAAGCAGCATGTCTTTAGAATTTCCGATAGACAGTCTCACCCTGTGGAGATGATAGAAATGATTTTCCTTACAGTGCTGCCAATGCTCGGTTTAAAAAATTCCTTATAGTTTTAAAAAATATGAAAAAGATAATAAAACTTCGAAATTCAAAATTCGAGCTTCCAAGTGTTCATATTCGGGTGGAGGACCACGTTATTCAAAATTTGATGGTTCTAGGAAGAGTTGTTTTTTCACAGTGAGAGAAACATACATACATTCATGCAGATTCTTCATCATTTAATTTCTTTAAATATAATACAAGGCGATAATAGATGGGGCGAATAATTTCAAAAGTGATTCAATTCTTTTAGTGCTTCGACGCAAAATGTAGTTTCAAGACTAATATAGCTCTTATAGGCTAATGCCGTTTGGGCTTGAAAACAAATACACAAAAAACACTCTGAATATTCGTTAGAGCAGACGTCAACACTGCTTAAAACTCATGCCAGTAAATCATAAGGCTGATTGAGTGTTTCCGACAGGCTATGAAAAGTATGTTCATAACTGATTACACCTGTTAAGAAGCTTTGTGTTTCCGCAGAGATGCTGTGCACAAATGCCACTTGCGCGAAACCGCCATATGCGCATGTGCCATTTCACCATTGAGGCCATCTGGAAAGGAAGATTTTTCCGAGATGGCTTTTTGGGATCAGGAGCGGATAGACCTGGTCTAACCGGCGCTGAGAACTTGAAAAAAAGGTACCGGTACCTTTTCGAAGTTACACATCTTTTCTCAAGGCGCAAGATTTCCGTAGTATGATTGCTCAAATGTGGTGGCGCCATTGTGACGTTCAATGCTGTGCAGAAAGCAACCCTTTATGATAAAGGCTACTGAGAAGCCCATGTGAGGTCTTAATCTTGGGGAACAGCCAGAAACTTGCACAAAGGTGCGGACACCTTTACCAGGTTGGCAATCGCTAGCCATGAAGTCGCAGATCTGCCGGTACCTTAAATGAAGTTAAGTATCGTGAGGAAAGCAGCCCTCATGAAAGCTGACGAGGTATCCAATGTGAAGGTGTTAATCTTGACAAACGGTATAAAAGTACCAACAGCTTTTGTAACATTTTATGAAGTCATACGGCTGGCAGAACGTAAAAATTATTTTTATGCAATGGCATAAAGAATTAGATCCAGCAATTATGAATTTGCGAGGCCGCTAACGACGACGAGCATTAAGATGTTGAGCTTGATACGGTTACCATTATAGTTTATTTGTCGATTTTTTTAGAATGCCATAAATATTTTTCTTTCTACGAGTTTATCTCTTTTGTTGCATGACTTCTACAGTTATGGTTAATATTTAATCTTATTTAAAGCATCGATATCAGGTAACAAAGGAGTGCAGAGGCGGATGACGCATCAGAAGATTTCCCTATAGCTCTATCCTCTTCTGGTTTGGACGACTCTATTTTAATTTTTCTAAAGAGGTTATCACATCTTTCAACAGTCCCCGCTAGACGGGACTTTCCTGAGAAACTAGATTCTGGTGGCACTGGTTTAAACGGGAGGATTCATAGAAAAAAGAGCCCCGCTGGAAACCTAGCTACGGAAATGATGTACCGGCTACCCAGGATTTTTGAAACTTCGCCGAAAATGTTTTGGCTGCAGCTCTGTCCCAGATATAAATCAACCGATCAGACGAAAGTTCTGCTTCCGAAGGATCACGTGATCGCCATCTGAGTGATCATGGATTACTGTTTGGTGTCTTTGTAGTAAGTGAAAATAGTAACCTCGTTACGTAGGTTTCCTGGAAATGTGCGGGTTCTGAGAAATGTCTCTTTCGACGTCAAGTCCCGCGTAGTCGAAACATAATGCGATTATGACTTTTAAGTCGCATCACATTTCAGGCGCTCTTCCGGAAACAGATCCAGATTAAGAGCCCTCACCCAAAATGCTTAAATTAAATTTTCCACATATCAAAATTTAATTAAGCTGCTCCGAAGTTATGGTTATCATCTCCATGATTTGCAATTTATGGTTTTTCTCTTCTAGCTTGGCGATATATTTAAACATGCCTCGTTTTTCCCTTGTCGCAAAATAATGATGCGTTATTTTCTGTTTTCTTCTTTCCGGTGCTTTTCCCCCTTACAAACATAGTAGAGTGAATGGTCAAGGATGGTTACTAATAGTGGGATATGAAAGTGGAAATGGAAGCCAAAATAATTATATAAACTGAGTTAATTAACATAAAATCCTACAGCTCTTCACTCTGTTAACGTCAGCAGGTTTTTACCAGCCGACTCATTTGGTTTCCTTAAATCGTTCAACGATTTTCGTCTTCAGATCGTGAATAGAGAATTGTTCGAAGGAACATTTTAGACTCAGTTGATCAGGTGAAAGTGGTTAATAATAAAACTCTTAGTATTTTGCTTTCTTCAGAATTTTGTTACGTACTTTCAACGATAATGATGCTAGTCCGAAAAAAATGCCAAATGCTTACAATGACTTCCGAATAATGCGCTTATAGCCTCGTGAGAAAATAATCGCATCGGATATGCGTACACAGTTATCAGATTTGAAGCATTAGGTGCCAGATAATTGCTCTTTTACTGTACTTGTATTTACTTTCAGACTATCATATACTTTTGAGCTCATTCTGAAAATTAAACTGAACCTTTATTTAAAACTAATTAAATCTTCATTTTGAAGATTCTTCTTATAATTTCTTAGCCCTCAATATACTAAGCTGAGCCAGTTATTAGGCAGGGCTTTTTGAGGAGGAAGTCAATCCTGTCTTCTGCCTTGTCTTCTGGTTCAGTTAACAGTAGATCCTCATCATGCAATTCTGCCATGAGCTGGATTTCTAATTTTCGCGCCATATCAACAACACCTGAAGTGATTTCCTCCACTGGATCAGAAAAACTTGCAGACCTTTTACGAGTTAAATTCGTCATTCTCTAACTTCGCCTAACTTTAGTTTAGTGCGCAGTTCAAAGTAAGGGAAGAGTTTTCCTGTTTATAAGGCATTGAAAAGTGACAAATCAAAGCGGTCGAGTGGAATATGGTCGAGTGGAAGAGTTCTGCCTGTAACTGAAAGCGGATGAAAAAGTATCTGATGGTCCACGGAAAATGTCAGTAAAACTCTTAAAGATATGCAATTTTTAAGCTAGAAAATCGCCTTATCCTCCACCGCCTAGATTTATTAATATGGATTTTTCGAATAAACCCAAGCAGCACTGGAACGTTCAGAGAGTGTGTCATTCGTTTTATGACGGTGTTACGTGCCTTTAGAACTTTCTACACGATGTGCTAAAATGGCACGCATTACAACTGTGTTCTTAGAACGTACATCTAAACATACAACCTTGATACTTTTCAAAACGTTCCTAACATGTGCGATAAAGTACGTACGTGTGCGCTAAAGCACGCGATATGTGGAGCGTTACAACCGTATTTTTAGCACGTACATTTCGACGTACAACATTAATAGTTTTTGAAACATTTCCAATATGGGCTACAAAGCACGTTCTACATGACATGCTAAAGCTGCGCTTGTAACAACCGTGTTCTTAGAACACACATCTAAACGTACAATATTGGTGCCTTCAAAAACATTCCCATCACATTAAATGCATTGTACACGACATGGTAAAGGGATGCGTGTTACAACCACGTTCTTAGTACGTAGATTTCAACGTATAACATCGGTACGTTTCGAAACTATGCCATAATGTGCTTTAAAGAACGTCCTGCACGAAAGGCTAAAGTTGCGCGTGTTGTTTTTAGGGCGTACATTTCAACGTATAATACTAGTATTTTTAGCAAAGATCCCAGCTCGAGCTTCATATAAAGAAAGCTTTATATGATATGCTAAAATGGCGCGCATTACGACCATGTCCTTAGCACGTGCATTTTAAAGTACAATACTGACATATTTTAAAACATTTCCAGCATGTGCCATAAAATACCTTTTACACCAGTGCCACCTATTAGGTGCTTCCATAATGAAATGGCGACCACTTCCGGCCCTTATAGCACAAGGCTAAATAAAGCACCCGGCCATTAAAAAAATTTAAATACAACATTGTTTTTTTTCTTCTTCTTTTTTTTTTTTTTTTTTTTTTTTTCGAAACGTTGCCAGCACATGAGCTGCCCGTCTCTTCACAGAAGATGGCAACCTAATAGCTGCTTTTACAATGAAATGACCACCACTTCCGGCCCTTATAGTGGCGCAAGGCTAATGGCTATTAAATAAAGCACCCGACCATTAAAAAAATTTAAATACAACATAGTTTTTTTTCGAAACGTTGCCAGCACATGAGCTGCCCGTCCATTCACAGAAGATGGCAACCTAATAGGTACTTTTACAATGAAATGACCACCCCTTCCGGCCCTTATAGTGGCGCAAGGCTAATGGCTATTAAATAAAGCACCCGGCCATTATAAAAAGTCCTCCATGAAGGCATCTTTTCACTCAGGTAGCTAGCCCTCTTGTAATCTGCCGCACTCAAGCAACCATAAATTATTCATTTTAGAAACGTGTCTTAGACGATATTTTTTTGCTTCCGTATTGGTTAAAAAAGCATATTTACTAAACATTTCTGATAAAAACAGTTTTATTTGTATAAAATACTTAAAAAGAGGTATTTATTTTTCAAGACTAATATAAAATAAAACTTTTTTTGAATCTCATGTTCAAAAGTTTCAGTATCAATCAAGCATTTTTTTTCCTTGGGAAATGACTAAAAGTATTTTATTGCATTAGTTGCTTCAAAACCCAAATTCTTTAGTTACAAACTTTCAACTCATCAATGGCGGTATATGACACTGATTTTTTTTTGTGTGTGTTACAAACTGGCCTTTGAGCAGACAGAGATTAAATACGTAACTCACGTAAATATTTTTTCTCTTTGAGTCTGCGCAATCTTTAATATCACCTGGGGCAGATAAGAGTTAGACCTTGAGCCAAATATTACTACTGGAATAACGTAAATTCAGCATTCTGGAGAAAGCTGGAGTTGAATGTGAATAAAAGAGCTAATTAGTATTGCAAAATTTTCTGTCAGCCTCTTATAAAACGTATTCGAATATAGATGGGGAAACGTGATTCTTTTTATTCATTCATCCCATACTACTGTATTTCTAGTAATTCCCCTCTTTTTTTTTTTTTTTTTTTTGAATATTTATAGGGTAAAAACCCAAATAAATCTGTTTAACCTTCCTGTGCTTATAAGTATTCTTTCGTCTTCGCAGTTACTAGAAATCTAAACTTCAAGAACACAGAAAAGAAATGAAGCTTAATTAAAGAATTTATTAAAAGCTATGTCTTGTAGTACTACAAATTAACGAAAGTTAGCCATCACTACTTGTGTTGTCTCAAAAAATCAAATATTTAAATACGTGCAACTGAGCAAATGTTTTCAATGCCTCGCTATCAGGGATCTAGCTACTGGCATCTAAAACCTACTCATACCTTGCAAATATGTTAATTTGTATTCTGGTGATGGTCGACAGCATAAACAGAAAGCATAGAGGAGAATTAATATAAAAACAAATAAATAAAATCTGAAAGCTTTTTTTTTTTTTGCACTTAAACCACATAAAAAAAATTCAATTTAACAGCAATATCACAAAATATTTAAAAACAGCGTATTTTTATAATTTCCGATACACAGGCTCGCGCGCTGGAGATAAAAAATGTTTTTTCTGTACAACGTTGCCATTGCCCGCTTTGAAATCCTTGAGTTTGTTAATCAAAAATTCGTTAAAGTTTTACAAACTTTGCAATCGATAATAAAACAAATTCGAAATTTCAAATTTGGACTTTCAGATGTCCATATTCGCAATAGGATTACGTCATTCAAAATTGGATGGCTCTAGGTAGCGTTGTTTTATCACAGTGCGAGAAACATACGTACATTTATGCAAATTCTTCATTATTTAATTTCTTCAAATATAATAGAGGGCGATAATATTTGATGGCAACAGTTTGAAAAGTGGAACGGACACATTCAGATTGATCCGACGCAAAATCGCAAAACGAAAACAATAGTCCCTCAGGAACGAAGCCCCTTTGGACTAAAAATCTTAATCCTGTAAGAATATCAAAGTGTCTAAAATATTAATCTATTATCTCCCCATATCTGTATTTATGTTTTCGCAACGTAGTGCAAAGAAACTTAAGATGGCCACCCACGATTAGGTAAACTACTGTGGTATTTTGTAGAGGTGGTATACTTACACAATTGATGTTTAAGACTGATATTTGTTCATGTTCAAAGAAATAGTGAACACTTTTAAAGATGGTCGCCGGTTAGGTGTAAATTAATCTTCACCAGTGTAAATTACCCGTAATCATCAGCTGCCACATACTTCTACAAAAGATCAGCTTTAACAGAAACACTAAAAAATATGTTATTAATAATCAACTAAAGACACTTGCGCATTTCCGTTGATATATTAAGTATCGCTCGCCCTCGCTAACTATTAAGCTTCTACACCACGTTTGAGGTAGAACATCTGGGGTGACGGTCCGAAGGTCCTCACCCTTCTTCTCCAACCAATAAGCACTCGAAAGGTCTTTTAATACACCGTTATTTTAAATGTTCCCTTGCTGCACAGAAACTATACGCTTACAAACATCAATGCTTTTCTGAGATTCGAACCTGAGCCCATCGGTAGGGCAGTCAGTGTCGCTAACAACTATACTGGATGGGCGGCTATAGTGAGTTACCAAAAAAACTGATGAAGATTACCTGCAAATGAGAACAATAGTTCGAAGAATATAACTAAACGTCGATACTCAACATTATCGATAGCCATATTCTGTAAAGTGACAGACTACCTCTACGAAAGACCCATATGTGAACCACTGTGACCACTGTGAGCGGTCGTCTTAGGGAGGTTTTATTGTAACAGAAGTTGATGAACGAAACGTTAATAATTTCAAATAGGTTAGAAGTATAATTATTACTCTATATAAGCTTTCAAAAGACATCAAAATTCCCCCAAAATAAAATTATTTTATGAATAAAGTAATTTATACTTTAAATTTCATATTTTATGCAAAGTATTTTACCTTTCTTTTTGAAATTTTGCTTTCATTAACAATCTTTGCGTAAGTCTGATAGTTTAACAGCTCATTAAAAGTTTTAGAAACCCTCTATTCTTTTATTGACCTTTGCCTTTCCTTTTATTTATTTTTTTTAAAAAATTATAATTCTGTAAATTTTAGCAGCGTTCTTTGAGTTTATACTGAGCACGTCGTAATACGAAGAACTACCTGCTTTAGATAAAGCAAGTAAACTCTTGCTGAACCCGAGGGTTACGTCATTAACACAGCGCGCAAAAAGACAAATCGCCTTCCGCGAAGTTAGCTGTCTATGGAAACAACCGCGAAGTTAGCTGTCTATGGGCTAGTTCAGATTAAGAAAAGTTTTGGTTTAATGTAACTACGGCAAAGCTACCTGCCTAAGGGAAGGGATGCCTTCGTGGAGGACTTTCTAAGGGGAACTGGCTCCTATACGCGTTACACATGAGGAAAACCCCAAAACGCCCATGCAACCAGCCCGTTTGAAGGATTCGAACCTCGAGCCGAAATACCAGTGTTCAGCGACCTTACCGCTCGGCCGCTGGTGGGCTCAGATTATGAAAGTACGTCTGATTTATAGAAACCTAAATATTATTGTTATTAAGTGGGGAAAATGAAACTGTTAATTGTAAGCATTTCTATTATTGCTTAAGAAGTAGGTACCCCGGGGAAAAAATAAACAGATCTATATCTCCCGCTCTACTGGGCCGATTAACGAAATTTAACTTGCGTTTTGGGGATATATTAGATTTATATATAGCATTTCTCTAACTAGGTATTTTGACATAAAATCGAACTTTTTCTCAAGTGATATGTCAATTTTTTCCATATTTCGATTTTATGACTCAAATTATGCCAAACAGCCAAGTTTTGTAAAAATCGAACAAGTCGTTTATAAAAAATTAGCTCTTCAAATTTTAGCTCTTCAATGTTAATTGAATTTGGTATATATTTATAAATATCTCTTTGTTTATCCAACTTTCTTGATTCCTTCTTTCACAGTTCGAAATTTAGGTTCATTCAAAATAAAATTCGTATATATTTTCTGATTTCTTTTCAAAATTTGTATTTTTTAGTAATTTTTACAAATTTTTATGAAAACATTTTTGAATTTTGACCCATAAAACTTTTACCATCACCTTTAAGTAGACGCATTTCTAGCCCCACCTACAAAAAAATAGATTTTTATTTTATAGTTCGCAAGATATGTATGAATTTGTACATTGGCACGTTCTGAAATTTGGCATATTTATTATAAGTGATATGTGATTTACGCACTTTGCTAAAATTATTTGAAAGATTGAACAATGCTTCTTCTTTATTTTTCCTTTTGTGAACAATGAAACGGAAAGGAAAATAGGTTATCCTAAATTAATATTTTTGCCAAGTGCACTTCTTTTAGTGCAAACTAGAAAAGCACGCCAAGATAATTTTTTTAATTTCTGGATAATTTTCGCACCAAATTTTACAAAATTTAATATATACGCAAACTTTGAGTCGTAGAATCGAAATATGGAAAAAAATTAATACAAGTATACCATTTAAGAAAAAGTCCGATTTTCTACCAAAACACCTAAGTTAAAACAGTGCTAAATCTAATACCTATATATCTGCTTTGTTATTGTTTTTTTAACATGATGTTTTTGTAGTATTTTTTCTAATATGTTTTGTGATAGTTTTAACTTTATTCTACATGCATATTAACTTTTAAGTTTGAATCAAGTTAGGCTTTCACTTTTTTCCTTTTTTCTTTATTAGTATTCCATACGTATTGTGTTTTTACATTATAAATAACAATTGGGTCTTTACTTTGTGTTTAAACTACTTTGCAAAGAAACCGCAGTATCACTTTAGCTCATAGGCAATAGCTTGAAGAATTTACTTTTTAATATTGTTACAAAATGTACAGGCGCGGTGAGATAGCTTCCTTGCAAAGCAGTTTTAGGGTTCCCAAAAAATGACAAGGGAAGACAGGGTTGCCACATTTGGCGAGAAATCGACCATTTGGCAACAAAATTGGCGATATGCATGGACGGATGGAGAACCTTCTGGAACGAATTCTTACCGGTTTAGCCCAGAATGTTCTCGAACACAAGCCGAAAGCTATATAAACCCTGCTGATCCGCTGTCAGTGTGGGTGTGCTTCATCGAGAGGGCGAGTCAGAGTCCCTCGTCTGGAGTGCGAGAGAGTTAGTATCGAGTTGGTGTCTCGTCTAGCGAGTCAATCCCTGCCGAGTCGATCGAGTTGACAGCCGGGCAGCGAGTGCCGAGTGGGTCGTCGAGTTCACCGAAAGAGTCTTTTCATGTATCGCGGTTAGTGCATCGTCGAGAAAGCCTGTTAAGCTCCGGGAACGACTGAATCGAAGAGTAGAGAGCTGTGCTCTGTGTGTCGTCGAGTGCATCGCGAGTTGTAGCGTGGAGAGTCTCGAGAGTACGTGGAGTTTCGAGAACGAACGAGCAGAACGAGCTGTACTCTAGTGCTTTGCCGTGAAGCTGTCTCCACCGTGATAGCCTGATAACCTGGAGGCTGTGTCGCTGATTGTTCCAGTATGTTTATAGTAGATCTTCGACGACTGTAAAAAGGGACTTTGGAGCTGCCCTGATCAGTATTGGCTAAATAAAGTGTGTTTCGATACTTCATCGTCGTCGTTATTCACTCCAAATCTACAAACCCCGTACGAACGTGAAGGAAGAAAATAACGTAACAACTGATGTCAGAAAAGAAAAACGTAACAATATATATATATACATTTTAAAATACAAATTTTAAAAATAAATCAAAAAAAAATGGGTGAATATTATTTGGAATGAACCTGAATTTTGAAATGTGAAAGGAAGAATCAAATAAAATTAATTAAAAAAAAAGAGAGATTAATCAATATATAGCAAATTCAATTAAGATGGAGGTGCTAAAATTTTGAGAGCTAATTTTTTAAAAACTAGTTGTGCGATTTTTTACAAAACTTGGTAGTTTGGCGTAATTTGAGTCGTAGAATGGAATTATGGAAAAAAATTGGTATGCTATTTCAGAAAAAGTCCGCTTTCGTGTCAAAATACCAATATTAGAGCAATGCTATATACAAATCTAATACATATTCTAAGTCTCACTTTCGAGACATGAAAAACGCAAGTTGAGTTTCGTCAATCGGCCGAGTAGAACCGGAGATATAGAGCTGTCCCATTTTTTTTTTCTCAGTGTAGATAAGTACGTATGTATGTATCGCGCATAACTCAGAGTAGCTTCAGATCGTTGAAATTTTATATGTGATAGCTATAATATGTAGATATGCACCTCCCTTTTTGGGTGCAATCGGCCGCACCAAATGTATAAAAATTATATGTATAATTTTACATATTATATGTATTATATGTAAAATTATATTATATGTATATGTATAAAAATTATATATTTGATACACATTTTGTTACCCGGTAGGTGACCTAAGTTTTTTTATTCTTATATGTTGGTAAATTGTACATTTTTTGCTTTAGAAATGGTTGAATTATATTGTTCTTATGTTCTGGTTAAGGTTGTTATGCCTTTAGTTAATCTGCATGCAATCGTTGAAAAATAATCAGCAATCTAAAAGTTATTTAAGTTCCACTAAGCCTAATGCCGCCGCCATTTGTTTGCATTTGTATCTTGGTAACATAGTGAATTAAGTTTGTTTTTGCAGCAATTTTAGGGGTCTATTTGCCGAGTGGGGTCAAAAGTTTTCTGCACCGTAAAATTTGTCTTTCCGTCTAATTTTAATTAATTTGAACTCTAATTTTAATTGTAAATTTTTTTCACAGTTTTTAGTTTTATTTCGTGTTTTAGGTTTTTCTGCATTTTACAATTTTTAATGAAGATGTTTTGAGATTTTTATGTATTTTTTCTTTGCCGCGAAGTGAGAATTGATTGATTGAATGAGAAATATATCTCCAATGAAATTCGGGGAAATAAGTTTAAATGAAATGCAACAAAAGGTGTGCATAATTTAGTAGGCTGTACAAGGAAGTCATGTGGTGTCCGTATCAGATTTTTTTAATTTCTTAAATTTCTTCTTCTTCCATATCTGAAAATGTTTCACTGCGTATTGCTTTTGCAATTTGCATGATTTCTTTGGCTACATTTTCAAGCTATGCAAGTGCTTTAAAGCTGTTGACAGCTTCTCGCCAGCAAGCATTCATTGTTGATGGTGTATACGAGCCAGTTTTCCTTAGATAGTCCTCCACGAAGGCATCCCTCCCGTTAGGCAGATAGCCCTCGAGGCTTTGCCGTAATTACATAAACCAAACCAAACCATCATTGTTGATGAATTCACTTATTCCAATGCAAGTTTAATCATTTTCGTGCAGTGTCTTATGTTGGATTGCTTCCAAAAAGCTATTTGTGTGTCGTGCTTGCCTTCGTCCAGTGGTTTATTTGCAAAGATGTAAACATGCTTGACATAATAGGCTTTGAATATTTTTATGATTCCTTGATCCTTAGCTGGATCGGTGCAATGAATATTGCAATATTCGGAAGTTTTTAGTGCATGTTCTGAAGTATTTTCAAGAATTAGGAGAGCTTTAAAGCTTATGTTTTGTTGTTTTAATTAATGTTTGAGTTACTTAATGAATGAGCTTTCAAATCAATCAGTCATTAATGAAGATTAACGCAACGCAGACGACGCTCTCAGCGTACAGCGTATAATTGAAATTCTCACATTGGACAGATTAAATGGAGACAATTAATTGAACGCGTATACTCAAAACCGCGTTCCGCAAATCCACGTTCGGCAAGGGTTTATAGCATTAATAAAATACTAGATTTCCTGCGGCAACAGATTAATCTTTTTTATCCCCTTCCCCCACACAAGGCACAGAGGTCAAACATTTAACTTACGAAAACCTTTATAGAATTTATTTCATTTCTCTTTATTATTTTATTTACTTATTTTTGCCCATTTGTTTATTTATATATTTATTTACGCAGCTGACGCAGTTTTTAACATTATTCGCACGGATCAGTACAGTCAGAGCTCAAGGCCTTTTGGAGACAAGGATTTGACCTTGAACTAAAAAAAATATTTCTGAAAACTGGGTAAATTCAACCTTTAGGTAAAAGCTAGTGCTAAATGTGATAAAAGAAAGTAAATACAGTAACAAATTAAATCAAGTAGCATCAAAGGAACGGCATTTTAATGGAAAAGAGATCAGCAAGGACATTTTTTTATATTCATTTCACATGAGGTATTCCTACCCCCCTAGCCCATATTTCAATGAAAATTTCTAGTTTGGACTATCCTGGTTTTCTGTCCGTGACCTGCTTCCCCGCATTAGACCGGATACTCTGTATTTATGCAAGACGGTGCTGTTTCGCATCTTGCCATAAACTGTTCAAGTTGGCTCAAGATCCTGGAGAGATAGCTAGTGACTCACAGAAAGACATCAAGAACTCCACATTTGACTTCGTACTTTACACATACGTACATACATGCAGTGTATATACATACATATATATATCCTGGACTAAGGAGGAAGTATATATCGCAGAAATTTGAAAATCAAATTTGCGTCCGATAAGGAGTAGCAGATTGAAACAGTATCAGGCTGGCGAACAGCAATTTAAAACAGATTCGTACCACGTACAGATAGAAGTGGGCGGGAAACCACAGTTTCGCAACTGATCGTACAGGTGTGGTACTACCGTGTATGGTTTCGTCTCAAATTCTGAGCGGAATACCAGAGGAAAGGTCGCCCGAGAGTTTTCCCTTCCTCTTCCCTAACCAATAACCTCTCGAGAGGACTTTCGGGTCGCCGTGTATTTTGAATGCCCCCCCCCCTGCCGCACTAATACGCTAACAAACATCCATGCTTTCTCCGGGATTCGAATTCGGGCCCATGGGTATGGTAGTCAGAGTCAATAACCACTTTTCTGGCTGCGCGGCGTTAGTTTCTTATCAGATTGAAAATTAGGAAATTAAATTCGTATGAGATTAGCGAACTTTCAGATCAGGTTCATCAGGTCATGGTGTTCCTGTCGAATTCTTAAAGGAAGGCTGTAGAAGCGTTCCTATCAATTGTATATAGTATCTCTGTTAACTACTCCAGAGATCTGTAAACTGTTTAAAACTGTAGAGAATGCAAGATTACACATCGAGTTGTAACTTTAGGAGATGTAATGGTAAACAATAAATTATGTTAAGGGCAAAAACTTAATGCTCTACCTTAAATGCTAGAACACATTTTTTTTTTTTTTTTTTTTTTAAATAAGGGACAACAATATCCTCTAAATCTACTTATTTTATTAACATTCACATTATTATTGTAATTGATAATGTCATAAATATATAACTCAAGTTGGATGGTGTGGGTTTTTTTTTTTTTTTTTTTTTTTTTTTTTTTAAATTGGCGTGACCATTTGAAATAAAGAATTCAAGCGAAAAATTTCGGCGTGATTCATATTACTCAAAATTAATTAATTCCTTTAAATCAGAGTTTCCTAAGCTTTTCTTGCATCGACCCCTTTTAAAGAATAGTTTTTTTCAGTGACTCCCTTACATTTTTCATTATAATATACAGCAAGGATTTCTTAACTTTTTCTTTTATCCACCCTTTTTAAATGAATAGTTTTTTTTTGTCATCGACCTTCCTCTACACTTCTCTCTGTAATATACGGAATGAAACGCAATCAGAATATAAATAATTGCACATAAATAACTTAACAATTAGACTAAGAACATACACAAAAGTTTTGAAAAAATGGTTTATTTGACTTATGTTTAATTATATTTTGCATTATTATTATCATTTTTTAATTTACAGCTATAAAAGGCTTTCAGAAATAAAATCACATAAACCTGTTTCTTGTTTTCCACCCAAAATTTGCCTTCTTCGTATTTTTTTTAGTCCAAAGGGGCTTTGTCCCTGAATGACTGTTTTCGTTTTGCAATTTTGCGTTGAATCACTGTAAATGTCCGTTTCACTTTTCAAATTGTTGCCACCAAATGTTAGAGTCTTGCATTATATTTGAAGAAATTAAGTAATGAAAATTTGCATAAAATGTATGTATATTTCTCGCATTTTGATAAAACAACGGTACATAAAGCCATCGAATTTTGAATGACGTAATCCTACTGCGAATATAAGCATGTGAAGCCCAAATTTGAAACTTAGAATAAGTTTTATGATCGATTTCCTGTTTTGTAAAACTTTAACGAATTTTTGATTAACAAAGTCAAGGATTTCAAAGCGAGCAATGGCAACGGTATATATATATTAAAAAAAAAAAAAAAATTATCTCCAGCGCCGTGAGACTGTGTATCGGAAATTCTAAAGATAAGCTTAATTTAAAACTATTTTGCGGTATTGCTATTGAACTGAAATTTATGGCTTAAGTGCGAAGAACATGATATTTAATAAATAAAGGTAACACACAAAACGCTTAAAAAAAAAAAAGCCCCTTTGAACGTAATTTAAAATCTGAAACCTTTCAGATTTTTTTTTCATAATAATTTTATTATGTTTTCTTGTTTTCTTGCTCTGTCTTTTATATTTCACCTACTGCATAAAATTTAATATACTGGGTGTTCGAATCAAATGAACAGTCGATTAAAAACAAAGTTTTAGCGCTACGAGGGCGACATCTGGGGGTTGAATTCGTAGAGTTTGGTGACAATATTTGTTTCTTGCGTCTGACACACTTGCGCTTTTGGTGAGCCGACAAACGGAAAAGTGGCGTGACCCCAAGAGAAGGCAGAAATTGTTCTCTGATATGCAGAACACAAATCCATAGTAAAAGTGCAAAGAATGTTTCAAGTAGTTTATAGAAATCCGAGCATAAAAAAGTGGCTCAAAACGTTTCTCGAAACGCGAAGTGTCCCGGATGTGATTAGCTTTTACATTTTGATTCACGTGTGGAAGATGTTCGACAAGCTTTCGTTCGGAGTCCTTGCCAGTCGATCAGGCAGGGAGCTTCTGAATTATCTGTACCAGAACAGGCAGGCAGCCTGTTCTAAATTATCTGTGAATTTTGCAGCAGGTTGCATGCATATAAAATGCAGATTGTGCAGAAACTGCAACCAAATGATGGGCCACAGCATGCCGCATTTGCTGTAGAGATGTGATCTCGCATCGAAAGTAAACACAATTTTCTAAACCGCATCTTTTTTGCAGATAAAGCTACATTTCATGTTAGGAACAACGTTAATAAGCCCAACTGCAGAAATTGGGGCTCAGAAAATTCCCATTCACTACACGAATTGGAACGGAGCAGCCCAAAAATCAATGTCTGGTGTGCTCTATCACATGATACAGTCATAGGACCACTTTTCTTTGCTGAGACTTTTGTGACGGCAAACATTTACCTGGACATGTTACAAATTTACACAATATCCCAAATGCCGTATTTCCACTGTTATTCCAAATGTCGCATTCGCCACTGTTATCTTCCAACAAGATGGGACCCCTCCTCACTGGGGCAAGCATGTTTGCGCATTTTTAGACTCAGCTTTCCCTAACCGATGGATAGGACGCGGTGACCCAATTGCCTGGCCACCAACATCTTCCGATGTGACACCTCTCTGTTTCTTCTTTTAAAACTACGTGAAAGACAGTCTACTTAGGGAACATCCGTGATATTGATGACCTTCGTGCCTCCATAACCGCGGCTATCGTTACTGCGACTCTGGAAATCCTACAGTGGACACGGCTGGAACTGGACTACCGGCTGGACATTCTCAGGGCTACTAAGGGAGCTCACGTGGAATTGTACCGATTGTTTAATAAAAACATCTATGAGTATTGGTATTTCATTTTACAGTTTTCTTATGCTTTTAAATTATCTTCTGAGTAGCGCGACCTCTCCAAATTAGGTACATTTGATTCGGACACCCTGTATTTTAAAAAGGTGTTATTGGTTTAAAAAATATATAAAATAATTTTGGTACATTTTCCCTCTTATATTTATTTTATATGATTTCTTCTTTTTTGTATGATATAGCTTTATATAAATAAACAATTAATTATCTGTTTCATTAATACATTTTTTATGATGATTGGAATCTTATCCCGAATAATTAGCATATTCGACAATGCACTCCCAGTCGACCTCTTGAACATAACACAGTTCTTTAAAATTTCATATAGACCTTCACAGTTCAGTACCGCCTCCGTTGGGAATCCAGGTTAAATTATGACAATTTGCTAACCTCAGTTTAAATCAGGGTTTCTTAATCTGTGGTGCGCATTACTCTCAGGAAGTAATGGGAAAAACAGATGTTAAGATAGTCACTCGTGAATTAAATGAGAGTAACAGTAAAGATAAAAGGCTGTTGGAACAACTGTCATTTCAGTCCAAATATTTCATTATCAAAAATAAAAATAATTAAACAGAATCCGAAATAATTTTAATTTAGTAAGATGCGAATGCTATAAATTCAGTTTAGGTATGTATTTTATCCGCAGGATCAATATCGTTGCGAGCGTAGGGGTTCGTAATATAGTTTGAATGCACATAGGTTCGATGATATGTTAATAAAATTTATTTTAATAAAAGAAACACTTTATAGTTCTAGAACTTTCTACAAAAATACTCGTCAGCTCTTCTCAGTATCACAGAGCACAATCAGTAATTACACTTCAAAATTCTAAGCGCATTAAACACAATGCAATGCAAAGCGTACGTAAAGAGCGAAGCTCACACGGAGCTTCGCTCTTTACGTGCGGAGCTCACACGGTGCAAACTGAAAAAAATGCGCACTGCACTCGGTACTCCGAAGTGACTCTGAACTACAAATCTGAAAGCTGATGCACTCTCCAGTCTTATACAGTTTTATACAGTCTCCATTCATATACAGTTTTCCATTGACTGTCGAGAAATCTCTAGTAGCTTCCATTCTCGAAATTACTAGAAGGTATATACCGTTAAAGATACATATAGGGGTTGGATGTGGTCACAGTTACATACAGGGATCAGTTACAGTTATTCAGTTACCAATTACAGAGATCGGACCAAAATGCGGCAGTTTCTCGCCAAATTTAGCGATAAAAATTTAGTCGTTAAAACCATGGCCAGCTTGGCGATACCTCGCCACATTAGCGAGTTAGCCATTTACTATGTTAAAAGACTCGCCCCTGTATTCTTATTTTCCCCGCAGAGCATCCTCTTTCTAGATTTTTCAAGTTACATTGTACAGAAAAAATATAACCATTTTAACATGTAATTTCTCCAAAATTATCCGTATATGTATAAAATTCGAAACAGTATCTATCGAGAGAGATAGCACCTCTGCCAATACATCATAATAGTGTTACATGCGTACGGGTTCGTAATAGATTGAATGCACAATGAACCGATGACAGCTTGATTAATTTTTTTTCCAAAAATACTTAACAGTTTTGTACCTTTTCACACAAAGGTATTCGTTTAGCTCTTCAATATGACAGAGCACAATTAGTAGTTACCACTTCAAACTATTAAGAATTTTGAACACGAGGCACAGAAAGCTTCAAATGCATAAGCTCGCACAGCGACTTTTCGAAAAAATTTAAAAAATTAATAATAACTTGTAAAATATTGACCATCACCTTAAAGTAGATGTTTTTCTAGGATTGTCTGCAGAAAAATTAGAGCTTTTTATTCAAAATTCTCCAAGATATATGTGAATTTATACATTGGCGCATTTTGACATTTTGCATATTTTTTACAAGCGGTAATAACGCCAAATGTGTTTTTATGCATTTTGTTAAAATTATTTGAAAGAATGAAAGACGCGCCTTTTATTCGTTACGTGCTCAGTGAAAGGGAAAGGAAAATAGGTTGCCTTAAATTAAGAATTTGGTCAAGTAAATTATTCTTGGTGCAAACTGAAAAAAATGCGCCAAGATAAATTTTTAAATTTTTCGTTAATTTTCTCGCCGAATTTTACAAAATTTAATATTTAGATATAATTTCAGTCGTAGAATCGAAATACGAAAAAAAATTGGCATGTCATTTTAGAAAAAGTCCGACTTTGTGTCAAAATACCTATGTTAGAAGAATACTATGTGTAAATCTTATATATGCCATAGAGGCGCTTTTGAGACATGGAAAAAGCTAATTAAATTTCGTCAATCGAAACAATAGTGCCATTTTCTCCTCCCTTTTTTTTGTGCAAAGGATACAGCATTTTTTAATAACTGGTAAAAATAAAAATTTCTCTGTATTATAGTTATTATTTTTATTTCTGTAACTCTAGATGTGGATGTTAATAATTGTACATAATGGGGGGTGGGCGTGGGGTACTTTGAGCAATGAGGATAGATCAAGGAGTATGCGAGTGAAAGAAAGTTGAGAAAGGCTGGGTTAAATGAAATGTTTTTTTGGCGTTCCTTTAACAATCTTTTTTTTTTTTTTCTTTTTTCACTCTTTATTTTAAATCATAAAGCATGTTTTTCGAGTTTTTATTAAAACGTCGATATTTCCACGATAAAAATTAAGCACTGCTTTAATTAATGCAGGGGTTCTTAACCTTATTCCCAGTCTGGGCACATCTGACAAACAGAAGCTTGCTGGCGAGCGCAGTTCCCCCCCCCAAAAAAAAGTATAACGATTCTTAATATTTCTTTATTTTATTGCAATCATAAACAATATCCTACACTAAAAAGGTAACAAAAAATTTAAAATAGTTACATTTAATGCAATTTTTGGCATTGCATATTATCCACTATTTTTTCAAAGTCAGGCGTTTAAGACGATATTCCCAATCTTATAGCACCTTCGAGATTGCTGTCGTTAAGTCGAGAGATGATTGTTGATTTAATTGTGTTGATTGTTGAAAACAAGAATTCACATAAATATGTGGAACCGCTACAGGAAGTTAAAGAGGAATTAAAACCGTAGGCATCTTCCCAATCACTTTTGAAATGATACATTCATTGCCTTTTGCTGGAGGAACTCGTTTTAGGATGAGAAACCTAAAATAAAAATTAAACAGTTTTAAAAGTTAAATCGCTGAGAAAATTCTTAATGTGCAATAGATTCAACGCGAGGGTCTTCAACGACAATAACAACTGATAAGACAAAACAGTATTACCAGTACTAGTGGTAACAAAACAGTGTTACCAGTACAATAAGTTTACGGCTTATATTTTATTTCTAAAAATATGATGAATCCCGCGGCCATACAAAAAATCGTGGCCGTGGTTAACATTGATATGTATAGTTGACAGTCGAGGGCGCGCAAAAACAGCGTCGCCTGCACATAGGCGCCCGCGGAAACGGGGTTAAGAGCCCCTGAATTAATGTATAATGGATTTCGTCCCTCCTTTCCGTATGCCTTCGTGGTGTAACTGGAAGTAACGTCGATGTGTACTCGGGAGGTCCGGAGTTCGAATCCCATGGATAAAAACCTAATGACTATATTGGCATCCGAACTAAAGGGCAGTAGGAGATAATCTGTCACCACCAGGATTTGGCGATTGGGTTCCTTACCCCAAAACGCCCTTTAAAAGAGGTAGCATAATAATACCTTTGTCTAAGAGGGAGCCTTCTGGAAGCGGCTCGCAGCGCATTTTCAAGGTGTGCGCTATGAAATGGTGGATTCAAGTTGCTTGCAGCTCGAACGTTCTATGAACGTAAAAAAGCAGACAGCACTCAGGATGTGCACAGGTAATTCGGCTTTTCGGATTTTCTACGTTTTAACAGGATTCTTCTACAGGATACGATAGTCATATATTGGTAAAGGCCTTTCTTAAGACCGCATGCCAATTATTAGGAACAGCCTATGGATATGATATCTTTGTCTAAGAAGCTCCGCCTGTTCGGCACTAAACGAGCCGGTCCCAACTAAGAAGCCCCCATATTAAGGCAGGTATGGGTCACCAGTCGAAGGTCTCCAAGAGGTAAACAGTACGTTAATCACACCGCGCTTTTATTGGGAATAAAGGGGGAGTCATAAGGTATTTTCTTCCTCCTTTTCGCATGCCTTCGAGACGTTCGACGTTTATTCGGGAAGTTCGAATCACGGGGAGGGCACTGCATATTTTTCACGTTTCTGCGTCGATAAAACTTAATAATTCCACAAATGATAAGCAATGAAGGATAATAATTAAAGATAAGTAAAGGGATAATTAAGGATAATTAAAAAGAGTGAATGCAACGTAATGATTACGTCAAACGGAAACATAAATTTAGTGTTGTCCTTGCGGTTTCAACAGAACTGTACGTCAACGCATTGTTGTTGTTTACACTTCCAAAGCGGAAATTTAAGTATTCGATCCTAAGTGGAAGTACTTGGCAGGAACAAAAGACAAAAGAGGAGCTTATTTATACCACGCTACACTACCTTTATTTACCTTTTATTTTGCCGCACAAAGTTATCAATCTTCATTATAATTCTAGTGCTTTAGATAAAATAATAAAGGTTTAGGATCAGGTAGAGTGGTTCCGTTCACTGAATCTTCCCCGCAATAGCTTGTCCTTCACCCACATAGGAACTAATAAACTTCTTTTTTCCTTTTGTTGGATTTGCTTAGTTTTCATCGTTACCCACACAGATCAAAATAAATCAACAATTCATGGTCAGTGGGGGACGGAGATAAGAACTTGACCCTGAACCTAAAGCTGCTGCTGAAGTAGCATACATTCATCCTTGAAATCAATGCGTATTTAGTTGATATGATGTAATAAGCTGTTCATGCAGCTTGTAATGCAAGGTAATTGAATGGAGAACAAACTTTTTTTTTTTTTTTTTTTTTTTAAATTTTATTTTTATGAGTTTTGATTTAGCTTATATATGGTGTTTGTAGGTGTGGTAAAAAATGCACTGGTATCATCCATTTTCAAACGATTTATTTGGTGATATGGTTAATTTATTTGGCGATATCGATCTCAAATTTTGTGCACACACACACATACACACATGCACGCGCTGTTTGTCGATGATAATACAATGCAATAAACGATTTTTTTCAAAATCTGAATTAGTTTTTTTAGCTCAAAAACCGCACTAGTCCGAATGAACTATTAGTTAAACGGGATTTTATGTCGTCCACTATAAACGCTGAAACACCTTTCAAATTGTTATCACCAAACAGTGTCGCCCTGTGTTATTTTGAAAGGAATTAAACACTGAAGAATCTGTATGTATTTTCCTAGAATTGTGAAAGAATTGCGGTACCTAGGGTCATCAAATTTTGAATAACGTAGTCCTCCACCCGAACATAGGCACCTGGAAGCCCGAATTTTGAATGTTGTGTTTTTTTATAATTCCTATTTTGTAAAACTTGAATGAACAAACTCAACAATTTGAAAGCGAGCAGTGGCAGCACCGTACGGAATAAAAAATTTTTATCTCCAGTACCCGAAAAAATGGAAGGGCTGAAAAAAAAAAAAAATATATATATATATATATAGATATATATATATATCTATATATATATATATAAACGTATGCCAACTCTTTTTTTCTTTTTTTTCACACTGCAACGGATATTCTAAGCAAATGCTGCTATGCTGCTTTTAAAATTTTTGTAATTTTGCTATTGAAATGCATATGGCGTAAGTACGAATGTGCTTAATAATAATCCAAAAAGACGTACTTTCCTCCGATTATTTCACGTGCATTATTTTAAAATTTCAACACTAAAAATATCTGTTTTAAAGTTTTGAAATTTTCACAGATTATAAAACGAAATATTTACCCTTTTTTTAAAAACAATAATGATAAAAAGATATTAATTGCGCAATGTTTTTTAATGTCCTGCATTTGACCTTAAACAGAAAAGTTTTGCTTCGTTCTTTGCGTCACGTGATCGAATAAAATAATAAATTGTTTTTCGTTTAAACTACCACTTGAAAAACTAAACCTGCGAACACAGTTAAATACTGCCAAGCCTGGTGTAGGTAGAGGTTGAAGCAAGGCTAGCATCCGTACATTTCCGTAATCCTATTAAATGTCGCCGGGCTTTCGGAGGGTGCTGAGGGTCTCTCACCCCTCTTTCCATACCATTAATCTCTCGAAAGGACTTCCGGCTCGGAATGTATTTTGAGTGGCCCCTTGCCGCACAGACATTGTACGCTTAAAAACAACGCTTTCTCCGGAATTTGAGCATGGGCTCATTGGTACAGCAGTTAACGTCACTAACCACTCAACATCGGAACAGGACTTTGCCGTCACCGTTTTGGCATCATATGCTATTTGGTTATTGGGTCGATTTCCCGTCAAGACATGTTTTCCTTTACATGTCCATATATCTTGCCATATTATATTAAGTTTATTTAGTTTAAAAGATTTGTTTACCTGTTGTATACCTCTGGCTGTTTTAAATTTTAAAATAAAAAAAGCTTTTGCTATCAAATACATGTTTTAGATTTACTGAAATATTACCTAGAATTAATGAATTAAAACCTTTCAAAAAATATACGAAATACTTTTGCGTACAATTTTATACAAACATATCGTTACGCATGACATAAAATTTAGCTTATTAGTATATCTGTTTACATATTTATTAATTTTAAAAGAGTAATATACTAACAAGATTTCAAAGCAATTCCATTTTCAATTAAGATTTCATAAAAATGTGAATTCCTGTTTGGACTAGTGATTTTTCCGAACTGGGTGATTCAAATTTCAAGAAATTTTAACGAATCATGTAAATGTAGTATCTGAATAATTTTTGAAATGATAATATTAAAGAATATGTCAGAGAGGTTTAGTTTATAATTATGAAATATGATAAATTTTGTTGTATTTGATACTGACATAATTTTCTAAGTAACCATAAGTAATTTCTTTATATCTCATATTTGTAAACAAATAATTATATATATGTATGTATATTATAAGCAGCATTTATTACTTATTTCATTTCAACTTGACGGCGCTTAAGCTGCCGGCGGATTGGTCTGTCAGCGAAAATTCATACAACCCTCAGCGTCACAGTTGGCAGTCAGCGTTACAGATTATCACGGGATACGGGTCTTTTCCAAATTATCTGAGAGACCTGAGAGAAGGTAGTAGCTGCGAAAGTGAGGTTTAGATGATTACAGCAAAGCGAATGAAGAGGAAGGATGCCTTTCGTGCAGAATTTCTATGGAAAGCTGGCTCATATATAGTATATATATACGTTACACTTGAGAAAATCCATGAAAACGCACTTGCAGCCAGCCTGTTCGCGGGATTTCGAACTACCAGTGTTACAGTTTTCGAACTACCAGTGCACTTGCAGACCGAACTACCAGTGTTCAACGACTTTACCGCTCGGCCGTTGGTGGGCCTCCATAAAACTGGTTCGTATCTGCATTTCTGGTATCCATGTGAGGAAAGCCGCAGTCATGCAGGCAACCCGTTCGAATGGTTTGGTTTGGTTTATTTGATTACGGCAAAACACACCAGGGCTATCTGCCTAAGGGAAGGATTGCCTTCGCGGAGGACTTTTTAAAGGAAATGCACATATTAAACACGGGAAATAAACGAAAACGCCCATGCAGCCAGGCCGTTCACCGGGATTCAAACCACGGGCGGAACTACTAGTGTTTAGCGACTTTACCGCTGGAGGGCATCCGTCCGAATGGAATCGAGCCCAGGTCAAGTTACCAGTGCGCAGCGACTTTAACCCTCGGCCGTTGGTGGCCTGCGAGTATAGGGAGGAGAATTATTCAGCCCACTTTGTGTTCTCCTGCCCACATTTAGTAAATATCAAGTTAAAACTGCCAAGCATAAGCTTCTGGTCACAATGGTTTCAGAACCTGAAACATAAATAATTGTACCTGAAACAGGAACAGCTGAAACGGAACAGCTCAACAAAAGCTGAAAGGTATAATAAACTTCTCTGCCAAAAAAATATGCCTAGTGTAACAAAAATACTCGTATTCCTTTTTTCTTTTTTTCCCTGCATTTGTATTTAATATTTGTATTTGTAATTAGAATAACAATGCTTATGTATTTATGTATATTGAATATTATATATGCTTAGTTAGTACTTGTATTACATCATAACTTATTATTAACGAGAATTAACGTATTCTCGTAGTATGCACATCTTGCATTTATATTTAATATTCGCACATTTCATGGTGTCAATTACGACCTATTCAGATTTTCATCTGTGCATATGATTTTTAAAGATGCCATCGATCTGTCTACTTGTTCTTGGGGCTGTGAACTGGTAGATAGTGGTTGACATCTACTGAGTTAGTAACCAATTCCCCACGGATTATATAGGAAAAATATACCTGGGTCGATAGCCAACTCAGCAGTTTACGTAACTAAACACTGCTCTGGCTGGGCAGCCCACATCAGCTACAAAAGCAAGAAGGAGGATTAATATTGGATTATTCATGATTAAAATTAAAAAAATTTTAAAAACGTTTTACAATATTTACGGCTTGATTTACAAAACTGGATGCCTATAGCAAAAACTATTTGGGGACTTCCCCTCTCTAATTTCTTGATTGTAGGAAATGCGAGTGATGTAAATTATATTTTATACAAAGCATTCCATGAAATTATTCTATAATTAGCCCAAAGAGGCAATTTGCCCAGCAGGGCTATTAATTTCGTTTTGGCATTTTGCATCGAATCACTATAATTGATCGTATTACTTTCAAATTGCTGTTACCAAATATTATCGCCCTGTATTATATTTAAAAAAAATAAAATCTTGAAAAATCTGCATAAATGTAATAATGTATGTGTCCCGCACTGTGAAAAAAACATACCTAGCGCCAATATCAAATTTTGAGTAAGGTAGTCCTTCACCCGAATATGGGCACCTGAAAGCCTGAATTTTGAATTTCGAATTTTGTTTTTATTATCTATTTCATATTTCGTAAAACTTGAACGAATTTTTAATAAAAAAAAATTTAACGATTTCAAAGTGAGCAGTGGCAACACTGTAAGGAATAAAAAAATTTTGTCTTCAGCGCGAGAGTTGTCAATCGGAAATTCTACAGATTTGCTGTTTTTAAACATTTTTAACCCAAATGGGAGTTAGCCCAAATACTCTCGAGACGTGCATGTATATGTAAATGAAAAAAAAAAAAAAAAAAGCGCCCCTTTGAACGTAATATAAAATCCGAAAGCTTTCAGACTTTTTTTTGTAATTCAATTTTTAGCAAGAATGATGCTAATATTTTATAGTATATGACTAATAAATAAAATCATTTTTATAAAAAATTATTTCTCTTTTAATTTTCATCAAAGCTGAAGCTAATCTTTTAGTGACAAGCAAAACCACTTTTTTTTTTTTTGAAAGATTTATTTTCGGTTTAATTTTCGGCAACGGTGATACTAACATTCTATAGGGATGATAGATAAATAAAATCATTTGTATTGAAATTTAGTTTTAATTTAATTTTAAGCCTTTTAGTGATAAGTAAAATAATTTTTTTAAAGATTTATTTTCAATTTAATTTTTGGCAACGGTAGTGCTAATATTCTGTGGTAATTTCAGCAAGAGTGACGTTAAAAAGCAGACAGTACGACCGCTTCTAAAATCTTCATTCAAATGAGCTGGCTAAGATGAGCAATGCCGATTCACGGTCGCGGTTGAGAAGAGGAGATGTCGTGCATGCAACGTGACATGAATTCCATACGTCCGAGCCTGATAATGTTATAATATCTAGGTCTGCGGGGCGTTTGCTACATAGCTGGAAGGAAGTCATCCCCTTCGAGTAGCGGAAGTGACTTTTTATGATGAGCTCTTTTTGCATGTTCGAAGCCGTCACAGTTTTCGGGAATCAGTAATTGCTTTCCCCTTTTTCTAAGCTTTATACCTCCTTCCTCCTCCCCAGAGAGGAGTAATTGCGCGTATTAGTAACGGACGGTGTGTGATCAACGAGCGGAAAAAGAATTCGAGAATGGATTACTGAAAAGGTGTGCGAAACTGTGAAATCGAAGGATTTAATGTTGCTGATCTGTGTTAAGATATTCATACCGTGGGACCCATTCGAAAATGATATTGCGCAAACAGATTTTTTAATGGAAAAATCTTGTACCATAAAGAGCGGAATCTTTGAGAATGTTGGGATTTAATATAATAATCACTTATAATGAATGATCTTTATAATTTTGCCATCAAAGATTTCTGCAGTTTTATTTCTGTTATTACTTAGTTCTACCAAATTTTATCCTATCGCTATGTAAAGTATATATTAATTAACAATTTTTTGCATGATGAAATCTATCAGGAGCGTAGCTAAAGGGGGCACATCTGTCCCTGGGCACAGCATACGGGGGAGGGCAAACTGATGTTATGATGTTTTAGAATTAAATATTTTCCATTCTAAGCAAACAGGAGGGGCCGGGAAATCTTCAGCTGTCCTAGGGCGCTAAAAACCCTAGTAACGTCTCTGAAATCTATCCTATACTCAGAGTGGATTGGGATAATATGATCGGCATGGACAATTTTCATAAGTGTGTCGGCACCTTTATGTAAGTTGACAATTGTTCGCCAAGGCTCAAAGATTGCCTCAGCATTAAGGCACAAAGGTACAGGACACCCTCATGAAGTTCAGTACGTATCATGAGGAGTGCTACCTTCATCAAGGTTTCGGGACATTCCTTTGAAGAACTAAGTGAGTAGTCGTCGGCTTAGACATTGTTCGTCAAGATATAAGAGATGTCGGCACCCTTATGAAATTCAGTTTACACCACGAAAAATCAACTTTCAACAAGATGATGGCACTCCCATGATTGGGTCTTTATTTTAGTGAATAGTCCTCAGTGCGCTTAAGGTTGTCTGCACCCTTAATGAAGCTCCATTTAGAACTTACGGAAAGTAGCTCCTATCAAAATGCAGTACTTTTATGATGGTGTGCGTGTGTTGGCGAAATCTTCATCATGAAAGTGCTGGCACCTTTATCAAGTTACTGTTTGTCTCCATTTAGAACTTACAGAAAGCAGCTATAATCAAAATGCAGTACTTTTATGATGGTGTGCGTGTGTTGGCGAAATCTTCATCATAAAGGTACTGGCACCTTTCCCAAGTTATTGCTTGCCGAGTTGTTGTTTGTCTCCATGCAGGACTTACGGAAAGCAGCTCCTATCAAAATGCAGTACTTTTATGATGGTGTGTGTGTGTGTTGGCGAAATCTTCATCAAGGTGCTAGCACCTTCACCAAGTTACTGATTGCAGAGGGTACAGTGGCAGACAAGTGTCTGCAATTTTGTAAAGTCAGCATTATTATTAATTCAATTTATGACTTGAAGAAAGCAGCTTTCCAGGTGTTGATATCTTTATATGAGAGCATCTTCCTCAGGAGATTTGGCAAAATCATCTCATAAAAGCGCAGGAATCATTATGAAATGCACTTTATAACGGTGAGAAAGCGCCTTTCCTGGCACCTTTATGGTGGCTGCTGTCTTGGCGAACAATCGCCGAACTGCGTAAAGGTATAGGCATCTTTAGTGACAAGGCAGACCTTCAGCCATCGGCACAGGAAATTTCTCGAGTTTCCGATGGCTTCATTTCTCTTTTCCTAATTTTTTACTATTTTTTCTTCTTAAACAGAATATGTAAACGAAAGCAATTTTAATTAAGATTATTAAATTAGGAGAGTGAGAATTAGCATCTTCAGGGAGCTTTAAAGTGACTCCTGTGTGCTGTACTTGTTGTGAGCGGTATTTTCTTCGAGTTGGTGAATTTCTGTTAGCTGTGAAATATTATGTAATTTTTTCATGGAATTTACCGATGTGCTTAGACAGAAATTAACATGTGAATTGTACATAATTTCAGTTTGTAAAGCATCTGTTATTCCCACGAAAAGCAGAAGTGAATTTGTCTTAAGTTTGTTATGCAGATCCGACCAGAGGCCGAACGACTCAGATTTAAATCTAATGGGCTGGTAAAATGAGTTATATTAGGTTACGATACAATAACACGCCGAACAAGCTTTAATTTAGAAGTCAAACAATAAAAATCAGCTTTATATTTTCAAATTTTCACAGGACTAGTTTCGATGGTTTTACCGAACCATCATCCTCATCTGCAAAAGCGCAAATGAACGAGATATGATATAGTGATAAGATAAGATAAGAAAAGAAAAACCAGACAGGTGTTAAGCTACTGGCGCCATCTGTTGATGAAACGAGAACTAAAACAGATATAATTAGATTAGGGTATTTGAATATGACAAAACACACGAGAACTACCTGCCTGAATAAGAGATGCCATCGTAGACGGCTTCTGAAGTAAATTGAGTCATAGTCACGTCACACATTGGGAAAATCACGAAAATCAAACATGTAACCAGGCCGTACACTTAAAATCGAATACGGGTCGAACTCGCTATCTGTCTAGTAGAGTCTGCGGGACTTTATGGCTCCAGTTACAATAGTAACCCTGCAATATTAAGACGTATTAATATGACTAACACACCAGACGAAGGACCTCCGTCCCAGGCCCTCATTATACGGGACCCATTCAGAGTTTGGAACATCCAACGTCCGTGGGACCTCGTTCTCGCGGGCGCAACCCCCGCAGTCTCCGCACGGCTTTTACGAAGCATTGGGCAGAACGAAAACGTTGCTATTTCGAAACTCTGTCACCTTGCCTCCGGGCACCACTCCATCGGCAAAACCACATTGTAGATAGGTGCTCTGTCCACTTTGTCAGTCCCCGCCACGAGAACTGAATGGGGTCAAACCCCCGGGCACTCAGTCGACAAATCTTCCATATAGCTCCACCACAGCCAAAGGAACAGACACGGCAGTACCAGTACGGTCCCTGCCAAGCCTAAACCAACCTGAGTACAATACTCGGGCTCTAGTCCTGTGAAGTCAAATTATATACCCCCGTGGTTGAGACTCCCTAGGTACAGATCCTAACCAGTACTTCCCAGTCGTTCGCCTGAGTCAACCCCCGGGGCGAGTACTAATATGACTCAAATTTAAGATCCCAAGATAAGAATTGTAGAGTCATTAGATTTTTTTAATCAGGAGACATGCAAAATGAGCAATGCCCTCGTTGGGTCTCGAACCTAGATCTCTGGAATACGCACCGAGTGTGCTACCGTTACACCACGAATGAGGGAGAAAATATCTTATAGGCTACTTGAGCTAAAGGAATCTGATCGCGACTTTTCTTCTGAGACATCATTCTGCAATCTTGAAAGGTCATACAAAATCTTATTTTATGCCTTTCAATCACTGGTGGATGTTTGACCAATACCACAAGAGCACATTGTAACGCCTTTTTGCATCTTTACACGTTTCGGCCGACCACTGGCAGAGTGAATAAGATGCCGAAACTGGCAATTGACCCAACTTCACAATTAGGATGCTTAGTGTTCCGATCATTTGATCCGGTACAATTTATTGGCAGAAGATACAAAGAAAGGATTATTGCAATCGGCTTCTTCTGTAAAACGAGATAAAGACTGTCATATATGTCATAAATAATACCAAATTTGGACGATGTCTTTCTTAATGGATTGCTTTCCCTTTTCACATCAACCTACAATCTCACGGTCGCAATTCGTTCTGAACTTGTCGTAGAATTAAGTATGTCGTAAAGACAGCTGAATCTGATTGGTTCTGATTTCATTGCACTTTTAAAGATTAATTTCCCCTAACTCTGCATCACGATGTGACTCGTTCAGTTTATATAAACAAGGAGATAACAAGACATCCATTTCGTTCAGCGAGGTTGCCAGCAACAACATTTGGCCCAATACCGCTGAAGGACATGGTCTGTTACCCTCGGATCTTTTAAACATTTATTCTAAGAAAATTATCCAGTTTACGTGATCGCAATAATATTAGCCGAAAGAGCGAAGAAAATTATGAGATAAATGGACCACTTTCTCACGACATAGCTTCGAAATTGGGTAGCGGTGGCTGAGAACTCCTCGAAACTTCAACTTGAAAGGAAATAGCCAATTGCCCTTTCTGAAACTACGTAGTTTGTAGACATATGCCATAGACCCTATCTTAAGTTGTTTTATTATTTCACGTAGTAACAGGAAAGTAAATTGAAAGGAAAGTAATTGAATGTTAAGTACAAAATAGGAAAGGTAAACATAATATGGAAGGTTTCCTTGTAGTCATTGCTAGAGAAGCGAAAGCATTGATTACTAGACAATCGAAAATATTGACACGAATTTTGAAAACTTCAGAGAGAATTTCCGGTTAATTAAGCGGGATTTCAATATTTCAAATGCAGTTCTGTATTTCAATTTGAAATTGTATATTTATGAATTTTTTATTTAAAATATTGAAATTTAGCAATCTAATGAGCGCACTTTCAGGCTATGAATGATAGATTCATGGAACTATGACAATTTTAATTTTTAATATTTAAATTATTTCATCGTATATGCGTATGATACATAAATTGATTATAAGCTGAATAATTCCAGATCATTAAAATTAACATTGTAAGAATATAAATAAATCAACAGAAAAGGGTGTTAACATCACTTTTTCACTATTGCCAACTAATAAAATAATACCCACTATTGCCAACTAATAAAATAATACCCACTATTGCCAACTAATAAAAAAGTATTAAGACGTCTTAAATAAAGATAAAAGCAAGAACGAAGTACACAGACGATTGCATAAACTGTATCATTATAGTAACAAACTGTATCGTTATAGTAAAATAGCAAATATTATCTCTTATTTTTGATGCAGATAATAATGAACTGGCAAAAACAGTCTGAAGTTTCCTAACAAAATTCAATAGATATTTTAAAAGAATTTTTAAAGCTTTCAGATTTTATATGACATCCAAAGGGGCGTTTTTTTTTTTTTTTTTTTTTTTTTCCACTGGGGAAGGGGGGGATCAAAATAGGATTTGAAAAGTGATACAGACATTCAAAGTTGGATATTATTGCTACGCTACCAACATAATATATGTAAGAAATGTAAAGAAACCTCGTGCATAAAATATCCGTATTTGAAGACGCAATGTTAGTTTAAGGCAATGTTAATGTTAATGAAACACTCTGAAATCGTTGAGTTTGTTAATAAAAGATTCGTTAAAGTTTTACAAAATATGAAACAGATAATAAAACAAATTCCAAATTTCGGCTTCTAAAGGCCCATATTCGAGTGGAGGACTACGTTATTCAAAATCGGATGTCTCTATTTAACATTGTTTTTTCACAATGCGCCAAACATACGTAAGTCAAGCAGATTCTTCATCATTTAATTTCTTTAGATATAGTACAGGGCGATAATATTTGGAGGCAACAATTTGAAAGGTGATTCAGACTTTTATAGTGAACCAACGCAAAATGCCAAAACGAAATTAAGAGCCCTTCGGGGATAACGCCCATTTGGCCTTTAAAAAAAAAAAAGAAAAGAAAAAATTTTTTTCCGATACATGAACTCATCGACATATCCGCTCAATCAACCGAAAGGAAATTTTAGATGTTATTTGAAGTTATACGCTCCAGACTGTGATGATTTAAAACAATAGAGCTCTCGTAGTTACGGTTACAGTGAAAAAAAGTACGAAATTTTCGAATGGCAGTACCCTTTTTTTCTGCGCAAACTGATCAGCTTGTTATAATCATTTATAATACTGCCTAAATAAATGCAGAATGGTGAATTTTTCAAAAAATCAACTTTGAATTTTTTTTAGAAAATCAGCTGGATCCTTCCATTTTGCCATAAAAATTTCCTTTTGTTCGGATATTATTCATATACACCAGTAGCCCTATTATTCATATGTAATTTTTTTGTTCGTTTAATTACATAAAATTAAATTTATATAAATTCTTCTTACAGTTTTAATTAAGTAAAATTCAAATTTCCAAAGAGCTTTGAAATAAATATAAGAAGTTAAACAAAAAGTACATTTCCCATTTTTATTCGTCTAGTTTTCATGATTTTAGCTATCTGTGTTACATAAAACGTATAGTATTTGTTCTGTATGTAAAAGGTGTAGCAGTGCTAATATCTCTGACTAATCGAGCGGGGAAAATAACATTTGGTTAAAAAAAAAAAAAAAAAAAAAGAGAGAGAGAGAGAGAGAGAGGGAGGGGAAAAAAAAAAAAACCCTTCTTACTGTGTTTTAAATAAATAATCCTTGATTAGTACATATATTCAAATGCATTTATTAGAAACCATTTTTAAAAAATCTGTTGTGTACATCACATGACTTCCTTGTACGCAATATTAAATTATACGCATTTTTTCTTGCATTTCATTTAAACTTATTGGATTGAATTAAATATACTTCGCCGACAGCGTATAAACTACAATAGAATAAATGCATTCTTTAAAATTCACTCTAGTATTTGTTTACCATAGCGACACTCTGGCGCTAGATTCACTTAACAGTATTATATTTCGTTCATATTATAACTCCTAATGCACAAAATTTATATCATTTAAAGAATAGAATTACCTAATCGTTGCCACATGTTCTATTCAAAGACTATAATAAAGCTAGAATGATGTATAAAAGAAATTAAGCAAACAAAGCAAAAAAGAAACAGTTTTTCACAGACGATTGAGTATTTCTCATTCAATTAATTCAGTACTCACTTCGCGACAAGGCAAAAATACATAAAAGCTCAAAATATCTGTATTAAAAATTACGAAGTAAATCTTAAACACTTATTTCCTCGAAAAAATTTCAGAAATGATTATGCATGATTTAATTCGGAATAATAAATGAAGGCGTTATCTTTGTTGTTGCTAAGCTAAGTTTCTCTATATTGGCAACAACTCCATTACTCTGCTGTTTCAAATGTAAACAATCAATGGCCGCCATAAAAAAAAAGGCTTAGCGGCACTTAAACAACTTTAAAATTGTTGATAATTCTAAAAATATTACACATAAATTTACTAAAGGCATAAAAACCTTAACCGGAAGATAAAAACAACATAATTCAATCATTTTTAAAGCAAAAAATGTACAATTTACAAACATATAAGAGTAAAGAAACTGAGATCACTGCGCCGGGTAACAGAGTGGATATATATATAAATATATTTATATACGTTTGGTGCGGCCGATTGCAACCAAAATACGAGGTGCACATCTACATGTTATAGCAGTCCTATGTACAAAATTTCAACGTTCTGAGGCTACTCGTTTTTGAGTTATGCGAGATACGTACGTACATACGTACGTTCGTACAGACGCTGCAAAAAAAATCTCTTCAGAATTAATTTTAAAGCAGTTTTATAATTTTTTTGGAGGAAACGAGTCTTTTATTCTGTCCTTACGTACAGATATAACGCAAAAGTTAAATTACATTCGATGGCGGTCAAAATGGATATTTTCGTAGAAATATGCTGCCTGAAACTTTTCGCGATTACAATACTTCCTTTTTACTTTGTACAAGGAAGTAAAAATGTATGATCATTATTATGCTTACGATATTCCCACACCCAATTGTTAGGTTTCAATTTCTACACAATCTTCTCGCGGGAGTAGAATCCCATTTTACGTTTAGATACGCTGGAGAAACATCTGGATCTTGTTTGGAATGCGAACAACACCTTTCCACTCCGAATGAGTTAAAAAATACTGCTCTGGCTACCATACATTACACGTAGTCTCCAGACAAGTGGTTCTATGTTGATTGTTTACAGATGGTTCAACAGAACACGACATAAAAAATGCTGGTGCGTGAGTCTATTCAAGTAATTTTAGTATTAGCTGTCCTGTTGGGAAGTACCATGGCAATTTCGATGGAAAGATAGCAGTAATAATATGTGCAACTGATAAATTAAAAAATAGTCTAGATCAAAATATTGTGTTTTTCATCGATCCACAAGTTGCCAATTATCACACCAATTTTAACTATAATGAAAATGATCAGGTTCACTATAGGGCTTCTTGGAGCTCGCAGTCCCTGACAGTTGCCAAGCCCGCCAGCCGTTTAACTCGCCTCTGGGTCGTAGAACTAAATTATTTTATCCAGCCGTGATTGAAAACTAACAGTACGTAGCCCAGGTAACAAAATTTTAAGTTTAATTAGTTTGGGTTGTTTGATTATGGTAAAGCACGTAAGGGCTATCTCCCTAAGAGGCGGACATTATAAGGCAAATTGACTGGTTCTCAAGTTAGTGAAGAAAACGTCCAATCAGCCAGCCGCTTCCCTAGGAATCGAACTCAGGTCGAACTACCAGTATTCAGCTATTCGGCCGCTCATCAGTTTCCTTCAACTTTACACCTATTTGTAATGAATGTAACTGCTATGAGTAAAACACATTGAATCCTTTCTGAGATGTCCATCCACGTTTCTAGTTGATTTTGATCTTCTGTGGAGGTGATTCTCATAGAGAGATGACATCCAGTGCAAGTGTTTGTTTACATTTTTGGAATTGCTGATCACTTTTAGAAGTGGTCGTCTAAGGAAGGTG
Source organism: Stegodyphus dumicola (assembly GCF_044657685.1). Taxonomy (NCBI): domain Eukaryota; kingdom Metazoa; phylum Arthropoda; class Arachnida; order Araneae; family Eresidae; genus Stegodyphus; species Stegodyphus dumicola. The sequence goes on from NC_140770.1 coordinate 168,063,636, forward strand.
ATCACGATAAGAGGGTCCATAATGTATTCAATTTTTTAAAATAAATTCTCCTAAAATGCATTACAAATTCTTGTAAATTATAAAAATCACCTCTAAGAGGACCATCCATGTTTCTAATTTATTTCGGTTCTTTGTGAAGGTGGTTGTCTTAGATGTACAGTTTTCAACTATTTGAAATACTCGCCACTTTCGGAAGTGATCGCCACAAGAGAGTTCCTTGTAGATTAAACGTTTAAATCTCATTGACGTGGCTTATAGGATCCATTTAAATAAGATTTTTTAAATTTTACATAATTTTCAAATAAACCTCTTAAATGTTTATTGGCTGTAATTCTCTTTATTTACTTTTTTTCTCCCAAAAAACTGTTTCCTGTGCAAATACGCTGCTTTTAATTAAAATTAAATTAAAAAAAAAATATGTGATACTTAATAATGGAAAAAATGAGTAATATTCTTATAACAAACCGGACATTAAATTGCATCAACAACGGCTTGTTTTAATACTGCTTTCACACCAACGCTCAGACGAACTGTTATTCAATTATGCGACAATGTGTTTCACTTAACCACAGCTTAAGATTATAATACTATATGGTGTGCAAAGGAGCCTATATTGATGATCTGATTATGACACCCCTCTCTTTTTACTATCGAACAGGCGACAGCTCGATTATTTTCTTGCAAGCATCGTCAGGATGTACCCGCTAGTCTTAAGTCATGGTTGTTCTAATAAAACTTTTCTCTCCCAGCTCGGCGATATTTCTAAACAACCCTTAGTTTTCCCATTGCGAAATAATGGTGCCTTATTTTCCGTTTCCTTTTTTCTGGTGCCCTTCCTTCTGTTCCTTTTTTTCCGAGTGACATTTATCCTAGAACCAGAAACTACAGGATTGTCTGAGCCATTCTAGAATTTCCAGTAGACACTTATTAATCAGAATCTAACTTCAGTGTAAAGTGCTCTCAGAAAGACCAGCATTAGCGTCGCCAAAAATCTGTTTTCATCAATCGGCAGGATACTAGAACGAAGGCAAAGCCTCACACTCTATTTGCAAAATTCTACATTTTATAGTAAAATATTTTGCCACTCAGAATCTAAATAAATTCAGGTATGAGCAAACCTCGTAGCTAAAAGAGAAAGTAAAGTTGTAAATTAAATTAGCATTTCGTTTGTAAAATATAAATGCTTCAACATAACTACATAAAAAGAGGGAAAAGTCACTTAAGTACTAAACAATAATTTTTAATATTAATTTTTCAGAATTTGTTTCAATTTTAATCAATTAATATCCAGTTTATTTTGAAATTTTCAAACCAATTTTGAAATTTTCAAACCAAGCTATAGGGAATCCGGACTTGTACAATATATTATTATCACAGAACAAATATAATATGTTTATGAGCGCAAAATATTTCAAAACTCCATTCACCTTTTTAACCTGAGGTTTCTTTTCCGAAATCTTTTATTCTGCCCAATAGTTTTTCCCACAGCATTCTTTACCTAGTGATGTAAATGACATGCAATTAACTATATATCTCATCCATCAGTAATTTTAACCCTCTGTAGTTACACCGCTTACATTTCCTCTGCACCTCCTTCTAGTTCATTGCCAATGATTGATGAAGGTGGATGGACAGGCCCCCCGGAAACTCTGAGGTTATATTTGTCTCCAACGCCTTAGCTGTGTTGTGAAAAGGCCTCAAGAGGATTACAGTTGTAAGAATAATAGTCTTTTACCATCAACTGCCGTCGTTTGTCATTGTTTGGTCGCAAAGATCTTTTGTCATAGGTGCGAAATTTAACAAGAAGTAAAGCAGTAAAATATAGCAATTCCTGATAGCAGAGAATTTTAAATTTCCAGCTTTTTTTTTTAATGACTAATTGCAGCCTTTTTTTTTTTTTTTTTCCCCATATTGCATGTTTAGGGAAGCCGAATGACTGCTGTTGAAAATCGACGTATATCTTAATTCTCCAAAATTTTAATTGATAACAGCCTGGAAGGAATGCATTGCCTTCCAGAAGCTTTGGGTGGCAAAAACTTTCCATTGATACGTTCTTTATGGAAAAAAATATTCATGGGAAAAGTATCTCGGAAAAATATACCCATAGTAAAATTATCCTCATAAATCGAATTTTATACCTTATACTGGAATAAAGTGAACTGTTATTACAGTGGCGACCTGTCCCTAAAACATCATCTCTGAAAGTGTTCGGTATTTGTCATAACATAAATATATATCACTACAGAACATTCCTTCCGTAAGATGGATTTTCCTGTGTGCGTTTGATGACATTAGCGATATTATTTGGACAGATTCTAGATTTCCTTTTTTTTTCCCTGGTGCCGTTTTATCCATTTCCTTTTTGCCGATGATATTATTTCCGTTTCTTTTCTCTTTCGGAGACTTTTTTCAATAGCATCGTAAGATAATCACTTTCGCAAAACAGCAGAATCATCTGAAATGGAAAGTGGTCGCCTTAGAGAGGACTCATTACATAAATATATTGTTTATTTATTGAGAAGCATACGTATACTTCATGGTCTTATACTCGCAAGATCAGCGATCACTAGCCTTACATTATATTCATATCGCGAACGAACTGGCTGTAGGGAATTTTTGTTCTTGTCATGTGTCACTTAAACTGCGAACCAATTTTCTTCAGAAAATCCTTTCCGAAGGCACCCCTCACTTTAGACAGCCCTCGAGTTCTTTACCTTAATCAATAATTAATACTTATTCAGTCCTTTTTAAATCTAATTATTTTGTTTCAAATCTGAGCCGGTATATAAAACTATGGATTTAAATTATGTAGCTTAAAAACAGATTTCTATTTTCATGCAGTTCAAGGGATGAATGCTGCATATAATATGTCATGCTGATAGCAATTAACTACTAGTGCGTCTAAAAAATTTTAGGATTAATTTTTAGTCTCAAAACAGGATTTAGCGGCCTATCATCAGTATAAATGTCGCTTCACTTTAGATGACTGATTCACTTTTCAAATTCTTGCCAACAATTGATATCGCTCTAGATTATTTTTAAAGCAATTAAATAAGAATCTGCATTAATGTATGCATGTTTCTCGCATTGCATAAAGACGACGGCGTCTAGAACCATCAAATTCTGAATAACATAGCCCTGCACCTGAACGTGAGCAATAGGCAGTACGAATTTCAAATTTCTAATTTGTATTGTTATTTCCTTATTTCAAATATTGTAAAGTTTTAATGACTTTTATATTAAAAAAAAATCAACGATTTGAAAGCGAGCTGTGGCAACACTGTACTTAAAAATAAAACATTTTGATTTCCAGCGCGCGAGATTGTTGCCATTTAAAAAAATGTAAGATCTTTATCTTCCAGTTTTAACGAACTCTGCTCTATGAAAGCAATGTGCTACCACTGCTGGAAATAAAACACGTTTTTCTTCCACACGCCAACGTGCTGCCATTCAATAAAGACTTAGATACTTTCAAATTTAATCTGAAAAGTTTATTGAGTAATAAACTAAATTTAAAAGTAATAGTTAGTAAGTAAAGTTAAAATAGTTTTTCTACTTTTTAGTGTGAGTGATCTAAACAAACATGTATTAAAATCTTGAGATGTCTAATTAGAAATATTAAATATTTTTATGAAACTAAACTACCTGGACTCGTTAAAATCATTACATTCTTTTACTTTTTTACGCTAACTATTTTAGGCGGGGGGGGGCGGCCTTGCGAGCGGCTAGTTTTTAACGAAATAATTTAGCGAAATATAAAAATATATATAGGTACCTCTAACACTCTATCGGGAATTCCAAAGATATACTGTTTACAAATATTGTTATATCGTTTGAATTGAATATTGTGTCGCGTAGTTGAAAATGAAGTGTTTAATAAAGTTAAGGCACAAATAGTTCATAATAAAAAGACTTAAAAACAGCTTCAGTCTGTCTTACTAAGAAAATTGAACATTGATAGGATAAACTAAGACAAGACTAAAAATGTAAGAAAATAATAATAATAAATAAATAAAATAATAAAACATGTATGCAAACATTTAATACTGCATCAAGAGTTCTAAACATTATAAGGTATTTTCTCCCTTCCTTAGACATCCCTTCGTAGTGTAATTGGAAGCATAATCAACACGTATTTGAGATTTCCAGGTTTCGAGTCTCTGCGAGAGCATTCCATATTATTCATGTCTCTTGCTTAAAAATAACCTAATGACTCTACAGCATATATGCTGTATGCTGCTTTTAAAAATTTTGTGAATTTGCTGTGAATTGTATATGGCTTAAGTGCTAAGATAATGCGGCTTAATAATGAATATATTAGCAAGAGTGAGCGCAAGAGCAAACTAATAGACGCGAGTTTAGCGAAAGCGTTAGAAACCTAAGCAAACCTTTTGGATGATCGTTGAAAGAAGTTTTAAAAATTTTTACTTATTAATTAGTTAATTATTATTATTACTGAATTTCAACCAATCTGCCAAACGACAATTGATAGCATTTATTGCTGTGACATCTCAACATGCTTTTCATAAAATATTATCTGCTCACGGATAGAATTTCCATATAATTAATCGTTTTCTTTGATCCAATGAACATCTGCTGTCATAGATTCGAAAGCTGGTCAAAGAACGATGTTTCTGCTGTGAAATGAGAAAACAGTAACCGATACATTTGAAGATTTCTTAAACCAGTGGTCTCAAATTCAAATTACATGCGGGCCAAACGCAGGAACGCAAAACAGCATATGGGCTGATTTTTTTCCTTTTTTCTTTCTGTCTGTCTTTTCTCCCCCCCCCTTTTTTTTTCTAAAATAAAAAATCTTGTTAACAAATAAAATGTTATCTTGAAAAAACATTTAATTTCATTCACTGAATAATTTTCAGAAAGCATACATTAAGTAATAATAACAATATCGCAAAAAAATGAAATCAGATTTATATTTATTTTCTACCTGAAATTTAAAGTTTGGCACTTGCTAGACACTTTTTTGGGTCACTCATTGTAATTCAAATATAATCTTAGCATAAATATCATCTTTAATTAATTATTAAACAGCTTAGTTTAATTTAAACTAAAAATTTATACTTTCTGTAAATAAGTTTCTTGAGAAAACTTTTTAAGTCGGACAAATCTTGAGAGTTAATAATGACAATCTAGTCTATTTTTCTTATTTATTAAGTTTTTCTTCGAATCATAATTAAATATATATATATATATATAGATTTGTATGCAAATAACTGTAAGCGTGTTTATTTGCCTGATCCTTGATGGCGTTTCGATTTTGATAAACTATGCAGTGTTAGAGAGATATCATCAGAAATTATTTTCGTCATGGGCTGTAAATGCTCTTCGGTGAATCGGGTTCCTTTTTTATTAATTTTGAACTTAAAATCGATTGCCGGTACAAAAATTCGTAACTAAGCTTATTTATTTCTTGGCATGTACCAACGAAAATTAATCAAATATGTATATTTAAATCTTTGAATAAGATTTATATGACACTGTAAACTAAGTCCATCCATTTATAGATTTTCTGGCGTGTTATTCATATTCATTTTTAAGGAAATGGAAATAATATAAACTTGGACTTCAAATAACTAAAATTTTGAAATCTTTAAGCACCGTATATACAACAAATATACACTTAAAATGTCTCGGCTGCATAAAGTTGCTCTGTGGGCCGCCATTTTGAGACCACTTTCTTAAACCATATGGTAATCGAACTAACAAAAAAGTGTTGCCATAAAGCGGGCAAAACGGCAACAGAAATATGTGAAATCTTGACTAAGGCGTACGTAGATCAAGCATTAACCTGATCCAATGTTTTTCGTAGGTATGGAAAATTTCATGGTGGATGCAAAGACGTTCATGATGAACGCAAGAGTGGTCGCCTTTCGCAGTCTCGAACGGATTAGAACATCAAAAACGTCCAAAACTGTTGTTGAAAAATTTTAACGAAATCTTCAGCACAAAGAGGCCGGCACCCTTCCATGCGTGGCCCTACGAGGATGCCATGTCATGAAGGTGCCGGCATGTTTATGAAGCCGACACTGTTGTTAAGTTCAGTTTATGACTTAAAGAAAGCAATTTTCCTTAAGGTGCTCAGAACATCTTTACTAGGAATCTTAGCAAAATCCTTCTCTCACAAAGGTGTCGTCACCATTATGAAGTTCAATTTATAAGGTGGGGAAAGCACCTTTCGTTGAGGTACGGAACCTTTAGGGTGGTTTCTGCCTTGGAGAACTTTCGCCGAGTCTCATAAATTTGCCGGCATCTTTAGGGACACAGCAGACCTATTGCCAGCGGCACCTCGAGAAAATTTTCGAATTCTTGATAGTTCCAGCCAGTGTCGATGTTAGGCTTTTCGCTGGCCAGTGCACACTCTACACATTTAAAGTTTTTCTCTAAATTCTAACGTTACTCTCTAAATTCTCACACTCTACACATTTAAATTTTTTTCTCTAAATTCTAACGTTTCTCTCTAAATTTTCATACTCTACACATTCAAAATTTTTTCCTAAATTCTCCCACTCTGCACATTTAAAATTTTTCTCTAAATTCTAACATTTTTCTCTAAGTTCTCCCACTCCACACAATTAAAATTTTTCTGTATATTCTAACGTTTCTCTCTAAATTCTAAACGTTTTGCCATCCTTAAATTCCGCCTCCCGTTGCGACTGCACTGTATGCACCTGCTCTGGACCCGGCCCTGGCTCCATCCGCCCCTGCTGAAATGATTGTCTTTCTCATTTCCTACTTTTTTGTCTTCTGGGAGGGGGAGAGGCTGAAGTGGACGGGGGAGAAAAAGAGAAAGAATCCTTGAAAACCGCAAGGTACGATTTTCTTGTTTCTTGGAGAATTGAAATTTATATAAAGAGGGGTTAACCAGAAACTTTTTTCCCACGTCCAGAGTCACATCCTCTTATCAAAGTGGCCGACTTGCAGCTTGCTTACCTTCATATTACGAGGGGAATCTTTCTTTAATTGATTAACAGGAAAACGAGCGATGCGTGGAGAATGGCCGCTGGGAATAGAGGGGAAATGTCTCTAAAGATATCTGATGCCATGTTCTTTCTCAGGATAACTCTAAATTTATAGAGCAGTTGCTCACAAATTATTCAAGTCAAAACCCCGGTAATATGACCGCGCTTACTTTTCTCGATGTCTAAGTACAAATTAACAGATAATTGTTAATACATAATTCATTCTGAAGTTCAATGGGACCATACGAATAAAACAGGATTTACCATTGAGAGATCTGTTTGAAAAATAAACTTCTTTATTTATTACTCTACAGCTCGTATAAAAATGCATTACTTAAAAAAAGGAAAAAAAAAAAAAAAAAAAGAAAAGAAAAGAAAAAGGGGGTGAAGAAGAAAGAAAGAGAAAGAAAGAAAGGGGGAAAAAATGCATCGTTAGATGGCACGCCAGTGACTATTCTGTATACAAATATATAATATATAACTATTATAACATGTAATATAATATATAATATAATATAATATTATAATATATAATCCATAATTTTATTATAGCTAGTCGCTTGCTCGGCCAACCGCTTAAAACACTTATCATAAAAAAGAAATATAAAAGAAAAAAAAAAAAAGATTTTATAAAAATCTGAAAGCTTTCAGATTTTACATTACGCCCAAACGGGCTTTTTTTTTTTAACGTTTTGTGTGTTACCTTTATTTATTAAATATCATGTTCTTCGCACTTAAACCATAAAATTTAATTCAATAGCTATATCTCAAACTATTTAAAAACAGTATATCTTTAGGATTTCAGATAGACAATCTCACGCGCTCAACATAAAAAAGTGTTGTTCCATACAGTGTTACCACTGTTCACTGAAATAGTTGAATTTGTTAATAAAACATTCCTTAAAGCTTTACAAAATATGAAGTAGATAAAAAAAATTTCGAAATTGAAAATTCGGGCTTCCAGGTCCGGGTGGATGACTACGTTATTCAAAATTGGATGTATCTAGGTATCGTTGTATTTTCACAACGCGAGATACATGCATTGAATCATGCAGATTCTCCATTATTATTTAATTTCTTTAAATATAATACAGGATGATAATATGATTTTAATAAGTCTAGCTAGCATAATTATTTCATGAATCTAGTTAGTAATTAGATCCATTAATGGATGAGTAATCAAGACAGCTATATATCGGTATTTCGACGTGGGTTATAACCCAAACGAATCGGCTGGCTGCATGTTTCGTTTTCGTAGATTTTCTGATGTATGGCATGAATAAGAGCCGGTTTTTGATAGAAAGTCCTCCACGAAGGTTCCCCTTCTTTAGGCAGAGGCTTACGTCTACTTTAGCGTATTCAAGCAACTTAATCTAACCTCACCAGTTAGTAATTAATAAAAATATATATTAAGAACTACATTTATCGCTTTCAGTTCGCATAGTTTGTTAATTATTAACAGACAGATTAAATTTTGAAGAATAATTAAATACCTTACTTTTTACCGAATGGAAGCCCTCATGCAAGTAATTATGTATGTAAATAATTTAATCCTTTTTTTAAAATATAAAATGTAAGTTATTCGAAATATGATAAACATTCTATGAAAATATCTTGCCCATGCCTAAATAAATTTTAAAAATGGCAGAAAAATAGCAGTTAAAATTGATAACGAAATAACCTGAATATTAGTATTTTTTATTAAAAAATATTTAGAAATAACTCTTAAAAAAACAAACTACATATGAAAATTAAAGAATGTGCATGCTTTCGAATATGCGAATTTGGAAAACCAAAACTGCTGGAACTGAGAATAATCATCTTCGGAATCTTTCACAATAGAAGTCCTCCAGCAAACCATCCTCAGGATATGAAATAGACGAAGTCCTCAGGACGTCTGGCATCCTCAGGATGTTCCATTGTGATGGCTTCTGGACCAGCGGTCTTCAACCCTTAGAAATTCACGGACTACTAATACGAATTAAAAAAAAAAAAAAAAAAAAAAAAAAAAAAAAAAAAAAAAAAACACCTTTAAATCAGACCTTAAAAACAAGCAAAAACCGCATTCATCTTTCCAATACATGTAACTGTAATTTTCATTTGTTAATATAATTTTCGGAACATTTCGCGTTCAGTGGCATGCCTTTATGGAAATTCAGGCTACGCCCCTGATTATGAGTAACAATGAAAACACTATTTACATCTCCTTGATACACATATTTTGTTCACACTGAAAAATTATATGAAAAGTACAAAAATCTTATCCTCTTGTACAGAAAGCTTCACATTTCGATATCACTGAAAATGAACTTCACGAAAAGCAGGAACAAACAGACAAACGCAAAGCAATATCAATAAACTGAGAGTGTTATGCTGCCAGTTTTTAATTATTGTTAACATAATAATCATCGCTTGCTCAGTAATGGCGCCATCGATCAACGGTTAGACAAAACAAAAACGCAAACTTTCAGTGATGCAATTATAAACAAGAATACAGATGGTTCTCATAAAAATTCATCAAGTTGCCTATTGATACGGATATGTTTGTAATTCAAAGGAATTCCAGTTCGCGCTATTATTGATAACCGCAGCATATCCATGGATGTCAACTCTCACTTTCAAATGTCGCTAGATACACCTGCAAAAGTAGTTAAAAAGTCGCTAAATTCAGAAGGAATTTCGCTAAAAGTAGGAGGTAAAATTAAAATAAAAAAAAGTATAATCCGTATTTCATAATAGGTTTTGTTACTCGTCGTTTTTTAAACTGAATCTTCATAAAAGTATAAATAATGTCTCAATTTTTCTGCGGACCATCAAAAAGTTTTCACGGAACACCGGTTGGCGACCGCTGCTCTGGACATCTGGGAATCATTATACTCAGGATATCCTAAGTAGGATGTTGCGACTTAAATAATATATCCTGAGGATAATCTATGCTACAGAAGATGGAATTAAATCCAAGTATTTTAGAATGGAATTAAATCCAAGAACATACTATTATAGAGATCATTAGGTTTTTCGAAACCAAAAAGTAGGGTAAATCACTATGCCTTCACCGGAACTCGAATCATGGATCTTCCAACTGCTAGCTGGACGTGTTAACCACTTACATTCCGACAGCACGCAGAGTGGAATGCGATAATAACTTCTTACAAACATGCCTGGACTTAGAAATACTTCAAGTGCCGATCAGAAAGTTCTCCACGGAGGCATCCTTCCTTTCAAGCAGATAGCAGTTGTAGCCTTATCGGGGCATATTCAAATTACCTAACTTAATCTAATCATATAAATGCTGTTTGTCTCAGCTTCCTGCAGAGATTATATTCTAATAAACTTGGCCTGTACACTATTTTGCTAAAGGTGCTCGCCAATTCTTAGCTAATCATTTTACTGCAAGACAGTTTGGAAGGATTTGCATTTTTTTGTATGGCTTTTCAAGTCACTTAGATCTATGACTAAAATACCAGATCTAGTATCTCTAGATCACCAGATTTTCTGCAGGGATTCATTAAAGGTCGAATGTGTGCTATTCTACTGCATAAGCTGCAAGATTTAGGCGACATAATTTGCCAGCAGCTTGGCCATACAAATGTCCAGATGGAACGGTGAAATAGAGTATCGAAACTTTCTGGGTTTTGTGACTAAATAATTGTAATGATAAATTTGTATAGAATTATCACATTTCCCCTTGCGCCTGTAAGGGGTTACCAAGTCCGCAATTTTAATCCCATCAGGATCGCAGTTGATTTTCGTCTCCACAGTAATGCTCGAACTAAGATGTAGTGGACGATCATCATTGCGTGGATTTCGTCGACTGGATCTCGTGTCTCTTTCCAGTCGTCCTTTACGTAGGGGAGAAGGCAAAGAATATCGCAGTCCCTCATACGTACTATCGTTGTGTAAGTGGTAACATATTCAGCTAGCAAATGGAAGATCTGTGGTTTGAATGCCGGAGAGGGTACATTATTTTTCATATTTCCTGGTCTCAAAAATCTCTTTCTATCATAATATTTACCATTTAAAGAACATAATATTTTGATTTGTTTATTTGTCTGAACAAAATATGGTGACTATTACTAAATGGTTCTTAAATCGTTATTTAAAATATTTCTAATGTAAAACGTGTTTGCATGCTTAAATGGTAAACAAAATACACTCATGTCCATAAATTAAGGATAATTTATGTCACACGGAAATCGAACTCTAAAATAAATATATCACCTGTAAAATCACTACACACATTTTCAAGAATCATATGCAAATTTCAGGAAGTAACCAGATGACACCGATGGTACGTCACAATGACGAGAGTGTAAGAGAGTGATATATAAGGAATACAGGCAAAGAACTAAAATTGTCCGCAGGCGCTTTATAAGCATTTTAGTGCAATAACCGAATAGTTATGACACAAAGGACGCATTTGGATGATTTTTTACGTGGTAGAATTATCGGCCGTCTGGAATGTGGGCGTACCCAACTGGAAGTATCAGACGGACTTGGAACTGCCCAGAGTGTCATCTCCAGGCTTTGGCAACGATTCCAAGATGATGGTAATGTGAGTAGACGTTACAGCACAGATCGCGTCGCCCCAGAGTTACAGCCCCGAATGAGGACCGGTTATTTGGCAGTTACTGCCAAAAGAAACAGGCGGAGCACAGCCTCAGACCTGTCTCGTCAGCTCTCTTCAGCCACTGGTACGACAATTTCAAGGCAGACCGTGTACAGACGCTTAGGGCAGATTGGTCTATATGCTCGTAGACCTGTCAGATGCGTTCCACTTACTGAAACTCACTGTCGCCTGCGGTTAGCCTGGAATAGAGAGCATGCATTGTGGACACCGCAACAGTGGGCTTGTGTGATGTTTCCCGACAAGTCCAGGTTTAGCTTGCAGTCTGATTCTCGCCGGACTTTCATATGGAGAGCTCCAGGTACCCGTTACCACCAACAAAACATCATTGAACGACACCGTTACGGTGGTGCAGGAGTGCTCGCTTGGGGTGGAATTATTCTGGGTTCCAGAACTGACCTGCATGTTCAAATTGGAACCAATGCAAGCCAAATCTATCGGGACGTCATTGTGGAACAACATGTACGTTTGTTTCGAGGCGCCATGGGCGCACAATTTGTGTTTATGGGTGACAACGCCCGTCGTCAACGTGCAAACATCGTAAGCGAATGCCTTCAATCGGAGGATATCACCCGTATGGACTGGCCAGCATTCTCACCGGACTTGAATCTAGTAGAGCACGTGTGGAACATGCTTGGCCGACGAGTTGCAGCCAGTCAACCTCCTCCTACATGCCTACCGGAACTATCGGAGAGCATTGCTTTTTGAGTGGTGTAATATCCCCCAAGATCAGATCGATAATTTGATATTCAGCATGCCTAGGCGTTGTACGGACTGTCAACGTCTGGGAGACATACAATGTATTAACAATCATACCAAACATCTAATATTGTTTTTTTTTTTTTGTAAATAGTTTTTTTTTTTTTTTTTTTTGTAATTTGCTCGAGGGAGAAAAAAATCGCTAATTTTTTTAATAATATCAAACATATAGCATCTTTTTTTGCTCTTTACCTTTTGTTTAATAAATAAGCTTTACAAATAAGTCAAATTTGTTTTGCTTTTAACTCTTCCTTTGCTTGATTTTGCATTATCCTTAATTTATGGACATGAGTGTAATTCAATATGATTTTGATAGCAAGAGAACGTTCTTCTTCATTAGTAAATATAAAATATTTTAGTACGAAATTCCTCACTTACCGATCCCCTCCCAATTTTTTAAATTATTATTATTATTATTATTATTATTATTATTTAACAACTTGTCATCATTTCAAATTAGCGTATTCACCAAAAGTTGTAAAACTGTCGACATTTTCAAGTTTTATTGAGGGTTTACCTGATACATCATTGCTATCCTCCACAAATTCCTTCACGTAAAATATAAAAGAATCTTCTTTCAGAATCAACTCAGAGAAAGTTTCATTGCCCCCGGTTCAGCAAGTGATCAAGGACAAAGCCTCACAGATAACCGAAGTCTAGTTTTTTCTGAAGGTAAACATTCACAGTGAGATCACGTCTTAGTTCAAATGAAGTTCCCCGTAATTCTGGACAGAAGCAACGATTTAAAGGTTCATCTAATCGTTAAGTAATTTCATAGGTGCAAAAACTTATGATGAGTTTCGAGTGGCAGTAATTAGACGGGTCGAAGTCACGAACAAATGTGTCATTGGACATGCGTTTGACATAATTGAGACAAATGTTCGAAGACGGCAGGTAAGAGGACAAATTGAAAAATGTGGACTGTCTCTGTGGATTCAAGTCGGAACGCTTTTGTGATTTAGAACTGCACGCTGTGTAGCATTTGTTAGAAAATCTGAGAATAAAGAACTTTTCAGATACGCTGGAAGTTATGCGAATGAAAATGTTGGATTTCAGCACGGCATAGACCTAACATGCCTATGTTTAAATTAAGTATTTATAGTAAACATTTCTATGGATAAGCAAATAGATGTATAGCAGGGTTTTCATGGATTAGCAAAAAGATGTATAGAAGGTTTTAGAATTTTTCAAAACAAGAAAATAGAAGAAATCTACATTGTCTTTTTCAGTATTCGAACGCTAGAACTCCAGAATACGCGTGAAGCTTGCTCTTAGTTACACGAAGGCATATGAAAATGAGAGAGAAAATACTTAATATACTCCCGCTTTTAAAGCGGGACTGAGGCCTAGGGGACCCATTCAAAAAATCCTGGTGGTGATAAATTATCGTCCCCCCACCCTTAAGTTGGAGCGCTACTTATAGTGTAGATATATTAGGTTATTTCGAAGCAGGAGAGATGAAAAATGAGCAATGTCCTCGCCGGGACTCGAATCACGGACCTCTCGAATACACGCGCACGTGCTGACCACTACACCACGAAGGCATGCTAAGAAGGTGGGAGAAATACCTTATATACTTCCCCTTTCTAAAGGGCGACTGGGATTTTAGGAGACCCAATCGCCAAATCCTGGTGGTGAAGAATCATCATTTACCACTTAGTTCGGGCCCCATTGTAGAGACATCAGGTATTTTTGAAGCAGACGAGAGATGAATAAGCAATGCCCTCACCAAAACTCGAACCACGGGCCTCTCGAACACGCGCGGAGCGTGCTGACCACTATACTACAAAGGCATGCTAAGAAGGCGGGAGAAATACCTTATAATAGGATCATTAAGAAGTTTTTCGATGTCAGGAAGCTGAAGAAATCCGCGATGCTCTCACCGGGATTGCCCTTAACTATGTCAAGTTCGCCCACCCCCTCCAAAGGCTTTAGCATGTACTGCTGACGATTTAGCATATGCTGATGATAATGGAACGAAATAAACCTCTCCATTCTCAATTCATTGTATTATTTTTTTTAATATTTAGCTCATTTAGAATTGACATTTTCCTCCCATATTTGTTTTATTGCTGTCTTCTTCTGTAGTTTTCATGGTCAATTTCCATCTGTTTTTAGTTTCTTCTCAATCGTGGCATGTATTATTTCTGCATAATTTCATAAGATCGACCCTGCTTTAGGATCCACGGGACTCAGGGTCGACATCAACAAAAGGCAGACACAAGTTAAAGTCGATACTATAAAAATGAAGTTTTGAATTGATGTGAGAGGACTGATGCACATTTTTTAGTCACATAGAATCGGCAGGAGAATAGGACTGACACTGCGTAAGATCGAATTCCGTATACCATCGGCATGGCGTAAGATCGACAAAAGCACAGTGCTGACACTGCGTAGAATCGATATCGGCATAAAATTGATTTCGTGTAAGATCCTGACCGAAACGGATTGTCAATGTCATTATCATTATCTTTTTGGGGCACAACCCCGATCCTACTAGCTGGCACAAGCCGGCTGTACGATCAAAAAATGGCACTGGCCAGAAAAAACCAAATATATAAAACTAAATAAATAAATAAATAAAGTCCAAAATTTGAGTCTCAGTGTCGAATTCCAATTCTATCTTTGTTCGTATTCATAATTTTCATTATTGTCTCTGCAAAATCTTTCAAATTTGAATAGTTCCTTTTAAAATCTTCCTTAAAATTCTTTCTATGTTTCCTTCTTGCACTCCGGGTAAGCGTACATTCATCGACGAAGTGCCGGCATCCCCAAACTTGTCACATACTAAGCATTTATCATTATTCTATAGATGGAAAACCGATTAAAATAAACCGGGAAACGCCCATGATTAGTCAGTACCTGATTTATATCAACATTATTTATAATATTCATCTTCTTGTTTAGCTCTTTTACCTTATTAAATGACTCCCAGCAAAAAATTCATTTTGTATGAATCCAGTTTTCCATTTCAGAAATGGTCTCTTTTTTTTTTTTTTTTTAATCTTGGATATCAAAAATATCCATCCCATCCCCAAGTGCCGCCATTTCAGCAAGGGTGTCCGCCCTTTCCTTTCCGACAATTCCATTGTATGCTTTTAACCAGTGTAATTTAACAATATGCATTTTTTCAGGCTTTTTAAACAAGCCTTTTTTTCATTAATCAGTCAATTTCTATGATCTGGTTGGGTGAGTGCCTGTAGCGCAGATAGGGCATCAGTATAAATATTTATAAAACATCGAATTGCTATATAGTATTGATACTGTGTTGTATCAAAACAGAATCAACATTAGTTACTGCTTACAACTCGCGCAACTGATAATTAAATTTTTATAACGATTTAATTCCAAATAATGGAATTGATGCATATTTTTCCCCCAGGTAGAGTCGTCGCAAGCATTACATAGACCCAAATCTCCAAATCTTCGACATCGCGTAGAATCTTCACTAGCATTCATTAAACCCTTCTGAGCATTTGGCGTAGAATCTTCACTAGCATTCAGTAAATCCTTCTGAGCATTTGGCGTAGAATCTTCACTAGCATTCATTAAACCCTTCTGAGCGTTTGGCGTAGAATCTTCAATAGCATTCATTAAACCCTTCTGAGCATTTGGAGTAGAATCTTCACTAGCATTCGTTAAACCCTTCTGAGCATTTACGAAGATTCAATAAGAAACTTTGCTGAGAAATATTCCTCTCGTGTGTACAAAGAAAGACCAGCAAGAAGTAGTGCTGTCTTGAACAGTTATACAAAGATTCAATAAGAAACTTTGCTGAGAAATATTCCTCTCGTGTGTACAAAGAAAGACCAGCAAGAAGTAATGCTGTCTTGAACAGTTATACAAAGATTCAATAAGAAACTTTGCTGAGAAATATTCCTCTCGTGTGTACAAAGAAAGACCAGCAAGAAGTAATGCTGTCTTGAACAGTTATACAAAGATTCAATAAGAAATTTTGCTGAGAAATATTCCTCTCGTGTGTACAAAGAAAGACTAGCAAGAAGTAGTGCTGTCTTGTACAGTTATACAAAGATTCAATAAGAAACTTTGCTGAGAAATATTCCTCTCGTGTGTACAAAGAAAGACCAGCAAGAAGTAATGCTGTCTTGAACAGTTATACAAAGATTCAATAAGAAACTTTGCTGAGAAATATTCCTCTCGTGTGTACAAAGAAAGACCAGCAAGAAGTAGTGCTGTCTTGAACAGTTATACAAAGATTCAATAAGAAACTTTGCTGAGAAATATTCCTCTCGTGTGTACAAAGAAAGACCAGCAAGAAGTAGTGCTGTCTTGAACAGTTATACAAAGATTCAATAAGAAACTTTGCTGAGAAATATTCCTCTCGTGTGTACAAAGAAAGACCAGCAAGAAGTAATGCTGTCTTGAACAGTTATACAAAGATTCAATAAGAAACTTTGCTGAGAAATATTCCTCTCGTGTGTACAAAGAAAGACCAGCAAGAAGTAGTGCTGTCTTAAACAGTTATACAAAGATTCAATAAGAAACTTTGCTGAGAAATATTCCTCTCGTGTGTACAAAGAAAGACCAGCAAGAAGTAGTGCTGTCTTGAACAGTTATAGGGACCCTGGACAAGTGTCAGTGTGCTAGGAACCCTACAACGACTACTCAACTTACAATGTCATGTCTATTGACATACACAGATAAGCATGGGGCCCCTATACTCGTGAAGCCCCCGGGAATTCCTAACGCATTTCCATGGGTTAGGATGGCCCTAATAAGGAGCAAAACTATTCCTCTGATTGGTTCCTTCCCTAAGCTGAACGCAAAGCTGCTGTCCCAAACCTACAGTTAGAAACGTCCCATTCAAAGTAACGCTGGCAAACATGCGTTTATCGAAAAGTTTCTTGCTGCGCAACATGTCACTAGATAAGGTTATTGGTCATTTGTGTAACATAAGCAATGCTTGTAATTCGCGGAAGAAAATTTGATATGGATGAAATCATTATTTTTAGAGTACCAGTACCATAAGTAATAGTTTAGAGTAGCAATTCTCAACCGGTGGTACGTGTACCACTAATAGTACACAATAGAGAAAGAGGTGGTACGCAAAGAAGAAAAGTATTTTTAACAATTAAATTCAGAAACATCGCGAAGAAAAAGAACAATTGAGAGAAATTTCCTATGATCGAACTCAAACTGAAGATTTCAAAAATAAAACACTTGTGAACTTTTGCCTGAACCGAAAAAAAGAATGTAAAGGCATTTCAAATAAAGCTATTATATTTTTATTGCCTTTTTGCACAACCTATTTGTGTGAACAAAGACTTTCTTCAATTATATATTTAAAAAATAAATACAGAACAAAATTAAAAGTGGATCTTAATTTACGGTTACAGCTAAGTAAAATAAGACCAGACGTAAAGAAAAACAGCTCTAAATTTCACACTAAATTTTATATCTATTCGCACTAAAATTCTACACATAATTAACTAATTCTTACACTAAAATTCACACTAAATTTTAGAATAACTTAAATTTTAATTATAATTATCAATAATTTCAATTATAAGTTTAATTTTTAAATTTAATGGTGACCAATATATTTTTTTTAATGTGTGCATATTTAACACAAATAGCAAACAGGTTGCGCAAACGGCAAAATATATTCTTTTTATTTTTCAGTTTCTAAATAGAAATATTAAGTCACTAGCAGCTTCGCTGCCAGCCTTCGTCTGGCTTTTAAATGTACCAGAAAAATGGCTGAAGGGAACACCAAACTTTAAATTTAAAAACTGCGTAGAATTTTACTCTGCAGAACAACTTCATAAAAAAAGTTATTACGGATAACACAATTACAATGAAATAAGCAATATCCCTTAATACAAATATTAATTATCCTAATAAATAAATTAACCAACTTCCCTTTGCAAAATTTTAAGAACTCATATGGTATAAGAACTTTGTTTCCTAAAAAAATCACTCAAAACTTTTCAATATCTTAAAGACAGTGAAATGAGCAATAAATAACATAAAAGAATACAAAAAAAAAAAAAAAAAAAAAAAAAAAAATCTGAAAAGCAAAGTATAATTAATGATATTTTATCTTATATTTTCAAGAGAAAAAAATTACAATGAAATAAGCTATATCCCTTAATACAGATATTAATTATCCTAATAAAAAATTAACTAACTTTCCGTTGAAGGAAAAAAATCATGCAAAACTTTTCAATATCGTATGAACAGTGAACTAAACAAAAAATAACATGAAAGCAACTCAAAAAACATAAAATTCCGCGCAGAATTTTACGTTTTACTCAGAACAACTTTAGCGGAAAAAAAAATCAATTAATATATATATATATAAATGACAATGAAATATATCATTCTCGTAAAAACAATGACATAAGAAATACGATGAAAAATCGTTGCCAAACCCATATTTCTAAAAAAAAATGAAACTATTCAAATTGATACGATTTCATCAAAAATCTATCAACAACAATAAGACAGGAAAATTGTGGCCAAAACCCCATTTTTAAAGATGTGAGATGTGAGAAATGTACTCGGAAGCTTCATTTAAAATTTTTTTTAAAAAATACAAAATATTATCATTTTTCCAGAATTCTTTTTGTAAAAGCAGTCGCAAGGATGAAAGTTTAATGTGTCCAAAAATCAAAGAAAAATAAACTGTACATTTTTAAAAATAAACTTTTTTAGAAAAAATCCCATTGAAAAGGTGTTAAGCTCCCTTTGTTAAATAAATTCGTATTGAATCGATTTATTGAAACAGAAATTTATGTTAAGTTCGTAAAATAGCTAAGGGCCTACGTTTCATGACGATTTGAAAATGGAGTGTGTAGAGTAAAATCTCGCTTTTCTATAGCCCATTATGTCTCAAAATGACGCGATTTCGTCACAAAACATAAAATAAAAAAATTCGAATTCGAATTTCGAAAAAATCGCTTCGAGGTTCACTGGCTCTTGTCTAGATGCATCTATGTACCAAATTTCGCAGCCGTGGGTCTATTAGCTTACGCAGCACGAACGAAAGACACACACACACAGACAGATTCTTTCTCTTATTATATGTAGAGATTATAAAATGTAGTAGTGGTATTAAAGTTTTTCAGTTTTTGTTTAGATGGTACGTGTTACTCAAAAGGTTGAGAACCGCTGGTTTAGAAGAAGTAGGCCTTTTCATTTTGCTCTTCGGAATCAAATATTACATGATAATCGAATATCACTTAAGGTTCTTTTATTTTCTCTTTTCTATATAATACTTGTCTGGCAATGATACAAGCTTCATGAGCGCCACCTTCCGTTAAAAAAGAAAAAAAAAAAAAAGAGGGGAAAGTTTTTATATATTCATCTTTTTGCATGAATAAGAACAGAAACTGTGACTGCTAGCTGCATCATGGGGGGGACGGTGAAATAAAAGAGGGAAAGAAAGGGCTATCGCGATAAAAAGTCAATTAAAAAAGCCCGGAGGCATATAGAATAAACTCGGGAAACATTTAAATACCATTATGATGATTATAAACGACTTCCTGAAATCACCGCAAATCTGCGTGTGCCGTGAGGATGCCTCTGCTTCCGCTCATCATGCAAGGGTATCAACCGGTTGTAAAGCGTTAGGAAGAATCGAGCCAAACTGCTTTGATTAGGGGTTATGGTCAAGAATATGAACTCGACATTGGAAAAGAAGCATCTGCCTCGCTGTTGAAACCTATTTCTCGGTCAATGGGAAGTCACGCGACAAGCTCAAGCGAAAGTTCGCGCTTCATTGAGCAGCACCTGTCCCAGAAATTGCGTATCTTCTTATAAATTGCTTTTCGCTTCGGCGGATTTTGCGCGGGAAAATGAATAGAAGCGCTTCGTGCGCACTTTCGCTCGACATTTCTTCTTTTTCAGTTACTCTCAAAACTTTCGAAAGGTGTTAAGAGACGCGATGATGTCTGAAACATTCATTGTAACGGAAGATGAAAGCTTTTTAAAGAAGAAAATGAAATTTCAGTTTTATGTGTTTTCGAATCTTAGCTACTTCGACGCGAATAAGTCAAATGGCGCAACGGGAATTCCCTTCGGAGGACCGTTTAATAACCGGGTCCAGTTAAAAAAGGTGCCAATTACAAAAAGGTCTTTTTTCTACTCATCTCTTACTCGAAAATGCAGAAACCTTCATAAGCGTGTCCTACATAAAGGTGTTTATATCCTTGAAATAAACGGTTTGTAATCTGAAAAACTTAACTTTTAAAAAACTTTTGGCACCATCCCTTTTATGCGAGTAAGGTTTTTGTTTGTTAGTCTGTTCAACAGAATAAATAAAAATTTTGCTTGCATAGCGGTGTGCTGGCATAAAGGTGCCTGCACTTTTTTTGAAAACTGTTTTTTTTTTTTTTTTTTTTTTTTTCCCCAAGTTTGGAAGCGATTTCCATAATGTTGCGGGTGTCTTTATGTCGAGACACACTTATAAAGTTTTCATTCTTTTCGAGCAAAGAGTCACTAGCATGTATAAAGGTGCCAGCATTTTAATGACGGGACGCCGTTATGAAGGCATAATCCATCTTCCACGATCCTGAGGATAAACTCAACATGAAGTTGTAGCCCGATAATGGCGAAAGTTGAGTTTTCACAAGAAGTTTTCGAGAGTCATTTATAGTATCCCTCTTTCAAGCTTCCTGAACCCACCAGCGGCCGAGCGGTAAAAATCGCTGAACACTAGTAGTTCGGTCCGAGGTTGGAATCCCTCGAATGGGCTGGCTGCATGGGCATTTTCGTGGTTTCCCCATGTGTAATATGTATATGAGCTAGTTTCACTGAGAAAGTCCTCCAGGAAGGCATCCCTCACCTTAGGCAGATAGCCCTAGTGTGCTTTGTCGTAATCTCAATAAACCAAACCAAAGCTTTCAAGCTTCCTGATTTTTTTTTTTTTTCTTTTGTAAGGATTGTACCTGTAACTAAGTGTAACTGTGACAAATACTTGAACAGATGTGTGAGCGAGCTATCGCTACGTCTGAGATGAAACAGAACTTAAGAAGGGTGCAAAAGATCCCTTTATTCAGAACTAAGGATAATTTAACAGAAGGGACTTCTTGTGCTTACAAACCAGCCAGCATTTATGGTGTAACTCAAAATGATAGAAATTCAAATTAAAACTAAGTCGTACACTACCCAAAGGCTCCGCAGGAATGATTAACGCCAAGTTTGCTCAAATTTACACTGGCGTCACAAGCACTATTGACAAGAGTAAAGCAACGAAAACGACAGAAACACTATCGCAGAATTTCAGCTAGTAACGTGATCTTCAGCAGACTCTCTCTGATTAAATAATCTAAAACCTTCCTTTTAATACTAGATCTTTCTACCTCATTTGAATATGCGCGAAATAAAAATTAGCATTCTGGCAAGAAAACGGAAGCGAAGAGTGAGAGTAAAGATATTTTACCTAAGATAACTGGTTAGGAAAAAAATAAAATAAATGGTTACACTCTTTTGCATGATTCTCTTAAACGTATATTCACGTTTTCTTGTATACATGCTTCTGTTAAAAGTACAGTATTACACCAATCGGATAATTAAAAATTCGGAAAATTGGATTTTTTTTTTCCTAAGAAAGGGTCTACGTACACTTTAACTAATTACTGTATGTACTGTATGTTGAAAATGGGAGAAAAAACTATTTTTAAAGTAAAAGAGGTTTTGACTAATTAAAATGAAAAGGCAACACTTTTACTTACGTATTATACAGCGTACTGTAGAGTACTTACAAGTGCTGAAAGTCACTGCTTGCTGAACATCTCGGTCAAAGTAAGCTGACTGACGGACACCGTGTCTGCACTTAAAATTTCTTAGCCAGGCGTTTCTTGCTCTAAAGGATGATCAACCAAGCTTCTGAGCTAAGATCTTAGCTCTTTCACAAAGAATCGGACCCAAGTTTGGGTTTCCATAGAAAGCTGCTGCAAAAACCATTTGAAAACGACAACTTCTAAATTTTTATTTGTTGCTGCCTTCATTGATTTTCTTGAAGAACTTCCACCTTTGTTTCTAAGTAGTGACACGAAGTTAAATAAAGTGTTCCCAAGGAAAGTATTATTATTATTACTATTGTTCCGCCCTAGGGCACTACGCGGAAGGGAGGTATGCTTTCGTGGAGAACTTCCTAAGGGAATTTGGCTCGTATTAACCCATTAAAAATGGGGAAAACCACGAAAACGCCAGCCCGTTCGCAGTATTTGAACCTTTGACCGAACTACCAGTGTTCAGGGATTTTACCGCTCGGCCACTGGTGGGCCAAGGAAAGTATTATCTAATGAAAAATTTGTAGATGTCAAAGAATTCTAGGCATGCTTATCATTTTTAGGGTAAAAATGCCACAAAAATTATGCAGTCTATCTGTAAATTATGCAGCCAATATCTTAATTATTTTATTGGCATTCCTATGTAATTTTTTTCAGTCCTTCATACTAGTTTTTATCGTCATACGAGGGGCTTGTATAATGTAATAAGTATAGTAAGCATTGAAATTAATTTTTAATAATGTGTCTTGGAAATTGGCAACCGTAGCAGATTTTCGGAAGAGAACTGGAAACAAATAATCATATTAGTAATATTTTTTAAATGTTTTTAATGAGGGCATCAAAAGTAGATTAAAGCAGGAACGGCCAATAAAGTTCATCACGAAGCGGTTTTTGGTCGATCACCCAGCCGATAGAAGACAATTTCATCACCGAACTGATATTTTCACTTGTTCTTGTTCACTTGTTCTAAATTACAAAATAGTAATTTGAGAAAAAAATGTTAGGTTCAGTAAGTAAGTTTAACAAAATATTTTTAA
This sequence comes from Stegodyphus dumicola, assembly GCF_044657685.1. Lineage (NCBI taxonomy): Eukaryota > Metazoa > Arthropoda > Arachnida > Araneae > Eresidae > Stegodyphus > Stegodyphus dumicola. Next base: position 168,086,797 of record NC_140770.1, read on the forward strand.
AAAGCCCGCTCTGAAATTACCATTCTAAGGAAACCATACGTTAGCAAAAAAACTTAAACCATTTCTTGACGGGGAATTTATAAAAGAAATTTCCTTGGAAATGTCAGTTTCATATTTTGATGGTTTTAAGAACAAGACTGAAAATATAAAGCAGTTATATAACGACGTTAACACAAGCTCTTGTTTTTCCTTCAGTTTGACAAATCAACAGATATATTGTGAAAGCCATAGTATTGCTTTTTTTTTTTTTTTTTCCGCATGGTTTTTAAAGGATGTACATCCTTTGTAAGAAGAATTGCTGAGTAGGATTATTTTTTAAACAAAGGAATAGAGGTGTAGATATATATATTCAACTGTTTTGGAAGTGTTCTCAAATTTCAAACCGTTACATTTAAAATTAGTTTCAGATACAACAGATAGAGTGCGAAAACAAATGGATTTATAGCTCATTGACGACATGATATCGAATAACCAAATATTTTGAGCTACCACTGCATAATAACATCAACAAGTGTTAACCATTTGCGAAGTAAAATATTATGCGAAAAGATTACATATAAAAGAAATAATGGATATTGTGTTCAAAATTATTAATTCCATTTCAGAAAGTTCTCTCGAATGGGATATTTTCCAGCTGCAACAGGCACAAGAGCAGCCAAGCAACAAAGTTGCGGAATATTGATTTCCGCAACTTTATGATTATTGATCCCTCCTGACTTTCCAATGTGTAACGTGGATAAGAGTCAGTTTCCCTTAGAAAGCCCTCCACGAAGGCGTCTCTCCAATTAGGCAAAAAGCCATTATGTGCTTTGCCATAATCCAGCAAAATCAAACCTGTTGCAATATGCTGAAAACCAGCCAGAATTATTATTACATAACAATAGTTTAGTTTGTAAAGATATTAGGTATTTTTTGAAAGCCGGAGAGACGAAAAATGAGCAATGCCCTCGTCGGGACTCTAACCACAGACCTCTCGAATACGTGTCGAGCTAAACTACGAAGGCATGTTAAGGAGGCGGGAGAAATACCTTATATACTCCCCCTTTTAAAGGGCGACTGGGGATTAGGGCACCTAATCGGTGAAGAATCATCATTCACCACCTTTTAATTCGACAGCCACTGTAGAGACATTAGGTATTTTTTGAAAGCAGGAGATGTGAAAAATGAGCAATGCCCATGCCGGAACGCGAACCACGGACCTCTCGAGTACGCGCCGAACGTGCTGACCACTACACTATAAAGGCATGCTAAAAAGGCGGGAGAAATACCTTAGAAGTTTAGTTTGTTTTTTCTGATTATGGCAAAGTATTCGTGGGCTATCTACCTAGAGGGAGGGATGCCTTCGTGGATGACATTTTAAGGAAAACGTTAAACATGGGGAAAACTAAAAAAATTCACCGCAACGTGGTTCGCCGGGATTCGAACCGAACGACCACTGTTCAGCGACTTTACCGTTAACAAACTTTAGTTTCTTCATTTCTAAAGATTCTTTCTCCTCTTATTTACAGTGTATTCTTTCTGTTTTATACTCATTGAATTTGTATAACCAAATAAACTAAGGTAAAATTTTCTGTTAATTATAAATGTTTGTTATTCCGCTTTCCTTTGTTTTTTAATTGTGCTCTTATTAACTGTGCTTTTGACTTAACCGTGGACATTGTGCCCGGTATTGACTGTATATATTGTTTTTCATAGCCTGGTTTGCGACATTAAGAGTACAAACAGTAAACCCCGCTTAATATGATTGCTGAAAATATTATCGGATATTGTTACCGAATTACCAAAGTCTCTCCAGTTTGTATACGAAAATATAGAAAATGCATGGTTTATTGTGATCAACAACTCGGTTAATATGATCGAAATATTATACAGTCAATTTTTTAAGCTGAATTAAAGTCACTAAATGAAAGATAATCTCTTCAAATAAAATTAAACGCATTAAAAAAAAATTCCGAATGACAAAGAAATGTCGTCAAGGAAAGGATTGATCTGGGCAAACAGCTCCGTTTCGATTTCAGTCAACCATTTAAAATTAGGTTAAAAAAGAACCTTAATTTGACGTAGGTTTTGACTATATCAATTTTGAGGGATATTTTTGAATGACATTATCGATTTTTTTATTATAGAGTTATATTGATTTTATTGACTGTATTGAATTTCAAACAGACACTGATCCATTCTCCTCGGGAGGAAAAAAAAAATATTCTACGGAATTTTTTCTTCTTGTAGAAGAGGCCTTTTAACCTAATTTTTAATTTTACATTGACATATTCTTTTCCAATGAGAGGTGCCATTTTAGTATTAAATGCACAGCACTGATAAAATTAATTTCGAGGGACGTTATCAGCAGTTTATGAAAAACAAAATCAAAGAAAATCTGAAAGTTTTCAGATTTTTTATTGCGCCCAAATTTTTTTTTTTTTTTTTTTTTTCATTTTGCGTGCTACCTTTATTTATTAATTATCATGTTCTTCGCACTTAAACCATAAAATTAAACTCAACAGCAATAACCCAAAATAATTTTAAAAGGAATTTACTCTCGCACGCTGGAGAATATTTTTTCCCCCCGTACAGTGTTGCCATTGCTCGCTTTGAAATCGTTGAGTTTCTTAATAAAAAATTCGTTAAAGTGTTTCGAAACATGAAATCGACAATAAAACAAATTCGAAATTCCAAATTAGGGCTTCCAGGTGCCCATATTCGGTGGAAGATTACGCTATTGAATGTTTGATTGTTCTAGGTTCGTCGTTTAGTCACAATGGGAGAAACATACGTATATTCATGCAGAGTCTTAATTGTTTAATTTCTTTATAACACAGGGCGATAATATTTGGTAGCAACCGTTTGAAAAGTGAAAAAGGCATTTAAAGTTTTCAACGGAAAATGCCAAAACGAATGGGCTAATAAACATTTTTCATTAAACACATAATGAACAGTTCGTAAGCAAATTTTTGCATTTTCCTAATTAAAATGCTATGAAAGTACTAATTTATAGGGCTAATGCATATACATTGTTATAATTTGAAAGATAATTAAAAGAGCTTCATGGATTACCAACAGCTTTTATTTTTGATGCGATTTGCAAAAAAAATAAGGACAAAACTAGTCCTTATTTTTTTTTGGGGGGGGGGTTCCAAGGGAAAGGAAAACTTTCTTACTCGTTTTACATTACAAAAAGTGTTACGCAAAGAGTTTGCTTACAATAAAATTATTACCTATTACCTCATCAAAACAACGGAATCTAAATAATGCACGAAATCCCAGTAAAGTCTAGCAAAACAGCTTGTTGCTCAGAGCGATGCTTCTCCCACCGCTTTTCCTTTGAGAACGTGTCTGGACACGAACATGTTGGCACATGCTTCACGCACGGGTGGTCGGCGTGAGAAGCTGCATGAAAAATGATAAAAATGGGCAAGCACAGGCAAGCAACAGGAGAGTGAAACGGGATGAGGTTCTTCTTTGTTGAGATGTAGACGTAAGACCGACTGATTCTCCTCACTGCTAGGTAAGCATTCGGAACATATTATTAAAGTCGGGATTTGACGGGGAAGGAGAGAGAGGGGTTGGAATTAAAGGGAAAAAAATAAGTCGTTGAAATGCTAAGCAACCTGTTTTTGCATGCGGATTTGTACAGCGTCGCATAGCTGTCTGTACCCCCCTCAAAAAATCATCTCTCCAGTCATGATACTTTTCGTGTTTTTATAACCTTCGGTATTCACATTCACTGTGATATTATAAAGGAAGAAAAATTTAATTTTTGGCAGGTATGGCTGAAGAAATTTATTTTGGCCATCTTTCTATAATGTTTTCGCGGAATTTTTGTTGCCAGTTTTTCATGCAATACAAATTTGTGATTTACATTCCACGAAATTACTTCTTATCATAAAAGCAAATAAATAAATAAAAATGAAATAATAAAAAATTTAAAATATTTGAAAGTATGTATAACATATACCACGAGCCAATTTTCCTCAGAAAATCCCCCATGAAGGCCTTTTCCCAGGCAGCTAACTTTCGTGTGCTTTTGTCATAATTCAGTTAGCCAACTAGTCAGCTTAATGTATTCATGAATAACAATATCCCAGTTAAAATTATGCTTAAGAAGTATCATAACAGTAAATTCGTTTTAACTCACATTCAGGCATGGACAAAGTATTAAACTGAAACAAATAAAAAATTAAGAATTTTGAGAAAATTATTAAAAAAAAAGTAAGTTTTATTGATATTTTTAAGTTACCAGTTATTTGGAATTATCTACTTTTTGAACAACATTTCTTAATTTAATAAAAAGGTAAAAAGGCATGTAAAGGTGCCGGCACCTGCACATTATAAGTTGAACTACATAATGGTGCTGGTACATTTATGAGGAGATTTTGCCAATACTCCGTGTAAGGATGCTCTGATATAAAAGTACCAGCACCTCTCCGGAAGTTGCCTTCTTTCGATCATAAACTGAGCTTAATTATAGTGCCAGCTTTATAAGGGTTAAAGAAATTTTAAGCTTGGACATCTTCGGCAAAGAGCGGCCAACGCGTATAAAAATACCGGCATCTTTATGATGAAGATTCTTCCAAGATGGAAACCATCATAAGCGTAGAGTACTTTGATTAAAGTTGTTTTCTCCAAGTTCTAAACTGAATTTCATAAGGGTGCCGGTACCTTTATGTATTTCGTTGACTATTTACCAAAATAAAGACCCCACCATGGGAGTATCGACATCTTGATAAAAGTTGCATTCTTCTCAGTATAAAATGAGCTTCATAAGCGAGCTGGCACTCCTTGCGCCCCTATAAACAATCCGCAACTTACAAAAGTGCCGACGCTTTTACTGAAGTCGAAGACTTAGATCTTCAAACGAATGTTTCGGAATCGTGATAAAGTTTGCATTCTTCATGGCGTATACTGAACTTCAATAGGGTGCCGGGCATCTTCGTGTCTTAACTTTGAGGTACCTTTTTACCTTGGCGACACTTATTCGATTTGTCCGCGCCGCTCAGATAATCCCATCTTTCGCTGTTTGAAAAGTTAATGAACTTTTTAGTTGCATATTCTGGCTTTAATTGTAACCCACTAATAGCTGGACACATAAAGTTTTGTTTAATTTTTAATATGTTTTTGTAGGCTAGGTGATAGCTCTCATGGAGTCACGATAACAAAGAAATAGCTCCGCGTTAAGTAATGTTAATTAGGCAATTTGTAAAAATAGTTCAGCAGCAGGCGAATAAAAGCTCTCAAAAATTGGAAAGACTAAGCCACAAAAGTCAAGTTAATTTGCTCAAAATCTAGCCATTTGAAAATTGAAATGTTAAAAAGTACATTTTATGTTCATAGAATTCATGTGTGATTTTTAGAGTGAATGGCTCTTATTTCACGAAATCTTTACTGAGCTCTTTACCTACATGAACAGATTGTATGCAATCAGCACGACAGCAGATGTTTCTTAGCATTGGAGGATACCTTCAGAAAATGCAGGTAAACAGGAAAGAATTTCGCATATTTTGTTTCCAAACACGCAATAGGATCGAGGAAGACCGAGGACAAATAAACACTTGTAAACACACCCAAAATATAAATCAGTGTAGGTATAAACAAGAAGAAAAAAAAAAAAAAAAAACGCTGTGAGTGAATGTAGGGAGCTCGAGCAGTGCCTAATGCCTGAGCTGAATTATGAGTGTCAGCAGCTGCGCAGTTCCTTATTTATAAAATACTGTAATACTACAGAAAAAGGTAATTGAAAACATTAAGTACCTTTGCCTGAAGCAAATCCTTAGTACATCTGTGCTTGGTACTACGATATCCTAAAAGGTGCCAATTTAGTTGATATTTCATGAAATATCGCCGTGTTCAACCGGTTACAAAATCTTATATTTCCGGTATCATTCTCCTTGCTTCCTGAATATACACTACTGACCATTAAAATTGCTGTGCCATGGAGGCAAATACCTAGCAGAATTATATTTATTTTATAAGGTATTTCTCCCACTTCCCTAGCGAGCCTTCGTGGTGCAGTGGTTCTGCACACTGGGCCGGTATTCCAGAGGTCCGTGGTTCGATTCCCGTCGAAGGCGGTTGCATATTTTTCATCTTTCCTGCTTTCAATTAACCTAATGACTCTACAATTTAATAAATGCATTATAAAAGAAGGATAAAATGATTCAAATATCAGATGATTTTGAGGGGTAGAAAAAGCTGAAATGAAAGAATAGAGTGAAGAAATGAGAGATATAGAAAACATGCCAGCCGAGGTAGGAGCCAAGCAACCTGCGTATTGAGGAAATGTAGGTCAACATAGGAAAATCTCAACGATGGATCGACGGTAAGTCTTGAAGATATGATACAGCCATAAGCATTAAAAGTTTAGTAATTCAAGAATAGCTGATAAAAGTACCAGATATGCAGACTAAATTTGAAAAGAATATGTACCCATTGGTACCTCCATACGCTCAGTCGAAGTACGAGGCCAGCATAACGATGAACAATACATATTTCGAATATTCGTTCCTCTCGTTACCTCACACTCAGATATAGCCATGATGATGCTATAAGCAAAAGCGGTATTCGTCAAAAAAGATCGCGTGGCTCTAATGATGCGTTTAATATGCGTCAGCAGAGGCAAATGAGGCTATCGGGGATTCGGAAAAATTCCCAAAGCGCCGATGGCTTTCACTAAGGATGCCGACAGATTCGCCTATATCACTAAGGATGCCGACACGTTTATGTAGTTCAGCAATTGTTCGCCGAAACAGTAGCCACCAAAAAGGTACCAGCAACCCGGAAGAAAGTTGCTTTCTTCCCGTTATAAAATTTGACATCGTAATCCTGCTTGTACCTTTATAAGGGAATTTAGGCAATACTCCTAATAAAGAGACTGTAATATAAAGGTACCGGCACTTCCGTGAAAACTGCTTTTGTTCAAGTCATAATTTGAACTTAATAACAGTGCCGCTTTCATAAGGAGGATAGAACCCTTCTGAAACCATAACCTATAAAACACAAGGCTGCTGACATAAAATAAAAACACGATCATCGGCGTCTCAACATATTGATCAAGGTTGTATTCTTCGTAGTATAAATTGAACTTTGTAAGGGTATCGGCCCCTTATGTCTTGATGAGCAAAATCTACTTCCGAGAGGTAGTGGCACCTTTAGTAAAGTTTTCTGCTATTCATTTAGATCTTCAAACGAAAGCCGTGAAATCTTGCGTTCTTCACTGTACATACTGAACTTCGTAAGGGTGCCGGGTAACTTTGTGTCTTAATGCTGAGGCATCCTTGTGCCTTGGCGAACAATGGAGAACCCCCATCTGCCATTGTGTGTCACTGAAAGAATCATTCCTGTGCTATTCGTATAGCGACAAGAAAAACAAAAATTCTAAAATTATGGTATCTTTGCAAGCCGCCGCGGTGTAAACATCCTCGCATTTTATGCTGACGAGCCAAAACATTATGACCATTCCCACATTTTTCAATGAACTTGTCTAGGTGACGTGAAGGGTACGTCATTAAGTGAGAATAGTACTTAACTACTGCTGAAGAAGTTAAGGAACCAATCTTTCGCTTATATTTGCGAGTGATGGGAAAGGCTGTTGATCTAAGCGAATTTGATAAAGGCCAGATTGTTATGACCCGAAGATTCGGAACGAGTATCTACGAAATTGCACGACTGGTAGGTTGTTCACGATATGCCGTAGTAAGTATTTATGCAAGTGGATAAATGACGGTGAAACCAGTAGTAGACGCCAAGGTGTTGGACGTCCATGCATCATCACAGAAAAAGGACGTCACAGACTGTCCCGTTTGGTACAGCAAAACGGTCGTCAGACATCAGCTGACAGCGCAATACAATGCAGGTCCAAGTGCATGTGTTTCAGAACACACAGTTCAGCGGACACTGTTGGATATGAGACTGCGCAGCAGACGTCCCACTCATGTGCCTTTGTTGACTAAGCATCATTGTCAACTACCCCTACAGTGGGCCGGGAAACATCGAGATATGTAGAAGACAGCTTCTTGATTGGATGAATCACGATTTTTCATTCATAATGGCGATGGTTGTGTGAGGGTGTGCCGTCTCCCAAGCGAATAGTTGCTCCCCCTTCCCGTGCAGCAGGTCATGCACTGGCTGATAGTGGCGGTATTTTGCTTTGAGAAACGTTCTGATGTGTGGCTTTGGGGCCCTTAGTTGTGGTAGAGCAGACCATGAAAGTTGCAGACTATCTGAATGTAATTGTGGATCATTTGCTCCCTTACATGACGTCTGTCTTCCCAACTGAAAATGGAATCTCCCAGCATCACAATGACCAATGTCACAAGGCTCGAATTGTGTTGGAGTGGTCCCAGCAGCATAAGGAGGAATTGCATTTAATGTCCTGGCCACCTAATTCACCTGATCTTAATCCAGTAGAGCAGATTTGGGATGTCACTGAAGGCAGTTCATTGCTCAAACAGCATGTCGGAGTATTTCGACTTTGCGCCACCGCTGTTTAGACATATGGTGCAACCTGTCTCCAGTCATCTACCAAGAACTTGTGGCATCCATGCCAAGGCGAGTTGTATCTGTTTTGTAGGACAAAGGTCGCGCAACGCGTTATTAAGTAGATGGTAATAATATTTTGGCTCTTCAGTGTATGTGATATTTTTGTTGCTATACGACAAACCCGGTTTCCTCTTTTAGACTACGTGATACGGTTCTACAATTCCTAACAGTATGCTGGCAAGCTATGTGTCATCTCAGGCATTCGTGACCAGAGCCCGCTTAGATCTCGCTCTCTGTGAGACTCTTCTGATTCTATCGACTAAAAATTAAAAATTCAGATGAATGGGCTTCTTGCATGCTAATTTTCGTGGTTTCTTCATGTCTGGCGCAAATACGAAACAATTTCCTTTTGAAAGGACCTCATGAAGGCATCCCACCCTCTAAGTAGAAAGCCATTGTGTGTTTTCTCGTGTTCAAATAAGTAAAGATATCCGAGTTTTGAATTTAAGCATTTAATGGCTTTTAAGTTGGGATTCGAAAGAATAGATTGACGAAAACATAAAAAACAAAAAAAACAAAACAAAAAAAAAATCGAATATCCTTAATTAAAAATAAAAACTTAAAAAAAAAAAAAAAAAAAAAAAAAAAGAGGAAAAAGAAGAAAAGCCCCTGAGAACTAGCAGTCTGGCTTTTCGATATATTTTGTGAAATGAAACCGGTTTAAAAAGGCCTCTCTCTGCTACGATATTTGTTATCTAATGTGTTTTTTTTTTTTTTTTTTTTGTTTGTTTACAACTCTGGCTAGCAGCGCCAAGTTGTAAAGAAGAAAATACGTTACGTATTTTATAAAATAGAAACTCTGCTATCAGCCTTGCACTTCAGGTTCACTATGTAATGTCAGGTCTTGGATGTAAAACATAGATACACAGTTTTTTGCGAGATGTTTTGTTATTTTTTATGATGTATTCATTTTGTAGTTTAAATTAAATAGCAAGGTTAATCGATATTTTTTATATATATAAGGCAGAAGTATTAGGTTTATTTTCGGGGCATGAAACATGAAAAATCAGCAGTGCTGTCTTCAGGAGTCGAATTCCGGTTTTCACAATGTTAGCCGGACATTTCGATTACATCATAAAAGCACACGGTAAGGAGGGAAAAAATTCCTTCAAAATATAATGTAGGAGGAAAGAATTCATCTGACTTTGATTCCAGTTCTGTCCAGATTGTCCATCTAGACAATCTGGTCCAGATGCTGCTACAATATTAGCTCCAATATTCTGCTACAATATTAGCTGTAATTTTCGCATCGTATGTTATCCTACCAAATGGTCTAAATACTTTGCGATGTACAACGGATTTTGAAAAGCACTAAGAGCAGAAGCGCAAAGAGCTCACCTTTTGAGCTCCTCGCTTGTGTTAAAATGACAAATTGAAAAGACTTAAAGTTTATTGAAATTCTCGAAGAAGAAGAAAAAATATTCTGATGAAAGATTGATAAGATATTAGAGAAGAAACAATGAAAAACATTCGGAAAATTTGGGAAGGGAATAAAAAAACGTACAAGAAGAGAGAAAAGAGGCATAGGTAAAATACAACGGGAACGACCCAGCGGACATACAGCGAACGAACACCTTTATGAAGCCTGTTCAGGAAGATCAAAACTGATTTTTACCGAAACTTTTATGTCTTGTGAAGTGCTAAATTCGTTTGAAAGTTAAGTAAAACTGTAATGTATCGCTGCGCATACTGTAAAGTTATTCTTTTCGAGCTGTGGCCAACTAATTTAAAAATATTAAAAAAAATTCCTTTCCCCTTTTTTAACTTGTGGAATCAACCGATAAAATATATTTTTGAAACAATTCTTAAATTACACTTAATAAAGGAAAGGAATTTGTTGTTTGAATTTTATTTAAACAAAAGACTAAAATTTTATTCATGAAAAAAAGTCTTAATTCCTGCTCTATTGTGTGTTATAGCTACAAATTTAGTTGTAGATATATATCTGTCTCGGATATTCAGACAGATTCGACGCTTAGTTAATGAAGCGCTGAGCTCAGAACTGTCTCAATAGCTTCTAAGCTGGACAATTAGAACAGAAACGGTGGCGATTTCTCGGAAAATCCAACGATCCGCTACCATTAGTCAGGCTCATCCGTCAATATTCCGGGAATAAAAGCAATTCCAGCCTGGAATATGCAGAAACCCGGACGACATAAATTGAGTTCTACTTGATGTTTGCTTTGGAACGGTGGCGGTAGATTCTGGACCGTGACGAAACCCGCTAGCTTTACTACCTGATGAGCCACGTGACAGGAGCAGGTGCCCGGCGCGTGGCGCTTCTTCCCGCCCCCTCTGTGATCCCAGCTGTCCGGCTCGCACCTGCACTTACTCGTACCCTCCGGCATCAAAAGAGCAAATCCTTGTTCCGTTTAGAGAGTGTCAGAGACAGGTAAAAAAAAAAAAAAAAAAAAAAAAAAAAAAATTATGCAGCTGCAGTGTTTTTTGTTGCATCATTTGCATCAGGGTCTTGTTAATTGGGGCCTTAGTCCCAGCATTTGGTAGATAATGATGGCAACAAACTGTTTCTTTTCTTCCACTTCGGCAAAGTTGTTCTCAACCGTCCGTGTGGGGCAAAGATTAATATGTTTCTTTTTCATATAAATGACGCTATTGTTTCGCATGTATCGGGGGTTCTGTTTCGTACTTGCAATATTGTTTGCGTTATAAATGCACCGTTTAGAAATCAAATTAATTTTTATTTTCATTTCATTCATTTCCACCCCCCCCCGTTCCAGTTTGATTTTTGCTTTCAATTTTCACTTTTGCAAACGTTTTCTTATACTTGTTGCCCGGGTTAGAAACCAATTTGATTTTTGCTTTCAGTTATCACTTCTGCCATGATTTTCTTCTACTTGCTGTAGTTTTGCTTTTATGTATAAAAGAATAAATTTTGAATATAATATAAAGGTATTCATAAGCTTCCTTACATGAATAAACCATACATAATGATACATTGTCTAGAAAATCAGCTTCATTCTTTTACGTTAGAGAGGAAAAAAAATTCCATTTAACTTCAAATAACGCAATTAATATTTTGGAAAGGCTAAGTCAATCACTATAACGATATATGTCTTTAGACAATATATACATCCATAACTTATAAGGCTAACAAAATAAATTTTCTGAGCTGCTTGCAAAGAGTAATGTTTTTTTTTTTTTTTGTTCCCCGCAGCATTTGCACGTGCATGGAATCCTAATTTTCATGAAAAGAAAGAAATCAAATTTTGCCATGTGAAGTGTTAGAAACTTACTCCAAATGTCGATAGCTTGAATTTCAAATATACAGGATATTTTCATATTTTTAGAAGGATGTCGTAGCCATTTAAGTAATATTGAAAATGTAAACAGTATTTTTTTAAATGTTCAAGCTTTTTTTTCCTCGGCGTCTGCATCGCGATTTTCATGAAAGAAGGGCTTTCGCAAAACTTCCAGACGTTGCAATTTTGATTCCTCTTCCACTACTTTCCAGAGTCCATCAATCGTGGTAGGTTTGCGCTTAAAAAGAGTTCTGTTAAAGAGACCAGAGGGACAATAGTTTCCATAAGTGAAAAGACAGGGGACTTAGATGGAATTCCTTAGCGGACTTAGAAGGAAGTTTATATGCAATACCTGTATCAGTCTGTATTCTTTCAAGGAACTAAGTGGTATACTTTTCGAACTATGACTTGTTGCTTTATTTTGATGAAATTTCCGCCTTGGAAAGTCAATGTGATAGAGAAATGGAATTTCTTCTGTTTATACTGGATGTAAAACTTTCTCTTGACAGTAGGTTGAGTTGATTTAAATATTTTCCCACTCTTCTTATTTTTAACTTCCCTCTGTAAGAGAATCCTGCGATAGTTATGCTTTGGAACTTACTGAAACTTTTTTTTGTATTAACGGAATCAGATTTGCATATTTTTTTCTCTCCCATTTTGATAATAACCTTTTTTTTTTTTTTTTTTTTTTTGAATTAGTTCTGTTTCCGTGATTCCTCTTTCCGCGTTTTCAAAATTCTTTCTGTTCCCGCGAAATCGGAGAGTACAGTTCCCCTCCCACGGCTCTTCAGGAGATGTCCCGATGAATCATTAAGAAGAGCCGGGCAGTTTCTTTGTGAATAAATCAGTCTTCGTTATATTGAAGAAATGTTTAGGTTCTTCTCGAAATTTTTAGTTTCATTCCATTTGTAATTCTGCTACAATATTAGCTGTAATTTTCGCATCGTATGTTAATCAATATGGGTGTTTTAGACATTACTGGAACTAAAAGGAAATAAACCTTTAGCGCTTTATAAACGTTATCAGTATCGAATTCAGAATAAAAATAAGGAAAATGTAGTTTATTGGATTTGCATAATTGAAAGAATTAAAATCTGCAAAAGCGCAATTAAGACCAAAGAAGTCGTCGTTTTACGACCAATATTTATTCTGAAAGATTTTGTTATAACTCACCTTCATGCAGAATTTTGGAAGAATATTGTTTTTTACTTTAGGAAACAATCTTTTAATTCATTGCCAAAATCTTCACAGAGTTTGAACATCTCTCTCTCTCTCCTTTTAAATACAGTAATCCCTTCAGTCATGCTAAGATCTGAGATCGTAAATATTTTTAAATTATTTCTTTTAAAAATTCTTTTTAAATCTAAATTTTTTTTTTTTTGCTTTTCTACATTTCGGGAGAGGCCAAGGTCCACTCAGCCTTCCACACTTTGGGAAGGTGGTAATGAAGATTGATGATTTTGCGGAAACAGGAATGGCGGGAAAAGGAAGACACCCCCTTTTTTTTTTTTTGGTCATTTAGGTAAACTCATGCTTCATCGAGGGTCACAATGTATTTCCATTTATCTTATCAGGTTCTGTGTTCCTCCTTACTTGCTTAGGGAACATTAACTGTCCTGACTCGGAACAGGGAACTTACTAAAGCTATGTTCAATAAATTTGGGAAGTAGACAATACACACAGGAAGGGTATACGAAACCCTTTATTTTTCTCTCTTTACAATGATTTCCGGACATTTTTCTCTCTTTACAATGATTTCTGTATTCCGGACTTCGGAATACAGAGACCAACCACTTGTGGTCTGAACGTAAGAATATAAAAATATTAACTAAACTCTAACTAAACTAACTTTAGATTAATCAAACAAGTGCCTAACTCCAAGATTGGCCGTATATTAACAAAAAGCCGTATGTAGTACAGAGAACTGCTAACACTACGATACGTTTAAAATTATCAAGAGGATTAAACCTCTAGCCTTGAAGGCAACCAGCAACCGAGTAAAACTACTATGGCAAGCGGCCTGCTTCTAGTAACTCCTTCCTCTCTCTTGCTTGGCAAAAAGCCACAACTTAAGTACTTGGCGTTCGCAAGACAAATTTGCATAAATAAGTTAAAGCTTTTAATTCTGGACGGAAGTAGAAAATAAGAAGTGATAGTAAAGATTTAAAATAAAATAAATGTTAGTAAAACTTAGGATCCTTACATACTTCCCGCCAGATTTAATTAGTTTGAAACTGAGGTCTAAATCGACCTTGTTGAAAACTTTTAGCTCTAGAATCTAACGCGAGGCCAATCTTTTACAAACATTTCTCACTAGAAACTAGAAATTAAAAAAAAGTCGTTTTTACATTATCAACTCCTTGGACAATTACTTTTCATCTGTACTGCATCTAAACAGGAGTTCTTAGTTGAAATCTGGTTTCTTCCAGAGATCTGGAAGGAAAACTAGTTTAATGAAATGTTACACAATTAAATGGCAAGTAACATGAATACTTATATTTCTGTTTTAACATTCTTATTTCATTCATGACGTTATTTAATTATCTCCACGTGCTCTCTGACATGTGTTGAGTAGAGTTGAGACTTGTACATAAACACGAACGTGTTTTGTACAAGTGTTCAACGAAAACACATTAGTGTTTTGATTGCGTTCGCCTGCAATCAAAACACTAACGTGTTAAAATTCAACATAACAAGACCTCAGAACACACCTTATATTCATCTCTAAACCCTGAGGTACTATTCTGAAAAGTGGCTAACTCTGAAGTGTAGCGTCAGAGAGCCTAACTACATTCATTCAACATTTAACACATATTCACAATAATTTGCTCTTTTTACAGTCAATCGAATAAGTTAAAAATTTTTGGCATTACTTTCACTTTTAACATATCACAGTATTTCTTAACGTTTAAAATAACAGTTCACATTGTATATAAGGACATATTAACATGCCGTTAATTTTACGCATTTTAAAACATACATTAGTAGTACATTGTTAACTTCTATTCTTTTCCAAGCAAGTGCCAATTCTTCTACATTGAAATACTACATTTCAAAAGTCTTTCAGACTGAAATTTCTTTCTTGCCAGAATCTTTTAAATAAAATTTTATACAATAACTTTTACAATTTTATTAAGGTACCTTTCTCAAAGATTATTAATGCTTTTACAATATCCAAGTATTTACACATTCCTATTATACATTAATTTTAGTTTTACTCGCGAGTAATTGAAAAACATAATACCAAAATAGGTAACAACTCATTTCTCGCCTTTTTGGCGATAAAGGTAGGCCTCACATGAGGTAAAACTTCTTCAATTCTGCCACTTGCAGTAAGAATGAAAAATTAACTTAAGGTTTCAAAGTAACTTAAAGTTTTACTTATCTTTGTGATATTCGGACATCCTTTTTTCTGCCCAGTCCTGGAAGGTAGCGAGAACTACGGTTTGGTTTATCTTCCTTCTTGTGCAGGTTCGCCCTTCAGCTCCTTCCTCCATGAGCTTTCTTTTCCTTCCAGTTTGGTCACCCTTGAAGACCTTCTTTTTCGCCTCTGCCTGTGGTCTCGCCCGTTTGATGGCAGCTGGTCTTGGCGGAACGGGACAAATCTCTCTCGTTCCTGCTTGGATCTCGTTGCTGGCTGTTCAAATTTTCCTTGTTTCTTTGCCTCCGCAGCTGGTGTTCCTTCATCAATTCGTCGACATTTGCTGCGTAGACTCCTATCCGAAGGGTAGATCTTCCGTTTGGGAGCCGGGTTATAGTTGCCGTCATTTCTCCTGCCTCTCTTTGCATTCGTCGTACTTCTCCCTTCTTCATTCTGGGGGTGGTTGTGCTATCTCTTTTCTGGTCTGTGGAACGGCTTCTTTTTCTTGTTACCTTCAATTTTCCAACGGGGAAACTTTCTTTTCAATTACTCCTGCCTCCTAATGGCTTGCCCTTGTGATTGTCGTTGTTCCACCTCTGGAGCTTGTGCCTGCAGTGCCTGCGGTGCCGGATCCTGCAAAAGATCTTTAAATATTGGCATTTTATTACGATTATAGAAAGGTTTTATCTGGTCAATGTTTGCGGAGCATGTTTCACCATTCCTGGCTTTTAACACCACTACAGCCTGAGTTATTTTTTCTATGACATATGGTCCTTCAAATCGTGGAAAAAATTTGGCAGTTTTATCTTCTGGTGCTGAAGAAAGTGAATGCTTAATTTTTAACACTTCATCTCCTACTTTATAAGTTACTCCCCGTCGTTTCATATCATAATAAAGTTTCTGTTTTCTCTGTGCTACTTCAGTGTTCTTTTTTGCTTCTTTAATTAATTTTTCTATATCGCCCATTTTAAATTCTGGGGCTCTTTGTTGAACATAAAATAATTTATCTAACGGCGTTATAATCTTTCTGCCTAAACATAACTCAGCAGGAGTTTTGCCCGTTGTATCATGTTTTGCGGTCCTAAGGGCGAAAGCTAATTAATTGACATAGTTATCCCAGCTTTTATGAAAATTTTTAACATAAGCTACGGATAATTTTCACTATATTTCTATTGACTGGTTCCGCTATATTTGATTGCGGCCGATACGGCACCATTTTTAAATGACGTATGCCCAGTTTTTGGCACATGTCTTCAAATATATTACTTACAAATTGAGGACCATTATCCGATATAACTTTTAGGGGCGCCCCGTATTTTAAAATATATTTATTTAAAATAGAATCAGTAACTAATTTCGCGGAGGCTCGTTTTAAGGGAACAAGTTCGGTCCACTTACTAAAATGATCAACCAACAAGGAGATACCGACTTTTATTTAACTGACTTTTTGGGAAAGGGCCCAATAAATCGATGCCAATTATTTCATTTGGAAATTCGGATTTAATACTATTTAGAAACCCGGCCGGGCGGAAATTAATATAATTAACTGCTTGACATGTTGGGCAGGACTGGACATACGCCCTTGTTAACTTTTGCAGTTCAGGAAAGTAGACTGCCTCGCGTACGCGTTGGATGGTTTTCGAATACCAGCATGAGAAGCTAATGGGCAGATATTTAATCTAAGACTAGCTGGGATAACAGGTCGAAATTCGTTGTTGGAATTTGTAGTTTTTGTATAAAATAATAGACCATCTTTTAGTTCGTAATGGGCCGCCATATTTCTTATCGCCACAATATCTTGGTGGCTAAAATTTTCAGGATCCTTTAAATACTCATAAATGTTTTTAAATTCAGGATCCTTACCCAGCTCGGTTATTACAGTTTCTCGGGAATGTATCGTACATGCTGTGAGCATTACCACCTTTACAGTATTACCTTCTTCATCTATTTTTATTCTGGATAGGGCATCTGCTACGATATTTTCCTTTCCGGGGGGTGTGCTTGATTACCAGATTATACTCTTGTAACTTGAGTGCCCATCTTATTAACCTTGGGGATAAGTTTTTCCCTGAGTACAATCTAGTTACCGCCGCATGATCAGAATACACTGTTATTGGCGCCCTTCCAAAATAGACTCGGAACTTTTGCACTGCTAACAGTATCAGGTTCTGTGTTCCTCCTTACATGCTTTGGGAACATTACATGTCCTGACTTGGAACAGGGAGCTTACTAAAGCTATGTTCAATAAATTTGGGAAGTAGACAATACACACAGGAAGGGTATACGAAAGCCTTTATTTTTCTCTCTTTACAATGATTTCCGGACATTTTTCTCTCTTTACAATGATTTCTGTATTCCGGACTTCGGAATACAGAGACCAACCACTTGTGGTCTGAACGTAAGAATATAAAAATATTAACTAAACTCTAACTAAACTTAACTTTGGATTAATCAAACAAGTGCCTACTCCAAGATTGGCCGTATATTAGCAAAAAGCCGTATGTAGTACAGAGAACTGCTAACACTACGATACGTTTAAAATTATCAAGAGGATTAAACCTCTGGCCTTGAAGGCAACCAGCAACCGAGTAAAACTACTATGGCAAGCGGCCTGCTTCTAGTAACTCCTTCCTCTCTCTTGCTTGGCAAAAAGCCACAACTTAAGTACTTGGCGTTCGCAAGACAAATTTGCATAAATAAGTTAAAGCTTTTAATTCTGGCCGGAAGTAGAAAATAAGAAGTGATAGTAAAGATTTAAAATAAAATAAACGTTAGTAAAACTTAAGATCCTTACAACAGAACTGCAAGTGCCTCTCTCTCAGTCGCGGAATAATTTCTTTGTGTTTGATTTTATAACGTTGCGCGCCTACAACTTGCACGCAACCAAGAGGTGACTGTGAAAACTTGTATAAAAGATAGAGCCTTTTGAAGGGTTTAAGTCCCTTTTTATTCAACGTAATAAATTACAATTGCGTTCTCTTGACGCTTACAGACGGTGCCAACTTGGCAGTCAAATAAAAATAATAACCTGAAAAGAATATAAAGACAAGATTCTAACTACGAGGCTCTCTAAAATAACTAACTCACCGCGTTTTACAATACCGCTGCTAATTCAGCAGACTTGAAGCTCACTGGAACGATGACCACTACTTCCCGCCAAGCACATAGGCCGCAACGCGGGGTTCTTCAATTCTGGCTAACTACCTCCGCGCTCGCTAAGTAAGAGAATCTCTCACACCGAACTTGTTTCCTTCTATTTAAATCAGAATACTTCCGCTGATAATTTGAATCCTTGCGCGTACTACTCAAATTTACATATTCTGGCATTGGCAGTTCCAGGGAAAAGTAAGGCTTGACAGGAGAGATAGTTTAAACTTAAAATAAATGTTAGTTAAAATAAATATAAACCCTACATTTGCCGCTGCCAGAATTTGGAAAACTTGGAAGCAGGTCCTACAAACGACCTGTTGTAAGTTTATCTAATTCTGAACTAACTGGCGAGAACCTCGTTTACACACAAAAAAATCTTATGTAACAATTATATATTAAAATTCTGTTACTCGTTACAAAGCTTTCTTCTTACAGCAACTTTTCCTGGACTTCATCAATCAATCTTGGTCTTTCCTTCCAGCATCTGGAAGGAACAAGTATCAGTATCTTTCTACATACATTATAATTTACACTTTCTTGACACAATAAATTTTTGTTTTTAACGATTCGTTTTTCTTAGTTATTGCTTACTTCACATTCATTCAATTTTTCAAGCATTAATTTAACTTTACCCTGGCTCTCCACCGCGTGTGGTGTCAAACGGGAATATTCGTGTTTTAGTCTTACAACACTTCCCCTAACCACCATGATTTGTTAGAATTCAACGACCAAATAGACACACCTTACTCGACATTCTACAACTCAATGAGCTACTTTAATATTCTTAAAAATTCAAATGTAGGAGGAGAACCCTACAAAACACATTCATTCTAACTTCCCCCTCATTCATCTTTAAACATGCAGGCTTTCGCTCTAAAGCATGACTTTATCTACAATTTACTACTTAAATTTTGACTTCATTGCTTTTAAGCATTCACTTTTAGCATCTACAATTTTATGCTTCTAGACTAAATTCTACTTTTACATAACCTTCAAAAATTGACATACATTTACAAAAGTTTAATACATATGCTTTTTACAATTTACCATAAAATGAATAAGAGAGAATAAATTTTTACTTTACTCATTCTTCGCCAAGCTGGCGGCACTGAAAGTAAAATTCTTATTAATACAAGAATACGAAGTTATTTTTATCTTCGGCCAAATTTTGGCTTTAACATAACAGAATTAATCTTTCGACCAACAGAAAAGCTTGTTTTTAGCTTTTACACTTAAAGAAAATAATACTTTTGCCTTAGCTAAATAAAGTAAAACAAAACTAAGTCTCAACCGAGACATATTGACTTTCGTCCAAACATAGAACTTCGTACTTATGCATAACATTTCGGAACAAAAGAGAAAAAAAAAATATAGAAGGTTTTAACTTATCTTTGAGTTTTCGATGCTTGAAACTGCGTCATCCGTTTTTGGCAAAATTGATCCCAAGTTAGAGGTTTCATGAATGTCAATCTTCTCCTTATTGATCTCCGAGTGTCATCCACGTTGCTCTTTCTTTTGCGTCCTCTACATGCTGGCCTCTTGACGGAGTAATCGTCTGGTTGTTGGCCTTTGCGTTTCTGCCTGGGACGGCTGGTCTTGACGTCCTCCGGTCTGGAGTCCTTCTTGAATTTCTTCTGTTCCTCGTATTTTTGTGCCTCCTGCTGGCGTTTCAGTTTCCGGAACGGCGGCCTTGCTGGCACCTGACTCTGTGGCCGTGTGCGCGTTCTCCTTGATGTGTAATTTCTCCTGCCATCCTTTGTAGGTGGTGTTTTCCTCTTTACCACGGTTTCTTTACCCGGTTCATCTGTATTTTTGTTTTTTTTAAACGCCGGAGTTTGAAAATCATTTTTTCTTTTTGGTACCGACGTCCGGGTTGTAGAAGTGCTAGGTCTCTCTTCAGTTCTCCGTTTCTTGGGTGGTGGAATAGTTGTTGTAGTCTCTGACCCTTCTATTTCGTTTAGACTTGAGTCCTGCAAGAAACTTTTAAGGATTTCAAAATCATTTGGATTATAGTATTTTTTCACCTGGTCGGGACTTGCTTTACAGATTTCCCCTCTGTCGTTCTTAAGATATAATACTACCCCTTTGATTTCCTGAATTACATAGGGGCCTTCAAACTTTGGAGCTAGCTTTGCCATAAAATTGTCTGGGGCACTTGATAAAGAAAATTTCCGCTTCAATACTTTATCCCCAACTTTAAAATCTGCTTCACGGCGTTTTCTATCATAATATAACTTTTGTCTATTTCTTGCCGTATCCGAGGTTTTAAGCGCCTGATCAATCAACTTTTGCACATCTTGTTGTTTAAACTCCTGCTCTCTTTGTTGCACAAAGAATAATTTATCTAAAGGCGTAATTAACTTTCTGCCTAAAAATAATTCTGCTGGAGTTTTTCCCGTAGTATCATGATGTGCCGTTCTTAAAGCATAAGCTAATTCATTTATGTAGCCATCCCAGCGCTTGTGATGTGTGCTCACGTAACTGCGAATTATTTTTACTATGTTTTTATTAACTCTTTCTGCTATGTTAGCCTGTGGTCTATACGGAACCATTTTGATATGGCGTATGCCAAGTCCATTGCATATATTTTCAAATACTTGACTAATCAATTGTTTTCCGTTATCGCTAATGACTTTTATCGGTGCACCGTATTTTAAAATGTATCTGTGTAAGAATGCATCTGCGACTGTTTTGGCTGACGCGCGTTTAAGAGGAACAATTTCTATCCATTTTGAAAAATGATCTACTATTACTAAAAGAAAACGATTTTTATTTAACTCGCTCTGGGGGAAGGGACCAAGGAGATCTATTCCTAAAATTTCATTCGGAAATGTAGCGCGAATGCTATTTAAGTACCCGGCCGGGCTGTAATTAATATCATTTATTAACTGACATTGATTGCAGGACCTGACATACGCCGTTACTATTTTGTATAATTGCGGGAAATATACCGCCTCGCGTACCCTTTTTATAGTCTTTCTGACCCCGAGGTGGCCCGCTGTTTTTTCTTCGTGCAACTCCTTCAAAATGCTTAATCGAAGCGAGGCTGGGATGACTGGCTTATACTCAAGATTTTCGTTTGTTGTTTTCGTATAGAATAATAAATTATCTATTATTTCATAGTTTTTTGCTCTATTTCTTATCGCATCGATATCTGTATGCTCAAAGCTTTCGGGGTCTTTCAAATAAGCATAGATATTTCCAAATTCAGGATCAGCTTTCAGTTCAGTAATAACCGTATCTCTAGAATCTAAAATTTTTGAAGTCAACACAGCGCATTTAAGTTCATTTCCTTCGTCGTCCAGTTTTATACGAGAAAGTGCGTCAGCTACATTGTTTTCCTTACCCGGTTTTTATTTTATTGTGATATTATATTCTTGGAGTTTTAAAGCCCATCTTATTAACCTGGGCGTTAGGTTTTTTCCCGAGTAAAGTCTACCAACAGCCGCATGATCCGAAAAGACTGTTACTGGCGATTTGCCGAAATAAACTCGAAATTTGTGTACAGCCATTAATACGGCTAATGTTTCTCTTTCTGTAGCTGTATAATTCCTTTGTGTCTGATTCAATGTTTTACTAAAAAATGCCAGCGGATGGTTATTTTGCATAAGAAATAGTCTGACGCATAGTCTGACGCATCTGCCGCATAGTCTGACGCATCTGCCGCAATTTCCAGGTTTTCGTCCCCCTCAGGGAATTTTAAAACAGGGGCATTAATAAGCGCTTCTTTTAATCTTTCAAAAGCTGTGTTAGCTTCCGCTGTCCACGTAAATTTACTCTTTTTTCTTTTGATTACTAAGAGTGGTTCAACAATATTAGCAAAATCTTTTATGAAAGATCGATAGTAAGAACATAATCCAAGGAAAGACGAAAGTTTCTTGGCGGTGTTGGGCGGTGGGAAATTCTTAATAGCTTTTATTTTTGAATCTTGCGTTTCTATACCCTTTTGCGAAATTTTATAACCGAGATATTTAAGTTCTTTAGTTGCGAACTTGCATTTTGAGGCGTTAATTGTAAGACCGGCCTCTTTTAATAATTTAAAAACTTGTTCGAGGTCATTAATGTATTGTTCCAACGTACTACTCGTTATAATTATATCATCTAGATAAATTAAAGTTGATTTTCCTAGGACAGGCTTTAGAACAATGTCCATAGCTCTCTGGAATGTTGATGGGGCCCCACAGAACCCAAAGGGCATGCGTAAAAATGCATAAGTGCCCGATTTTGTTATAAACGCGGTTTTGTGTATATCTTCGGGTCTCATAGCTATTTGATAGTAGCCAGACGTTAAGTCCAAAGTAGACATATATCTGGTCGATTTGATCTGTCTAATGATCTCGTCTATAAGCGACAAAGGGTAAACTGGAAATTTAGTAATGCTATTTAGTTTTCTGTAATCGATAGCAAACCTCCAAGCCCTTTTATCCGAAGGAGGAAACTCGTTCTTTTTCCTACATAGTACGACTGGACTCGCGTACTCACTATTTATGGGCGTTATTATTTTATTCTTTAACATCTCCTGAATATGTTCTTCGATGATTAAGTCTTTTTGTTTATCATAGCGATACGGTTTAGTCCTACAAGGTTTTTCGGCATTGAATTGAATCTTGTGAGTCACGATTTGACAGTTTCCTGGTTTTTCTGAAAACAAATGAGAAAAATTACTCACCACTTGCTGTATTGCTTTACTTTCCTGGTCATTCAAATGGCTAAGGTCCAATTCAGGTATCTCCACAGGTTCCACCACCCTCTGGTCCATCTCCAGCACCACGGAACTATCTTGAAAATTCAATTCGGCCCTCGCGGCCCTTAAAAAGTCCATACCTAAAATAAGAGAGTGTTGCAGGTGTTTCACCACAAAAATTAATACTTTGAGATTTTCCTCTTTTACCTGTACGTTTAATGATACTTTCCCGATGCAGTGACATGTTTTTCTTTGCGCCGCTATAATTTCCGTATTTCTGGTTTTAAAGAGTCGTATCCTATAAAAATTCTTTTTGAAGAACTTTTCACTCATGAAATTTCCTTCTGCTCCTGTATCGATGAGGGCTTCTACTGGTACATCGCCAACCAGGACTTGTATAATTGGTAGCTGTGAGTTTTTTACGATGACTGTATTTAAATGTCTATTTGAGGGTTTTTTTAAAACTTCCGGGGTCTGGACCCTCCCTTTCACAGGCCCCTCTAGTCGTTTAAAGCTTTCCTTTCAATCTGTGTCTTCTGGGTACGCGGATGCTTATTTTCAAATTTTCTTTTTGGGCCTTGACCTTCGAGTTTCGATGCGTTAGCTTGATAGTTCTTTCCCCCATATGAGCGATTTCCATTTCTGGTTTCCTCCTTCCTTCGGGTATGTTGAGAATATGTTTCCCCTCTCGCTTTTTCCGCTATTCTGCGGTTTTGAAACTTCACCGCCAATTCGAAAAGTTCCTGCAATGTGTTTGGGTTTCTAATTTCAAAGTAGTCTTGGACAGCGGGTAACAATCTTGGTAATATTATTTCAATAATCTCCGCATCGGGTTTTTTCCCATACAGCATATCCGTTAGCTTGATTTTTCGTAAAGTCCGTCAAATCTGCTGTATCCCGTTGATAGAAACTATATAGCTCGGCTTCCAGCCGTGCGGGATCTTTCACTATGGGGAAGGCCTTTACTAACGATTTTTTGAAATTTTCAAATGTATACGTCGAGCTTCCAAATTCACCTAGAAGAAATTTGCCTATATTTTTCCACCATAGCGCGGCCTGTCCTCTTAGTGCTGATGTGGCGATGGCAACCTTTTTGTCTTTCAGGCACAGGGTAGAGCTGAAAGTGGTTTTCTATACCTTCTAAAAATACGGACACCGAATTTTTTCCGTCGAAATAGACGTTTGGCTGGATTGATGCTCTCAAAGTCTGGACCAGGTATCCAAATCCTTCTAACTGCGTTGTCATTTCTTGGTGTTGTCCAGCGGCTTCCATCCAGTTTTCGGCCATTTCAGTTCGATAAGTGTTCGGGCGCCAATAAAACGTTGCGCGCCTACAACTTGCACGCAACCAAGAGGTGACTGTGAAAACTTGTATAAGAGATAGAGCCTTTTGAAGGGTTTAAGTCCCTTTTTATTCAACGTAATAAATTACAATTGCGTTCTCTTGACGCTTACAGACGGTGCCAACTTGGCAGTCAAATAAAAATAATAACCTGAAAAGAAAATAAAGACAAGATTCTAACTACGAGGCTCTCTAAAATAACTAACTCACCGCGTTTTACAATACCGCTGCTAATTCAGCAGACTTGAAGCTCACTGGAACGATGACCAGTACTTCCCGCCAAGCACATAGGCCGCAACGCGGGGTTCTTCAATTCTCGCTAACTACCTCCGCGCTCGCTAAGTAAGAGAATCTCTCACACCGAACTTGTTTCCTTCTATTTAAATCAGAATACTTCCGCTGATAATTTGAATCCTTGCGCGTTCTACTCAAATTTACATATTCTGGCATTGGCAGTTCCAGGGGAAAGTAAGGCTTGACAGGAAAGATAGTTTAAACTTAAAATAAATGTTAGTTAAAATAAATATAAACCCTACAATTTAAAGTTCGACTAAAAATGCCACGGGCTGCTGATTTTGCGAAAGTACCGCTCCTACCGTATAATCCGAAGCATCCGCTGAATCTAAATTCTCATCATTTTCAGGAAATTTCAAAACAGGGGCTTGCGTTAATGCTTGCTTTAATTTTTCGAAAGCGCTATTGGCTTCGGCCGTCCACGAGAATCTTGCCTTTTTCCTTTTTAATTTTAACAATGGTTCAGCAATAGCTGCAAAATCTTTTATAAAGGACCTATAATATGAACAAAGTCCTAGAAAAGAAGAGAGCTTCTTCGCCGTATTTGGCGGCGGATACTTTTGCACAGCGATTATTTTTGATTCGTCTGTCTCGATTCCTTTCTGAGATATTTTGTAACCTAAGTATTTTAATTCAGGGGGTGCAAATTTGCACTTTTCGACATTAACTTTTAGACCGGCCTCATTTAATAATGAAAACGCCTGTCTTAAATCCTGTACATGTTGGTCCAGATTATCACTAGTAATAATGATATCGTCTAAATAGATAAATGTGGACTTTCCAAGAACAGGCCTTAGCACAATGTCCATACATCGCTGAAATGTTGCCGGTGCCCCTGAAAGGCCAAACGGCATAAGCAGCAATGCATAAGTGCCAGACTTGGTTATAAATGCAGTCTTAGGCACATCTTCCGGTCTAATCCCTATTTGAAAATAACCAGTCGTTAAGTCTAAAGTAGTCATGTATTTGGTAGAAGTAATGTTCCTTAGAATTTCTTCGATAATAGGTAACGGATATACCGGATATTTAGTCATGGAGTTTAATTTACGATAGTCAATTCCAAAACGCCATCTTTTTGGATGTGTTACCAAGTAGTCATTATTTTTCTTACATAACACAACCGGGCTAGCATAACTACTTGAGATGGGCGTTATGATCTTTTTACGTAACATATCTCGAATGTGCCACTCTATAATCTTTTCTTTATTGTTATCATATCGGTATGGTTTGTGGCGAACTGGCAGTGAATCTCCGGTGTCGATACTGTGGTTAGTAACTTGAATAAATCCGGGAATATCACTAAAATTCACTTACCACTTGTCGAATTTTTTGTTGCTCTTCCTTAGGCAGGTGGTCGAGGTTTAACGTTGGTGGTTCTGTTTTTTCTTCTCGAACTGGTTTCATCGTCAGCTTAAGGGACGCTTCGTTAAAATCCAGCGTTGCTTCTGCCTCTGAAAGAAAATCTATCCCTAAGATGACATGTGCTTGCAAATTCTTTACGATAAAAAACATAATCTTTACTTGCTCGTCCTTGATACGAATGTATAACGGTAATTTACCTATGCACTTGCATCTTTCTCCCTGCGCAGCTAACACTGTCGTATTATCCGAATTATATATGCGGTACTTACGGAAATTTTTCCTAAAAAAATCTTCTGCCACACAGGAACACTGCGCGCCTGTATCCAGGAGTGCGGTGACTGGGATATTATTCACCAACACTTCAATCTTTGGAAGAGTCAAATTTTTCACCATCACTGTATTTAACTTGAAGGAAGAGGGGTTTTCTTGGCCTTCGGATTTCCGCACCCTCCCGTCAGCAGAAATCCGTTTTAGTTTAAATCTTGTTTCTTCCTTTCCATGCCTTCCTTCTTTTTCCACTGGCCTTCAGACTTTTTTTGTGGCTTACTATTGAACTATCGACGTTCGCCGTCTGTTTTTGGATGCTCGGGTTTCCTTGCCCACTGATTCGCTTTGCTTCCGTAGCCGTGTGCTTGACTTTGCTGTGGTCTTGGCGCACGAAATTGGTTTCGTTGCTCATACTGGCGTCTTCTTTCAATGTCCGCCGTTCTTCTACTTTCAAACTGGATTGCTAGCTCAAATAACTTTTCGGATTCCTTAATTCAATAAAGTGTTGTACTTGGGGAAGTAACCTCGGCAAAATCACTTGGATTATCTCAGGATCCGGACGGTTTCCATACAAGAGTTTAAAGACGTGAATTTTTCTTAAAATAAAGGTGGAAAGATTGTCGATTCGTTGCTGATATATGCTGAAAAGTCCCGCTTCTAATCTTGCACGATCTCTTACGACAGGGAAGGCTTTTACTAAGGCGGTCTTAAAATTTTCGTAAGTATAGGTGGGACTTCCCGCTTGACCCAAGAGGCTTCTGCCTATACATTTGAACCAGTTAAGCGCTTGGCCCCTCAAAGCGCTGGTAGCTAAGGTGACTTTCTGGAACTCATGTACTGGATACAGCATGAAGTGGTCATCCAATTTTTCCAAAAAACTGGTTACCGGTGAGTTTCCATTAAACGTTGCTTCTGGTTTCATCGATGCGCGCATGGTCTGGACGATGTAACAAAATCCTTCCAGGGCGGCAGCTGGCATTTCTGGATTCTGAGCCGCTTCTGCAGGCAGCACAGGTTCTTCTTGAAAGTCGGCCATTGTTATTCTTCTTCGTCGGGCGCCACTATCAGGTTCTGTGTTCCTCCTTACTTGCTTAGGGAACATTAACTGTTCTGACTCGGAACAGAGAGCTTACTAAAGCTATGTTCAATAAATTTGGGAAGTAGACAATACACACAGGAAGGATATACGAAACCCTTTATTTTTCTCTCTTTACAATGATTTCCGGACTTCGGAATACAGAGACCAACCACTTGTGGTCTGAACGTAAGAATATAAAAATATTAACTAAACTCTAACTAAACTAACTTTGGATTAATCAAACAAGTGCCTAACTCCAAGATTGGCCGTATATTAACAAAAAGCCGTATGTAGAACAGAGAACTGCTAACACTACGATATGTTTAAAATTATCAAGAGGAGTAAACCTCTGGCCTTGAAGGCAACCAGCAACCGAGTAAAACTACTATGGCAAGCGGCCTGCTTCTAGTAACTCCTTCCTCTCTCTTGCTTGGCAAAAAGCCACAACTTAAGTACTTGGCGTTCGCAAGACAAATTTGCATAAATAAGTTAAAGCTTTTAATTCTGGCCGGAAGTAGAAAATAAGAAGTGATAGTAAAGATTTAAAATAAAATAAACGTTAGTAAAACTTAGGATCCTTACAATCTGCTTTAAGATGTTTTTCACAGAAGGTTCTACAAATTGTTCTGTGTTGAGCCACATGCCTCGAAAAAGGCTGGTCCACTTTATGTTTTTTAGCTTGCTTAAGTTTTAAATATGGATTATTGATTATTTTACTTATTGCTGCTACAGATATATTAAAAAATTTTGCAACTGATTTCTGTGTCAGCGGATTTTCTCTTGTTACCAGTGATTTCACTTTAGACACATTAGAAATAGGACGTACCTTTTCGTGTATTAGTTTGGATTCCTTTGTCAATGTAGAAGTAATGATTGATGATTTTTCCCTTTCTGATTAATAATGTTGCTTATTTTGACCCTTTAGAAATTTTAATATCGTGCATTTCACAACTTTTTTGAATTATGGATAGAAATATTTTTCTTCGAAAACGCAAAATCATCCTTCGGTCCGCAGCTTATTTATAATCGACATTTCGGAAGAAGAATAAATTTAAAAGTAACAGACGATATTCCTCATTTCAAATAACAAGATGTTCAGAAATTTTTATTCCAATGTATTTGCTTTTTAAAAAAAATATTTCATCCAAATCGTCCTAAAACTGTGTAAACACTCTTTGTGCCATGAATGATACTTGTGTTAGGTACTTCAGATGATATCCTTCTCATATTATATCATTTAGAGAAATGCATTGAGATGATAATAATTTAATGTAACCATTTAAAAAAAATATTTCGCATAAAATCATGCAACGGAAAGGAAATGTTTCACTTTCTTTAGACAGTGATCTCAAGTTACATGAGTGCCGAGTGCACGATGTACAGTCTAAAAACATCTGACAGGTCAATTCTTCTTCTTTCCCCCCCCCTTAAAAAATTAATTATTAAGTAAGTAGTAAATTAAGTTTTTTTTAATGAATAATTTTTTTAAACTGAATTAAGTATAAAATTTAATTTAGTAAATACTTATCAAAACATACGTAAATGGTAATAGTAATGATGCAAAGAAAAACATTCATATTAATTTTTATTTTCTATCTGAAGTCTAAAAGTTGGGATCTGCAAGAAATTTCTATTGCTTAAATTTGGTAATTCAAATATATTGATAGCTAAATATAAATTTTTCGGACTGACATTGATTTCAAATAATTCTAATGTGTTCAATTAACTATTAAATAACTTAAAGAAACTTAAAAAAAATTAGAAAAACTTTACGAGAAGGACAAAACTTGATAATAAGTAATGACGACCTATTGTCTTTCTTTTACTTTCTATTTCTTTGTTGATGCACACAGAAAAAATACATATATTTGTAGGTCAATAATTATAAACTTCTTTATTTCTTACTACAGCTTTCATCTACGCCTCATAGCATTTCGACTTCGATTAAGTTTGTAATCTCGTAGAAAAATCTCTAGAAATTATCCTTATCAAGCATTATATATAATCATCGATCATTGATCCACCTAATTTGTAGTTTTTATGAATTCTGAATCATTCTCATTGCTACGAATTAATTTGGTTTTTATAATTCTTCAAATTCTTCTTCTCTTTGCTACAAACTATTCTGATTACTTATTATTCCAATTCATTCTCATTGCTATCCTTTTGGCTGTTGCTGAGCATTGAGATAGGCACAATAGAGTTAAGTGGAAAACCTTTAAACATTTGTTCATCTGTAGTATTTTTCATTTTCGGAATTTTATTCCAAAAATCTCTCAAGTTCTTTTTCATTACCAGTTCAGTCCTCAATAAATATCATTTTCATGAAGGTTCTTATGGTTATTTTATTCAATGAGATTCTATAAAATCAAAACAAGTGGCATTATAAAGACAGCCTGGTTTACGAGATTTTCACAGCTCGGCGTTAGTAAACATTTTAACGCAATATTTTTAGTCCAAAGGGATTTGAATCCCGAAGGACTATTAGTTTCGTTTTGGCATTTTGCGTCGGACGGATAAATGTCGGTTCACTTTTCAAACTGTTGCCATAAAATGTTAGAGTCCTGCATTATATTTGAAGAAATTAAATAATGAAAATCTGCGTAAATGTATGTATATTTCTCACATTGTCATAAAATAACGGTACATAGAGTCATCGAATTTTGAATAACGTAATCCTCCAACGAATATGAGCATGTGGAAGACCAAATTTGAAATTTGAAATTTGTTTTATGATCGATTTCCTATTTTTTAAAACTTTGACGAATTTTTGATTAACAAACTCAAGGATTTCAAAGCGAGCAATGGCAACGTTGTGCAGAAAAAACATTTTTATCTCCAGCGCGTGAGTCTCTGTATCGGAAATTCTAAAGATATGCTCGTTTTAAAACTATTTTGCGATACTGCTGTTGCACTGGATCTTATGGTTTAAGTGCGAGGAACATGATATTTAATAAAGAAAGGTAACACACAAAATGTTAAAAAACGCCCCTTTGGACGTAATTTAAAATCTGAAACATTTCAGATTTTTTTTTTAAAATTTATTCGTTCGAAAACACGGTTAAAAACGCAACACAGCTGAATAAGTATTTCGCCTTAAAATATCTTAATGCTTCTTTCTAGAGCTGCAGTTTCATCCAAACTTCTTTCAAAAGAACTTCCATTCTTAAATGTACTCTGTCTAGACACTGAGCATTATCGGCTGGACTTATTTTTTCAGTTGGTCTCGTTCGTAATAATTTCTGATTTCATAAAGCATTTCACGAACATTTTCATTTTATTTTCTGCTGATGACATTCAAAGGCAAACTGAAAATAATAATTAACCAAAAGTAGCATTTAAGTAAAAGCAATATTTTTACCTTTCTACCTTTGGTAGCGTAACTAATTTTTTTTTTTTTTTTTTTTTTTTTTTTAACTCTGGTAGCGTGAGTTTTAATAAGAGGAAATATACCTTAGGATATTAGGGAATTTCGTGCAGCATTATAAATCGATTTGATTTATTAAATACCATTTTCTATTGCATGCAAGGTAAGGTATGAATTCAAGCTTCTAATTCTTATGTTATTACTCCGGGTTCGAATCCTGGAGAAGGCATGGATGTTTCTACATGTACAGTGTCTGCGCAGCATACGGGCACTCTGAATATGCGGCGAGCCGAAAGTCCTCTCGAAAGGTTGCTGGTAGGGAAAGAGCGGTGGAGGGTAGGAGATCCTCGGATCCGTCCCTCTAAGGTGCTCTTCATCGGAATTGTGGGCAGAACAGGGCAAGGTCGTATTGTCACCTGTATTGTGTCCAAGGTTCTTGCCAAAGAAAGGCACAATATGAACCTCTTGCCAAGATGAATTTCGTGTCCTTGCTGTGGTGTCAGAGATCTGATCTCATGTTACTATCTATCGGGTGGGATAAGTCATAACAACAATGTTATTATTCTCAAAAAACGAAGTACTAAATTTGATTGACCCGATCGGAAATACTCATTCATTTCATACAAAATTCAATCTGTGTTTTTACACCCCCTCTTATAAATAAGAGAATATAAAATCAGTATATTCAATGGCATAACATTTCTTTATTTTGTGTTCTTTTATCAGAACTTTTAACCTCGTTTTACACATTTCCAAGATATGCCACAAGGTACCTTGTTATCGTCTCTCAAAAACCTTAATAATATTTTATCATAATTTTGAAGCTGTGTTTCTGAAGCTTTGTTTGAAGTATAACTGTGTTTAATTTCCTACCCTTTTTTTTTTTTCCCCCCCTTCAAAATTAAAATGTCGAAGTTTGAGAGTATATCCATATTGAAAGTTTACATTAAGTTCGATGTAAAAAACTATTATTAGAAATTGATGTGAAAGGTCAAATCCGAAGGTTGACTAATGCAAATCACGTGACTGTTTGTTATAACAAATTGAGAATTAAATGCCATAAATTCCTCCTTCTTTACATTTATATGAAGAGGCCGAAAATGAAAAAAAAAAAATTATTAAATTAATTTAAAATTTAATTAAAAATAATATGATATGAGTAATTTTTACTCATTTAGAAGATTCATTGCAACCAAGAGCAGCTTCAACAGGAAAATTATTTAAATGATATTGTTGCGTGCGTACGGCTTCGTAATAGATAGAATGCGCATAGAACTGGTTGTAGCTTGATTAAATTTATTTTACAAAAAGGAACACTACAGTTTTAGAACTTCCTACAAAAATCTCGTGCAGCTCTTCTTAATATCGCAAAGCACAATCGGTAGCTACACTCAAACTACTAACAACTTTAAACACAATGCAATGCAAAGTGCATCTAAAAAGGCGTAGCTCTGGCGGATACCTCAATACTCCAAATTCACACTAAACTAAACAACTCCTACTGAAGATGCTGTATAATTCACCCCCTGCCGTTGAGAAATCTCTAGTACCTTCCTTATTCTCGAAATTACTGGAATGCATGTACGGATCGGATACGGTTACAGTTACATATCTAGATTAAATACATTTATTTAATCGCAATACTAATTACAGTTACACACTGACCCTATGAAAATGTCGCCAAATGGTCGCCAAGTTCGGCAATTTTAGGAAATTTCTTGACAAATTTGGCGACAAACACTAGATAACCGTCGCCAGCTTGTCAATAGCTCGCCAATTTAGCAGGATAGCCATTCACTTAATGTTAAGTAGACTTTTCCGCCAAAGCTTCGCCTCTGTAGATTTTCATGTTACTTTATGAAAAAAAAAAAAAAAATACTACAATTTCACATATAATTTCACTGAAATTATTTACATATGTGCAAAATTCGTAACATTATAATATTTTCTGTTTGATTTTTAGCTCAAAAAGCGTTAGCCCAGAAGGGTATTAATTTCGCTCTGGCATTTTTGCGCTGAAAACTTTAAATGTCGGTTCAGTTTTCAAATTGTTGCCACCAAATATTAGAGCTCTATGTTATATTTAAAGAAATTAAGTAATGAAGAATCTGCACAAATGAATCTATGTTTCTCTCATTGGCATCAAACAACGGTATCTAGAACCATCCAATTCTGAATAACGTAATCCTCCACCGAATATGGGCATCTGGAAGCCCTAATTTGGAATTTAGAGTTTGTTTTATTATCGATTTCATATTTTGTAACACTTAAACGAATTTTTGATTAACGAACTCAACGATTTCAAAGCGAACAATGGCAACACTGTACGGGGGGAAAAAATATCTCCAGCGCGCAAGACTTTGTATCGGAAATTCTAAAGATATGCTCATTTAAAAAATATTTTGCGATATTGCTGCTGCATTAAATTTTATAGTTTAAGGGCGAAGAACATTTAATGAATAAAGGCAACACAGAAAAACGTCCTTTTGGGTGTAATGTAATATCTCAAAGCTTTCAGATTTTTTTTCGCGATAACGTCTGACTGTTTCTCGAATGTTTTGATGAAAAGATCGGTATTTTAATCCGTATTTTTGAAAGAACTAATTTTATAGGCACTGTAACGTTTTAATGGTGCTTTTTTAGTCCAAATGTGCTTTGTCCCTGAAAGACTATTGTTTTCGTTTTGTGATTTTGCGTTCGTTCACTATAAATGTCCGTTTCACTTTTCAAACTGTTGCCACCAAATGTTAGAGTCCTGTATTATATTTGAAGAAAGTAAATAATTAAAAATCTGCATAAATGTATGCATATTTCTCGCATTGTGATAAAACAACGGTACCTAGAGCCAGCGAAATTTTAATGACGTAATCCTACTGTGAATATGGACATGTGGAAGCCCAAATTTGAAATTTGAAATGTGTTTTATGATCGATTTCCTATTTTGTAAAACTTTAACTAAATTTTGATTAACAAAGTCAAGGATTTCAAAGTGAACCATGGCAAAGTTGTACAGAAAAAACATTTTTATCCTCCAGCGCGTGAGACTGTGTATCGGAAATTCTAAAGATATGCTCAATTTAAAACTATTTTGCGATATTGCTCTTGAACTGAATTTCATGGTTTAAGTGAGAAGAACGTGATATTTAATAAATAAAGGTAACAGACAAAATGTTAAAAAAAGTCCCTTTGGACTTAATTTAAAACCTGAAACCTTTCAGATTTTTATTATTATTATTTTTTTTTCCATGCACAAAACTTACCCTTCTATATGTTTAGTTTCTGGCCATCGTAAAAGGAATAATCCTGAGTCGAGGCCGTGATAATTCGAGGTCTACTTGTATTTTAACCTTTCCAAGTGTAACTTGCATTTAAAATCAAAAGTTATGCCACTGAACTCTGTGGAGTAGGTAAAT
The DNA here is from genome assembly GCF_044657685.1 of Stegodyphus dumicola. NCBI lineage: Eukaryota > Metazoa > Arthropoda > Arachnida > Araneae > Eresidae > Stegodyphus > Stegodyphus dumicola. The sequence continues at coordinate 168,120,910 of NC_140770.1, forward strand.
GAAAATTGGTATGAAAAATAAGAATAAATAATTTTATTTGACAAAACACCTGGTATATTCTCTCCAAATTACCATTTTATAATATAATATGAAGAATCCAGCTGAATAGTTATCAGTTACGGAATTCCGCCATCTGCAGAATGATTAACTTTGCATGGTAGTAATAAAGTGATATGAGATGCAGCTGGACAAAGATAACTCGGGGTCCTTTAAGGGATTAATCGAGGGATTTAGTCAGGTGAGCCCCCTGTATCGTTGTATAAATCTTTCCTAGACGAAATTTTCATGTATTAAGGGAAATAGTGACGACAATAACGTTCGCTGAATTTCAACGAGTTCCTGAGGGGGGCCTGTTAACTGATATAGGAACTTCATGAATATCATCCTCTAAAAGGAACGGAATGTTGCCCGATCCTACGTAGTTCTGTAGCATCTCCTACAAATTCCTATGTAGTCATAAAATGCTGTCATAGATGATGATGATGGTAATATAGTTTTTACTTTACCACAATCATTTATTGTCAGGAGGTATTTTCCGCCACTTTTTCCCATACCTTTCTGATATAAATGGAAGCATACTCGATGCCTATTCCAGAGGTCTAGGATTTGAGGGCACCGCAAAATTTTTATGCCTTCTGTTTCATGACTCTGCAATTGGCGCCCGAACTAAAAGGTGGTGGATAGTAATTCGTCACCATCAGGATCTGGCGATTGGGTCTCCTCAGCCCCAGACGCCCTTTAAAAGGGAGAGTACATAAGATATTTTTTCTCACCTTCCAGCACACCTTCATGATGTAAATGGAAGCATACTCGACGCGTATTCGAGAGGTCCAGGGTTCAGGTTCAGGTTGTAGTGCAGCGAACACCCATTGTTTAACCATCGGTAATGTGGGCATTGTCCAACTGCACTATCTATCTTTATTTGAACATTATTTTTTTTGAAAAAATTTGGCATATTTACATTTTTTACGCACAGTTACAATATAATTATGATATATAGTGCCTTTCGTACTCGAATACATAATGGTAAATATAGAACATAATGGCAAATACAAAATATAAAGGTAAATAAACAACATAAAAGTCAATATATAACACGGCATACATATAAAAATACATTTACAAACTTATATATAACATGATTATATACATAAATGCAGAGAGCATTTTTTTTTTTTTTGGCCTGTATATGCAGAGAGTTTATACTGAGTACATGCAGAAATAATTTTGTATATGAATTATTTTTCAGAATATTTTAGACTTTCTTTTGTTTTGTTGGATGAAAGAGGTGTTGTATGGTCCTCTAGTCTTTTCTTCAATTCTAGTCTGTACTTTTATCGCGAATTATCGCTGTGTCTGTAAAGGTTAATATACCTTTCTGTTAAACCAAAACCTGAAGATAAAATGCACATCTCGAGCTTACAGCTGAGATGATATAACTTAAAGTAACAGCCAAATTCATTCAAGAGTTAAACGAAGCCTATTAAGCAACGACTACACAATTGGTCTTAAATTTAAGTTGGCTCAGAACCTCTCATCGGGATAAGAACTGAATGTCGGTAGCAATAACGCAAAGCCGAAGAATTAAAGTCTCACCAGAGCTGGCGAAACCTAGTAACATGTCCCGAAAAGCAGAAAACGATCTGTTTTACAATCCACAAACCTCAGCTTTATTTCACAATTTGGTGTGGAAACAAAAAAGTAGAAGTTATAGTAAAGGTTTAAACCATGATAACTAGTTAATTAAAATAATAATAATCCTACAATTTCATTTTATGTAATATTAATTCAACTGTGTATTTTTGTCTATTGGCCACTTATTGTGTCTCTGAAACTTGAGTTAGCGTAATAAAATTGTGGATATTTTAATCCTGAATCAATCGACGTTTGAGTTATAAAGACATCTCAAATTGAGTCAGACATCTTCTTTCAGGATCTTGGCGATATTCTGGAAGTTTCCAGAAAGCACACTTTTGGAACCCTAATAACGATTTACAGATTAAAAAAAGACGTAGTAAGTACTGAAAAGTCAGTTAATTCAGTTTCTCAATTCTGAATAGTTGAATGTATTGGAAAGCCTGCTCTAAGTTTTTTGACTGTTCTGCGAGCGATTTTGGTAATCTACTATATTCCTTGGGAACGAAGAACAATTTGTTTAACTCTAGTCTTCTAATTTGACAATTTATAGTTGTTTTTCTTTCTACAAAAGTTTTTATTTATTTAAATAAAGTTTCAATTTTTTCTTGTTCATCTGTCCTAGTTATTAAGGAAATCCCTACGAAATTGTAAAATGCAACAGTATTTTATTAATGACATTTAAAGCATGGGCTCGAATTTAAGGCAATATCATTTCCCCTTAAAATGTCCTTTTAATAATATAGCCGTCTTATATATTCGGCTATAGCTTTCAAAGATATATACAAAAAAAGGGGCAACTCGTTTATCCGATTTTTCTCATTATCCGATTGGAGTCCGGGTAGTTTTTCAGGATAATAGGCTATTTAAAAGAGCCTCAGCATATCAGCTTATGTATACATATAAAGCTGCGTTATACGCAAGCCTTATATTTATCCTGAAAATCCTAAATATCCTGAAAAACTACCCGGATTACAATCCTATAATGAGAAAAATCGGATAAACGAGTTGCCCCTTTTTTGGTAGATCAGATTATAAGGTATTTCTCCCACTTCCCTCGCGTGCCTTCGTGGTGTAACGGTAGCACGCTGGGCCGGTATCCAGAGGTCCGTGGTTCGATTCCCGGCGAAGGCGATTGCATATTTTCCCTTTTTTCTGCTTCCAATTAACCTAATGACTCTACAAGGTAACACATATGTTGGAATGCAAATGAAGACATTTTTGCTGTATAAAAAATTAAATAGAATAAAATACTGAGTGTCCTTTCGACGCGATTACTTCCCTAAGAACATTTCCCTGAAAACAATAAGCTATGTGAGAAAATAAATGAATATCCATGACCTCTCTAAGACGACCGACTTCACATGATACCAAAATCATATGTGAAACCGCGAGCGGTCCTCTTAGAAAGAATTCTCTATATTATGATTTAGTCGCACAAAATGTCAAGTACACTTATTCAGGCGCAACTAAAAGGGGGAATTACAATGACTCACGGCAAAAGCCTGTGAATGTAATCAGTATTTCGGAAAACCAATGAATGATGATGGACCCAAAACAGCCTTATCGCAAAAGAACTCTGATCATCACAACTTTGCAGCTCAATACTCTACTTATGAACTTTTACTATTCTGGACTGTTTTCTACTCACGTTTTTTTAAACTAATTTATCTTCAATTCTTCAGTGTTCCTACATATCGATAGTATGCTATAATTGCTGTCACAGTACAAAAGGCTATGCTTATCAAGTGTATGCTCACTATTTGTCTATATTTTATACACAGAGATATGCTCACTATTTTGTCCAAGAACCTGCTTGTGTGACTGCGGCACCTAATCGGAAGACCCTTGACGACTTTATTCCCGATTTAGCCCGAGCCGGAAATAGCTGCAGATCATCCTTCCCATATTAGCTTTCGTTTCCCACCCCCTCGTATAAACATGGAGGTAGGAAAGGGAGGAGGGGCCATTCCGCGCTAGAAGTGAAGCACTGCTTTGAAGCTTGGGTCACCAGACGGGATGTTTTTTGTTTACATTCAGAAGCTCGCTTGACAAAATTCTGATAGTATTTCGACACACGACAGTTCCATCGAAATCGAAAAAGGGACACTCTCGCATGAAAGAAACATTCATAGTGTGATGGATAATAGCAATTTGTATAGTTTACTGACATTTACGCAAAAATCACATCTTGGTTATTTTTCGATAACTAACAACAGCGATTTTGATTATGAATTTGTTTTATAAAATTCTAAGCTGTTGCACTACAAAAATATAGATTTTAAGAAAATTGCTAAAAGAGATCTGCCAAAATTTATTTTCTAGAAGATTTGAAAAGTTTGAAACTTGATGGCTAAATGTAAATATAAAATTATGTATGTTAAAAATATTTGTAATTAGGCACATAGGTCAGATTAAGTTTTTATTAAATAGAGTAACGCATGCAAGGGCTATCTGCCTAAAGAGAGAGATGCCATCGTGGAAGAATTTTGAAGAAAAACTGACCTTTGAGTGGGTATTAAAAATAATACTTATAATTTTCATTCAAATTATATTCATATATATTTTTTATGTAAAACTTTCGGGTGTATGCTAAATTAGTGTAAATTACTTTACACGAAAAATATAGTGAATGCACAGAAATTAAAGATTTGCACATGCCGGAAATGATAAATAGGCAATATGTATGGGTATTTATGCATGTGCTTGCAAAAAGCATGTATCTGCCTTTGACAAAATACTTAAATATTCATTAAATTATTTATAAATGTATTTGAAATGAAGAATTTATTCACTTATAAACAACTGTGATAGTACTGTGAAGAAATCTAATGATTAAATGTATCTAATTTATAATGATTATAAATGTTATCTAAATGTATAATAACCTTAATATTGAATTGTAAACATAAATTGAAATCCTGTTGACAAATAAGTTATAAAACTATTTAAGCAAGAATTGTTCGTATTGGAAAGCAATCTGTTAAAAGGTATTGTAAAGCAAATGCTATGAGATGCGACTTAAGAACGTAATAAAGAGTTTTGGAATATGTATTGTTGAAATGAAGGGTAAAAAGAAAAAAATCTGATAAGTATAATTAAAAGAATTATTCCCTTTACATTTTATAATAACTCAGTTACAAGTTTTAAATAATACTTAAAAAAAAAAAAAAAAAAAAAAAAAAAAAAAAACTTATTTTATTCCCTTTCAGAAATGTTCAGAGAAAGTCAAATACTATTTTCCTAATAATTCTCTAATTTAAAATGAACCGAATAGAGCATCAATTATAAATTGACTTACATTTTTCGATTTAAAAGAAGCCAAAAAATCATGTCATATTTAAGAAAGTATTTTAGGAAGAAGCTCTATAAATAGAAAAGAAATAATGCATAATTTTAATATTAATAATACAATAAACTTTGATCTTAATTTTTGTACCTTAACCGAATAAAATCGAACTACCTTAATTTTTTTTTTTCTAATGTAATTAACGAAAACTTGTGAAAATATTTCATTCAAATTAAACCATTCTGAGAAAAGTATAGCATTTGATTCCGTTCGGAATGAAATGTTGTTTAAAAATATGTTGTTTTCACATACTTAGGACTCTGAAGTGTTGTAGAAAAAGAAAATATATACATTTATATGTATATTTGCGACGTAATTACAAAATATTTACACCCGAACGCGTCAAATCCCATAGAACTCAATGGTAAATGACCCAATGTTTTGGTCACCACGTAGGGATCGCCGGTGCTTCAAAGCAGGGTACGGAGAAACTTGTTTAGGGCGACTCCTTCTTACTTCCTACCTCCATGGTATAAACCATGGAGGTAGGAAGTAACCTCCCCTTTCCTACCTCCATGGTATAAACGTACAGGGCAATTTACCCTCTGTTTGTTAAACCAGAACACTGAATCATGTGGTCCGCATTAGCCTATTGGCGCATTTGACCTTTCAGACCAATTTCTAGGAGCAGTTTTTTACACTGAATTTTATGTGGAAATACTGTCAAAACTCGATATTTTAATTTTAAAAAAGATTAAATTAAACAAAATTATATTATAGCTTCAAAATTATGACAAAATATTATTAATGGCTAAGATTTTTGAAAGGCGTTAACAAGCTACTTGTAAAACGAGGTCGAGTTCTACTAAAATAATTCAAAATAAAGAAGTATTATGCCACTGAAAGCACTTTATTTATATTGTCTTATTTATTGAAGTGTGTGCGTGTGTAAAAATACAGACTGTGTATTTTTACACACGCACAAAATGAGAGGGTATTTCCGAATCGGGCTCAACTGGGAATAAAGTTACTGAATCCTTCCCTGTGTGGCTTAAATAGGAACAAAAATGTTAAGGCTCTTTTGCGAGCTGTCTCAATCGGAATCAATGCTAAACGAATTTCGATGTTGTAAATCGCAGATTATCATGCTAACGCGAGCGCTTTCGAAGATCACCAAAATCGTTTGAAACAATGGATGACTGTTCTAAGGAGTTTCCGCTGTGTTTTTTTAATTGTCGGAGGAGACAATGCGTTTTCATTTCAAGTAAAATAAAGCCATGGAATTAATTTTTCCTGATTGCATTTCTTAAAATAGATCTAAGAATTGGACAAATAATATATTTTCCCTTGATCGGAGAGATATCATTTATTACTGATGGGTGATAATATATGCGTTAAGGAATTAAATAAGATGAATGTGTGTGGCACAGGTGTTGGTTTACAATAAACTATTTTTATCGTAAACTATTATATATAACACACATTCATTTCAATTAATTGGAAAGTAAATAATTAAACTTAAAAATATATAGACTGCATTTTCTTATCCTTTTGATTCATTTAAATTAGTAGCCTCAAATACCTGAATCTCGAAGCAATTTTATGCGGCCCGCAAATGAATTTCAAATTATTGAAAAGATTTTATTAATTTAAAGCCCGATTTTTACGTTATTTACATTACCATTGAAAACAAACAGGAATTAAGTAATAGAAAAAGTATATAAATAGAGATTCTTAATTTGCAATGCGATATAAATTTTATTCAAAGATTTGAAAAAAGCTTGTATTACCTTTTATTTGTATTTGCTAAAAAATAAATAATCTGGGTTACTAATTTTTTCACTAAGAATAAATAAATAAATAATAAAAAAAAAAAAAAAAAAAAAAATTCTTAAGGACTTCACAAAATCCCATATTGCTTTTAAATCGCTTAGCTTGTTTGTAGAGACATTTTGAAGCAGGAGACATAAAACACGTGCAATGCCCTTGCCGGGACTCGAACCTGGACCTCTCGAATATGCGCCGAGTGTGCTATTTTACCCCACGTAGGCACGCTGTAATGAGGGAGAAAAAACCTTATATGTTAACTGATAACCTTCCAAATTAAATTTGAAAGTATCTTAGGCTTTACGCAACGGCAACATTCTGGAGCGTGGAAAGTATTTAATTTCTGGCCGCTGCAACAACACATTGCTTTCATACTGCCGAGTGTGTTAATTAAATTAAAACTGATAAAAATAAAGATTTAATGAATTGATAAAAATCTAAATATCTTACTTTTTTCAGAATGGTAACAGTCTCGCTCGCTGGAAATATTTTTTTTTTTTATTTCGAACGGTGGTACCACTGCTTGCTTTCAAATCGTTGAATATGTTAATCAAAAATTTATTATTAAAGTTTTACAAAATAGTGGAACCAACACAAAATCCCATTTCCAAACGAATAGCCCCTTTATTTGCCCAAGACCTTTCTTCTGGTAATTAAAATGACATAAAATATTCTACAGAATTATCGTGCGGCCAGAAATGTCTTCAAAATATTTATTTTTGCTAATTTCACGATTTTATACTACTGAATGCTGACAATGACTCAATACCTGTCAGCTGCGTTTAAAGGTCCATTTACGCCTCAGAATTTCTGCAAACGAGGCAGTGGCGCCCTCTGTGGGGAATGTTTGCTAAGTCGCCGGTTCGAAAGAAATCATAAAATTTTGGGATAATGGTTTGAATGAAATTATAATTTGTTGAGATGGAATCTGCTTTTTAAGCGTCCTGAATCCAAAAATAGGTACGGCAAGTTTTTATCAGTGGTATCATCATTCCATTTTCGGATAAAATATGCAGCTTTCGAACACAGCAATCGTCTGCTAAACGGCGAATTACGCACGATCGACGAAGTGCAAAGCCACTGAATTGCAGCTAAAAATATCAAATATTTAAAGCATCCTTTGCGGTTATTCGACGAAACTGCTGCAAGGGCAGAGAGAAATGTGGTCTGTAACCCTGTCGATGTCGACAAAGAAAATCTATGACGCGTGCTACTTGGTGATCGTGACAAAGGGTAACCTTGATATTTTTTTATTTCCTTTCTTTTCTTTGTGAGAGAATTCTACGATCTCTACGACGCTTCTCGTCTGTTCGTTATTTACGCGCATTTTCTGACGAATAAGATTCGTTTTTTATTCAAGGGCACAAGTTATTAGCTAATAAATAAATAAAAAAATAACAAAAAGTGAATGTCCTTCCAAACGAGTGAAATGAATTATTTATATTAACAATTTACGAAGTTGCGTAACTTTTAGGATGTTGAAAGCTTTGAACTTTAAAGTGTTACACATTATACCACATTAAACGTTAGTTTTCAATAATACACTAAAACGTGTAACGATGCTTTAAACGATTACAGCCGTGTTTCATGTATGGTAGGCTCAAAATAAATTTTCGAAAACTAAATAAATAAACGTATAGAGGCATTAGGGTTTTTGATGCTGGAGACGTGAAAAATGAGCAATGCCCTCGTCGGAGCTCGAAACTGGACCTTTCGAATACGCGCCGAGTGTGTTACCGTTACACTACGAAGGCATGCTGGAAAGGGGCGGAGAGAAAATACGTTACATAATTCCCCTTTTAAAGGGCGACTGGGGATTAGGGAATCGCCAAATACTGGTGGTGACAAATTATCGTCAACCACCTTTTAGTTCGGGTGCCACTGTGGAATCATAAGTTTTTTTTTTTTTTTTTTAATGCTGGAGACGTGAAAAATGAACAGTGCCCTCCACGGGCCTCGAACCTGGACCTCTCGAATACGGGCCGAGTGAGCTACCGTTACACCACGAAAGCATGCTGGAAGGAGGAAGAAAAAAACCTTATAAATGATTCATACCTCTTTTAACTAGCGCCATGCAGAAACGGACAGCAGTGTGGTGAAATATAGTAGCTCAAACAACCCGTTGTGTTACCATATATGACAGTCCCAACCTTGCGCATAAACACTGCACAGCATGGAGGGGAAAATGAAACACTTGGCTCCCCTCAACTTCGGATTAGGAAGCCAACCAAAAATTTATTTTTGTATAGATGCATGTGTACTGTATATATAGTCTATACGTTTCCCATAATCTACTTCTGAACCTTCCCAAATTAAATAATCAAAAAAAAATATTGATATACTATATACTGATAATTATTGATATACTATATACTTCATATTGCCACCCCGGTATTCTCTCTTAGCTTTTTAGGGTCAGGTTCATTAAACAAATTTTCGCGTAATATTCCCCTTCCTCAATGTGTTCAGAAAACTAGCTCCCCTCAATTTTAAAATGGGCTCATTCATGTAGTGATTGTTTTCGCGTTACTAACAAAGATAAACCCTGGCAAATTATCTGCGAATATTATGCCAAACCTTTCCGTTGAACTTTAAGCTGGCCTAATACAAGAACCAACCCGTCAGAAGGAAGCACGAAGGTCAACTGCCCATTCCCCTTCCCTAATTATTTATGATTCATTTGAGGCCTAAGCAGTAGCAGAGGCAATAACAAGAACTGACGAATTACAAGTTACAGGGAAGTAGAAATGAAGATATCTTAATAGATATTGTAATGTTAATACTGCTATGCATTCTTCTTACTATGTAGATTTCTTTACATACATAGTATCTGTATTTTCTTACTGTAACCGCGTCCTGCAGAAATTGAGTTATTCACACAATTTTCCCCTATTGATTTATGGATCATAAAGTTAGTAAAAAATAGGGGGGGGGTTATAAGCATAGAAATACGTTACTAACGATTTTGCTCAATTATGGTCCTCTCTGGAAGTGGTCGCCTTGGGGAAATGATGTTCAGTAGGTGTGCTCAGTTCTACTAATCACTTTTAGAGGTGTGTCTTAACAAAAGATCCGCTGCAAGTTGGCAAATTTAATCTTAGTTATCCATTATTAGCCCAGAAGAGCTAATTAATCTTGAAGCACGATTTTGCGTTGATTCATTTTCATTCGCGACTGTTGCCATTGAACAAAACATAAATTATTTATATTTCAAATTTAATTTGTCTGTGACAGATTAACAAACTAGATTTTTACCGTTGCTTTTACATAACTTTCTTAAGAATATTAATTTTTTCCTTTTTAATCTGATTGATTTAGGTAAAAATGCGTTTAATATATATCGTATTACATTATATATTTTTCCTTTTTTAAATATAGAGAAGATATAGAACAGTCCCATGTTAGTCTAAATGTATAGTCATCTAATATCCTATAAAAGATTACTCTATTCCACATTTTTTTACCGATAAAACCATAATTAAATTTTAAAAGAATTCTTTCGGGCAATCGTTAAAAACCTGAGCATTTTGAGATTATTTTTGCTTTTTTAAATTGATATTTTATTATTTATTGTAAGATTCAATTAATAAATTATTGGAAATATGAACACTGAAATTAATGAGGATTCAGCTAATTAACAGTAATTTTAAGGTCTTCTATTCTTTTGAGGTTTCGTTCCTGAACTAGGTTTCCCTGCCAATAATGTCTTCATTCAGAAACACAAATTAATTTAAAAGAAACAATTAGAGTGTTAATACTGTATAAGGAATGTAAATAAGTACACTACGCAAAAATGTTTGTCAGTGGGCAGAATGTCGCTGCCAAATTTCTATTTCCACCATTTGCACTATTGCAATCACACATCAAAGCTAGTACTATCTGTTGGTGGGGATTTCTTAGAAGGTATTTCTCCCGCTTTCTTAGCATGTCCTTGTTGTGTAGTGGTCAGCACGCTGGGCGCGTATTCCAGAGGTCCCAGAGGTCAGTGGTTCGATTCCCGGTAAAGGCGTTGCTCATTTTTCACATCTCTTGCTTCCAAAAAATACCTAATGTCTCTATAGTGGCGCCCGAACTAAAAGGTTGGTGAATTATAATTCTCCAAAAAAAATACCTAATGTCTCTACAGCCTTCGTGGAGGACTTCCTAAAGGAAAACTTTCATATTCAGGTTATAGATTGGGAAAAACGGTTCTCCAGGATTTCAGGCTAGGGGTAAAATAGCAATGTTCAACGGTTTTACTCGTTTGGACGTTGGTGAGTAAACTTATTTCGATTTCTTTTTTTAAAGTTTAAATGATTATTTTATCTTCCTAAAGAAGCAGGGAAGCAAAATCTTTGGGGGGGGGAGGGACACTATAAGTAAAAATCTGTTTTCTTTATTTAATGTTTCTAAGCATGCTATTGATGATAACTGCTTTTTCCCCCTTTTTTTAGGTGCTGAAGCTCATCAAATTTCTCTAATGGGACATTTCGTTGATCGTTAATTTTATAAAATCTGAATTAATTTTATAAAACGTATAATGTTTAGTTGATTATAGTTACTGTTTTCACAAGCGTATTACAACACATCGTACAATAAGCGTTCCTTGGGGTGCGCCCAAAAAAAAAAAAAAAAGTGAGCCGGCGAAAAAGGAAACGGAAAGAAGAGCACCGGAAAATAAGGAACCAGATAAAAAGGAACTCTAAAATTTCGCCCAGTAATATCGCTAGTCGAAGATGGGGAGAACAGCCAAATTCGATGAGCTCAATAATGTTTATTTAATCACAATATCAGTTACAGTTATACAGGGACGGGGCAAAAATGTCACCAAGTTTTGAGGTTTTTGGCAATTTCGCGCCAAATTCGGCGACAAAAATTAGTCGCCGACACCATTGACAGTTTGACGATATCTCGTCAATTAAGCGAGATCGCTTTTTACTCAATGTTAGACAGACCGGCCCTGTATTCTTATTTTTCCGGCGAGCATTTTCTCTCTCTAGCATTTCATGTTATGTTATACAAAAAATATTACAATTTCACATGTAATTTCATTAAAATTATTTATATGTGTACAAAATTCATAACAATGTAAGCCAGACTGAGGGCTGGTCACTCGGATTGATAGAATTAATACGGAGAAAATTTTTATATACAAATGAAATTAGATTTTTTTAAATAATTAAACTAAAACACTATATTTTGAACTATATATTTCTAAAATACTAATTTTCTCAATTATTTATTTATTTAAAATTTATTACTTTTAAAGTAGATACTATAACTACTTTGATCTTCTTGATTATTTAATGATAGCACGTAACATAAAGTTTAAAATGCAGCAACCATTCAAGTCTGCTTGCTGCAATGACCACTAACTACATCACGTGACTTGAACAGGAAGAAAAAGAAAAACGTAGCCTATTAAAAAAAAAACTCTTCTACCAGAAAAAAAAAGTAAGGAAACTTCCGGTTGACAATGCAGACTTAGTCGAAGTCAGCGATTCCAACATAAATCATTATTATTCGCTCGCAACTTATCAAGCCAACAAGTTCGGGCACGAACAAGGAGTAAGAAGAAAAAGATGATATTGGGTATGATTGGATTGTACATATACTTCCCTGCTTCTTTTTTTTATTGAGCGTCACCTGTGCTCGCGGCGCCGAGTGTCTTTTCGTCTGTGAGCTACACTCGCTCCCATTATCAGCAACGCCAGCTAGAATTTAATCTTATTTTTGTTTTCTCCTGAGGAATTCTCTACATCCGGTGATTCTCGTTCTTGTGGCTTTCGGTTTTGAGTTAGCCCAACGCCAACGCGCTGGCGGGGAAGTGAGTAACTACGATTTGTAACTGGAAGAAGCAAAATGAATGGATCTACGAAGTCTGCGCTTCGTAAACTACTTGAGGTTGGCGTTTCAGTCTAGGTAGAAAGATACCGAGAATTTGCCGCCTTATTTAACAACATTCTGAGAAAAAATGCATATTTTTGTTCATATATTAAAAAAATTATATATAAAAATATATAAACTGTCCTTCGGATATTGTTATTGAAGAAGTCCCGCTAGTTTGTATATGAAATTATGGAAAATACATCACTTATTGTTGTCAACAGTTCGGTTAGCATGATCAAAGTATTATTAAAAAAATAAAAAAATACTGAAGTAAAGTCGCCAGACATAGCCAAAATAGGTTATAAAATTGTTAAGTTTCAGAAAAATATCGCCAAGTAAGGGATTATATCGCCAAACAGCTTGCTTTCGATTTTAGTCAACTATTTAAACTTAGACGATAATCGAACTTAGTTTTACTTAGATTTTGAATGTGTTGATTTCTGAGGATGAGCAGACTTCTTCATTCTGCATAATCTTCATTTTGAGGATGAGTATAGACTGAGAACTGACTGCTGAACTGAGACTTCAAGTCTCAGTTCTTTTTTCTGCTCCTTAAATATATATAAAGAAAATCTGAAATCTTTCAGATTTTATGTTACGCCCAAAAGGGCTTTTTTTAAAGTTTTGTGTGTTATCTTTATTTACTAAATATATTCTTCTCATTTAAAATACATAAAATTAAATTCAACAGGGATATCACAAAATATTTAAAAACAGCAAAATAGCATATCTTCAGAATTTCCGATACACAGTCTCGTGCGCTGAAGATAATTCCCCCCCCCGTACAATATTGCTATTGCTCGCATTGAAATCATTGAGATTCTTAATAAAAAATTTGTTAAAAGTGTCACAAAATATGAGATCGATAATAAAACAAATTCCAAATTAGAGCTTCCAGATGCCTATATTCGGTGGAAGATTACTTTATTCAAAATTGGATGCCTCTAGGTATTTTTGTATTAGCACAATGCGAGAAACATACGTACATTCATGCAGATTCTTCATTATTTAATTTTTTTAATATAATGCAGGGCTCTAATATTTGGTGGCAACAATCTGAAAAGTGAAATGGACGTTTTTAAGTTTTCGACGCAAAATGCCGAAACGAAATTAATAGACTTTCTTTCTGGGTTAACGCTCTTTAGGCCTTTAAAAAAAAAAAAAAAAAAAAAAAAAAAAAAAATCCTTGATAATCGCTTAAGTTCGTGTGACAAGAAACAACAAGATGGAAGAATAACTAACCCTTTATTATTCCAAGAAGATTTAACAAAACTCCGTCTTGGAGTGTACAATAAAAGCCGACACTTGAGCTTGAGCTTAAGAGACCAAGAAATAAACTAAAACTAAGATTAACTAAAAAGATATAGCCGAAACTATTAAGATTCTAATCGAGTTGGCCCCTGAACTCTATTTGACTACGAAGCTTATCAAGGGCCTGAGTACGGCCGAGCGTAGTAACAGCTTTGAGAGAGAGCAATCAAAAAGCAGACGCGCGCAAATCAGAAACTCTGATTCTCTCTAACTCAGCAAGTAGACTTCGCGGTTTAAATACCGCTCCTCCTCATTAAGTATTCAGAGTGATTCCAAAACTACGTTCTGGCCGGAAGTAGTAAGTTGAAGTTAAGAATTTGACAGGAAAGGAACTTTAACTTAGAATTTAACTGTTAATAAAATTAACATAATCCTTATACAATAAAAACTCGACTATTCGGAAAACTAGGAAAATGACGAAATGTCGGATTAAAAAATTCCATGTAGTTGAGCATATAAAAAGTGCAATTCACGGTAGAAAAGCCAAATGAATGAAAGAAATTTCCAGCCAAAAATTACAAAAAAGTTATTTATTACCAACTTGAACTTCACATTCCTACATTTAAAATTAGATAAGATTTAGGAGGGGGGGATATTTCAGACATAAAAGCCGATGTATTTCTTAGACTTTATAAATATGAAAATAAATTATCTTATCCGATTATGGATCCCGTAATTTCCATTCTTTAATTTTGAAAAATGCTCCATTGCTTGCTGTTCCCAAGTTTTAATCTTCCCCCTAAATGTGAGAGGTAAACAGATAAACAGCAATTAACTTAAATCCTTCTTTACAAAAACTAAACAGGCTTATCATGAATTGCATAAAGTCAATATCTTATGGTTGTGTTTGGACGTCACGCTTATCCGTTATTGGCACTAAATCACACTATTTGGCGACAGTGCAAAAGCACGCTCACGTTTTGCACGTGCAAAAGCACGTATAGGACATGGGATGGCTTTACATGGAGATGGCTTTAAAAGTCTCTCATTTGATTATTTTACGAGGGAAGTCTAAATTCCTAAATTGTTCGGGTTACTTGAGTTTTCCGGATATATATATATAATATCCGATACTCGGGCTTTTGTTGTACCGGGATGTGACATTAAGCACTCGGGACGATGCATTCAAGAGCTCAGGAAGATATTCTGTGATGTCTGAAGCAAGTGATAATTAGGATTTTAAATCCTCACAAGAACCCATTCATTATCGAACGGACCTTGCGAGGATGTCATGAGGATATAGAGGGATGTGGTATTCAGGATCAGAGAGGATATGTTTAAGAAGTTAGGAAGATATTCCCAGACGTTCTAAAAATTTGGTAAATAGATTTGTACATCCTCATAACATTTCATTCGTTAATTTAGAAGTCAAACAATAAAAATCAGCGTTATATTTAACTTTCGGGTAGTTTATTCTTCATCAATAAAATTCCAAGTTCCATACTCAAGGACCCCATTCTGCATATGAATTTCTGGCGTATTTACAGGATTCCTTGCCAGTGTGGTTTAATTTACATTGGCCAAACTAAGAGAGTCTTAAATTCTAGTTAACGACCCTAATTCCAATTCATCTTTGCCTTCAGCCTTTAAAGAAATTACGTTTTAGTTCTGGTTTCATCAACAGATGGCACCAGTAGCTCATCTCCTGTCCAGGCTTTCTTATCTTATCTTACCTAATCATTATATCTTATCTCGTTCATTTGCGCTTTTGCAGCTGAGAATGATGATTCGGTAAAAACCATCGAAACTAGTCCTGTGAAAATTTGAAAATATAACATTGATTTTTGTTGTTTGACTTCTAAATTAATTTTTGTTCCGCGTGTTATTGTATCTTAATCTCATTTATTGTCTAATAAACTTATTGAGGATGTCCTGGGTGTATTGGAAAGTGGTTTATGCCTCGGAAAGTTGTGTTTAAAAAATTAAGGGCTATTGCGGGATATCCTGAGAACATGCATTCAGATCATGAGCAACATTTTCAAGATAGAGATTATTATTATTATTATTATTATTATTATTTTATTTTTATTTATTTATTTATTTATTTATTTTTTTTTTTTTTTTGTGGTGGTGGGGGGAATCTTTCTTTAAACCTATTATTTATTCCAGTCAATTTATCCTTTAAAATTATGCGAGAACTAGAAGAATGGGAGACCCATTCAGTATTAAGAAGCTCACTAGCTGTATAGTGGATCGAGTTTAAGTTTCTTAATTCTAGAAATTAAAATATTCCTCGTAAAGCCATTTCGAGAGGGAAATAATTAAAAGATACTTGCGTCAAAAAATAATCAAGATCTCTAAATTAAAATATGATACACATTATATAAAATTAATGTATAATATAAAATTAAAACATTATGTACTATTGATAAAATTTAATGAATTGGGGAATGATACAAAATTTGGTACTTTTCTACTATGATGGGACTGGCTGTCGTAACGTATGTACATTTATGAAAAGAATGATTATTTTATTAATAACAAAAGAAACAAAAAAGTACTTCACAAGTGGAAATGCGTTTAGTGAATTATTCTAATCGGCAACCGTCAATGATTCATTCCCATTTGCAGCTGACAAAATTCTATACTCTTGACGGCAGAAGTGCATAAATCGAAAACCATTGCGGGAACTTTCGAACTCTTCCGCTTTCTAAACCTTTCTTTTTACAATGCGGTCTTTAGGTATTTAGCCATTTCGATGTTAAATAAATGTTTCGAGAAAGTAAATACAATCTCATTTTGCGGTTTTCCGAAGTCCTTCACATGGGTGACAATCTTTATCCTAATCGTAATTCTTCGTCATTTAGCAATTGTCAAGTCACGTAATCTATATCAGTTCTCTCTCTTTTTTTTTAACATATCTTCATTAAAAAAAAAAAAAAAAAAAAAAAAAAAAAAAGAGATAAGGGGGGATGCTGCAGGGAAAATTACTGGATAGATGTTCATTCTTATATCCTTATATCCGTAATGCCATTCCTATATTGCTACTCTTGAGAAGGAATGAACCAATTAAATACATCTGGCGTTTTCGTGCAAAACTGCGATTGGCTGTATGCTAACCAAAACGTACCACAAGTTTTTTTTTTTTTTTTGGGGGGGGGAAGGATGCAACTTTAAAGTTACGTTACGGTCGTATCTGTGTAGTCATAAGGTTATTTCGAAGCAGGAAAGATGAAAAATGAGCAACGCCTTCGCCGGGACTCGAACCACGGGCCTCTCGAATACGCACCGACCACTACAGTATGAAGGCGGGAGAAATACCTTATAACACATTCAAAACATTTAGGAAGAAAAAATGTTTTGTATAGCTTTTCTGCTTTGTTACATGATATAAAACAGCCAGTCACAACGGATCACCAAGGGGAAACTAGTTCTCCATTGCAAATGATGATGATGGAATCGATGTTGATAGCTGATTGGATGTTGAAAACGAAACGAACAGCTTATAATTTTTTGCGAAAGGATGGAAAAAATCGTGCGTCTTTTTTTCAAGAAAAATTATTTGAACAGTGCTTACAAATGGATGCGTCATAATAGTCTTAGGTTAATTGATTAAGAGAAAGCAGCTTAAGGGTTAGCTGCTTATTGGGAGGGATGCCTTCGTGGAGGACTTTATAAGCGAAACTGGCTGGCATCCTTGTTACATTCCGATGCCAGGGAGGTGGGATAATTCTACTAGGAAACATTCAATGGGAAAACTGCAGTGATACCAGTCTGTATGCTGGGATTTAAACCTGAGTCAAACTACCAGTGTTTAGCGATTTTACAGCTGCTGGTGGGCTGCAATTTTAAGATTTATTTCAGATGTTATCATCTGAGGTGAAAACTCCAAGTTCCCATTGTTTTTTGATTTTGGATGCATAAAACTTAAGAGTTTTTGTTCTTTTTCTGAACAATTTTAGGCAGGTAGCACTCGAGTGCTTTGCCACAATCAAATAAAACAAAACAAACAAACCTGAAACATTACAAAATGAGTTTCAAGTCTATGATTAGGTTAGTTTTGTTGAATATGACAAAATAGAGGAGGATTATCTGCCGAATGAGGAATGATGTCGTGGAGGACTTTTTAATGGAAACTGGCTGATGTTCACGTTACACTTGGGAAAACCAACTACGCAACCAGCGTTCATCTGGGTTCGAACCAGAGTTAAGCTATTAATATTCAACGGTCTTAACCACTCGTCCACTGGTGAGAAATTTCAAGTCTGAAGATACTCTTATATAGGCCAAATAACAAGTCTAGACAGACCGAATATTTATTTTGTTCTATTTCGGACAACAGGCTTCACTTTATTTATTTATTTATTTATTTTTTTACAGAAAGATATACGCGATATATAGGTTAGTGTTGTTTGCTGAATGCCGTTAAATTAAATGCGTTGTTCTTTCATCTCTTTTAACAATATTTCTGTTTTCAGAATATTGTCAATAAAATTTTTTGAAATGAGTCGTTCTGTTTCTTTCTTTCTTTGTTGAGATAAGTATCCTACAATGATATTTCTTAGGTTTAGAAAATATAAATTTTACCACAGTCGAAATAAGCTTATGATGAAAACATGTTTCCTCGTTTGAAATACCGAGTTGATGAATATATATTTCTAAAATAAAGTGTTTTGGAACACGTTGTTTTATGACGGGAAAGGAACCAAATTTTTAGCGCTTTTTTTGCTTTGGTAATTTTATTATATGAGTTATGTGAATGAGTATGGTCATTTTATTGTAGGAAGTTAGAGCCGGTGCAACAGGACAGCGGCAAAGTGTTTAGAATTTTAAAAAGCGCCGATAAGCAAAATTTTGGAATAGCAAACCTTTTAGAATTTAGGGAAATATCAGGGCAGAAGAATTTAGGACTCGCAAAGATTTGTCTGGGGACAAAATGCCTAGCGCTGGTCCTGACTATGCGAAAAGGTTAGATACTAGTTTCAAAGAGCTTTCTCACCCACAACACTGAAATAATTTTCAAAAATATTCGAGCTTTACATAAAATTGGTGTACACATATAAGATCCAATATTAAGGAAATAAGCCCTGACGACAACGTTCAAACATTGAATATACCCTGGCATATTAACCTCTTCTATATTAACCTCTATTCTATATTAACCTCTGTTGAAAAATGTAATCGTGTGACATATGATTGCGAAAAACCACAGAATAACAGAGGCTGTCCTCACATTTTTAAGATGATTTTCTTTGTAATTACAGAAATATTTTATCTAAAATTTTTGTGTTTTAAATGTTCCATTTGATAACTCGTATTCTTCGCTATCTTTCTACACCATAATTTCCAACACAAAAAGCCTTTTTTAGTATCGAAAGAGGTATTTTATATGCCATTCCTCTTGAGCACCTTTCCAGAGGCCAAGGACGGTTTTAGGTTGACGTTTGGACAATTCGCTTTTTAAAAAGTCCAGAAACTCAAACTTCCGTGGAGGATACATTAGGAGATTTAGTAGGGTTATGAGTGAAGGGTATGGTCTTGATACTCGTTTTTGTTCCATTTTTTTTCCAGGAAATTGACAGTGCATTTTGATGTGTGGGTGCTTGCTTTGTCTTAATGCAGTTCTAATGCAGTTGATGGCACTCTGGGTAAAGAGAAGCTATTTCAGATTTGAAAATTGAGTATCCGATATGTTTCTTATAATATGTGAAATTGGCTTTAACAATTTTCTGCACTCTCTTTTATTTGTCGCTATATCAAAATCCAACAACTATCATAAATCCGCTTAAAAAACTTTTAGATTCCTTTGATCCACGATCTAAGATTTTTTTCCTTCTCTTTAATGATAAGAAATGAATTTCTTCTGCTGCGGTCATTTAAATATACCCAAGATTCATCGAATGCGACAGTATTTTTCCATTTGTGTCCGAATAATTGTTTCTCATAGAGAATTATACAGCTTGGTCTGCTTTCGGTGATATGTTCTGAAGAAAGATGATGCACATTATTATTATTATTATTATTATTTTAAGATTCAAATCAGCATTAATCACTCTATTTACAGTTGACAGTGAGCATTTCAACGATTATGCAAGTGTCCTTTGACTTCGCAGATTTTCTTTTAACATTTAATTTCTTACATTTGCAACATTCGAAATCCATTCCGTTTTTTTCCTTGGATATGTATTTTGAACAGTTTTTCTCCTCGAAGCCAAATTCTGACTTTCTAACCTTTCTTATTGACAACACTATCTATCGTTGCGTTAGATACCTAAAAATCATGGCTTTCACAGCATTTTTTAATAACTAAATACCAATATTTTTTTTCGGAAAGTGCACAAACATAGCAATCCGCCCATTACTGCTTTAAAAGCGGCATTTTGCATGAAAACAAAATTGTCTATTAGCGGACGGTAATTTACACTTTCAAAAACATAGCAGTTAATTTTTTTTCCAAGCAGGCGATTTTTCTTTCATAACAAAGCAAATTCATCTAAAAATGTTCGAACAGCCTTTATAATGTTTAGTATTATATACGTAAAATACAGAATTATTATGTGGTGAGAAACGTTAATGCGTGTCCGATGTATTTTTCAAAAGTATCTTAATTTTAACTTGTAAAGCTACAAGTTAATCAATCAATCAATCGATCAATCAATGCTTAAAAATCATGTGTGTATATAATGAAATTTTGAAGAAACTCGTTGTAATAACTTGACGTGGCTGCATAAAAGCTACTAACTTGTCGAAATGGCCGAATTCAGTTGTTTCCTTTTTATTCATGGTTGGCATATGTTTTTATTTAATCCAACAAAATTAAATCATGGCTGCAATGCCTTTGCATCGGATAAAGTTGAACAATATATTTTTTGAAGACAGTAGGCAACAGCATGTTGCTACAACAAACAAGAAAAGGACAAAGAAAGGCGAACAAAAAGAGGCGACCAAAGAGAGCGAGACCAAGGATTATGCTTTACGAAGTGCCTATGGTTCAAACCATTTACCTCATATCAGAATATACTACATAGAGAGCAGAATCAAGAAAATTACATAAAAATAGTTAAAAAAAGGAAAAGCTCATTCCAGGAATAATTGCGTAATAGAGATCAGATGACGGATCACTTTTCAAAATTACAAGAAGTAAAGATTATATTAGAAAAGTTATTGCTTTGCCATTTTTAGAACGAAGAGGGAGTAAGGGCTATTGCTAATTTACTATCAGAAATGTAGTTATTACAAATATATGTAAATAATATGCAAACTTAAAGCATCTAAATTTAAAATTAAATTGGAATCAAAGCAAGGCAATTCCTCAACAATATTGTTAGCATAAATTTAGGTATTTTGCATACTGAAACTCGAAAGGCATACGAAATGAACGTGCGCCAAGATATATATTGGCGAGAGAAAGTAAAGTTCGTGTGCAATGCAGTATATTCGATTTTCACCCTAGCTACTTGTACCTGGCTCAAAGGTCTACTCCAGTAGTACTTTCTCTTTTCAGGTACGGTGTTAAAGTATGTCCTGTTGTTTCTTTTTTCTCATTGCCTAAAATAGGTAAACCTGATATTTAGGACTGACGATGATTCTATGTAAGTTATCTCCTTTTCGATAATTCAGTGTTTTAATGTCTCTGAAGATTATTACTTTTGTTATGCTTAAGTTAAGCAGAATTATCCTATTTTATTAAATAAAGATTTCGTAGTTAACTTTTTGACTTTTTGACTGATTCTTTAATGAAAATTGTGCTTGAGGAAACGTACTCATTACGCCTTCAGTGCTAATGCACAACCAACAAATATTAATAATTGCAACCTAGGATAAGAGGGTTAACACTGTATCTAAACATATCAAAATTAAAATAAGAATTCATCAGTAGAGAATAAACTCAAACAAATAAAAATACAAAAAAGAGGAAAAAATATACAAAATTATAAAATATAAAAGTTAATCTCCTTTTACTGAAACTCTTAATTCAGAATTCATCAGGGGAAAATGAAGTAAAGTTTCATAAAGTCGATTAATATGTTACGAAAACATGTTTCGTTCTTCTGGTTCATTTGAGATCAAAAACCGAAAAAGAATTCAATTAAATTTTCATTTAAGACATAAAAAATTCATTTAAAACCGAAAAATCGAATCTCAAATGTATCTGGAATTTTTCTTGAATTTTGTTTTATAATTTTTGGCCTAGCACTATGTTTCTTTTTGTAAAAATATATATATGTAAATAATATTGAAAAAAATAATGATTATGTATATTCTACAAAATGACATTTGATTAAAAAAAGGGATTCATTGGGTCAGGAAAACCTTTAAACTTATCTGAAAGGATTTCATAAATTGTCTATATTGATGATTTAAAAAGAAATACCCAATATGATAAATATAATTAAACTATGAATTTACAACAGTAATCGCAGCTTAGTATGATAGCGTTTGTCATGCTTACTTTAGTAACATTAACCGAATTATAACATTGGACAGTGAGAAAAATACCCTTGGAAATAGAAATAAAAATTCAAGTGTATAAATATAATTAGAAATATACAAATAGGTATTTTCGCAGCATTTTAATTATGACTATGCAAAATTTTTTTATGAATTGTTCGCAATATCAGACAGAGCACCAACCTTGTGTTTGGCGAGAATTTTAGTCAAGACTATCAATTTCGAGGGCAAACAGATAGAGGTCGTACTTCGTCAGGAGCAAAGAAGTCAGATTTCTAATTTTATGTTTTACTTTGACGTGCTTCTCTTCTCTCTTCTGCACACTATCTTTAACCCAAAAGTTTATTTATGAACTCGTCATAATGCTTCTGGACTTTATTTTTTATCTTAATACTAGACTTAATTTTAGTCTCTATCTCTATAGTCTCTATCTCTAATCTTAATACTCGGAGGGCATCCCTTACTGGATGAGATCATGCCAATGTGAAATTTAAAATTAGAAAAAAATGCAACTTACGTTTGCTGTACATCAGGGATGTCAAACTCATAGGTACACTTGGACCAAACAAACAAGGTATAACTTTAGGCGGGGAAAAAAAAAAATCAATATTCATAGAAACGCAGATTTATTTCGAATAATACAATAATAAACATATATATATATATATTTATATAGAAAAGAACAAGAAAAATTTAATATTTACGTCCTGATACTTGACATCTCTTCTCTGCTATTATCTTTCCTATTTTGGGAGAAATTTTGTTTGCAGTGATAACTTTCAACGCTGACCCAAGGTGAGCATCATTAATACGGTTTCTAATAGGAGACTTATTACTTTTCATGACTGAAAATAACTGCTCGCACCGATAAGTGCTACCAAACATGGAAATAATTTCATATGCAAATTTTCGAGTATTTTCAAACCTGGCTGGTAAATATTTGTAAAATTCAGGCACGCCCACTTCAATGAATTTTGCTTTCAAATTTGAGTTGCATTGAATCTCGATCACCTCCATTTGCATATGGCTAGGTACTGAGTCAATACTTATTGAGGAAATCCAAGAAAACAAAAAAAAAAAAAAAAAAAAAAAAAAAAAAAAATTGTCTTCGAGGGAACTAAAATCATTAAACCTCGTTTCAAATTCAGTTGTTAAATTTGCAATTTTTACTGCGTATTTTTGATACGAACAAGTATCATCTAAACTTGATTTGTTCATGCTGCACGTCGGGAAGTGCGTCAAATCTTCATTTTTAAGTTATTTTTCCCAAAGAACTAGTTGACATTTGAATGCTTGAATTATGTCAAACATGTTCGTAATGATATGATCTTTTCCTTGTAACGATAAATTTAAATCGGTTAAGTGTTTGGTTATATCAACCAAGAAAGATAAATCTTGTATCCATTTTAGATCGTAAAACAAACTTACGTCTTGATTTTTCGTTTTTAAAAACTGACATATTTCTTCTTTCAAATCCCAGAATTGTTTGAGAATCTTGGAACAAGATAACCAACGTACCTCGGTATAGTAGGACAAACCCGAATATTCACTATCTAACTCACTTAAAGAAGTGAATTGACGAAAAGCAGTGAATTGACGCTGATTTAAACCTCGAGATCTTATAAAATTTATAACTTTTTTTATATATGACAAAACATTCTCCATATTTATTACTTTCGTGCATAGAACTTCTTGATGTATAATACAATGCATATGATGAATGTTTGAACCGTGAATTTCCCTAATTTTGTTTTCTTAGTAATGCTACGAAGCCCTTGTTTTTCCCGGTCATTGATGGTGCGCCATCTGTAGCTACAGAATTTAATTTTGCCAAAGGTAGATTGTATTTCTGCAGAAGTCCAAAAACACAAATAAATATATCTTCTCCTGTAGTAGTACCAGGTATCGGTATTAGTTCCAGTAATTCCTCAAAAATGTTAAAATTCTTGTCACAAGAACGAAGAAGCACTGCTAATTGAACTTTGCCACTAATGCTCTCGTCACAGGCAATGGAGAAACTTTCGAAACTAGATGATTTTGCTTAGATCTGATCACTTAAATTCGCAGTTAAATCAGTAACTCTTTTCGCAACTATATTTCGAGACAATGAAATTGATTGAAAAGCCTTCACATTTCCAGGACAAACAATTTCTCCAGCTTTCATTAGGCATTCCTTGATGAAATCACCGTCAGTAAAAGGCTTCGAATGTTTAGCTATCAACTCGGACAAGACGTAGCTTGCATGTACCGCCGCTTCACTTTCTTGCAATACTTTACTAAACATGGACTGTTGCTTTTTCACTCCTAACTTGAGCTCTTTCAACTTTTCTTCTCTCATTAATCCTTCGTAATTGTTATATTTCGATTTGTGTTGTTCGTAATGACGTTTAATATTATATAACTTTGGCACATTAATAGTTTTATTACATATCAAGCAGATTATTTTATCTTTTATTTCACAGCAAAAATATTCTAATTCCCATTTTACTTGGAATATTCTATGTTCGTCAGCGATTTTTCGTTTAATTTTACTACCACTTGGTTTTGATATAGACATACTGAATACAAAGGGCTGGAATAAACACGGTTAACGTTAAAAAGTTAACAAAAATTTATTCTTTCCGCAAGAGATAAATCAAAATGCTGAAATATTTCTTCAAAAATATTCTAACAATATCACAAAATGTCAATCGTTTAGCAAAAATCAATTCAAAACAGAGAAACTAATTCTATCTCACAGCGAAATCGCTACAAATCAATCACAGCATTAAGTAAACAAACAGTTCGCTAGAACTACAGCTACTACTGAGATTAGTTGTTTGTAAGCTTTATAGTTAATTTCTCGAATATACTGGAAACATCTATAAATATCTGGATTTTTGCGGATGGCAACAGCAATTACGAGATATTTATTTATTAGGTATTAAATGCACGCGCTTTTCTATTTTTAACCTTCCAACGCAGCTGTCTTTTCAAAAATCATCTGCGTTGCTAAGGCAACATGAAGCAAATCTAATTACAATTCTAAATTAAAAAAAAAAAAAAAAAAAAACTAAATAAATAAATAACTATGAAATTCGTAACAATATGATTTAAGTAATAATTAATAATAAAGCAAAGTGCATGCACATGCATGCACCAATATATCGTACAAAACTATGATTGGAAAACTGAGACCATGAGTTCGGCCACGTTCGGCTATCGGGGGATGCGTACAAGTTCTGAGTGCACGTGACCCCCAAAAGCCGAAGGTAGCTGAACGCAAGCTACTCACACGCATTTGTAATTTAAGTAGTGTGTGTGTCAGCTGGCTGTGAGTAATCTAACAACACTGAATAAATTATCGTTAATTACTGAGCAGTAAACATTTCATTTTTTTCTTCGTCGATATGTTATTTTATTATTACATATTATTATTTGCCGATATATTGGCCGGGCCGCAAAAATATTTGTTGTGGGCAGCATGCGGCCCGCGGGCCGCGAGTTTGACATCCTTGCTGTTCATATTTTTAGGACTTTCAGGACTCCTCCTCCACACACACACACACACACACACTAGGAAGGGAGGATACTGCAGAACATTTTTTTTTTTTTTCTGAAGAAGAGGGATTTGTGTATCATGTCCCTCGAAATCGATAGATTTATTGAAAAACTACATCAAACTACTGTTGTTTTTTTGCTTAATTTTGAAGGGTTGACTAAAATTGAAACAAAGCTATTTAACAACTTAATCCCTCGCTTGGCGATATTTCTCTATCATTTGGCAATTATTATAACCTATTTTGACCTTATTTGGCGAATATATCTTTTATTTAGCGATTATACTTTAGTTTTCAAAATTTAATTTTGTAAGCATATTAACCGAATTGTTAATCACAATAAGCGAAGTATTTTCCATGTTTTCTTATACAAAAGGGCGGGACTTCTGAAAATCGATAATAACACTTGTATGATAACGTTAACCGCGATCATATTAAGTTATTAACCGTTAACATATGTTCAATAAGTGAAAATATCGTTTCGCTGCAGATATCATATGATTTTATTTCGAGAATTCATTATCAAAGTCCTGAATGTATCAAATTATCGGAGTTCAGATATAACAGACAAATTACATACAAAGAGAGATTATTTAAGATACAGTTTCAAAAGATAGCATTTACGAATCGTAGTTTAATGAATGAGAATGAATCGGAATACCAATGATTTTAGATTGACAGCGGAAGGTTTCAAACGAAGAAGTGTTGTAGCTATTGATTTCTCTGCAAAAGATCTTTGTTTATTGTTAAGATACCAACTGGTCTGTCAACATAAACACAACGATTAAGTTTATCTTCTAAACTTCCTGTTATTGTCGAGAAGTTTGTTGATAAAACGGAAACCACCTTTTTTTAGGCTGTTCTCGTCTCCAGTAATATCTTTATTTCTCCCTACTTTTCAGACTTTTGATGCAAGGCATGTTGAACAGAACTATACCAAAGTATTTAAAAGGATGCTGCCATTTCTTTGTTGAAAAATTTTTAGCAATCTTACATTATATTTATAATTTTCGTATCTTTTCGCTCAGAAGAGTCTTTCATTTGAAAACTCTGCATAACTATTGATACAAGTACCGATGTAGACAATCATTCTAACCTTGCTGTTGTTCTCTTTCTCCGCCTCCTTTTCTTTGGAATTGATTTGATTATTTATCGGTTAGTTCACAGGTTCAGTTTCAATGTTTATTTTCTCTTCAATAATAAAATTCATAAATAATTTCTTGTGAAATCTATATGAGATATGAATTCTTGGAATATTTGTAGGTTGTCAATGTAACTAGATATATGTACATTCTGGAAAGAAAAAAAAAAAAAAAAAAAAAAAAAAAAAGACGCTTCTATATCTTCTGTTCTATTATTGGGCTGATTGCTGAAATTTAACTTGCGAAAGCGCAACTTAGGATATATATTAGATTTATATATAGCGTTGCTCAAATATAGATATTTTGACACAAAATAAGACCTTTTTTCTGAAATGACATACCGATTTTGGTTTTCCCTATTGCGATTCTAAGATTCAAATAATGCTTAAGTGCCAAATTATGTAAAAATCGCACCACTAGTTTGTAAAAAATTAGCTCTCAAAATTTTGATCAATAGATGTACGTAACAAAAACGTTTCAAACAAGCAAAACCTCAATTCAAAAAATTTATGAAATTTAAAGAAAGATGAACAAAAACAGAAGAGGAATTCAATCAACCTCAGTGTCACTTCATCAGTGGGAGGAAATTTGAAATTAATTGAAATCTCTCTTCTATAAAAAAATCCTTGCTTTTCTGCATCCAGAATTAGCCGATGAATCATTTCAATGTATTTTAATTATAATTATAATAGTTCACTCGAAAATTATGGCTATTTCCCAAAACAAGGAAAAAACAAAGTAAATTCTAATTAGAAAAATTAGAATAATGATAAAGAAAGAGAATTCTACCCTTTAAAAAAAAAAAAAAATTGAAAATGAAAGTGTGTAGGGTTTATATTTATTTTAACTAACATTTATTTTAAGTTTAAACTATCTTTCCTGTCAAGCCTTACTTTCCCTGGAATTGCCAATGCCAGAGTATGTAAATTTTAGTAGAACGCGCAAGGATTCAAATTGTCAGCGGAAGTATTCTGAGTTAAATAGAAGGGAAACGAGTTCGAAGGTGCGCTTTCTTGCTTCACGAGCGTGGAGGTGGCTAGTTAGAAATTGAAGAACCACGCGTTTCGGCCTGTGTGCTTGCCTTGGTAGATTGTTAATCTTTCAACGTAATATTCAGAAGTTTGCTGAATTATCAGCGGTATTTTAGAACGCGGTGAGGTTAGTTACGTTTAGAGAGCCTCGTAGTTAGTCACTTGTTATTATTCTCTTTTTAGTTTCTTATTTTTATTTTACCGCCGGGTCGGCGTAGTTTGTGAGCGTCAAGAGCACGCATCTGTAATTTCTAAATTTGAATAAAAAGGGATTTAAGCCCTTCTCAAGACTTTGTCTACTTTCCAGTTCTCAGCAGTCACCACTATTGTTGCGTGCAGGTTGGAAGCGCGCAACATTACATTGGCGCCCGAACACTTGTAGAACTGAAATGGCCGAAAATTGGATGGAAACTGCTGGACAACAACAAGAAATGGCAAGCCAATTGGAAGGATTTGGATACCTGGTCCAGACGATGAGAGGGTCAATTAAGCCAAACGTCAATTTCGACGGAAAAAATTCGGTGGCGATATTTCTAGAAGGCCTAGAAAATCACTTCCAGCTCTACCCTGTGCCTGAAAGACAAAAAGTTGCCATCGCCACATCTGCACTAAGAGGACAGGCCGCGCTATGGTGGAAGAATATAGGCAAATTTTTATTAGGGGAATTCGGAGGCCAGATATATACATTTGAAAATTTCAAAAAATCGTTATTAAATGCCTTTCCCATAGTGAAAGATCGAGCAAGGCTAGAAGCCGAACTATATAGTTTTTATCAACGGAATATGGAAGAGCTGACGGACTTTATTCTGCGAAAAATTAAGCTGACGGATATGCTGTATGGGAAGAAACCCGACACGGAGATTATTGAAATAATCTTACCAAGATTGTTACCTGCTGTTCAAGACTACTTCGAAATTAGAAACCCAAGCACATAGCAGGAGCTCTTCGAATTGGCAGTCAAGTTTCAAAATCGCAGAATAGCGGAAAAAGCTAGAGGGGCATCGTATTCTCAAAGTATCCGAAGGCAATCTTCAAATGAGCAGACCAGAAATGCAAACCGCTCTTATGGGGGAAAGAGCTATCAAGCTACTCATCGAAGCTCGAAGGTCAAGGCCCAAAAAGGAAATTTGAAAACAAACGTCCGCGTACCCAGAAGGCAGAAGTTGAAAGGAAAGCTTTAAACGAGTAGAGGGGCCTGTGAAAGCGAGGGTCCAGACTCCGGAAGTTTTGAAAAAACCCTCAAGAAGACACTTAAATACGGTCATCGTAAAGAACTCACAGTTACCAATTATACAAGTTCTGGTTGGCGATGTACCAGTAGGAGCCCTCATCGACACAGGAGCAGAAGGTAATTTTATGAGTGATATTTTTTTTTAAGAAGAACTTTAATAGGTTTCGATTATTTAAAAATAAAAACACAGAAATCATAGCAGCGCAAGGACAAACTTGTCAATGTATCGGAAAACTATCTTTAAAAATACAACTTTAAAACGAAAGCCTTAAAGTATTAATTTTTGTAGTAAAAAATTTGCAAAATCCACTTATTTTAGGTATGGAGTTTTTAAAAGCCGCGAAGGCCAAACTGAATTTTCAGGACAGTTCTATTGTGCTGGAGATGGACCGGAGGGTGGTGGAACCAGTGGAACAACCGCAAGTCGACCTTAGCCATTTGAATGACCATGAAAGTCAAGCCATCCAGCAAGTGGTGAGTACTTTTTCAAACTTGTTTTCAGAACGTCCTGGTAGCTGTCAAATAGTTACGCATGAGATACAGTTAACTGCCGACAAACCCTGTAGGACTAAACCTTATCGCTATGATAAACAGAAAGAACAAATCATAGAAGAACATATTCAGGAAATGTTAAAGAACAAAATAATAACGCCCATAAATAGTGAGTACGCGAGTCTAGTCGTACTATGTAGGAAAAAGAACGAGTTTCCTCCTTCGGATAAAAGGGCTTGGAGGTTTGCTATCGATTACAGAAAACTGAATAGTATTACTAAATTCCCAGTTTACCCTTTGCCGGTTATAGAGGAAATTATTAGAAAGATTAAATCTACAAGATACATGACTACTTTGGACTTAACGTCTGGCTACTATCAAATAGCTATGAGACCCGAAGACATACATAAAACCGCATTTATAACAAAATCGGGCACTTATGCATTTTTACGCATGCCCTTTGGGTGGTGTGGGGCCCCATCAACATTCCACAGAGCTATGGACATTGTTCTAAAGCCTGTCCTAGGAAAATCGACTTTAATCTATTTAGATGATATAATTATAACGAGTAGTACGTTGGAACAACATATTAAAGATCTAGAAGAAGTTTTTAAATTATTAAAAGAGGCCGGTCTTACAATTAACGCCTCAAAATGCAAGTTCGCAACTAAAGAACTTAAATATCGAGGTTATAAAATTTCGCAAAAGGGTATAGAAACTCAAGATTCAAAAATAAAAGCAATCAAGAATTTCCCACCTCCCAACACCGCCAAGAAACTTTCTTCTTTCCTTGGGTTATGTTCTTATTAACGATCATTCATAAAAGATTTTGCTAATATTGTTGAACCCTTGTTAGTAATTAAAAGAAAGAAAAGTAAATTCACGTGGACAGCAGAAGCAAATACCGCATTCGAAAGTTTAAAAGAAGCGCTTATCAATGCCCCTGTTTTGAAATTCAGGGAGGGGGACTAAAACCTGGAAATTGCAGCAGATGCGTCGGACTGCTGTGGGTGCGGTTCTTATGCAAAATGGCCCTCCTTTGCCATTTTTTAGTAAAACGTTGAATCATACACAAAGGAATTATACAGCTACAGACAGAGAAACATTAGCCGTATTAATGGCTGTACACAAATTTCGAGTTTATTTCGGCAAAGCGCCAGTAACAGTCTTTTCGGATCATTCGGCTGTTGGTAGACTTTACTCGGGGAAAACCCTAACGCCCAGGTTAATAAGATGGGCTTTAAAACTCCAAGAATATAATCTCATGATCAAATATAAACCGGGTAAGGAAAACAATGTAGCTGACGCACTTTCTCGTATAAAACTGGACGATGAAGGCAATGAACTTAAATGCGCTGTGTTGTTGACTTCAAAAATTTTAGATTCTAGAGATACAATTATTGCTGAATTGAAAGCTGATCCTGAATTTGGAAGTATCTATGCGTATTTGAAAGACCCCGAAAGCTTTGAGCACACAGATATCGATGCGATAAGAAATAGAGCAGAAAACTATGAAATAATAGATAATTTATTATTTTATACGAAAACAACAAACGAAAATCTCGAGTACAAACCAGTCATGCCAGCCTCGCTTCGATTAAGCATTTTGAAGGAATTACACTACGCGAAAACAGCGGGTCATTTAGGGGTCAGAAAGACTTTAAAAAGGGTACGCGAGGCGGTATATTTCCCGCAATTATACAAAATAGTAAGTGCTTATGTCAGGTCCTGGAATCAATGTCAGTTAATAAATGATAATAATTACAGCTCGGCCGGGTACTTAAATAGCGTTCGCGCTACATTTCCGAATGAAATTTTAGGCATAGATCTTCTTGGTCCTTTCCCCCAGAGTGAGTTAAATAAAAATCGTTTTCTTTTAGTAATTGTAGATCATTTTTCAAAATGGACAGAAATTGTTTCACTTAAACGCGCGTCAGCCAAAACAGTCGCAGATGCATTCTTACACAGATACATTTTAAAGTACAATGCACCGATAAAAGTCATTAGCAATAACGGTAAACAGTTCATTAGTCAAATATTTGAAAACATATGCACTGGACTTGGCATACGCCATATCAAAATGGTTCCGTATAGACCACAGGCAAACATCGCAGATAGAGTTAATAAAAACATTGTAAAAATAATTCGAAGTTATGTTAGCACACATCACAAGCGCTGGGATGGCTACATAAATGAGTTAGCTTATACTTTAAGATCGGCAAATCACGATACTACGGAAAAAAACCCAGCAGAATTATTTTTAGGACGGAATTTAATTACACCATTAGATAAATTATTCTTTGTGCAACAAAGAGAGCAAGAATTTAAACAGAAAGATGTGCAAACACTTATTGACCAGGCGGTTAAAAGCTCGGATACGGCAAGAAATAGACAATAGTTATATTATGGTAGAAAACGCCGTGAAGCAGATTTTAAAGTTGGAGATAAAGTGTTGAAGCGGAAATTTTCTTTATCAAGTGCCCCAGACAATTTTACTGCAAAGTTAGCTCCAAAATTTGAAGGCCCCTATATAATTCAGGAAATCAAGAGAGTCGTATTGTACCTTAAGAACGAGAGAGGGGAAATCTGTAAAGCAAGGCCCGACCAGGTGAAAAAATATTATAATCAAAATGATTTTGAAATCCTTAAAAGTTTCTTGCAGGACTCAAGCGTAAAAGAAGTAGAAGGTCCAGAAATAACGTCACCCGTTCCACCACCCAAGAAGCAGAGAACTGAAGAGAAACCTAGCCCTTCTACAACCCATGCGACGGTACCGAAAAGAAGAAATGAAAACTCCAGCATTTAAGAAATACAAGAAAGCAAAGCCGCCGCGTAAAGAAACCTTGGTAAAGAGGAAAACACCACTTACAACGTATCGCATTAGAAATTCTACATCGAAGAGAACGCTTCCAGGGCCAGAGAGTCAGGTGCAAACAAGGCCGCAATTCCCGAGAACGAAAAGACAGCAGGAGGAACGAAAAGACCACCATCAACAGAAGAAATTCAAGCATGATTCTAGACCGGAGGACGCCAAGACCAGCCGTCCAGGGGAAAAAAGGAAAAGACAGCAACCCGACGACTACCACTCCAAGAGGCCAGCATGCAGAGGGCGAAAAAGAAAAAGCAACGTGGACGACACTCGGAGGACACTAAGCAGAAGACTGACGTCGATGAAACCTATAACGTGGGAGCAATTCTGCCAGAAAAGAATGTCGGAGTCCCAATCATCGAAAACTCAAAGATAAGTTAAAATCTTCTATAAATTTTTTTTCTTTTGTTCCGAAATGTTATGCGTAAATACGAAGTTCTATGTTTTGACGGAAGTCAATTTGTCTCTGTTGAGGCTTGGTTTTGTTTTACTTTATTTAGCTAAGGCAAAAGTATTATTTTCTTTAAGTATAAAATCTAAGAACAAGCAGTTGCTGTTGGTCGAAAGACTAATTCTATTATGTTAAAGCCAAAATTTGGCCGAAGATAAAAATAACTTCGTATTCTTGTATTAATAAGAACTTTAGTTTCAGTGCCGCCAGCTTGTCGAAGAATGAGTAAAGTAAAAATTTATTTTTCTCTTATTCATTTTATGGTAAATTGTAAAAATCATATGTATTAGAATTTTGTAAATATACGTAAATACTTGAAAGTTATGTAAAAGTAGAATTTAGTCTAGAAGCATAAAATTTTAGATGCTAAAAGTAAATGCTCAAAAGCAATGAATTCAAATTTAATTATTAAACTGTAGATAAAATCATGCTTTAGAGCGAAAGCCTGCATGTCTAAAGATGAATGAGGGGGAATTTAGAATGAATGTGTTTTGTAGGGTTCTCCACCTACACTTGAATTTTAAGAATGTTAAAGTAGCTCATCGAGTTGTAGAATGTCGGATAAGGTGTGTCTATTTGGTCGTTGAATTCTAACAAATCATTGTGGTTAGGGGAAGTGTTGCAATACTAAAACACGAATATTCCCGTTTGACACCACACATGGTGGAGAGCCAGGGTAAAGTTAAATTCATGTTTGAATAGTTGAATGAATGTGAATTAAGCAGTAACTAAGGAAAATAAATCGTTCAAAAACAAAAACTTATTCAGTGGCAAGAAAGTGTAAATTATAATGTATTTAGAAAGATACCGATACTTATTCCTTCCAGATGCTGGAAGGAAAAGAACAAGATTGATTGCTGAAGTCCAGGAAATGTTGCTGTAAGAAGAGAGAATTAAATAAGTATCTACAGAAATTTATTCCACCTTTTGTGAGATAACAGATTTTTTTTATGTAAACGAGGCTCTTAAAATTTATTTCAGAATTGTGGAAACTTTTCAACATGTCGTTTCTAGGACCTGCTTCCAAGTTTACCAAATTCTGGCAGCGGCAAATGTAGGGTTTATATTTATTTTAACTAACATTTATTTTAAGTTTAAACTATCTTTCCTGTCAAGCCTTACTTTCCCCTGGAATTGCCAATGTCAGAGTATGTAAATTTTAGTAGAACGCGCAAGGATTCAAATTGTCAGCGGATGTATTCTGAGTTAAATAGAAGGGAAACGAGTTTGAAGGTGTGCTTTCTTGCTTCACGAGCGTGGAGGTGGCTAGTTAGAAATTGAAGAACCACGCGTTTCGGCCTGTGTGCTTGCCTCGGCAGATTGTTAATCTTTCAACGTAATATTCAGAAGTTTGCTGAATTATCAGCGGTATTTTAGAACGCGGTGAGGTTAGTTACGTTTAGAGAGCCTCGTAGTTAGTCACTTGTTATTATTCTCTTTTTAGTTTCTTATTTTTATTTTACCGCCGGGTCGGCGTAGTTTGTGAGCGTCAAGAGCACGCATCTGTAATTTCTAAATTTGAATAAAAAGGGATTTAAGCCCTTCTCAAGACTTTGTCTACTTTCCAGTTCTCAGCAGTCACCACTATTGTTGCGTGCAGGTTGGAAGCGAGCAACATTACAAGTGAATAAACAAAATACTTTAGTGAAACATTTTAAATCGTTTAAAAAGTTTTGGTTTTAGCATTTTTAAAATTCTTTGTTGCATTTATTGATCATTTGAAATTCATTAATTATGAATTTCAATTTCTGGTCTTTGTGAAATATTAGTTCTAAAATTTCTTACTTTATATATATATATAAGGTTTTTTTTAGTTTATATATATATAAGGTTACTTATATATATATATAAGGTTAGTACTTATATATATATATAAGGTTTTTTTTTAGTTTGCTCTCCTTTCTTTAATTATATATATACATATATATATTAATATCTCTTTTTTTTATTAAACTTACTTGATTTCTTCTTTCATAATTTGAAATTTAGATTTGATCCAAATAAAATTCGCAGCTATTTCTGATTAATTTAAAAACTTTTTTTTGAAATTTTTCGAAACAATTTTTGAATCAATAAACGTTCTTGCAACCACCTTTAAGTAGATGTATTTCTAGGCATGCCTGCAAAAAGTTAGATTTTATTCAAAATTTCGCAAGGTAGACATGAATTTATATATTGGCTCATTTTGAAATTTAGCATATTTGTTATAAGCTATAAGCGATAATAACGCCAAATGTGGTTTACGCACTTTGTTTAAATTATTTGAAAGAATGCACGATGCACCTTTTCCTGTGCACAATGAAAGGGAAAGGAAAATTAGTTACCATAAATTTAGAATTTCGCCAAGTGAATTCTTCTTGGCTCAACTAAAAAAAGTGCGCCAAAATAAATATTTAAATTTCTCGGTAAGATTTTCACCAAATTTTACAAAATTTAAAATTTAAGTATAATTTGAGTGTTGGAATGAAAATATGGACTCTGTAGGGGGAAAAACTCGGTATGTCGTTTCAGAAAAAGTCTGATTTCGTATCAAAATACCTATGTTAGAAAGATGCTATATACAGGGTGTCCCGTAAATGTTGCGACAAACTTCTGGGGAAGGTAGGGCACATCATAAGGATTAAGAATTGCATAGGAACCCCTGCTGAGAAGTGTAATTGTACACCGTCAGGGGTGTTGTACAGGAGAGTCTAGTGGAAAGTGAGGATTGCCTCTTTCTAGCGGTAGACACCATATGAAGAGCATGGAACAGAGAGCTTGTGAACATGTGGTTCCAACATGATGGAGCGCCTACTCATTTTGGACTAGATGTTCGTAGCCATTTGAACAGATTATTCACGTATCGATTGATTGGGCGTGGTGGACCGGTTCCCTGGCCCTCACGCTCAGCCGATTTATTGAGCCTTGATTTTTTTTTTTGTGGGGCACCATCAAAAGTGTCGTGTATCATGATCCTGTTGTGTTTGAAATGGATCTCGTGGCAAGACTCGCCTGCGCAGCTGCTACAATCAAAGAAACTCCCCGTGTGTTTGAACATATCCGGCAATAAATGGTCCGTCGGTGTCAAGCATGTTTGGCGTCTGATGGTGCAAACTTCGAGCATCTGTTGTACCATTCAAGCTGTCGTACACCATTTGCATTCATGTCCAATAAATGATTCAAATTAATCACTCTCTTGTTTGCTTTCCCATCTTCTACCTCTGCTACCACTTAGCCCTGACATTTCCGGGCATGGGTTCCTATGCAATTCTTAATCCTTATGATATGCCCTACCTCCTCCACAAGTTTGTTGCAACATTTATGAGACACCCTTGTATAAATCTAATATATATATCATACAGGGTGCTTTCGAGACCTGAAAAACGCAAGTTAAATTTCGTCACTCGACCCATCAAAACGGGAGATATAAAAGTGCCCTCTTGTTTTGGTGTAGAATGTATAATAAACTCTTGAGGAATTCCCGTTCTGCAAAGTTACCTTTTAAACAAACTGAAATATTGTTGTAATTAAAAAAAAAAAAAAAAAAAAAAAAAAAAAAAAAAAAAAAAAAAAAAACACCCGAAATTTATATCAATTGAAAAAGATTTTTGCTACTGGTAATAAGTTTGTAATGCAATTATTTTTTTAAAAAGCTGGTGATTTTGCTTGGGGAATGACTGACGCAACCTTACCGCGAAACTTTTAAAATACCGCGAAACTTGTCTCTCATAAAGTGTCCGCATCTTTCTTCATTTGGGTTAATCTCCATTGTAAAATCAGGTAGTTTCTATGACTTTTGAACACTTCATTTAACTTCTTATAAGTTAAAAACACTTTATCTTCTTCACTATCGCTGCTTTCATTGTCGAATGGTCTCTAATCTATGATCATCTAATTTTTTATTCCCCATTTCTCTATTAATTCTTTCATTCCCTTCTCTTCTCTTTTTTTTGTCTGAATCACTCCGCCGCTAGTTGCTTTTGCATTTTGTACGGTTTCTTTGGCTTCACTTTCAACTGAACTGATGGGAAACTTTTAAAATTATTGATAATTTCTGGCCAGAGTTGAGAGACCAGCCACTGTTGATCAGGACCGACACTAGGCATTTTGCCCCCTCCCGGTACACTCTCTGAGAGTCCTAAATTCAGCAGAACTGCGGCACCCTAAGTTCTAAAACATTTTTCGTTTCTAACTTTCACTTCTCAGTATCTCTCCTAAATTTTAAAAAATTTGCCGTCCCTAAATTTTACTGCTCGATGTTTTGCTAAATTCTAAAAACTTTACCGATGCTAAATTCTGCCGCCTGGCCCGACCGCATAGTTTGAACCGGCTCTTCCGCTGGCACTGCTATTGATGAATGAATGATGAACCTCGTGTGAATGAAATTCTAATGCAAACGGATTAAGTGGAAACAATTAGGATGGCGCGTATATGGGAAATCGCGTCTTACAAATCTGTACTCGATAAGGGTTTATGGACGGTTTAATTATGATGCTTTCAATTTTAATATTCATTGTTCTGTTAAAATCGCTGTTCTGTTTAAGCTATGCTTTAATTCCAGTTCTCAGTTCCAAAGTGTTTTTGCATAACTGTCTGAGTTTCTTTTCTCTCTCTCCCCTTTCTACAGAGTGATCACAAAGTCCTGTTACGCCCTAT
The DNA here is from genome assembly GCF_044657685.1 of Stegodyphus dumicola. Classification (NCBI taxonomy): domain Eukaryota; kingdom Metazoa; phylum Arthropoda; class Arachnida; order Araneae; family Eresidae; genus Stegodyphus; species Stegodyphus dumicola. Next base: position 168,158,621 of record NC_140770.1, read on the forward strand.
GTATTACACAGATGTTAATGACTTGGTGTTTCTTATTGTTTCAGGTGCTGATATTCATCTGCATCCTGGCTGCTAAGTCCACTTACACCATGCAGGGACGGATCGTAATGAGCACTTGGGCTCACGAGCGACCCCATACAGGAAATTCAGCATGATTTCAGTGTAAGGTTTCAGAAAACTTTCCCTACAAAACCGAAGAATTTGTATTGAGAGTCCACTCATATTCTTTGTCACAACCAACACTCTTACGGTGGGAGAAAAAGCTCTTCGCAACTGCCTGCATAAAATATAACCTCCAGTCAGGACGACCACCAACACGACTGGAAATGTTTTGGAGGCTGCAGCGTCTGTCGAACGTTCGCCATAAAAGTCCACTTGTAAGCGGTTACAGGAATTGGATGCTCCATACTCGCCATTACAAAAGCATATGACTCAGCATTTGCAGTTAAAGGCATTTAAACCTTCGTTCGTAAACGAATTAGGCGATAGTGACATGCGAAAACGTCATCAGGCTTGTGTGCGAATGCCCGATGTCTTTACAACTCTTTCTTCGAGAGAGAGGGGGTAAGTGTTTTTCTCCAGCGAGTGTGCAAGATATCACAGTGCAAAAGCCAGAAACGTTTATTTCTATAGTAAAGAGAACCCACATTTTTTATGAAGAACTTGAACAAAACCCACCATATATCATGGTCTGGGCTGAAATGTCTGAAACCCACTTGCTAAGTCCATATTTCTTTGACGGTGCTGTCAATCACATTATGTATCTTTCTAAGTTACGTGATTGGTTTATGCTATATGTGCAAGATCGGGAACTGCTCGTTCGTATATAGTTCGAGCAGGACGGAGCACAAGCCCATTATGCTATTGCCGTTAGAGGATATCTGAGTGAGGTATTTCCCGATTAATGGATTGGATGTGGTTCTATCCATTTGCCTGCACCTTTGGAATGGCCACCCTGAAATCTGATCTGTCATCTCGGGACAATGCATTATGGAGATTCATTAGAAAAAAGGTTGCTGCCATACGTTACGAGACAATTGACGAACTTAAGGATGCTGTGCAGCGTGCATTTACTACCATCGTGCTAGCAATCCCTCCTTTCTTAGCATGCCTTCGTGGTGTAATGGTCAGCACACTCGGCGCGTATTCGAGAAGTCCGAGGTTCTATTTCCGGCGAGGGCATTGCTGATTTTTCGCGTCTCCTGCATCAAAAATACCTAATATCTCTACAACACTACTTCAAAGCTGTCTTCTGTTGTAATCTCACGTTAATACAATGCGACCATCCATTAAAATGTGGACACGCGATAGGAGGTAACGGACCTTTGTCATCACTCTGTACTTACGACGAATTCATAAAAAGATGTACGGACTCAAGAATTAACGAATTATTGAGGAATTTTACTCAAGATTTGACAAAGTAACTGAAGATTTAACAAATTGCCGGATTGATATTCTAAGCATTGGTCCTCATGAAAAGGCATTTTGACATTATATGCCTGTTTCAGTACATGCACTAGCTATTTTTTCAGAAATTTCTTTCTTTTCATTTACAAAATTATCTGCAGAAATTTTATATCTTCTCTACATATAACAAAAGAAAGAGTCTGTCTGTGTGTGTCTTTCGTTCGCGCTGCGCGTAAGCTAATAGTCCACGGCTAAGAAATTTGGTACATACGTGCATCTAGACAAGAGCCAGTGCACCTCGAAGCGATTTTTTCGAAATTCGAATTCGAATTTTTTTTAATTTTATGTTTTGTGATAAAGTCGCGTCATTTTGGGCTATAGGAAATATGGATGGATAACGGGCTATAGGAAAGCAAGATTTTACTCTACACACTCCATTTTCACATCGTCATGAAACGTAGGCACTTAGCTATTTTACGAACTTAAAATAAATTTTCTGTTTCAATAAATCGATTAAATACGAATTTATTTAACAAAGTTAGCTTAGTCCCCTTTTCAACGGGATTTTTTCTACAAAAGTTTGTGTTAAAAAATGTACAGTTTACTTTTCTTTGATTTTTGGACACGTTAAACTTTCATCCTTGCGACTGCTTTTACAAAAAGAATTTCGGAAAAATGATAATATTTTGCATTTTAAAATAATTTTTTAAATGAAGCTTCCGAGTACACTTCTCACATGTCACATCTTTAAAAATGTGATTTTGGCAACAATTTTCCTGTCTAATTGTTGTTGATAGATTTTTGTTGAAATCGCATCATTTTGAATAGTTTCATTCTTTTAGAAATATGGTTTTGGCAACAATTTTTCATCGTATTTCTTATGTCATTGTTTTTAAGAGATTGGCATATTTCATTGTCATTTTTCTTCCTTATACGAAGTAAAAAGGAAGTATTGTAATCGCGAAAAGTTTAAAGCAGCATATTTCAACGAAAATATCCATTTTGACCGCTATCGAATGCAATTTAACGATGTTTTTGCGTAATATCAGTAGGTAAGGTCAGAATAAAATACTCTTTTCCTTCAAAAAAATTATAAAACTTCTTTAAAATTAATTCTGAAGAGAATTTTTCGTGGCGTCTGTACGAACGTACGTATCTCGCATAACTCAAAAACGAGTAGCCTCAGAACGTTGAAATTTTGTATATAGGGATGCTATAACATGTACATGTGCACCTCGTATTTTGGTTGCAATCGGACGCACCAAACGTATATAAATATATTTACATATATATCCACTCTGTTACCCGGCTCAGTGATCTCAGTTTCTTTACTCTTATATGTTTGTAAATTGTACATTTTTTGCTTTAAAAATGATTGTGTTATGTTGTTTTTATCTTCCGGTTAAGGTTTTTATGCCTTTAGTAAATCTGTATGCAATACTTTTAGAATTATCAACAATTTTAAAGTTGTTTAAGTGCTGCTAAGCCTTTTTTTATGGCGGCCGTTGATTGCTTACATTTGAAACAGGAGACTAGTGGATTTGCTGCCAATCTAGAGAAATTTAGCTTCGCAACAACAAAGATAACGCATTCATTTATTATTGCCAATTAAATCATGCTTAATTCTTTCTGGAATTTTTTCGAGGAAATAAGTCTTTAAGATTTACTTCGTAATTTTTAATATGGATATTTTGAGTTTTTATGTATTTTTGCCTTCTCGCGAAGTGGGAACTGAATTAATTAAATGAGAAATTCTCAATCGTCTGTGAAAAACTGTTTCTTTTTTGTTTTATTTGCTTAATTTCTTTTATACATCATTCTAGCTTTATTACGAATAGAACATGTATTTGAATAGAACATGTGGCAACGATTAGATAATTCTATTCTTTAAATGATATAAATTTTGTGCATTATGAGTTATAATATGAACGAAATATATAAGTTAACTTATATATTTCGTTCGTCATGGTATATAATTATTGGATTATGTAACAGTTAACTTATTTTCCGTTACATAATTATTATATAAGTTAACTGTTATATAATTGTTAATACTGTTAAGTGAATCTAGCGCCAGAGTGTCGCTATGGTAAACAAATACTCTAGTGAATTTTAAAGAATGCATTTATTCTATTGTGGTCTATGCGCTGTCGGCGAAGTAGATTTAATTCAATCCAATAAGTTTAAATGAAATGCAAAAAAAAAAAAAAAAAAAAAAAAAAAAAAATGCGTATAATTTAAAATTCCGTACAAGGAAGTCATGTGGTGTATACATCAGATTTTTTTTATATATATAATACACTTTTATTGAAGTTGAAGTTTTTATTGAAGTTTATTGAAGATGTTATTTTTTTTGTTGCTAAAAATTCAAGATGTATATGTTTTTCTGGAGATACATCAGGGCCGTATGCAAGGGAGGGTTGGAATCTTAACAAAGAGAAAAATTTGGAAGAACTTACGCGGCCATCGGACCCAAGTGTGTCTTTTAGGCATTTTCCGGTACGTTTAAAAGCCAGACGAAGGCTGGCCGCATGGCGGTTAGTAAGTATATAAAACTAAGCTTTTAATGCACACTATTTTATAAAGTATTTGCGGAAAGTTTCATAAAATTGTTATAGTAATATTTAAATTATTTAGTATTATTATTTTTTTTTTTTTCGAAACAGAAAAGAAAAGAAAATAAAGTTTTGTTTAATTTAATGTAAAATGGGAAACTAATCTTATTCACGAGCACTTAATAACAAGCAGAAAGTTTCAAAATCATCTTTTGAACATCATCAAAAGGTTTCAGATGAAAAATTATCTGTTTAAAGGCATCTAGAGTAACCTGCGTCTTTCTTTAAATCTATTTCCGCGTTACTTCCGGCTCACGGTCAACAGCAACTTCCGGTTCACGGCGTAGAACAAAAACAGCTGTAACTGTGTTTCTAATCGCCGGACAGACAAACCCAAAATAGTTTTGAGAAGCTAAAACTATAAGCTTTAAAATACAATAAGAAAAAGAATTTGAAAAAATCTCATTCTGTTGAAGAAGATGGATAGTAAAAGTGTAGGGAAGATTTAAACAACAATTAATGTTTTAATTAAAACAAACCTTGCAAAGTCTTACTAGAAATTTGCGCATAATTGAAGTTTATAAATAATGAACTATATTTTTTGAACAGTTTGGGCTTCTGCATTTTATAACAAGATTAAATTGTTTTCTGCAATTTTACACACAGCTATAGGTTTTTTTTTTTTTTTTTTTTTTTCATTTTCTATTTAAGTACTTCTTATATTTATCTAAAATAACGACAGGGGCAAAAACGGAATCACGTATTCATTCTATTTCTGGGAACGTCAGGAGTTCGTTTAAAAATGATCAGACAGTGGGGCTCCTGTGGGGTGGGGGGCTTTTCAACACGTCTGGCTCCTGCGAAGGGTGACAAAGATACCTCTGTGGGAGACAGTACCAGTTATGCGGATAAAGTAGCGACGAGACGCAAATAAAGAAGGCGAACGACTTTTTGCACCAAGAGCTCTCTGATATAAATAATAAGCAGTCATTAATAATAAAGCAGTCACATTATTTTTTTTAATTCGACTATATGGTGCTCGGGGTGGTAGAGATGTTTAAATAACGCGATGTCTTATGATGTAAGAACAACTCATGTTGTACTATGTTTTGAAAGCAAAGCTCAGTAAATGGGAAATCTGTCCAAGATTTGTATAGCGATACTTGAAAACTCACTAAGCATAGGGAGGACTTAGCCGGACTCCGGTATTTTCAGTTTTTCAGCGAATTTATGATTTTAGTCGAAGCACGACTAAGCTAAAAATAAGATAAGCTTCGGTGCTACGTGAGATATAACTAAGTAGCTGCAGTAACAGTAAATTTTAACATTAAAGCAACATTTATTTTAGCAGCTAGTAGAATTCGCATTGGTAACAGCTTCATTTCTCTCGTAAGAGCAAAATATGCAGAAAATTTGAGACTAGGTGAGGAAATCCCCTATAACGAAATGCAATCTCTTCAGGAAAGTTAGTATTTATAGTTTTTTTTTGGGGGGGGGAATGGATGGAACTATTCGAAATTCAGGAAATTTCCTCAGGCGCCGGTGGCTTTGGTCCGTCTTATCACTAAAAATGCCGGCACCTTTATGCAGTTCGGCAAATGCTCGCTAAGATAAAAGCTATTGTAAAGATGCCGGTATTTCGACGAAAGGGCTTTTCACATGCCATGAACTGAACATCGCGATGTGCCAGTACTTTTATGAAATCACTTTGCTACGTCTTCTAATAAAGATATCAGCCACTCGATGAAAGTTGCCTTCTTCAAACCATAAACTGAACTGAATAATAGTGCCGCCTTTATAAGGGTGCGAGTAACTTTATGCCAGGACATCCCCGGAAAACAGCAACCCACGTATATAAAAGTCCCGGTACCTTTTTGATGAAGATTTCATCAAGACAAAAACCATCGTAAAGGCACGGCAGATTGACAGAAGTTGCTTTCTGCAAATTTTAAACTGAACTTGCGTGCATAAAGGTGTTTTCACCTTTATGCACGCCGGTGACTAATAAAATACATTACCAGGCATTTTGATGAAGACTGTATTCTTCTTGATATATACTGAATTTCAGAAGACTACCGGGCACATTTGTTTCTTAAATCTAAGGCACTCTTGTACTACCCTAGGGAACAATAGTCAACTTGCATAAAAGTGCTGGCACGCTTATACAAACTGGCCGCGAAGGTCACATCATACCCATCAGCCCCCGATTGTTAGGCTGATGAACTGCTAAAAAGGTTTATTTTAAATTATTTTCTGTTCTTGGATGTTATTTTGATGGAAAATGGGGGTGATTAATTGTCTGTCTTCACAGAGGAAGAGCTAATATTTAAAAAAATTAGATTCCATACAGTCGATTGTATCATTGTTGCAAGAGTATGGGGATCCGCTACAAACTGGGAACAAAAGCGACCGTCGAATGGGAGGTGCCAAGTCGAAAAAGGCTGGAAAATCTAGGCGTGATATTAGTTATCTCAAACTCAAATCGAAAGCGGGGGCGAATACACGATCTGAAATCAGCTGATGGGAAATTTTTAGCCTAAAGGGGCAATTTGCCCAGAAGGGCTATTACTTTCGATTCGGCATTTTGCGTTGGTTCACTATAAACGGTGTTTCACTTTTGAAATTGCTGCCACCAAATATTAGATCAATGCATTATATTTAAAGAAATTAAATAATGAAGAATCTGCATGAATGTGTGTATGTTTCTGGCACTGTGAAAAAAACAACGGTATCTAGAGGCATAAAATTCTGAATAACGCAGTCCTCCACTCGAAGATGGGCATCCGAAAGCTCAAATTTGGAATTTGTTTTATTATCTATTTTCTAAAGCATTTATGAGTTTTTGATAAACTCAACGATTTCAAAGCGAGCAATAGCAACAATGCACGGGGGGGGGAACTATACGGAAAGAAAAACATTTTTATCTCCAGCGAGCTAGACTGAGTATCGGAAATTCTAAAGATATGCTCATTTTAAATTATTTTGCGATATTGCTGTTGAATTGAATTTTGTGGTTTAAGTGCGAAGATGATATTTAATAAATAAAGGCAACACACAAAACGTTAAAAAAATACATCTTTGGGCGTAATATAGAATCTGAAGGCTCTCAGACTTTTTTTAACAAAATGAAAAGCTTTGTTTAAAAAAAAAAAATAACATTTTTAAGCTAAATTTCAAATTTTTTATATAAACTTTTATTCAAACATGCAAAAACAGTAATAGCAATGACGCAAAGGAAAAATCCAATTATATTTATTTTCTGTTTGAAATCTAAAGGTTTCTATATACAAAAAATTTCTGTTAATTACATTTAGTAATTCAAACGGACTGACAGTTAATTATTAAGTTTCCAAATTGACATTTATTTAAATAATTCTAATATATTGAATTTACATTAAAATTATTTACTTCAACTAAAAAGCTGATGTGTAAACCACATGACTTCCTTGTACGGAATATTAAACTGTACGCATTTTTTCTTGCATTTCATTCAAACTTATTTCCTCGAATTTCATTAGAGATATATTTCTCATTCAATTAATTCAATTCTCACTTCGCGGCAAGGCAAAAATACGTAAAAATTCAAAATATCTTTATTAAAAATTGAAAGATATAGAAAAACATAATTGAAAGATATAGAATACAGTTAAAGCAATTAAAATTACAGTTTCTAGGCAAAAACAAGAAATTCCGCCAGCAATCAAGAAGGCAGATTTTTCGGTGCACAAAACTAAAAGTTTCCTTTTACTCCCACTCGGCAAAAAGACACTGAAGTGCGCAAAGATTCAATTCACTATTCTGCTAAGTTTCAAATGTAAACAACTATTGCATGCAGATTAATTAACGACATAAAAATCTGAACCGGAAGATAAAAACAACATAATTCAATCATTTTGGGGAAAAAAAAAAAAAAAGAACTGCAACATATAAGAATAAAAATAACCAACATATAAGAATAAAAATAACTGAACTCACGTAGAATGGGTGTATATATATATATATATATCATTTGGTGCGGCCGACTGCAACCACAAATGGAGGTGCACAACTACATGTTATTATAGCGGCGCAATATACAAAATTTCATCGTTCTGAGGCTACTCGTTTTTTGAGTTATACGAGATACATACATACCCTACGTATGTACAGACGTCACGAAAAAAATCTCTTCTGAATCTATTGTAAATATATTTTACAATCCGTTTTGTAGAAAAAGAGTCCTTTATTCTGTTCTTACGTACAGCTGTCAAGCAAAAACATCGTTGAATTGCATTTGATAGCGGTCAAAATGGATATTTTCTTTGAAATATGACACCCAAAATTTTTCGAGATTACAATACTTCCTTGACTACTTACAAGGAAGTAAAAATAAATAAATTACGAAAATTTCCCAAGTGAGGCAAAACCCGAGAATAAATAATAACAACCTATTATTAGCCCAAAAGGGGCTATTATAGTGATAGCGAACCTATGGCACGCGTGCCACAGTCGGCACGCAACTAAAATATTACTTCCTTAATTAATAATCACAATAAAATGATACTATGTAATCAATGTCTTAGTCTGTTCTTGAACGTTTGACACAAGAGTAGAACACCACAGCGCCCACCCAGGGACACAACCGAAGATTAATTGGATAAAGGTGCTCCCATCAGGATTCTATCTAGAGATCTTTTCGGAATGCTCTAAAATAGAGAATAAAGTCGGAGCGACCTTTATAGCTTTTCTCAATGACATCGAGATACACCACGAGAATTTTCGCCTAAGTGACCACAGTACAATATTCCAAGCGGAATGCCTCCTTTGGGTGGATGGTATAAAACAACAGGGACGCCTCGTTACCGATAGTCAAAGTGTTCTTCAGGCACTAAACAAGAGAGGACATAGAACCCCACATATAGAAGCATTAAGGGAAATCTTTCTAACAGCACAGGATTCAGCCCCCCCCTCCCTTCACTGGATTAGAGCATGGAGGTAGGAAGTAAGCATGGAGGTAGGTCCATGGATTAGAGGGCACACACGACTCAAGGGCAACGAGAGGGCAGACGAACTAGCCAAGACTGCGACTACGAAAGACATAATAGAAGTAGCCCTCCCATTCTCCGAAATAGACGCAAACTCAGAATCTGCTGCGCAATTCAAGCTGGATGGCAGCACAGGTGACAGGAAGAAGACGACACAGGTCGCTTCACCTACGAGATATTCCCAAGAGTCAATGCAAGAAGAATTAAAGCGGATCACCGCTTCATACAAGAATGCAAAGACTACGGGTACTTTCCATCTTACCTAATAAGATTCCACCACAAAAGGGTTACGTGCGAATGTGGATAGGCAGGTCATTAGGCGGGGTTCCTCCACTACGTTAAAGACTGCCCATACACACAGGATCTAAGACCGGCTAACTTAACATCACTACTCGGAGATCAAGGACTTCCCGGCATTTTGAGCGACTATTACATAAGAAAAAGAATACTAAAAATAATAGATAAAATTACGACGGCCTCATACTAAAGGCAGAAGCTTAATGTAACAGGTCCATACCTGGGAAAGATCAAAAGTTGTAGGCTGCGTCCTACAGAGGAATTGTCAAAAATCAAACTTGTAAATAGTGTAAATAACGCCGACACTATTAGGCTTTTGTACTTTTCAAATTATTTTCATAATTCTTTGTATTAGTGAGTATTTACTTAATAATAATAATAAATCTGCCGGTCTAACCGATACGATTTTATAGCTCAAAAAAGAGCAAAAAGATTACTAGTGCAACGACTAGGATGATATCCTACCCCTGTAGTGCCCTTATTCTTAAGTGGCGGAGCAGGTAAGTGTAAGAGACTTACTTACCTATCTCATAATTCTACTGCCATAAGGCTTAAGCCTAGATATAAGATTTTCATATACACAGAATATGCAAACTTAATGTAAAAACATGCAATTTGATAATATAGCAAAACACGACAGCTTAGTAGGGAAACCAAGCTTATTCACATGTCTTAGCAAAAATAAGCCCAATAAAGCCGAAAATGAGCATAGGAAAATCTAAAGTTTAGCAAAGAGATGTCCGGGTTAACGGTTATTGCTGTCCCTTGTTCATATTTGAATCTGCAGCCATAGATTGCTGATTCGTAAAAATCCAATTTCCTTACTATTGGCTAATAATGTTACCTCTTTTTAGTGCATGATCGATTTGCATTTAACGCTTCATTTTTAAATTTTGTACTTTTCCATTATTCCATTTTTTTAAAAATTTTGCACTTTGCTATAAATAAGTGGGTTTTCGTTGAATTTTGGGCACGCGACCCCAAAACGTTTCGCACCACTGGGTTAATTAGTATTGAAATGGAGTTTTGCTTAAATTTTGCTTTGAATAAATCATTATAAATGCCTCGCTTCATTTTTGATTGGAATCTGTTGCCAGTCGGCAAAATGTAAGATTACCGAATCTATCTGTCGTGGATTAACAAACTAAGCTATCTGAAAACAATCGATGCAGTTCTTAAAAATATTCGTTTTTCACTTTTGAATCGGATTGATTTACATTAAAAGTGCTTTTAATTCCTGATCTATCTAATTAAGAATATTCAATATTTTCGTAGAATGATGTTATATACTTTTTTATTATTTGTTTCATATTTTGCAAAACTTTAAGGAATTTTTGATTAACAAACTCGACAATTTGAAAATAAGCATTGGCAACACTGTACGAAATAAAACGTTTTTATCTCCATCGAGTCGGACTGTCTACCGGAAATTCTAAAAATATGCTGTTTTTAAATATTTTACGATTTTGCTGTTGAACTGAATTTATGTGGCATAAGTGCGAAGATCACGATATTTAATAAATAAAGTTAGAACATAAAATGTAAATAATAAAAAGACAAAAAAATTTTGTTAGCCATCTTAACCAAAAAAATTGAATATTAATGTGATGAACTGTGAAAAAAACCTGAAGGAAATATAAAAATATATTCCAACACTTAACACTGCATCGGGAATTCTAAACGTATGCTGATATGCAGCTTTTACAAAAATTTTGCGATTTTTTTTTAACTGCAACGTGGTGTAACTGAGAAGAAAAGATGCTTAATAATAAAGCTAAAAAGTATAAAAAAAAAAAAAAGTTAGTAGGAGGAGAATGGTAGACTGGGAGTTCAGAGAGAGCGTATAAAACCTTAACAAACCCTTTTGGACTACCGTTAAAATCTGAAAACTTTCAGATTTGTTTTCATTTATATATATATTAATTTTTTTTTCGACGCATACAGGAAAAATATACCGTATTTACGCGAATCTAATGCGAATCGTTTTTGGCCAAATGTAGTACTCAAAATTGGGGTGCGCATTAGATTCGAGTGCAAAGTTCGCCGATGACGTCAACCGAATTTAAATCGTAACAATGGATTACTGTATTTCTCGACTACATTTACCGTTACATTTATCGTTGACACATTATTGCATACTGCAGACTACGTAGTCACGAAATGGAGGGCAAGCAGAGAAGAATGTCATATGACGCTACTTTCAAACGTAAAGTAATTCTTTATCCTGAAAGAAATGGCAATAGAAATGCTGGGAGAGAGTTCAACGTAGCTGAGAGCAATGTTCGCTTGTGGCGGCAATAGAAATTGGCACTGTTTGCAACTAAAACTAGTAGAAAGAAATTCACTGGCCCTCGCAAAGGAAGACACCCTAAAATTGAAGAAAAAGTTTTGGAATTTGTACGTGAAAGGAGAAAGAATGGACAACCTGTGACTAGCGACACTATAAGAAATAAAGCAAAAGAGGAGGCTGAAGTTCTTGGAATACCGAAACGAGAGTTTAAAGCTAGCCGTCGATGGGTGGATCGGTTTATGAAGCGGATGGGCTTATTTCTAAGACGCCGTACAACAATATGCCAAAAGCTTCCTGCAGATTTTGAAGGAAAACTACTAACATTTTAGCGGTATATCATCACACTTCGGAAGGAAAAGAATTTTTCAATGGGGCAAATTGGCAACGCTGACGAGACGCCAATTTGGTTTGATATGCCTCGTAACTACACCATTACGGAGAAGGGGACTAAAAAAGTTATCATCAAAATAGTGAATAAAGACGTTTACTATTAATCACTGATTGTAGAAACTGTTAGCTAGATAAAAATGTTACCATTTATTTCATGTTCATACTTTACGATATGTACCGTATATACGGTAGTGGTAATTAACAATGATTGTTTCACATAACAATAGCCCACTAATAGGTAAATTCTATGTTCTGTTACTTTATGTATAAATCCATTGTTGTATAAAATATGGTATCTAAATTTAAATAAAATTATCATACCATTGATTGATAGTTTATATACAAATCCATTGTTGTATAAAATAAGATTCAATAAATTCCTCATACCATTGATGCGCATTACATTCGCCGACAAACAATTTTTTTATTATTTAAAGTTTTAAAATGGGGAAGCGCATTAGATTCGATGGCGCATTAGATTCGCATAAATACGGTATATATTTATAGGTTCATATTTATAAACTTCTTTATTTTTTACTACAATTTCCAGCTACGACATCTTAAAGCATCTTCAAGTTTGAATAAAATTTGTTACTTTAGAGAAAAACTGACTATAAAATTTAAAATTAAGCTGTAAAGCAAGTTTAGTTTGACAGATGTGTTTTTATGAATTTTTATTTCGGGTTGGGGGGTGGGTGGAGGAAACTGCAGAAATATTTTTGCTTTTGAAGTAGGACCTGTGTGTGGTCCCTCTCGAAACTCATACAGTAATTAAAAAAAATCTTCATTATTATTTTTTTTTTTTTCTGTTATTTTTGTTGGAATGGTTGACTTAAATGAAACTCAAGCTATTTGGCGATTTAATTCCTTAGTTGGCGATTTTCACTTTCACTTGGCAATTTTTATCTTGAACTGGCGGTTTTACTTCAGTTAAAAAAAAATATTCTTTTCGCACAGTATATTGCTCTTAACTCAGAACTGTCTACTGCGGAGTATATTGCTTTAGTCTCATACAACGTCTAATTTATTGTAACGAGCATATTTTCTTCACGTTGTCTAAACCTTTGTTTTGTAAATAGATAGTATGTAAATATTTCTGGTAATTATTGCTTTGATACTTGCATATTTTCTGCAAAAGATTCCTATAATTAATATATGGCACAGTATGTGATTCTATGAGACTGATGTAAATAATCCTATAATTTATGTTGTAACTTTTGAGCTGATGATACTTCACTTGAACAATAGAGAATTCCAATGCATTTCCTTTAAGGGTGTTGTATGTCCATGTAACCCAACAGCGATTGTTTAAATTACGTCGCTTGTTCAGACATCCCTGACTTTGGCCGTGGTGCACAGATAGTAGATTTTTTCCTGCAGAGGACACGCAGTAACAGCTTAAACATAACAGCAGGCATCTTGTCCTCATGGGAGGAGTGCAGAGAGAATATTTTGAACGTATAACCGAATTATTGATCACAGTAAGCGATGTATTTTCCATATTTCGCGTACACAAACAAGCGAGTTTGGTTTGATTTGTTTTAGTTTATTATGGCAAATCACGCTAGGGCTATCTGCCTAAGGGGTTAGGTTAGGTTAAGCATTACTCACGTTTATGTTTTGGTATTGAGAATAATGTAAAATTGAACTAAAAAAAATCATTAAAATCTTCAGCATTTTCTTCAAATTTTTGTCATAATAGTGGTAATTAACCTAAGAGAAATGAATTCGTGGGCCGTGTAAAATTGCTTCGGATGCCGCCCGCTTGAGACCACTGCTTTATATTCTACAGCTGCATTAAAGGAAATAGTTTTGATGAGGGTTCTTATCAAGGGAAGGTGATTATGTCTCGGTGTCGTTCCAGTATCCTTCATACTTCCATCCTTTTCCATACTTCTTAAATATTAAACTTATATCTTAGAATTCAGCAACTTTGTGGCGGAACTATCTCCTGAAGCCAAGCACTTTGAAAAGGGAACTTATCAGTCATCGAGTATAATGAAGTAGTAGAGTCAGAAAAATGAAGTGGAACAATTGTTTGGTTTATATTTTGTCATGCGTGAAATGGACTTTTAGGCGAAAAATGAGTGTCACATTTTGATGGGTCGTAAAGCCTCAGTTAACCAGTGGGCGTATACCAGAAAGGAGGTTCAGTACCCCCAACGGAGCCTCTGCTACGGCCCTTGGTTGAAAAAATAGGCGGACGTGGATTCATTTAAACCATCTGATATCAGAATTTAAACCATCTGCATCATGAAACATGTACCAACAACCTAATTAATGTTATCCCTAGAAGAAAATTTCAATCGCCGTTTCCTCATTAACATTTAGAAGCACTGTTAATATTGTGGAAATAATAATGCTTATTTTATGTAAATAAATGCTTCATTCTTTACTTAGATATAATTTTTCTTTCGTGCTCACTCAATTTGTAGAGTTTTACGTGGTTACTTGTAATGTTAATGATTCCAAAAACCCTAGCACACGTGAAGCGAATTAACGCTATGTTTCAAGTAACTACAAAGTCGTGAGAAAGTTTTAAATAACATTTTTATTTATACATAAGCAGTGAATGGAAGGTCATGTTTGTGCTCAATCCGAAGAAAATTATTCGTATCTAGTTATTAAATAAAAGCTGTGAAAGCCATGGTTTTTCGATCGAAAACTGCGATAGGTAATATTGTCCACAAGAAAGGGAAAAAACCGTCAGTTGGGCTCCAAATGGAAAAATTGTTTCAAATGCACATCAAAAAAAAAAAAAAAAAAAAAAAAAGGGGGGGGGAATGTTTCGAATGTTGCAGAGGTAAAATTCTTAACTTTAAAAGAATATCCGCCAAATGCAAAGACAGTTACAAAATCATTAAAATGCTCAGTGTGAAACGTAAACAAAGTGATTAATGCTGATTTGAACCTTAAAAAAGGCGAAAGAACATAATGTGCATTATCTTTCTCCAAAAATAGCAGAACTTTCTCCTTCCATATGGCAGAACGGGGAACACGTTGCAGAATTCTTTATGGGAAACATTTACCCGGACAAAATTAGAAAGACGTCGTCACAACAGGTGAATCTTGAGTGTATCTAATTAACTGGAATAAAAAGAGATCCATTTATTGTCATCAAAGAAGAGGAAAAAATCTTAAAGCATGGTTAAAAAAATCCAAAGAAAGCTTTTCCAAAGGGACTTATGATCGTTGCTAGCTTTTCATAGATGGGCAAATTAAAAATAAAGAGGCTGAAAAAAAAATGTTAAGATCAACTCCACATATTATCAAGAATATATTTTACACCCAATTCTCAAATATGAAATGCCTCCTGTTTATCTAAAGTAAGATAAACAGGAGGCATTTCACATTTTAGAATTCAGTTTCATATTTGAGAATATCATCAATCAGTAAACTGAATCAAGACAAAGCAAGCAGCCGTACTTCAAAATACACTGTTAATTTCGTGGAAAAAATGGAACAAGAAAAGGGTATCAAGGCCATATCAGTGTCATCAATCAGTCATATCAGTTAGTCATGTCATCAACCACATCTTTTATCTACAGTGTCATCGATCAGTAGAACTGAATCAAGACAAAGCAAGCAGCCATACTTCAAAATACACTGTTAATATCCTGAAAAAAAAATGCAACAAAAAAAGGGTATCAAGGCCATATCCTTCACTCATACCCCTACTAAATTTTCTGATGTATCGCCCATGGAATTTGCGCTTCTGGACTCTTAGAAAGCGGATTGTCCACACGTCGACCTACAACCCTCCTTGGACTTTGGAAAGCTCTTCAAGAGGAATGGAATAAAATACCTCTATCGATATCGGCTTTATTGCCTTGGAAATTACGATGTAGAAAGATAGTGAAGAATAAGGGTTGTCAAATAGAAAATTTAAACCAAAAAATGTTTGGTTAAACCATTTCTGTAAATACAATGAAACAAAATGTGCAAACAGACTCTCTGTCTTGGCTACTGGTGAGCATTACTCAATATATCAAAGTCTAGTGTAGAATGCAGTTTGTAAAAAAGGCAAAATGTTATGGCTAGTTGAGCAGACGAATTTCGTTTTCTAACAACAAACTATGAAAGGGAAATGCTTGTTATAAAATAACCATTCAAGAATAAACTCCGAGGTGCGGAATAAAGAAAACAACAAAAATGTAACCATGTTAACGTCTATGTTAAATCTTGTGAAGTCATTCGAATGTGGCATATAATTCACCCGGAATGACTCTTCAGTGTCTGTGCAAAGAATTTTCACTTAATTTTCCTGCGCTCCGTTGACTACAAAATTTTATTTTTCCTATTGTTAAATCAAAATTTTAAAAGAAAATTAAAAAAAAAAATGTCTCACATATTCATCCAACTGTGAAGATAGTTAGTGACAGCCGCGCAGACAGCGTCAAGGGCTGTTGTTCTACAGTTTACCCACTGGTCGGCAGGATGAAAATGAGCTAATTTTACAGTTGACCCACTGGTTGGCTGGATGCAAGTGAACTAATTTTCTTCCATAGCTTTTTAACGTCCTTAATTAACAATATTAAAATAGCGTGAAGAAAGTGTTAATAGTTTCTTTGTAGGGTTGCTAAATTTGTGAATTTTTATATGTATTTGGCATCTTCAAACAGAGGGAATGAGAAGCAGTTGAGTTTTTTTAAGGTAAATTTTATATTCTACGTTCGAAATAGATTATTAATGAATTCATAACTGCTATTGATTACATTTGTTACTACTATTCATAATTGCTGTTGATACATTTTCATTCATAATATTCATTCATTCATTCAAAATCGCTTCTTGGGCTCGACTGCTGTTAGCAAAATGGTTTGCATGTGTAAATTTTAAAATTACCACCTGTGCAATGTACGTTAGGACAAGTTTCTCTTAAGAAACTTTTCCCGAAGTTATTACTTCTTAAATAAATAAATAAATATTATAAAGCTTTAAAAATAAAAAAAAAAATCCGAAAGGTTTCAGATTTTAAATTACGTCTAAAAGAGCGTTTTTTACCGTTTTGTGTTTTACCTTTATTTATTAAAGATCATGTTCTTTGCCCTTAAAGCATAAAATTCAGTTCAACAGCAATGTCGGAAAATAATTTTGAAATGAGCGTATCTTTAGAATCTTCGATACACAGTTCCGCGCGCTGAAGATAAAAAGGTTCTTTTTTTTTTTTTTTTTTTTTTCCTTAGAGTGTTGCCATTGCTCGCTGGTTAAGTTTGTTAATCAAAAATTCGTTAAATTTTATAAAATATGAAATCGATCATAAAGCAAATTCCTAATTTGAAATTGGGCTTTCAGATGCCCATATTCGCGGTAGGATTACGTCATTCAAAATTGGATGGCTCTAGGTACCGTTGTTTTATCACAATGCGAGAAACATACATACATTTATGAAGATTCTTCATTATTTAATTTCTTCAAATATAATACAGGGCGATAGTATTTGGTGGCAATGATTTGAAAAATGATACGCCATTTATAGGGTTCCGACGCAAAATAGCAAAACGGAAACAATAGTTCTTCAGGGATAAAGCCCTTTGGACTAATAAGAATTACCTACATCTTTTTGATTCTTCTTCCCTTTTGTATCTTTTTTTTTTGTTTTGTTGTGTTTTGTTCAGTGATTTTTAATGCAAAGCCAAAAAATATAAAAATTGTTAAGCCTTAAAATCCTTCCATCACTTAAGCCAGAAGTCTTCAATCATTTTTAAGCTTTCCATTATTTCTGTGATGGAATTAGATAACTATAAGTGCAAAAAATTAAAAGACATTCTCATCATATGTTCTGGCGGTGCACAGGGTGTCCCATCAATTTGAAGACATTAGAAAAAAATCGTATAAAATCAAGAAAAGCGGATACGAATGCAGTCTGCAGCTAAAGATTTATCTAAAAAGGAAAATTTATTTTTGCTTAAGATACCTTTTTTATTCTTATATTTTCTTATATAAATGACACTGCACCCTTAGGTGATATCCCAAAATAGCGTTCAGTCCGAAACAAAAATAGGTTTTGACCATCATTAATTATTTTGTATGTCATTAATTTTAACTTTTTAATTAATGACGTACAAAATAATTAATATTAATCACGTGTTAAATAATTAAAAATCGTAAATAATTAAAAATAATAAAACAAAAACTGATATTATTCCAAAAACGGGGTTTAAGAGCTCGTTGCCATAAACATAAAAAAATATTGTCGTTGCCACAAAAAATATAAAATTTCAAAAATAGGGTCTTTGCCACACAATAAAAACGAAACTATACACGACGTCATTCCGTCTACGTCATCCGATCCATCTGCGTCACTTCCAGTTGTCATTTGATCCAAGATGGCTGCGATAACGCCCCTTTTCTGTGACATCACTTCCGCCGGCTGAGGACGGTGGGTTACTACTCACCAGTTTGGGCCTACTGCCACTGCCATATCCGAAAGTGAAAACTTTCTTCGATTACAATTTGAAAACTTACAAACGCAGCAAATTTCTATAGAATACCAAACTTATAAAAGCTTTGTAAAATTTCTAAACGATTTTGCAAATCAATATTCTCACAGAATTCTGCTGTAAGAAAGCTTTATAAAAATTTCTATCTAAATTTATGGAGAAGAATTTTTATAGTAAATTTATAGAGAGCATTTCTATATTCGCTCTATTAGCATCTATACAATACTTTTGTAAGGGTTATTTTATAAGTGAGTTAACATTGCATTTAATACTCCTTCTGTACCCATAATAAGAAAAGCAAGCGACTATTTAGAAGGGAATTATTGGCAAATGCAACTGAAGTTATTTGCAGCGCAAAATTGCGAAGCCTTCAATTAAAATAAATGTTTCGTGACATGTGTCATTTCTTTTGACACATCTTCCAATTTTTAGGCTATTAATTATTACGAATTATAACTATTTTTCTGATTTCATCCGCTGTTTGAAATCATTTGTTTTATTTCAATTGAATATCAACTCATTGTAAAAGTAAGCTGAAACAAGCTGAAACAAAGAGAGTATTTTCAAGCCAAGATCGAGTTGCGATTGTCCAGGTCTTGACGCATCAAACGATAAACGAAAAGTTTCAGAAAGGTTCAATTACATTAGCTGCAAAACAATTTAAGCGCCACGAAATGGCCATATGAAGAATTGTTGGCCATATCAGTTTTTGTTGGAAATGTGCTTTCCAACAAAAATTGTGGAGGTGATGTTGATTGTTTGAAAAAACAAAACTTGGGACGTAAATGCAAAGATTACGGAGTAAAACTTTAAAAACTTAGACATATTAGTAGTGGAGGCACCAGAGAAGCAGTAAACATAACCTTTGATAATATTTCTCCCGAAATACTGATGATACGTTTCTGTCAATATGCTGGAAGCAATGAAGAATGATGGTTCCAATAATTTTAAACGCACATGTATAGGGAAAGCAAAGTTTCGCAGTCAAGGTATCCTACGAATTTAAAATGCAATAACGGTATTATTGAAAAATCCAGAAACTATCTGAACACTCAATCTAATTTATTAGCCTAAAAGGGACCTTAGTCCGGAATGGGATATTAGTATCACAACAGAATTTTGCTTCGAAACACTTAAATGCGTTGTATCATTTTTTATTCAACATATTTAAAGACATTAAATAATAAAATATCTGCCTGAATGCTTGTATGATTCTCTCATTGTGAGAAAACAATGGTGCCTAGAGCTATTCAGTTTTAAATAACTTAGTTCTCCACCCAAACATGAGCACCTGGAAGATCGAATTTTGAATTTGCTTTTGATTTATTTCATATTTTGTAAAAATATAACCAATTTTTGCTCAGTCAACTCAGGGATTTGAAAGGGATTTGATAGCAACACTGTTCCAAATAAAACATTTTTTTAATCTCTGGCGAGTTAGACTGTTGCCAGCGGGAAAAATGTAAAATATCTGTCTTTCAATTTTAATTCACAAACTCGGCTATTTGAAAGCAATGCGTTGTCATTCTTTCAAATAGAATACTTATTATTTTCACGCATTAGCTGTTGTCATTAAGTAAAGCATAAGTTATTTAACTTTCAAGCATTCATTCAACTTTCTGTTACTGAGTAACAAACTAAATGATTGAAAAGCAATAAAGGCAGTTTATAAAAATATTGTTTCTACTTTTTAATCTGACTGATTTAATTAGAAAGGCATCTAAGTGGGAATTATTGGCGAATGCAGCTGTAAGTTATTTGCAGCGGAAAAATTGCGAAACCTTCAGTCAAAATCAACTACCCGCGGATATTCTAGATCTAAAAACAGTCGACGGTCTACAATTTTCTTTTTTTTAACAAAATCCTTTTTTATTTTTTAAATATAAGATGTCTCATTAAAAATATTGAATACTTTTATGAAATGATACTAACTTTACTGTATGTGGCGTATGGCGTATGTACAAAGAGTGAGACACTTAATAAAGCTAAAAAAAAAAAAAAAAAAAAAAAGGAAAAAATGGGTTAGCAGCAGTGAGTTCAAGAGCAGTTTGTAAACCTGTTGTCGAGCAGCGAAAGCATAAAAATTCTTAACAAATTCTCTGGTGCGACGTTAAAATTTGAATCTTTTCAAAGTTTTTCTTTATACAATTTATTAATATTTTTATTTATCTTTATTTGTCTCTGCATAGTTTACTTAACTTTATAATGTTCATTATTTATTGCTTTAATATATTTACTATATATATATGAATATATTTTAAATCGCTACTGCTGCAGGGCATTTCTGATTTTTGAAGTTAGGCACAGCCAAAGAATGTCTATTGTTACAATCAATGCATATTGTTATGGCCAAAGAATATGCATTGATTGTTCTTTGGCCCAGCTAATCTGAGATATCTTTCTCGTGGGATAACAGCGCCATCTGTCGGTGAACTAGATGATAACTATTATCAGTGATTTCTTTTGAACTAAATTATACCTTGCGCTAAAAAAAAAAAAAAAAAAAAAAAAAAAAAAAAAGCCCCGCCTGTCTGTGAAATTTTAAGGGTAAATCGCTTTTGTTGATTTCTTTTACGCTATTTAAAAGAATATGTCGAAATTTATTGAGACATTTTGCAGTTGTCAGAATACGGTAGTCATAATACTCCTACGATTTCTGGCTAAGAGAAATGATTTTTCAAGAAATAATGTTCTAAACACCTAATGTCTGTAAAAAAACGGGAATAAAGTGCGAAATTTTAATTCGGGAGAAAATTCCGCTATGAAATTTGAAGATAGGAGAAACATTTGAGCTATTTCCTGTATTACATATTCGCCTAAAACTGTATAATTATTTAAAAATATTTAATGAAAGTAAAAACTTAGGACGAATTTTTGAAATCCGCTTAAAAAATCGAATGTTTCGTATGCTACTTTATATTACGAATAATTTAGTACAAAGGTGAAGAAGAAAACTGCAGTGTTTTTACAACCTTTGACATTGAAATTCAAGTATTTTTTCGGGGAAGAGAAAGTGAGATGGAAGTGTATTGATAACATTCATTGTAATCTGTTCATGTTCTGTTAAAATGTCGTGTACTTGCATATTTCCAAATTGAAACCACTGAAATTGTTCATATGTGAATATATACCACATTAACATAAATAAATAAATAAATATAGGCTCTCTCTTTTAGCTTAAACAGCCGCTGATGTTTAATGCCTAGGATTGCTGATGGAAATATGAGGATGTTATAGAAAAAATAAAACAAACCAAAATTTTCCTTACGCATATACTTAATCCAAAGAGGCAATTTGCCCAAAAGGACTATTAATTTCGTTTTGGCATTTTACGTTGAGTCACTAAAAGCGTTGTATCATTTTTCAGATTGGTGCCACCAATTGTTATTGCTCTGTATTATATTTAAAGAAATTAAATAATGAAGAATCTGCATAAATATATGTATGTTTCTCGCATTGTGATAAAACAGCTGTACCTAGAGCCATCCAATTTTGAATAACATAATTCTCCTGCGAATATAGGCATCTGGAAGACAAAATTTGAAATTTGGAATTTGTTTATTTTCGATATCTTATTTTGTAAAACTTAATGAATTTTTTATCAACAGACTCAAGGATTTCAAAACGAGCAATGGCAACGTTGTACAGAAAAATACTTTTATCTCCAACGCGCGAGACTGTGTGGGAAATTCTAAAGATACGCTCATTTTAAAATTATTTTGCGACATTGCTATTGAACTGAATTTTATAGCTTAAGTGCGAAGAACGTGATATTTAATAAATAAAGGTTACAGACAAAATGTTATAGAAAAAAAAAAAAAAAAAAAACCCTTTGGACGTAATTTAAAATCTGAAATACAGTTTTTTTGTTGTTGTTTTTTGTTACCGAGATTAGATAAAGATTGCAACAAACCCAAACCTGATTAAAAGTTCGTAAAGTAAATGAAAATACTGAAACCGCAGACAGCAGCTGAAATGGCTGCCGTCTGCGGTTACCCAAACTCCTATCCTAAAATCTGGTTGTTGTAGTTGTTTAATGACAAATAATTAAGGGATGAACGCTATTATGTCAACAGAGATTTTGATTCTTGCAAAGTACCTGAAACACGGAGCGTGTATCGGTTTTTGATTTGGGGTTTCAGGGTAATCAAGGATAACCAAAGATCATTTCTGTGGATTTCGGTACTAAAGCAAGAGCCATTTCTTCGGATTTCGAGAGAACCAAGAGCATAAAAAAGAAAATCATTTTCTTTTGCTCATCAAAATCATTTGATGAGCAATTTTCTCCTTCTTTACCGCTTACCTTCCTTGTATAACTGGAAGTATGTCTAGTCAACAGTCCGGAGTTCGAGTCCCGACGAGAGCACTATTAAATTTTCGTGTTTCCTTCTTCGACAAATCTATCAGATTCCACAGTTTTCCTTCATATTGTTACGTTTTTCTTTTTCCTTCTGACACCAGTTGTTACGTTCGTACGGGGTTCGTGTCGATTTGGAGTGAATAACGACGGTACTTGATGAAGTATCGAAACACACTTTATTTAGCCAGTACTAATCAGGACAGCTCCAATAACACTTTTTACAGTCATCGAAGATCTACTATAAACACGCTGGAGCAATCAACGACACAGCCTTCACACTGTCAGGCAATAACGGTGGAGACAGCTTCCTGCAAAGCACCCGACTCTGCTTTCCGGAGTACAGCTCCCGACTCTGCTTGATCGTTCTCGGAACTTCACGTACTCTCGATAGTTTCCACACTACAACTCGCGATGAACTCGACAACACACGAGCACAGCTCCCGACTCTTCGGTTTAGTCGTTCCCGGAGCTCAGCACGCTCTCTCGACGATGCACTAACCGCGATACACTAAGAGACTCCTTCGGTGCACTCGACGACCCACTCGGCACTCGTTGCCCGGCTGTCAACTCGATCGACTCCGCAGCAATTGACTCGCTAGACGAGACACTCGCTCAATGACTGACTATCAGCTCGCTACACGAGGCACACACACTCGCTCTCTTAAATGGAGCACACACTGACTGACTGCGGACCAGCAGGGTTTATATAGCTTTCGGCCTGTGTTCGAGAACATTCTGGAATAAACCGGTAAGAATTCGTTCCAGAAGGTTCTCCATCCGTCCATGGCATATCGCTAATTTTGTCGCCAAATGGGCGATTTCTCGCCAAATGTGGAAACCCTGCCTTCCCATGCCATTTTTGGCAACCCTAAAACAGCTTTGCGGGGAAGCCATCTTACCGCGCCTGTACATTTCGTAACAATATGCTTGGCTTATTATTAAACACTTATGACAATCAAATTTGTTGAAAACTTGCTGAATAAAAACTACTAAAATTTTGCTAAAAAGAAAGAAAAAATTCAAAACTTCCAGAACAGTTGCCTTAGGCTTGTTATAAATGCACCATGGTTTTTGCGCTCATCAGTTTTAAACTGGGATTTGAATGTGGAGTCTGTTGACGCCTCTCCTCTCTCCAGTGGCTCATAATACCTATGAATATAGTAGTTGCAGTAGTAGTATAAACGAAAATCTGAAAGCATTCAGATTTTACTTTCATTATTTCATTGCATTCAGATTACTACGCCCAAAGGGTCCCCCCCTTTTTTTTTCCCATTTACACATACATACAAGTTTCGAGAGCATTTCAGCGAGCGCTCGTTTGAGCTAAAAATATTTAAAAACAGCATACCTTTAGAATTTCCGATAGACAGTCTCGCGCGCTGGAGATAATAATATTTTATTCCGTTCAGTTTGCTGCCATTGCTCGCTTTTAAATCGTTGAGTTTCTTAATAAAAAATTCGCTAAAGTTTAAAAAATATGAAATAGATAAAACAAATTTGGAATTCAAGATTAGGATTACCAAGTGTCCATATTCAAGTGAAGGAGGACTACGTTATTCAAAATTTGATGGCTCTAGGTGCCGTTGTTTTTTCACAAGGCGAGAAACATACGTATATTCATGCAAATTTTTTATTATTTAATTTCTTTAAATATAATACAAGGCGATAATATTGGGAGGCAACAATTTGAAAAGTGATACAGTCCTTTATAGTGATTCTACGCAAAATGCCGTTTCGAGACTAATAGCCCTTCTGGGCTAACGCCCCTGCCCCTTTGGGCTAAAAAAGTCCCTTTCAAGTTTTAAGTTTTAGCTTCTGAGCAATAAGGAACTTCTTGTATGGGAAATAAGGATTATTTAGACAAATATCAAGCCCTTTTCAGAGGATTTTAGAATAATCAAGAACACCACTTAGCCATTTTCCTTTCTAAGTTTATAAAGCACTTATGGGATTTCCCTATGCGTGCTGTCGTTCTGAAACTGGTAGCATTTCCAGCTAGCAATTGGAATGTTTCAAAACTTAGCGAGGTTGATTTTTCTCCTTTCCTGCTCATATTCCTTCCTAATCATCATTCCTTCCTAATGTTTCTCCAAATTTGGGTCTTATTCTTGATAATTAGTAAAAAGAACATATTCCTTGTTTTATAAGTGGAATGATGTTTTTCTGGTAACGCCTTTTCCTACACCTCTCTCATCTGTTCTCCCAAAATCTTACCATCAGCTTCAACCCTAAATCTTGCTAATATTTCCTTGTAGAATCATTAGGTTATTTTGAAGCAGGAGCCACGAAAAATGAGCAGTGCACTCATCGAGACTCGAGCCTGGACCTCTCGAATTCGCGCCGAGTGTGCTACCGTTACAACACGAAGACGTGTTGGAAGCAGGGAGAAAATACCTTATGTACTCCCTCTTTTAAAGCGCGACTGGGCATTTAGCTTCGCCAAATCCTGGCGGTGACGAATTATAATGCAGCACCTTTTATCTCGGGCGTCACTGTTGAATCATTAGGGTTTTTGATTTAGGGGACGTGAAGAATGAGCAATGCCCTCGCTGGGACTCGAACCTGGACCGTTACACCACGAAGGCATTCTGGAAGGAGGGAGAAAATACATTATATCCTTCCCGACGTAGCTTGAAGAGACCTCTTTTTTCGATGGCTGAACCTCTTTATAACATGGTTTCACTCCAATACAGTAGCAAAATTGTGGAAACTTCGTACATTACGGCAGTACGGTAGCGCGTTAATGAATATGTTTAAACCCTCTTATAACACTTTATGTACGTACATATTTTGATAACACGATTTTTATTCTGAACATTTACAAAATTAAGTATGCCATCGTATGTAGTACATAATAACAACCTATTTATTTATGAAAAAAAAAAAAAAAAAAAAAAAAAAAAAAAATCGAGGAATATCCTTATTCTCTCACATCGAAATTCTTTGAAATTGAGTCTTGTCTATCATATATACTGCATAAATTACGTAAACTTGATTTGGGAAGAATATGTTTTAAATAGTTTTTTAGGCTCTGTTACTAATTAACTTTGGCTTTTTAGGAGTAATTATTGAGAAATTATATTTCAGTCCATAACTGTATCTGAAAAAAGAAAAAAAAAAAAAAAAAAAAAACTTTTAAAAGAAAATTTAGTTTTTTAGATATGAAAATACAAATTTTGAATCATTCTTTTTAAAAGAAAAAGGTTATATGCATTTAAAAAAGTCTAAGCTAAAACAGTGGGAACCATAAAAAAAAAGTTTCGTTTTTTAAAGGTTTCAGAACACATCCTTGTATTGGTTTGCTAGTTCCGTGTAACGCGTTTCGCACAATACGGTATATTCTAGGAACTTATCTACAGCGTTATGAGAGGGATATAACAATTCAATGGGCGTTAATTGGGTGCTAAGAATCTTCGAGAAATGCATTTCAACTTAATCTGGTAAATCTTATGAAAGCAAGTCACACACAACAAATTGTGTGCCCTCCAATAAAACTGGTTTACAGCTTAAAATGGGCAATATGTTCCTTTATCCTCTCCCAAGCCAGCTTGTTTCTACTACTTGTTGGAGGACCGGAAATCGTTAGATGAATGATTCTCATTAGTCCCATGTCTTCCTATTTTATGACTCCCTGAGGAACACCGTTCTTTATTCCGATTTCCGATTCATGCTAAAGTTCGACGAAATGCTGGGAATTAGAATAGTTTTTGTTGGGGTTGTTATATTTGGTGATTTATCGTCTATCATATTTCTCGCCAAAATTGCTTTGTTTCTCGTAAATTTACATACATCAATATATGTGTTTGATAGATTCTATCCTTACGAAATTTTTTATAGCTGCTATGAGAATAGAAATCCTATAGAAATTTACATATAAATAGAGACAGAAATAAAGAGTAGAAATATCCTATAGAAATTTATAAATAATCTTCTACAGAAATGCTTCTGTGGAAAAAAATTATAAAATTTAAAAAAGCTTTCACAAAATACAATTCTATAGAATCGTTGCTTCACAAAATTATATAGAAAATTTATAAAGCCTTTATAGAATGGTATCCAAGCTTCAAAGTTATGAAGCTATAGCAGCTTGAAAATTAACAAAGAAAATTTTCAGTTTCTGATACATGGGATATAGAAAAGCAAAAACAAGCGCTTTTTATTCATAAGGGCTGAATAAATCTTGAATGGAAATTTTTGCCTTTTTTCTTTTAACTTAACATTCTATAGCTTCTGAATTTATGTAGCATTTTGTGAAAAATTTTGTAAAGCATTACTTGTATGATACAAAAACTGAATTTTGTAAAAGGGTGTGCGGAAAAAATGTCGCCCGGAAAAAAGGGAAACGGAAAAAATGTCCCCGGAAAATAAGGAACGGAAAAAATGTCACTCGGAAAATAAGGAACGGAAAAAAAGGAACTCTAAAATCTCGCCAAATAATGTCGCCGATTGGAGACAGGGAAACCTGCCAAACGGGCAGGGTTATAGCGGGCTCTCTTGAGGGAGGTTTTAAGGGTAAGACGTTGAGCTGGCTGCAGCTGAGCAAGGTCATTTCGATAGCAGGTTTTTCCAACTTGCCTGCGGGAAAATCGTATGTTCTCCCCCATGGTTTGCTTCACCCGTTTCCTTAAAGAAACCGACCCACCTCACCCGGAAGGAAAGAATTCACGGGGAGCAAATGTTTCTCCTCTGTTAAATAATGATTGCCGGTCTTTAAACTAAATTTCATCCATCCGTAACTGGAAACTAACAGCTTGTTCACATTAAAGTGTTGATAAATGACGAATAGTCAGTAAAGACGGCACACGAAAGCTGCTAAACAGAACTATTGGCGTAGTATAGTCTGTTATTTTTTATTACGATTTAACGAATCTAGCAATAATATTATATTATGCATTCCGTTATTATTTAAGCTATCCGTAATATGAAATATAATTTTCTAAACATTAACGGTTTATCATCAGTTAATTTATAAAACGACAGGTATTTTATAGTGTAATTTTTTTTCCACTTTAACGGTTTATCATTAGGTGGTGTTCCAAAGAGACTTTGATCCTGGAGGACTATTCTTTTCGTTTTGCGATTTTGCGCTGAATCACTATAAACGGCGAATCACTTTTCAAACTGTTGCCACCAAATGTTAGAGTCCTGCATTATATTCTAAGAAATTAAATAATGAAAAATCTGCATAAATATATCCATATTTCTCGCATTGTGATAAAACAACGGTACATAGAGCCATCGAATTTTGAATGACATAATCCTCCTGCGAATATGGGCATCTGGAAGCCCAAATTTGATATTTGTTTTATTATCTATTTCATATTTTGTAAAACTTTAACGAATTTTTGATTAACAAACTCAACGATTTAAAAGCGAGGAATGGCAACACTATACGAAAAAAAAAAAAAAAAATTATCTACAGCGCGTGGAACTGTGTATCGGAAATTCTTCTAAAGATATGCGTTCTTAAAATTCTTTTGCAAAGAACATGATATTTAATAAATAAAGGTAGCACACAAAACGTTAAAAAAAAAAAACGCCTTCTTTGGACGTAGTTTAAAACCTGAAAACTTTGAAACTTTTTTTTTTTTTGTTTGTTATTAAGTTTTTTTTTTTTTAATATGAATGATGGTCCTTCAGCCGACTTCGACTTGACCAGAAGCAGTTGTCATTTTATTATGCAGTCACCTAATAGGTGGGCCACCTTTCCCTCCTATGAAGGGACGGACAATTAGAACTATGCATTCCCCTGGATTCGAACCCAAGCCGTTAGGTATCGCAGTTGGCGACCCTAACCACTACACCGTCTGGGCGGCATTTATCATTAGTTAGTTTATAAAATATTATATTCTATACTAATTAATATAGTTATTTTAAAATAATTAGCTAAACCGGCTTGGCTAGTTCCCCCACCCGCCAAATACTTATTCGAGGAAATAACTTAATTATACGCTTTAACGGTAACATATATATTACAATTTATTTATTTTATAATAAAATTTTTCCCATATATAAATAGATACGGCCATACACGCAATCGAATCGGCTTAATGTACTTTCATTTATAGAATAATGCACTTCCGAATGTGAACAGGGAACTTTCTTCTGGTGATTATCTTCCTATGATGATCAGTATTTCTGAGAACTTGGACATCAGTGCTGAGAGCTATTTCTCTAATTCGCAAAAGCTCAAAATCTTATGAACCTGTGGTCATCTTAGAAAGGGTTTACTGTACTTTCTGTCTCTAACTCTGGCAATTTATTGGTATGAAAAAATTTCTTGTAGTAGAATATAATCCATTCATGCAAGCCCTGTTATAAGAATAATTTAATAAAGAAGCAAAATTATCATTTTATTCAAAATTGCATTTTTCGAGTGAGGTAGTAAATAGTTCTGACTTTCTTATCGGTTAAATGTTGCTATTTCTGACTTTTAACTTGGTAATTTAACATTTATTTATTTTTTTTTTTAGCCCAAAGGGGCGTTAGACCCAAAGGGCTATTAGTCTCAAAACGACATTTTGCGTGGTTTCACTTTCTGCGTTGATTCACTTTTCAAACTGTTGCTACAAAATATTATTGCCATGCATTATATTTAAAGAAACTAAATAATGAAGATTCTGCATGAATGCATGAATGTTTCTCGCATTTTCAAAAAACAACAGTACCTAGAGCCATCCAATTTTGAATAACGTAGTACTCCAATCGAACATGAGCACTTGAAATTCCGAATTTGGAATTTGTTTTATTAGCTATTCCCAAAAAATACATTTTGCAAAACCTTAACGAATTTTTTAATTAACAAACTCATCGATTTAAAAGCGTGCAACGGGAACACTGTACGAAAAAAGAAATGTATCTCCAGCGCCCGAAACTGTGTATTGGAAATTCTTAAATTTTGCGCTTTTTAAATATTTTGTGATATTGCTGTGGAATTGAATTTTATGGTAAAGTGCGAAGAACATTATATTTAATAAATAAAGGTACCACACAAAACGCTAAAAAAATCCTTTTGGGCGCAATATTAAATATGAAAGCTTTCAGATTTTCCTTTAAATAATGAAAAATATGCATAAATGTATGTATATTTCTCGCATTGTGATAAAACAATGGTACATAGAGCCATCGAATTTTGAATGACGTAATCCTCCTACGAATATGGGCATGTGGAAGACCAAATTTGAAATCTGGAATATGATTTATTATCGATTTTATATTTTTCAAAACTTTAACGAATTTTTGAGTAACAAACTCAGCGATAAGGGAGCAACGGCAACACTCTACGGGTGGAAAAAACCTTTTTGTCTCCAGCGCGCGGAACTGTGTATCGGAAATTCTAAAGATATGCTGCGGCATTGCTATTGAATGGAATTTTATGGTTTAAGTGCAAAGAACATGATATTTAATAAATAAAGGTAACACACAAAACATTAAAAAAACGCCCTTTGGACGTAATTGAAAATCTGAAAACTCAGATATTTTTTTTTTTCCCCAGTGGCGTGGTAAAATGAATCATTAAAAACGAAGCTGAGCTTCTTAATTACATTTTGCAGCTTTAGAATGATACCGCCAATTTGATTATCCAGAACTCGAAATATTGAATAAATTTGAGTTAAATAAAATTCAAAATTAATGCGAAAGAATTTGTTTTAGCAAACTTCGTGAGATAGATTATGTTCTGCTGTTCTGTAATTTTTAATTAGGACCGTAAAAGAAATGTTTCTTGACGAAGAGGTGAAAACTGTTGAAAACAGTCAATTCCCTATTTATGAGAAAACTTATGACTTTGGAGATAAAAAAGTACATATAAATATTATAGTTCTCATGTTCATGTTTAAATAATTAGTAAGAAATATGGATTCTAATGCAGCAATTGTAGTGTAATTCTAAATGAACTATTTATAACATTGTTATCAATGAAGCAACAATCGTATAATTAAAAAAATGAATGCAAAATTCTATTCTTATTGTTTTGAGCTCAAGTTCTATGTTTCAAGAGCTTTCAAGTCTGAATTAATTACTTTTCAGACTTAAAATTGCAGTATAACTTTTGTATTTAAAATTTTGTTAGCAGTTTCTTAGCAGTTCTAAAACAAATATCATGCAGAATTTTAGCAGTATTAGAAAAGGACTCAAAAACAAGGAAACTTCCTATCTTTTGGCTTTTTTAATTGTTGAAGTGTATGGAGTCAAAATTAAAGCTACTAACAACCAGTTTTTAAGGTTGTTATTAATTAAAACATCTGTAATTTTTAATAAGCATCATGTTTATGAGGAAATGACAATTCAGATAATAAGTATTATCTGAATTATCGTTTCCTAGTCATTCCTAGTATCATCAGGGCTGGTGCCAGAGCATATGCAATCGGTGTGGCCGCACCTGGCGGCAGAATTGAGAGAACGCAAAATTTTTAGAACTTTGGAAAGAGCTGGGCGGCAGAATTTTGAAGTTGTAAAGCAGGCACCGTGCGGCAAAACGTCTAGCGCCGGCCTTGAGCATCATTCCAAGTCTTAGTAAATCAGCTTAGAATAATTAGAACTGATTTATAACAATTTAGCAAAACTGCGCTACAGTAACATATCATTGATAAAAGTATATCCCAGGAGAAAATATTCTTATTATTATACTATAATGTTCCCTTAAAAAGAATGTAATATTTAGCAATCATACTTAGTATTGCCGATTTTTCAAGAAACACAAAATTCACAAGGTTTTGCAAGCGAGTACACCATTCAATACTTTACAAATGAACCGCACTTGATCAAACAAACCATAGGCACAACCGTCCAGGAGTAATTTAGTCAGGTATTTTTTTAAATGTTAATATGCAAAATATAGAATTAATACTAAATATGCATAAGTTTTAGACTTGAGCCTTCTTGACGTGCTTTCGTGGTGTAGTGGTCTGCACGCTGGGCGCGTATTCCAGAGATCCGCGGTTCGATTCCCAGAGAGGGGGTTGCTCATTTTTCAAGTCTTCTGCTTCCATAAAATATCGAATGTCTAAGTGAATCTAAGTAATCTGCAATCTAAGTGAAGAAATATTCGACATAACAGACATTTAACTTTTTCTTATAATATAAATTTTGCGTGGGAACAGTTTTACATTGAGCTGAAAATAAATTTATGTATTCTGCATTAAAAATTTACATTCATTCAATTAATTATTTATGTGTACTGAAAATTGTTTTTTCATTTTATGTAAAATTTATCTGGCGAAATTGAATTTAGAAATTTTCTGCATTGGCTATAATTTTCTTCCTTCTGCAAAGATTGGTATATACGTAAACGAGACATATTTTGTCGAATGCCGTAACAGCATTGCCATATCCTTTTGTGTTAATATATTCAAAAATTTTAAATGCTATTACGTAAATTACAGCATTATATGTTACATGAAGGGGATTAAATTGAATCCAAATTCAAAATATATACATGTCTTTTCACTCATATTTCTAACAATTTTATTTTCATAGGAAAAGTTACCAAACACTGACGATATAATAAAATTGACAGTCATTTGTGTTCTATATTCTTAAGCAGAATACATAATGCAGCTCATCAGCGCTCCAGCGGTCGCCAGGGCCGTAGCTAGAAGGGGTCAAGGGGGGCATCTGTCCCCTGGCGCAGAATCCAAGGGGCGCCAAACTGATATTACGACATTGTAGAATTAAATGTTTTCCATCCTTGGCAAGCAGTAAGGGGCGCGAAATCTTCAGTTGTCCCTGGGCGCTGAAAACCCTAGCTACGACTCTGGCGGTCGCTTAACACTGATAGTTCGACAGGGGCTCAAATCCCAGCAAACAAGCTGGTTGCAAGATAATTTAGTTATTTCTTCATGTGTAAGGTAAATACAATCAAGTTTCCCTTTCTCATACTTCGTTAAGTCCTCCACGAAGGCACCCCTTCTCTTAGACAGACAGTTCCCGTGCTTTGCCATGATTCAAATAACCACCAAAGAAGAAATGAGGAGAAAATGCAGTAGATACTAGCTATTCAAGGGATAGAAAAATTATTAATAGATGTAGAAGAGCATTTTTGAAATCATTTCTTGAGTACCAATTCCGGGGAGTTCTAAATCACCGAGAGTTCTTAAATGTTAAATAACTTCAGTGCTTTTAATTGAGTCTGAAAACTGGATTGATGGAGTTGAATTTTTTGAATTTTAAAATTTGCAATTTGCTAGAAAAGACGAATTTTCTGCTCAAGTGCTTGCAACAATATTGAAAATTCAAAATTTGCGAATCTATGGGCGACGTGCGTCATTAATTACATCAAATGCTTCTAATAATTCTTCTAATAACTATTTTAGAGTTTAACATAAAAACTCTAAAATTGCAGGGACTGTAAATAATCTAAAGATATTTAGAAATACAACAAGATTTGACAGTTGAGGAAAATTGAAAAATACACTATTTATCATAAAAGATGAACTGAAAATAATTATAATGTAAGAAAGAAAAATGTTTTCCTTTCTTTTTGTTTATTTTCACAATTTAAAACAAAATGATATAAATCTAAAATTTGGTTACTTAGGGAAATTGCTATAAATTACGCATAAAACAAATCAGTGCGAGAATGGTTTTGCATACGAACTGCGACTGCAACACATTTCAACCAGTTTTAACCAGCTTCAGATGTTAAAAAGTTCCAGAATTAAAATCTTCTTATTGTAAATGCACAAAGTTTAAATCTTGGCATAAAATTAAATAACTTGGGCATTTAAAGCCCGAATATTGGAAAATATCATAATTAAGAATTTTAAAATTTTTGCAATAACATACGTACAAAATAATGATCAACAATTGATTCAAGGCTTTCGTACGAATACAATAATCCGAATGGAATGTAAAAGATTATTACTATTCTATTTTATATTGAAAGTTGTTGCACTACCTTGAAAAATCAATATTATAATTTTTAAGGCATACATGTAACTGAAATTATTAAATGCCACAAAAATGCAAATATAATGAGACTTTTCTATAATGCGACCACTAATGGCCGCTTCAAGCGATTTTTAAGCCACTTATATAGATGGTTGCATTAGAGAGGCAAATGTATAAAAGCCTGTTTGTTTATGTTGTAGGAAACACTTTTAGAGTTCACCGTCATGAGATTCTCTGTACTTATATGTAAAACAGTTACAAATAATACGTCTTGATAAAGCGATCTGACATATTTAGGCTTCTAAAATGATGTCAAAAATTTCAAAAAGGAAATGTAACAGAAAAAAAATCCTGATTTGGTTAATTTAAAGCAGTTAACACAGTTTATGATAAATAAAACATTAATTAAAGCATCACAGGCTTCAGTATGAGAAAAAATTAGCATAATCATCAAATCAGATTATTTAGGTTATGACAAAGTACCATAAGATTATCTGCCGAAGTGAATATGGATGCCTTCATGGAGGACTGTTTATAGCGAGTAATTGACAAAAATTATTTCATACGTCTGATAGAAACTGACTCGTATTTATGTTACACATGGAGAAAAACACGAAAATTTCCTGGTAAGCAGCACATCCGCCATGGTTTGAACACCAGTCGAACTACCAATATTCAACGATTTTTACCTCTCGACTGCTAGTGGTCGAAGGCCATTTAAGTTATCCTCTGAATTTCAAAGTTATCGGTCTATGCTTTATTACACAATTATTCATGCTCAGAGTTTTGGAAACAAGAGATAAATTAAAAACTGGAATTCTAGATAACCAAGTTAAATAATTAAATTTATTTAATTTTCCATTTTGATACGTTTTACGTTATGAATACGAAAAGCTCCCACGTATGACTTATTTGGAGCTCAATTTGGAGAGTAGAAGGAATAAGCTTCTTTAATTTGGTTTGATTTACTTGACTATAACAAAGCGCACGAAAGGTATCTGCCTAAGAGAACGGTTGCCTTCGTGGAGGGCTTCCTAAGGAAAACTAGCTCGTAACCACGTTATATCGGGGAAAAACCACGAAAAGCTGCTTTGCTAGGAATCGAACCCAGATCTAACAACCAGGGTATTCAGCAACTTAACCGGTCGGCCGCTTTTAAGTTTCCATAAGCTTTACACGTAATTGTAATTAATATAACTACTATAAGTAAAAATACTTTCTAAGATATCCATCAGCCATCCATCAGATTTCAGCCTATCAGCGGCCGAGCGGTAAAGATGCTGAACACTGGTAGTTCGGTCCGAGATTCCAATACCGCGAATGGGCTGGCTGCATGGGCACTTTCGTGGTTTTCCCCATGTGTAATATGTATACGAGCCAGTTTCCCTTAGAAAGTTCTCCACAAAGGCATCCCTCCCTTTAGGTAGATAGCCCTCGTGCGCTTTGCCATAATTGAATAATCCTAATCCATCCATGTTTCTAGTTGATTTTTGGTATTCTGTGAAGATCACCACCCTAGAAAGATGATATTCAGTGCAAGCGTTTGTTTATACCTATAGAAATGCCTGTCACTTTTGGAAGTGATCGTCTTAAGGAGATGGTCGCCAATCGTTTATGAGCTACTAGATGGTCAGGCTCTGAGTAGGTTACGCATTGGTGCATTGTAAAATGCATTAAATCCTCTCTAATACGATCATCCGCGTTTCTAATTATTTTGGCCTTTGGTGGAAGTGGTCGTCTTAAAGAGATAATACTCGGTACAAGTGTTAATTTCTACTCTGAGAAATTATTTTGGAAGAGGTCGCCATAAGAGGGTTCATTGCATATTAAATGTTTAAATCCAGATCGCGTGGTTATAGGATCCATTTTTATTAGATTTTAAAATTTTAGTAAAATAAAAAATCTGAAAGGTTTCAGATTTTAAATTACGTTCAAATGGGCCTTTTTTTTAACATTTTGGGTGTTACCTTTATTTATTAAATATCATATTCTTCGCACTTAGACCATAAAATTCAGTTCAAGAGCAGTATCGCTAAATAATTTTAAATTGAGCACATTTTTAGAATTTCCGATTCACAGTCTCACGCGCTGGAGATAAAAATGTTTTTTCTGTACAACGTTGCCATGGCTCGCTTTGAAATTCTTGAGTTTGTTAATCAAAAATTCGTTACAAAATATAAAATCGATAATAAAACTAATTCCAAATTTCAAATTTGGGCTTCCAGCAGTAGGATTACGTCATTCGAAACTCGATGGCTCTAGGTACCGTTGTTTTATCACAATATTTGGTGGCAACAGTTTGAAAAGTGAAACGGACATTCAGAGTGATTCGACGCAAAATCACAAACTGAAAACATTAGTCCCTCAAGGACTAATAATTTTGAAATAAACCTCTTAATTTTAATAACTGTGGTATTCTTGTTTTCAAACTTAAGTGCAAAATTAAACAATTGTTTCCTGTGCAGATGCGTTACTTTTAATCAAAATCAAATGAGAAAAAAAAAAATTATGCGAAAATTAATTAGGTAAAAAATTTAGTCCTGTTCTTATCGCAAACCGTAACTTGAAATTGCATCTACAACTGTTGCTTATACCAAAGCTCAGGATGAATTAGTTTTCTATAGTGCGTCAATAAATGTTTCACTAAACCGCAGCTTAAGGCTATAACTACATGGGGTGCGAGGAGAGTAATTACTAAAGACCTGACAATGACCGACGCTGGACAACCCGCTTTCCCCCCTGGCTTCCATTGCGAAAGCTTTCTTCTCTAAACAACCCTCTATTTTTAACCTTAACGAAGAAACCATGGAGGTAGGCTCCATGGAAGAAACAAGCAGCCAACACATCTGCTTGCTTCTACTCGCACATGTTTCCGGTCATCCGAAGTTACGGTTGTTGAGATAAAACTTTTATCACCCAGCTTGGCGATCTTTCTAAACATGCCTTATATTTCTCATTGCAAACGAAGGGTGACATTTTTTCCTTTCCTTATTTTCCGGGGACATTCTTTCCGTTTCCCTTTTTTCCGGGTGACATTTTTTCCTACAACCTGTAAAAGCGTAAAATGAATTTTAATCATAAATGATTAAGTTTATACCATTAATTATAAAATTTTGATTCCTAAAATGAAGGTTTTTTAATTATTCTATTTGTAACCCTTATGACAGAAATGGTTTCTTAATTTTTATTAAATTCTAGTATTATTTAAAATGCCTTAATTCTTATTTAGATATTTTCTGAAACCAAAATTTCTGAAATATTTATTAGAAAAAAATCGCATCTGTTTCGAAAGATTTTATTCCTTCCCTTCTTGCAAAAAATGTATAGAGGCTGGTAAAGCTTAAAGAAATCCCGTAAAATTTTCTGAAAACAAAATTTCTGAAATTTTTATTAGAAAAAAAAGGGCATCTTTTTCAAAAGATTTTATTCACTCCCTTCTTGCAAAAAATGTATAGAAGCTGGTACAGCTTAAAGAAATTCCCATAAAATTTCATAGACAATTCTCTATAGAAACTCTTCTCTGTTAAATTCTATAGAAATTTTATAAAGCTTTGACAGAACGGAATTCTATACAAATGCTGCTTCGAAAAATCACATCGAAATTTTATAAAGATTTTATAGTAGCGAATCCTACGAAATCCGCGAAGTTTTCAAACTGTAATCAAAGGAAATTTTCAGTTTCTAATGTACTACGTAGGATATAGAACAGCAAAAATGCACACTTTTTATTCATAAGCGTTGAATCCTTTTTGAAAGGAAATTTTTCACTTTTTTTTTTGTTGTTGTTCTAGCTTAACATTCTTTTGCTCCTAAATTTATGCAACATTATGTATTTTTTCCTTTGGTACAGTACTACTTATATAATAGAAAAATTAATTCTTCTAAAAACGTGAAATAAATTTAAAACGCAAAATTTAAATTGATTAAATACTGAAATTAATACTTATTGTGTATATACTTTTGATAAGAGAAATTTCTTAATTTTAATTAAAATTAACTATTATTTTAAATTTGCATATTTTTATTCTAAAATATTTTTTAATTAAAACAATACTGACACTTTTTATTAGGGAAAAATCCCATACATTCCGAAAAGTTCACCTCTTCCTGCATTTCATAGATAATTTCAAAATTTATGTTAAAATATTTTACCGAAAAAGGAAAATTTAATTCATTTTTTTTTAATACCCAAAGAAAATTCTGGTGATTTCATAATGCTTTTGAAGACTCAAGAGCTTTTATAGAAAGTTAAAGCTAGAAAACTTGTTTCGATTTCTGTAGAAAGATGGCCCAATTTTTATTATTATTATTTTATGATATTTCCTATAAAATTCTATTAGTTGATTCTACCCATATTATATACCAGGAGACGGCCAAACTTCAAGACGATGAGAGCCGCATAATGGGTTTTATCAACGTTCGAGAGCTGCAAGTCCAAATTGATATCGTTTCAAAAATAATGAGACAGGTTCTGAATATAAAGAGACTTTTGAAGTAAATTAATGAATATGTGATTATTATAGTTACATATAAATATGAATAAATACATCTTATATCTACTGATTTGTGTTCATGTTAAGTCACAAGAAAGTAAAAACTTTTGTACTGGAAACTGAGCGTTTTTTTTTTTTTTTTTTCAGGTAGAGAAACCAAATATCTTCTTCCGATTTCCTTTATATACCTCTCAGTTAATAATTATTGTTGTTTTATTCTATCAGAAGTAAAATGAATCGGAAGCATCTTCATTGGTCTACAATTACATAAAAAAGTTATTTGAGTAAATTACAAAACATTACAAGAAAATTTACTGTTTTTTTTTTTTTTTTTTCAAGTCATAAGCTGGCTTTTTGAAAGGATAAATTAAATTATACACGTCAACGTGCATTGCAGAGAAACTGTTATTGGAGAAAGAAAAATTATTGAAAAATAGGCTATTAACTTGTTAAGGCTTTTGCTTAAACAGTCATTTTGTTTCTCCACACAATTACATGAAGACCAGCATAGCTGATATCATTCGAATCTTTGGATCCTAACCTAAGAAATCGTTAAACATCCCCCCCCCCGAAAAAAAAAACTTTAGAATAACTTCTCTTACTGATGCTTAGAATAGAAAAATTTACCAAAAAAAGAATATGATTGCAATTTCAGAGGTATTTGAATAATCAATATCTCTCATGACGGCCCTGACAGATACAATATTTTAGCGTGGCAGTTTTCAGCGTGGCAATATTTCAATGATGCGCAGTTTTGAAAATTCTCGAAACTATCTCTCGAATCATCCCGATAATTTTGCACATAGGTAACGAAGCTCATGCGCATCATTGAAAATTCTCGAAACTATCTCTCGCATTGTGCCAATAATTTTGCACATAGGTAACAAAGCTCATGCGCATCATTGAAAATTCTCGAACCGTCCCAATAATTTTGCATATAGGTAACGAAACTCATGCGCATGAATGAAATTCTTGAAACTTCTCTCGAATTGTCCCGATAATTTTGGACGTAGATAACGAAGTTCATGTGCATCGTTGAAAATTCTCGAAACCACCTCTTGAATCGTGACGATAATTCTGGTTATGTATAATTTATTGCAAATAAATCTAGTAGTTCATTTTGTCGGGCTATACAAACGCTTCGTCGGGCATATACTCGGTCTGTCTACCACCGAACTTTTCAACCTAGCTGTTTAATTTTGAGCTGTTTTTCAAATACATAGCAAATCAAAACTAATGTTACAGAAAGGAAACATACCTGTCACTACTATAATGACTTTATTTCGCAAATGCAGATATAAACATGAACAGGTAACTCTTCAAATTTCTATGGGCATGTACAGATATTCGATGTGGGGACCTTTTGTAACACGGCAGACTTCTGCACAATTAGTTCCTAAACTCTTTCCAAATAGATGTACGGATCCACCATATTCTATCCGTTGGACCCATAAAAGCGGTCAAATCACTTGTCTGGTCTTGAATTTGTAAGTAAAATAACTGAGAAGGAAGTTTAAAAAAATGATTGTCAGCCTAATGGTTACATAGTACAACTTTTCATTCAGTTACCTAACCTGAGTATAGAAAATAAATCTCAAATGGAGTTTGAAATGAAGTCAGTCTGTAGCCAAAGGATACTTTAGAAAATAAAATATTAGAATTTAGAAATGAACTTTTACGGAAGCAAAATTTCACATTATTGCTTGAAATTTGTTATGATCAAGCAGTGAATCATTTTACAACTTTTCGTTTGGATACTAAACTTTCACGAAGGACACGTGACAAACGTACATGTTGATCGGAAATCAGGAAGACAAAAAATATCAACAGATTAAAAGAACTGTAATGCTGGTATCAGAGCCTTGTCAGCCGGTGCAACTGCAGAGCGGCAGGACTAAGGGGTGAAAAATTTTAGAAATGCGGGAAGCAAAATGCTTCTAACCTATTGCTGGGTAGAAAGAAAGAAGGTCATCAAACAAGAAATCGAAAAATACGAGAAAAACATCGCAAGCTAAAGAGATTTTATCAATATCAATATGTCGATTTTGACAAAAACGTTGGGGAAGAGAGGTGTTTGTGTTCTGTTGATCCATCATTGCTTGATGCAATGTTATTGATGTGAAGATCAG
Source organism: Stegodyphus dumicola (assembly GCF_044657685.1). NCBI lineage: Eukaryota > Metazoa > Arthropoda > Arachnida > Araneae > Eresidae > Stegodyphus > Stegodyphus dumicola. The sequence goes on from NC_140770.1 coordinate 168,198,899, forward strand.
ATGATTGAGGTGAAAGATCTCTATCTGGAATAGCAATATTTGATAAAAATGGGAAATAAACATTTTGACTAAAATTTAATGGTTGTCAAACCAGTGATTCTTCCCACGACTCCAGATATTTCAGCATGCAACAACCATTGATGAAATAAATTATGATCTCTGCCTAGGATCACCAAAAAATTAATACGAAAGAGTAGAGATTCGTGTGGGAAAAGTGCTCATTAAGCATATTATTATGAATGTTTGAGAAATCTGGGAAGCAATTGCATTAAAATGCCTCACCTGCTTAGGAATAAGATATTAATTTTGAAAGAGTTCCGCAGAAAATTGAGACATGTCTCCTAACCAAGTAAGAGGCTGAAGGTTCACTCCACTAAAAATAAAATCCTCGTAAAAGTCTTCCGCAGATTAAAAGAGCTTATATGGATTGCAATGCGAAACAGGTTTCTTCAGCAGTTACTTAAGTCATTCAAGAACTGAATAAAAGCAGTACCCTATAAAGAATAGCAAATCTTCCAGGTGGATCATAACTGTTGTGAAAAATGGTATCACACAGGAATAGAACATTTATTTTGAAGGAGTTCCGCAAAAAATTGAGACATGTCTCCTAACCAAGTAAGAGGCTGAAGGTTCACTCTCCCAAAAATAAAATCCTCGTAAAATTCTTCAACAGATTAAAAGAGTAATTCAGAAGTCAAACAACAAAAATCAGCGCTATATTTTAAAATTTTCACAGGACTAGTTTCGATGGTTTTACCGAACCACCATCCTCAGCTGCAAAAAGCTCAATTTTTTTTTCCAGCCGAGGATGGTGGTTCAGTAAAACCATCGAAACTAGTCCTGTAAAAATTTTGAAAATATAACGCTGATTTTTGTTGTTTGACGTCTGAATTAGTATTTGTTCGGAGTGTTATTGTCTTAGATTAAAAGAGCTCTATATGGACTGCAAGGCGAAACAGGTTTCTTCAGCAGTTACTCAAGCCATTCAAGGATTGAATAAAAGTAGGACCCTACAAAGAATAGCAAATCTTCCAGGTGGATCACAACTGTTGTGAACAATGGTATCACACAGGAATGTAAGTAGATACTGTCTGAAGTAAAATTAACTTGAGAGGAAAAAAATGTAAGGGAAACTAATTAAATAAAAATATTCGCATTGCGTTTTAGATTAACTTCGTATATTAGTGTATTGCGATGAGCATTACCTGTTTTTCAGATGGCAAAGTATGGCAAATAGCTTAACAGCCGCAGTTTGGCCATGTCTGTCATATACGATTCTATATGTGAAACTTTTGGAAGCTTTTACAAATTTTTATAGATTATCTACAAACATTTTTATATAATATCTACACGTATCTTTAATAGAATCTCGATACTTACCTAATTATATAAAAGTTATATTTTATTTTATAGACTTCTACTTCTGATCTAGTTAATAGTAAATTGGGTCATAATTCTAAAAGGTTCTGAAGAAGTTTACCTTTCTAAAGAAGATTTTACTCGCGATTTTTTTAAATCGAATTATATAAGAAATTTTCGAAGCGTAAGATATTATGGATTTCAATGCGCATCATTAGGAATAAAATGTTTTCCCTCCTTCTGAGTAAAGTGAAATGTTAAAAAAAATTCAGCAATTTTTAGTTGAATTATTTAAATTTATTAAAATCAGTTAAGCTGAAAATTTTATTACGTCAGAATAATTAGTGATTAGAAAAATAAAAATAATAATAATATGCTGCCAATTCTGTTGAAGATAATCTGTGACGAAGATTATCTTACTATTTCTGTAGAATATTATCTGAGACGTATCCCACTTTTAGCGTGGCTGATATGGGAAGGAAAAAGATATTAGGAGAAAATGTCTCGAGAAAGGTATCCAGGGGAAAAAAAAAAAAAAAAAAAAAAAAAAAAAAAAATCGCTGGAAAATATGAAGCTGTTTAATTTTTATAAATTTTGAGAAATTATTTAAAATTATTTCATAAATATCACAGATAGTTAATAAATTTTATGACGTATAAAAGCCACATATAGTTCAGAGCCGTGTCTAGATATTTTTTACCTGAGGCAAAAAGGTAAATGCGTGCTTTTATGTAAAGATAAATTAAAAATATGAAGCCAAACCATATAGAGTCAAATTAAAAAATGTGCGCTTTTATATTCATCAAAAGTTACTGTTTGAAATAACACTTATAAAGTTTTTATTTATATTTATCAAAAGTAACTATACAATATTTTTAATTGTAGCTTTATGTATTGAGAAAAATGATATAAATAATATTTTTACGTTATTTTCTTCCTTCTTGTTCGTACGGGGTTCGTGGGGATTTGGAGTGAATAACGACGACAGCACTTGATGAAATATCGAAACACACTTTATTGGCCGGTATTAAACAGGACAGCTGCAACGTCACGTTTTACAGTCGTCGAAGATGAACTATAAACTCGCTGGAACAATCAGCGACACAGCCCTCAGGTTATCAGGCTTTAACGGTGGAGACAGCTTCACTGCAAAGCACCAGAGTACAGCTCCCGACTCTGCACAGTCGTTCTTTGAACTCCACGTACTCTTGAGACTCTCCACGCGTTGCATTCGACGATACACAAGAGTACAGCTCTGGACTCAGCACACTCTAAAGGGCCATTCCCACTGGGGTTTATCTGAGCCATGGAGGTCGGAAGTTAGATGGAGTGGCCCTTAACCAGTTTCCCTTTACCCTGCTTTGAAGCACTGGCGATCCCTTCTTTGGTGACCAAAACATTGGGTAGTTTACCATTGAGTTCAATGGGTTTTGACACGATCGGATGTAAATATTTTGTAATTAGGTCGTAAATATGCATATAAATGTATATATTTTCTTTTTTTTCGATACTTCAGAGTCCTAAGTATATGAAACGAAAACAGTTTTAAACAACATTTCATTCTGAACGGAATTAAATGCTATACTTTTCACAGAACAATTTGCTCAGAATCGTTTAATTTGAAATATTTTCACAAGTTTTCGTTAATTACATTAGAAAAAAAAAATTAAGGTAATTCGATTTGATTCGGTTAAGGATTACAAAATTAAGATCAAAGTTTATTGTATTATTAAAATTATGTATTATTTCTTTTCTATTTATAGACCTTTTTCCTAAAATACTTTCTCATATATGACATGCTTTTATACCTTCTGAGGCATCTTTTAAATCGAAAAGTATAAGTCAGTTTATAATTAATGCTCTATTCGGTCCATTTCAAATTAGAGCACCTTTTCATTTAATAGCGAAACACTTTAAATAGTACTTAACTTTTTCTGAAAGAGAATAAAATAAGGATTATTTTTTAAATATTATTTGAAACTTGTAACTGAGTTATTATAAAATGAAAGGGGAATAATTCTTTTAATTATACCCATCAGATTTTTTTACCCTTTAATTTCAACAATACATATTCCAAAACTCTTCTTTATTACTTTCTTAAGTACGCATCTCATAGAAAATGCTTTACAATACCTTTTAACAGATTGCTTTCCAGTACGAACAATTCTTGCAACTAGTTTTATAACGTATTTGTCAACAGGATGTCAATTTATGTTTACAATTCAATGTTAAGGTTTTATATATTTAGATAATATTTATAATCTTTAGATACATTTAATAATTAGATTTTTTCACAGTAACTTTCACAGTTGTTTATGAATGAAAAAAATCCTTCATTTGAAATACATTTATAAATAATTTAATAAATATTTACGTATTTTGTTAAATGCAGATACATGCTTTTTGCAAGCACATGCATAAATACCATTTTTCAGTTCCGGCATGTGGAAATCTTTACTTTCTGTGCATTCACTATATTTTTCGAGTAAAGTAATTTACACTAATTTTAAAAAGTACATGTTACACTAATATGTGGCTGTGAAAAAAATGTATTTTATTTAAAACATTTTGGCGTTTGGAACATAAAATAAAAGTAGCGAATACTCTATCAAGGGTATCGAAAGATATATACAATTTTAAAGGTACGGTGAGGTATTTTTCATTCTTTAAGCATAACTTTTTTGATAAAATCTATATATTTGTAGTTCAACAGCTTAGAATTTTATAAAAGTAATTCATAATCAAAATCGCTGTTGTTAGTTATCGAAAAATAACCAAGATGTGATTTTTGCGTAAATGTCACTAAACTATACAAATTGCTATTATCCATCACACTAGGAATTTTTCTTTTATGCGGAAGTGTCCCGTTTTTCGATTTGTATGGAACTGTCGTGTGTCGAATTACTATCAGAACGCTGTCAAGCGAGCTTCTCAATGTAAACAAGAAACACCCCATCTGGTGACCGAAGCTTCGGAGCGATGCTTCACTTCTAATGCCGGATTGGCCACTCCTTCCTTTCTTACCTCCATGATCTGAGCTAACGAACACAGCTAACGTAGTCGACACATCTCCAACACCAGTTTTTCCCCATACGGAGGGCAGCAAGTTGAAAAATCTGAACTGCAGGCACAGCGGAGCTAGTCGACACATGGAACTGACTCCGTTAGCTCAGATAAAACCCAGTGGGAACGGCGCTTTAGGCAAAACTCGACGATGCACTAACTTGGGATACACTAAAAGGCTCTCTTTGTGCACTCGACGACCAACTCGGCGCTAGACTTCGAGACACTCGCTCAATGACTGACTATGAGCTCGCTAGACGAGGCACACTAACTAACTCTCCTCGTACCAGCAGGGTTTATATAGCTTTTTGTTTGTGTTCGAGAACATTCTGGGCTAAACCGGTAAGAATTCGTTCCAGAAGGTTCTCCATCCGTCCATGGCATATCGCCAAATGTGGCAACCCTGCCTTCCTTTGCGATTTTCTGGCAACCGTAAACCTGCTTTGCGGGGAAGCTATCTCACCGCGCCTATACATTTCGTAACAATATTTATAATTTTAGAAAAAGAAAATTAAAAAATACCTTTCTGATAGATAAATAAAAAATGACACTAAAATAGCATAAATAGTGATGCAATTAAAAAGTATTGCACTTAATATGTTTAAGGATGTTTTTTAATGATTTAATTTTTCTTGCCTTTAACGAAGCAAAGTCATTAATAATTTTTTTTTTTTTTTTTCAAATTCTGCTTCATTACTTAATTCATATCCTGTAGAAAGAACAGAATGATTGAAAGGTTTCTTCATGAAGTGCAGATCTTACGTAATTTTTTATTGCCTTAAGTTTTTAATATAAGTTTTCAAATTCCATTATGATTGAATTAAACTATGTTAGAAAATTATCTTTGAAAGATCTAAACTTGTGGCTGCTTAAAGTCTAGAAGAATCATAAAAATAAGTTAAATAGAAACGAATAATCCCTCTATTATGTTCGTTTTTTTAATTCATACGAGAGCATTCAAAGTATGCAGGAGCTGTCTGCCTAAGGAAAGGATGCCTTTATGAAGGACTTTCTAAAGAAAATTGGCTCTCATTTAAGTTACGCCTTCAAAAAACCATAAAAACGCGTATGCAGCCAGACTAACATTCGAAAAAGGTTAATTCAGCGTATAAAGACCGCAAATGAAGAGAAAGAGAAAGTAAGAGAAAGAAGAGAAATTGCCTTGTTTTTACACACTTGCTATTTGCTCAAATTTTACTTGAGTAAAAACTAGAAAGCATTCATACATCACACCCTTTTGAAAGGATTTGAGAATGGTCAAAATACCAGCGTTCAGTGGGGCTATCTACTCGGCCACTGATAATCAAATTAAATCTTTACTTATATTTCGAAACATTACCAACAATTTTTAATGCACTTTTTATTTTAACAAAAATGTTGAGAAAAAGTACTTTTATTGTGTATTTTACTATAGTTAATAGTACAAATTACTTCCATTGTTACTGATATAAGAAATATTTTTTTCCATATTACTAGTATTTGTCAATATCGCTGTTTTGCAACCGCAATATCAGTTGCCTCAGAGTAATCCGAAACACTTTGTCTTGATTGTTCCATAATAAAATTTGAATTCTTTGATAATAAAAATTCATTGTTGTTTCATTATAAACAATAGAAAATAATCCTAAAAGTCTTGTTTTGCCTTCTGTCGTTACTTTCCAGCCTTAACGGAAAATGATATTAAAATGCCGTTTCTATTCATTCGACAAGAAACAATTCTGAAAATGATTATTAATGATACATTTCTAAGAGAAAGGAACTGTAGGTATATCAGGCTATAAATCTCATATTATATGCTCGTCCAACAGAAAACTTTAAATGAAAAATGGCATTAGCGTAACTTACAAAAAATGAAGGAATAATCTGATAAGAGGATTATTTAATTTTTAGACATCTTGTGATGCTGATCCAGCGAGATTCTTGTGGTGCCAATCCAAAGAAATTCTGCATGTTAGGATCTACTGCAGCAAATTTTCGGTAATAATTAGTGAGCTCTGGTAAACAAGCAAAAAAACAAGCAGTAAAGAGTTGCAGTTCAAATTAAAAAGAAAAAGAAAGATAAAAAAAAACCCTTACTGATATGTGCAATATGGCATTTCCTAGGCAAGGCTGGTCTCGGCAATAATTAATGAACTCTGAGAAACATGCTGAGCAAAAAACAAGCGGTAAAAATTGCAGTTAAAATTAAACAGAAACAGAAAAAGTTAATGATATGTGTAATATGACATTTCCTAGATTAGTTTTTCCGAGGCAATAATTAGTGAACTCTGGAAAACAAGTTAAAGCCAAGGACAAATGGTAAGAGTTGCAGCTCAAATTAAACAGAAAACGAGAAAAAATTACTGATATGGTGCAATATGGCATTTCCTAGGCAAGTTTGCTATAGGAAATAATTAGTGAACTCTATAAGACAGACCAAGGGCAAATGATAGGATTTGCAGCTTATATTAAACAGAAAAAGAAAAAATTACTGACATGTGCAATATGGCGTATCCTAGGCAAGTTTAGTCTAGGCAATAATTAGTGAACTCTGCAAAACAAGCTAAAGCCAAAGATAAATGGTAAGAATTTCAGCTAAAATTAAACAGACAAGGAAAAAAAATTAATGATATGCGCAATTTGGCATTTCCTAGGCAAGTTTGGTCTAGGCAATAATTAGTGAAATCTGGAAAACAAGTTAAAGCCAAGGACAGATGGTAAGAGTTGCAGTTCAAATTAAACAAAAAAGAAAAAAAAAAATACTGCTATGTGCAATATGGCAATTCCTAGGCAAATTTGGTCTAGGCAAAAACTCGTGATCTCTGAAAAGCAAGATATAGCGAAGAACTATATGATCAAGTTCTCTTAGCTAATATGAAATGTAACTCGATCTACCTAAGTGTTAATCCTTGTGAATTCTCGCACATGCTTGAAGATGAACATAACCAGGGGAAGGATGTTAAAGACCCTTTTATTGTACATACTATAATTTACAGACATACGTGCTTACAAATATTCACCACTTGCGGTGAGAGCTTAAAAGATACGTTATACTAAATTCAATAAGAGTGGTACAAGACTACATAATTCAATTTAATCTAACAGGTTGACGCAGAAGCTATACCAGCAGGATAATAATTCGGCGGCAAGAATGCGTAGCCGATATTTAAGGTTAGCAGCTGGAATAAATAGCAGCTTCCGTTCACAGCAGCGATATCACGCTCTGGCTAAACTTTTCGCTCCAACAGTCTAAATACACTCTCGTTCATGCTAACTAATTTACATCCTGGTGAAGGAATGCGAGAGAAATCAAAAGGGACAGGAAAGGCTAACAAATTAAAATAACTATTAGAAAAATAATATATCTCACAGAACAAGCGGTAACAGTTGCAACTCAAATTAAACAGAAACAGAAGAGAATTACTGATATGTGCAATATGGCATTTCAAAGGTACGTTTAGTCTACAAAGCTCATCACAGCAAAAGTAAATCAGTTTCAAAACGTTAGGTGCAGCAATAATTTTTATTGTTAGAAATTAATGTATAGAATACCGTGAAACAGTGATAATGCTTCAGTACTTCTTGATGTTTTCGAAGTTGAAAATTAACAACTGTAATTTTTTAAAATCTTTTCATTGATAATTTGGCAAATGAGGCAATTTCATATTCTTCAGGCAATGCCATGTAGCGTTGCGCGCCTCCAACTTGCCAAGAGGTGACTGTGAAAACTGGATAAAAGACAGAGTCTTGTTAAGGGTTCAAGTCCTTTTTTATTCAACGTAATAAATTACAAGTGCGTGCTCTTGACGCTCACAAACTGCGCCAACTCGGCGGTCAAATAAAAATAATAACCTGAAAAGAAACTAAAGACAAGACTCTAACTACGAGGCTCTCTAAAAGTCACTAACTCACCGCGTTTTACAATACCGCTGCTAATTCAGCAAACTTGAAGATCACTTGAACGATTAACACTACTTCCAGGCAAGCACACAGGCCGAAACGCGGGGTTCTTCAATTTCTGGCCAACTACCTCCGCGCTCGTGAAGTAAGAATATCACACCTCGAACTCGTTTCCTTTCTATTTAAATCAGAATATTTCCGCTGATAATTTGAATCCTTGCGCGTTCTACTAAAATTAACATACTCTGGCATTGGCAATTCCAGGGGAAAGTAAGGCTTGACAGGAAAGATAGTTTAAACTTAAAATAAATGTTAGTTAAAATAAATATAAACCCTACAGCCATATTTTACAAAAGTGCGAAAAAATATGAAATAATAATATAATAAGTGGAAAACGGGTAATTGTCTCAAACACATAAAGCGATTTCCTAATAGCTTCCTAATAGCTTTGCGAAATGTACTTATTGTTCAGAGTCACATAACTCTTATACTCTCAATGTGTGTGGAGGGATGCGACATTTTTTCGCGTCTTTTGACTTGGAATGGACCATGGATGAAATGGATGCAACCAAAGAGACTTAGATTCGACCATGGATGAAATGGAGCAATTGGCGAGACTAGCTTATAAAATGTACTAATAAATAAATAAATGTACTAATTACATAAGTACATTTTATAATCTAGTCTCGCCAATTGCTTAATTCACATAACACTTATACTCTCATTTTGAGGGTGGAAAATACGTAACTCATTTTGCATCATTTCACTTCAAATGGGCCATGGATGAAATGGATGCAATCGACGAAACTTAGATTCGACCATGGACGAAATGAAACAACTGGCGAGATTAACTTGTAAAATGTGTTTATTGTTCAGAGTCACATAACACTTCTACTCTCATTTTGAGGGGGGGGGATGTGTGACTCTTTTTTTGCATCGTTTCACTTAGAGTGGGCCATGGATGAATTGGATGAAATGAGCTTTTTTAATAGCGAGAGAATATGCGAATCTTCGAAACGCGTTGGAAAAACCTCGGGATTAGAAAACTTGTATCTTCATATTCCTCTTCCCATCCTTCCCATTATTTGAATCTTTTAAATAATAAATTAGAACACCATTAAACTTTTTAAACTCAAAACTTGAAAACTTTAGTTTTGTCATGTCGGGTATGGAAACGTTCATTAAAAAACGCGATTAAACAATTAAAAGTTCATTAAATGATTGAATGGCATCGCATTATAAGAGATCTTCATCATAAAGATTTCAACATTGTACAAGACAGCCACAGTTGGATACATATCCTTTATGTCAGCTACTAAATCAAAGAAAGAACGTTTGTGAAAGTGTGGCCACATTTAAGGAAGGGCACCGTTATCCGAGTAAGATTTTAGTTTGGTATTTTGATTAGCGGAGCAAATAAAATTTCAGATTCAATCTTCAAAGAAAATGTAAGAAACATTGTACTTGCCTAATCCAATCAGCGAAGCAAGAGGCTGCTCTTTCAACTTACAAATTGATTTATATAAGAGTTCTGACATTTTTGTGAAGGTTTTTCTCTTTTCGAACAAAGGTGCCCGCACCTTTACGGAATTTGCCTTTTTTCAGTAGTTCAGAAATTGATCTATGTAAGAGTGCTGGCATTCTTATGAAGGTTTCTGTCCTTTCGAACAAAGATGGCTGCACCTTTAAGAAGACTGCTTTTGCCAATTTAGAAATTGGTCTGCATTAGACTGCTTAAGAACTGATCTGCATAAGAACTCGCATTCTTACGAAGGTTTCTATCTCTTCGAACAGAAATCCCGAACTTTAGTAAAGGCTGCTTTTTTCAGTTCAGAAATTAATTGATGTAAGAATGCTGTAACAATCTTACAAAAGCACGCACCTTTACGAAAGCATTTTTTTAAAATTAGAACTTGATCTGCATAAGATTGCTCGCATTCTAATGAATGTTTCTGTTTTTTCGAACAAACTTACCCGCACTTTTACGAAGGCTGACTTTTGTTTTCAGTTTAGATTGCTCGCATTCTTGAGAAGGTTTCTGTTTTTTCGAACAAAGGTGCTCTCACAGTTGCTTCTTTTTTAAATTTAGAAATCGATCTGCACGTGCTGGCATTTTTTGAAGTTCCCCCCCCCCCACGAAAAATTACGAATATTTTTATGAAATTGCTTTTGACGCTTTAGAAACTAATCTGTATTGGAATGATGCAGATGTCCTTCCTTATGTAGATGCTATCCTTAGTACGATGCTTCCATACTATCCTTAGTACGATGCTTACGTAGGTTCCTGTCTTTTCAAACAGTGAATAAACATACATAAATCTGCCTGTATCGGTATAAAGGTATTTCAATCGAACTCGAAATTTCTGAAAAATTAGTTTTATTGGTGTTGAGTAGGCGTGTTCATTAAAGCAAAGGACGCTAATGCAACAATTTTAGCGGACCTGCATTATTAACCAACTCGTGCTGGCCCTCTGTCCCTATCTTCTGTTTTCCTGCAGTGATTTTAGCGTTCTAAATTCTTCTAAATTCTTAAATGTTCATTAATATTAACTCTCAAAATAATTCTCTCCTCTCTACACTTCCTTTGATTTAAGAAGAATTTGGAAAAATTTGATTTGTTATTGAAAAAATTGTTTTCAGATTATACTGAAAAATTGAATCTCAATTTTTACTTACTGAACAGTTACTGAACTTCGTTTATATTTCCGCAATAAGCATAAGTGAGCTTTTAAAAACTATATTCTTAATTTTTTTTTGTGCTAATAAAAGACCCTTAAGATCAAGTACAAACTTTTCTCTTTTTATGCTTTTATTATTTTTACTAAATGAAGATTCAAGAGATTCGAGACATATTTAGCCAGTCTCTAGCAATTAATTAGCAACGCTGTTATCAATCTCTATCCATCTTCTTCAAGCGTTCAACATCTCTGCGAAAAGTCGTATTCATACTTAAATAAATAGAGAAGCAAATTAGAAGACGAAATGAATGCATGAGGATGTCATAATTTCCTGAGGGTGAATCCTAAAGAATGAGACATTTCTGACCCGGTTATAGTCCGAGTCGTGATCTCTTGCGACATCTCCACTCAAGGCCCCCTTGGCAAAGGGCATGTCCGAAGTTGTTCTTAGTTGCTCGTGCGCGCACCTTCACGCGACATCTCGAATCTCCGATGAGGAAGTTTTGCTTTCTGTTGATCGCTTCCAGACGTGTTGGTGGTCCATTTGACGATAATTATCCGCTCTTCTTTGTTTTTTGCTAAATACCATTTTAGGACGTTATTTTCTTTGTTATTAAGAAGAAGGTTATTGACGTATGTGGGATTTTGTTCTGGATGGAGCTGAGATCATATCGAAGTCATTGCCCGGAAGCAATTTCGTAGCACCTTAACGAATCAGGTTTATATTAACTATCTCTTGCAAGAGGAAATAACATAATGATTAAAATGCAAATTTAGAAATAGCTCAGAGTTAAAACTCAGCCGGTTCCCACTGGAGATCGACTCTGATTCTTCCTTATTTTGGTGCCAAATATTATAATTCTGTGAGCAAATGATGAACTCTTGAACTTCGCGGAATATAAAGAATAGATATCGAATCTTCGTTCGGGTGGGAGGGGGGGAGGAGATTTCAAGACTGAATAACATCTTTTTTTTTCTTTCATTATCACATTCTTTCGGACCATAACCCAAAACACTCTTAAGGGTTATAAGGTATTTCTCCCGCCTTCTTAGCATGCCTTCGTAGTGTAGTGATTTGCACGCTGGGCGCGTAATCTAGAAGTCCGTGGATCGATTCCCGGCGAAGACGTTGCTCATTTCTCATCTTTCTTGCCTGCAAAAAATCGTAATGTCTCTATAATGTATTTTATGGAATTTTCGTAAAAAACTGAAGTTATTCAAGCCAACATAAAGCCGAAGCATTGAGATTTTTGCAAGACAAAGTGAAGTGAATTAAGAAAAAATAAAGCTGAAACAGTTTGAGATTTTTGGCAAGAGCAGGTAAGCTACAGCGAGTCAAGTCAAGATGAAGTTGGAATAGTTTGAGAATACAGAACATATATCATTCATTTTAAATTTTAAGCGTTTATAAACTGATTTGATTCATATTGAAATCTTTTTATATACTTTTTCTTTGCAAGTGTAAAGAGAACATAAAAATTTGCTTTGGCCACATCCCGCTCATGTGACGGGCTTGCCCGCAAGCAGGTTATATTTTGTGAGGAGCACTGTCCCGGTGAGGGCGTTACTCATTTTTCATCACTCATGCTTTAAAAATAACCTAATGTCTCTACAGTGAAGCCCGAACTAAAAGGGTGTTGGATGTTGATTCTCCGCACCCAGGATTTGGCGATTGAGTCGTCGCCCCAGTCGCCCTTTAAAAGGGGGAGTATATAAGGTATTTCTACCGACTTCTTAGCATGCCTTCGTGGTGTAGTGGTCTGCACGCTGGGCGCGTAATCTAGAAGTCCGTGGTTCGATTCCCGGCGAGGGCATTGCTCATTTTTCATCACTCATGCTTTAAAAATAACTTAATGTCTCTACAGGATTTTAACAAAAAACTTGGAAAGCTCATTTTTACTACGTGCACTGGAAACTTTCATTAAAAAAATGACACAATTAAACAGTTAAACGTTTTTTAAACGAAACACCTGCATGACAGTTTTTACGGCTTTTCTCATGCGTAACTTAAATAGAGCCAGTTTTTCTTAAAAATTCCTCCACGAACGCATTTACCGCCATATAGTTAGCCCTATATGACATACAGGATACCTCAAAAGGACGTTGCCAAACTTAGCATACTTGTCTGGCATACCATGACAACAGAATTCACACAAGAGCTTGTGTCCGAAAATTCAGAGTGTTACTGCTAGAAGGCAGAGGTGGCATGCGTAGAAAGGGAGAAAGGAAGTAAGTCCAAAAGTGCTAATATGGTTTTTATTAAAGAACATGGTTAAGTCACAGAAGATGTTCAAAATTCCTTCCATTCACTTCACAACGTCGACGCATGGATTCGGACCAGTTCAAAATGCGCTTGTCTCGTATACCATGGACTTCATGTATCCCCACAGGTAGAAGTCCAGGAAAGTCAAGTCGGGAGATTGCGGTGGCCATGCGACAGGTCCGAAGTAATGCATATCGGCCAATTCTAAGTTAGTAAATGGAATCCTCTTTCTCCTGCAACGTCCTCCCGCTTGAATTGATCCCGCTTCCCATTTTCCCATAAAGTCTGCGAACATTGCCTTCTAGCTGTCGCAGTTCGCATTTTTAGATACAAGTTCCTACGTAAATCTTGTTTGCTATGGTATGACAGACTAAAATGTTAAGTTTGGCAACGACCTTTTGAAACACCCTGAATAGTGTGCTTTGCCGTAATCGGATAATCTAGTCCTTAACAATAAAATTAATTTTTCGTAAAGGTGTCCTCGATTTTCTTTTTTAAAATACAGTAACCTCGCCTGTAACGAGAAAGATACCAAGAAACATATTTATTCAACATACATCGTGAATTTATTTCATTGATTCGCTTGCGTCAGAGGCTCGTGATGAATATTTATTAAGTGGCAATACTTTTTATTTTACCAGGACGCCAACTTTTCTTACAGAAAATAATAAACACTTTGGAAGACGTTTCCTTCGAGGTATTTAATTAACAAGCATATCATATATTTTTCATAAAAACGCATTTGTTACAGCCACAAGAAATGCAGAATTGCACAATCCACAAGAAATGCATATCATTCAGAAGACGTATCTCTTGCACATTAAAGTCTTGCAGTCAAGACTGGCAATAACTCAGAGGTCGCATAGTTGATTAATATATGGTGGCAGTGTAATATTACAATCTGATACGCAAACTGGTCGAACTACGCTATAAACGTTTCTGCCGTCAGAATGTAAATTTTTATGTTTTGTGGAATTCGCACTCGGCAAGGATGTCATATTTATCATGCTCTAATATCCTTCAGGTGTTAAGATAGAATCCGAAAGATCAGATTAAAAATTCTTTCCCACCCCCTTTTCTTTCCCGTTTTTCCATTAGTCTAATATATTATTCAAAACATACTCTTTGTAATGTGCGCTTTCAATATGGTAAGAGAAATCTTAATCATGAAATACCTTATCTGATTCTTATTGTCAAAGAGTTCTGAAATGCATTTTTTTCCCCGCGACCTGAGGCGTTTTTACAATGACAACGCTGCAAGGGAAATAAAAACTACATGTGAAAAAACTACATGTGTGGCTGAAAAAGTCTTAAAAATTCACACACGAAAGTAGAATGATGAGTCACATCACGTGAGTTATTTATCGTAGCGCTACTTTTTTTCTTTTTTCTTTTTAGATATGAAGTAACGCTTGTGTAACAACTGCCAGGTTCAGTAAAAAGTAAATTAAAAAAAGACGTTTAAAGCCAGCTTTGATAAGTTGCCAGAAACGAAGATAATTCGAAACAGAAGGTTCGTCGAAGATTACAGTGAATTAAAATTTTGCAATGTATATTAACCGAATATTAGCCATCGGGGGGTGAATGAGGGTGATCTGATTAGTGTGGGCGCAACTTTCATATGTATGCCGGCACCTTTATAGAAGTTAACCATTGTTCGTCAAGGTACAATCAGGGCCGGCATCCTTATGAAGTTTATTACATACCATGAAGAATGCAACTTCGTCGAGAATCTGGGACGTTCCTTTACAGGTCTGAGTGAGTAGTCGCCGACTTCAATATAAGTACCGGCACCTTCTGTAAGTTAGCCATTGCATATCAATACATAATGGGTGCCAGCTCTGTTATTGAAGTTCAGTTTACTCCCCGAAGAAAGCAACTTTCATCAAGCTGCTGGGACGCTCAGGTTTGATTCTTTACTTTGAGGAATAGTCACCGACGTACATAAAGATTCTGGCACACTACTTAAGTTCACTTCAGAACTTGGAGAAAGCAGCTTCCAACAAAATGCTGTACGTTTATGATGGTTTCTGTCTTGGCGAAATCTTCATCATAAAAGTGTCGGCACCTTCATACTAGCGGGCCGCTGTTTGTGGAGGATACCCTGGCATTAATGTACCCACTCTTTTATGAAAACGACACCATTATTAAACTCAGTTTATGACTCGAAAAAAAGCAACTTTCGTCAAGGTGCCGGGACTTTTACATTAGAGCACATTTATTAGGAGTTTTGGAGAAACTTCCTCATAAAGGTACCGGCGCCGTAATGAAATTTAATTTGTAGCATGGAGAAAGCTGCTTTCGTCGAGTTGTCAGGATTTATAGCCTGTCTTCTGTCTTAGTGTACAATAGTGTAAACTGGCCGGGATCTTTAGTGACAAGATGTACGTATAGCCATCGGCACCTGGGGAATTTTCTCCAATTTCCGACATCGCTAACAGCCTTTAACTGAATATTAGCCATTTTGTAATGTACCTCACATTTTGGTCATCAAAGATGGTCGGCAAGATGCCGCAGATTTCACTTTATTTAATCCTTTCATAAACTTCTAATATTTTTTAACTATAAATTCAAATTGTTATGTAATTTAAGTTAAAAGAAATATCTATCTAATCTTCATATTGAAATTCCAGTTTAAAGGTTAATAACAGCTTAGGACTCAATTTCTTTATAGATAGCTACCAGATATGAGCATCTGCAAGTTAACCACAAACACAAGGTTATTGATCCTGTTACGGAATGCCCTATGCAAAACTGCAAAACAAGCATCAGCGCTCCACTGTCGGCTACCATTTAATTTGCTATCTCATTGAATCTAGGGGGCAGTAATATTGAATGAAATCGGCAGTTTTATGCCTCCTGTGTTATTTCAAATGGATGGGATGGATACCAGTGGGAGAAAGAACCACAAGGCCACAGAGCGTTTCAGTTTTTTCCAAAGATCAATGAGAACACCATTATATCAGTATATTTTATTTCGCAATTTACCTCCGGCCATGGCCACTTCCCCACATATTTCAATGATAGAAAGTTATCAACTACTGATCTGTGTATATATGGGGAAAGGGATAGATCCTGATCAGTAACTCTTTACATGCCCTCTAACCGAGAGATTTTACATAAGACACCCAAATAACTGTGATATGAAATTTAAAAGATCCGTGTGTAACATCGATAGATCTCTTGCAGCCTTGAAACAGACTTAAATCCATCATCGACACCAACAACCCGTGTCATCCATAAACTATACTCTCATAATGTGAAACAGTGCCTACGTGACCAACTTCTCGTAACTTTTTCTTAAACTTCTTGTATCCTTAGTAACCTTTTCGTAACTTTTGTAACTTTCTTTTTAAACGTCTTGTAACCTTTTTAATGTTTTAAATAAATTACCGTATGGGATGGTACAAGTATGTGGGTCCCCAAAACAGCATCATAGACAAAGATGGCAAACCTTCGGCACACTTACAGCTACAGGTACAGGTTGAAGCAAGGCCGGGACTTGTGCATCTATCTAGGCATATTAGGCATCTCCTGACCTTGCTAACTGCTAAGCTTCTGCCCCGCAAGGAACTCCGAATGTGAACCCCCCCGATGGCCGGTCCGAGGGTATGCTACCTTCTTTTCCCCTATCACGAGTCTTTCGAGATGCCATCTTCTGGGTTTCGAACCGTGGCCCTTCGATATGGCAGTCAACTCCACTAACAATTATCTCGTCTGAGAGGCCATAGAATCGACACTGACATATGATCGAAACTGTTTAAGTTCGAAACCGGAGATAAGATATAAACAGCGTAAGTTTGACAACAGAATAGGGCTGATACGGCTTGGAACTGACACAAGCTTAGGAATAACACGGGCATAGAAATGACACAGCATAGACTAGATACTCATATAAGATTCATATTGGTATTAAGTAGGCAAGGGAGGATTAGATTAAATTATTATTGTTTTACGATACCTGCATAGGACCAGTCGATAAGACCGGTCGATGTCTTAGTCCCACTATCACAATGTGATACTTACTGGTGGCTCAGATATTGCTCAAATTACAAAATTCGGAACAATATTCTTTCTTTTTCTTACTTTCTTTCTTTTTTTTTTATGAACGCTTTTATTGCAAAATAATAAAGGAAAGCTTTAGAAAGATTTGAATTCCAATATTTAATGGTTTTTCATGTTAGAATTCGAAAATTATTGATGATAAAGCGAAAATGATATAATGATAATAAAGCGAAAGATCCGAGTTTTCGAATTTCGTGCCATTTTCAAAATTCACAGGATTCAAGGACTCTAGGTCTTTTTTTTTTTTTTTCTTTTTTCTTTTTTTTTTTTAAATTTATTGCTGTGCTTTAGTTAGGATAAAATCAAAATCTCGGGCAACGGTAGAGATAATAATTTTCTCAAGTCGTTATCGGCTAACTTGAAACTATCTCTCTGTTTATGATAATAATGTTTTATCGCAAAGAATTTGTATTACTTGTTTTCTGTTATGGTTATATAATCGCATGACTTTCACCTAAAGCATCTGTTAAAATTTCATACTGATATTTTAAAAGAATGCGTAGTAAGATATTATTGTATTATAACGCAGAAAGGAATGTAATATATGCAACTGGAGAAAATGTTTTTAACGTAATCAGAAAAAATCGAAACATTATCTCCCGTACAACTCTTATTTAACATGCCGGATAAGGACTCGGAAGAGTATTAAATATCATAGAAATAATTTAGATGTCCGATTAATTTCCTTCCCCCTTTAGAATGTTTACTTCGGATATTGAGGCGGAGGAAATAAATTGAGAAATTGTTGAAGTAACTTAAAACTTTTCAACTTCTTATTTTTTTTTTAAATTTTAACTAAACACGACTTTATATACAGAAATATTTATATAAGCTTAAACATTATAATTAAAAAGACAGGTTCAAACATCTTTAAACTCAGGTGCTGTCAACACCATACCAAAATTATAACAGCCTCACCGGCTCGGGAGCAAACCCGTACCAAAGTGTGCTCTGTTGTGATTTATCTCACTTGTCTGAAAGTAACATCAGAACAACTCACGGAATTCCTCATGGCAAGGAGTGCAAGATTGCGCCTGCCGTTGGCAATAGCCTTCAGCACCATACAGGTGCCCCCCAATTTTGATAGAGACTGGACAGGACGAATCCGAGGGTCTCCCCCCTCTTCCCCTACCGTCAACCTCTCGTGAGGACTTCCGACTGGCCGAATATTTAGAGTGCCCCCATGTCGCACAGACACTATACGTTTACAAACATCTA
This sequence comes from Stegodyphus dumicola, assembly GCF_044657685.1. Taxonomy (NCBI): domain Eukaryota; kingdom Metazoa; phylum Arthropoda; class Arachnida; order Araneae; family Eresidae; genus Stegodyphus; species Stegodyphus dumicola. The sequence goes on from NC_140770.1 coordinate 168,217,425, forward strand.
TGACTGTTCCGGGATTCGAGCCCGGTACGGCAGTCTGCGTCGCTAACCACTGTCCTAGTTGGGCGGCCCCTACCGAACTTCTCCAGAAAACTCCAACGTTTCAACTGTCTGTCTGTCTCCATTGCTGGCTGTTCGCCGGAATAAGGAGGCAGCTGATTGGCTGACCGCCAAGCTATATACAACAACTATAATTCATTGATGGTTACATTCTTAAGTGTAAAAAGCTACGAATAAAAATTATTGTAAGCGTTAAGTTATGAATTTAAAGCAAATATGTTTGGAATGCAAAAACAAATACGCACGGTTAATTTGCATTGTAAATAAGTGCGTGTATTAGCTTTCTTGCTTCGGTTGAAGAAATACGTAAATAATCGACTTTAGCTCTGCCAAGGTATTTGTTGTCGTTGTTGATGGTGGGCAGAAAACTTGTGTGATAGAAATTGAAAATAACCCCGGATGTCTAGCAAATGCCTTACTTTACGTCCCGCTTGGTACCGCTGTTTTTTTACAGTGCGAGAGACCTACATACATTCATGCAGATTCAACGCAAAATGCCGTTTCGAGAGTAACAGCCCTTCTCGTTGCTGCTAAAAAAAAAAAAAAAAAAAAAAAAAAAAAAAAAAAAAAAACTAAAGAATTTTTTTTGATTTCACTACAAACCTCAATTAAATTAATTAGTTACAGATACATGACCTCAATTACTTACAGATATATGACCATTAATGCAGTTAATTTATTTACTAATCCAAAAATTAAGTATAAGAATAAAATTGAGCAGTAAAAATTTCAGTTTCTTTCAAACATGGAACAAATCATTTTTTCTGACGAGCTTTGCTTCTAATTTTTTTTTTCAAAACCTATAACTGGGGACGGAGGAATAAAAAAAAAATAAATAAGAAATAAAATTATAAAATTATACATATTTTAAATAATATGGGAGCATAGACCTGGAACACTTCCGAGTTTGCCCCTGCTCAGAGCTGTATGAGATGATCTGACTGGATCGGCCGATCTGCCTAAGGGTGCCGACACCTTTATGCAAGCTGACAATTTTTTCCCAAGGTACAAGGATGCCTCACCATTAAGATGCAAAATACCCGGCATCTTATGAAGTTCAGCATATACCATGAAGAACGCAACTTTCATCAACACTCCAAAGAGGTTCCATTGAAGATCTAAGTGAGTAGTCACCGTGTTCATTAAAAGTTCTGGCACCTTTTCAAGTTAACCATTGTTCATCAAGACATGAGAGGTGTCCGGCACTCTTTCGAAGTTCATCACCAAGAATGCAGTTTTTATCATTTTTCTACGCCCATGGTCGAATCTTTATTTTAGTGAATAGCCACTATGGTGCACAGAGGTGCTTTCACCCCTATGAAGTTCAATTTAGAACTTGGGATAAGCAACTTCCGACGAAGTGCTATCTATACCTTTATGGTGATGTCTGTCTCAGAGAAATCTTCACGATAAACATGCCGGCTTCTTTATCTCTGTGGGCCTCTGTTTGCTGCGGATGCCCTGGCATAAAGATGCCAGCAGACTTAAGAAGCCGTCTTTTTTAATCAGCTTAGTTCTTGACTTGAAAAAAGCAACTTCCGTAGAAATGCTCGGACCTTTATATCAGAGCATCTTTATTAAAGGTCTTGGGGAAGCCCCTTCGTATAGGTATCGGTACCATTATATAGTTTAATTTATAACGCGGAGAAAGCTCTTTTCATCCAGGGGCTGACATTTTTTTGTTAGCCTCTGTATTACCGGAACAGTTGCCGAAATCTTCATTACAAATGAACCGGCACCTTTATACATGCAGACTCCATCTTCTGAGGATCGTTGATAGACCTTATAAATCCAATTAAGTATAGTTTATGACTTAAAAAAAAAAAAAAAAAAAAAAGCAAATTTCGTCGAGGTGCTGGTACCTTTATATGAGAGCATCTTTACCAGGAGCCTAGGCAAAATCCCCTCGTACAGAGATTGGCACCATTATGAAGTAGTTCAGTTTGTAATGGGGAGAAAGCTTCTATTCAGGTACCAGTACATTTATGGTGGCTTCTATCTTCTGAACAATCCCCAAATTCCATAAAGGTGCCGGCACCATCGGATATATAACCGTCGGCGCCTCTGAAAACTTCTCGAATTCCCGTCAGCCTAACCGCCTCTGCCCTTCCCCATCAACAGACCTTGTGCATGCATTTGCTTTTCCTTCATTAAAAAAATAATGTCGAAATTATTTTCCGTAAATATTTAATTACATGAACTCTACCTATTACTCATTTGAAAACGTTTTGGCCATGTAATCATTTTCGCATGTGCTTTTTTGTCTATCCGCACGATTTCCCGCTCGCGCTATTAGGTGAGAGCTATTTCCTGTACACCCTTCTTCCCGCGCTTTCTTTTTAGTATGTGCATAGTACACCGCCGCTTTTTTTTTTTTTACACTGGAGAGACAGAGCATTTTTTTATACGTGTTTTCTTTTTATGTCCTTCAACCGATCACTGACTTCTCTGCTTGGAAAAACCTACGAGCACTCAATAACCTTGGCAGGGTAAATCTTCAAGGTTTTTTTTACAACCCACAGCACCGAGATAACGATCCCAGCGCAGTTCTATGGACCTTGAAAATGACATTTCGATGAATTCAGGAACTGCAGGAGCAAAGAGGAATGCTGATTTTTAGAAGTGCTTACTAACGGTGTACGTATTTGTTCTTGGATGAAAATGCATCGAAATTGATCCGACGCTTAAACTGAGCAGAAGCCAAGCTTAGATTAATCTCACTTTTTTGGGGAGCAGCAGTCATTCCAGCTGACTCAACTGACCTAACTTTGTTAAGAAATTGATGCGCTCTTAGTAGAAAATTCGGCGGATCTTTCTCGTTATGGCAAAACACGGCAAACAATTTTCTCTAAAAAGATATATGCCCACTGTGCATTGCCCTGAATTTCAACGGTGCCAGGTTGTTGGAAACTTAGCAAAATATTCAACTTAAAAAAAAAAAAAAAAAAAAAAAAAAAAAAAAATTAAATTAAAATTAATAAACTAAATTTAATTAGCAATTTAGTTTAATTAAATTCACTAATTAAAAATATTTTTATATTTTAATGCATTATAATAGATAGAAATAATTTCTTCTTAAATGTTTTCATTATATATACATCCTTCGAACTACTGGAGTCAAGTTTATTAGCATTGGTCATTGTGTTAGTACTTACACAGAAATTAAATATAGAAATAAATAAATATTAAATATAGAATATTAGAAATGTATATTATTAAAATAGAGAATAATTAATATTATATTAATAATATTATATTAATAAAATAAAATATATTAATTAATTTTATATATAATACTTAATATATAACAAAGACTAAAGTAAGTAATTATAGAAGCTTAGCTAGAGAAGCTGTTTCTTCTCTGCTTAGCTAAGTAAAAGTTTTCATGAGTAAATCCAAAATGTCTTTCCACTCGGAAGGCTACGTCACGAGCATTCTCATCTATACCAGATTTATATTTTTTACTTTTATATATATTACAATTATTTTTATATTATTACAATTATTATTATAGATTTATATATATTACAATTCAACTATTTAATGAGCAAAATTTGCAGTGTAAGTTTTCACGAACGTCAGAAACGCTGAGAAGAAACCTTCTGACTCACGTCTGCTTGCCACAGTTCTAAAATGGACAACAGCACATCAAATACCGGTGTTAACCAATTGAGTGGCAAGGTATTTTATGTGCTCTTGTATTTAAACAGCTTCTCTAGCTAAGGTTTTATGATTGCTTATTTAGTTTTTGCTTTCATAAGCTTCTATTCGTTAAGATTATATTTACATTGTTAAAGAAAGCAAGCAAACTATTTTAAACTATAATCTAGTGTGTACCATGTAATAGCAAATTTCATGACCGGATAAAGGCGCTCATGCCACTCAAAGGGAGGAGCGTAATTGCCATTATTATTATTTTTTTTGGGGGGGGGCGATGTAAGTCAAAACCCGCTGAAGATGGTACAGGGTTTTAGGAGTCTTTAGGCTTTACTTAAATTCGCGTTACGCAGGGGACGTAAAGCTGAATTCGCTTGTGTTCAGCCTTTTCTCCCGTCACGTGACCGAAAAATCAGTGGCTGGCTAACGTGTGTCACTTAAGACATTTTTAACGTAGGATTACGCTCCTGCATAATGGGAAAGCAAAGATTAAAACGCTATTTGAGGTGTACATGAATGTTTGCTTATATCTTTGAAACTACAAATGTAACAGTCAATCTAAATACATCATTAGACAGATGAAGAGCCCATTAGCAAACTCACACACACAAAATTAAAGACTGGACAAAGGGTATACGCATAGTAACGCGTCAAAAATAGCGAAATTTTGGTGAGTCAAAGTTGCGTGCGCACGCGTGACAGCGTATGAGTGGCAAGGTCGTGTGGTAGACAGTCGCGAGTAGACAGTTAGTGTGTTCGGATTGTATTTATTTTATTTTATTAGTATTTGCTAAAAATATAGCATTTTAATTATGTATCTTATTTCTTATATCACTGACCAATTTTACACAGGGCCATTTTAGATGAATAAATAAGAAGGTTGCTATTTATATTTCTGGCCTTGGCAACAGTAAATGTTGCTAGGCGACCGCAGACGATTCCATTCAAAAGTTTGATATTTTTAACCATTTTAATGCAGGACGTTTTGCCATTTTAGCGTGATTTGTGTTGTTTACAGTAAACTGAAAAAATCCTCTCGGGCAAAAATTGGAATTGACTTGTGAATATTTTCGTGCGATTGCCGCGGGTGTCCTGGAGCTGATTCGTTATAAATCATAAATATAATTATGATTTATAACGAATCAGCCGTGGGTGTTCGCTCCAGGACGAATTCCGTGAAGGTCGTCCAAAATCGGTTTTTGTGCCAGCAAATAGCAATGCTGTGCATGAACTGATGAAGCAAGATTGTCATGTGACATACCGTGAGATGGAGGTATCTTTAGGCATTAGTATGACAAGGATCAATAAGATATTATATGAATATCTGGCCGTAAAAAAAAAAAAAAAAAAAAAAAAAAAAAGATTTGTTCGCGTTAGATCCTGCATAATCTGGCAAACTCTGAAAAGAAGGCTCGTGTCGATTGGCGCAAAGAAATGTTGGAAAAATACGTTCAAGGTGCATTGAAGGCGGCGAATAATCGTGGATCTATGCATACGAGACCAAAATAAAACAGCACTCGACTGTATGCAGAGCCAAATACAACAAAAGTTGTTCGGGGAAGAAGCACATCGAAGCAAATGGTTGCCTGTTTCTTCCGCATTACCGGCCACTTGACGACAGTGGCGTTAGAGAAACGCAGGACGGTCAATTCCAAATGGTACATGACCATTTGTTTGTTAGAAGGCATTGGAGAAATTCGAAAAAAAGCAGAAGAAGCGAATCATTCTTAATCATGACAATGCAAGCTCTCACATATCGGCTCAAATAACCGAATTTTTGACAGGCCAAAACATCGAACTGATGAGTCATCCGCCGTACAGCCCTGATTTTCACAGGACATTCTCTTCTATCTACAATGTATGAAATGTTCAGCGGTTTGTAAAGCCTTTTTACCGCATCCCAGGACATCCCAAAATATCCCCATTAACCCCCTAAGGACTTTCTTCCCAGTGCTTTATGTCATATCATAGTATATTTATATATCCTCGATATGTTTGTTTGCGGGGGTTCATAGTCACTTGATTGGGGATGATTTCTTCAATACGTAATATATTTCCTCTGACATTACCTCGTTATACGGCCGCTTTCAAATACGTCTATCTTGGCACACGCCATGTCTGATCACACGGAATATTTTTGTTATTGGATATTCGTTTGGAATGCGACTCAAGTTCGATGAGTCCCGACAGCGCGCGCGACAGCATATTACACTTGTTTACCAATTTCGAGACAACGCCGACTGTCCACGAGCTTCAATGCTCCTGTTGCTGCTATTTAGTAAGCAACCCATGCTATAACTATGAATTTTCAATTAGTTGTGTGTGTGTTTTTGAGTCACTGTTTTGTATGTAAATTTCATGGAGGTAGGAAGTGAAATGGAGTGGCCCTAAACCGGTTTCCCCATAGCCTGCTTTGAAGCACTTTCGATCCCTCCGTTGGTGACGAAAACATTGGGTCATTTACCATTAATTTTAATGGGTTTTGACACGATCGGGTGTAAATATTTTGTAATTACGTCGTAAATATGCATATAAATGTAGATATTTTCTTTTTCTACAATACTTCAGAGTCCTAAGTATATGAAAAGAATACATTTTTAAACAACATTTCATTCTGAACAGAATTAAATGCTATATTTTTCACAGTACAGTTTGCTCAGAATGGTTTAATTTGAATGAAATATTTTCACAAGTTTTCGTTAATTACATTAGAAAGAAATTTTAAGGTAATTCGATTTTATTCGGTTAAGGATTACAAAAATTAAGATCAAAGTTTATTGTATTACTAGCAGCTTTGCTGCCAGCCTTCGTCTGGCTTTTAAATGTACCGGAAAAATGGCTGAAGGGAACACCAAACGTTAAATTTAAAAATTGAGTAGAATTTTACTCTGCAGAAAAATTTCATAAAAAAAGTTATTACGTATAACAAAATTACAATGAAATAAGCAATATCCCTTAATACAAATATTAATTATCCTAATAAATAAATTAATTAACTTCCCTTTGCAAAATCTTAAGAACTCAAATGGTATAAAGGAGGTTAAGAACTTTGTTTCTTAAAAAAATCACTCAAAACTTTTCAATATCTTAAAACAGTGAAATGAGCAATAAATAACATAAAAGAATACAAAAAACAAAAAATTCTGAAAAGCAAAGTATAATTAATGATATTTTATCTTATATTTTGAAGAGAAAAAAAATTACAATGAAATAAGCTATATCCCTTAATACAGATATTAATTATCCTAATAAAAAAATTAACCAACTTCCCGTTGAAGAAAAAAAAACATGCAAAACTTTTCAATATCTTACAAACAGTGAAATAAGCAAAAAATTACATGAAAGCAACTCAAAAAACATAAAATTCCGCGCAGAATTTTACTCTACAGAACAACTTTATCAAAAAAAAATCAGTAAAAATATATTTATTATATATATATATAAATGACAATGAAATATGCCAATCTCTTAAAAACAGTGACATAAAAAGTACGATGAAAAATTGTTGGCAAACCCATATTTCTAAAAGAATGAAAATATTCAAAATGATGCGATTTCATCAAAAATCTATCAACAACATTAAGACAGGAAAATTGTTGCCAAAATCACATTTTTAAAGATGTGAGAAGTGTACTCGGAAGCTTCATTTAAAACATTTTTTTAAAATACAAAATATCATCATTTTTCCAAAATTCTTTTTGTAAAAGCAGTCTCAAGGATGAAAGTTTAACGTGTCCAAAAATCAAAGAAAAATAAACTGTGCATTTTTAAAAATGAAATTTTTAGAAAAAATCCCATTGAAAAGGTGTTAAGCTCACTTTGTTAAATAAATTCGTATTTAATCGATTTATTGAACACGAAATTTATTTTAACTTTTGTAAAATAGCTAAGTGCCTACGTTTCCTGACGATGTGAAAATGGAGTGTGTAGAGTAAAATCTCGCTTTCCCATAGCCCATTATGTCTCAAAATGATGCGATTTCGTCACAAAACATAAAATAAAAAAATTCGAATTCGAATTTCGAAAAAATCGCTTCGAGGTACACTGGCTCTTGTCTGGATGCACCTATGTACCAAATTTTGTAGCCGTGGGTCTATTTCGTAGCCGTGGGTCTTACGCGCAGCGCGAACGAAAGACTCTCTCTCTCACACACACACAGAGACAGACTCTTTCTTTTATTATATGTAGAGATTAATATTAAAATTATGCATTATTTCTTTTCTATTTTTAGAGCTTCTTCCTAAGATATTTTCTTAAATATGACATGATTTTTTAGCTTCTGAGGCATCTTTTAAATCGAAAAATATAAGGCAATTTATAATTAATGCTGTGTTCGGTCCATTTCAAATTAGAGCACCTTTTATTTTAATAGCGAAATAGTTTACTGAATAGTACTTAACTTTCTCTGAATATTTCTGAAAGGGAATAAAATAGGAATTATTTTTTAAATATTTTTTAAAACTTGTAACTGAGTTATTATAAAATGTAAGGAGAATAATTCTTTTAATTATACTTATCAGATTCTTTTACCCTTAATTTCAACAATACATATTCCAAAACTCCTCTTTATTACTTTCTGAAGTACGCATCTCATACCAATTGCTTTACATTAGCCATTAACAGATTGCTTTCCAGTACGAACAATTCCTACTTAAATAATTTTATAACGTATTTGTCAACAGGATGACAATTTATGTTTACAATTCAATGTTAAGGTTATTATATATTAGATAATATTTCTAATTATTATAAATTTAGATACATTAAATAATTATATTTTTTCACAGTAACTTTCACAGTTGTTTATGAATGAATAATTCCTTTATTTCAAATACATTTGTAAATAATTTAATAAATATTTACGTATTTTGTTAAAGGCAGATACATGTTTTTTGCAAGCACATGCATAAATACCCATACATACAGAGGCTGCTCGCACATTTTTTAGACGATTTTGGTAAGCGGTAATAAAAAATCGTTTGCTGCAAAAGAAGTAATTGCAGTTGTACTATGTTTTTAAAAGTCAAAATTATTGTCTGTGGTTTGAAAGTTTTGTTTTTATTCAAAATGGCGAATTTAACAAAGCGGTGGTTCGAAGGCTATATTTACGCTCTTTCCGAAGCGAAATATGCATACTCCATTATCCAAAAACGATGTGAGAGTCATGGTTTTGTAATATCTAAAGCGTCGATAGGTAATATCATCAACAAGAAAGGAAAAAACGTCAAATTGGAGCCTCAAGTGGTACAAAAATTCCAAACAAGTATCCAAGGAAAAAACGGACATCTTCGACTATTGCAAAGGTACGTTGTTTAATGTTAAAAGAAACTCCCTCTAGTCAAAGAACAGTTGCAAAATCATTAAAATGCTCGGTGTCCACTGTAAACAAAATGATAAACATTTATTTAAATCTTAAGAAAGCGAAAAAACGCAATGTGCATCGTTTTCCAAAGCATATCGCTCAACGCAGGACACGCTGCAGAATTCTATATGAGAAACACTTATCCAAAGAAAAATGGAAAACATTTGTCACAATAGATGAAGCATGGGTGTATTTAAATGATTGTAAAAAAAAAGAGCCATTTATTATCATAAAAGGGAAGAAAAAAATTTAAGTACATGGTTCAAAGAATTTAAAGAAAGTTTTTCTAAGGGATTCATGATTATTACTGGTTTTTCTTATAATGGCAAGTTAAAAATAAAGAGAGTGCAGAAAATGTCAAGATTAACTCCAAATACTATCAGGAACATATTTTATCGCCAATTTTTCTGAATGAAATACCATCGCTTTACCCACAGTGCCATCAATCTGTGAGACTCCATCAGGACAAAGCTAGCAGTCACAAATCAAAATCCACTGTAAATTTCCTAAAAGAAATGGAACAAAAAACTGGTATCAAAGCCATACCCTTCACTGATATCCCTACTAAATCTCCCAATGTGTCACCTATGGATTTTTGTGCTTTCGGACTTTTAAAAACTGCATTATCCACACGTTGTCCCCAAACCCTAACAGGACTCTGGAAAGCTGTTTGGGAGGAATGGTATAAAATGCTTCTTCTGCCATTTCAAAAGGCATTATTATCCTGTAAATTGCGGTGTCGGAAGATAGTTGAGAATAAGGGATGTCAAATAGAACATTTAAAACACAAGAATTTTATGTAATTTAGTTTTGTGAATACAATATACATCGTCTAAAAAATGTGTGAACAGCCTCTGTATTTCATATTTTTCATTTCCGGCATGTGGAAAACTTTAATTTCTGTGCATTCACTATATTTCTGAGTAAAGTAATTTACACTAATTTTAAAAAATATATCAGGATCAATGTTCCTTCTAACCTTCTTCGGGAACATGCAAGGACCTGACTCGGAACAGAGAGCTTAATAAAGCTATGTTCAAAACTGTGGGAAGTAAACAGGATACACACGAATGGTATACAAAACCCTTTATTTTTCTCTATTTACAATGACTTCCGTACTTCGGAATACACCGACCCGCTACTTGGGGTCAAAACGTAAAAGTATAAAAATAAAACTAAACTCTAATTTAACTTTAGAATAATAAACGTGGAAGATTGGCCTTATATTAACAGGAAGCGTATGTAGTACAGAGAACTGTGAACACTACAATACGTTTAAAATTTATCAAGAGGATTAAAGCCTCTGGCCTGGAAGGCAACAAGCAACTGCGTAACTTCTAAGGTAAGCGGCCTGCTTCGACTCACTGCTTCCTCTCTCTCGCTTGGCAAAAAGCCACAACTTAAATACTTGGCGTTCGCCAGACAAACTTTGCATAAAAACCTTAACGCTTATAATTCTGGCCGGAAGTAGAAAATAAGAAGTGATAGTAAAGATTTAAAATAAAATAAACGTTAGTAAAACTTAAGATCCTTACGTACTTCCCGCCAGAGTTAATTAGTTTGAAACTGAGGTCTAAAACGACCTTGTTGAAAACTTTTAGCTCTAGAATCTAACGCGAGGCCAATCTTTTACAAATATTTTTCGCTAGAAACTAGAAATTTAAAAGAAAGAAATTTGTTTTTACAATAGCAGCTCCCAGGATACACAATTTTTTTTCATCTGTACTGCATCCAAACAGGAGCTCTTATTCAAATCTGGTTCCTTCCAGAGATCTGGAAGGAAAACTAGTTTAATGAAATGTAACACAATGAAATGGTAAGTAACATGTATAATTATACTTCTCTTAACATTCTTATTTCATTCATGACTATTTTAATTATCTCTCCCCGTGCTCTCTGACATGTGTTGTAAAAGAACACCAAACACGAATGTGTTTCTGTCTACGTGTTCCACACTTCCTCCTACAATCAAAACACTAACGTGTTAAAATTCAACATGACAAGACCTCGTAACGCACCCTAATTTCAACTCTAAACCCTGAGGTACTATTCTAAAAGTAGCTAACTCTAAAGTGTAGCGTCAGAGAGCCTAACTACATCATTCAACCTTTAACACATATTCACCATGATCTAGTCTTTTTACAGTCACACGAATAAAAGTAAATTTTAACATTCACTTTTACCATATCACGGTATTTCTTAACATTTAAAATAACAGTTCACATTGTATATAAGAACATATCAACATGCCGTTAATTTTACACATTTGAAAACATACATTAGTAGTAAATTGTTAACTTCTATTCTTTTCAAAGCAAGTGCCAATTCTTTCTACATTGAAATAGGCCCACCAGCGGCCGAGCGGTAAAGTCGCTGAACACTGGTAGTTCGGTCCGAGGTTCGAATCCCGCGAACGGGCTGGCTGCATGGGTGTTTTCGTGGTTTTCCCCATGTGTAACGTGTATACGAGCCAGTTTCCCTTAGAAAGTCCTCCACGAAAGGCATCCCTCCTCTTAGGCAGATAGCCCTAGTGTGCTTTGCCATAATTAAATACACCACACCACCTACATTGAAATACTACATTTCAAAAAGTCTTTCAGACTAAAACTTCTTTCTTGCTAGAATGTTTAAAATAAAATTTATACAATAACGTTTTACAATATTTAAGTCTTTACACAACGCTATTATACATCAACTTTAGTTTCACGCGCGAGTAATTGATAAAACATAATACCAAAATCGGTAACAACTCATTTCTCGCCCTTTTGGCGATAAAGGTAGACCTCGCATGAGGTAAAACTTCTTGAAATCTGCCACTTGCAGTAAGAATGAAAGATTAACTTAAGTTTGTAAAGTAACATAAAATTTTACTTATCTTTCTGATATTCGGACATCCTTTTCTGGGCCCAGTCCTTAAAGGTATTGCAGATAGTTGTTTGATTTATCCTCCTTCTTGTACGGGCTCGCCCTTCAGTGCCTTCCTCTGGAAGCTTCTTTTTTTCACCAGTTCGGTCACCCTTGAATACCTTCTTTTTCTCCTCTGCTTGTGGTCTTGGCCGTTTGATGGCAGCTGGTCTTGGCGGAACCGGGAAACTTCTTTCGTGTTCCTGCTTGGACCTCGTTGCTGGCCGTTCAAATTTTCTTTGTAACTTTTCCTCCGCCGCTGATGGCCCTTCCGCAGTTCGGCGACATTTGCTGCGGTGAGTCCTGTCGGATGAGTAGATCTTCCGTTTTAGAGCCGGGTTATAGTTGCCGTCATTTCTCCTGGTTCTCTTAACATCCGTCGTCCTTCTCCCTTCTTCATTCTGTGGGTGTTCGTGAACTCTCTTTTCTGGACGGTGGAACGGCTTCTTTTTTTTGCTACCTTCAATTTTTCCGCGGGAAAATTTTCTTTTCACTTGCTCCTGCCTCTTAATGGGTTGCCCTTGTACTTGTCGTTTTTCCACCTCTGGAGCTTGTGCCTGCTGTGTCTGCCGTGCCGGATCCTGCAAAAGATCTGAAAATATTTGCATTTTATTACGATCAAAGTAGGGTTTGATTTGATCAATGTTTGCGGAGCAGGTTTCACCATTTCTGGTTTTTAACACTAATACAGCGTGAGTTATTTTTTCTATAACATATGGTCCTTCAAATCGTGGAAAAAATTTGGCGGTTTTATCTTCTGGTACTGAAGAAAGTGAATGCTTAATTTTTAAAACTTCATCCCCTACTTTATAAGTTACTCCCCGTCGTTTCAAATCATAATAGAGCTTCTGTTTTCTTTGTGCTACTTCCGTATTCTTTTTTGCTTCTTTTATTAGTTTTTCTATATCACCCATTTTAAATTCTAGGCCTCTTTGTAGCACATAAAATAATTTATCTAACGGCGTTATAATCTTTCTGCCTAAAAATAACTCAGCAGGAGTTTTGCCCGTTGTATCATGTTTTGCGGTCCTAAGGGCGAAAGCAAATTCATTGACATAGTTATCCCAGCTTTTATGAAAATTTTTAACATAACTACGGATAATTTTCACTATATTTCTATTGACCCGTTCCGCTATATTTGATTGCGGCCGATACGGGACCATTTTTAAATGACGTATGCCCAGTTTTTGGCACATGTCTTCAAATATATTACTTACAAATTGAGGACCATTATCCGATATAACTTTTAGGGGCGCCCCGTATTTTAAAATATATTTATTTAAAATAGAATCAGTAACTAATTTCGCGGAGGCTCGTTTTAAGGGAACAATTTCGGTCCATTTACTAAAATGATCAACCATAACAAGGAGATAGCGACTTTTATTTAACTGACTTTTTGGGAAAGGGCCCAATAAATCGATGCCAATTATTTCATTTGGAAATTCGGATTTAATACTATTTAGAAACCCGGCCGGGCGGAAATTAATATAATTAACTGCTTGACATGTTGGGCAGGACTGGACATACGCCCTTGTTAACTTTTGCAGTTCAGGAAAGTAGACTGCCTCGCGTACGCGTTGGATAGTTTTTCGAATACCAGCATGAGAAGCTAAAGGGCTGTCATGGAGCTCCTGCAGGATATTTAATCTAAGACTAGCTGGGATAACAGGTCGAAATTCGTTGTTGGAATTCGTAGTTTTTGTATAGAATAATAGACCATCTATTAGTTCGTAATGGGCCGCCCTATTTCTTCTCGCCACAATATCTTGGTGGCTAAAATTTTCAGGATCCTTTAAATACTCATAAATGCTTCCAAACTCAGGATCCTTACCCAGTTCGGCTATTACAGTTTCTCGGGAATTTATTGTACATACTGTGAGCATTGCCACCTTTACGGTATTACCTTGTTCATCTATTTTAATTCTTGATAGGGCATCTGCTACGATATTTTCCTTTCCGGGGGTATGCTTGATTACCAGATTATATTCTTGCAGCTTGAGTGCCCATCTTATTAACCTTGGGGATAAATGTGTCCCTGAGTACAATCTAGTTACCGCCGCATGATCAGAGTACACTGTTATCGGCGCCTTTCCAAAATAGACTCGGAACTTTTGCACTGCTAACAGAACTGCAAGTGCCTCTCTCTCGGTCGCGGAATAGTTTCTTTGTGTTTGATTTAAAGTTCGGCTAAAAAATGCCACGGGCTGCTGATTTTGCGAAAGTACCGCTCCTACCGCATAATCCGAAGCATCCGCTGAAATTTCTAAATTCTCATCCTTTTCAGGAAATTTCAACACAGGGGCTTGCGTTAATGCTTGTTTTAATTTTTCGAAAGCACTATTGGCTTCGGCCGTCCACGAGAATCTTGCCTTTTTCCTTTTTAATTTTAACAATGGCTCAGCGATAGCTGCAAAATCTTTTATAAAGGACCTATAATATGAACAAATTAGGAGAGCTTCTTTGCCGTGTTTGGAGTCGGATACTTTTGTACAGCGATTATTTTTGATTCGTCTGTCTCTATTCCTTTCTGAGATATCTTGTAACCTAAATATTTTAATTCAGGGGCTGCAAATTTGCACTTTTCGACATTAACTTTTAGACCGGCCTCATTTAATAAAGAAAACACCTGTCTTAAATCCTGTACATGTTGGTCGAGATTATCACTAGTAATAATGATATCGTCTAAATAGATAAATGTGGACTTTCCAAGAACAGGTCTTAACACAATGTCCATGCATCGCTGAAATGTTGCCGGGGCCCCTGAAAGGCCAAACGGCATACGCAAAAATGCATAAGTGCCAGACTTGGTTATAAAAGCAGTCTTAGGCACGTCCTCAGGCCTAACCCCTATTTGAAAATAACCAGTCGTTAAGTCTAAAGTCGTCATAAATTTGGTTGATTTTATGTTCCTTAGAATTTCTTCAATGATCGGTAACGGATATACCGGATATTTAGTTATGGAGTTTAATTTACGGTAATCAATAGCGAATCTCCACCTTTTTGGATGCGTCAAAGGATAGTCATTATTTTTCTTACATAAAACCACCGGGCTAGCATAACTACTTGAGATGGGCGTTATGATCTTTTTACGTAGCATATCGGTAATATGCCATTCTATAATTTTTTCCTTATTCTTATCATACCGGTATGGTTTTTGACGAACTGGCATTGAATCTCCGGTGTCAATACTATGGTTAGTAACCTGAGTAAATCCTGGAATATCACTAAATAACGAAGCAAATTCACTTACCACTTGTCGGATTCTTCCTTGCTCGTCATTAGGCAGGTGGTCAAATTTTAACATTGGCGGTTCAGCCTTTTCTGCACGAACTGGTTTCATTGTCAGCTTAAGGGACGCTTCATTAAAATCCAGTGTTGCTTGTGCGTCTGAAAGAAAATCTATTCCTAAGATTATATGTGCTTGCAGATTCTTTACTATAAAAAGCATCACCTTTACTTGTTCGTCCTTGATACGGATATACAACGGTACTTTACCTATGCACTTACATTTTTCTCCTTGCGCCGCTAACACTGTCGTATTATCCGAATTATATATGCGGTATTTGCGAAAATACTTCCTAAAAAAATCTTCTGCCACACAGGAACACTGCGCGCCTGTATCCAGGAGTGCGGTGGCTGGGATATTATTCACCAACACTTCAATCTTCGGAAAAGTCAAATTTTTCACCATTACTGTATTTAACTTGTAGGAAGAGGGGTTTTCGTGGCCTTCGGATTTCCGCACCCTCCCGTCAGCAGAAATCCTTTTTAGTTTAAATTATTTTTCATTTCCGTGCTTTCCTTCTTTTTCCCCTGGCCTTGAGACTTTTTTCCTGGATTGCTATAGAACTGTCGACGTTCGCCGGCTGTTTTTGAATGCTCGGGTTTCCTTGCCCACTGATTCGCTATGCCTCCGTAGCCGTGTGCTTGAGTTTGCTGTAGTCTTGGCGCACCAAATTGGTTTCGCTGTTGATATTGGCGTCTTCTTTCGACGTCCGCCGTTCTTCTACTTTCAAACTGGATTGCTAGCTCAAATAACTTTTCCAGTGTAGTCGGATTTCGTAATTCAATAAAGTCCTGCACTTGGGGCAGTAACCTCGGCAAAATCACTTGAATTATTTCAGGATCCGGACGGTTTCCATACAAGAGTTTGAAGACGTGAATTTTTCTTAAAATAAAGCTTGAGAGATTTTCGATTCTTTGCTGATATATGCTGAAAAGTTCCATTTCTAATTTCGCACGATCCCTTACAACAGGGAAGGCTTTTAGTAGGGCAGTCTTGAAATTTTCGTAAGTATAGGTGGGACTTCCTGCTTGACCCAAGAGACTTCTGCCTATACATTTGAACCAGTTAAGCGCTTGGCCCCTCAAAGCGCTGGTAGCTAAGGTAACTTTTTGAAACTCTTGCACGGGGTAGAGCATGAAGTGGTCATCCAATTTTTCCAAAAAACTGGTTACCGGTGAGTTTCCATTAAATGTTGCTTCTGGTTTCATCGAAGCGCGCATGGTCTGGACGATGTAACCAAATCCTTCCAGGGCGGCAGCTGGCATTTCTGGATTCTGAGCCGTTTCTGCAGGCAGCACAGGTTCTTCTTGAAACTCGGCCATGTTTATTCTTCTTCGTTGGGCGCCACTATCAGGATCAATGTTCCTTCTAACTTTCTTCGGGAACGTGCAAGGACCTGACTCGGAACAGAGAGCTTACTAAAGCTATGTTCAAAACTGTGGGAAGTAAACAGGATACACAAGAAGGGTATACAAAACCCTTTATTTTTCTCTATTTACAATGACTTCCGTACTCCGGAATACACCGACCCGCTACTTGGGGTCAAAACGTAAAAGTATAAAAATAAAACTAAACTCTAATTTAACTTTAGAATAATAAACGTGGAAGATTGGCCTTATATTAACAGGAAGCGTATGTAGTACAGAGAACTGTGAACACTACAATACGTTTAAAATTTATCAAGAGGATTAAAACCTCTGGCCTGGAAGGCAACAAGCAACTGCGTAACTTCTAAGGTAAGCGGCCTGCTTCGACTCACTGCTTCCTCTCTCTCGCTTGGCAAAAAGCCACAACTTAAATACTTGGCGTTCGCCAGACAAACTTTGCATAAAAACCTTAACGCTTATAATTCTGGCCGGAAGTAGAAAATAAGAAGTGATAGTAAAGATTTAAAATAAAATAAACGTTAGTAAAACTTAAGATCCTTACAAGTACATGTTGCAATAATATGTCGTTGTGAAAAAATTTATTTTATTTAAAACATTTTGGTGTTTGGAACATAAAATAAAAATAGCGAATACTCTATCACGGGTATCGAAAACTGTATACAGTTTTAAAGGTACGATGAGGTACTTTTCATTCTTTAAGCATAACCTTTTTGCTAAAATCTATATTTTTGTAGTTCAACAGCTTAGAATTTTATAAAAGAAATTCATAAACATAATCGCTGTTGTTAGTTGTCGAATAATAACTAAGATGTTATTTTTGCGTAAATATCACTAAACTATACAAACTGCTATTATCCATCACACAATGAATGTTTCTTTTATGCGGAAATGTCCCTTTTTTCGATTTGTATGGAACTGTTGTGTGTCGAAATACTATCAGAGCGCTGTCAAGCGAGCTTCTGAATGTAAACAAAAAACACCCCGTCTGGTGACCGAAGCTTCGGTGTAGTGTTTCACTTCTAATGCCGGTTTGGCCACTCCTTCCTTTCTCACTTCCATGGCAAATTTATTAACAATGAGTTTTACGAAAGTTAATGAGAAGAGTCAAGCAACGAAGAAAATGGTTAGGATCCCCACGGAGGTGAATAAAAAGATTGGTGAAAGTAAGAAGATGGCGCACGTATCTAGAACTTGGCTGTTGCATAACGTATGCTGATGACGTCTACGATTCTGAAAAAGAATATGAAATCGGCTAAAACAACGGAGGGGGTGAAATCAATTACCAAACTCAAAGAAGTTAGATCATGTTAAAAAATTGATTTTGAACTGTATAGCGGAAAAGCATTTATGTATAATATTATGTCCAGGTTATGTTCAGTACAATTTATCAATTCATGTTCAGTACAATTATTCTTGCAGAAACCAACGGTATCCACGAATCTTCAAATTCCATTACCAATAGCTATTTTATCACAGTAAAATGTACTACTGCTGGAACAAAAACCTGTGTAGCCATTCAATATTTTACTCGCAAGAAATGAAATAAAGTACCAAATGACAGCAACTATTTTTTTTATGCGGAGTATGTTGAGATTAACGTGAAAGTGTTTTTACCTTGAACTCGAAGAAGAGTCATTAACTTCACCGTGATTAATCTTTTCACCTCAAATTACATCATTTTTTAAGAGAGTGAAGGGTATTGCCCCAGATCCTGCTCTTAGAATCGTGGTTTAAAGCCACCTTGTCGACTAGAGAAAACTCGTCGTATGCTATTGTGTAGAGACGCACGGAGCTGATGTAACTGGCATAGGCAACTTGAGAAAAAGGCGTTGGCAGCTTTTCTGAAGTTAAATATCATTCACCAAGGTTCAAGTGATCCATGGCACGAAGGTACTGGCACCATTATGGAGTTTCAGTATCATGAGGAAAATAACCCTTATCAAGGCTCTTGGAAGCGTAACGTAAGGGTTATCTTGGTGTAAAGGCATGCACTTGCACAAAATTGCAGGAGCATTTTTCAAGTTAATAATCTCTTGCCAAGATACAAGGGTGCTTTAACATAAAGGTGCCAGTATGCCGGCATCCTTATGAAGTTCGGTATCTTAAAGAAAGCAGCCTTCATGAAGGTTATCGAATGATGTTCAACTATCAAATGGTGTTCAACCTACAGTATTTGGGGATCACTACTGAGTCTAGGATTTCTTTATTGCCGCACATAACGTAGCTTAAGGGGAAAAAAATTACTTCTTTCAAATTCAGTGCTACTTACGCCAGCACGGGAAGGGTCTCTTCGCAATTAATTACAACACGGTACACGGCTTGCACACATGCATTGCTTTATATGGTTCTGAAGAATCACGAATGTCATGGAAAATAATCTTCAGCCAGTTCAACGACCATTTTTACTGAGTATCTGCTGAGGACACCATACTTCGTCAAAGAGTGCCCTCAATATACTGATAAATGTGCCGCCTTTCTATCTTGTGACACAACAGGAACATATTTTAGAGCATACGTTCAGACTGCCTGGAGCAAAAACGTCAGACATAGAGATTATTGTCTGACGTTTGCTATATTATATGAAAAAATATAGCATCACAACCTTGCCAATCTGCGGAATGGGTAGTAGAGACATTAGGTATTTTTTGAAAGCCGGAGAGATGAAAAATGAGCAACGCCTTCACCGGGAATCGAACCACGGACCTCTGGAATACGCGCCCAACGTGCTGACCACTACACTATGAAGGCATACTAAGAAGGCGGGAGAAATACCTTATATACGCCCCTTTTATAGGGCGACTGGGTTTTAGGGGACCCAATCGCCAAATTCTGGGTGGGATGAATCATCATCCACCACCTTTTTATTTCGGGCGCCACTGTACATAACATTAGGTTATTTCGATGCTGCCGAAGGGAAAAATGACCAACGCTTTCACCGAGAATAGAATCACGGATCTCTGGAATACGCACCCAGCGTGGTGACCACTACACTACGAAAGCATGCTAAGAAGGCGGCAGATACAGTCACAATAGATGAAGTCAGAAGAAGAAGGCAAGTCACAATAGATGAATATGAGTTACTTTCGGCCACTACTGGATAGGACGGGGTGGATCTGTTTCTTGGCCACTACGGTTACTAAATTTGGCATGCATGGATTTCTTGTTCGGGGGGGAGTACTATAACAATACTTCTGGGAGATATGCGGTCAATCGAAAGGTATTGAACCCCCCCCCCCCACAAAAAAAATCCATCAGCGGTAAAACAAAATTGATGAGGCCTGTTTCTAGTTCAGACTGTGAAAAAATGTACATTGAATCTGAATTTGTTTAAAAAAATGAATTTTAAAAATTGCATGCAAAAGTTCTCTGAAAGATGAATGGGAACATTTTCAGTGGGAATATCCATCAAGATAATGCATTTTATGCGAGAAAATTTAACATTATTTAAACCGAAAAATACTTAGGCCATTGCGAAACAAACTTCTTGAGGTAGAAAAATTTTTAAACTGGTTTCCGCTATTTCATTGATTAAAGCCCGGAAAAGAAAAACTTAAATGTTATATTTTCCTCTTAATATTCAGTTTTGGCAATAAACCCTTTAATACTTTATAAATATGTATTTATATAAAATACATAAAAATACTCAATGCTTCTATAGCGTGTCTCAACAAACAGCCTAATTTAATATGCCACAAAGATACTTCATTTTAGAAAACGGAAGATATTTTAACATACTTTCAACAAGCAAATGTTCCAATTTAAGAATGCTGAGTTTGATTTGATTTGTCAAAACTGGCATTTTATCACTATCAGTTCATTTCTCAACTTCATCGCAGCTTTGCCGACTTGGAGCATTATACAAAGGAATACCAAGTTTTGATTGAGAAAACTCATTACAAGAACGGTGAGCTCTGTGCAATCTCTTGAAGTGAAAATGCACTTTATGGAACAACAAATGGAAAACTGATAAAGAAATTTATGGACACAGGTTCGTGAACAGCAGAATCGTGTAGAACAAGTCGTGAAGGGTATATAATAGACATTATTTTTCATTCTTAAATCAGAATATTTACCTGTTATAAGAATGTAATAATATTTTCCATTTTCTAAAAATTGTAATGTACCTTTGTACTTTGTCTATGATGAAATGACGAGGAACCTAGTGCACTAAGTAGGGAATTATCGCTGAGTTCAAGTAGTTACTACAGATACTCGAGAAGGGTTAAAATACCCTTATATTTCCTCAAAGAAATAATAATAGATGGTCCCTTCTCGGGCTTACAGGAAAGCCTCCACTCGGGCTTTTAAATCAAGATAAGAAAACAAGAAACTAATCTAATACTAAACTAAATAGGCTTTAGCCGAAGCCAGACACAAATATGTTACGCAGTTGTCCCAGTCTAGCCGGCGAATATCAGGAAGTTTAACTTCCTTAAATACTCCTTGTAATTCATTTGCATAAAACGCAATGCTAAAACCTCATTCTGGTAGGGAATAGTAGATGGGAAACGAGAATAGACAAAACATGGTTAAACTTAAAATAACTGTTAAAAACTGAAAGTAACCTCTACAAAATAAAATATTTTATCGAGCATATTGAACTAGGTACTTTTATTTAGACACCCTTTACAATGTTCAAGACCTGAAACAAAGAAAATTAAAATTTCTCAGGGGAAGGGAACTTTTCATTAGCTTTCTACATACTGCTGTATTTCTTCTATTGTCTGCACTTTTAGAGAGTTTTTGGATGCCTTCAGAATCGTTAGAAAACTGATCCAATCCATCATTGCATTTTATGCATGTTTCGGAATGATTTCTAAACGGTCCCCTTTAAATTAAGATTTCGCTTCAGTGCACTAAATGCAGTTGTTCTAGTGCCAGAGCTGGTCAAGAGAGATGAACAAGTAGCTACACGTTTCTTTGCAATAAACTGCTTAATCAGTTGCATTGAGTTAAGCATTATTATTTAACAATAAACCAGCTTGCCTGGATCGGAAAGTCTAACGTTTGCAATTCTTTATCGAAGAAGTCATTTTGTTAGTTCTTTCCAGAACATGGAATTTATTATCTGCGTTTGGGTAAAAAGTACTTGTAATTTACTTCCTGCCGATCAAAGCACTTTTGAAATGAAATTTCGGAGATCGAAGCCAGTTTTCGAGATTCTTATCGTTTTGTGCAAAACACTGGTTTAGAGAACACAGCAACAAATCTTAGCACGTTACCACATTGTTTCCAGAAAGTTTTGGACGAAAGTAGCAAGAGGAGAGTTGAAAAGTCCCCCAAAAATAACAAGTGATGTCAAAGATTACTTCATTTCTTTGTGACGTCATAGGTGCGCGAGTTCACATGACCTCTGACGTTATCACAAAGTCAGTCTCCATGTGCTACAAGTTACGGACTTTAATTTAATTCTCGCTCGTTTTGAATTTGACGTCACAGATATAGATTTTTGTGACATAATAGGTTTGTGAGGTCACATGAGTTCTGACGTATCACACAGTTTCGTCGGTTACTGATTATAATTTGATTTTTGGTAGCTATATAACGCATATTTGGTTTAACGAAAATATTAAGCCCATACTACTAATTTTCTATTGTTTAAATATCCGTTTATTCCTTGAATCAATTTTCGGTTAGTTTTAGGCTGTTATTACCCCAAAGGGTGTTAGCCCAGGTGCTATTAATTTCGTTTTGTTATTTTAAGTTGAATCACTATGAGCGGCATATCACTTTTCAAATTGCTGCCATGAAATATTAGCGCCCAGCATTATATTTAAAGAAATTAAATAATGAAGAATGTGCATATATGTATGTACGTTTTTCGCATTGTGATAAGGCAACGGTACTTAGAGCCATCCAATTTTGAATAACGTAGTCCTCCACTTGAATACGGGCATCTGGAAGCTCAAATTTGGAATTTGTCATATTATCTAGTTCATGCTTTGTAAAACTTTAACTAATTTTTGATTCACAAACTCCATGATTTCAAAGCAAGCAATGGCAGCACTGTACGAAAAAAAAATTTTTTTATCTCCAGCGCGCGAGACTGTGTATTGGAAATTATAAAGATATGCTCTTTTTAAATTATTTTGTGATTTTGTTGTTGAATTGAGTTTTATGGTTTAAGTGCGAAGAACATGATATTTAATAAATAAAGGTAACACACAAAACGTTATAAAAATGCCCCATTGGGCGTAGTGTAAAATCTGAAAACTTTCAGAATTTTTTTAAAATTAATTTCTTTGGTGTTTTCTTAAGTTTCCGTTTTTAGCACTATAATTGTTTGGAGCTGGTGGTTGACTTTTTACCTGCCCTCAGCTGACGTTTAAGCAATTTGTAATATGCTTTTGTCTTATTTATTTTCATTATTTGTAACCAGTTCTCAAACATGGCAGTTTTAAGTAATATATTTTGAAAGATGATATTGAATTTTTTCACATTACTCGTAATTTATATTTAATTAGCACAACAGCTATAAAGACTGTAAAATCCTATTCACAGATTGTCAAGATATTAAACAAAGCAATATCAATAAAATACGGGAAAACAGCTGCGTCTTGTGATGAAAACATGATCGCAGGAATGCCATTAGCCCACTTTTATTCAAGTATAAATAAATTACATATTATCTTTACGTATCATAAAAGAAAGAGTCTGTCTGTGTGTGTGTGTTTCGTTTGCGCTGCGCGTAAGCTAATAGATCCACGGCTACAAAATTTGGTACATTAGGTGCATCTAGACAAGAGCCAGTGCACCTCGAAGCGATTTTTTCGAAATTCGAATTCGAATTTTTTTTATTTTATGTTTTGTGACGAAATCGCATCATTTTGAGACATAATGGGCTATGGGAAAGCGAGATTTTACTCTACACACTCCATTTTCACATCGTCAGGAAACGTAGGCACTTAGCTATTTTACAAACTTAAAATAAATTTCGTGTTCAATAAATCGATTGAATACGAATTTATTTAACAAAGTGAGCTTAACACCTTTTCAATGGGATTTTTTCTAAAAATTTCATTTTTAAAAATGTACAGTTTATTTTTCTTTGGTTTTTGGACACGTTAAACTTTCATCCTTGAGACTACTTTTACAAAAAGAATTTTGGAAAAATGATGATATTTTGTATTTTAAAAAAATGTTTTAAATGAAGCTTCCGAGTACACTTCTCACATCTTTAAAAATGTGATTTTGGCAACAATTTTCCTGTCTTAATGTTGTTGATAGATTTTTGATGAAATCGCATCATTTTGAATATTTTCATTCTTTTAGAAATATGGGTTTGCCAACAATTTTTCATCGTACTTTTTATGTCACTGTTTTTAAGAGATTGGCATATTTCATTGTCATTTATATATATATATATAATAAATATATTTTTATTGATTTTTTTTTGATAAAGTTGTTCTGTAGAGTAAAATTCTGCGCGGAATTTTATGTTTTTTGAGTTGCTTTCATGTAATTTTTTGCTTATTTCACTGTTTGTAAGATATTGAAAAGCTTTGCATGATTTTTTTTTCTTCAACGGGAAGTTGGTTAATTTTTTTATTAGGATAATTAATATCTGTATTAAGGGATATAGCTTATTTCACTGTAATTTTTTTCTCTTCAAAATATAAGATAAAATATCATTAATTATACTTTGCTTTTCAGAATTTTTTTGTTTTTTGTATTCTTTTATGTTATTTATTGCTCATTTCACTGTTTTAAGATATTGAAAAGTTTTGAGTGATTTTTTTAAGAAACAAAGTTCTTAACCTCCTTTATACCATTTGAGTTCTTAAGATTTTGCAAAGGGAAGTTGGTTAATTTTATTTATTAGGATAATTAATATTTGTATTAAGGGATATTGCTTATTTCATTGTAATTTTGTTATACGTAATAGCTTTTTTTATGAGAGTTTTTTTAATGAGATTTTTTTCTGCAGAGTGAAATTCTACGCAGTTTTTAAATTTAACGTTTTGTGTTCCCTTTAGCCATTATCCCGATACATTTTAAAGCCAGACGAAGCCTGGCAGCGAAGCTGCTAGTTATTATATATTAATTTCAACAGGTAGATTATATTAATAAACACGTATTTGATAATGCACTAAAATTACACAGATTTGTCAAAAATAGCAAACTTGGCAAAAAAACACAAGATCTAGGAACACTGCTTCACTAGCTAAGATTTTCTTTAAAATGTGAGTGTGATAGTTTATTATTGTTCTTATTTTTGTGCTCGTGATAAATATACTGCTAAAAAGAAAGATTACTTTTTTTTTTCATCTTCATCAAAGGTCTTTTGCAACCATTTTTTCGGGTCAAGATTTTCCTTCGTTTGTTTGCTTATGATTGTGCTATCTTTGAAAACGCCAGGTGACGTATTTTCCACCAGCAGCTGCCGAATTTTTAAGACATTATTATCCTTTCGAAACTTTAACTGTTCATCATTCTTGGATTCAAGAACAACACCTGCGACATATCACGAAACTATTCATGCACTGAAAGACATTACATTGAATTAATACTTGATTGCCGCAGGCTGGACACTTATCACTTAGGAGGTCGCAGGACCAATTTTACGAGGTTAGCGCAAAATCTGATAGATTTCCTCTGCTCCGCTTTTGAACTCACTCCAGGTGGCAAAAATATTGTTGTGTTTGCAACGAGTTCGTAATAGATTGAATGCATTGATACAGAGCTGATGATAGCTTGATAGAATTTATTTTACCAAAAGAAACACTTCACAGTTCTTGAACTTTCCACAAAAACACTCGCACAGTTCCTCACATTATCACAGAGCACAATCATTAGTTATCACTTCAAACGTTAAACAAAACGCATCTAAAGAGCGAAGCTCACAGGGAGATATCTCAATACTCCGAACTAACGCTGAACCAAACAACAGCTACTCAGAAATTGATGCTTTTCGCTATCTTATATGGTTTCTCCCTGCCACCGAGAGATTTTTAGTACCTTCCGCTTCTGAAATTACCAGAAGGCATATGAGGGCTGTATACAGTTACAGCTACATTAAGCATCAATTACAGTTATTCAGTTAGAATACATTTACAGTTATACAGGTGACAGGTGACGGAGGACGGGGACGCCTGAAGCTTAACAGAGGTTAACAGGCATATGTCCCGCGTCCTCCCCTGGAGTTTATTTAATAGTTATAAGTGTGGATACATGGCCATACAGGGGCAACTGTTTAACATCTGGCATTTGAAGTACATTTGAAATAACATACAGGCACGGTAAAAAAAAAAAAAAATTAATAGGTTATAACAATGGTGTTCAATTTTCTTCTGCTCCCTATGCAGTCAGAGATTATATGGTAGAGCATTAGAGTGCATATGTCAGTGCAAGTAATGCATGTAAGCTCTATTACTCTGGTTGACAGATGTCCTGGCCATATGCTGCAATGGTGGTTATTATTTTGCAGATTTTATTTATGGCCGCTCTGTTTTTGGCTAGGAACTTGTGAAATGCTGAGATATTGGCTGGTATCGGGAAGTGGAACTGTTCCGTGAGTGGGCACTGAAAAATATAATGGTCCGGTGACCCCTCAGCCCCGCAAACACAGCGATCCGTGGTTGAGATGGTGCGGCGGTAGAAGTAATCCGGGAAGGGACCATGACCAGTAATGAAGTTGGTAAGGGGAGCAATTGCCATAAGGCGCTCCGTGGTTACTTTTGGCAAGAAGCTATGCGCTCTCCTTCCCGTGTCGCCCTGATCCCATTCTCTTTGCCACCACTGGATAGCGGCATTTCGCAGTTAACTTTTGAGGAAAGATGGTGGTGCTGATACTGATATCGGTCTGGCATTTTGGTTCGAAGCAGCCTCTTTAGCGAGTTCATCCGCTGTCTCATTACCCATGTTACCTGCATGGGCTTTAATCCATACTAGGTCAACATGTGCGTGCCGATTATCTTTTAGGATATGCTGCAGTCGTATGATCAGCGGGGAGGCGTGACTATGTTTGTCAAGAGCAAGCAGTGTCGACACACTGTCTCTTTACAGTTATACAGGGACATTACCAAATGTTGACAAATCGTTGCCAAGTTTGGCTACTTTCGTCTATTTCTCGCCATGTTTGGCGACAAAAATTAGTCGCCACTTGCTTGGTGATATCTCGCCAGTTTAGCAAGACAGCCATTTAATCAGTGTTAAATAGGCTTGCCCCTGTATCCTTAGTTTTCCGGTGAGGCTTCGCTTCTTTACAGTTACATTATACAGAAAAATACCACGGTTTTACATATAATTTCACTAAAATTATATGTAATGTATGTATGTAAGATAAAAAATATGAAAGCAAACTTCTAAATTTAATTTACTATAAACTCTTTTATTTTCTATTTCATCTGGGAATATCTATCTGTCCTAAAAATAGCGCTTACGTCTAAACCGCGTCATTCAAATTAATCATGCGGTCTTATGTAACCCTTAATGCAGATGCCTCTTGATCAATCACCAAATTGCAAACCAAAACTTTTCTCTTCGTGTGCTTCTATCTTGCATAACTACGCACTTCAGCTTTGCTCGCTAATTTGCTAAGATGTAATTTCGCTGGCTTGATTTCTAGCTCAACAATATCAAAAATGTAAATCTTCTGTGGAAAGACACAACTGGAGCGCCAAGTGATTGTGGCCACAAATATCAATTGTAAATAAAAATGGAATTAAAACTGCTTCGACTGCCAAGTTCTTTAGATATTATCAAATTAACATTATTAGCATATTACGCAATCAAAATTCTTCTTCAATATGGATCTAAGCACGCATCGACACTGCTCAGGCTTTTTCTTGTGCTTGTATTGTAGAGACATTAGGTTAATTGGAAAAGCCGGAGAGATGAAAAATTAGCAACCGCCTTCGCCGGGAATCGAACCATGGACCTCTGGAATACTGGCCCAGCGTGCAGAGCCTCTACACCACGAAGGCACGCTAGGAAAGCGGAAGAAATACCTTACATACTCCCCTTTCTAAAGGGCGACTGGGGTATTCAGGGGACCCAATCGCTAAATCCTGGGTGTGGAGAATCCTCATCCAACACCCTTTTAGTTCGTTAGAGACATTAGGTATTTTGGAAGCAGGAAACAGCGGCACTTTAGAGACATTAGGTATTTTGGAAGCAAGAAACATGAAAAATAGCAAACGGCTTCGCCGGGAATCGAACCACGGACTTCTGGAATACCGGCCCAGCGTGCAGAACCACTACACCGCGAAGGCACGCTAGCAAAATGGGAGAAATACCTTACAGTATTATTTCATGTATATATGTGTACAAATTATACGTAATATATATACAAATGTTTCACTAAAATATGTGACTACATATGTTCATATGTTTCACGAAAATATGTGATTACATATGTTCATATGTTTCGCTAAAATTATATGTAATATATGTACATATGTAGGTACGTATGTATACATGTACGAAATTCGTAACAATATCAAACAAAAATACCACATTTAATCTTCTTTATAGACTACTAGACTATATTATAAAAAAGCAAGTTGATATCTGTTAGCAATCATTGCCGCTAGTTGTTGCTGAGCAGGTTTTCAAGAATTTGTTGAAGAATCTTGTAAGTTATTTTATGTAAATTAACCAATTATTACGATTTAAACTTTTACTACAAAGTCTTCCTATCATAGTATTCACCAGAAAGCGAATTAGTTGGTTATGTGTTTAAGCTGAGAGTTTGAATGTTTAGATTTAAGCTTCTGGGAGCTTCGCCTTACTGTTACATATTATATTCCCAGCTCTGCCGAGTTTTAATCCGGCTTTAGCATGTTACTAGCTGACGTTTAAAATACGCGCCGTTAACTATCTGAGCAGATAGAGTAATTAACTTTATATGCAGCCTTAGACTACGTTACCTGCATTTGAAATTTATCTTTGTGTTATGTTAATTTAAATACCCGCAAGCATCCGAAGTTCGCCCGTCACACAAGCTGTGTCTTTCTGTTTAGTTAAAACTTAAATTAAAAAAGATATTTTAACCATCTTTTGATTTTGTGTAATTCTACACCAGGTGATAACTCACTTCTAATCTAGTAGGGTCCGCAGAATATTAACACAAGCTTTTAAGTATAGCAGTACCTTACTAACTCGTCCCAAGTAATTTATATGCTCACTGCCTTTACCGCATAGATACAAAACTAGATAATAACTATAGGGATGTTGTCTCTTCCCTAACACTTGAATGAGCATCGCTTCTCTTCTGACATCGGGGAGGGCTGCTATTACAACTAATTGCACAAGAATGGTGAATAGTTAACTATATGACATTCAAGATGGTTCAATCTTCACCTTTATTTAGGGTGTCAAATAAAATCATCAGTAAAATAACAAATTCAATAACATTTTAAATCGGTAACTGGCAGAAGGGGGCATGATGTGGGTGAGGTCACTTTCCTGTCCATCAACCAGAATAGGGAGGGGATGAAGATATTATAAGAAAAGGATATAAATAAATGGCGTGAAGTTTTCATCTTTTTTTAAGGCGTTACTTTTTCTGAAATGGGTCAGGTCGAATGAGAAGAAACGCGTCAACTAAAACAGGCTTTTGTTCAGCAGGATCAATCGCTTGGCCGATCGTCCCAAACGCCTGAAGGAAAGGAGGAGATGCTTCCACTTTTGTGTTGACTCCTCTGAAGTTTTTGCCTGAGGAAATCGTCTGTAACCGGTGTAATGAAGCAAGATACATTGATGGCAGAATGCCGCAAAAGTGAAATGATTCTTCACAGACGAATAGAAAATTCAAGCAAGCCATTAAACAAATTACGGAAAACGAAACACAGCACTCGAAAATCAATTATATTTATAAAATTAATTATCTTTCCTTTTTAATATTGCGACACTAGTGTTAGATAACTCTTAAGCGCAGTCTTTCAGAATTTTGAGCATTATGTTAATTTATGCTACCAAGTGCTTTTCGCACGTGTTACCATTGCAATAAAACTGCACTTCTCTACACTAGCGACCTATAGATACCCAGAAAGGTTATTATACTCAGAGGGGGCTACGCATTTTGCCACTCGGTACAATCTCTGCTTTGTGTCTCCTTCTCCTCTGAATCAACTGACATAACTGAATGGAAAATGATGCGACTTTCAACTCGAGGGCGCGGAAAAGTCTCTGAACCTTGGGATTTCAGTGATCAATGGCTTTGATGTTCAATGGTGACCACACGTTTAATGGTCAGCCTATCATTCTGCTCTTCGGTTTCATTTAATTTTAATAATTTATCTAAATTTACTGCTCTACTCCACACCAGTGATCTTGTCATTAAATGCCAGTCGTCATTACCCACCAGTGACCAGCATGTAGGTCACTAGTGAGCTGGAGATTTTGTGACATCACAACCATACGATTTAATATTATTTAAAAATATTGTTACGAATTGTGTATATATCTATATAAATAATTTTAGTAAAATTACATGTGAAAGTATGGTACCTTTTGTATAATGTAGCCATGAAGTCTGACGAAGGCGAAGCTCTGCCAGAAAAATAAGATTACGGGGACATTCAGGTAAATGGCTATCTCTCTAAAATTCGCAAGATACTACAACACACTGCCGCTACAACACACTGCAACACGAAGGCATGCTAAGAAGGCGGGAGAAGTACCTTATAACCTAATAAGAAAAAGTACACAAATTTTATCGTGGCGAGGAGCGCAAGATTGCATTTGTCGTCGGCGTTGTACTAGTATGACAGTACGATTTTATTAGCTCCGCCTCAATTTTGAAGGCAATAGCCTCTTCATTGCCAACAGCCTCATTTATTCTTCAATTTAATTCGGATACTTCCCCTTTCTGTTCTAAAAATTTAAATGCTTATCCAAACTTTCCGCGTAACGGCTCGCTTCTCTATATCATCCATTCTTATGTGCTAAGATGTATTAAAGTTCCAAAAATATAATGAAGATTAGATGCAGATTGTTCCCATGATGATCAGAATAGGGTTCTCAAAAATTAATTTATTCAGAAATAAAATATGATAAATCAACAGAGATGTTTGTCTGCAAGTTTCAACATTCTGATACATATTCCGCCGGCACCATCGTCAACCATCTCGGCCACGATTAAAATTATTTGTGTGTTCTCTCACCCATTTCTAAATCATTACATGTATATAGAAATGATATTGCTGTGTACAAACACACGGAGAAAAAAGCCACACACACACGCCTCACACACACGGCCTCACACACACGGAGCCTCACACACACGGAGAAAAAAGCCGAGGGGGGAGCACAGTTCTGTATCTCCCGTTCTACTGAGCCGATTGACTAAATTTAACTTGCGGTTTTCATGTTTCGAAAGCGAAACTTAGGTTGTATATTAGATTAATAAACAGCATTGTTCTAGTATAAGTATTATGACACCAAATCGGACTTTTTCTGAAATAGCATACCTATTTTTTTCCATACTTCGATTCTACGACTCAAATTATGCCAAAGTGCCAAGTTTTGTAAAAACCGCGCGACTGGTTTTTTTACAAAATTAGCTGTCAAAATTTTAGCTCCTCAGTCCTTTATTTATTAATATTTATTTTTTATTAATATTTCCTTTTTTGTTAAACTTACTTGATTTCTTCTTTCACAGTTAGTTTAGGTTCATTTCAAATAAAATTCGTAGATATTTTCTGATTGCTTTACACACTCCTTTAAAGTTATTTAAAGAATGAACAAGGCCCATTTTTTTCCGCTCGTGCACAATGAAAAAAGGGAAAGGAAAATAGGTTTCTATAAATGAAGAACTGTAATAATGAATTTTCGCCAAGTGAATTTGTCTTGACGCAAACTAAAAAAGTCCGCCAAGATAAATTTTTAAATCTCTCGGTAAGTTTCTCACCACATTTCACTAAAATTCATATTTAGCTATACTTTGAGTCGCAGAACCGAAATATGGAAAAAAAATCGATATGTCATTACAGAAAAGCCCGTGCCTACGTTAAAACAATGCTACATATACTAAATTTGATATATATCACGCTTTCGAGACATGAAAAACGGAAGTTAAATTTCGTCAATCTTCCTAGCAGAACGGCAACTATAGAACTGCTCTTTTTTTTTTTTTTTTTTTTTTTTTTGTGTGTGTGTGTGTGTGTGTGTGTGTGTGTGCAGAGTGTGCGTATTCAATTGCTCGCAAGCATGTTGTTACGAAATGTCCAGCTTTTCCGCAAAGCAGTTTTAGGCTTGCCATAAAATGGCAAGGGGCGGTAGGGTTGCCACATTTGGCTAGAAATTGCCCATTTTGAGACATTTGGCGACAAAATCGGTGATATACCATGGACGGATAGAGTACCTTCTGGAACGAATTCTTACCGGTTTAGCCCAGAATGTTCTCGAACACAAGCCGAAAGCTATATAAACCCTGCTGGTACGTCGAGTCAGTTAGAATTTCGTCTAGTCAGTCCGTGCGTAGTCGATCGAGTTAACAGTCGGTCAGCGAGTGCCGAGTGGGTCGTCGAGTGCATCGAAAGAGTCTCTTAGTGTATCGCGGTTAGTGCATCGTCGAGAAAGTGTGTTGAGCTCCGGGAGCGACTGAACCGAAGAGTCGCGAGCTGTGCTCTGTGCATCGCGAGTTGTAGCGTGGAGAGTCTCGAGATTACGTAGAGTTCCGAAAACGACCGAGGAGAGTCGGGAGCTGTACTTTGGTGCTTTGCTGTAAAGCTGTCTTCACCGTTATAGCCTGAAAGCTGTGTCGCTGATTGTTCCAGCGTGTTTATAGTAGATCTTCGTCGACTGTAGAAAGTGACTCTGGAGCTGTCCTGATTAATATTGGCTAAATAAAGTGTGTTTCGATACTTCATCAAGTGTCGTCGTTATTCACTCCAAATCTTCGAACCCCGTACGAACGTGAAGGAAGAAAATAACGTAACAATATTATATTAGAAGTGTGGTAGTACTATACAATACCATAATGACGTATTTTCGGGAAGAGTGTATCTCCGGAATGCTATACCTTTGAATCATTGGAAATACATATCTACATATATATATGTGGAAAATTTATTGCTAAGTGTATTTAATTGCTTCCAAGCTCGTCATGCTTGCTTAATAATAGTGTAATCACAATGTCGTATTTCCTGGTACAGTGTACCTTTATGCCAGAAATTTGTATAGTAATTGAAGTATGGTGCTCCCTTGAATTTAACTACATATCAGCATATTCTTTATGTTTGTAATAGTCCGCGGTGGTAGGAAAGACGTTACTTCCATTTATGTGTATGTTTGCATATATATATGAAATGTGATTAATATAGTATGTATTAATAGGTATGTTTGCATTGTAAATATATGATGTATTATATGAGTATGTTCTGATTATTTGGCTATGAAACGTGTTTTCTATTACTTTTCTAGAGATATTAGAGTTTCAATTAATTAGCTTAATAGTATGAAAATGGAAATTCCTTCTTTTATTATATAATTTAATTTTGCTGTGTTTAATAATTAGCAGGTCTAGGTATTCAATAGCATCTTGATTCGTATTCGTTTTATTAAGTGTTAAACTATTTGGTTAAATTTTGAATTGCTCAAAAGCAGAATTATTATTGAAAGTTATAATATCATCTATGTATCTAAATGTATGCGCAAATAGCTTTAATTCATTCTTATTTAAACTTAGTTGGAATTTATATTCATAAGTAAAAAGAAATAGGTTACATATTTGTGGAGAACTGTTTGCTCCCATAGGAATTCCTCTCACTTGCTGAAAGATTTTATTATTAAATTTAATGTAGTTATTAAATAATGCACAATTCAGATAAGTATTACATCTTTCAATACAAAGGATGTCAAGTATGTCAGGAAAAAGTTGTGGGAGTTGCATTAAACTCGTAAAAATTTCTTCTAATGGTAGAGAAGTATAAAGGTTTTCAAAGTCATAGCAGTTAATGCTCTTGATTTCTAAACTTTTAAATCTGCTGAGAACTGGAGCATTATTATAAATAATCCAACTATAGTTGCGTTGTTTCTTAACGAGTTGTTGGATTAAATTACAGATTTTTTTAAGTTTAATTGCAAATATGTAATCAATATTCTTTTTATAATTATTTGTACCATTAGCAATAAATCTAAATTTGAGTGGTGATTTATGAAATTTTGGGAGAGCATATAGATTTGCTAATCTATTGTAGTTAGATGGTTGTGAAATTTGAAGTTTCTTATAAAATGTTTTTAGCTTTTTTTTGCAATAATATTTTCTTGTATATTGGTGAGTTTGTAAGTAATGGCATTATTCAGTACAGTATTAATTAATGAGACATAAAAAAAATTCATATTATGCTAAAATTATTATTGGCTTTGTCAGTTTTGGTTATTAAGGACTTTTGCTTTAAAATCTTGCAAAAGAGGAATGAGAATAATCCACGGTAAATCGCTATTAAATTCAATCCTTCGAATTCTTTGCTTGAATTCTTCTAATACTTCATGTTTCCAAGCCCTAAAGGTAGAATTTGGAATATTTAATTTGTAACTAGTTTTAACTATACACTAATGTAAACATACTCATATAATATGTATTATACTCATATAATACATCATATATTTACAATGCAAACATACCTATTAATACATACTATATTAATCACATTTCATATATATATGCAAACATACACATAAATGGAAGTAACGTCTTTCCTACCACCGCGGACTATTACAAAGATAAAGAATATGCTGATATGTAGTTAAATTCAAGGGAGCACCATACTTCAATTACTATACAAATTTCTGGCATAAATGTACACTGTACCAGGAAATACGACATTGTGATTACATTATTATTAAGCAAGCATGACGAGCTTGGAAGCAATTAAATACACTTAGCAATAAATTTTCCACATATATATATGTAGATATGTATTTCCAATGATTCAAAGGTATAGCATTCCGGAGATACACTCTTCCCGAAAATACGCCATTATGGTATTGTATAGTACTACCACACTTCTAATATAATATTGTTACGTTATTTTTTTCCTTCACGTTCGTACAGTGTTCGGAGATTTGGAGTGAATAACGACGACAAGATTTAAAGGAAGAAATAATAAAGCTAATTAATGTTCAAGTTGATAACCAAGTACCCCCAAAATTTATTAATTTATATATTAAAAAGGCAGGCATTAACTTTACTTTATAATTTTTTGGCTCTTTTTGATATGATAACATTACCTTAAACCTTAGCTGGAGGGTAATGAAGAATAAAGAAGAGTAAAGAAATTATTTGTCAATTTTTATTGTAAATAAATTTGTAAATATGTATATTTAATCAATACTGGATTCTTTCCTTTTACTAATAAAAGGCCAACTCTTTTCAAAAGTCCCAATTATAGCCCGAATTGAGTGAAGATTTTAATCTTCTTCTAATTTTCCATATTGTAGCCAGTATTTAGTAAAGTTTTGATATACCAGTTGGAATCAAGTTTATTAAAACTTTCAATATTTGCTTTCTTTAAATTTAGCTTTTTATAAACATTTTTTAAGGAATTTTTTGGAAATTTCTAGGAAATTTCTGGGAATTTTCTTTTTTAACTTACGTTTTCTTTCTTTAAATTAAAAAAATAAAAAAATTAAGGAATTAATTTGAAAATTTAAATTTTACTTGAAAAAATTTGAGGAATTTAAAATTTAATTTTAAATTTTGCTTTAAAACATTTTTAAAATTTTAAAACATTTCAGTTTTACTTAATTACTTTTTAATTATTACTTTTTAATTTGCAATTTTCACAAAAAAATAATTTTTTCACTTAACGTTAGTATTTGCATTATTTACACAATTTTGCAGCAGAACACACATTTAACATTACAAACAAGTTTACATTTATTAATTCACAGTAACAACTTAACTCTACTTTACTTCAATTGAGTACTCTTTTTATGATTTTTAGAGCAAACTTACATCTCTTGATTGGCTCAGCTACTAAACTCCCTACCTTAAATAGTTGGTCAGTTAAAATTAAAACTTGAATTACATACTTTTAGGATATTCTTTGATTTTTTCTAGATTTATATTATTTAAATATTTTAATATTAAAAATTACAAAATTTTTAATAAAACAAAGATAGCAGCTTGGCACTCAACTTTACTTACATAAGCGCCATCTATATAATTTGCAGAACACACTTACATCACTTAGGAAATACTTTTGTAGACCCCAACGCTAATATGGTAGGTAAGTTAGAATTAAAACTTACTATTTACTTGCTTTTAAGTATTTTTAAAGTAGTTTTTATGTAGTATTTAAGTATTTTCTAGATATGTAATTATATTTTTAAGTATATATTTGTTTTTTATAAATTATGAATTAGTTCTTTTTAGTTGGTTTATATAAATTATGTCTACTTCCTTTTTAGTTTCTTTTTGATTGATATGCATATTCGTGTCGGGGAGGTTTCTGTAGACAAGATTTTCTAAAATGCAGTGGTTTCTAAATTAATTTTCAGGACAATTTAATTTTTTAAAAAGAATTAATTTAATACTAGACTTTACATTGCTTATTTCTCAAAATACTTCATTATTGGTATTTTCCTTTTAGACCTTTAATTTTTAATTGCTAATTTCTCAAGGTACCACTTTATTGGTATTTCTTTTTGGACATTCTTCACTATGTATTTACTTTTGGTTTTGACTTTTACCCTTGCCTGCATGAATGACGAAACACGAATTGAATGATTGAAGAGTTAGGTTTGGAGGCAACTTCCCCTTGATAAGTCTGTCTCCTGCCTGCTCAACAGTCATTCACTTATGCATTTCAAAAAAAAAAAAAAAAAAAAAAATTATATTAATTTTCATTTGCTAAATTGGTTAATTTATTTTCATGGTTTGGTTTTGCACTTGATTTACTTATGCTATCTGAATTTAAATGATATTGTAGATTAGTTCGAAAATTAAATCTTTTATATGTTTGCACATTTTTTAATTATTTTAATTTTAAATTTGCTTTTTTACGTATATACATGTTTGTTAAATTTCATTCCTTGCAGCAATGGCGCAAAGAATTAATTAAATTTGTATTTAAATTCAATTTATTCTTTTGAAACAATTTACATTAGTATATTTGCATTGTGAATAGTTTTTTGCTATAAATTGGTTTAATATTGTTCATACGTATTCTACTTCTAATAATATGTATTCTATTGTATGAATTTTATTGTTTGTATTTTATTGTCTATGCATGTTATGGCATGCTACCATATTACGCAAGCACAGGAGTACCACCATTCATACTTACCCTTTTTCTCATTAATCTGGACACATCTTGCGATTTTTTACTCATTGTTAATTTGTGGAGTAATTAATACTGAACTGCAGAAGTACATCCAGAGATCCTAAGCATGTTCTATTTATATTTGTTAGATTTCGTTCAGAAGACGGCTTTGTCGTCATAAAGCTTTAAGGCATAAAAGTCAAGAAGTCTCCATTCACACCTATTTAACAGGATTTAAGCCGTAGGCCAAACAGGAACGGAAATTTTGTGCGTGCGTAAGTGTTCAGCAGCTAGTTATTAAAGAGAGCTAGTTATTAAAGAATATTAAAAAAATATATGTCAACCCCTAACATTCTACCTTGAAATCTAAAGATAAGTTGCTTTTAAATAGCTTGTGATTTTTTTTCTTGAATTTCTTGTGGCGTAAGGGCGATGCTTAAAAACAAAGCTCAAAAGAGAAAAAAATAAATAAATATTGTTTTCGCAGGAATGAGTCCAATAGCAGACTGCTAACCTACGACACTCGGTCAGAGCGTAACACACCTGAAGAATTCTAGATTGCGAAGTTAAAATCTGAATCTTTTCAGATTTCCGTTCTTTTTCTTCTTTTTACTTCTTTGTACGAAGTAAAAAGGAAGTAGTGTAATCGCGAAAAGTTTCAGGTAGCACATTTCAACGAAAATATCCATTTTGACCGCTATCGAATGCAATTTAACGATGTTTTTGCGTGATATCTGTACGTAAGGACAGAATAAAAGACTCTTTTCCTCCAAAAAAGTTATAAAACTGCTTTAAAATGAATTCTGAAGAGAATTTTTCGTGACGTCTGTACGAACGTATGTACGTACGAACGTACGTACTGTAAGGATCTTAAGTTTTACTAACGTTTATTTTATTTTAAATCTTTACTATCACTTCTTATTTTCTACTTCCGGCCAGAATTATAAGCGTTAAGGTTTTTATGCAAAGTTTGTCTGGCGAACGCCAAGTATTTAAGTTGTGGCTTTTTTGCCAAGCGAGAGAGAGGAAGCAGTGAGTCGAAGCAGGCCGCTTACCTTAGAAGTTACGCAGTTGCTTGTTGCCTTCCAGGCCAGAGGTTTTAATCCTCTTGATAAATTTTAAACGTATTGTAGTGTTCACAGTTCTCTGTACCACATACGCTTCCTGTTAATATAAGGCCAATCTTCCACGTTTATTATTCTAAAGTTAAATTAGAGTTTAGTTTTATTTTTATACTTTTACGTTTTGACCCCAAGTAGCGGGTCGGTGTATTCCGAAGTACGGAAGTCATTGCAAATAGAGAAAAATAAAGGGTATTTTGTATACCCTACTTGTGTATCCTGTTTACTTCCCACAGTTTTGAACATAGCTTTACTAAGCTCTCTGTTCCGAGTCAGGTCCTTGCATGTTCCCGAAGAAGGTTAGAAGGAACATTGACCCTGATAATGGCGCCCAACGAAGAAGAATAACCATGGCCGAGTTTCAAGAAGAACCTGTGCTGCCTGCAGAAACGGCTCAAAATCCAGAAATGCCAGCTGCCGCCCTGGAAGGATTTGGTTAATCGTCAAGACCATGCGCGCTTCGATGAAACCAGAAGCAACATTTAATGGAAACTCACCGGAAACCAGTTTTTTGGAAAAATTGGACGACCACTTCATGCTCTACCCCGTGCACGAGTTTCAAAAAATTACCTTAGCTACCAGCGCTTTGAGGGTCCAAGCGCTTAACTGGTTCAAATGTATAGGCAGAAGTCTCTTGGGTCAAGCAGGAAGTCCCACCTATACTTACGAGAATTTCAAGACTGCCCTACTAAAAGCCTTCCCTGTTGTAAGGGATCGTGCGAAATTAGAAACGGAACATTTCAGTATATATCAGCAAAGAATCGAAAATCTCTCAAGCTTTATTTTAAGAAAAATTCACGTCTTCAAACTCTTGTATGGAAACCGTCCGGATCCTGAAATAATTCAAGTGATTTTGCCGAGGTTACTGCCCCAAGTGCAAGACTTTATTGAATTAAGAAATCCGACTACACTGGAAAAGTTATTTGAGCTAGCAATCCAGTTTGAAAGTAGAAGAATGGCGGACGTCGAAAGAAGACGCCAATATCAACAGCGAAACCAATTTGGTACGCCAAGACTACAGCAAACT
This sequence comes from Stegodyphus dumicola, assembly GCF_044657685.1. Lineage (NCBI taxonomy): Eukaryota > Metazoa > Arthropoda > Arachnida > Araneae > Eresidae > Stegodyphus > Stegodyphus dumicola. The sequence continues at coordinate 168,256,440 of NC_140770.1, forward strand.
CAAGCACACGGCTACGGAGACAAAGCGAATCAGTGGGCAAGGAAACCCGAGCATTCAAAAACAGCCGGTGAACGTCGACAGTTCAATAGCAATCCAGGAAAAAAGTCTCAAGGCCAGTGGAAAAAGAAGGAAAGCATGGAAACAAAAAAGGATTTAAACTAAAACGGATTTCTGCTGACGGGAGGGTGCGGAAATCCGAAGGCCACGAAAACCCCTCTTCCTTCAAGTTAAATACAGTAATGGTGAAAAATTTGACTCTTCCGAAGATTGAAGTGTTGGTGAATAATATCCCAGCCACCGCACTCCTGGATACAGGCGCGCAGTGTTCCTGTGTGGCAGAAGATTTTTTTAGCAAGTATTTTCGTAAATACCGCATATATAATTCGGATAATACGACAGTGTTAGCGGCGCAAGGAGAAAAATGTAAGTGCATAGGTAAAGTACCGTTGTATATCCGTATCAAGGACGAACAAGTAAAGGTGATGTTTTTTATAGTAAAGAATCTGCAAGCACATATAATCTTAGGAATAGATTTTCTTTCAGACTCACAAGCAACACTGGATTTTAATGAAGCGTCCCTTAAGCTGACAATGAAACCTGTTCGTGCAGAAAAGGCTGAACCGCCAATGTTAAAACTTGACCACCTGCCTAATGACGAGCAAGGAAGAATCCGACAAGTGGTAAGTGAATTTGCTTCGTTATTTAGTGATATTCCAGGATTTACTCAGGTTACTAACCATAGTATTGACACCGGAGATTCAATGCCAGTTCGTCAAAAACCATACCGGTATGATAAGAATAAGGAAAAAATTATAGAATGGCATATTACCGATATGCTACGTAAAAAGATCATAACGCCCATCTCAAGTAGTTATGCTAGCCCGGTGGTTTTATGTAAGAAAAATAATGACTATCCTTTGACGCATCCAAAAAGGTGGAGATTCGCTATTGATTACCGTAAATTAAACTCCATAACTAAATATCCGGTATATCCGTTACCGATCATTGAAGAAATTCTAAGGAACATAAAATCAACCAAATTTATGACGACTTTAGACTTAACGACTGGTTATTTTCAAATAGGGGTTAGGCCTGAGGACGTGCCTAAGACTGCTTTTATAACCAAGTCTGGCACTTATGCATTTTTGCGTATGCCGTTTGGCCTTTCAGGGGCCCCGGCAACATTTCAGCGATGCATGGACATTGTGTTAAGACCTGTTCTTGGAAAGTCCACATTTATCTATTTAGACGATATCATTATTACTAGTGATAATCTCGACCAACATGTACAGGATTTAAGACAGGTGTTTTCTTTATTAAATGAGGCCGGTCTAAAAGTTAATGTCGAAAAGTGCAAATTTGCAGCCCCTGAATTAAAATATTTAGGTTACAAGATATCTCAGAAAGGAATAGAGACAGACGAATCAAAAATAATCGCTGTACAAAAGTATCCGACTCCAAACACGGCAAAGAAGCTCTCCTAATTTGTTCATATTATAGGTCCTTTATAAAAGATTTTGCAGCTATCGCTGAGCCATTGTTAAAAAAAATATTATTGTAGTGTATTGTAAATTAGAGTTTAGTTTTATTTTTATACTTTTACGTTTTGACCCCAAGTAGCGGGTCGGTGTATTCCGAAGTACGGAAGTCATTGCAAATAGAGAAAAATAAAGGGTTTTGTATACCCTACTTGTGTATCCTGTTTACTTCCCATAGTTTTGAACATAGCTTTACTAAGCTCTCTGTTCCGAGTCAGGTCCTTGCATGTTCCCGAAGAAGGTTAGAAGGAACATTGACCCTGATAATGGCGCCCAACGAAGAAGAATAACCAGAAGGAACATTGACCCTGATAGTACGTATCTCGCATAACTCAAAAACGAGTAGCCTCAGAACGTTGAAATTTTGTATATAGGACTGCTATAACATGTAGATGTGCACCTCGTATTTTGGTTGCAATCGGCAGCACCAAACGTATAGAAATATATTTATATATATATCCACTCTGTTACCCGGCTCAGTGATCTCAGTTTCTTTACTCTTATATGTTTGTAAATTGTACATTTTTTTGCTTTAAAAATGATTGAATTATGTTTTTCTTATCTTCCGGTTAAGGTTTCTATGCCTTTAGTAAATCTGTATGCAATATTTTTAGAATTATCAACAATTTTAAAGTTGTTTAAGTGCCGCTAAGCTTAATAATTTTTTTTATGGCGGCCATTGCTTGTTTACATTTGAAACAGCAGGCTACTGGATTTGTTGCCAATCTAGAGAAACTTATCTTCGCAACAACAAAGATAACGCCTTCATTTATTATTGCGAATTAAATCATGCTTAATCCTTTCTGGAATTTTTTCGAGGAAATAAGTGTTTAAGATTTACTTCGTAATTTTTAATACATATATTTTTAGTTTTTATCTATTTTTGCCATGTCGCGAAGTTAGAATTGATTTAATTAAATGAGAAAGACTCAATCGTCTGTGAAAAACTATTTCTTTTTTGTTTTGTTTGCTTAATTGCTTTTATACATCGTTTTAGCTTTATTACAGTATTTGAATAGAACATGTGGCAACGATTAGATAATTCTTTAAATGATATAAATTTTGTGCATTCTGAGTTATAATATGAACGAAATATAATATTGTTCAGTGAATTTAGCGCCAGAATTACGCTATGGTAAACAAATAGAGTGAATTTTAAAGAATGCTTTTATTCTATTGTGGTTTCTGCGCTGTCGACAAAGTAGATTTAATTCAGTCCAATAAGTTTACTTGAAATGCAAGAAAAATGCGTATAATTTAATATTCCGTACAAGGAAGACATGTGGTGTACACATCGGATTTTTTTTAGCTATTTTTCCAATGAAACATTATTCTGAGTTTATAAATTGCGAGGTGATGGCATTTTAAACTTTCATTATTATGACAAAGGCAACAAATTTTAACGGCTGAAGAATACGTAAGTTTAAATATCTCCCTGCTTGAAGATTAAAACAAACAAACAAAGAAAAAAAATCTGAAAGCTTTCAAAATTAATATTGCGCTCAGAGAAGCTTTTTTTTTTTTTAAACGTTTTGTTCGTTATTTTTATTTATTAAATATAATGTTCTTCGCAATTAAGCCATAAAATTAAATTAACCAATATCACGAAATATTTTAAAAAGAGCCGATCTTTAGAATTTCGGATAGACATTTATATTTTTTATCTCGCGCGCTGGAGATAAACATATTTTATGCGTACAGTACTGCCATTGCTCACTTTGAAATCGATGAGTTTGTTAATCAAAAATTCGCTCATGTTTTACAAAACAAATTCCAAATTTGGCCTCCAGATGCCCCTATTCGAGTGGAGGACTACTTTACTCAAAATTTGATGTCTCTAGGTATCGTTGCTTTTTCACAGTGCGAGAAACATACATACATTCATGCAGATTCTTCATTATTTAATTTATTTAAATATAATGCAGGGCGATAATGATTGGTGGCAACAATTTGAAAAGTGAAACGCCGTTTACAGTGAAGCAACACAAAATGCCAAAATGAAATTAATAGCCCTTCTGGGGGGAAAAAATCTGAAAGGTTTCATATTTTAAATTACGTCCAAAGGAGCGTTTTTTTTAACGTTTTGTGTGTTACCTTTATTTATTAAATATCATGTTCTTCGCACTTAAACCATAAATTTCAGTTCAATAGCAATGTCGCAAAATAATTTTAAAATGAGCCTATTTTTAGAATTTCCGATACACAGTTCCGCGCGCTGGAAATAAAAAGTTTTTTTTTTTTTTTTTTTTTTTTTTTTTTTTTTTTCCAGTAGATTGTTGCCATTGCTCGCTTTCAAATCGTTGAGTTTATTACTCAAAAATAGTTAAAGTTTTACAAAATATGGGCTTCCAAATGCCCATATTCGCAGTAGGATTACGTCATTCAAAGTTCGATGGCTGTATGTACCCTTGTTTTATCACAATGCAAGAAATATACATACATTTATGCAGATTTTTCATTATTTAATTTCTTCAAATAGAATGCAGGACTCTAACATTGGGTGGCAACAATTTGAAAAGTGAAACGGACATTTACAGTGATTCAACGCAAAATCACAAAACGAAAACAATAGTCCTTCAGGAACAAAGCCCCTTTGGACTAAAAACACCAAAACCTTGTGCACAATTATAAAGCAAATATATATATTTTATATGTAATATTCGTGTAAATAATGCTAATAAACGAAATAGCTAAAAATCGCAAATGTCAGATAAATTCGTTGATGCGAATCATGAAGGAACGAGATATCTGGAATTTGGCTATTAAAATACCATTCTATGCAGCCTCAAGGCAGGCACCTGAACCACTATCTAACTGCGCACTTTCTACTTCGGGATCAAGATCCGCTTGAAATCTCATTGAACTCGAATTTGACCATGAATCTGACAAGGTGTGCCTACATATCATCATCTCTATGATACTCAACTGGAAAGTTAAGTCACTCCTACATGTCAATTAAAATTTATGTACATTTGCGTTTTAAGAATTGCTATGGGATTTTTCACTTTCAGAGACTCACCATCTTTCTGCAGTTTGGGAGATTTTTCTGTTATTCTCTTTTTGCTTATTGCGTTAAGAAGACTGACTGTATAAACAAAAGTTATTCACATGATATTAGTCTAAAATTATTTTCACTATGTTATCTCATGCTTTTGTTTACTGCATGGTATTTTGTCTCAAATTCAACTGTATAATTTCTGTATGTTCTGCATTAGCTGATTTTGATAATTAGAATAAATAACTGCACAAGTTGTGTGCGGTGTTTCCTTCATTTCAGGTCCTGTATATTTTTTTCCTCGCTTTGTTTGTATAAGACCTAGCCTAAAATTTTATTTTTATTCTTTTTACTTCAGTTAATTTTTTTTTTTTTTTTTTTTTTTTGTGTGTGTGTGTGTGTGTATGTAGCATGTAGGATTTTATGTTAATTAACCAATTACTATGATTTGAAACTTTACTGTAACCTTTTCTTTCCGTAGTCTTCACCAAAATGCAAATTAGTTGGTTGAGTATTTTAGCCGAAAGTTTGGATGTTTTAGAATCAGAGCTTTTGGCAACCTTTCTCTCAGTTTACTTCCTATCGCCAACTCTGAAAATGCTTATTCCGGCTTTAGCCATTTTGCTAGCCAACACTAAAAGCGCACCGTTAATTGCATGAACCAGCTTAAGTAGATTATTTTATGTGCAGCCTCTGACTACATTACTTGAATTTAAACTTTCATTTATGCTGCTTTAAATATTCGCAAGTGGCAGAGTTTCGTTCTGTGGCACAAGTAGTTCCTTCTGTTAAATTTCAAGAATTGATAACAACATTGTTTCAACCTTCTTAAGACTTTGTTATCATAGAAGAATAAGCCGTTTGTCAGCAGGGTTTGAAGGACATTGATTTAAGCTTTTATACAAGTAGAACCCTACAAGTATGTACAAAATGTATATGTTTTTTATATCTACTTTTTATAAAGATACACACAATATATATTTTTTATATATTTAATCTACACACAATATATATTTTTTATATATTTAATCTACACACAATATACATTTTTATATTTAGTATATACAAAATATATATGTACAAAAATATGTATTCTAAACATATACAAAAATACATATTATTTTTTTGGATGTATTTAGAATATTAGGGGGATATTGTTGGTTATCTTGATGATTTGATAAAGAGGTCTAAGTCCTCATAACATCCCATACAATGTCTAATGAAATTAAAGAGGATGCCTTTAGGATATACAGGGATATTACATTAAGCTCTTGGGAGGATGTATTTAGGGGAGGATAATATTCTGAGATAAGCTGAGAATGTGGTAACTAAGAGTTTAATTTATCACTATATTTCATATTCTGTCAAAAGGATGCAGCTGGAGTGTCTTAGGAATATAGTGCGATGTGATTTTGTGCTCTTAGAAGGGCGTGTTTGGGAAGTTAGGGGAATATTCTGTAATGCTCTGTGAATGTGCGTGGAGCACCAAAAAATGTTTTCAGGATATCGTCAAAACAAATTTTATGCTAAACTGATAGTTCGTTCAGGATTCAGTTACCGTCAAATGGACCGACTGCATGAGAGATTTGTGGTTTTTGTTAAATAAAAGTCAAAGTTTCCCGCCACCGCAAATATGTCTACGAAACAGTTCGCGTTAACGCGTTTATTATATTTTGTTAAACGATTTTTGGCATTTGAAAAAAAGAGACTTGCTTTAGAACACTGTCTTGTGAAATTTGAAAAAAAAAAAAAAAAAAAAATATCGTTATCATTAAGTACAAGGTATCTGAAATGGAACTATCACGCTAACAGATTAGAACCCTCATTTACTTCCAGTTCTCTTGCAAAAACTCAGCTACAGAATGTCACCAAATCATATGTACGGCTTTAGGTACTAATGCTGTATCATATGACACTGTGAAGTTTTTTGGTACCGCAAGTTCAAAAGCAAGGACTATGACATTCAAGAAGCAGAGAGCTCTGGCCGGCCTACTGATGTTGATGAGGCGAGAACTTGGGGAAGAAGATCAGTATGCAACCACTCCAGAGCTTGCTAAGGAGTTAGAAGTTAGTGCCATGTCCATTAGTCGTCTATGCCTGGCATAAACTTGACGTGTATGTTCAATCGCTGGGTGCTACATATGTTGACTCAAGCAGATAAGCGTAGACGTATTCGGGCCTGCACTTAATCTGTTCGAATATCAATGCAAGGATAAAATTCTGGACCGGAACATCACTTGCGATGAAAAGTGGATCCAGTTCAAAAACACAGGCTGAAAAGGAAGTTAGTCTGCACTTGAAGAGGCCGTCGACTGAGCCACAAAGAGCAATTTGACTAACAAAAGGATCATGCTTTGTATCTGGTGGGATTGCAGTGGTATTATCTGTAAAGAGTATCTGGAAAAAAGGTAAAACCGTCGACAGTGAGGTGTACAGGCGAGATGCTAGTAGGTCAAGGAAAAACGTCGAACTGAGTTCCGGCGCAAAAATGTAATTTCTATCAAGATAATGCAAGATCACATGTGTCTGCATTCACCGGGCTGGACTATGTGCGAACTAGAATGGCATCTTTTGCTACACTCACCCTATAGCCCCGAGCTCGCTTCTTCGGACATCTACATTTTTTCACACCTGCTGGTGCTATCTTCCATTCTGCACAGGGCGTCCGAAATGAGTTTGATCTGTTTTTGGACTCTCGACCACCACTTTCTAGGCCGAAGGCTTTGAAAAACTACCAAAACTTTGGAAGATAACCATGGATTTGGGTGGTGATGACTACCCGAACTAAAGCTACTGCTTTCCTTTTTTTAAACTTTATTAAGAATGTTTTTTGGCGCAAAACTTTCGTTACAAACAGATTATAAAAGAATGCTACATGAAAAAAGAAGGCTTCAGTTTCAGATTTATTTTTCAGTAATGATAGTGATAGATACAAATAGCAATTGCTTTTAATCGGGATATTTGTCTTGTGTGTTCCAGAACACCATTCCCAGTCCTATGGATCTTCTATGGGTCTCTATATATCTTCTAACGATCTTCTTAATGTACCATGTGTGACTATAAATATAAAAAGAGGGATATATTAAAAAAGGCTTCGATGTCATCAAAAGTCTCTATAGATGAGTGAAAAGATTTTTGAATTGTAGTGCCATTCAGAGTTTGAAATCAAATCTTTCAAAAAGCCATACTGATGGTCGAAAATAGTACTTATGCTATCTCCAATTTTGCTATCTCCATCCAGTCACTATGTTTTTGCAGCAAAAATGTGTAATGTCCTCGCTGGTATTCGAACTCCGGACCTTTCGACTGCTAGCCGGACGTGCTTCCAATTACATCACAAGGCACTTGGTGAGAAGGAAGAAAATACCTTTCAAGATATTGCTCCCGTGCAAAATAAAAGCATTTATTCTGCTGCTAATATAACCAACCCCCCAACGTATTTCTATCCGAATTGAAATGCAAGACAGAAGGCTGTTAGCTAAACAAGTCTTACAATGACATTCCTCTTATAGGGTCACTTTTGCGAAATCGCTGAAGATAACCTTATAAGGTATTTCTCCCACTTTCCTGGTGTGCCTTCGTGGTGTAGTGGTTCTGCACGCTGGGCCGGTATTCTATAGGTCCGCGGTTCGATTCCCGGCGAAGGCTTTTGCTCATTTTTCATCTCTCACGCCTCCAAAACACCTAATGTCTCTACAATCTCATAACGAGGTTTATTGCGCTTTTTTTCATTGCAGGCTTCCTCACTTTAAGGACAATGTGGGTGGCCTTATAATAGGGGTCTAATTCTGTCTTATCCCGTCTTAAAATGTGAGAATACTATATATTTGTCCTTCACGCAGTAGATTTTCCCTGCTCAAAAACTCATAATCAGCTTTTGGGCCTCCCTAACCAATATCCCTTTCATGCAGCTGTTCATGAGTTTCATCTGTATAAACTGTCAGCCGCGAAGCATCTTAAAGGCTTTATGAGAAAAGGAAGTGTAAGAGATTCTGAGCGGAACCGCTTTCTAACGAAAATGTCCAATTTTGTGCTAACATCATGTAAGCCAAAGTCACTTATTTTTCTCTTTGTAAAGACACGCTTGTGAATAACTAGTATCCGTGTTTTGAGATATTTATTTTGTTATTAATGAAATGAAGTCACATTTCCAAGGCTATTAGGGGATACGAAAAAAGTACGACATCTTATGTCTGTCATGAGAAAACAATAGCTGCAAAAAAGTGCTAACGATCCATTTGGCTCTTGACGTTGTTAAAGGAAGTCAGCAATTTTTGACTCAAAATTACAACGCACTTCGCTTTTCAGAAGTCATTTCACTCAAACCCTTGAGTGTGGGAAATATATATATATATATATATATAAAAGAAACTAGATTGTTGGAAGACAAAATGAACTGAACGTAATATTTTGAGCCTATTGTCTACAGAAAAAAACGATCAGAACTTAAATGATTGAACAAAATAAAGAGAATATTATTTTTTTGTTCTATTTTTCCAAGGTAAAAAATATCACAGCTGTCGATGCATCTTGTCTTTGCTGCAGAGAGAATTACAAGTTACTATAAAAAATACGTTTGTCAGATTTTAAAAAATACCAATTTATACCGATAAGTACATTAGGCATGCCAAACTGGTGGCCTTTGATTCATTTTTCTGCGGCCCTTAGCTTCACCACGAATAAATATTAGCAAAAATATATAGTTACTGTATTTCCTCGATGCCTCCTCCTCAATCCATCTTTTTTACCGGTATGTTCTGAAAATCATTTTTAATAATTAATAATAATTCATAATTTTTTTCTTCATGTATTGCGCATGGTTTTCTTCTTCCAAGAACTCGTTTATTAGTAAATTGTATTCCCTTGATTTTTTAACAATTTTATTTAGTGTAGTTAATTTCTGTTTGCATTTTTGTATTAGAATTTCATCTATTTTATTTTAGCTTGCATTTGTTATTTGAAACGCATTTTTTGCAAATTCTTCGTTGACATTGAGGTGTCAGGTGCTCTCACACTTAAGAAACTTTCCAAGCACGGGATTGCTCCTTACTCCTTTTATTTACGTTCCAGTTCATTATAAACTTACCTGCTGATGATGAATTCTTTCCTTCGAAATCCGGATCTTTTGTTCTCTCCCCTTTCCCTTCGTTCCTTCAATGTCCCTCTTGTAAACAGAGGTCAAGGCTCATTCATGTGAGGTGCCCCTGGGGCTTTACAATGTAACTTAGCCGGACATTTCGCGCAGGGCTCATTTACTATCAGATATCGGCTCAATATCCAACAGATATTGTAGCGTTAAAGTTACTGTGTGTTCTTACTGGAATGTAGACTTCTGTCAAAAAAATAATATTCATACTTAGCAGTAGTTTATCCATGACTACTTTTCATTTTCTGTGTTATTACTGCAATTGCGTTCTTCGGAAAATAAATTATTCGCATGATTTTCCTCTCTTCATTTTCGGACGGAAAAATTAGTTAAAAAAAGGGAAAAGTACACGAAGAATTACGATATAATAACAAATTAATAAAAATTGGAATTCTTTTGAAAAAAGGAAGACCTTGATGCACTTCCCAACTTACACTAAGTAGAGAAAAAGCCAAGGAAATGTTTTTTCAAAACTTGTGCAGAGAAACTTCAGATGACTGAATTCGAAAATGGTTTCCCTTAATATGAGGTCTACCGAAGCTAAGCTCTTCCAGTTTTGTGCCCCCTCCCCGTGATATTCCTCGTTACTTTGTCTAGGTTAAGATGAAAGGAACCTAATGACTAATTAGCGACTTACCGCTAAGTTTCAGACAACGTAGACTCGAAAAGGGTCAAAATACACTTTTATTATTCACTCAAAGAAATAATAACAGTCGGCCCCTTCTCCTGCTTACAGGAAAGCCTCTACTCGGGCTTTAACTCAGAATAAGAAAATAGGAAACTAATCTAAAACTAAACTAGACTTAACCGAAGCTAAACACAATAATTATCTAACGTAGTCGGCCCTCAAATTAAGCTAGCCGGCGAATATCAATAGGCATGTATCAGCTTCAAGAAGCGATAGGCCGAGCGTAACAGTTTCAAGAATGAATTAGTCAGAAGGCAAACACGCGCCACTAAGGACTCCTAGCTCTCTTTATCGAAGTTAGTTGAACTTCCAATAAATACTATTCCTAACTCATTTGCATTCAACGCGATTCTAAAAACTCATTCTGGTAGGGAGTTGTAAATGGGAAACAAGAATTGAAAGGAAGGGATTTTAAAATTAAAATAACTTTTATAAAATTAAAGTACACTTTACACCCTTTTTAAACCTATGTTGCGAAAGTGACTGTTTATTTACAGATGAAGAGGCACCGATCTTTATAGGTCTGCCTTGACACTAAAAGTGCCGACAGCATTTTGCAATTCGGTGGTGGTTCGCTAAGACAGAAGCCACCGTGAACCGGCAGTTCATCGAAGGGTACTTTCTCTACCTCAGAATGGTGCCGGTACCTTTACGAAAGGATTATGTCAAGACTCATAATAAAAAGTGCTCTGAAATGAAAATAGCAGCATCTCGTTGGAAGTCGCTTCTAGTGTCAAGTTTATAAAGGTGAGGGGACTTTTTTCTAGAACAATCTTGGCAAACAGTAGCCCACTTGAATAAAATTGCCGGCACATTTATGATTAAGATAAATCAAGGCTGAAATCAAGGCAAGGCAGAAACCATCATGAATGTACGGCACTTTGATGGCAGTTGCTTTCTCCTAGTTCTAAACTGAACTTCATAAAAATGCAGGCGTCTTTATGCACCTCTGTGACTATGCACGAAAATAAAGACTTGGACATGGGCGTCCTGGCGTCTTGATGAATGTTGCCTTTTTCGTGGCGTAAGCTGAATTTCATAAAAAGAATAAAGAATAAAAATAAAGACTTGGGCGTGGGATCATCAAGACATAGGTACCGGACACTCCTTTTGTCTTGATGAGCAATGGTTAACTTGTAAACGTGAATGCACCTTTACTGAAGTCGACGATTGATCACTCATATCGTCTGAGGAACTTCCTGAGATCTTGCTGAAGGCTACCTTCTTCATCGTTATATCCTAAACTTCATAAAGGAGCGGGCAGTTTTTGCGTCTTATGCTGAGGCAGCCTTTGGTGAACAACTGTCAACTTGCATAAAGAGGCTGGCACACTTATTCAAATGGGTCGTGTCGGTCAGATTATCCCTACGTGTCTTTGATCTCAGCTCAAAGGAAAATTTCAGTGAACATGGGTAATCCCCATTTTTACGAAATTTTGCATGCACAGTTCACAGAAAAATAACATTTTTTATATATGTGATTTCCATGTTCAGTAATATTTATCAGTCTGCCCAACCTCTCTCATTTATATAAAAATAAACAAGGTTCAGCGAGGTTTATCTTAACAAGTGTTCATCTGATTCTGTTCTGGAAGTCGCTAGAGCGAACAGTTAAACATCCCAAATCTGGTTGTTATGTATTTATCAAACATGTGAAACCAGATTATGATGCAGAAATTGTATATGAGTGCTTCTTCAATACATCCAGTACATCATTTGATATACTTAAGAATAAAAATTAAAATAACTGCTGAAATTAAACAGTATACCACTCTCAAGCCTATTATTATTAAGCTTAGTTTTCTTCGTACTTGCGTCATTGTATGTGGTGCAAGTACGAGTGAGTGAGTGAGTGACGGGGCACATGGACATCATTCCTCTACCATTGTGGTTAATCGGTTTGGAGCCACGTCCACCATTCTCTAGAGATACCGACTTGTAAAACCGGGAGGAATCATATAAGTGCCTCGCCCTGAGCGCCGAGACCCTAATGCATGGACACCGCCGCCTGTTAAACCGTAGTGCTGGGAAATGTTATATTATTGATATTTACATGGCATGGATGTATTTATTTAGACAACGCAGAGGAGGAAACTACATCTGAAGCACTGCATAAAAGAAAAGTTATGCAGTGGATTTCTCATTCGGAAAGCACTTTGTAAGGTCGGCGTTTGTTCAGAATATCTCGAATAATAATAAGAAATACTAGCAAGTGTCAGAATGAGATAGAGGCAGGATTGTTGCCTATCTAGATTGTGGATTATCCGTTCCGTCATATCGCCCATTGCACTGGTCGACATGCAACCACTGTCATGTGAATATGGAATCAATGGGTTACTGAGGGTCATATTGAACGGCATGAAAGATCTCAGCACACTCCTCTGAATAACGCCCGACAGGACAGACATATTGTGATGTCAGCTCTGCAAAACCGTACCATTTCATCACGGACCATTAGTCAGGAAATGGGCATGTCTGCAGCACGCCTAGTATCTGCTCATACGGTGCGTCGACTTTTGCAGCCTCGTGGACTATGAAGACGACGACCATTACTTCGGCTTCCCTTGACAATGCAGCATAGAGAGAGATAGTGACTCTGGTGTGCCGAAACGAGAAAGCTGGATACAGGAGTGGCACAAAGTCACCTTTACAGATGAGTTCCGGTTCTTCGTGCAGTATTCTGATGGCCGTATAAATGTCTGGAGTTCGGATCGATGGTAATTTGAACTCTGATCGGTACATTTCTGACATCTTACGTCCAGTGATTGTGCCTATATTCGAGGCCTGCCAAACGCCATGTTCCAACAAGATAATGCAAGAACACATGTTGCACTTCGTGTTCTGGCCTTCCTCGATGCACAGATGAGAGCAAGGTACGGACATCCAGGCGGCTTTCACTGACTATTCGGGTATCGCTCGGATCCCGCAACTGTCCAGAAAAACAACATTACCAAACAGGAGCTGATGTTAGAAGACAGCCGTATTGCGGATTCTTACAATACCAATGCTTATTATACAATATATGACAATATAGAGATACTTTATATCAAAAAGTGGTGTTACTATGTTGAATTACCGCAGTAGTAATATAAGGTATTTCTCCCACTTTCCTAGCGAGCCTTCGTGGTTCTGCACACTGAGCCGGTATTTCAGAGGTCCGTGGTTCGATTCCCGGCGAAGGCGTTTGCTAATTTTTCATCTCGCTGGCCTCAAAAAAAAAAAAAAAATCCTAATGACTCTACAGTAATACATCGTTATATATTACACATTAATAGTGCACTCGCTGTATTAATACATACAATAATAAAATTTCCTAAACTCTACAGACATATTGCATAGCAGTACCAGTCCACATTATACATATTATATTATGCATTAATAATACATGCATACATGCATTACATTAATACATATATATCGTAAATGGTGCATTCGACATATTAATACTGTTACGAATTTGGTATTTAAAACGCTAATGTTAGTTCAATTATAAATTAAATGGTTTTACTTCTCGCGCAGTGCAGCGCGTGACGAATATTAAAAGAAAGCTAAGCCGGAAAATTGAAAATACAAGAGCGCGTGCATTAAATAAATAAATATCTCTTTTTGATTTCGAGAAAGTACGAGAAAATTCTAGCGCGTGATTTTAAAATCTTATAAAAGGAGGAAAACATCTCAGTTCGTAGTTAGTTGCTTAGTTTGTTGTTGTTTAGAAAACTACTCTTGTTGATTGTGGCGAATTCGCGGATTAGCTTTCTTTAGCTGTTTTGAATTACGTTCTATTGGACATTTGAGTAGTTAAAAGATAACTACTGTGAGATATTGTAATACTGCATGATAATTTGAGAAAATTTAAGCATTTTTGTTGTGATAATAATAAATTTTTGTTCATTTTTCATCGGACTTGTGCATTTATTTCGTAACGAACCAGTACGCACGCAACAATTTTTGGTGTCAGGAGTGGGGTTTTGAATGCCAATTACAAGAGCGATGGAAGAACAGTTCAGGCAAATAATGACCGCAGTTGCTGCTTTCCAAGAAAAGATGGAAGGGGCCGTCAACTCTGTTAAGGAAGAAATGAAATTCTGCCAGGAATCCGTTAAGGAAGAAATGAAATTCTGCCAGGAATCCGTTAAGGAAGAAATGAAATTCTGCCAGGAATCCGTTAAGGAAGAAATGAAATTGGGCCAGGAATCCGTTAAGAACGAAATGAAAGTCGTTCAAGCTGGTCAAGAAAAGATTGAAGCACGTCAAGAAGAAATGAAAAGAGAAATTACCTGAATAATAGAAAATAAATTTGAAGCTATAGAAGGCAGAATTTTCACAGTTGAAAATAAAGTTGGACAAATTGAAGAAAAAGTTTCTTCCGTAAAAGATCAAATTGAAGAAACAGTTTCTTCGGTGAAAGAAGAAATAGAAGAAAAAGTTTCTTCTGTAAAAGAACATATACAAGGGAGAGTTTCTGCTGTGGAGGAACGAATTGAAGGAAGAGTTTGTGCCGTCTAATACCAAATCGAACAACAAATTGATGATAGGGTTTCTGCAGTATCCAAAGAAGTGGATATTTTAAAGAAATTCGTAGCGACGGCAGGGAACATTAGTGATGGTTTTAAATTCTTACCGATGCCTGCTCGTTCATCTCTGAAGCTATCCACATATGATGGGAAGACATCCTGGCAAGTGTATAAGACCCAGTTTTCTATCGTTGCGGATGCGAATGGATGGGATTCCCAAACTAAGGCCTGTCATCAGCTTCTCTGAGAGCAGACGCAGCGGATATCCTGCAGACGCTTCCCGAAAATCAAAGGCTAGATTTCGAAGCTCTATCCGGGGCTTTGAAGCTGCGCTTTGGCGAGAAATGTTTAAAAGACTACAGCAGGCTTCAACTAAAATCCCGTCAACAGAAGCTCACCGAAACACTTCAGGAGCTCGCCACGGATGTTGAAAGGCTGTCACATCACGCCTTTTCGTAGTGCCCGACAGAAACAAGAGAAATCCTGTCGCTGCAATATTTCATCAATGGCATCCGGGATCCTGAAATACAGAAAGCTCTTCGAATGGCAGATGTAAAGGACATAAAAAGCGCTCTGTTGTACGCCATGAAGTTCGAGGCAGCCCAGCAAGCAACTCGTAGAGATCGCTACCCAGTTAGATCTGTGCGAGTCCATGAGCCAGTGGATCAACTGATGGCTCGTTTAGATGATTTAGCCAGACAAGTCGACGCTTTGATACGGAGTAGGAGCGAGAAGAAAGTAGCTCTAAGGTTTTGGAGATGTGGTAGTGAAGGTCACCTAAGACGGAATTGCAGAACACCCCAGGGTACGGAATATAAAGCAGATGATTTTAACAGACAAGTCAGTGGCTTGAGACAGAACAGAAGTGAAAAGAAACTAGTTCCAAAGTGCTGGAACTGCGGAGTTGAAGGCCACATACGAAGAAACTGCAGAACACCCCGAGGTACGGAAAACCCCCATAGCACAAGATATCCTCAGGATGTCCTATTTAAGTCGCAATATCCCGGGACATAGTTAGGATCTCCTAAGGATGTTGATTCTCAGATGTCCTGAGGAGATCGTAATTTAACATCCTGAGGATGTCTTATTTAAGTCGCTATGTCCCGGGATATGACAGGATGTCCTGAAGATGTTGATTCTCAGATGTCCTGAGGAGTTCATCAATTTCACATCCTGAGGACATTCATTCTGCATTGTCCGGAGGACTTTCGTTGTCAAACATTTTGAGGATATTTGTTCTCAAATTTACCAGTTTTAATTTTTTGACATTGCACATCTGAAACTTGCACATTATTTTATTTTTCATATGTATTTTACTAAGTTGTTTCTAAATGCTGTACATTAAAAATATTGATATGATTGATGATTTATTCTTGTTATTTTGTTATTAATTTTAACTGCTATTTTTTCTGACTTTTTTAAAAATTTATTTAGTCATGGAAAAGATTTTTTTCAATGGATTAGCATTTTCTAGAATATTTGCAAAATTCTAGATAACATATATTTTTTTTATAAAAAATGTATAAATTACATGTATAATTACTTACAGATTACAAACCCTACTACAAATATAGGTAAAATTAGATATAGATATATTTAATTACGGAAACGAATTTTTTTTTAAATTTGGGTATAGAGACATTAGGTATTTTTTTGGAAGCAGGAAACATGAAAAATTAGCAACTCCCTTCGCCGGGAATCGAAGGACGGACCTCTGGAATACCGGCCCAGTGTGCAGAACCACTACACCACGAAGACACGCTAGGTGTGGTGGTGGTGTATTTAATTATGCCAAAGCACACTAGGGCTATCTGCCTATGGGGAGGGATGTCTTCGTGGAGGACTTTCTAAGGGAAACTGGCTCGTATACACGTTACACGTGGGGAAAACCACGAAAACACCCATGCAGCCAGCCCGTTCGCGGGATTCGAACCTCGGATCGCACTACCAGGGTTCAGCGACTTTACCGCTCGGCCGCTGGTGGGCCGAAGACACGCTAGGAAAGCGGGAGAAATACCTTATATTACTTCTCTTTTTAAAGGCCGACATTTTTTTTAAGGGTATCCAATCACTAAATCCTGGGTGTGGATATACCTCATCCCACACCTTTTTAGTTCGGGCGCCACTGTAGAGACATTAGGATTTTTTGGGAAGCCGTAGAGATGAAAAATTAGCAACCGCCTTCGCCGTGAATCGAACCACGGACCTCTGAAATACCGGCCCAGCGTGCAGAACTATTACACCACGAAGGCACGCTAGGAGAGCGGGAGAAATACCTCATAAGGAAAATTTTTTTCCTCTAATTACAGGACAGAAAATGTTTTTCAATCGCGCGATCTGTTATTGATATTGGATTACAGTCGTGCGATAATTTCGCAGTAAAGATACATCTCTGATGACTATCCAAGATTCTAGAAACTTTGGTCTTATATAGAGATGGTCGTCTTATAGAAATAATGCTTAATATCAATATTTATTTATAATCTCAGAACTATTGGTCACTTTCAGAAGTGGTCGTTTGAGAGGCGATATTCTATATATTCGATATTCTCTCAGATTCCAAAATTTGTTTATATTCTCAGAAATATTGGATGGAAGGTGGTCGTCCCATACATGCAAAATTTTACATTTCATTAAAAATGAATTCGGCATTATTTAACTATTTCCCTATTAATTAATTAATTAGATAAAGAAAAAATTAGGAAATAGTACTGTTTATTACGGAATAATGTAGGAAGTTCTACAGAACTATATTCTTTCGCGTCATTGCACATTGTATCCGGCAAACTACTAGTTCCTCGTATTCTTCCGCAAATCCGTAAACAGCTGTCTGATTTGAAACGAAATCCAAAATGGCTGCGCCATGAGGTTAACTTGTATGGATATTTTTTGTTGCATGAAAGGTAAGTTCAGTTGCAATACTTGTATGTTTACTTTTTTTGCTTTTCGAATTTATGTCATTTTGACAGTTAAATGTTTCACAGCTTTATGAATTCAATTGTTACCATTCTGTCGTGAATTACGTGTATCTCAATGGCTGGCTGTCTTTTCAAATATCTAATTTGCCCTGCTATCCAAATGTTTATGATTGAATTTTTTTTAGTCTAGTATATGCATTCAGTTTCAAAATAATATGTGTGATCAGATTGCTTATTATTTTATTGCAGCAATAAATTTATGTTAAATAGTTTGAACAATTGTATAAAAATAAGAGTTTGCATTGTTTTGTCCAAATATGTATGGTTGAAACATTATCTTAATCTAGTTTGTAATTCAAGTTTTTTTTTTGGGGTACTGTTCTGTTATTGGGACCAGAATCGGAAATGTATGAACCTGTGTTCGTAAGTATGTGCATAGATGTGTATATGTAGACACACAAACATACAAATATACAAGCATACATAAATACATTTCTGAACCCGGTCCTGATAACAGAACGTTACCTTTTTTTAATCTTTTTTGAATATTTTATAAAAGGATTAAGCACTTTTCAAACTGCATATCATTTTAAGATTCGACTTGCAGGAAGACAAAATATGGTCATTCAATCAAATGCTTATGATTGCTTTTAACATTTTCTCATAAATATTGTTTGCATTTTTATTGTATTTTAGATACTTTAGTTATGTAAAGTGAACATGAGAATATTAGGAAAGCTGAAGAATATGAATAGCTACCATAATACATGTATTTTTTCATCGAGCCCATTGTTTTAGAAACCAATGCACCATTATTATATGCTGGCTTATTTTATAGTTATATGCAGTTTAATTTTATGTTCACGTTACTGTAGTATTGTCATTATAATAAAAGTATTGATAATTTTTGTTGAATCTTGCAAGTTGCCTAACATTCAGAATTATTACTACCGAATTTTACTGATAGGTTTTTTCGAGTTGACATAATCTGTCTGATAAATAAAATAAACTGGTGTTTAAATTATATGCATTTCTCTTGATGTTTCATTGAAAGTGAGATGGAAATATAAATGCTATCCAGAAAAGTGAATTCTTTTTGCCTGAAATAACAAACTGTACTAAATGATTAATGTTTATATCATTTTAGAAATGTCACTCGCCGACCTATCCAGAACGGTTATCCCGGTGAGAGTCGCCAATGTAACTGAGAAGGGGAAAATTATTAAGAAAGGTGAAGTGGTTGCAGCATGTACTCCAGTAACCACCGTTGAAGGAAAGAGTAACATCCAAGAATCCGTGTTCTCAGAGAGAATTACATCGGAGTTATTGCAGAATGCGCAATTAAACGATAAAGAGAGGAATGCTGCCGATCGCGTCATTAAAGATCTTCAAGTTGTTTTCTCCCGCTCGTCTTCTGACGTGGGTCGAACTAGTTTGACACAACATAGAATAGATACCGGCGATCATCCCCCGATCAAGCAACATCCAAGACGTCTACCGTTTGCTAAACAGGAAGAGGTGCGAACACTGTTAAAAGATATGAAAGAAAGCGATGTCATCGAGCCTTCAGTAAGTCCATGGGCATCTCCCATCGTCCTAGTCAGAAAGAAAGACGGCTCAACAAGATTTTGCGTCGACTATCGCCGGTTGAATGAGGTTACGAAGAAAGACAGTTACCCTCCTCCTAGAATTGACGACATTCTAGACACTCTTTCTGGCAGCAAGTGGTTCTCAACACTTGATTTAAAGAGTGGGTATTGGCAGGTAGAAATACAGCCTGAAGACCGAGAAAAGACGGCATTTACTACGGGACAAGGGCTTTGGCAATTCAAGGTGATGCCGTTTGGACTGTGTAATGCGCCGGCAACATTCGAACGTCTTATGGAAACTGTTTTGAAAGGCCTTTCCTACGAAGCCTGCCTCATATACCTGGACGACATCATCATCGTCGGAAAGAGTTTTGAAGAACATTTAGAAAATCTTAGGAAGGTGCTTCAGAAACTGAAAGAAGCCAATCTGAAGCTGAGTCCCGCTAAATGCAAATTGTTCCGAAAGGAAGTGACTTACCTGGGACATGTCATCTCTGCAGAAGGTGTGCGCACGGATCCTGAAAAGGTATCAGCCGTTAAATCCTGGAAACGTCCCGAAAATGTCCATCAGCTGAGAAGCTTCTTAGGGCTTTGCACCTACTATAGGAAATTCGTGAAGGACTTTTCTTCCATCGCAAGACCCCTACACAAGCTGACAGAGAGCAACCAAAAGTTCTTGGGGACAAAAGAATGCGAGGATGCATTTAACAACTTAAAGGAGGCTTTAACATCTGCTCCAATCCTGACGTATCCTCAGCTTGACCGACCATTTATTCTCGACACCGACGCGAGTAATGAAAGTGTTGGTGCTGTTTTGTCCCAAGAAATAGACGGCCAAGAACGTGTAGTGGCATACTGGAGCAAGTGCCTGTCTAAACCGGAGAGGAATTATTGTGTCACCAGGAAAGAGTTGCTCGCCATAGTCAAAGCTGTAGAACAGTTCCATCACTATCTATACGGCAGAAAATTCCTGCTCCGCACCGATCATGCATCATTGACCTGGCTTTTAAATTTCAAGAATCCTGAGGGTCAAATAGCCAGGTGGATACAGAGACTCCAAGAATATGACATCACTATCCGTCATCGTAAGGGATCATCACACGGAAACGCCGACGCCCTGTCTAGAAGACCTTGCCAAGAAAGCTGCCGATATTGTTCCAGGGTGGAAGCGAAATACGAGCTGCTGACTCCGGTCGCAAGACAAATTACAACATCAACATCGGCTGATCGAGAACGGTGGAGTGATGATGAAGTCAGGAAAGACCAGCTGGAAGACCGCGACATTAAACCCATAATTGATTTAATGGAGTCATCAAACAGAAAACCTACCTGGCAGGACATTTCTATCTGTAGTCCTACAACCAAACAATATTGGGCACTCTGGGATTCACTTCACATTCGAAACGGCGTCTTATACCCCATGTTTATTTTACTATAATCGAAAAATCAAATAATTGCTACTCTGTTTATAGGTACTAAATGTTAAAATATTTTAAATGCTTCCTTTAAATTGCATTCTAATAGTCATTTGTTTAAATTTAATTATGAATTATATTCACATATAGTAATTATGAGTGTTTTTTTATTTTAGGTGCTGTGAAAGGCAATGACAGAGATCCAATTTATCAAGAGTTCTTATATACTACATAAGAATACATGGATATAAGATTGTTTTTCATGAATTCAAATAAAATGTGATAAATTTGATTAATAAAAACTATTTTGAATTTTGAAAAGTGTTTTTCCTCTGTTAATCATAATATAGTGCCATAAATTTCTGAATGTGTTTATTTTTCATCCAAATAAATAGCTTTACAAAAATTTGTCATATTAATAGATATTGCATAATTTAGCATTATTATAAACATTTATTATAGCAGATTTAGCTGAACTACGTTTTTAGTCTCTCTGCAGATGAAGTCACAAAGGTAAGTGGTTAGATATTTTTCTGTATTCCCCATTAAGTAATTTTATCTAATAAATTACCATTACTTATATACTAAAGGTGAAAGAATAAGCTTTCCTTGAAGATACAAAAATCTGCAGATATTTCAAAAAATTGGTATACGTAAAAAAGTTCTTAAATTGCCACATATGTGAAACTGAAAATGTTAGATATGAAATAGTTCAGAAATATAAATATTTTCACTATTTTTTAACTATAATTCACTGCATTTGTTATATATAATCACAGTTTAAGGTAGTGCTTTTCTCACTGTGATTTCTCATGTATTTTGATTCATAAATACACGTACATAAATCCACGTATTTTGATTTCTCTTTTGAGACCGAATAAAAAATGAACTAAACATTCTCGTTGACATTGAGAGTTGAATAAAAGCTCACCTCAAAATAAAATGAATTAATAAATTTATGGAAAATTTTACATAGCATATATTGAGCAGAAAGAGTAAACTGAATATACTTAATGGAATTAATAATTGGTAGAGTTTATTGCAGAATAAAATGCCTTAATTGCATGGTAAACAGTAGATCTTTTGAAGTTTTTCTATGTTGCGTAAAATGCAGATTTAAATTTTTGATATTGATTGTCATATAAATGGCAATTACTGTTTTATTTTGCTCTGAAATGAATGGTTAGTAATAAAATTCTGGATGAGACAACCTTTAACATGCGCTAGAATTTACAAAGTTTAATTTGGTGCTGATTTCAATGGGTAAATTTCATTTTACTGAATTTTGCGTAAAATAATACCAATGAACCATTGCAAATTATATTCAGAACTTTTTTTTTTAATCTAAAAGGGCTATTAGTTTTGAAATGTGACTTCATATCGTCAGTCGTAAACTTGTTTCGCTTTTCATTCAAGTCTTGCCATTTGGCAAAATTTAACATATTTACCTTTAAAATCTAATATATTATTGACTAACAAGCCAAGCTATTTAAAAGCATTACACACAGTTCTTAACAATGCTTTTTTTAATTTTTAATCTGATTGATTTAAAATGCATTTAATTCATGATATATCTAATTGAAAACATTTTAATATTTCTACATAATTACATGATATATTTCTTCATTTTCAAATATATAGAAGATATATAACTTTCTGGTGTCAGTATCTTATAAAATGTTTTGCTATTTCCACTGCCCCATCTGTATTGATAATCTATGCATTCATAAACTTTTAGCCTCTTTGAGTGACTGCTAAAATCTGAGGCCTTTCAGATTTTTTTTTTTTAATTGTGTGAGCAGAAAGATAGAATTTTAGAAGAGCTTCTTGAGTTACCTTTTGAATGATATAAAGAATTGTTAACATAATGTCAAATTTTTACAACTAAATATTAAATATATAAAAAAGCCTGCAGCATTCTCATGTTACGAAAACATATTTATTTATTCTGAGGCTAGAAATTGATTTAGTTTTAAAAATACAATTTATTCCTTTTAACAATTTCCCAACAATGTCATCAAAACACCATAAATTCCTTACATGTTTTAAAGAAAGATGATTCATTTATATAAAGATTATTAAATGGCTAATTTTATTATTCAATTTTTAATACAAATTAACTGAAATTAGAAACTGATTTTGTAAAATAATTTAATTATGAATAATTCAATTTGCGGGCTATTGGATGTTTAAAAATGATCAAAAGATTTTTAATATCTTAGCAAAATTTTCAGTTTTAATATTTTGTATTAATAATTCACTTTAATTTCCTTGCTCAGTTTTAATATATTCACAAATTCAGATTTAAAAACAAAATAAGTTGTATAAATATTTTCAACACTTCTGATTTTTCCATAGTAACCATAGGAGAAGGATTTGAGAGTATCTTTGTAAAAAAAGTAGGTTTTAGATCATCACACCTTCACATACTTTCACTGGAATTTTCCTCTGTATATATACTGGGATGTGACACTAAGTAGTTGAGAGTATGTATTTAAGAGGTTAAAGGGATATTGTAACTAGTGTTTCAAATCCTGATAACATCCCATACGCTGTCGGTGGGACGTAGATAGGATGTCCTAAGGATATACTGGGATGTGACATTAAGCGCTCAGGAGGATGAGTTTAGGAGGAAATTGGGATATTACGGGATGTCCTGAGGATGTAGTAAGTAGGACTTTAAATCCTAATAACATCCCATACGCTGTCGATGGGACATAGATAGGATGTTTTTAGGATATAATGGGATGTGCTTAGGAGGTTTGTGGGATATCCCGGGATGTCCTGAGGATGTAGTAAGTAGGAGTTCATATCCTAATAACATCCCGCACGCTGTCGATGGGACTTGGTTAGGATGTCCTGAGGATATCCCGGGATGTGACATTAAGCACTCGGGAGGAGGTTCGCGGGATATTCCGGGATGTCCTGAGGATGTGCGCATATCCCGCGAGCAACATCCTTGGGATATCCCAAGGATGTTTCTGTGCTATGTGGGAATAAGACCATTTCCCAGCAACGACGCAGTAAACAAATTAGTGACCATATCGAGAAACGGAGGTCGCCAGATAATGGAAAACCTTGTTTTAAAGCGCTCAAGATTTCTGTAGTGAGTAGCAACAGTAACGGACTGTCCATCAATGGGCACATCGATGGAGTTCCTTGCAATATGATCATTGACACAGGAGCTAATGTTACCATCATTCGGAGAGATTTAGCTCAACAGTTTAAAGATAAACTTATTTGGACGCCATCCTGTGTTACCCTTCAGACTGCGTCTGGTAACAAGATCGAGATAGCTGGGAAGTTAAACGTGAAAATCACATTTGGAAGTGCCGCCTACCATCACACGGCATATGTGGCGGATATTACAGATCCATGCATACTCGGATTGGACTTTTTAAGGAAATACAATTTTTCCTTAGACTTGAAAAACAACAAACTGCTTTCAGGATCTGAAGACATGACTATCCATTCTAAGAAGGGATCTTCACCTGGAAATGCCGATGCTTTGTCCGAAAGAACCAGCTCGAGAAACAGCCGAAATCATGCTATGGTCGAAAAGAAACACCAGACTACCAGCTATTCTCCATCTCAGATGCTCTTCGGCCGAGACCTTCGTCTGTCTTGTGACCGCCTGTTTCATCGCCGTACGGATGCGCCATCATCGACTGAGGATCACATCCAAGATGTCAAGGCCTGTTTTGAAGTGATGCACCGTTCCGCACGAAAGCGAATGAACTTGGCGACGGAGAAAGTGAAGTACAGATACAACACGAGAGCTACTGGACATAGATACAACAAAGGAGACAAGGTGTGGTTGTGGAACCCGATTCAACGAAAAGGAGTCAGTCCTAAATTACAGTCACCTTGGGATGGTCACCACACAGTCTTAAACAGGCTGAATGACGTCGTGGTTCAGTTCCGTCGGAACTCTAAACCTAAAATCGTTCACTACGACAGGTTAGCTCATTACTATGGCCATAGTACGTAATGTAAATAATTGTAAATAATGTAATACCATGGTCCTTTTTGTTTTTAAATGTGTATTAGTATTTGATTTGTTTAAGTTATCTATTACATTTATTGTTCATGTTGTTTGATATTGTAATGTAATGTTTATGCCTATGCCTCAGTTGTAAGTTTAACTCAGGGATTGTACTGCCCGAGACGTGCAGTCCTTGGGAAGGGGGCAGTGTTACGAATTTGGTATTTAAAAAGCTAATGTTAGTTCAATTATAAATTAAATGGTTTTATTTCTCGCGCAGTGCAGCGCGTGACGAATATTAAAAGAAAGCTAAGCCGGAAAATTGAAAATACAAGAGCGCGTGCATTAAATAAATAAATATCTCTTTTTGATTTCGAGAAAGTACGAGAAAATTCTAGCGCGTGATTTTAAAATCTTATAAAAGGAGGAAAACATCTCAGTTCGTAGTTAGTTGCTTAGTTTGTTGTTGTTTAGAAAACTGCTCTTGTTGATTGTGGCGAATTCGCGGATTAGCTTTCTTTAGCTGTTTTGAATTACGTTCTATTGGACATTTGAGTAGTTAAAAGATAACTACTGTGAGATATTGTAATACTGCATGATAATTTGAGAAAATGTAAGCATTTTTGTTGTGATAATAATAAATTTTTGTTCATTTTTCATCGGACTTGTGCATTCATTTCGTAACGAACCAGTACGCACGCAACAATGCATAATATATTATGCATTATACATAATACATTATACATTATATATAATACATTATACATTAGTAGTACACATGAAAAAATTAATACAGTCAATAATAAAAGTTCCTAAGCTCTACAGACATATTACAGAGCAGTACCAGTGCGCATTATGCAACTTATAACTATATACATTATACATTAATAATACATGCATACATACATTACATTAATACATACATAACATAAAAGGTGCATTCGATGCATTAACACATTGATAATGCATTCAGTATATTAATACATACAATAGTAAAAGTTCCTAAACTCTACAAACATATTGCAGAGCAGTACCAGTGCAGATTATGCAACTTATAACTTATAGTTCGTTATACATTATCTATTAATAATACATGCATGGATACATTACATTAATACATGAACATAACATAAAATGTGCATTCCCCTATTCGATTAGATTGAGCGTTAAACTTATGTATTAACCTTACATTAACTGGTATAAAGATGTTAATACGTATGCAAGAGTAATGTAAAATCTGAAAGCTTTCAGTTTTTTTTTTTTTTTTCAGTTTTTTTTTCGTGTGTTTTGTGTGTGTGTTTGTGTGTTATTTATGATATTGTATCTCCAATTAAGTCATCAAATCAAAGTTAAGTCTGAGTCTTAGGTTAGCCAAAGGCTACACAAAAATAATTAACACTCAAGTTGGCTCAACCTAAACCGGCGTTACAAGCACTATTGGCAGGAATAAAGCAACGCCGAAGACAGAATGTTATCATAGAATTTCAACTAGTTACGTGGCCTTCAGCAGGAGGAACATGCTCTGTCTAAGCAATCTAAAATCTCCACTTAAGTACTATCTCTTTCTGCCTCATTTAAATACGCGAGAGCTAAAATTAGCTTTCTGGTAGGAAAGAGGAAAGGCAGAAGTGACAGTAAATATGCATAATATAAAACAACTGACTAGATAAGATAAATAAATACACTATGTCACCCTGGTAAAGCAGAAGCAAGTTACAACATTAGCTTTTTTAATGACAGTGCCATGCCTCACTTCAACAAATCATAAATTAACATATTTGAGGGACACATGCCCAGGAGAGAAAGAAAAATAAAAAATGTCCGTCCCATGAAGAGAGTTAACTGATGTTTTTATGGAAGAAAATTTCGTATTCCTACAGTAAAATCTCCTCATCATTTTCGACTTATGAGGTTTCATCATACATTCACCTTTCTACACGTACAACAAAATAAAATAAAATTTTCGCCTATTTTGTCTGTTTAAATTGTTAAATGTGTTAATGTCCTTTTTTATAATTTAGAGTCATTAGGCTATTTTTGAAGCAGGAGATGTTAAAAACGAGCAATGCACACCACTGCATTCAACTCATCAATTTTATGTTATAAAATTTCTAACAATCTTATACATTTGAAAGTAATGTAATATAAATTTAGTAAAGCACTAGCAGATTCACTGTGAAGATGAGATTGACATAAATTGCTTAATGAGGGCAAAAACTATTCTCTATGATTTGAAAATCTTTCCTCGAACCTGGACCTCTCGAATACACGCCGAGTGTGCTACCTTTACACCACGAAGGCATACTGGAAGAAGTGAGAAATGATTTCCATCGGTTTGTATTATGAAACTTGTGCAGAATCGTAGATGCTTTTATTTAAGCGTATTTATTGTAATTGGCTTTTATTTAAGTGTAGATGGCTTTTATTTAAGTGTTGTTTCTTAGTTTCTAAAGTATAAATAAGCCATCATCTGAGGTCCAGGTATGAATTAATGCATTGTACATTAATTCTTATGGGGAAAATTGTTTCTGTTTAGAAAAATTTCGGCTTACTAACCGCTTTCAGTTTAGAACTTAATTCATTTCGTGAACCGAGGTTTTATCTGTACAAATATATTCGGGTAAAAAGAAGTTGAGTATGCACATGTTATTATCAAAGGACCTGCATGAACTTTTTTTTTTTTTTTTTTCTGTATTTGTAACTTTCTTGGTCAAGGTTAAATAAAAACTCCGAACCGGATTATAAGTGTAAACAAACGTAGGATCCTCAAAGCTGAAACGCAATCACAAATGACCTTCAAACGCTGACATAACTTTTCGGACATTGGCGCATATGTTATGTAACGTATTACGCGAGCAAAGGCATCATGGGAAAACGAGGTCACGTCCGACGTCTTTACTTTCTACGCCTTTCATCCATGACCTATTTTTCTTGTTGTTCATCGCCAAAACGGGTGCCAAGTTTGCCAGGTATAGGCGATAAATTTTGCCAGCTGTTCTCGTAAGCATGACTTGCAGCTAACTTTTTCTTTTGTATATTATTCACGCTTTCTTTTCGCGATTTTTATCTAATTTAGTATGGGAAGGTTAATGGACGGTTTTGCAAGCTTAAGGACAAATGCCTAGAAGGCTTTTATTTAAGTGTTGTTTCTTAGCTATTTAATTTAAATTTTATCATTTAGCTGGTGTTTGTTCAAACGCCATTATATTTTTTTAGTACAGCAATTCATTTAAACGTAAATGTATGTGCATCTATTAAAATATAAGTCACGTTTATGGTTGCTTAGCTATTGTCAACCTTACCGAAATTTACGGCAAATGCAATTAAACATACAGATTCAGGAGATTATTTAGAAACTGGAACAGGCACCACTCGAATCACTTGTTAATTACCTAACTTAGATGATTATTATCAAAAGGTTTTAAAGAAATCCTTTGTGGGAAATGCTTCTTTATTCTTTAAAATGCCAGTAGCAGTTTGACGAATTTTCAAAAAAGAATATGAATAAGTATTCTTCAGGCAATTGAGAAAAAAGTATTTATTACATATTATTATATATTATTACTGCATATATTATCATTTGCATATATATATCATTTATTCTATATATTATCATCTGCATATATTATATATATATATATATATATATATATATATATATATATATATATTATCATCTACATATATTATCATCAATAAGCAATTAGAAAATGATTAATATTTATTAACCAAAATACAACTTTTTTTTGTGTGGAATGCAACAACTGTTGAAAAACTTGGAATACAAAGAAAAGAACACATACAAAAATGGCGAAATTGCTTATTAAAAATAAAGAATTACACTGGTATGCAAATCTTAAGGAAAAAATTCATTTTTCAACATATAACAATGAAATTGTTGAAGAGGGTTTTTGAGATCAGTACAATGAAAACTTATATCAGTTGAAAGCTGACTCATGTGCAGATCATTACCATTACATAAGACTGTACGCCAAACTGGCTCAAAACGTGAGGAGTCAGCGCGCGCAACAAAGAAGAAAGGAAGCACATTTCTAGGCATTATTTTGTGGCTTCCTTTCTTTTCCTTTTGCAAGTGAAATTGAGACTGTACGTGCAGTACGGCTAAGAGAAAACATCAGAGCGCCTTTACTCGTGGTGGGCGCCCTGATTGCGAGACTTTAATTTATGGAAGAGAAAGGAGCCTATAGTTGTCAAATCTGGCGAGTAAACAGAGTGGTTTATAACTGTAGCGTTTTACTTTTACGAGCAACTGCTTGACGAGAATGGATTGGTGTGATGTAGCAGGACTGGTGTGAAGTTTTTTCAGGGTTTTCCATGACAATTTTATGAGCTGCGGTAACTTTTCAACAACAATTGTCGAGCTTTTTTAATGTTTTCATTCACTAGAGAGAGAAAAAGGCTACCGCTCCTGAGTTACTCCTTACTATCCTTGCGTCAACCACGAAATCATCCGTACTAGTGAAAAGCATTAGATCTTGTTAATGCTTGATCTCCGCATGCTTTGCGAGATAAATTCCTCCGTTGTTGTTTTTCCCGCAAGCTTGAGACATAGTTTGACGTCTGTCGCCCAAGAGTTTCGAACTGATAAAAGTGCTGTTTCATGAGCTTGGAATGCCTTCCAAAAGACAGATATGATAGTAAGAAAAGTTGGTAGCGGTCGATCAAAGAAAAGAACGGTGATTTATGCCCGCAATTAAAGACATTTGCTTCAAATGCAAGTGAGTTCTTTTGTGAAATATGGATCGAAGAAATCACCTGGATGACTTCACAGGTGAAAGAATGATCGGAAAGCTGTTGAGGGGCGTAGTGTGACCAGGGTGCTTGAAGAGGTCAGGATCAAGAAAAGCGTCATTTTGCGCGCTTGGAAAGCCTTCCAAACCATAGGTTACAGCTGTTAGAAAGGTTGGTGGTGGTCTCCCAGGAAAACAACTGCTCTGAATGACCGATATACTGCTCTGCAGGCGAAAATAGATAAGCAGCAGGCAGCGAGCAACACTGCTCAGCAGCTGTGCACGACAACTGGATGACAAGTGTCCAGATTTTCTGTGGTCAGACAAATTCATAAAGGTGGCCTGTTTGCTCTCCATCCTGAATGCTGCATACCACTGACAGCAGGACATTATGAGCCTCCCAGACGTTACAGTGGTTAGCGACTCTGATTGTCATGCCAAAGTGTCCAGGTCCGAACCCCGGAGAACCGGACATAGATGCTTGTTTTTTTTTTTTTTTTTTTTTTTTTTTGTTCATTTAATTATGGCAAAGCACACTAAAGCTATCTGCCTGAGGGAAGGGATGCTTTCGTGGATAAATTTCTAATAGAAACTGGCTCGTATACATGCTGCACATGGGAAAAACCACCGAAACGCCCATGCAGCCAGCTCGTTTGCTTGGAATCGATGAAATTACCAGTTTTCAGCGACTTTACCGCTCGACAGTTGGTGGACTGAATGGATGTTTGTAAATGTATAGTGTCTTTGCGACATGCGGGTGCTCTATATCTATGGCGAACCGTAAGTCCTCTCGTGTGGTTTGGTAGTTGGGGAGAGAGGTGGGAAACCTTTGGATCCACCCCCGCGGTGCTGTTCGTCAAAACGGGGTGGAACTGCGTAAAATCGCATCGTCACTTACATGGTGCCGAAGGCTCTTGGTAACGACAGGCCTAATCTTGTACTCCTTGCCGAGATGAATTTCGTGGGCCTTTTTCTGACAAGCGGGATTATTCAACAACAGCAACTTTTACAATCGGCTCCAACGCCTTCTTGGAGCATGTGAGACGTTTATGTACCAGGACCTGATTCATCTTTGTTGTAATCTCTACCTTCCTTAAACATCTCTTATACCACCTATAAACTCATATATTTGGTTATATATTAGTTATATATTAGTGTTGTCCTCAGAGACTTTTTGCAACACGTAAAATGTGTTTGTAGCAGAAATTCAACATTTGAAATTTAATGCATGATGAATTAAATACATTAGCAAACTAGCAAAACATTTTTAGTTATTGGAATTGAATTTATTGATGGAAGGGGATTCCCGGACCCCGGGTCCCCCTCTCTGGGGTGCTTTTCCTCAAAATTGGATGGAAGTAGACGTCCAAGCTGTTTGAACCTCTGTACTCCATTCTTCTATATGACTCGTCAACAAGCAAACAAATAAACGGTTTGAAATTATAGTTTAATAGTATTTTTCTGTTAAATATAATATTGTTTATTCCTCTGCCTCGTGTTTTATTTTTACTGCACTTGCATTAATTGTGAATTTGAGTTAACCGTAGCCAAGCGAAACATCCCTCCGATGATTTTAATGTATGCGATGGCGGCGTTGGATGTATTGCTGCAATTTTTTTAATATTTGGAATAAAATTGCTTTTTAATTTTTAAATCACCAATCAAAACAATTCAACCTGTTTCTTGTTTTCCAATCTCGTCTAGGTTTTTAAATTGTGTTTTACTTTTTTATTTTGCCCTTTTTCCATAAAAATTGTATGTATTAAGAATTATTCATTTTTAAATTATGATAAATAGTTTTCATTATACTTATTTTATATGATTTTCTCCTTACTACATGATACAGCTTTATATCAATAAACAATTAATTATCAGTTTTATTATTTTTTTATAATATTGGAATCTTGATTATGCTGATCAGTTGGTGTATATTCGGCTATCGATCTCCAGATGACCCTTTTCAAAATTTCATTGCATCACCGTTGAGAAATCCTGCTGTACAGAGTCGTCTTTATGCAAGGTTCCACTGGGCACTTGCTCGGGGCTACACTAGCATAGGGGCCGTATGCTTATGCGCTTACACTTCATTTCTATGAGTATTTGCACACTGATTTGTCCAGGAACCCATCTGCTGTTAAGACTGCACGTTTGCTGTATAAAAAATTGTAATCCCTGGATTTACCTATTTCAGATACCAGCCTATAAAAGAATCAAATAAAAAATTTGGTATTGAAAATAAGTTTTATTTAAAAATTTGCTTATTGTTTTCCGATATTATACGCATGTGTACTCTAAAAAAAGTAACTCAATTACTTATGACATTTTTTTAAAAAGGGCAAGTAACGACATCTGGTGGAAGAAAGAAGTAACTGTTACAACTCAATTGACATTTGTCAGAATTTGTTTCTTTCATTATTTTCTATTTTTCCGCTGCATGTTATACATTGCAAGAGATGTAAGGTAAAAGAAGATTAAAAAAAAAAAAAAAAAAAAAAAAAAAATTAACTTCACGTGAAAATTAAGTTCTGTAAGTATTACGTATAATTTATTTTGAATCGTAACTTTTATATTAATCCCTGCCCTGATTGGTATACTGATTACTGCTGTTGGTTGCCGAAGCATTGGGTCCGGATTCGAATTCCGGAGCTGGTTTGCATGTTTATAAGTGTGTAGTGTCTGTGCGACATGAAGGCACTCTGAGACAATGACGACCCAAAAGTCCTGTGGACAGGCTTGGTGGTAAGAGACGAAGGATGGGTACTCTTGCATTTGTTCCTCGGAGGCGAAACGTCTCTTCTCGTGGATATAAAATTGGTCGCTCCTTCTGATACTCCGTGAGAAACTTTCTCGATTATGAGACAACTAAATGATCGATAACTCATTCCCATTGAATACATTAAATAGCAAGGATCCGCCCATTTGAAACAAAAACATTAACCCCTTCCAGAAAGATTCATTGAGTTAAAAAAGTTTACAAATTTTATTTACAACTTTTAATTATCTTTCTTGCAGAAATTTTAGCGTACTTCAACGTTTCTATTTTTAAACTGTTAAATGGCGAATCATCTTTTTTTTAACTTTCAAATGTCCTTCTTCCTTTCTTCTTTAATTTTCAAATGACCTTCTTCCTTTCTTCTTTAACTTTCAAATGTCCTTCTTCCTTCCTTCTTTAACTTTCAAATGTCCTTCTTCCTTTCTTCTTTAACTTTTAAATGTCCTTCTTCCTTTCTCTTTAACTTTCAAATGACCTTCTTCTTTTATCCTTTAACTGTTAAACGTCCTCTATTTGAACTGAAAATATATGCCCATTTTTAGATAAAAATTGATTTTATTAGTGGCACATTTAAGTTCATTAATACACGAAAATGTAAAGTGTAAAACCTAATTAAGATAACCAGTTACAGTTCCAAATGATCTGGTCTTCTACGGATGTGACTGCTTTAGAGAACATTTTTATTGGTGACGTTCAGTACATGCAATGTCCGATTAACCGAAGTGATACCCGGGACGCCGCCGAAATCATGATTAGTCCCAGGAGAAATTAAAACTAAAGGAAAAAGGAATGAATAATGTTATTTTTAATTAACAGAAAATTATTAGTAGTACTTTTTTACACTTTGAATTAGTTTAATATGGGTAATAAACTTATTTGCTTGGGTATCAGTACTCAAAGCAAAAAGAATAAGTTGTAAATAATGGAAGAATAAACATTATTTATTAAAAATTCAGAGAGTTATAAACAGAATTAAAAGATTAATATTTGCAAGAGAAATTGAATGCGATCATTGATTTTGAACTTGAAAAACATAATTTCATCTTGCTGTTATTACTAATATCCCACGTAATTTTTCTTTAGAATTCTTCGTATACATTTTTGTTTTACACTGATGGTTTGTGCTAGAATTTTTTTCATCGTTATGCAATAAACATACTTAGCTTCTGCTTTGGAAATGGCCTGGTTAGTGTGCAGCGCGGTTAAACAGGATAGTTAATCGAGAGTTGACTGCATCTTTAATTATTTGTATTCTCAGAAATCCTGGTCAGTTTGAGAGAAAGTCTTGTTGGAGAGATCATCTCCGGGATAATTCGTTGACGATCGTATTTATAAGGTAATCTGCCTTTATATACGCCTGTATGATATATATATATATATATATATATATATATATATATATATATTTCCATTTTTATATTTAATAATTTTTTTGCGAAGATTGCATTCTGTTTATTTTGTTTATAAAGATTACTTTGAATTAACATAAATGAAAGCGACGCTGTCGGGGAATACTTTATTTCAAGTGTGAAAATATAACTACTACTCACCCTAAAAGTAATATCTCACGATTTAAAAATATATAAACTAATCGGAACTGCCACATTCATAATAAATTCTATATAGTGCATTAACTTAAATTCATCTAACTTAAAATCTACCAAGTTGGCTAAAACTCACCTTACCAATTTGGCATCATAATGCTTACTTGAGTAAAAGACGAAACACCTTCGCATTTATTAATTATTGTTAATTGATCGGGGTTGGTTTGTTCCCCTTGAAAAGTTTATCAATTTCCGATCAACAATGATAATTACTTGGTTTGTTGATTACTTTTTCATTTTTTAAAAGTTCCATTTTCAACTTTTTCCTGATTCATATTTGATGTTTCTTTTTGAAAAGTTTCAAGATTCATTATTAAATGCTTATAAGTTACTTCATTCAACTAAAATTCTACTAACTTTCTCAAAGGAGATAATATACTCAATAATCCATTAGTAAATAAATTATTATTTTATTACTTTGCAGCGCCAGTATTAGGCAATTTATTAAGATTTATTAATATATTTACTTTAATTCAATCTTATATATATATATATATATTAACAAACAATAAAAACGTAAGGAAGGACTATTAACAATCCTGCGCCTAGGCTGCAATGACTTAATTAAACATAATTATAATTAAAGGGTAATACTCCTATTAAAAGTCTTATATTTCAAATTAAATTAAGAAAGCTAATAAAGTAAAAGAATTACAATTTGAAGTCTAAATAAGATCCAATGTACAAATCTGTAGTTTTTAAATAATATTAAAAGTTTGTTTTAAACTTAAAAAAGTTTAAATAAAACTTTACAAGTATTAAAAGTTAAATCGGTATGAAAAATTGCTTTACTTGAAATGGCCAATAGTTGTGAATATACATAAAATTGGGACAAAAATTGTTATTGATAGTTATGACAAAAATTTTCAATCATACTTAAAGCCATATAAAGAAAATTTACTGAAACGATAATGAAACAATACTGACTGTTCAGGGGGAATTAGCTTATTTCATACTCCTTCCAACTTTTCAGACATCGTGTTTCGTCCTTGCTATGCATATGCAAATCGAAAGTAGAAATGAATTTGAAAGTAAATACTTAATTCCCCAAATTTAGGATACCCATACGCATATCAAGAATATCCTACACGATGTAAATTAATTTAAAATTATTAGTAATGAAAAACTTTATTTAAATGCAAAAATACTTTTAGAGCAAAACGTAAGTATCGAATCAATGAAATGCGCAAAACATGTAAAAATATGAAAATAAAACATTATAATGAAAATGTAAATAAAAAGAGTATACGTTAATATATAAAAAATGTTCAATTAAATGAAATATCAAAATGAAAAATGAATTAGGGCAGACTAATTTTAAAATCTAAAAGCTTACTCTGTACATCGTTCTAGTAACTACAATGAAAGTTGCATTATTCTTTATCCCTAGGGCAGGAGTTTTGAATGTTGTTGCCAGGTTTATGAGAATAGTTTTATATATATATCTGTATTTATCTAACAACAGACAATCTGTATTTATAAGTTTATGTGTGCATGTTAAAATGTACTTTGACCTTCAATGTTTAGTCTGCTATTAAAAAAAGATTGCGAGAAATAATTATTTTTTTGAATACAATAATTTTACACGGTAAGTTGCGAAAATAATTTAGTAATAAATCTTTTTGAATTGTAAGTAATATTACACCATTTGTTGACGTTTCTCATGAAATTGGTACACATTGCGAAAGTCTCTTTTAGCCATCTCTATGCAGCTCATCATATATGTTTTATGAATAATTCATTTCAGTATGGTAAGACACATAAACATGAAAAATATTTTATATAGACCTTATGACTTCACTTTGCATGTGAGAAGCGGCATAAAACTAATTGCTGAATCCAGATGCATACAAGTCTTGTTGCAAGTAATATTTTGTATAAGTATTTTTATCGTAAAATGGATCAGAAATGCAAGTGTAGTAATAACGCAACTTTTTCAAAGCTGAGTTGTTAGGCATAGTTTTTTTTGATTTATTCATTGAGTATATAACATGTTTTAAAGACTTTTATCTTATATTTTATATACGCTGATTTAAACCAACAAAAGTAGCTGGAACTATCATGGATGTTTCATATGCAGATGTCCTTCAGTCTGATGCGTGAGCAGATAGTAAATACAGCTGAGCATATTTGCGGAAACCAGTGCGCGACGATTACAGGAATGGTCTAAGAAGAACGTTGGTTATAATATTAGTACAGTGAACTTCTGATTAATTTTGATAATACTGGGAACGACATTCACGGTTAACTCAGAATCACTATTAATCTGAAAGCAGTTTAAAAAAAAACAGGAAAGAGGAGTAACCCATATTAATGTTAACAGAAAAATACTCATAATAATTTACCTATGTTTTGAAGAAATTTACTCTCAGAACAAGTTCATTAGAAATGAAAAGTGGCATCAAGAGCGGATGCGGCTATCGGGAATTCGGGAAATTTCCCAAAGCGTCTTGTCATTTAAGATGCCTGAACCATTATGCAATTTGGTGACTGTTGACTAAGACAAAAGTTACCATA
The DNA here is from genome assembly GCF_044657685.1 of Stegodyphus dumicola. Lineage (NCBI taxonomy): Eukaryota > Metazoa > Arthropoda > Arachnida > Araneae > Eresidae > Stegodyphus > Stegodyphus dumicola. The sequence continues at coordinate 168,292,872 of NC_140770.1, forward strand.
AAGGTGCCAACACCTCTATAAAAGATGCTTTCTGTATGTTATAATTTAAACCTCTTAACCCTTTCCGGAACTCTACCTTTTAAAGTCGAGTTTTGATTTAAAAAAATAGGCAGTCTAATTAGGCCTAGAGGAGTACACAAGTAAAATTTTGTGAAGATAGCACTTATCATTTTAATTATGTGGGTGGGCCCAAAGTGACACACTGATTGAATAGAGCTTCGAAAAGAGTGCTGAAGCGAGCATTGTTGTCAATGAACTGACCGAAAAGATGCGGAGAAACAAAGAATACAGACTCTCTTGTCCTAGATTATCGGTGAGCCCGGTTCTGGGCACATCTAAGGTTCGCCGTTTGATTTTAGGCAAGATTTCAAGGTAAATATTTGAAACTAATATAGAATAAGGATATTAGCATACAACCAAAAAAATAACATAGAAATTTATTTTCAAACAATTCCTTTCATACCCTAAAAAAAATCTGGAAGATTTCTTTGAAAAATGAGGGTCTTCAAAAACTAAACATGGCTAAAATATATGGACTGGTTTGTGTTGAGTTGCCATCTACTATAAATAAAGAATGTTCAGAGTAACCTATAAATCCTTTTTCATTCAATTTTTCTGTGCGTACAGAAGGAAATTTTTAGGTGTCCAGACCGGACAGATTGTACCGCAAAGGGTTAATGGTACCAGTATCTTTATAAAAGTATTTTACCAAGGCTTCTAATGAACTCTGTTATAAAGCTACCAGACCGATGAAAGTTGCTTTCCTCAAGTCATAAACTGAAATTAATATTGATACTGGCACCTTTATGCCGGGGTTCCTGGGCAAGCAATTTTATGATGAAAATTATGATGGAAAACAGAAACCATCATAAAGGTCATGACTTTAATGAAAGTTGCTTTCTCAATGTTCTAAACTGAACTTTATTAAAGTGCCGGCACCTTTTTTTCACGTTAGTGCTTATTCACTATAATAAAGACCCAACCATGGACGTCCCGGCATTTTGATGAAGGTAACACTCTTCGTGGTGCAAACTTAATTACATAAAAAATTTATTATTAAGGGTGCCGGGCTTCCCTTATATGTATTATGAACAATGGCCGACTCACAGAAGGTGCCGGAACCTTACTGAAGCTGGTGACTGGCCACTCATATCTTTGCAGGAAGATGCCGAAATCTTGATAAACTCTGCAGTTTTTATGGTATATGATTAACTTTTTAAGGATAAAAGCCCCTTTGTAAGGAACCCGTGTACCTTGGCGAACAAATATCAACTTGCCTAAAGATGCCGGCACACTTGCGCAAATAGGCCGCGTCCGTAGCGACTTTATTTTGGTGTAAATTTTAATAAAGCTCTATATTCTTTCTTTTTATTATATTAAGTACCAACTTATAACCCTGAATTATATGTAGCATATGAATGCAAGTTGTCTTTGTTTTTGAAATACTGCTACTGTATATACTGTCTGATTTTGTTAAAAAATATGTACAGCCCTACCCATGTAGTGGCGACTGCTGGATTGTACTTGATCTCCTGCTGAGCAGACACTATTCTGTTTGGTACACACCTTAGGTCAGAAGCCTGCTCAGTGGTGATAAATAAATAAATAAAGCTCTATCGATTTCGAAAGCGATTATACAGAAGTTCATTTTCTGCAGGAGCAAAACATTATGCGGAACGAAACTGAGAGGGAGGGGAAGACATTTATTTAGGTAACAATGCAATAAATTTTTTCGCAACATTTAATTACCTAATTAATTTAATGTTCTAAATATTTTCTACAAGTTTTAACACACTTTAACAATTCTACTTTTAAATGATTTTGATTCTATCTGACCATATTAGATTAGTGTGAGTTGTATATTTAAATTTATTGAAATGTGAAAAATTACATTAAAATTTTCCTACGATAACAATATAAGGTTCCAAATAACAAAGTATTTTTTCTCTTTAAAACAGCCCGGTGGATTGGCAATCCGTTTAATCCGCTCTCGATTATTTGGAAATCGACTTTAGTCTCATTACAGGATATGCAAACTGGTGTTCACTTTTATCCAATTTCAGTCGCATAATACTTACATTGTAACAAATATCAGCTTGTAATACAAATATATAATATTACGTACTTTGTAGTGACTGAGAAACCGTAATGATTTCGATGAATGCATTTAGTATTATGGCAATTAAATAATGAAACGGGAGGGAAAAAGTATAAATTCCAATTATTTTCCTGAATTTCAACTACAACGAGTCTACTCACTCAGTCTATAAAAATTCACCTTTACGCAGAAGATGAAGACAGCTTTGCTTACCTTTCGTTTATGGATCCAACAGTGCAGGTGAAATCTCCGAAATGAAATCTTACAGAAGTAATGTTTCATCATCCATTAATTATAGGAATGCGTATTTATACACAAATCACATTTATTCAGTTTTAACTAAAATAATAAGAAGCAACGGCTACATTAAAGATATATATAAGCACGCAAGAGAGAGTAATTATAAAAAAGAATAGAAAAAATAAAAAGATCATAGGATATCATGTTTGGCCTTGGCGCGCGTGCCTTGGCGTTTCTAGGGTTACTAGAAGTGAGTTAGAAAAGATACTTTTCCAATGCTTGATTAATTTACAACAATCCCCCTTTGATCACGCAGTTGGCAAAAGGATGTAGATTAGATTTAGCTCACTTCTGAATTTCAGAAATTTTGTTTGGGCAATGGCGTAGTGAAAATTTTTGCAATCATGGAATTTACATTGCAATATGTTACTTTGATTATTTTATTATCTTCCATTTCGCTTAAAAAATATTTAACATTAATGTGCTTTAAGCTAGTATTTATTTTGCCGTGTTGGTTAAGAGATATTGTGGACTTATTGTCATCAAAATATCTTGTCATCAAATATCTTAATGGATAGTTTTTGGTGTAGTCCAAAATATTTGAGAAGGTTTAATATCCATTTGAACTCGAGCGGCAGTGACTGCAGAAATAAGCTTGAACTCGGTAGATGTTGTCATCTCTTTTGATGTTGATTCCTAAGTAGTTTCTGATTTCTTATAAGTCTTTAGCTTCGAAGGATTCATTGAGACATTTGATTAGTTTTTCGATCTTGTCTTCACTTTTGCATGTTATAAGGATATCAACGATGCAATAGATAGTAATCAATTATCGTGTCATTTCCATCTCTTTTTTTAAACAAACATGGGTCTGCGGTACTTTGAGAAACGTTGCTGTTCTCTTAACACTTCTTCGTCCCTTTTATTTCATGCTCTCCCGGTCTGCTTTAAGCCGTAAAGAGATTTTTCTCAATTTGCAAACCTTTTCTTCTTGTCCTCATTGAATTGTGCCTTCCGGATGTTGCTTCTATATTTCTTCTTCTAAATTTCCATGTAGGAACTGTGTGACGTGCGTAGTGATGGCGAGATACCTCACGTACATTTTGCCATATGCTGCGAGAGCAAGAAAGGTTCTGATGGTTATGTCCAACTATTGGTGCAGAAGTATGGTCGTAGTCAGTAGCAAATTTTTGACTACAAGCTTTTGCGACTAGTCGCCCTTTGTAACGAATGACTATTCCACCTTCGTTTTCTCTCATCTTTAAAATCCATCGATTTCCAATAGGTTTCTTTCCTACAGGAAGCTCAAATAGTTCCCAAGTTTTATTTTGCGATAAGGAATTTATTTCTTCAACTGCGAGTGATCACTTTTTCTTTTCTAACTTATCCAAGTATTTCAAATTCTCAGGTATGTTTCAGTTGTGTTTGTTAAAACATCTTAGGAATTCTGGTGGTTTCCGCTTCGTTTTCCTTTGTCTTGGTTATTTTTCAATATAATTTTAGGCCTTTTTCAAAGTTTTTTCATCGTCTTTAACCTTTGGATGGAAGGAAATTTCAATATTTTTATTCGCTGATGACTTTTCGACAAATTTTACTCGACAAATTTAATTCTACTGACAATTAAACGGTTTTTACCGTTTTCTACAAAACATATATTTTTGCTTAATCAATTTACAACAAACCTGTATTACTCAGAAGATGTTTTCCGTTTTTAGAACGACTTCGATAAAGAATAAAAAAAAGCAAATGTTTTGGTATACAAATTTCTAGCAAAGACTTTTATTTGAAATGAGAAATAATCTTCTGCTGCTTTTAAATTTACTCTTCTTTCAAAGTGTCGCTTATAAACGAGCTGTGAACTGAAAGATACATTTTCTCGCTCTCCAAAGAGAAATATTCCTATATAATTCAAAAACGTTGTAAACTGCATGGTATTAACATTTTCAAGTAAAAAAAAAAAGCAGCATTTTAAATTGGAAAAGGAAAAACTCGCAGTCATTACTTATACATGGAAAGACGACTCCGGACAAATATCAGAAAAAAATACGTACTGCTTCTAATGCTTTCAGTAACAAGAGTAAACACCCCGACACAGCAATGGCAAAGTCTTTAAATAAACTTGTTGCAACAATAAATAAAATCATAAACCAAGATTTACAATTTAAAAAGCTAAAATGTAATGTTCGCCAGCTTTTACGGAGGCATGTGGCTCAAGGCAGAAAAATCTCTAGATCCCTGTATAAAAACTATTAACAGGAGAATAGAATTACACTGTGACCCTGCTTGAAACATGAGTTTACCGGAATGACTGCAATAAAAAAGATCTATTTATTATCGAAAACGAAGAGAACAAAATTGAAATTTTCAGTGAAAAGAAATTTTCAGTAAGAATTTTATGCATGTCGCAGGATTCTCTTACAATGATAAATTAAAAATAAAGAGCGAAAAAAAATATTCAAATTAATCAACATACAATCAAGATTATTATCTTTATTTACGATATTTACAGTATAAATTTCATTTCTTTCTCCAAATGACTTTCAGAGACTGAAACTTCATCGAGACAAAGCAACAAGTCATACTTCGAAAAGTACCACTGCATACCTTGAAAAAAGGAAGACTGATACAAGTGTAGCATATATAACTTTTCAAGGTATTCCTGCAAAATTTTCTAACATTTCATTCATGGACTATTGTGTTGAGTTTTTTTATAAGCGCAAACCTACCATGATTGATAGATTTTAGAAAGTAATGGAAATCCATAATGGAAATCCAATAAAGGAAATCCTTTTTTGCCATGGAAATCACGATGCACACTTATAGTCCAAAAAAGGCTATTAGATCGAATATTTAATAAAAATACTCTTTACATTTTAACAATTGATTAAACGGGTCCAAAAACGTTCCAAATGTGTATAAAAACCATCTGTATCTTTGGAGGTTTGGTATTATATGTTATATATTGTTGTAAGCAGTTTTAGAAAACAAAAGTTTCCTCATCTATTGAGAACGCAGTTAACTCTAGGAAGTAGGGTTCATGAAGCGACAGAAAAATCAGACTCTACCTAAAAAGTTAAGTTTTTTTTTTTTTTTTTTTTTTGAGCAGAGGAAAATATATTATCACAAGCATGCATCTAGAACAAAACAGAAGGTTGCCTTCAGCTTTGAACAGCACTAAAATTTATGCTCTATTTTCTTTCTTTGTTTCCTTTAAAGTTTTTACTGTGGAAAATTTTAAATGTGAGTGAAAACGTTTTTTCAGGTACCTAAATCTAGCGGTTTCTGTTGTTAGAAGTTTCATGTTCCTGTGTTAGTAAGTTCACTTTGCATGAGTTTTTGAATATTTATGGTTTTTTTCTAGAAATACAGATTGTTATTTTCAATTGTAATTTCTGGCCCACCAGCGGCCGAGCGCTATAGTCGCTGAACACTGGTAGTTCGGTCCGAGGTTCGAAACCCGCGAATGGGCTGGCTGCATGGGCGTTTTCGTGATTTTCCCCATGTGTAACGTGTATACGAGCCAGTTTCCCTTAGAAAGTCCTCCACGAAGGCACCCCTTCCCTTAGGCAGATAGCCCTAGTGGGCTTTGCCGTAATCTCAATAAACCAAACCAAAAACCAATTGTGATTTCCAAAGAGTACACTTTTGTGAATAGTTCTGTATATTTGAATGCCCTGTTGCTTTTCTGTTTTGCTTTATGTTTTATATATTTATTTACTGAACACCTTCCTGTGCTTCCGTGTTTTAAGGAGTCTGACTCGTGATGGATATTTTGTCCCAAACATAAACATCACGAGCCAGGCTCATGAAAAGAAAGCTGGGCCAAACATAAACCTCACGAACCGACATAGTAATTTACGGCCGTAATCGAACGTTAGTTCTTATGAGCTCACGACAAGAGTTAGTCACGATTCTCATAATTTCTGTTACAAAGCAATTTAGTTAGTAAAATTTAATAAACTCCTAGAAAATGCAAAATTCAAAAGCTTTAAGTGAAAGCAGTGATAGGACGTGCTTGCGCCAACCAGAAAGCGTCTAAGGCGTATGATTATAGATGAAAGTAGTGAAGAGGATGGTACGACGCGTCAGTCATGGATTTGGAAGAAAGTAAAAAACATACCAATAGTTTGGAAGTATTCTGAAGTTCGTCAGTCATGGATTTGGGAGAAAGTAAAAAACACACCAATAGTTTTAAAGTATTCTGAAACTACGAAAGGCAAAAGGATTAAAGTTTACTTGGCAGAAGTATCGCGCAAAACAGGCTATAACACAGGCATTTACTTTTCGGCTCGTATTGTGACTGTTCTCAAGCATCAGTCTGGCTTGCTAACCAAGCGCTGACCCATAACACTTGTGCCCAAATTTCGTAGAGGGTTTCCGGGAAGGGGTTAACTTTTTGTTACACTTATTTCTTGAATATTTTATTTTTTCATGTTTGTCTCCAAATTTTATCACCAAGTTGATCAAATTGAGAGCTATCAACCTAAGGGACCTTGGTGGAGGACATTTTAAGGAAAACTGATTTGTATCAATGTTACATGCGGAGAAAACAACCAGAAAGTTTCTGGAAAACGCGTTTTTGAAGCTTTAGGAGCGAATTCTAGAATCCTGCAGTTACATAAATACGGCTTGGGCAGCCAGCAACAGTAAATTCCAAGTCAGTTTTTAGAACTGCATTTTATTTAATTATCTGTTACCAATTTCAGTTTAATCCGAAAATGGATCTACTCGGATATTTCTCGTATGTTAGGAAGAATTTGTTTACTATTTCAGTTCTCATTGTGTTATTTACAGTTATTGGTCTTGTCGTATTATTAATAATTACAATAAAGTGTTAATTCTGAAGTGATTATTTAAAGATCTGTAATTCGCAAGAACAGGAATAAAGTACCAAGGTAATTTGGGAAATTTGTAATTAATTTCTTTAGTTAGTGAACAGATTAAAAAAAAAAGAGAAAGCAATATATCGACATGACGTTTCTTTCACTTTTTTTTGAGGTTTTTAATTATAAAATGGGTCAAATTCTTTATAATGGCTCAAATTTTGTGTTAATGTCTACAAATTTTGGTATAAATATTGTTGCGTTTATCTCTTCCGACACCAGTTGTTACGTTATTTTCTTCCTTCACGTTCGTACGGGGTGAATAATATCGAAGTAAGTATCGAAACACACTTTATTTATCCAATATTGTCAGGATAGCTCCAAAACACTTTTACAGTTGCCGAAGATCTACTATAAACAGGCTGGAATAATCAGCGACACAGCCTTCACACTGTCAGGCAATAACGGTAGAGACAGCTTCCTGCAAAGCACCCGACTCTGCTTACTCTGAGTACTGTACCTACTCTGAGTACAGCTCCTGACTCTGCTCGGTCGTTCTCGGAACTCCACGTACTCTCGAGACTCTCCACGCTATAACTCGCGAAGCACTCGACGACACACGAGCACAGCTCCCGACTCTTCGGTTCAGCCGTTTCCGGAGCTCAAACGCTCTCTCGACGATGCACTAACTGCGATACACTACCAGATTCCTTCGGTGCACTCGACGACCCACTCGGCATTCGCTGCCCGGCTGTCAACTCGATCGACTCCGCAGGGATTGACTCGCTAGACGAGACACACTCGATACTAACTAATTCTACGCGTACCAGCAGTGTTTATATAGCTTTTGGCTGGTATTCGAGAACGTTCTAGGCTAAACCGGTAAGAATTCGTTCCAGAAGGTTCTCCATCCGTCCATGGCAATATCGCCGATTTTGTCGCCAGCGGGGTGATTTCCCGCTAAATGTGGTAACTCTGCCTTATCCTGCAATTTTATGGCAATCCTAAAACGGCTTTGCGGGGAAGCTATCTCACCGCGCCTGTACATTTCGTAACAATATTAAGATAAGTATTATAAATAACTCAGTACTATTGTTGCTGCCTACTGGATATTTAAACTGCTTTTGATAGATACAATGATGCATTCGAGTGTCATTTCAGTGCTAATGAATAATGGTCTCATTAATTATGTATTTGCTGGAATTATTCCCTGTTGAATAATTTACTTTCATCATTTTTTGCAATTATCTTCTTTAATATCGTTCTAAATGAACTTTTAAATTAGTTGAGATTTCCGTTGAAATATTTACCTCCACTCAATTTACCATAGTTTGATATCATATTTAATAATCTTTGTAAATTAAGCACCTATGTGGGACTACGTAAGCCCCCTAATATTTGAATGCAGAGGATAATAGCTGTTTGATTATCTTCAGTTGCTTGTGGAAATATTACCCAGCAAGGGAACTATGTGTACAGAAAAAGCAACATTACAGGAATTTTTTTCAACTAGTTTTGATAATAATAATATATTATAATAATAATGTAATATAATAATAGTAATAATAATAATACAATATTATAATAATAATGTAATATAATAATATTAATAATAATAATACAATATTATAATAATAATGTAATATAATAATAATAATACAATATAATAATAGTGACGCAATGTAATACAATAAAAAAGCCTTTGAACATAAAAAATAATTGTATTTCTTAGGATTTATTCTGTTTTATGGCTTTTGTGGTTTAGATTTGCATGTTTATTATGTTACTAAAAATTTCTCGGTTTTTAATCTTTTGTACTGCAAATTTTTGTCTATATCTGCAATTATATTTGAATTGCGCCACATAGTTCTCGCAATTTAAATTTTCTTCTACTTTAAAATGTCTAATTTTTATTGAGATAATGTCTCAGGAAATATTCCCTTGTAAAATCTTATTCTTTTTCTTCAGTTACATCTTGCCTTTACGTCTTTGGGTTTCCCTTTTGAAACTCCTTCAGTGATTGCTTTTCTTTGTATTTCTTTCGTTAGACGAAGTAAATTCAATGATATTCTTCCCTCAGTAGTCTCGAAGAATATCAAAATAGAAACTGAACTCGGCATATTGTTCCAAATTAAAGAACTTTCCCAACATTTTTACAGACCAGGAGATTGTAATCGCTCATCTTCATGAACAAACCGCTGAAAGCAGTTTGAAGGAAGCTTCTTTAACAGTAATTGTTATTATTCCAGATGTTCTGTGCTATACTTTTGTATACTGAAGTCAAACATCCATAAGAAGACATTTCTTTTTTCAAAATCTTTAATGTAGTATAATTCAGTTCGCAGCAGGATATGGACCATTTTCGGTCTATCTCTCGTCAGGTCTGGACAATATTTCAACAATAGCTATACTGTAGACCAGTGGTGCTCAACCTTTGGCCTCTCGCGAGCCCATTTTGGCCAAAGTTGAAGAACATTTCCAAAACATCAACTTTTTGTTAAACATATTTCCAATATAATGTGATACATCTAAAATATTAATTTTGGCAAATGGGTTTGAGACAAATTTTTTTTCAGTGCATTTAAGTTTTCCGAGAATTTCTCTGTTTCAATTGCCTTGTGGTTATTAATATGGCTTGATAAATTCTGAAAATGGGTGAAATTTTTTCTTTCATCTGATTTATCCACAAATTTAACTTTATCTGAAAAGCAGTTACAGTCCCGGTCAATTGAAAAAGGTTTTTCTCCCCCTGGAGATCTTCTTTCAGTTTTTTCAGTTTAGCTGTTATATCCGTGAGAAAACACAGATCGGATAACCAATTATGATCGTCCAATTCTTTATAACTTTTGTTTCCGGATTCCAAAAATGCTTTATTGACGAAAGAAGTTCTACAAATCTTTGAAGTACTTTTCCCCGTGCTGAGCTATCTAACACCGGAAGGAAGCAGTAAGATTCCATGTTCGCTGTCAAGTTCATCAGTCAGCAATCAATTATTTTGTAACGTCTTGCAAGATATCTCTTATGACTATAAATGCTTACAATATTTTAACAATCAAGAAATATAAATGAATGGTTATTTTTAAAATATTTTTTGCTCACAGTACTTAATCGGGCCGTCGAGCACATAAAAAACGATCGGCGAGCACAAGGTTGGGCACCGCTGCTGTAGACAGTCTGGAACCATAGACGATGCTTTTTTGAACGTGAGGATACTTTGCTTTTCCCCTTCAAGAAACCCGCATAAAGCGTCTTCAGACTTGGTTCCTGCAAATTTTAGGAAACAAAAAACTAAATTCCAAACTACACGATTTCTTCCACTATCTATTGATAAGCTGACATGCCCCTTTTGAACTCACTTCTAATAAACATCTTTCCTAACACCAATTCTCTAAATGACTTACTCCTACCATCTAGTACAATAGAAAATGCATAGAATGCTGCTTCAAGTTTAGAAATTTTTGGAATTTTGTACATACAGTCAGACTGTCAGAAAAAGGCATGCACGCTTTAACAGATAGTATCAGATCATTTCGAAATTGAACTGAATTATCTCTACAATATGCAGGAGGGTGCTTACTCAGCACATGTCGATACTCTCATGACTGTGACACATGATGTATTACAGCGAATCAAAAGGGCCATGGGGAATCTTGAAGGACGTAGTGTAGAGCAGAAAATCGACTGTGCTGGAGGTCATTCATTCGTCAACACATATGCAGCAGTGTCTGCTGACACACTGAGCAACGGTGTTCAGGCAACCGCTTGCCGTCGTGCTACGTGTCTGGCCGCTAATGGCCACCATATTGAGCAAATTGAGCACCTTACTGATACTCTGCATGTTGAGCACTCTAATACAGCACTCCACTCAAACTACAGGCACTGAGCAACTATTGCTGCTTTGTGCAGAAAGATTGTTTTAAAGCTAAAGTAACTTACGACGTGCATGATTGTAGCAACCTATAATTAAAATCACCATTAACACATAATAAAAAGCTTTTTTCGTTAATATGTGTATACATTTTTGATGTACCCTACATTATTTAATTTTGAAGAAATATTGGGTTTTTATTTCGCAGCAGAAGACATGAAAAATATCCTGAGATTCAAACTTTGGTTTAACAATTTCTCCCTCCCCCCCATTACTCCCTTTGATGAAGAGCATGGCGTAATCCATTTTTTTTAGGTTTTATTTAACTTCGAATTAATTCCTTCTCACAGTTGCCAGTCTCTGCCGGTAATATCTTGGTTAATCGGAACTAACTGGTTAACGTTTATAACTGTAATAAATTTTCTTTAGAATTTATTTAATTTTTAGTTAACCGTTTCTCTCTGTTTTATCTTGGTTAATCGAAAGCTGAAGGAAATCGATTTTTTTAAGGTTTATTTAATTTTGGTTAACCATCTCTCCCAGTAATATCTTGGTTAATCGGGAGTTTACAGTAATTAATTTTCTCTAGGGTTTATTTAATTTTGAGTTAACCATCTCTCTCGATGATATGCTGGTTAATCCGAAGCTGACTGTAAATATATTTTTAGGGTTTATTTATTTTTAGGGTTAACCATCTCTCTCGATGATATGCTGGTTAATCCGAAGCTGACTGTAAAAATATTTTTAGATATTTAGGGTTTATTTCATTTTGAATTCGGCACCTCTCTCCGCATTATATCGGTTAATAAGTATGCTAGATATAATAGATTTTCTTTATAAAAGTTTATTTACTTTTATTTACTATAAATTTATTTAATTTTGAGTTAAACATCCATCCCGGTAATATCTTGATTAATAGGGAGTAATCGTGACTCCCGGTACGACCCTGGTGAGTTGAAAGTTGACTATACAATAATATTTTTAGGATTTATTTAAATTTGGCGTTTTATAGAAAGAAACTAAAAATTATACCCGCTTTGAAAATGGTGTCTAAAATGTTAAATGCAGAAATTAATTATTAGGTGTATTATCACAACAATGGAAATGACGACAAAAAGCAACGATAACAGTAACAACAACAATGACAATGTCGCCGAAAACAATGATAATAAGGAAAAAAAATAGTATTATAAAATAATTAATAACTTTTAAAGTTTTAGCTTTATGTTTTTCCTTAAATGTGCATATAGTCAGTTACCTTTCCTCAATATTTTTATTTCTAATAAAATATAGAATAAGTTATGGAAATAAAACATCGTATTATTTTTTCGATTTTCAAAATATATTCCTATCTATCTGTGCCATATGCCAATGAAAATAACCACTTTCATTTCTGTACTTTAACAGAAATATATATCAACTGTCTTATTGTTATCTAATATTGAAGATCAATAAAAATAGCTTCCATATATTTGCGATACACACACCCTATGAGCATGGTTGCCGGAAGAATGGTTATGCACATGGTTTCCATAGTTTGGCGCTTTCTGACAATTTGGCTACTTTAGATGGTTGTGGTAGTACGTAAGTACCGAAATAAATTACACAACCAATACAAAATTTTAGTACTCTAAAATTTAAGCCCTTTTATATCTTTCATAAGCGTAACTGCTCACCCAGTGATCGAGTGGTGCAGCCGCCGAACATTGGTAGTTCGACTCGTAGAGACATTAGGATTTTTGGAAGCCAGAAAAGATGAAAAATAACAAACGCCTTCGCCGGGAATCGAACCACGGACCTCTGGGACACCGACTACACCACTACACCACGAAGGACGCTAGGGAAGTGGAAGAAATACCTTATATACTCCCCTTTTTTTAAAAGGCGATTAGGGTTTTAGGGGACCTAGTCGCCAAATCCTGGGTGCGGAGAATCATCATCCACAACACTTTTAGTTCGGGTGCCATTTGTAGAGTCATTTGGATTTTTTTTAGAGGCAGAAAAGATGAAAAATAGCAAACGCCTTCGCCGGGAATCGAAACACGGACCTCTGGAATACCGGCCCAGCGTGCAGAAACACTATACCACGAAGGACGCTAAGAAAGTGGGAGAAATACCTTATAGACTGAAGCTCAAATCCCGGTGAAAAGCCTATCTGTATGCGAGTTTTGTGATTTTCTCTGTGTGTAATGTTATTACGAACCGGTTTCCTTTAAAGGTTTTCCCAAAAAGCAGACAGTCTTCACGTATATGCCATGATCTATCGACTCCAGTTCGGGAACGCTCAGTCGTGGGTAGATTCTGCCATGCCTAAAAAATCATTTCTGCTGCTATGGAAGGATTACCTTCAGCATACTGGAAAGTTCACTAAGACCGTAATTGAATGAAAAATAATTATGATCACTTTTTCAATGAAATAATTGTCCTGTTCTCTACCACAGTCGCAATTATGGTGTATATCTAATAGCGGGAAAGCGCACTAGGCCTATCTGGCTAAGGTGAGGGAGGCCTTCGTGGAGGACTTTCTAAGAGAAGCAGCCGCATTGGCCATTATCGAGATCTTTTAACCAAGTTTCTTAGAAAAAATTTTCTACAAAATTATGGAGTATTTACAAGACTGTTTCAATTAATATATGCCACTAAACTGGATAGGACAAGGAGGTGACGCATCATGCAGTAACCACCTCAGTCTTTGGATTTAATCCTTTTCCTTAGGGGGGTTGCGAAAATTGATTAACTTTTAAATGACTTCTTTCAAAAATATTCAGTCGCTTTTTTGTTTTCCGTTTCTGGACAGAAAACTGTATTCACTACGCTAGAGGGAAAAGCCAACAATGTTGCTTCGATAACAGCTTTAACTGGGTATATTTCTCTCGGATGACATTTAAATTCCAAAACTTAGCCTATTTATGCGTTTTGAATACAACTTGACTTTGTATGATATAGCTGTATATCAGTAAACCATTAATCACATGTTTTATTAAATTTCTTTTGTAATTAATGCGATCTTGATTATGCTGATGAGTTGCCTGTGCACATTTGGCTTTCTAACCCAATAGACTCTTTGATCATCAGAAACCGCTTTTAGAATTTCATTGTACACATTTGACTATCCATCCCTTGATCATTATTGACCCCTTTTAGAACTTCATTGTGGCCCCGACCGAGGTATTGGTTAGTGACTCTGACTGCCGTACCGAAGGGTCCGGTTCGAATCCTGGAGAAGGCATGGATATTTGTAATGGTATGGATATTTGTAATGGTATGGATATTTGTAATGGTAATGGCATGGATATTTGTACGGTATGGGGGCACTCTAAATATGCGTTGAGCCGAAAGTTCTCTCGGGAAGTTGACGGTAGGGGAAGATGGAGGAGAGGCCCTCGGACCTGTTCTCCCGAGTTTCTTCTTCTTCAACTTACCGACGATAGGCGCAATCTTGCCTCCTTGCCACAATGAATTTCGTGGTCTTACTGATATCATGCAAGCGAGATTAGTCACAACATTGACAGAATATCATTGTCAACATTTGGCTGTCGACCCCCAATTTAGCCCTTGTTCATCATCATTGACCCCTTTTGGAATTTCATCGACCTCCAATCGACCCTCTTTAGAATTCCATCGACCCCCAAGGACTCCTGATTTATGGTATTATATGAATTTTAATAAATAAATAAGTAAAAATAAATTTTCACACTTCTGCAACTACAAACTGAATAAGAACCAAATCCATTATTTCTATTTCCAATACATACATTTGAACATTATATTAATTTCTCACAGCTTCAAAATGACTTTTGACCCATAGGTGGAACAAAATAATTCTTTCTGTGAATTGAGGTTATCGAAGATCTATCTGCTATCTACCTATGCAGACTCAGCAGTAGCTGAAGGACGGGTTATCGACACTGGAAGTTATTCACATTCACTTTCCTTCTCACAAGAGCCCGAGATAAAAAAATAAAAGGATAGAAACAATGTAAATCAGGTCCAAGGACGTCGATTAAGACGCACTTACAAAAGTGAATGGATAGGTTATCAATTACAGTTATCGGAAAAAAAAAACATGTGTAAGTACTCGAAACTATGTCTCCTTCCGTTGTGACGTAATGCCATCCAGAAACAACACAGTTCCGCTCTGACAGCCGGTTGAAAAATGTTCTGATATCAATTTAAAACTTCTGTTTAAATACCATATTTATATTACAGTTGATGCCGCTTAGTGGTCGCGGTTAATGCTATCATTCGGATATTGTTATCGAATTGCCGAAGTATCTCTCGTTCGAAAACGGATCAGTTATTATAATAGACAATGCGGTTAATATTGTCAAAATATTATGGAAAAAATATTTTGATGAAGTAAAGTCGCCAAATAGAGGCCCAGTGGCTTGCGCGTCGCGCAACAGCACCACAGGTCCGGGTTGCATATAAGCATTCTGTACCGCGCCACGCGCATAGGGAAAATCTGTGATTGTGATTGGACATACTTTCCCGTGACACCATTTTCTCTTGGCGTATTGATGTTCAGGAGGGATTATTGCGGTTTTGTTTTCGTTGAATCACGCCCATGATTACACGGAAATGTTAAAATTATCGTTTGTTTTCTTTTAACAATAATGCCAGACGAAATGATTTACTTGAAGCGTTCTGCAGATGGCTTCCTGTTTTATGGAATAATAAAATTATAAAATCCTTTAAAGATGCTGTTAATACCAGACGCAAACTTAAGCGTCTATAAATACTTAGCTTAACCTTAAGCGTCTATAGACTTAAGATTATATAAATGTAGAATTCGACTTAATTCACAGCATGAGAGCACGAAGTAATATTTAAATGGTTTATTTAATAGAAAGAAATAAAAGTAATTAAGAAAAGTATATAAAGATGAAGTTAACGGTATGCAGGATTAACATAATGATGTAGTCCTTTTACACCTAAAGGCATAACATCAAAAGCACAATCTAAGTTCATAAACTCTTGAAGACGTGTGAGCCGTCTGCTCACGTCTGCCCTCCGCTCTCGACCAGGTCTCAGCGCTGTCTGGGACGATTCTTACTGCGCTGGGTGATGCTATACTGATGACGTCATAATCCTGGTATTCTAATTCAGCATTGGACGTTGATGACTCCCACAGCTTCGGCCAGCCTGAAGAGGCATCGTCCTCGATGTCTGTTGAATGGACATCACTATTATGTACCTGCAAAGAGAATAATAATAATAATAATAATAATAATAATAATAATAATAATAATAATAATAATAATAATAATAATAATAATAATAATAAAAAAGAGTATCAGGTCTTTAGGTTTTGAGCTGATACAAGCATTAAATCAATTTGACCATGGCTTCATATGGTCAGCCGCAGTAGATGTCAAATTTGGTCCTTCATGGCATCCTACTTTCTCGACTTCATATCTGTCATTTGGTCTTACAGCTATGATTTTATACGGTCCATGAAACTTAGGTCGTATTTTCAAACCAGTCCCATATTGAGTTCTTTGAATGGCTACCAAGTCGCCAATCTTGTATAGTTTCGGTTTCTTACGTTTCTTGTTGAATTGTTTACGATTCTCTTCTTGTATCTTCAAAATGTTGTTTTTCGCATCTTCTCTCATTTCATCACGTTCTTGTATCAATTGTTTTAGATATTCTTCATTCAATATCTCACTAATTCTCAAATCTTCTTTATTCTTCATTTTCGTGCCTATGAGAAGCTCAAACGGTGAATATTTCGTACTTCTCGTAGTTGTACTGTTGATTATTCTCTGAACATCTGGAACATACTTAAACCATTTCGTTGAATCTTCATGTGATAATTTTGACAAAACAGGAATCAAAATTCTATGAATTCGCTCAATTTGTCCGTTACCTCTTGGAATACCGGTAGTTATTTTGACATGTTCTATTCCTTCTTCAGTACAATAAGCTGAAAATTCTTTCGATGTAAAGGCACTACCTCGATCTGAAATGATTCTGGCTGGATTTCCAAATACAGTCTGTTGTTGCTTCAATTTTGAAATAACTTCTTGCGTAGTTGGTGATTTCACTGGATAGAACCAAGTAAATTTCGTAAAAGCGTCGACAACAGTTAGAATGTGTTGGTATCTCTTGTTCGTTGATGGAAGAGGTCCAATAAAGTCGATATGATACGTACTCAAGGGAACGTTTTCTTTCAGTACAGGATGAAGAAATCCTTCTGCTTTTCCTTGCTTCTTGTTGTACAGTATACATTCTATACAGTTAGCGATTAATTACCCTTTCAACTTTGCATTTCACTCTGGGAATATAGAATTCTTGCTCTACAGCATTCACAGTTTTATCTACAGCAAAGTGACCTTTTTTAACTACCTTCTGTATGATTTCATTCTGTAAGGATTCTGGCACTACTAGCAGATCTTTACCATTTTCAAATTTGTACAAAATATCATTTCTCACGAAGAATCCATTTTCTTCTCCTTTCTCAACTAAATTCTTTATCAATTTCACATGTTCATCTTCATTCTGTTGTTGTGCTAACCGAATCTTCTCAGTTACATCGGATGTGTATGATGTTAAAATTAAAGCATTTCTACTTAAAGCATCAGCATGTTTTATTTGGCTTCCTGAACGATGTACAATTTCGTAATCGAATTCTTCAAAAACATTGCCCATCTCGCAATTTTAGGAGTTAAATCTTTCTTATCTAAAGTTTTCTGAAAAGCGCTACAATCAGTTACAATTTTGAATTTAGTCCCTAACAAATAGTTTCGAAATTTCTTCAGAGCTTCTATTACTGCAAGGGCTTCTAATTCGTAATTACAGAGTTTCTCTTGCTGAGGTGAAGTCTTCTTACTCATATACTGGATTGGGTGATAATTACCATCATCAGACAATTGGAGTAATACCGCACCAAAGCCTTGACTACTAGCATCAGTATGAAGTTCTAATGGATATCCTTGACTAAATATGTGTAGCACAGGTGCCTGAGAGAGAATTTCTTTTAATCTGCAAAAAGCTTCCTGTTGTTCGGAATCGAACTTAAAACCAATACCTTTTCTAAGTAAGTCATTAAGAGGTTTAGCTATTTTAGCATACTGAGGAATGAATTTACGAAAATATCCCGTTAGTCCTAAAAAGCTTTGTAGTTGTTTACAGTTACGCGGTTGTGGAAAGTTTCGAACAGCAACAGTTTTGGAAGGCGATGGTCGAATAGTTCCGTTTTCAATTACATGTCTCAAAAATTCAATTTTACGTTTTAAGAATTGGCACTTTTTGAAATTTATTTGTAATCCATACTCCGAAGCAGTTTTGAGTACTCTTTCTAATTTGTCTAAACATTCAACTTCATCATTAGCCGGTATGACTATATCATCTATATAAATAATTAGTACACCTTCATTTAGCAAGTCACGAAATACTGAATAAATATACCTTTGAAAAACATTTGGACTAATACATAAACCAAAAGGAGCTTTAAGAAATTCGTAGATACCATTATGTGTTACAAATGCGGTATATTTGGTGCAATTTTCGTCTATGTCTACATGGAAAAGGCCATTTTTCAAATCTAGTGTCGTGAAGACTTTTGACTGTTCTAAGCGATCAAGTACTTCCGGAATTAAAGGCAGTGGAAATTTGTCTTTAATAATCTTCTTATTTAATTTCCGATAGTCTATGCATAAACGTTTCGAATTATCACGCTTGTTACACAAAACAATAGGCGCCGAATAATTAGAATTGCTAGGCTTTATTATGCCCTCTTTCAACCATTCCTTAATTTGATCGTCAACAACTTTTTGTTCTGCGAAAGACATGTATCTTCTATTTTGACAGACAGGAATATCATCACATAAATTTATTTGCATCTTGAAGTCAGATTGTCTATTTTTCCGAGGCTGGTATGAATTAATTAAATTACACAGTCTTTCTTTATGTTCTACATTCGAAATATGCGATAAATCAATCTCGTTGACAGAAATAGCATTCACCATATGTGAAAGGTAATTAAACGTCGATCCACTTCCGCTTTCGGGACTTTTGTTTACATTAACAGAGACGCCAGACGATTGCGAAGGATCATAAACATTCTTCAATGACATAGCAATATTCAAATTTCCCATAATGCAACGAACGTTAGAATTCCGATATGACTCAGCAGTTATCAAGTTTACATTACTTTTATTCCGATGAGAAATTATTTGAAGGCCATTCTCGGTAAAAGAGAAGTTAAACTGACTCAATACATCCAAACCTAATACAATTTGATTACATAATGACTTAACAACATAAATTTTCGTACGAAGTGAAAAACTATCAATTGAAATATCAGAAATAAAAAAGCCGATGGGGTACGTTTGCATTGATTCAATTCCGTTTAATGTGATATCGCTACAATTTAAATTAGGAGAACCAATCTGCTTGTGTAACTCTACGCTGCATATCGTTACATCTGAACCAGTGTCAACCAAACTATTAACTAAATGATTATTTATTTCTACAGTCTTCATAATTCTATGCTTGTTGGAAATTCGTTGTAATAAAGCTGCTTGTTGTGTCTCGGGGTTCCGCTCTGGACAGTCCGTTGAATAATGCCCGAACTTCTTGCATTTAATACATTTTACACCCTTTGATTTGTTTACACAATGCTTAGAATAATGCCCAAATTCCTGGCAATTAAAACATTTGACCTTATTAACGTTAGATTGATTTCGGTTTGATGACGAAAGCTTACTTCTATCTTTAACTTGAGTGTCTACTTTCGGTTTCGGATTTTTAAACTTATCATTGTCCGATCTCATTTTATCATAAATTTTAAGCCTTTGTTTAAATTCAGCTATTGTTTCGCAACCATATAGTATAGTATTCCTCACTACAGAATCGGGAATACCATCAATAACATATTTAATTAACGAAGCATCTTCAATGTTACCTCGCGAACACATTTCTTTCATTTTCAAAAAATACTCATCTAAGGATTCATTAGGCATCAATTTACGTTTACATAACATTTCATGCAATTCAGCAGAATTAAAAGCTTTACTATATTCAGATTTCAAAAGCTTTTTTAACTTACACCAGTCATTAACTTTAGGTTCACTCTGAATAAATAGTTTCGCTTTACCTTTTAATGATCTTTTAGCAAAAACTAATTTATGCAAATCACTTAATTTCAAAGAATTTATAACGTCTTCAAATTCATCAATCCATTTATCAACATTTTCATGTGCATTACCAGAAAAAGGATTAACAATACTTTCAATATCAGAAAAACTAAGATGAGGTTTAAAATGATCTTGAATTGGAAGCTGCATACTTTTATTTACTTGAGACTCGTTAAAACCAGGATTGTCTCTTTGATTATCATCAAGCATTACTTCAGAAATTTTATTAATAGTTTCATCTTCAATATCACTATTTTCTTCATGCAAAATATTTTCAAATAATACAGATAAATCACATAGGAAAGAGACAATTCGGGTTACGACTTCCGTTTTTGAACCTTTTGAATTTATGCACAATACATTGCAAACTTTAATTAACTCATTCAGAGTAAAACTATTCTGCACTGTATCTATTTTCTTATTAAATTCTTCAGAATCTGGTTTAAATATAAAGCCAGAAAATTCACGTAATCTTTTCCGGTTATTTCGATCTCCATCAGTATTAAAAATAAGCTTGTGCAAACTTTTGATTTCAGAACTTTTACGGTTCTTTAAAGCTGCTTCCAATTCTGGAATTTCTACTAACTTCATATTGGAAAGAAAGTTTTGTACTCACCCGACAGATGATCGTCGTCAATTGGGTAATCCACACTTTATACGAGTAATCCAATAAATTGTGACAACAGTTCTCTCAGTTCACAGTTCAAAGCACAGTTCTATTACTCGCACATTTTGGAATTCGAGGCCGCACGATTGGTCGCCATATTTTTTTGTAGAATTCAACTTAATTCACAGCATGAGAGCACGAAGTAATATTTAAATGATTTATTTAATAGAAAGAACTAAAAGTAATTAAGAAAAGTATATAAAGATGAAGTTAACGGTATGCAGGATTAACATAATGATGTAGTCCTTTTACACCTAAAGGCATAACATCAAAAGCACAATCTAAGTTCATAAACTCTTGAAGACGTGTGAGCCGTCTGCTCACGTCTGCCCTCCGCTCTCGACCAGGTCTCAGCGCTGTCTGGGACGATTCTTACTGCGCTGGGTGATGCTATACTGATGACGTCATAATCCTGGTATTCTAATTCAGCATTGGACGTTGATGACTCCCACATAAATAGCAAGTTCTAGAATTTATTACAAAAACCAAAACACATTGGATTACCCAACGATTTCGACCCAACTGTAAAGGCACTGTGTGCTCGTAAGTATATTATTATTGCAATTCTGTTGCGTTCGTTTCCTTTCAGATTGCAGAATATATTTCCTTTGCAACTTCATAAGTTATTTCCATGTTAGTGTCCATGTCTTTCCCATTTCTAATATTCTGTTGTTTTAAATGAAAGAAAAAGTCCATTCAGTATTGTCGCTGAATTTAATACACGGGCACAAGTAAAGGAACTTCCTTTTCTGATAAACACTATTTTTACACAAAGGTATGAAAGATATTACACATTAAAAATAGGAAATATTCATAAAGTAATATTATTCAATTGAAACATACGTATCATTAATTCTCTAATACAAATCTATAGGAGTGTAACTTCAAAAATAAATTTTACCTATCCTGGCTAACTACAAATATAGTGAATTTGATGTGTATTATGTTAACTCACAACATTTTTGCCTTCTGAGAAAACTGAATTGTCTCATATTTTTGGAGATAACATCTACAGAGAATGGATATACTACAATGAGCTTGAAATAATGAATTAATAATTACCATACCTTTCAGTTTCAGAACAGTTTTAAATTAAGAATACATTTATTAAAAGTGTCTGCACCTAATAGCATTTACGGATTTAGAAAACTAGAAGAAATAATATTTTTTCTCTGTAGGGGAAAAATTCACTACAATTTTAAAATTTAGTTTACCACACTACAATGCCGTAATAAGTGTAATTTCATGGCACCAAAAATACAGCGGACGTCATTAAAAGTAATAATCCTTTCGATAGTGCTATCAAAATGTAAACAAATGGTATGCAGGTGTACTCTCGAGCTTAAGCAAAGGCTTCCTAAGCGTAGAAGAAATGATCTCATCGGAAGCCATACCCAATCCCGAGAATGTATTTTCCCCTGTGCGCGTGGTGCAGTACAGAATGCTTATGTGCGTCCGAGTTTTGATCCCCGGGTTGGGCAAGGTTGACCAGCCTTTCATCGTTTACTGTTATCATTCGGTTAACATTATTAAAAAGTCTGATGTGTACACCACATGATTTTCTTGTGCAGAATATTAAATTATACGCATTTTTTCTTGCATTTCATTTCAACTTATTGGATTGAATTAAATCTTCTTCGCCGACAACACATAAACCACAATACAATAAATGCATTCTTTAAAATAAACTCTCTTTGTTTACCATAGCGACACTCTGGTGCTAGGTTCACGTAACTGTATTATATTTAGTTCATATTATAACTCAGAATGCACAAAATTTATATCATTTAAAGAATTATCTAATCGTTGCCACATGTTCTATTCAAATACTATAATAAAGCTAGAACGACGTATAAAACAAATTAAGCAAACAAAACAAAACAGAAACAGTTTTTCACAGACGATGAAGTACTTCTCATTCAATTAATTCAGTTCTCACTTCGCGACAAGGCAAAAATACATAAAATGTCAAAAGATCTGTATTAAAAATTACGAAGTAAATCTTAAACACTTATTTCCTCGAAAAAATTCCAGAAAGGATTAAGCATGATTTAATTCGCAATAGTAAATGAAGGCGTTATCTTTGTTGTCGCGAAGCTAAGTTTCTCTAGATTGGCAACAAATTCACTATTCTGCTGTTTCAAATGTAAACGAGCAATGGCCGCCATCAAAAATATTATTAGGCTTAGCGGCACTTAAACAACTTTAAAATTGTTGATAATTCTAAAAGATTGCATACAGATTTACTAAAGGCATAAAAACCTTAACCGGAAGATAAAAACAACATAATACAATCATTTTTAAAGCAAAAAATGTACAATTTACAAACATATAAGAGTAAAGAAACTGAGATCACTGAGCCGGGTAACAGAGTGGACATATATATATATATATATATATATATTTACATACGTTTGATGCAGCCGATTGCAACCAAAATACGAGGTGCACATCTACATGTATTAGAAGTCCTATATACAAAATTTCAACGTTTTGAGGCTACTCGTTTTTGAGTAATGCGAGATACGTACGTACATACGTTCGTACAGACGTCACGAAAAATTCTCTTCAGAATTCATTTTAAAGTAAGCAGGTTTATAATTTTTCTGTAGGAAAAGAGTCTTTTATTCTGTCCTTACGTACAGATATCACGCAAAAACATCGTTAAATTGCATTCGATAACGGTCGAAATGGATATTTTCGTTGAAATATGCTGCCTGAAACTTTTTGCGATTACAATACTTCCTCTTTACTTCGTACAAGGAAGTAAAAATAGCTGTGGATCACATTAAGCGGCGCCTATTGCTTGTATGACTTTAAATACATAATATATAGCTTTGCTTTTGAAGAAATACATGAGGTACCTTACGTTAACTCTGTTCACATCTGTAGAGGTTTTCCGAAGAATGAAAAATCATTTATGTTCTCCCTAGGATTGGAACCAAGGATATTTTGATGAGGCAACCTTTTACCTATGATCCGGATGAGGCAACCTTTTACAGCACGGCAATACGCACAGGGATATGCGATAATTAATTACGTCTTCCCATTTAAAAGACTAAAAAAAACATGAGAAACGGTCGACTAAATCTAGGTAGTGACGAGCTAATGTGCATCATGTTATGTTAGTTTGGGTGCCAGTAAAACGATTATTATACATTGTTACGAATTTCGTATTTAGATAGCTAATTTTAGTAGAATTATAAATAAATTGTTGTATATCACTGTGCAATGCAGTGCAAGACAAATTTAACATTGAATAAATTGGGTATTTCTGTCATCTGTATTGAAATTGAATAAATGTAATTGACTACTGTGTTAGCTGTAACCGTAAGGGATTGCTTTCCAAAAATCTCGATAAGCAGAAATTGCTAGAAATTTCTTTTCGACCGATTGAAAGCTATAAAAAGAGAGAGAGGGAACATCTCAGCTCCGTTGGGTAGTTAGCTGGTGTTGTTATTGTTGCGAGTTTAGCGTGAGATCGGATTAGCTTTCTCTATTGCTTTGTATTTTAACGTTCTAATAGTTGAACTAATGATTGTATTGCTTTATATTGTGAACACTTCTATGAATATCTCTGATGAAAATTCCAGTATTCTGTTATATTTCTTTCGATAAGAATAAATTTTATTAACCCTTTTATCGGATTTGTGCATTCAATCTATTACGAACTCGTACGCACGCAAAAATATATATTTTTTGGTTATCGGTAAACGTGAATAAATAATTGTACCGTCATCGAAATTAGAACCACGGATCTTTCATTTGTTAGATTGATATTCTAATTGTTTACATGATGATAGCAAGCAAGAAGCAAGTGCAATAATTCTTGACATTCCCGCTCGTTTAAAGAGCGATTGGGGAGATGCACGAGAGCCGAGCAAATTCAAGTGGTGATGCATTACGTTTCACCCCATTTTAGTTCGTATTACACTGAAGAGATTATTATGTTTGTTTAAATGTAGATAATCAATAAACGTAATACCGGTAACCGTAAATAAACAGTTTATGGAAAACGTAAATTATCAATTATTCCATCGCTGGGATTCGAACCATGGATTTTCCACTTGTTAGCTGGATGTATTTAACCACGTACAACACAAGAACAGGCAGGAGAAATATAAAAATTCCTTCTAGATTTCCCCTTTATTGAAGACTGTTCGTCTCCGTATTAATACAATACATTCCCGTTAATGACGAAGTATAGGACAATTACAGCCGAAAACATCACAACAAAAAAAAACATCGCAGTAGAAAACGTCGCAAAGAAAACAACGCAAGGTGAAAAAATCGTGTTACAAAACGTTGCGGGCGAAAAGAAAGCAAAAAGAAAACATCGCAGTTCTAAAACATCGTGGTATAAATTATCGTAATCGAAAATAAAGCGGTTCAAAAATAAAAGCATCGTCATCGAAAATATCGAGGTAAAACATAATGTACCTACAAATCATCGCATGAACGATACCTCCTAATATTTTGTCGGTCCTCCTTTTGCCCGGCGAAGTGCAGCAACTCGACGTGGCATGGACTCAACAAGTCGTTGGAAGTCCCCTGCAGGAATATTGGGCTAAGCTGCCTCTATAGACGTCCATAATTGTGAAAGTGTTGACAGTGCAGGGTTTTGGGTACGAACTGACCTCTCGATGATGTCCCATAAATGTTCGATGGGATTCATGTCGGGCGATCTAGGTGACCAGATCATTCGCTGGAATTGTCCAGAATGTTCTTCTAACCAATCGCGAACAATTGTGGCCCGGTGACATGGCGCATTGTCATACATAAAAATCCCATCGTTGTTTGAGTACGTGAAGTCCATGAATGGCTGTAAGTGATCCATTTCTGAAGAATCCATTTCTGATCCATTGCTGAAGGTATCCATTTCCAGTCAATGATCGGTTCAGTTGCACCAGAGGAGCGAGTCCATGCCATGTAAAAACAGCCCAGACCATTATGGAACCACCACCAGCTTGAACAGTGCCTTGTTGACACTTGGGTCCATGGCTTCGTGGGGTCTGTGCCACACTCGAACCCTACCATCAGCTCTTACCAACTGAAATCGTGACTCATCTGACCAAGCCACGGTTTTCCATTCGTTTAGGGACCAACCAATATGCTCACAAGCCCACGAGAGTCGCTGCAGGCGATGTCGTGCTGTCAGTCGGTCTTCTGCTGGCATAGCCCAAGGAAGACAAATTTCGCCGCACTGTCCTATCGGACACGTCCCTCGTACGTCCCACATTGATTTCTGCGGTTATTTGACGCAGTGTTGCTTGTCTGTGAATATTGACAACTCTACGCAGACGTCGCTGGTCTCGGTCGTTAAGTGCAGGTGGTCGGCCACTGCGCTGTCCATGGTGGGATGTTATGCCTGAAATTAGATACTCTCGGCACACTCTTGACACTGTGGATCTCGGAATGTTGAATTGCCTAACGATATCCGAAATGAAATGACCCATGCGTCTAGCTCCAACTACCATTCCGCATTCAAAGTCTGTTAATTCTTCTCGTGTGGCCATAATCACGTCAAAGCCTCTTCACATGAATAACTTGAACACAAATGAAAGCCCTGCCAAAGCACTTCGCATTTATACACTTTCTACGCGATACTACTGCCATCTGTATATTTGCATATTGCTATCCTATGACTTTTGTCACTTCAGTGTATAGCATAAATACGTTTTTCAAATCCCATACTGACATATTATGTAGCTGACTTTCGTCAGAACTAACAAACCGATATCCAAAAAATTGGTTCCACACTATACATGAAAAGTTTAGCGACACTTTAACTAACAAACTGATATCCAAAAAATTGGTTCCACGCTATACATGAAAATGTTAACGATACTTTAACTAACAAACCGATATCCAAAAAATTGATTACACGCTATACAGGAAAATGTTAACGACACTTTAACTAACAAAACGATATCCAAAAAATTGATTACATGCTATACATGAAAATGTTAACAACACTTTAAGAATAAACGGAAACAAAAAATATAAATTTCACTATTACAATATTAGATTAACAAATGCGAAAGAAAACAATTTGATCATTAATTAAGCAATGTTAATAGAGGTAACACCATGCAGTTATTTATCTTCCTTAAGCATTTTTAGACTATATTTTTCATAAAAAATTGTCAATAAAACCTTATAAAAAGGTCAATTTATTAATGACCTTTATTAATAAACTACGTAAATTTAAAATTCTATCAAGCGCTATAAGTTGCATTAATTTTATTTTCATTTCAATTTTTAAATGCATAAGCTTCCTTCTTAATTTTTCAGCAAAACTTTATTAGTTCATTAAAAAATAGGAAATATAGAAGTAAAAGAACTCCTCTTTCCTTCTTGCGCTCTCAGAACATTATGCGAACATACATTTACAACTTTTAAATGTGCGCGATGTTATCGTCATGCGATTATTTGTAGGTACTTTACTTATTACCACGATATTTTCGACGACGATGTTTTTAAACTGCGAAGTTCTTGAACCTCTTTATTTTCGACTACGATATTTTGTACCACGATGTTTTAGAACTGCGATATTTTCTCTTTGCTTTCTTTTCCTCCTACTTTATTTTGTGCCACGATGTTTTCGCCTTGCGTTATTTTCTCCGCGACATTTTTCTCCGTGATGTTTTCGGCGAATACCGTATAGATGAGTATTATTTGTTTTATCAAAGGGCTGCTTCAACTTTTTGAAGAGATTCGAATAAGACAAACCAATAATTAATGAAAAATTAACAGTAAAAGACGACTAAAAGTCAATTGAAAACAGTCACGAATCAATATCCATCGTTTAATGTTATTAAAATAGTCCTTGACAAACGTGATCACATTAAACGACGCCTACAGTAAATTCATTTGAAACGATAATTTTACAGAAGCTATTTACGTATTTCTGAATAGGTATGAGCTATTAAAAATGAAAGTAATGGTTTAATTATCGTTTGCAAATAATTATTCGGCAATAAATTATGCTTTTGTTATCTAACTATCATCTCATGCAGTTAAATATAACTTGCTTCATATCGGAAAGATTAGTAACAGAACAGGTTCAACCAAAGTTATATTTTTGCTGTTTCTAAACGGAAGTATTCTACAATGAAGACAACTTTGTAAATATATTAGAAATGATGTTTTTATATGTGGGGGAAAATAAAATGGTATTTTTACTAAAGATAAAAACTGGCAGCAAAGTGCACTTAGATGTATTTGGCATTGTAGTTAAAGATGTCATTCTAGTGACAAATACTTGTCTCTCCTTTTTTCTTCATGCAAAGATACATTTTCAGTTTCGAAGAAAGGGGTTCATTCATTTAGTTGCACGTAAGAATCACTTGACTCGTTCTAGATTTATTATGACATATTGCCATAGTGACCTCCTTTTATATCACATTTCAAAGAAACGATGCGTCGCCAACAATTAAGTGGCCAGCTGCTGAACTGGTACGCATTCATTATCGTACTGCAGTTATTAACTGGCAGACTTTCATAGTCTCGTACCGAATATTTTGTCAGCATTCCTCTTGAAACAGGTTTATACAGTTATGAAATTCTTCCACAGGTTTGCTGACGGCCATTTTTGCAATTACATTCATATGCCTTTTCCTTTTCAACATGCAGTGCATTTCAATTTTTCTTTTCACATTTCGGAGTCGGAGTTTGAACCAGGTGCGGACGGCGGTGATCTGACATGCACGGCCAACTTACATAAGTGTGCCGGCACCCTTATGTAAGTTGATCATTCTTTGCCAAGATATAAGAATAACTCAGCATTAGGAGATAAAGATGCCTGGCACCTTTGTTTGTTGTTGATGTCGGTATATAACCACGAATTAGGCAGCCTTCATCAAGATTCCGAGGCATTTCTTTCAAGATCTAAGTGAGTAGTCTTCGACTTTAATAAAAATGGCGGCACCGTTTACAAGTTAGTAATTTTTCACTAAGGAGATAGGGGGTACCAGCACCCTTATGAAGTTCAGTTGACACCAGAAAGACTCCGCTATTCATCGATATGTTGGGATGCGCATGGTTGGGTCTTTATTTTAATGAAAAATCACTGACGTGCATAAGGATGGCTGCTTCCTTATGAAGTTCAATTTAGAACTTGGAGATAGCAATTTCCATTAAAGTCCCATACCTTTATGATGGTTTCTGTCTTGGTGAAATCTTCATTATAAAGGTACCAGTAACTTTACACATATGGACCGCTGTTTGAGGAAGATGCAGATGCATATAGATTGTAGAGACATCAGGTATTTTTTGAAAGCAGGAGAGATGAAAAATATGCAATGCCCTTGCCGGGACTCTCGGACCACGGACCTCTCGAATAAGCGCCGAGCGTGTTGACCACTACACCACGAAGGTATACTAAGAAGGCGGAGGAAATACCTTATATACTCTCCTTTTTAAAAGGCGACTGAGGATTAGGGGACCCAATCGCCGAATTCTGGTGGTGGAGAATTATCATCGACCACCTTTTTTTAGTTCAGGTGCAACTGTAGAGACATTAGGATTTTTTCTTCGAAGTATTAGACATTAAAAATGAGCAATGCCCTCGCCGGGACTCGAACCACGAACCTCTCGAATACTCGCCGAGCGTGTCACCCACTACACCACGAAAGCACGGGACCATGGACCATTATGAAGTTCAGTATATACTGATTTCGGCGATTTGCCGCCAGCCGTATGGTGGCTTCTCTCTTAGTGAACAATCGCGACATTGCATTAAGGTGTCGGCATTTTAGTGGCAAGCCGTCGGCACCTCAGGAAACTTTCCGAATTCTCGACGGCTTCATCTGCCTTTACTGAACTGCTGTTTGAATATACTGAACTTCGTGCGAGAGTCATATTTGTGTCTTAATTCTGAGGGATCCTTGTACCTTGGCGAACAATAGTCAACTTGCAGGAAAGTGCTAGCATGCTCATGCAAACTGTGGCCCCAATAACAGCCCCAATAACCCTGCTTGCAGTGATTGTGTATGAAGGTTAAGAAATAAGAATTTTGCTTTTTTTCAGTTTTCAATTTTGTTCGTACGTAGTCCTAAAACTTTGTAGATTCAGTGTATATTAAGTTGAATTTGTCAAATATATTAAGTTGAAAACATATAAGATTAATACCAGGAACAAAATTCGGAAAGTACTTTTTGATCTTCGTAAATGTAAGATTAATCTTTCTATGAGAAAATAAATACATTAATTTAAAGCGCTCAAACATTAAATTAGTGCTGGTTGACGGAGATAAGTTCTCGAAAAATATTCATTTTAATGTCTCTAAATTGATCTTTAATTTGAAGAAATAAAAGTTTCGTTAACGTTAACATTACCGAGTTAACTTTAATCTGAAGAAATAAAAGCTTAAAAAGCATTACTCTTTGCACAGCTGGAAAAAATTCGTTTATGAAAATAAAAATTCTGAAGTTATTCTTATCTTTGTTCACGTGAGATTAACGTTCGTTAACTCCATTTCATGTCGCAATCAGAAAAGAATCCTTAAAATATCAGATGTTTCACTTAAATATCACATTGTTCTATAAAACATAAGAAATCTGTGTCTAAATTTTATGAGTCATTTTTTTTGGGAGGGGGGAAGGGAAGAGGTTCTTCTTTTTTATTCCTTCGAAATAAATGGTTGTTTCAAGCCTTCAAGCAACGGCTTTAACAATTGGAATTGAACACATTTAAATAACACAGCATCGCAATTCACGTGTCTTTAAAAAAAGCAAATAATTATATCTTAGTTCAAAAGCTTATCAAGACGGAAGAGTAATATTTTTGACGTCACATTTCTTTTCGTTTTCTCAAATAAAAAGTAGATGGGAAGATGCCAATGTCAATGCCATTATCGGAATTTTTCTTGGCACGAAACCCCCAGAGGCCATTAACTTTAATTGACGGAATGCAAATCCTTTTTGGTGCTGCCATCTACCGATAATTATTGTAACTATAGTTTATATTTCTGATAGTTAAATCTAAACTGACCTCTTTCGGTGTTTTATGGAAGTGGTCACCTCAGAGAGACAGCGTTGGAGAGATAACACTTGCTATGCGTTTCAGCTAAATTAGCAGTGTCAATTACGATACAAACAAGGTGTTATGTTTGTTCTGTAAGGTGAATTATCACCACCAGAATAGCTAACCATTAAACAAACAGACACAGAATTAACCCCTTTTATTCTACCTCATCACTTGTGAGAACGTGAATTAAAATATGCAAACAAAAATTTATCAGCTGACTTGTATCTGGTTTTAAAATTCAAAACTTCCTTTCACAATGGTTATAAATGCAACAATTTAAATCTAATTCGACTAGAAACTACAACATTTCCTAGATTGCGACAGAATTTCGGACGAACTTAGCAGAGTCTAACCTCATCTAAAATATACCCTGCAAGATCTGCATTAGCGTCGCCAACAGTCTGTTTTCTTCAGTCGACAGGGTAACGAAATTCAAGCTAAACTCTCACACTCCTATTCGTAAATCTCCTACAAAGTAAAACTACTTGTCACTCAAATCTATATTAATTCTGGAATGAACAAACGTCGTCGCGAAAAGAGGCAGGGGATGTTTCCATAACCGGCACTTGGCAAAATTGCGGATTTGTTTACATCGGAAGTGAGCGTACGTGCGCCAGAATATGGTAACCCTGATAATTGTTGCAACCCACACAGGGAATTTTCCTGAAGGAGGAAAAGGGAAATTTTCTGTTTACTTTTCGAACATTACGGTAAGAGAAAATAAAGTTTGAAAGTCGCAAATCATTATTAGTTCATATTTTCGCAAAACGTTTATGGGGTTTATTTTTCGAACATTACGGTAAAAGAAAATAAAGTTTTTTATATTTTCGCAACGAACATTACGGATTATTACGGTAAAAGAAAATAAAGTTTTTTATATTTTCGCAAAACGTTTATGGGGTTTGGGGAGTTAAAAAATGCAGCAAATTATTATTATTAACATAACAAAATGTTCCTTTTTTAGGTATTATATATGTTATAAATATTGCTATTGCCATGAAGACAAACTGGGCAAAGTTAAAATGATACCAACAACAACAGCATTTAATTTATTATAGCTTTTTTCTTACTTTTACTAGAATTCTAATGATAAAATGATTAGTGCATTTAAATACATATTAAATGAAAATATTAAAATAGATATGGAGATGCATTAAATATGATTTGGACTAATTTAATTATGTATTCTTACATATATAGCTATGCACATTTAATT